>NW_025421428.1:0-1207000 GCF_011764305.1 Mustela putorius furo
TCTTCCGGGACACAGAGGGGTAACATGAGGAGGGAAGCTAAGGAAAGAGACCATGCACTGGGGGCGAGGACTCCTCCCCCACCTCTCCCCTCTCCACCTCTACTCTGCACTTTTCCCAGGCTCATCGTTTATAGTCAGACTTGGGACTTCCCAGGAAACAGTTTCCCATTTCCTTCCCACAGGGCCAAGCCAAGGGTAAGCCAAATTCTCTCCTCCCATTTCTATAGCACACGGGTCTGTGTTTTGGGATGACGCTCCCCTGCCGTCAGGCACGCCTGGCCCAGAATACTCACACAGACAATTTTTGCTGAATTGAATGGAATTCACAGAAATGAAGGAGAGAGGGTTTGGGGAGGCCCTGGTATCGCATCTGGGTCAGCACATGGCCCTAAATAAACCTCACCCTTATACAGGCCCCAGTTTCCATCAAAAAGGAGATTTCCCTGACCTCTTCCAGCTTAAGGTTACCGCTGGAGCATCCTAGACAGAGATCTGAGTGGGGGAGTTGGTACCACCAGTTGGTGGCAGGCCCAGTGGGCCACAACTCACAGAAGGGCAAGCAAATCCCCTCCTGGGGCCTCAGCCACCTTTCATCTGCATTATGGGGTGATGTCTAGGACCCTTCTCTCATTCGCAAGTCATTGAATTTCTAGAATATTTATTCTAGGCCTCTTGGGGCCAAGAATCAAGGCATCCAAGTTAGGTCTGACACGTGGGGAAGGAGTGTGTTTCTTTTACCCTGAAGTGACGCACTTGTACAGAGGCCTCTCAGATCTTAGTGGGCGGAATCTCCATCCCCACCCCCCACAGTAATAAGGCCCATTTAATAATGTAGGCCAATCCCTAACGTTGCCTCATATTATTCTAAACTCAGAAGGTAGCTTTTAAACAGGCGTGCAACTGATCCTTGGGCAGGACAATGAAGGCACAAAGGCGGGGACTATTGTTCTCACCCCGCCCTCGACTCTTCTATGCATGCATTTGAATCCTAACAGCGACAGTCGAGCCAAAGGTAGGTGCAGGCGCCGCACTGGCTTTGGACTTAAAAGCTATGGGTTTGCCCGGCCCAGATTCTTTTACTTTCGAGCTGTTGGTTTGGGTGCTCGTTCTTCGCGAGGCAAGTGACTCCACCTCTCTGAGCCTCTGTCTTATCATTGAATGCATGCTTCTCCCTCTTTCCAGAGTCTGTGCAAAAGATCACCCTCAGGTCATGGATTGTCGAAAAATCCATTGTAAACTGTTAAAGCTCTCTCCCCCATACAAGGCCACTGCCCTTTAGGGTAAGAAAAACAGCCAAGGATGACACCTGCTATCTTGTCCCACAAGGCGAGACTGGGACAGATGACTTGTAACATCACACCATCTAATGTGGTTTTATCTAACCTTATCCTCTCGGCCTTATTACGTCCTCATAATAATCTATTTCCTTCAGGCTTATCTTCCAACTCCTTTTTCTCCTGTGGTTTCTTCTTAGGAGTCTACTTTCTCACACAGATATTGTATTACTGAATGTTGGTCTGGTGGCAGGGGGATTTTTCCCTTTTCGAGTAGCTCGGTCAGCACTACACACCCACACATCTCCGTATTCTGGTGGGAACGAAAACCGACTGTGGAGCTACGGACAGCCTCGAACGCTACGGTATTAAACAAATTAATGCATCTTCCTTGTGGGGTATGCCCACAGTTACTTCTAGTAGTAAATTATCTTCGTCTGAAAATTAGGTTTTAAACCACCCCTCCCCCACTCTAGCCCTCACATCCTGTTCTATCTATGGGGCTGTGCCGTAATATGGCGACGGGGACGGAACTAAGTCTAGATGCCATTATGTTTTTTCTTTTTTTTTCCGACATCTATACACTCAAAGTATAAATTTTTATAAAGAATTTGGAGTCTCTCTTGGCTAAAAGGAGAACTCCTTTGCTCTTTAACTTGCGTCCTTGCAGAGAGGCGCCTCTGTAGTTGCAAGATCATGATGCGGGGAAGCCTTCCTTCCCTCTAACTGCGAGCGCATAAGTGATGTACCACTTTATTCCTCAGGGCCAAGTTGTCACTAGCCGACCGTTCACACAACGTGTGGATACAAACGCCATCAGCTGTGAAACTGTCAGGCGGCTGTTCAAAGGCTATAAGTGCTGTCCCCCAAAGGATCATTTCGTTTAGGGGGGGGAAGGAACAATTGGATTGCAAAGGATAATTGAGGCATTGGGGTTGGTGGTTTCAATTGCATGTCCCATGCAAACCGAGAAAAAGTTGTGAGCATCATCATTTAACCTTAATGTTTAGCTACATTTGGAGTTCTAAAAACGTGATGGGGACAATTAGGACCTTGTGCATCAAAACCAGCAGTGTCAGTCATTGCGTGAGATGTGAACGGCCTGGATATATTCAAGGTACACTGCACGGAGCGTTTACAACACAAAAAAACATCACTCTCGTTGGACACAGATTGTTTTGCTATTCTTAATAATAATACCCCGGCAAGGAAAAATGCATGCAAAATTAAACCAGGGTAATTGGGGGATTTCAGGAGAGTTTGCCCTTTTGGTGTGGCATGCCTCTATGTTTACTGGGATTTTAGTCCAAACCTATCTGTATGTGTGCAGAGGGCCACGAAGATGGAAAGGACAGCAAGTCATGCCTGCAGGTGCTGCCAAAAATATGGCCCAGCAGCTACACTGTAGGAGCAGAGACAGTCGTGTTGAAAGCATGTCCAAGTGGCCATCCCGGCTCACCATTGACTGGCCCTGTGGGCGTGATGCTACTGAGCTGCATGGCTCTGGAATACCAAAAAAACTTCCTTGATTGAAATATGTTCCACAAAAGAGGTGGCTTACAATAAGATTATCTTTGGGAAGCACCTACAACAGTGACGGGCACAACAAAATAGGTAGTGGTGGGCAAATTCTTGCTCCTGTTTCTTACCCAGATCTATGTCCCGAGGGAGGAAATACACACAAAAAACTCAGGGGGAATCAGTTCCTACCTTCCGGGCATCCGGGCTGGGGGCAGTCACGGCGTAGTCGATGGTTTCCAGCCCAAGGCAGGGAATAGGAAGCACACCTGGTTTCACTGCATGCCTTGATGGAACAACGATCTCATGGTCTCAACACCAAGGTAGTTTCTTTCCCATGTGCTTAGGGACAAGTTGTTAATTGTTGGTTGAATGCCTACTGTATCTTCCTCAATAACTTTGAGCCCCACTAGGGGTGAGGACCTAGTGTTGTCTGGTTTTCCTCTGGCATCTCCAGGACTACAATGGATGGCCTCAACTTTGTAGGAAGTCAGGTTGGAAACACTGGGCAGGGATTTGCCGCCGGAAGGGTCGGAATAGGGAACTGGGCATCAGTGCAGCAGCAAGGATGACCCGCTAGGGGGGGCCTATATGGTGGAGACGACACCCTAAGGAAGGATGCTAGGACTCATATTGATGTTTACGGGCCCACAGAAGCTAATCGTAGAATGAGGCCACAGTCTATCAAAGAGCCTAAGACATTCCTGGGATGCTGTAAATTATCGGGTAATGACCTAGTCTTGAGGTTCGCAAGATCTTGTCAAGTTATTATTTTTTAGGTAGTCCCTGAATGAAAGCATGACTTTCTTCAAAGACCTCTTCCCCATCTTGGGATTGTCACGCAGATTGCTATAAATGGCCACAAACATTCTGCTTGGAAAGGGACTGCGCCGCCAGTCTCAGCCAACGGATCTTGGCAACGGTAATCGGCTACACGCAGATAGAGAAGTGGGCAATTACAGATCTACCTGGAACTCTATCTTTTCAATGAGACCATACCATAGGGCCTTTATATTTCCGGAAGAGATCCTGACAGAATGGATCTATTTCTATGGCTTCCTGAAGAAAAGAAATATGAAGAATATCGATTGTAACAAAAGATTACTTACTTTATTCGTGACAGTGATACATTTTTCTGGAACTATTCCCAATACAAAAAACCTCACCTACACCACACTCTCATTTCCTTCCCCACAAGTAAAACAAAACAAAAACACACCAAAATAAAATCAGCACGCACAGATTGCTTCTCCCTATTTCCAACCTCTGATTGAAGAACATCTTTCAGTGGGGTAAAAAATTAAAACACGTTTCGTCATTTAAATTGCAAAGAAATCATCATTTAAAATAAAATAAAATTTCAGGAAGGAATTGGGCCGGAAGCAACAGAAAGAAAACTGAGATCATAAAATGTCAGAGACCCATAAAAAGAATTTCTTACTTCTTGTGAAAAATCGTTAAGCTCTAATTCTTGGGTATAGAAAGTTTTTATATACGTTCATTTTGACTGTCTTTTTAATAGTATATTTAATATTCTGTATACTGATTTTGCCAACCTGATTAACAGGAAGATTTCTGTAAAAAACATTCCTCTTTGATTATGCATTAGTCAACCTGTCATTGTGCTTCCCTCCATTTTTTCTTTATATTAATTTGAAGCTTTGTTGTTTCTGTATGTAAGTACAGATTTCATTTGTCTCCCGGTGAACTGTTCCTTTATGATTAATGACCCTCTTTATTCCTAAGAATTTTTTGTTTCTTGTTTGTAAAGTTTACTTTGCCGTATATTTCTACTTCTCCCCAAGCTTCATTTGATTAGTATTTGTCTAGTAGATATTTTTCCTTTCCCTTCCCTATCAAAAATCTTTATGTTTTAGGAAGATCTCTGGTAGAAGGCGAGCAATTAGATTTTCCTTAGTGTAATCTGTCTTGAATTTTACTTTCCAAATTGTATTTATTATAATTATTATTAATGTTTTAGGTCTTATTTCTCCCATGTTACATTTTTTGTCTCTTCTTCTCTCTCTTTTTTCTTTTTGTTATTGTTTTTGTGGGTGGTTTTTTTTTTTTTTTTTTTTTTTTTTTTGAATTCCAGTTAGTTAACATACCATATATTGGTTTCAGGTGTAGAATTTAGTGACTCAATACTTCCACATAACACCCAGTGCTCATAAAATGCACTCAATCCCCACCACCTATTAAAAACCCATTCTCCCCATCCCTTCTGGTACCATCGGATCATTCTCTACAGTTAAGAGTCTGTTTTCTTGCTTAGAATCACTCATCATTAGGAAAACACAAATCAAATCTATAATGAGATTACCACCTCACTCCTGTCAGAATGACTAAAATTAAAAACTCAGGAAACAACAGATGTTAGCGAGGATGCGGAGAAGAAAGGGGAACCCTCTTACACTTTTCATGGGAATGCAAGCTGGGGCAGCCACTTTGGAAAACAATATGGAGGTTCCTCAACAAATTAAAAATAGAAACTACCTTATCATGCAGCAACATTATCTACAAGAGCCCAAATTACAGAAAACAGCCCAAGTGTCCATGGATTGATGAATGAGTAAAGAAGATGTGGTATATAGAGAGAGAAGAGAATGGACTTATTACTCAGCCATAAAGAAGATCAAAACCTTGGCATTTGCCATATCGTGGGATGGAGCTAGAGAGTAAAACGGTAAGCGAAATCAGTCAGTCAGAGAAAAAAACATATACCGTATGAACTCACTCACACGTGGCATTTAAGGAACAACAACAACAACAAAATCTAGGGAACAGAAGAGAGAGGCCAACCGTTCTCTTCATGCTCTTGCTTTCTCTTTACCTTTATCCCACCACACCCTAGTGCCTGCGGGAATTACCATAGCATCAGCTTCTAAGCTTGAACCCCGAGCTCTTTGTTTCCTTCTCATTCTTTACACCTGAGGAGTCTCCTCTCGGATCTTTGACAAATCTGCATTGTTTCAAAAGTTCCACTTTTTATTCAACGTGGGCATGCACGTGCACAGGTGGGCAAGCATATGGGTATGGAGCAGGAAAAAGGTGGGCTTCATGTGCCGTTCTGTTGAAAAATTTATCACATGCTTCCGCAGCGTTCTTTTCACTTAGATATAGGAGCTTTTGTTATAAACAGAAACATGTTCTTTTTAAAAATATTCTAGGATTGGGATGTCCCCCCAAAGTATTGAAGTTCAATATATAAATATGAAGCAGGAGCTTGATGGGAGAGTCCTACCTACTCAACCACACTCCCCTGCCTGCTCCCTGAATGCCTCTTTGGAGCACTGCTTGACAACTCTTTGCTTGTGGTCCCCGAGCTCTACCTTGTACCCTCAGGATGTTTAACATGTCTGTCTCAAAAATGGGAAAATGCAAAGGCTTCTCTTTACAAAAATCTTCTAAGTGATTTACCCATTCGATTAAAGTTGATTCAGAAAAAGGCACAAGCTGCCAGCTTCTATGTGTTTTATCCAAATTCCCCAACAGTCAGTCTTGGTTGCAGGGTATATGGCCCACGTGATTCCACACATTCAAATGGCGTGGAAAGAGGACAATGTTGTAAGTCAGAGGACTTGGAATTCCATTCCTGGGTCTCCTAATTTCTTTCTGCGGCATGGATGAGGTCTTCCTATCCATCATTTTCTGTATCTATGGGCAGGACTGGATGACCTTGAAATTCATTTCCATCACTGGTAGACTAAGACAACCTAATGGGTTATTTCCCCCAATTGTGTGCCTGAAAGCCTGGGACAACAATGCTTTTGAGACATACAGGGTTACCTGTAGTCATCCAGCAAGTAGACAGTCAAGGCGTTAAATCTAAGATTCTCTCATTCCACGTCTAAGATGTTCCCTTACACCAGGGAGTACAGGTCAACTCCAATCTGCTGCCTGTTTTTGGTGTGGTCCAGGCACGAACTACAGTTTTTGCATCTTTCAGTGGTTCAAACGAATCAAAAGAATATGTTAAGATGTGAAAATCATACAAAATTCACACTTTTAAAAAGTATCCATAAATGCATTCCATTGTTTTGATTAGTAGAACTCCATTGGAAAAAAAAATGGTACTTGGTTATTATTATTATATTTTGAACTTAGAATTGTGGAAAATTTTTTCTCATTGTGTAAGTGCCTATGTAATTCTCAAGTTTGTCTCTTGGTCAGCAAAGCTTAAAATATTTCCTGTCTAGCTCTTTGCTGAAAAAATCTGCTGACCCTGCATTAGACCATAGGGCCTTGCAAGGATGTAGCCAGGGCCCAAAATTGACTACCTTTCATATACCACAAGCCAGGCTGGATCAAACAGTGGCTTGTGATCCAAATCTCTTCAGCCCTGTTAAAAAAGACTGGTTAGCAGAGGTGCAAAAACTGTATGTAGTCTTTTAATCAGCTATAGATACATTTGAATCTGGGATGTGATTCTCCCAGAACAGCTGTATCACATTATATAAGTTCCCGTACAGATCTGAGCCTCCATTTTACCATCATCAAATTGGGAATAATTATGCTTGCCTCAGGGGATTGTGCAGATCAGCCCAGGCTTTGATGTAAGACAGAGGCTTAATAAAATATCAATACTGGTAGAGATTGGAAGAAACAGCCCAATACGGGTATCTGGGTAGCTCAGTCGGTTAACGTCTGACTCCTGGTTTTGGCTCAGGTCAGGAATTTAGGGCTGGGAGGTTGAGCCTGGCATCAGGCTCTGTGCTGGGTGTGGAGCCTGCCTGAGATTCTTTCTCTCCCTCTTCCTCTGCCCCTCCCTCACTCTCTCTTTCTAAAATAAATTAAAAAGAAAAAATGCAGTCCAGTATTTTGCTCCTTCATCCTGTAAGAGGTGAACTCTTACTTCCCCAGCCCTTGAATCCATGATGATCCTGTGACTTGCTTTGAGCAACAGAATGAAGCAGAAGGAATGACATGTACCTTCCAGGTTCGGGCCTCAAAAAACCTTGTATCTCCTATTCTTGCTGTTTCTGGAACCCTCTGCCATTTGACCACGCCTCTGATAGTTAGCTGACCACATGTACATGACTGAGGTCAGCTTAGCCTACCCTACCCAGACCAGAAGAACTGCCCAGCTGAACCCAGTCCAAATGCTCAACTTGGATTAAAAGCCCCATAAATGGTGGCTGTCCTAAGTCACAGAGTTAGGGGTGTGTTATCATGCCATGACTCTAACACACCATCTATGCCATTCTGATAAAAGAAATATCCTAGAGTTGTGACCTCAGGCCCTACCAGCACCGCACACACAGCCTCGTGCTAAGGCCACTTATGATTGCCTCTCTATCCTGCCAGGCCAGCCAGAATCGACTAAAAGTCCTCTGACATATTTCAGGCAGACAAGAAAAACTGCCTGGAGGAGACATACACTTTCAGCAACACAAACTTCTCCGAAAGACACACCAGAGATTTATGGAGGTGGCTGTGTTACTCTGATTACAGATTAGCTCTCCCAGACCTCAGCCCAACACAGGAATCACTGGGCTGCTGGTGGCACTGGCCCTCTTGGGATGGGCCTGAGGCCAAGAAAAGGAAAATCAGAGGAAAAGGGGAAAAGGGTTCTGCATCAAATAGGCATGGTATTCCCTGTCTCTGAAGAGGCCAAGAC
Source organism: Mustela putorius furo (assembly GCF_011764305.1). Lineage (NCBI taxonomy): Eukaryota > Metazoa > Chordata > Mammalia > Carnivora > Mustelidae > Mustela > Mustela putorius. Next base: position 8,413 of record NW_025421428.1, read on the forward strand.
TCTGATTTCAGGATGTAGCTACTCCAGAGTCCTTAAAGGAGCATGTCCACAAACAGCACATTCTCACGATGGCCCTGGGACATAAGAATGGCTAGTATCCTCACGTCTGTAGGTGCTGGGGGTGGAGACCGAATGAGATTAAGCCATTTCCCTGAGGACCCAACTGCATGCACTTAAGAGCTGGGGTTCCAGCCAGGGTTTTCTGAGTTCAAATACTGGACTTTTTAATAGACAACCACGCTTCCCCATCAGACTTATCATCAAAGACCTTTTAAGTCAGAGGAGACCTGTGGAAATTATCCAGCACATCACCTCTGCTTTCCAAATTAAAAACAACAAAGATTTATTGGGTAGTTGGCATGTTTGGTCTGGCCTGCTGAGCACATTACATGCATTAACTCGAATCCCCCGGCTCCCCTGGGAGGTGGCTGACTATACAAATTCTAGGTTAGGTGACACCACTTTAGCCCACAAAGTCACTTCCCAAAGTTGAGTGAATCAGAGGCAGACCTGGGATATGGATTCAATATCCACCTGACTTCCGAACCTGAGCTTGTTTCCACAAAAACACACAGCCTCTTAGATGGGGACACTGAGGCCCGGAGGGCTGAAGGTCCTGTCCCAAGATCACACGGCCCATGTGATTAATTGTCCATTAATCCATCAAGCATTAACTGAGCATCTGCTATTTGTCAGGAGCTAGGCTAGTCAATGAAAACACAGGCATGACCTGGACATAGCCACTGCACTTCATGAGTTTAATTAAGGGAGAAGAGAGGTGGCCATAAATTACTCTAATAAAAGGTAATAAATGACAAATATCACAAGGCAGACAGAGAAGAGGTTATCAGAGCTTCTGGCTCCTTTATTCTCCCTGACAGATACATCCTGACACACTTTTTCAGTGCAAGACACTGTCCTCAGAAGGTGGGCTTACAAAATAAATATATATGTATTTTTCTGTTTATTGGTGACTGGCAATAAATTATTCACTTAGTTGGAGGAAAATATTCAGAAACATTAATGGCTTTAAATTATCTGCCATCCTGGGTTGTTGTGATGCTTAAATATTGAGCAGGCAGCCCCAGGTTCCATCTTTATGTCTCTGGTTTGCATCTTTGTTCCCTAAACCTCTCTTCCCACTTAGCAGCCTTCCCTTTCCACCAGGAAAGTTTGGGTGGAGGTCCTTCCCTTTTTGCCAAAGCAAGTCTTGAAGCTGCATAATCAGAATGAATGAAGTTCTGCTGGAAACCATGAGATTGTCACAGGAAGACGGAGAGGACTGGACAGATGTCAGCTCTCTGGGGTCGGGACCTTTGTCTGGGATGAAACTATTCTTTTTTTCCTCCACCTCCATGCCATGTCTTGTGCTGGCTGTTCCTCCCTATCCCCACGGCCACATGCCAAAAGCCCATTCGCCCTTCCAAACAATGCCTTAAGGGAACTTTCTTTGTAAAGTCTTCAAATTTGTCCCAAATGAAAAGCGTACATACTTTCTGCAAGCCCAAAAGGACAGGGCATGGCTCCGTAAGGTCAGAGGACATCCTGACTCTTGTCCTGACGCAGAGAGAGATTGCCTCACCTTCCAGAGTCTTCTAGCTCCGGGAAACACCCTCACAGCAGCACTGATGATACAGAAACACTCGTCAATGCACGATAAGCTACAACTGTTTCCTTCCAGGAGCTAGACTAGACTGATACTATTTCAAAGCTTGAGGACGTTACCCAGACTAGTTGGGAGTAAAATCCAAGTCATCTGGCAACTGCAATGTGGGATCTGTCTGGGCCCTGAGGGTACAGTTCCATCATCTACTAGCTGGATAAACTTGGGCAAGTCACTTAACCAAAGTTTTGAACTTCCTCATTTGTAGATGGATACAATTACATCCTTACCTATGGGATCTGGGGAAGCTTTTCAATGAGATAATAATATGTGATGAGCACAGTCCTTTACTATATTTAGTAAAATATACTAAATGCTCAGGAGATGCCCGTGCACTACATCTCATTAACCATTTGTATTCTACGATACTCCCATCTATCTGGGAGCTCTTTGCTACTCTATGCCCATTCCGTTACACATTGGAGCTACAGAGAGACATAAATCACTGTCTTTCCCATCATGGGACTGTCAGAGCTGGGGAGAGAGACAGATGTGTCCACACCTATTTACAATGGATTGTGATAAAGGCAGAGACAGAAAGCAGCACGGGGCTGCATGTGCCCAGACAAAGGAGTGGCTCACTGAGCAAGAGGTGATGGCTGAGGGCGGGCCAAGGGTATCTTCTTCACAGAGGAGACTTTGAAACCGAATTCTGAAAAATGAGTAGACACTTGCTGCCCGGGGTAGAAAGAGGGGAGAAAGGAGGGAGTTTTAGGCAGAACATGATCTGTGCACAGACTTGGAAAGCAAAGCAGGTCGGCTAAATGGAAATATGGCCAGTGTGCCGGAAGCCATAGGATGCATGCAGAGGCTTGAACTTGGAGCGAGCTAGGAGCAGGCTGGATCCAGGCCAGGAATGAGCCTGGGTAGCAGACTGTGGCAACTTGTTACCATGTTCCCTTCACCTTCCAGATTCTGACTTCTAAAATGAAGTAAGTGTACTCCTAATGGGTAAGGATACTGATATAAATTAAAAAAATAATGAAACAGTTATGATAAAGATAAAACAATGGAGGAACACATGTTCAATGTGCACCTTTTGCTGGGCTCTGTGCTCACCACTGTACAAGCATTGTTTCATTTGTTCTTATAGAAACCCTTTGAAGGTGGTATTGTATAAGCTTGGTTCTTCTTCCTGGAGCATCACTATTGCCTAAAGACTTGAGAAAATGTTAAATAGTGTAACTGAAAAAAATAAGGTAACATATTTATGAAATTGAATGCCGTGGTTTTTTGGTTTTTGGTTTTAGGTGTCTGGTTTTGGAATTTGGGGCTTACGACTAATGTCTTTTGAGTGCAGCTATGGGATCCTTTGGGAGTGTGCTGATTCTCACCTGTCTTCAGGAAGTCTTCATCACAAACCTTGAGATGCCCCCAATGGCAAGTGACAGCCGATTAGGGAAACGTTGTAGGCAGGAGAGTGACATGGCCAGATTTAGTGTGTTGGCAAAAGATTGCTCCAGTCGCCAGGGTGGAAGATGGATTTGTGGATGAAGGGGCTGTTGTAGGACTCCAGACGAAGAATAATGGAACCTCAGCCAGCTCGGTGGCAGAGACCCAAAGAGCATGGTGCAGAGCTGGGAGCTGGGAGTGGGGAGATGGGAGCTGGGAGCCTCTGCAGGCCGTGTGTGCAGAACCCTGATGAATGATAACATTAGCTACTCCTTATTAAGTCAGTCGCCCAAGTGCCAGGCCCTGAGCTACACATTTTGCAGGTATTATCCCACAACCCGTCTATGACGTTGGCATAACTAGCACCATTTTACAGATGGGAAAACTGAGGCTAACACAGCTTCACTTGCTTAAGCTCATTCAGTGAGCCCATGAAAGGTAATTCCAGTTCAAACACAAAAAGTCCCACTTTTTAAAGCACTATCTACACTTTAGAAAACCCCGAGAAGACTCTTCGTCACATCACAAATAATCTCCCCCTGCTTTATTTTAGCTCCAACCCATTCACTGTTCACTTCCTGTGGACGTGGGGGGGTCTGTCTGCCCAACAGCTGCCTCATAAAACCCTGCCGGAGTCCCCCACTGCCTTCCTCATCCGCCTAAGGAAGATGCACTTGAGCACCTGCGAGGGCTCTTGGGAGGAAGCCAGAGCCACAGAAACACATTGGTGCTGCGTTGAACCATGTGCTCCACTCCACAACCCCCGGTTCTCCACTGCCCACTCCATCTGCTGCGAACCGCTGTGAAGCCCATGGAGGCTAAGAGAGGTCAGGTGCTCCCACTCTGGGCCAGAAGGCCTGATGCTTCTCCGCAGGGCAGAGGAAAGAGCCGGTCAGAGAAAGAAAGACTGAGATTCCAGACCCTCATACCGCATCTGGGGCTTCTGACAGTCCACACAGCTGGACGGAGCACTTCCAACACCACATGTCTAGGGTCGTTTCTGTTCTTCAAGATGAGAGTAAATGTCCCAAGGAGAAATACAGAGTCTGTTGTCAAGATGGTTGCACAGACGTGGAGGTAAACAAAGAAGCCCAGCTCTCTGTTCTGTAGGACTTCCCAGGATCTTCAAAAGTCACAGATGCATTCGTGAGTTTCCAAGAGGCAGAAGGACGATGCAGCATTTCTATCACTTTTATAGGCCATGGAGTTCTTCAGTCCAGGGAAAACCTTGAGGAGCTGTGGTGGTAAGTGTATGAGCTGGGAACTGCAGGGCTGGCTCATGCTATCCTTAGTCTCTCTTGCAAAAAAAAAAAAAAAAACCTTACCCAATAGTGGCAGTAAAATCACAAGCACAATGTTATTAAGCCATTTTGAAAATTGCCTTAACAGCATCCACTTGAGCACATTTAATGTGCTATCCATCAGTGAGTCTATCTCTAGGGGAAACAAGATTCCCTGGAGGTCTGTACCAAGAGGCTCTGGTTTATCCTGGATCCCTCCTACCTCGGTAATTCAAAAGTTAGAAAACTGAGGCACTCTCGAATGATCTTTGAGGTTAATACACTCATTCATTCCACAAATATTTATTAAGCACGTTCTGCACGTTCTCTGTGTTAGGTTTATGAATATGAAACACATTTTTTAAGAAGAAGATAGTAAATAAGCAAACAGACCAAAATAATTTTAGACCACAATATTCTGGAACGAGTGGAAAAAAGGGCTAGAAAGGGGTAGAAAGCATGAGGCTGGGTGGTCATGGAAGATGGTTTGGAGGAGCTTGTATCCGAGCTAAGAGCTGAACGGTGGGAGAAGAGCCAGGAGAGCAGCCGGGGCGGGGGGTGTAAAGAGACACAGCAAGGGGAAGACAGCAAGTTGTCAGAGTCAAAAGTGGGGAGACATTTTGCTGGGTTCCTGCAATCAGAAGGAAGGCAGTACGGCTGGATCACGAGGGAAATGCAAAGTGAGTCAAGAGACCAGGAGCCAGATCCAGATGGAACAGGAGATTGGCAAGGAGTTTGGGTTGTAATCTAAGGACAACAGGAAACCACTGAATGATTTAATCAGCAAGAGATCTTATCTGGTATATGTCTCTAAAAAGATTACTCTGGCAACTTGGAGCAGACGGAATCCCAAGGAGGGCTCAGTTGCAAGCAAGGGGTGAGAGGTGGCAATGGTCATAATGGTAGTGGAGAAAGGGTGACAGATTCGAGATACATTTAGGGAAAAAAAAAATGCATTTCTTCTCACTTCAGTTCTCTTATGCCCAATTTGATTTGCAAATTGAAATAACTTGATATCCAATCATCATCTAAGTCAAGCAGATTTTCATTAATAAGCAAATTCTGAAATTCTGCCCAAAGAGTGAAGGCCAAGGTGGATGGCCAAGTTTGATGCCCCACCACCACCAAAAAAATGTCCATGTGGCATCGTGTATGGCACTGTTTAATGGTAAAATGATCAGAAACAGCGCAAATGTCCAAGAGTAGAAGAGTTAGAGTAGAGGCCTCATTAAGACAGTTATGGTGCAAAAGAGGGACTTGAGGGGGAAGAATTCGGTAGTATAACTAGTGTTTCCGATAGGACACTAAGGAAATGAATTCAGACTGGCAGTGAGAACAGAGGGGAGGTTATGGACTGGGAGTCACTTGTACTCATGGGAGCTGTATTTGCAGGGAGGATCTAAGGGTGATTTCTTGGTGAATGATGGAAGACAAAAGATGGATACGTAAGGCTGAATGAAACTACACGTGACCCAGAACAAATATAAGATAGGACAAATACAGGACAGTATTTATTCCGCTCCCAACACGCATTAGCTGAGCTTTCCGTGCTGTCTGCATTCACCGCCTCATCTGACCTTCACAGCAGCACTCTGGAGTAGGGATTGACAACCCATTGTGCAGAACAGGAGACTGAGCCTCAGAGACATCCAGGGACTCTTTGAAAGCCACGCATGTTGAAGTTGACTGGTCTGGGGTTAGCAATGGACGCTGCTGAAACCTCAAAGCAACTCACTCACCATTATGCCTCAGTTCAACCTGGCGTTTATCATGTGAATTCCTAAAAGCAACTCCATCACCAACTTCTGCCTTGATTTCTGACCTCAGTTTAATGGGTAGATGCTTGGTTTTTCACAGGACTCAGGATTTCACAGGATGGTTTGGAAATACAGGTAGGACCTTGCTGGTTCAGAATACAGTGGTTTAGTTAAAAAGTTTGGAACTCAGCCAGATTAGCTCTTTCTGGCTCTCGTATTTACTAGGGCATCCCCTGGGACAAGTTATAGCAGCTCCTTATGCCTTTGTGATAGCATCTGTAAAATGGGAATTACCACGGTACCCCCTACACAGCGTTGCTGGGAATCAAGTATAAAAAAAGAGGTATACAGCACATAGCCTGCTGCCTAGAGTAAATAAGTGTCCATAAATGAAAAGAGTTTCTCGTAGGGTTAGATGGGTCATTTAAGGCAGGGAGAATAGGATGGAAGGGAACATAGAAGTGGAACACACAGATTTAGGTGACACAGCAGAGAGACGAGAACTCGGCAATGGTCTTGAATGTCCTCTCCACAAGCCCAAAGACTTCGGAAGGCACTGGACAGCCACGAAAGCTCTGGGAGAAGAGGAGTGACATCATCAGAACTAAGTTCACAGGAACTAGAGACAGGAGAGGCCAGAAGAAGAGAGGAGCTGGTGGTTACTGAGTCAATGTAAAGAGAACGGAAGGGATTTGGACGCCAAGCAATGATAAGGGGGTTCATCCCACCCACAAAGTCATACAGATGACCAGAAAGAAAAAAAAAAAAAAGGAGGTGATGACAGAGATGATGAGGAAGAGGAGGAGGAGATGGAGAAGGAAGGAAGGACCTGCTTTTTGTTGCATGCTGGGTTGTGCACTGGGTTAAGATACCATAACACTCCTGCGAGAGAGGAGTGGGCCGGGAGAAATACAGCGGCCTGCCCACGGTGACGTGACGGTCCATTCCCACCTCAGATGAGGCAGCAGGGGCTCAGAGACACTGGCTCCCCACCCAGGGGCACAGGTCTGCTGTCTGCAAGCCTCAGCTGAGATGACTGATCGGGGACATCACCGCATGACTCTGGGAGTCCAGGGCAGCATGGGAAGGGGGCGCAGCTCTTCCTGGTGCCTCCGGAACCTGGGGACAGCCCGCTGACACCGTGGCAAGCGGTGCTGGGAGGGCCTACCTCGAGACTTGCTCCTCCGCTTCCGCTTCCCTGCCGAGGCCCTGCGCGGGGCTGGCTGCAGCTGACCGATCTCGATGGGCGTGTTAGCGCGGAAACTCTCCTTGAACTTCTGCATCAGGGACTCCACTGTCTCCTGCGTCGCCTCAGCTGCGGCTACAGGGTGGGCAATGGGGCTGAGGTTAGGGCTTGGCCCACCCCCCAGCCCATGGAGGACTGGGCCTGACCACCCTGAGTCCCTGGAGCTCCCTCCCTGACCCACGATGATACGGAAGCCCACAGGTGCCAGTAGCTGTTGGCAACCTCACTTATGCATTCAACACACACTGTGTTCCAGGCAGCGCCCAAGCCCTTGAGATGGGGTGATGGAGAAAGTCAGACACAATCCATAATTCAAGGGATATAGCTTGGAAGGACACATATTGAGGCATTCCCAACGTTGCAATACTTTTGGGATAGGAGAGTACAGAGTATCAGAGTGGCACCAAAAAGAGTCCTTTCACCCATCTGGGGAGTCAAGGCAGGCTTCCTGGAGGAGGCACTATTTATACAGACATCTTAAGGGTGAATAGGAATTAGCAAAGAGCATAGAAATCAGGGTAGTTTACTGAAGAGATGTGATAAGAAAGATTGTCTGGATGGGAGAAGACGCAGGAGCAAAGATCTGAAGCCACAAAAAACATGGTGCTTAAGCAAGTGACGGGAGTTCAGTGTGGCTCCCAAAGGGAGCAGGCGAAGACTATCAGTCACAGAGGAGTGACTATCAGTCACTATCACTATCAGTCACAGAGGAGTTTGGAACACATCCTAATGGTGAAAGTTGTTCACTGGAAATTCACAGAAAAACTGGCATGTTCAACGTAAGTCCTTTTGATAATAATTCCTAACGAGAGTGTGGAGAATGTACGCAGAGGCCTTCTCCTTGCTCCTGCGGTAGCCAGCCAAAGGCCATGACAGCCTGAACCAGAGCAGTGGCAGTGAAGGAAGGGGGCAGCCCACGGATCAAATAACGTTTGAGGAGATAAAACTAGGGTACTGTGACATGGAGATCACTGGGTACAAACAGCCCAACTTCACTGTAGGGAAACTAAGCCCCACCCCCCCAAACAAGGGTGTACGACTCACTCCAAGCAAGCAGTTGGCAAAGTCAAGCCTTCTAACTCCCAGTCCAATGCTCCATTTTTATCAATACCCTTGGTGGATTTTGTGACTAGCCTCATTCCTGTCAAAGTTTCAAAATCAAGACTGGTGGAAAGTTCCAGAGAATGGTAACAGTGAGGTCGGAAGGGCCGAGAGAAAAAGGTGGAAGATAAAAGGAGGGAAAAAAAAGGCAGAAAAGCTCAAGAAGGAAGGAGAGGAGCAACATAAAAGGCAAGGAGAGGAAATGGGAAAGAAGCAAAGGAAACGGTCTACGCGGCCTCGCTGCCTTTGTTCTGAGAAATTCCCAAAGAGAGTCCCAACTTTGAAATCTTCAAGCTCAGCCCTCCCTCCATCTATGTCTCCAGAGGCAAGGACGCTTCTTCAGTTTGAGCTACCCACTGTCTGAGGCCAGGAGATGGTATGTGCAAAAGATTCCTGTTCCTTTGAAGGGATTTCACCAGACTGGACAAAGAAGGCTTCTGAACATCCCCACCCCAATTTCTACGGAGCTCCTGCTTTCCCAGGGAAGGTTTTTGGTTTAGACAGATGCATTTGGGGCATAGCTCAGATCCAGGCAGCTGGTTTGGGCACAGGGCTCTGTGAAAAGCTCTGTCTTTGAGCAGAGAGGGGGAATCTATGTTTACCTAAGGAAAAGACGATTGATAATGCAAATGGACCATCGAGTGGATTTATATCCTCACCTGCCTGTCTTGCTATCTTCCTAGATATCTCCGTTAGGTCTACCTAAAGGTGAACGGAGAAGAATGACCCGGACATGGGACACCTACTCCGAGCCCACCATGCACAGCTCTCCAGCAAGAGACACCCTCCAATTCTGAGAAGCACTTCTACGCCCAACCCTGATGGGTTAAACCCAGATAGGAGTATGATTGGCCCCAAACTGTAAGAGTTAGATTAATTGTAGTTAAACATTTAGAGCAAACCGTAATCTGGAATCCTCCAAGGTAGGGGTGCACACGGGTCTGCCCACCTGCATGCCTTTATTCATCTTCTTATCCGTTCATGCATCCATTCGACAATGTTTTCAGAAAAAAACCGTAATGTGTCTGTGACAAGTGCAGGAGGCATTGTCTTTAACAAAAATCATAGATTGGGGGCGCCTGGGTGGCTCAGCGGGTTAAAGCCTCTGCTTTCGGCTCAGGTCGTGATCCCGGGGTCCTGGGATCGAGCCCCGCATCCGGCTCTCTGCTCAGCACGGAGCCTGCTTCCCTCTCTCTCTCTCTCCCAGCCTCTCTGCCTACTTGTGCTCTCAATCTGTCAAATAAATTAAAAAAAAAAATCATAGATTGGGTGGCTTAACAATTTATTTATGTTCTCACAGCTCTGGAGGAGGGGGGATGTCTGAGATCAGGGTGCCAGGATGCTTGGGTTCTAGTGAGGTCTCTCTCCTTGGCTTACAGGCAGTCATCTTCTCACTGTGTGCTCACACAGTAGGGAGAGAGAACCCAAGGTAGGGAGACAGAGAGAGAAAGAGAGAGGGAAAGAGAGAGATCTTCCTCTTTTTCTGACACCCAGTCCTATCCTATTAGGGTCCCACCTCAATGATCTTATTTAATTTTAATTACCTCTTAAAGATCTTATCTCCAAATACAGTCTGCTGTAGACTGAAAACTGTGTCCCTCCGACTTCTTATGTCGGAAGCCCTAACCCCCAGTGTGACTGTATTTGGAGAAAGGAATTTTAGTAGTTAATTAAAGTTAAATGAGGTCATAAAGGTGAGGTCCTAATCCAATAGGATCCGTGTCTTTATAAGAAGAGGAAGAAATCATTCTCTCCCTCCCCTTGCTTTCCCCACGTACATGTATACACTAAGGAAAGGTCACGTGAGCACACGGTGAGAAGGCAGCCATCTGTAAGCCCGACCCCCACTGTGCTGGCATCCTGATCTTGGACTTCTAGCCTGCAGAACTATGAGAAAATAAAGGCCTGTTGTTTAAGTCACCCTATCTATGATATCTTGTTATGTTAGTCCAAGTAGACAAACAGAGTTTGTCTGAGGTTAAGATTTCAACATAGGATTCTGTGGGGGACACAAACATACAGTCCATGACAAGGTATGATGGTGAAAAGACAAACACCTCCCCCACCCCCATAATGCTCACCATGTAGACGGGATGGACCAAGATGAATGAAATGGTTGACAGATACATGTAAAAAGTCTTAGGTGACATATACCACAAAGGAAAGGTGAAAAGAGACTCTCTTAGCAGAATATGACCTAGTTTAGGAAAATCATGAAAACTTGCTTCGAGGAGTGTGTAGTGGGACTAAGGGCTGAAAAGAGTAGGGGTTAACCAGGTGATGGGGAAGTGGTTGGGGAGGAAGGAGGCTCAGAGAACACAGGAGGAGGGGGAAGAATTCAAACAAAGACCCTTTGAGGAGATGGAGTCAGGATGGGGCAGCACCACCACTCACGGGGCCCGAAACACTGAAAGCAAGTGGCATGAGATCATGCTGGAGAGGTAGGAAGTCCTAACCCCAACCCCCACCCCGATCCTTCTGGGCCTTATTAAGGACAGAACACGCTGATGGTTTTAGACAGGAGAGTGGCTTAATCAGATTTTCATGTAGGGAAGATCGTTTCAGCAGCTGACAGCAGAATTCACTGAAGACGGACAGAAATAGAAGGAAGAAGACCAACCAGGAGGACGGGACATTTTGTGCAGAAGTCCACATCCGAGAGGATGATCCCAGGAGGAGCGGGGCAGCGGAGGTCGAGATAGAGAAGTAGACAGCAGAGCAGAAAGAACAGAGGGAAATAGTGCAGACGGAGAAGTGGGAACGTCTGAGCGCTATCTTACAGGCACAGTTCCCTCAGGAGGCGGTGGCTGACTGGAAAATGTGGATGAGGGAGGGGCAGGTGTGGAAGATGGCTCCTGGCCTGGCTTCCACAGAGACGTCCTGAAGGCACCTCTCAAGGAGAATGGGAGCTCTAGAAGAGAAGACATTCCAGAAGACCGAAAAACACGAGTCGGGTCTGAGATATGAATGCACGGTATCTTGCAGACATCTAAGGAGAGGTGCCCGAGGAGACGGCAGGTTACGCGGGTCTCACACTCACAGGAGAAGAGTGGGACCCCTGGAGACTCTGCACATGCCCTCCTTGGAAGAGCTACAGAAGCCGTGTGTGTGGTGGTTCAGAACACGAGCTTCTGGCACAGTGCAGACCATGGGACCCATGTTCATTCCTGGTCTGTACTGGCTGTTCTCCATTTGCTCCCCGTGATCCAGCCCCACCCCAGGGCCACTGGGCCCCACACCAGGTCCTGGAGGCAGACCTTCTACGGACTAGTTCCCGTGCTCCTCGTTACTTGCCTACCAGTTGGCTTTGCCCATTAAGGTGCTCTGGCCGGATCCAGGAGGAGGATTTGGACACAGGTCAGCCCTTGCTCCTTTGCTGTCTCCGTACCCTCGTCCTCAGAATCTGGGAGTCTTGACAATCCCAGCTTCTGCCAGGGGTCCCTGTTCACAGACCCAGTCCTCAGTGCCCCCAGGAAAACCATGTCCTGTCCCTTCCTCCTCAGTTATAATAATAGTGGTTTCCTGTTATTCTTTGTCCCAGGTTCTTCAGTACCCCCTTGGGACTTCTCTGCACTCTGCCTAAGTCCCTCTAAGTAACCGCTTCCTTGAATTTCCCCACAAAGGCCCATCTGAAGGTGCCTTCTTTGTCCAGCTGAGACCTCGACAGATCCATCATTCCTTTTTGTTGCCTCTAACATTCACCGATTCTAAAGACCAGCCTCTCCCCATCCTGCTATTTCTGCTTCACTTTCTCCTAAACCGATGCGGACAGGACTGGCTGGAAGTAGAGGAAGACGCAGAGAGGGAAAGTTTGCTCCTCTGAGCTGCAAGGGTTTCTGATCCCGGCGGCAGCAAATCCCATCCGTTTGGCGGCTCTCGCCGCGGCAGCAGTGCCAAGAGCCCAGACTTACAGGGCAGGTGCCTGCGTGAGCCCCTCCACGGCCCACCTCGCTCTCCCTCCCGCTCTCCCCCACCCCCATGCCTCCGATCCCTTTCGGTAGCTCTATCAATATCAATATATCAAGTTGTCCAAACAAGCCACACTCCCTCCTGGTACCCACTGAGCTCTGCCTCCCCAGAGCAGCAAAATGCTCACCCGTCTCCTGGATGAATGCAACAGATGGTGCCTGATCTGAGCATCGCGCGGCAGACCCAGGAAGGGAGGGGGATGAGGGGGAAGCTGCCTCTTTCCACCATATGAGAGACTGTCAAGTTTTTTTTTTTTTTTTTTTTTTTTTTTAAAGATTTTATTTCTTTATTTGACAGACAGAGATCACAAGGAGGCAAAGAGGCAGGAGGAGAGAGGAAGGGAAGCAGGCTCCCTGCTGAGCAGAGAGCCTGATGTGGGGCTTGATCCCAGGACCCTGGGATCATGACCTGAGCCGAAGACAGAGGCTTTAACCCACTGAGCCACCCAGGCGCCCCGAGACTGTCAAGTTTAATGGGTATGAACCACTGGGGCCTGAGCAGAGGAGCCCCAGCCCCCCAAGACAGAGAGAGGGACACGGAGGGAGGAAGAGAGAAACAAGAATGGAAAGGAAAAGCATGGTCAGTCGTAACAGCAGGGGGCATGAGAGGGGAGGCAGGGGAGAGGGGAAGACAGGAGAGAGTAGGAAAACAAGGCGGAGGAAATGGAAGGGGGAGTGCCAAGAACAGGAGAGGAGACAGAGAAGGCAGGAGAAGGGAAAGGAGAGGCAGAAGAGAGGGCAGACCTTGAGGGCCTTTGCAAAGGCCTACGGATCCCAGATACCAGGCAAGCTCCAGCGTGGTCCTCCGCCCTGCACGCTGTGTCTACCCTAGAACCCAGCAGTTCTGCATTCGAACTCCCCCCACACACAGCCTGCGACGTCCTACCACCGACCCTTGCGCAAGTTCAGGTTCAAGTTCCTGAACCACCTTCATCACCCTCTTTACTTTTTCTAGACTCCTCTAGCCTCCGTAAAAAGAAAATTCACCATTCTTGAATACCGACTCTTTGCTAAGCAAGGAGCCAGGCATCTCCTTACGGTTTCTCGTTTATTCCTCCTAACAGGCTTGAAGGGAAAGCACCGATAGCTGGTGTTTAGAAATGAAGAAACTGAGGCTCAGAGAAGGTAAATCATCTGCTAGGGTCACACAGCTTAGGAATGCCAGAGCTGGATGGGGACCCAGGATACGGTGACCTGGAGTCACTCGCTTCTCTTTCATAAGGCTCAGTTTCTTTCTTTGTAAATGTCTGTAGGGCAGTCGGAGAACTGAATGTAACTATGTATATAAATTGTCTAACAGAGTTCCTGGAACGTAGTAGGTGCTCAAGAACGAGCACTCATTACCTCTTCCTAAATTCCCTAAATACCTCTCACTACCTCTCACTGAATTCTTCTCCCTTACCCTTTCGCTTCATGATTGGTCAATCATTTCATCGATCATCCATCCACTCATGTGTTCACTCATTCATTTTGAAAGTCACCTGCATTATAAAATATCCACTTTGAAAATTCTTTCAGAGAATATATAATTCCTCTTTTATTCACATGTGAAAACAAAGGCACCGAGAGACAAAGTCATGACAAAAATCTGCAGAAGACCAAGGTCCAGCCCTCAAGTCTCCTGTTTCTACCACTCTTCTCTAATTCCCCAAATTCTAAGACCATTTTAACCTCAGATCTAGTGATGTTTAATTTTATATATCAACTTGTCTAGGCCATGGAACAGAGAGAGTTGGTCAAGCATTACTCTTGATGTTTCTGTGATGGTTTGTTTTGTTGTTGTTGCTTTGGTTTTTTTGTTTTTTGTTTTTTGTTTTTTTTAGATAAGACTAATATTTAACTCAGTAGACCTTAAATAAGGCAGATAACCCTCTATCATGAGCCTCGGCTTCATGCAACTTGCTGAAGGCCTTCACAGAAAAAAGACTGACCTCCCCCAAGGGATGAAGAACTCCACCAGCAAATCATCTTCAGACTTGAGCTGCAACATTTAAGCGTTCCCCACATCTCTAGCCTAAAGGTTTACCCTGAAGATTTGGGATTTGTCAGCTTCCAAAATCATAGGTGCCATTTCCTTAAAACAAATTAACAGAGAAATGAACAAAGCTGATAGAGATAGAAAGTGGTAGAAAGATATAGAGATAGAAAAATATATATAATCAATAGGTGATAGAGATATAAGTACCTCCTATTGGTTCTGTTTCTCTGGACAACCCCGACTAACAGTCTGTGTCCTGAGGCGTTGGACTGGGCATACTTAGATGCCAGGATTGTGGGGGACAGTATTAAGATATTCCTGCTCTAAAGCACATACCAGCTGGGAAGACCTGGTACAAAAACAAAGAACCATCACAGTTGGAAGTTGTGAGAATCGAGTCACTGAATCTAACATTGCGTCTCCTACAGCAGCCACCTCTTCATGAAAAGAAAAAAAAAAGGAAAAAAGAAAATAGTCCATATTCCTTAGCCAGATGACAATACTCCACAAGTAGAACAAATTCAAAACAAAATCCATATACACATTTTTTTTTAAATGGCCACCTCTTCCCCATTCTCAGGGTTAAAAAGTTGATGGATAGAATTTTCTCACTTTTAGTTTTTTTTTTTTTTTTCTCCCTCCCACACATTTTCTTAAACGTTTGATGCCTGCTATGGCTTATCTTCAAGCAAGCGCCTACAGGCAAGACAAATGAACAAACAGCAGCAAATATAAATTGGAAAACTTGGGAACAGCCTTTTTTTATGAACACGATCTTGGGCCCATCAGCTAACACGGCAGACTTGGAGGGTGGTCATAATTTCTGCTGGAGAACTACATCAAGCTGGAATGATGGAATAAAAAAAAATTAGTGCTATTTGCCTCAGCTCTCTTCAAAACATAATACCTTCCAGTTTCTCTGCAGCTGGTTCCACAGTCCCTAGCCAGGACACAGATGGTCTCGAAGATTCTTTCCTGCTCCATGGCCCTGTAGTTCTAAATGTAAATGAAACTGGGCTTTCAGTAAGATGAATGCAGTAACCACAAGGACTGCAGTCACGACTTCACGGGGCCTTCTTATCTCCGGAGAATGCTCTCCTTACAATCTCCTGTTTTCATAGAGCCCAGAGAGGCACAGGAGACTTCCAGAGTTTGGGCTGAAGCTGAAACAGTAGGCCAACAAGTCCTGTGCAAGAGAGAGCAAGGCATGGCTGCGGGAAAGCTTTGGAATCAGTTGCAGTTTGGAATGTTAAGCTCTATTCCTTACCAGCTGCGAGATGGGGGCAAACCCCTTAACCACACAAAGTCTCAGCCTTCCCAAGTGTTAAGCTGAGGTTTGCAATTCCAAATTCATAAAGCTGTTTGGGGGTTAAATGAGATGCTAAGATGCTTACCCCGGTGCCTGATGCAGAGTAAGCATTTAAGAAATGAGAGTTAATACTATTATTTTCATGGCCAAAAAGATCTTAAACCATCAGTCATGGCGAATCCAGATCCTCTGCCCAAACCTGCAGGGTATAGAGAAGTCCAGAATCTGTGGGGACTCACAGACACCAGCCAGAGTCCTCTCCCAGAGTCCTCCTTTCTGTAACTGCATAGGAAGGCCAAGTGTGTGGTTCTGCACGGCCTGGGGCTGCGGGCAAACCTGTGTCCTACAACTGGGATTCTGCAGCCAACAGTAGTCCTGGGTGTTGCATCCAGACGCAGGTGCTGGGCAGACAGGGATGAAATGTACATTGTCCCTTCTTTCAACCGCAAAGCTCTTTAGTGCAAGAGACAAGTAAACATAATGAAAAGAGTGCGTGCGAAACACCCAGAGAAGTGTGTCAAGAACACTGAGAGCGTGCCCTCCAATTCCTTTTGCAAGTGGAAAGGCTCTTGAAAATTCCTGGAGATGCCAGCTAGTCCCGAACCTTAAAGAATGCAGAACTAGGTAAAGGAGACTGTAAAAAGAGAGCCATCCGCAGGTGACAGGGACAATGACTGTAGAGAAAATCCCACACAGTTTGGTTCTTCTAGAGATTCCAGTGGGAGATGATTCCATTACCGAGAGAATCCATCTTCAGCTAGGAAGAATGATTGCTCTTGCTATACACTTCTAACTCTTTTCCTAACCCTCATTCGAAGAGCCCCTCTACTTGAGAGCCCTGCTCTCTAGCCCCATGACCCTTTCCAGTGCCTAGCCCTGCCAGTTCAGAAGGAGTCTGCAGAGTAGGAATCCCAGAGACCTGGCTTTCACCTTCCTCCTCTCACTGATGCACTCTCTGGCTTTAGGTGTGTTTCTCCACAGCCCTAAGCCCCGGTTCTTCACCTGTAAAACCCTGAGCATAAATCTCCCTCAAGAAGCGTGTGGTTTTGTGGGTTTTTTTCTGGTTGAAATTTAATGCCATAATACATGCAAAGTGCTTAGCTCAGTACCCAAAACGGATTAAGCACTCAACGAAGTACAGCCTTTATTATCATTATTGTTCCCGGGCTTAAGTGAGATAAGCTTGCAGAGGGCCTTGCCCTGAGTCAAAGCTTAATGCCTGCTGCTTTCTTCCCTTCCCTTTTGGCTAACTCATAGCCTTTGACTAAGGACCGTGGCCTCGAACTCCCCGTTGTCCTCTCATGGATAAACTTTACTGTCATGCCTGGCTTGGGGCCTTCTATCTCCACTCTACTTCAGCCCAGGTCCATGGTTTACCCCATGCCTGTAGCCAAAACCTGGAACCTGGATACCACTGCAACATTAATCCTGGATCCTGAACTTCTCTTCTGCTCTTGGCCCTCCGTCTACCCTCACGCCTCACTCTGTCAGACTCATCAAGTTTTTGCTCTGACCTCCAAGGGATTCCTAGGTCTCTAAAAAAAAAAAGTGTGTGTGTGTGTGTGTGTGTGTGTGTGTGCGTGTGTTGCCAGGGAAGATTGAACTCCACCATCATGAGCCGGAAGCAGCTGTTTTTTCTAGCAGCAGGAGGGGAGATGCCCACCTTCTTATCCGTACCCCCTTCCTCCCCAGAAATTTAACCTTTTCATGGTTTCACTTTTTTCCCCCCAGAGAGTTAGCTTGGACTTCCCTGGTTGATCTCGGTTGTGACCGAGATTCACTCAAATTTCCATTCCAATTTGTCAAGGACATCTCCTTAGTCATATAATCCTAACAGCAGTAATAATAACACTTACCATTTATGGAGTGTTTATAATGTGACAGATATTAAGGTAAACAGTTATGATCGAATATGATTCTCATAATGACTGGCGTGCATGAAATAATTAGCTTCCTTTCATCGCCCCATCCCCCCCCCCACCTACACCCTTGCTATACCCTCTTGGTAGATGGAAGGTACTTCACTGTACCTTGATTTTCTCTTGGCTGTGTGACTTGCTACAGCCAATGGTATGTGGGTGAAGGTCAGCGTATGTCAGTTACAAGCACAGGCTTCAAGAGGTACCACATTCTTCTGCTCCCTCATTTACACCCGCCACCACCGTGAGGAGGACCGGTCCTCAGCCAGCCCGCTGGGCACCAACGGAGGATGAATGACATGTGGGGGATTCACAGCTCTGCAGCACGGAGCCGTCACCCAACTCCTATCACCTGGGGCACGGACCCCTCCCCGCCCCCAGTCTGACAATTACGAGCAAACCCATCTAAGATGAGCACAACACTCCATCTAATCCCACACACACATGACAAATTGATGTTTCTTGTTGGATGCCACTGAGATGTTGCAGCTGTTTGTTATGTAGCACTATTGTAGCAATGATTGACTGGTAGGCAACCTGACAAGATGCGTATTATTATTTCCATCTTACAAATGGGTAAGTGAGGCACAGCAAGATTAATTACTTTTCAAGCGTCATCTAACCTATGTAGAGCGGGGTTGGACAAGTATCTCCCAATGCTACCCCAAGGATTGTTTTGGAGCGCGACCAATAAACAATGATTTAATGAACTGACCTGCATATTGGAATAGATGAAAGTAACCCCTCTTAGCCAGCTTCCCTTTGATCGCATTAATGGTAATTATGAAGGCTATCCTAGAAATAACAATGACCTGAAACTGAGGTGTCCCTCTTCAGGGGCATAAAGACTATTAGCCCATCCATTCAGAGCTTGCAGCGTTGGGCTGTGGTTGGTGAATGAGTGGACAAAGGTTCTGAGGGGTGGATGACTGGCCACTGAATGAGCGGTGTGAGAATACACATCGTGACTTAAGTCCATTACGAAGCCATGCAATGGCGGGGGGAGGGGTACACCAGAGCGCAGACTATGGGATTTGTACAATCTTACTATTCAACTGGCAGATTTTCCACGCGTCTTCCTTTAAACTAAGGGCCTATCTCCCCAGTGCAAAAGGGTGGTTGTAAATTTAAACACATGTAAGTCAACTATAGCAAATAGCAGGGATTTTTGCAGCGAAATTAATGCAGCTGCATTATAAATATGTCCTATTTCTCAATATTAAACTCTTAAAAATAGACTAGCTAAATATATAGGCAGTAATGGATTGAGGCTGAGTTGGCGTTACTGTAAGGCTGGGGATTTTCCATTTAATGACTTATAATTTCAATTTCCCATTCCTGCATGACAGTGAGAGCAGGCTTGCTTTATTATTCGTGATTACATGCCACCACCACACTAAAACGGGTGGAGAGACTGTTGAGAGCAATATCGGTGGGAGGGGAGAACAGAGATTCTCCCCTCAGATTGAAAACTCAGCAGATCTGGCAGAAGAAGACCTGCCCATGAGCTCCAGCTCAGCTGCTGTGTGACTTCGGACACACACCAAGCCTCTCTGAGCCTCAGGAAATTCCAGTTTCTGTGAGACGCACGTTAAAGCATTTTAGATAAACTGGGCCACCATGAACTTTGCAATACTGACACTTCACTATAGCTCAGTAAAGACGGGGGGGGGGGCTTCTAAGTCCTGTTTTTCACATCCTTAATCATAGTGCCAGGGTCCATGCCAAGAAGTGAGACAAAACAACGTGCTAGAGGGGCGCCTGGCTGGCTCAGTGGGTTAAAGCCTCTGTCTTCGGCTCAGGTCATGATCCAAGGGTCCTGGGATTGAGCCCAACATCAGGCTCTCTGCTCAGCAGGGAGCCTGCTTCCCCCCTAACCCTGCCTGCCTGTCTACTTGTGATCTCTGTCTGTCAAATAAATAAATAAAAATAATCTTTAAAAAAATGCTAGAAACACTGTGCAAAATTATCTTATTACCCTAGGGTTCAAAACCTGGGCCTGCCAATTCATACACGCTCACCACGGAACACAGCGGACCCTGCCTCTCTGTCCTCTGATGTTCTACATTTACTAAATGGAGAGGAGGCGACCTACAGGACAGGTTTACATAGGCACACTAGTGACACCACCACTTCATATGGGCTGACTTCCTGAGTGTTTACTCTATGCTGGACGCCATGGCCTCATATCCTACTCCCCACGAGCTTGGAGAACAGGTGACATTAGTATCATCCAAGGCTGACACAGCTTGACCTGGAGCCCAGGCTGGTCTGAGGCCTGTCGTTTTAACCACTGTTGAAATGATGCAGACAGTCGGAGGAACGAAAGAAGGATGTGGGGGAGAGCAGAAAGGGGACCAAACTACGGTATGATGGAGCTGTCCCACGCACCTATGGGGGGCTAATGTGTGGGTATGGGGGTCACACATACATCTGAGGATTTGTTCTGTTCCATGGCTCGATAATCCTTTATTATCTCTGTCTTCCCTTATTCAGTCCCAGTTAAACGAGCTCAGCTAAGGATTATAGATACCTCCTCTATTCTCTCCATCCTTTTCCCAGGGAGCAGTCAAAAAACTAAGCTAAGACAGTAGAAAGAACTGGAAATCATGTCTTTAGCAGAGCAGAACAAATTCCTCCTCTGATGTTTTTTGGTGAAATAATAGAGATCCATCCTAGGGAGCCATTTGCACAGGGATTCTGTGTGCACGGGCGGATGGGTCTTGAGGAATGCTCTCATTTTGCTCGATGTGCACAATGAGGTAGAGAAATGTGATAAAAGAAAGAGAGAGAGAGACGGTGAGGCTGAGATCGAACCTCAAACCAAGCTCATGTAGTTGCAACACTGGGAGTTCTGAGAGCCCTGGGAGGAGTCCCATGCTCCTGTCATTGTTCTGATAAGAAGTATTACGGGATTAAAAACCATAAGTGCTACCTGTCTCCTTTTGAGTGTTCTTTCATCCTCACCTTTTAGCTCCTGATTTCAACCTCCAGAAGCTGGACCCAAAAGCCTGGGTTAGACAGAAATGTCCAGGGTAGTGTTTTTTTGGATTCCTCATCAAAAAAATGTACATTTTAATTTTTTAAAATTTTTTTTAAAGATTTATTTGACACAGAGAGAGAGAGAGAGAGAGCACACAAGCAGGGAGAGTCGGAGAGGGAGAAGCAGGTTCCCTGCTTAGCAAGGAGCCTGATGCGTGGCTCGATCCCAGGATCCTGGGATCATGACCTGAGCCAAAGGCAGACACTAAACCGACTGAGCCACCCAGGTGCTCCCCAAAATGCACATTTTATAAACACACGTTCAGCCAGGAGTTCTTCCTTCCTCTCCTTCCTTATGTCATTTCCATTCAGCAATTTGGGCATCAGAGATCGCAGTGCAAGTTAACAGTAAGAGGACCACTAAGAAAGCAACATGAATAGAAACAGAATGAATAGAAACACAAGGGCGACAGCTCCGCCATGCATTGCTCAGACCATGCCTAGGGGACTCTGTTGAGATCTGAATGTCACGTGAAAAATAAAACTAACAAAACAGACCAGGCCAGGTATGAAAAGCTGGTCTGATATGAAGGCTTGGACTGGTATCATGAGGAACAACAAGATAATAGGAAAGAGTAAAATTAACCTATCTTCTGTTATCTGAAGGGCTGCAGTAGTAGTAGTACTGCTAGTACTAATGTTTACCCCCTTATTACTGTAGCTAAGTCCCAAGCAACATGATGCATGCTTTTTATAGGTTATAATTACAAGAACTATTTTCCCTAAGTGCTTACACTGGGCCAGGCACCTGCTAAAATATCCAAGATAGAATTCCACGTAATTTTCAAGATGCTGTGAAGCCAACTCTAGTTATATCTCTTGTTACAGATGGGAAGACTGACCCCGAGATAGTTCAGGTTCTTGATGAAGGGAAGGTTTCTCCGCCTCAACATTACTCACATGTGAGGATTGCCTTATGTATTGTGGGATGTTCAGAAGCATCCTTGGCCTCTGCCAGTTAGATGCTACTAGTCCCTTCCCCACGTTGTGACATCCCAAAGTGTCTGCAGATAACACCCAATATCCCTGGAGAGGCAAAATCACCCCTGGTTGAGAATCACTGCCCAAAGGTAATTGGGAGGACTGGGATTCAAATTTAGATATATCTGGTTCTAAGATCCATAATCTTGAGAGCTGTAGCATCATAACAAGTATAATAGTAAGAGTAATTATCTTAAGAGTCCACTGTATGGCAGGAGCTTTCTAACTATGGAAAAAATAGCTGGTGGAGGCACCCAGTCCTCAGAAACTGGAAGTAACCAGACAGAGGCGCTACATTCCAAAAACAACATAGAAGAGATCCAAATATCAAATAACCGGTGAACTAAAAGGCTACACCCATGATAACCCTAAAAGTCTTTTATTTGGTAAATTTAAAGCATGGGCTTCTAATTTTTATTCTAAATCTGTTTCAATAATTATGGAGGAGGAAAAAAAATCTTCATATGAATTGTCTGTCCCTTCGCAGACACTCAAAGAAATTCACCTTGCTTCCATAGGTACAAGAACAAGAAGATGCCTCCTTCCAGCTCTCTGCCTTGATCTCTCCAACACACACACACATAGGCATGAACCCTCTTGTCCATGCATCTGGGCTCAGAATCAATTGATCCTTTGTCTGGCTGTAGGTAGAAGGTAGCTAAGATCCAATAGCAAGTCATCAGCTGTGCAGCAGATTGGCAAATCTTCACCTGTTTGTAGTAAATTAATGATGCCCAAGCAAGGAAGACATTGACAAGAAGGAAGCCCATTAACCTCCTGCCTGCCTCTCTTCATGGTCAGAGCATCTACTCTTCAGATGTATTTGAATGCAGAGGATGAAAATGGAGGGCAGACATGTAAATCTCTAGCAATTAAGGCTGGGATGAAAAAAAAAAAAAAAACACACGGATTTGGGTCAGTGAGAAATCTGCTGGAAGCCATTCAACCAGGCGAAATTTCACAGTCAGTCCTCAAAAGAGCCTGATGATGCAGTGAATTACACCAAGATGAAGTTAAATTAAAGGTGAACTGAATTGGGCTAAACACAAAAAAAGAGTATCTCAATTAACTCAGGACTCAAGCACCTATTTTAAAGAAAAAAGAAAGACAAGAGGAAGATATGGAACTCCCATATCCACAAAGCCAAGTGGACAGAGAAGTCCACCTGTCTGGTTGACTTCAGCATTCACCTGCAAAGCGCTGGGACTAAAGCAACACTCTGAGGCAGGATATGGTATATAAAAGAAGGAGGAGAGAGTTTTCCAAAGTGACATATGCAAAGATGCAGAAGTTCAAAGTCATCCGTTCAAAAAATGACAAGTCGTTTATAATGCCTGGAGTTCAGCATTCCTGGAGGGGTAATGCTGCAGATGAGGTGAGAACAGGGTTGTGGACACATCAGGGAGAAATTCGAATGCCAAGTTGAACTTGAACTTTAGTCTATATAATAGGGAAGAGTATACATATATGCATTATGAGATATATGGATACATGGGAAGATTCTGATCAGAAGTGTGGCACTGTCAGAGATGTACTTAAGAAAGATTAATGTGACTGCCAGTTTGGAAGAGGGAAACAAATGGATAATGATAATCATGATAAAAAGAGCTGAAATGTATTGAGCCACTTGGCATGTGCCAGTAACTGTGCTAAACATTTTGCCTGAACTTTCCAGTTTATTACTCACAACAGCCATATGAGGTAAGCACTTCAATAAATTGCTTTTTGTAGAGGAATTTAAACTTGGAATTCAAATCATATTCGGGGTCCCAAAACAAATTATCAGTTGAGTCAAAATACTAACCCTGGTCCAATTTTAGTGACTATGCATTTATTCAAGAGGCTGTGTAAGTCTAGACAAAAGAAGATACAGATCTTGACTATGGCAATATCAAAGAAAACAAGATGTATATTTGAAATCTATCTATCTATCTATATGGATTAGAATAGACAGGAATGATTGGACTTAGATCTAAAGTGGAGAAGATAAAGAGAAATCAAGAATGAACCCTAGCTCCACTCCCCCTTCTACCTAGGAATGGCATCCAACTACGATGTGAGAGGTAACTATCCTTCAGTATATCTAAAAGTTACCTGAACGATCCCCTTTTCAATTACAAAAGGGTGACACATCAGTGATGCTTTCTTTACTGTAGCTAACTTGCCTACAAAACCTAATCAAGATACTCATTGTGGAAAAGACAAAATAAAATCATGGCATGAAGACATTTCTTCATCTTACCATCAACCACAGTAAGTAAGTGGCAGCAGGGCAAAGACTGTTGGTCAAGACCATGACCCTGACTCTGGGATTTGCAGAGGACTAGAGGGTTCAGACAGATAGCCAAGGAGGGCACTGGTTTAATGAGCGGGAGGGCTTGTAGACAGCTGAACTTGAAACTGAGGTAAACTCAACTATGCAAATATTTGCACTCACCTGTTCAATGAGCTTATCATGAAGACTTTCATGGTTTGGACCTGTAAGTCCAATCACTGGAATCTCAGGTCTCAGTCTCTGCTTTTCCCAGGTACCAGGTATATGGCCTTCTCTGATTTTCACTGTTTTCCCACCTTCACTCTCATCCTTCTGGATGGGCCTGACCTTCCCTACCTCACCCTCTCTCCAGTCAGAGCCGTCATTCACTTCCAAGCTAATTGTCTCCATCGATGTGTGCAAACCAACCATTTATGGGAAATGCCACGGAATGTTAATTTCATTTGGAACTGGGTAATTGCAGAAAGTGCTCCCATTTTTTTATAATATAGAATGAATAAGTATTGTATTAATAGTGCCATTTCCAATTACAACCCCAATCACAGGCCTGTCGTCCCCTAACTGTGGGTTATTTTTCATGGAGCACTTTTCTGAACAGTTTCCTTTTTCAATCCTTCCCCCCGACTCCCCTCCTCACATCATTATAATTAAGATAATGCGGCATAATTATAAACACATACTGGAAACTCAAATGCCAGCATGGCTATCCAACCAGTGCTACATGCTTATTGAAATTTCTCAAGCAAAAAAAGGAAAAAAAATGTGTTGGAGTCACTATTGAAAGAGAAGAATGAAGACTGGGGAAGTCAGCAACTCCAAAAAACCTGGCCAGGGTCCAAGTCTGGGAGCTGAGCTTTCTTGGATATTTCTAGAAGGCAACCAGAAAACATGTGCAATGCTTTCAGATGTTGAGAGAAAAAAGTTGCTGAGCACTGACCAGGTGCTTCACCTTTATCAACCGATTCCCTCATCAAAACATACCCATGTAGAATTTTCTTTTGAAGCAAACGAATCTCAAAAAAAGATCATTCGGATCACTAAATAAGTCTGGTTGCAGTCAATTTTGTCTGATTTTTGCATAGTTGCAACAAGAATGTGCATTTAACAAAGAAATTTTATCGTTTAGAAAGGCTCACCTTTTAATGGAGACTAAAGGGTCACTTATTACATGATGCTGGGCATCCAAGAGTTGAGACTGTTTTGCTACATTAAATAAATGTTGGACTTTGCATTACCTAATGTTTACAGAAAAGTCATTCTGCTTTTCATACAGGGGCAAAGGAGATATTAATACAAATATAAAGGGGTAATAAAAGAATCCTTAAGATGCTTTGTGACTGTGTCTTATAGGGCCATTCTTGGCAACCATTCTTGGCAACATACTAGGTTATACGTTTCTAATACTATTTTTGTACCATTTACTATTGCATTACACTAATACAGCTTTTCCCATTCCAAACAGGGTTTTCTTTTTGTTTTTAATTTAATAGAATCATTGTAACACATCCAGATAAAAATTACTTAGCAGGGAAGTGGCAGAATTTGACTTTAGTGTTTTTCTCCTAACTTACGAGCCATTCTCTGTACCATGATTCAATCAGTGTATACAACTTACGGTTCCGAATAATGCATCTCCCCTCTTTGGTTCAAACTTGGATTGATCATTATTTCTTATTCACATTGGGTTAGGTGCTTTTTTCCTACTCATTCCCATCTTATCATGGGCTCCTTGCTTTTGTAACACTTCTCATATTTGCAATGAAGCAGGATTGTTCCCTTCAATGGAAAGGAGCTTCGCATTGACACAGACCATAGTTTACTACTCTTAGCTACCATTGACTATTTCTCTAGTATTTCTCCACTGGATAGTACCTGACACACAGTAGACATTCAGTGCACACCAGGTAAAGGAATGAATGAATGGATTAATTAGCAGGGGCAGAGCACTGATCTTCATGGGTTAAGTAATTTTTTTTTTTTAGATTTCTAAACAGCTGGTTTAATACAAAAAATTCTGGCTTAAATATATTCCCAATTAAAATACCACCTCTGTTGGTTTTTTAAAAATTTTTTAATTTAAATTCAATTTAGTTAACATATACTGGATTATTCATTTCAGAGGTAGAATTAGTGATTCATCAGTGGCATCTAATACCCAGTGCTCATTACAATCCCGTGCCCTCCTTAATGCTCGTCACCCAGTGGTCCTATCCTCTCCCCGCCCCCACCCCTCCAGTAACCCTCAGTTTGTTTCCTAGAGTTAAGAGTCTCTTCAGATTTGTCTCCTTCTCTGGTGTCCTCTCATTTTTTTTTCCTTCCCTTTCCCTGTGTTCACCTGTTTTGTTTCTTAAATTCCACGTGAGTGAGATCATATGGTATGCGTCTTTCTGCTGGTTTTGAAAATGAATTTTACAAGTATCACCTTTTAGAAGTACCCAAAACCTTCAAAGCCATTGGTTACTAAAGATGCCAAGACAGAGTCCGAGACAGAGGGGACGACATCTGAGCCGGGGTCAGAACAGGAAGGCAGCTGGGCTGAGGGAGCCGAAGAGCCCTGTGGCCCCGTGTCTCTGATTGTTTTTATGGATTCGCACTCCAGGGCATCACCTGGTGAGGCTGTCACTGGGTGTAAATGAAAAATGAAACATGAAAATCGAGGAAGTCTCTACTCCAACGTTAATGAACACAAGGCAGAATCCAGCCTAATGTTGCGTGAAGTTTGGAAAAAGATCAATAACCATCAAGCCAAAACAGCTCCTCAGCCTCCTGGTCTCCCTAGACCACCCCCTCCCACAGCCCCTCTAGGCAGTCAGTGGGCCCTGAAGTCTGTTATTCATGGCTGGATTTGAGCTGTTAGTGAAACATCTTTATGAGAACAGAACTCAGGGATTCCTGACTTTGCTGTACATAGGGTTGGTCTTTGGTACCACTGCCCTGGCACGGGCTTCACCCCTTGTGCATGAACCCTGCGGGGAGCCTCTCCCTTCCCCCTCGGGCAGATTACGCAAGAAGACAATGGTGATGGCCAAGGTGGGCTCGGTGCTTTCTCTGTGTGGACACTGTGCTGAGCACATCTATGGACTGCCTTTTTGTTCCCACTATCATCCTGTGAGTTAATAACGTATCACAGCCATTTTACAGATGAAGAAACTGCAAGCAGCTCAAGAAAGTTCACTAACTCTCCCCAAGGTCACAGGGCTGCCCCAGGATGGAGGAAGTGCTGAAATGCACAGTCTGACTCCAGAGCCCAGGCTGACAAGCACTAATCTTCACAACTCCCATGGCCCACATGGTGGCCACACAGCTTGGCGAGGTCACGGCTCCTCAAAATGCCTGCCCTCTGCTGGCTTCCCCATTTCCTGTCTCTTCCGCCATATGCATTTACACTCACACAGAGAGCATGTGTTAATGTGCTGAACATGTAACACATGTCTTGTACGACCTGAATGCATTACACTTTATATTCGACTTCAGTCTCTGCGAGGTAGGTATTGTTACCCCTGCCTCACAGTTGAGCCAGCGGAGGCTTAGGCAGTTGGAGCAACTTGGCCTCGCCGGCAAGAGGCAAGGTGGGGTTCCGGGCGGGAGGCTTCAGCTCCTTTCTGAGTGTTTTTGCATAGCTCTGCCTGGCTCTGCCAAATCAAAGAAGAGATTCCCTCACCTCTCAAATGCCACTCAAATGTCCCTTCCCCCCCAACCTGGAACACAGCACTCCATCACATGAACTTTCCATAGTCCCTCACGCTAATGCTCTATATGTGTCATAACACTGTGGGTTCCTGAGCGCGAAGGCCACGACTTTATTCTCCAGGAGCCCCGAGCCCAGCACCCTGCTCACCACAGGGATTTGAAATCCCAGGGGCACACATCAAACATCACCCCTCTTCTGCCCACGATCAGCTGTGAGTTGCCGAGCACATCACCTCATGCTTCTAGAACTCTACACTATGTCCATCAAAAGAGATAATACCACTTCCCTATCAAACCGGTTGGAAGATAAAATGAGAAACTAGATACAAAACATCCAGTGTAATGTCTAACACATAGTAAGTATCCTGTTTAAAAAAGTTATTGTCACAAGAACACCATCATGCAATAGAAAGTATCACTTTAGCACTTCAAACACCTATAACAAACAGTTCTTAACGTAGTTAACTGGTTATCCAATACGCATCAAACACCTATAACAACAGTTCTTAACGTAGTTAACTGGTTATCCAATACGCAGGGATTGGGTCTTAACAACAGAAACAAAATCAGCCACCTGGGTGGCTCAGTCAGTTAAGCAGCCCGTGATTTTAGCTCAGGTCATGACCTCCATGTCCTAGATGGCGCCCTGAAGCGGTGGGCTCTGTGCTCAGCATGGGTCAGCTTGAGGATTCTCTCTCTCCCCTTGCCCCTCCCCCCCTTTCTCTCTCTCTCTCTCTCTCTCTCACACACACACACACACTCTCTCTCTCTCTCTCTCTCTCTCTCAAAAATAAAAAAATAAATATTAAAAAAAAAAAAAGACACTGCTGAAGAATGGAAAGAGGGAGACCAAAAACAAACCTGCAGATATGGAGTCTGAGGGTCAAGTCACCAGGAAGAAGAGCCTAGGCCATGCAGAACTGTTCTCTGCCTTGGCTCCACTGTCTCGCCCCTTTCCAACCTATCCCCTCATTACAGTCAGTTGGATCTGCTGAAAACAGAAATGATTTACCAGCTCGAACTGTTAATGGCTCCCCACTGCCCTGAGGCCAAAGTCATACGCTTGCACATGGCTTACAAGGAAAGCCCTGTATAACCCGGTTTATAACGGCCTCCCCATCACTTGCCACGATCCTTTCCTCTTTGACCACACCCAGCCAATCCAGACTTCCTATAGCACCTTCCATCCGCCATGTTTCCCTAGCTAGCTGCTCCTTGGCCACCACATCTCCAGGCAGCGCTCTCTCAGTCGGAGAAACCCTCACGGACCTTCTGGACGAGGTGGGTCTCTCTGCTCAATGGCCCATAGGACCACCTCTTGCCCCACTCACCATATATGCTTATTTTTCATTATCTTTCTCTCCACAGGCTGCAAAATCTCCTAGAATCAAAGAAGGCGGCCCCTGTCTCAGAACCCAGCTGGTAGCAGGCACATAATGGGATGTCTGACTCCAGCCCTCTCTCTGCCTCAGTTTTCTCCAAGGCTAATGATGCTGAAACATCCATTCTTCCTGAGACACTGGGTTGGTGGGGAGATAAAAGAACACATCTGAGAGAGGGATATTAACACTTCCATTACTGTCCACAGAGATCTTTTTCTTCTTCTTATTTTTTTTTAAATTTGGAAAGATGACCTAAAAAGGCAAAAACAAACTTAAGTCAAAACATAACTCAGGATTTTGAAAGCTCAAACTGACAAAGAAAAATACCACCAGTTGGACCCTGAAAAATCCCCAAATTTCATGACTAGTGCAATGCACTATTTGTACTTGTTTCTCTGTCTCTGTCTGTCTGTCCTATGTTGATCATATTCATTTTTCCCCCTGAAAACATCAATCCTTAAATGCTAAATTCTTAGGAGTTTAAGGAGAATAGAAATCTGTATAGTTCTGAATCATCCACAATTAAATCACTAAAACATTATTTGGCAATTACATTCGAATATCCAAGAGACTTTGGAATGATTTAAGTAAGGTCCTTAAAACCACTGTTTTTCTTCCTTCACCTTAATCACCTTTCCCAAATACAATGCCATGCTAAGAAAAAAGCAATCCCCAAAATCAAATTATAGTAAATGCTGAAAATAATGTGGAGGCATGAACTCATAAACCAAGAAATTACTTTCTGGGAGTTTGAAAATTTGGCTGAAAATGCTATTGTCTCTGTTGAACCTGAGTAGTGGACGAAATTGACTATTAGGGGGAAAAAAAGTCATCCATTTATTAAATATTAAGCACTTATTATATACTAGGTTCTGAACAAGGAGGACACTGACACCCTGCCCTTATGGGACTTAAATTCTTGAAAAGGGAGACAGACAACAACTCAGGTAATTTCAGGAATGGCATGTACTGCAGAGGAGGGCTCGTGAGCAAGTAACATGGAAATCTGATGTGCTCTGGGAGCTCAGGAAACTTCCTCGAGACTGAGTTTCCTCACCTTTAAAATAAGGGTTATGCTTAATCTAAAAGGATATACACACTGCTATGCTTATTGCAATATTATGTATAATAGCCAAGATATGCATGCCATATATATACATGATGGAATATATATATTAAATTATATATAATTACATATATTATATTAAGTTACATATAATTACATATTATATTATATATTAAGTTATATATAATTACATATAAGATACTTATATTATTATAATATAATAATACTATATTATATATTATGATATTATAATCATAATATTTATATTATTTATAATATTTATATGTGTGTGTGTGTGTGTGCACACACACATATATGATGGGATAGTACTCAGCCAGAAAAAAAAATACCATCTTGCCATTTACAACAGTACAGATGGAGCTAGGGCGTATAATGCTACATGAAATAAGTCAGAGAAAGACAAATACCTTCTGATTTCACTCAGCTGCAATTTAAGAAATGAGACAAATGAACAAAGAAAACAGAGACAGACCAAAAACAGACTCTTAATTATAGAGAACAAAGAGGTGGTCACCAGAGGGGCAGGGAGGTGGTGAAACAGGGGATGGGGGTTAAAGCGTGCACTTGGCCTGATGAGCACAGGATAATATAAAGATTTGAGGAATCACTATATTGTACACCTGAAACTAATATTACACTGTATGTTAACTATACTAGAATTGTTTAAAGTCGGGGAAAAAAGTCAAAGTAAAACAAAGTGGGGATTATAATCTTTCTGCCGCTGTTGCAAAGACACTGGGAGCAGCTAAGGGGGTAGTGTGGATGACGAAGGAGCTGGAAAGTGTTTAGTGTGCTAACACTTCATGACCCGAACATGCTGTGCACATTAGACTAATGGGAAGCAAGGGGGCTTCGTCAATACCTTCCTGTCCACAGGAAATGGACAGTGTGCTCGCTTACGCTCACAGTCCCTCGAGGGCAGCCTGATGAACTATTGGAGTCCTTACCACGTACGAGCAGGTGGGACAGCGACATCCTTGAGTACGTGATGAAAGAGCCTTTGCTTGGGAAATACTAGCTTAGCACGATGGTCTGCCATTTCCACTGGTTTTCAGGCACCTCTACTAAGAAGTCCATCCACAGACCTCAGGCTCATTAGCCCAAGGGTAAAAGAAAGGACTGTCATCCCCGGGGCACTATTCTAATGTGTCAGACTGGAACCCATAAGGAAACATGCATTTCCTACTGTCACCCAAATGAACAAAAGTTGCATGAGGCAAGATGAATGTGATCATTCTATGATGTTGGCTATCCTCCCCTTCTCTGTTGTTTTTGTTCAATTATATTGTAGTTCGTTTTTTTTCACGTTTTCAAATGCTGACAGCAACTCAGTAAGCTGATCTTCCTCGCAATTTGAGTAACACTGTCGAAAGAATGACAGGCACACTTCTGAGTCTGGCCTCTTTAATTTAGGGCTGGTCTGGTCATGGATGAGACACATCCACTCTGAGCCTTAGTTTTCTCAACCGGGAAATGGGCATCATAACACCTGCTTTAAGGGTTGAGCAAATTGAGGTCACACCAGGGGAAAGCGCCACATAGACTTCCTGGCACAGAGTAAGTGTTCAATAAAAGGCAGTGATTATTGAGGCTGCTCCTGGGGGATTTAGAGCATAGCTAAATCCCTCTTGCCTGGGGGTGCTGGGAAGGAAGAAGAAGAAAAAAATCCCAGTCATTTTCTACCCAGGGGGTCTTCCTGTTTTCAGAATGTAGCTATTTGCTGTGGGGAGGGGAAACTCGTCCAAGTGCCTCTGTTTGCTGTGACAGGCTTTATAAATAAGTAAAATGCTTCATCAAACATTTATAGTTGTGTGTGAGAGTCAAAAAAAAAAAAAAGGGCACGTGAGCTTGGGTTTATTTATAGTGACTCCCTGTTTTCTTTTCCACCACAATTTCACAGCTTCGCTTTCATTTGCTTATGATTGTTCTTGGATGAACTTCACTTCCAAGCAGAAGGTATTAATTATTAAAACACAGACCAGAAAAAAACAGCCCACGCTGCTCCCCCAAACAATGATAGGATGATGCAGCAGAAGGAAGTCACCAGAGAGAAGGACCCAGGATTGCCAGCACAGGCTTTCCCACACAGCCAACCCTTGGCAAAACTCATTTAAACACACATGCTGTGGGCACCCACTGTGCTCCGCCCAGGGGCTGTGCCAACCACAGGGAGGGGTCAACCATGAATTAGATCTTTTCTAACTCATCTCGGAGTGAAGGGTGGGGAGCTCCCAGCCAAGGGGGTGGTGTAAATATCAAAGCACAACTGAAGGGAGCAAGTGGCCTTGCACTAAGCATGCTGGGAATGGAAGAACAACAAAAAAAAAAAAAAAAAGGAAAAAAAAAATCCCTCTCAGGAGGCATCCTGGTCTGGGGAAAGAGCAGCTTTGGGAAGGGAGGTGATGGGAAGTTCAGAGCCCTTGCTCCTGTGCCTTCTGGCTCTGTGATCTTGGATATGCCACAGCCATTCCACTGGTGACAACAGTGTGATCCTACCTCTCTGGAAAAGGTTGTTGCTAGGATTAAATATGAAAATTCATGGGAATGGCTAGACATATTATAACCTCCATTAAATAATACATATTTAAAAAATATATTTAATAGTAATAATATGGATGCATATTTAGCATATAGTCGGTGCTAAATATATAGTACTTCTCTTCCTCCTTTCCTTACTTGAGAGTATTAACTAGGTGCTACATTGCACCCACGTCCTGGCCACCCAACAGCAATATTGTTATAGATCACTGCTACCCTCCATCCCCTGGTAAGCGTGTTCTCTTTACCTGACCCCAGTCTCAGTTGGCTTCATAATTTGTCCACTAACATGCTGATTAAGCAGCTAATATCATTAATATTGATTCATTAATACTGATTGAGCATCTGCTCTGTGACAACAGTGGTGCAGGCACTGGGAATTCAAAGAGAGATGATACCTTCATGAACATTCTCATGGGTGAAAAATGGCAACATGTGCATCAGTGAGTCCAACATAGGCTCTCTCTGATGGTGTTAACACGATAGAAAAAGGGAAGGCCAGGAAGAGGAGCAGGGATTTCTGGGGAAGGAAGATGTGCTTAAAACTCGTAGCTTAGTTGAAAACAGAGCTACCCTATGACCCAGCAATTGCACTACTGGGTATTTACCCTAAATATACAATGTAGTGATCCGAAGGGGCACGTGCTCCCAAATATTTATACCAGCAATGTCCACGATAGCCAAACTATGGAAAGAACCTAGATGTTCATCCACAGATGAATGGATAAAGAAGATGTGGTACACACACACACACACACACACACACACACACACACAAAATGGAATACTATGCAGCCATCAAAAGAAATGAAATCTTGCCATTTGCGATGACGTGGATGGAACTAGAGGGTATTATGCTTAGCAAAATAAGTCAATGGGATAAAGACAACTATCATATGATCTCCCTGATATGAGGACGTGGAGATGCAACGTGGAGGGTTTGGGGGGTAGGAAAGGAATAAATGAAACAAGATGGGATCGGGAGGGAGACAAACCGGTTATAAGAGACTCTTAATCTCACAAAACAAACTGAGGGTTGCCGGGGGTAGGGGGGTAGGGAGAGATTGGTGGGGTTATGGACATTGGGGAGGGTATGTGCTATGGTGAGTGCTGTGAAGTGTGCAAATCTGGCGATTCACAAAACTGTAGCCCTGAAGTTAATAATACATTATCTGTTTATAAAAAAATTATTTAAAAAAATAAATAAAATAAAATAAGGGTGAAAACAAAACAAAACAAACAAACAAACAAAAACCAAAAAAACTCGTAGCTTATGAAGAAAATGGTATCTGTACAGGGACCCCGCGGTGGTCATCGGGAAGCTAGGCGGTTGTCTAAGGGAAGAGAATGCAAGGATACAGAACAGCAGGTGAAGAACCCCGCCCTGAGCGGGCTGCACACTGGGCCTCAGACCATCTTGCACTTTGGCCTTCTGGAGGGGAGGAAGGAGCAGACTGGTCTAATTTTGCAACACAACTGCTCACCCCCACCCCCAGTCCTATAAGCAGTCTGTACCTTAACAGTGTCCACATTAGATCCCACAAATACATGCACAAAGAGAGAAATGGTTGGCTGTGTGTTCTGCCCTGGTTTCCCAGAGGAAAGAGTGTGGCCCTAGGCTTGGCGACTGCACCGTCACCACCAGTCACATCACTCTTTGGCTCTGAGCTCTACCAAGGGCAAGGACCCCACAGCAATATCCAAGAGCATGGACTGGAATGATCTCTGACGGTGTTGGGCTCTTGTGGAGAAATTCAAACTAAGCAAAATCAGGAAACACAAGCAGAAAAAGAGAAAGGAACATGGAATGAAAGTAGTTCTTTTAGACCAATTAATTGAAATGTTCACAAGTATGAGAGGGGGAATGTCATGTTATGAAGAGTAAAGCCTGCAGGGGAAACCTGTCTGCCTGAGTTCCCGGCCTAGCTGTGTGACTTAGAACAGTCTGTTTAACTTTTCTGTGCATGAATTCCTCCACTGATAGAATGGGACGAATGGGGGCCCCTGGGTGGCACAGTTAGTTGAGCAACTGACTCTTAATGTCAGCCGGAGTCATGAACTCAGGGTCCTGGGATCAAGCCCTGGGTCGGGCTCCACACTCAACACGAAGACGCTGGAGATTCCCTAGCTCCCCTGCCGCTCCCCACTGCTTACACTAAATAAATAAATAAAATCTTTAAAAACAAACGGGAATAATAATAAACTTCAAGACAAACTTATCTTGAAGGATTTATGTTAGAGTAAAATGAATTCATCTAGGTAAATGTGTAGCAGCGTACCTGGTTTACAGTAATGCTCATAAAAGTTCGTTAATGTTTGGGAGAATGGATACATACATTTCTATAAAACCATATATACAACACTGCACAGCAATAAAATAAAGTGAATTATGAGTACCTGTAAGAACATGGATAGATCTCAGGGATGATATCTGAACAAGAGGAAGCTAGACCCCAAAGAAGGCACACCGTAGGATTCCACATTTGTGAAGAACAGGAAAAGCCAACTGATGGGAAAGGTCAGAATATAAGTTGCTTTTGAGAGATGGGTATCTCCTAGGAAGGTACAAGAAGGAAACTTCAGGAGTGCTGGAAGCGTGCTATCGTAAAGCTGACCACTAGAACCTTCTGGGGTAAGAGTGTTGCTCATTTTCTGAATCGTGCCATGTACTTCACCGTACAATACAAAAGGCGCATATAACTACTACGTATTTGGAATGCGGCTTAGATGATCAAAGGAATAGATGTTTAGTTAAATTTACTTTTTTTTTTTTTTTAAATTTTTTTAGAGAGAGGGAGAGCCAGTGAGCGCAAGTGGTCAGTGGAAGCAGCAGAGGGCGAGGGAGAGAATTCCCAAGGACACTCCCTGCCAAGCTCAGAGCCCCACCTGAGGCTCGAGCCCAGGACCCTGAGGTCATGGCCTGAGCTGAAATCAAGAGTCAGTCACTCAACCAACTGAGCCACCCACATGCCCCTGGGGAAGCGCAGTTCTGAATCTCAGACTGGATGGTGGTAATGTGAATATATGTATAGGGTAAAAAAAAAAAAAACGTATCACAGATACACTGGAGATTTGTGCAATTTTTAGACTTTACTGTATATGTGTGCTAGCCTTCTAAAGTTAGCTAGGATTATTCATGTACATATATAACCTCCCTTTTTCCTCACAAACTCAGTGCAATGTGGGAGAACAACCCCTATTGTGTCCCTTGCTATCGGGGCTAAACGGAGGCTCAGACAGGTGGCTGTGTCCCACAGAGCTTATAAATAGCAGTGTAGGGGACCAGTGTACCCAAGCCCCTTCTTGCAAATGGGAAAAGGGCAATACAAAATGACCCTGCAGAGATGATTCCATGCAACACTTCATTAATTCAATCCATGCCTTTTGGAGCACCTGCTAAATGCCGGGCACTATTCTGAGTGCTGGGCATGGAGCAGTGGATAAACCTGAGCAAAGCCCCTTCTTTCATGCAGCTGACAGTAGAAATCTTTGGTCACTTGTTATTCTGATCACCCTGCAGAATCCCTTACCTAAGGTGACTTGACCATGGGCCAAAATGTGTGAAATCGAACTCCACTAAGCATCTATCAGCTGTTTTCTGTCAAAGAATCCCAGACTTGAATCTTGATTCTTTTCGGAGCTAACTAGTTGACTCGGTTGTCTGTGCCCTAGCTCCTTCATTTATAAAATAAATGGGATGGAAGAAGACATAGCAGAAAAAATACTAACTAAAAGAAAGGCAACAAAACATTATTAGTAGCAAAGACATTCTTACAGAAAGGTAACAGGTCAGTTCCCTACAAAAATGCAGCGATCCACAACTTTACGCAATTAGCAACGTAGTCCTAAAACAGAAAAAAACAAAAGGTGCCAGAAATAAGTGAAACTTACCAGTCTAGATTTTCAATGGAAGATTTTAGCACAACTATCTCAGAAACAACAGTAACTACAAATAATTAAGCAGACAAAAACTTAGATATAGACATTTTGGTCAATAAAATTAACAAGCAGGATCTAATGGTTATACATGAAATCTTCTGTCTGATAATCAGAAAATGTACCATGTTTCTCAAACACATAGGAATCATTTATAAAAAGTAGCCATGTCCCAGAGTACAAATCGAGCCTAAACAAAGAACTTAGAATTGAACAAGTATCTAGATCATACTAAGAAAACAAAATAAAATGAATGTCCATAACCAAAACCTTTTAAAAATGTATGTTTAGATTTGGTGGAGGGAGGGGTGCTTGGGTGGGTCAGTGGATTGAACATTGGATTCCTTCATTTTGGCTGGGGTCATGGTCTCAAGGTCATGGTCTCTGGGTCCTGGGATCAAGCAGGGCTCGAGGCTTAGTGTGGAGTCTGCTCAGAATTCTCTCCACCTCTCCCTCTCTTTCAGCCTCTCCCCTGACTTGCATACTCTAAGTAAGTGAGTAAGTAAATATATAAATCAATAAATAAAATCTTAAAAAAATATATTGATGGGGGGGTAGTGAAACAGGTGATGGCGACTGAGAAGCACACTTGTGATAAGTACAACATAATGTACATAAGTACTGAATCACTATATCATACACATGAAGCTAATACTACAGTGTATGCTAACTAACTGGGATTACAACAAAAACTTTAAAATATTGTTTGATATAATTAGTGGTTCAAAGAAGAAACAACGAGATTTGAAAAACATTTAGAACTAAATGCACACCATACAGAAAAGTGATGTCTACAAATAAAGCAACACCTAAAAAAGCGTTAAATATTTAATGGAAATATTAGTCAGGGGGAAAGATTGAAAATTAATGAGCTAGACTTTTAATTCAAGAGTCTTAAAAAGAATAATGGTGATAATAAAGGATGTAGAAAGAAGAAAATGATTAAGATGGAAATTAATGATGTAGAAAAGAAACAGTCTAGAGTATCAACAAACCATGACCTAATTTAAAAATACTAATGAATATCAACAAGAATTGTGAGAAAGGCCCAAATAAACCCATATATGGAAATAAAATAAGGACAGGATTATAAGTACAGTCGAGTTAGGATACACACACAGAGACACATATTGATATATGGATATTCCCACAAATATGTATATATTTTTGTAAAGATTTATTTATTTATTTGGGGGGGGGGGGAAAAAAGGAGAGGGAAGAAGCTGAGCAGGAAGCCTGACCTGGGGCTTGATTCTAGGACCCTGAGATCATGATCCAAGCCAAAGGCAGACACTTAGACTGAGCCACCCAGGCACTCTCAAATATGTACATTGGACACATAATATTAAAAACATAAAACTATATGTCCATAAATGGGGCAATTAAGACAAAAATCAGTGACTCTAAGTTAAAGTACCCAAGACCAAAACTGACCCAAGAAGAAAACAGATAACTTAAATAGCCATCAGAAAATAATTGAATCGACAGAATTTGCCATCTAACAAAGAGACAAACAAAAATATCCGATCCAGACTGATTGATACATTAAAATAAATACAGAAGAGAGTCCTCAATTTCATGCAGTAGTTATACATTCTAATAGTTATTAACAGCATGATAGTTATATGAGGAAAGCTGCTCAAACTCATGTTTTGTTACCTGTAATATTGCTAATGTTGATTTTTAAAGTTGTCAAAGAGATTAGAAGAAGTAAGGCTCTGGGCCCCTAGGTGGCTCAGTTGGTTGAGCATCTGCCTTCAGTTCAGGTCATGATCCGGGAGCCCCAGGATCAAGTCCTGCATCAGGCTCCCAGCTCTGTAGGGAATCTGCTTTCCCTCTGCTCCTTTCCCAACTTGTGCTCTCTTTCTCTCTCTCTCAAATAAATAAATAAAATAAAATAAAAAATAAATTTAAGTCTCTTTCTTTAATAGAATATATATTATCGTAATACACCACACAATCAGAAGATAAAACGTGATCATCTTACTTCATGCATTAAGAGTGGTTAATAAAATGTAAACCCCAAACATGATTTTTTAAAATTCTTAATACATTAGGAATAGAGGAGAAATTTTAGTATGAACATCTAATGCAAAAAAACATAATACATTATGATAGAATTTTAGGATTCTTCCCTTTAAAGTCAGCAACAAAAATGACATGGTCTGTCATTACTTTTACGCAGCACTGAGTAACAGGACCCACTTATAAGGGCCATGGAACAAGAGAAAACAAATACAAGATACACAGATTTGCAAAATGACTGTTACTTATAAATTATATGATTTTTTTCATATGGAAATTAAAGAAAGAGGCAAAGGTAATAAAATAATTAATCATATTTTCTGGATTTATGATCAATGAGAAACTACTTCTTTCCACAAAGAAACAGCAATTAAAAGATGTATTAAAAATGGAAAGATACAATTTGCTCTAGTTACAGAAATTGTGATGCCCCTAGGAATTACATATAACAAAAAGGTGTGATATGTGCCCAGGTAAAATATAAAAACTATGTTCAAAGACATAAAAGAAGGCCTAAATAAAGACGTATATCATTTCATGCATAGAAAGTCTGAAGTTTTGTGAATGTCACAGATTAATTCTGTAAATGCGCTGCAATCCCAATTCCAGCAGGGCTTTTCCTAAAATAGGAGAAGTTTACCTTTAAATTCACATAGAAAAGTATGGTGACTAATGTAACATAATAAAAAAAAAAAAAGGGAAAAAGTTTCCCACAAAAAGTAAAGAGAAAAGAGGAGTCAAGACACTTCAGTAAAAACAATGAGGCAGCCCTGCCCTATCAGATATCAAGACATTACAGAACTATAATAATTAAAAGTATGTTACTAGAACAGGCATATACAGACCCAGGAAAAGGAACAGAGAGCTCGGAACTGGTCCCCACACACAGGGAGACTGGTTATATGACAGCCATGTTATAAATCCATGAGTAAAGAGGGACTCTTTTTTAATTTTTTTTAAAAGACTTTATTTATTTATTTGAGAGAGATAAGAGAGAGCACCAGCAGGGAGAGAGAGCAGGGAGAGGGAGAAGCAGACTCCCTACAGAGCAGGGAACCCAAAGCAGGACTCAATCCCGGGACCCTGGGATCATGATCTGAATTGACGGCAGACGCTTAATCGACAGAGCCACCCAGGAGCCCCTTTACAGAGTGGACAGAATGACTGACTACCCATCCACGTGAAAAAATAAAGCTAATTAGATTTGTAAATCACATGTACAAACAAGTCTGTGGCTAAAGACCTAAATGTAACGAGCCAAACCTTAAAAATTTAAAATAAAACGTGAGAGCATCTCTAAGACATTAGGATAGTGACAGACTTCTTCCTGAACTCACAAGAAGTACAAATGAGAAATGAAAATAGAAGTAATAATTTTATAGCATTAAAATGAAAGTCTTCAAAATGAAGAAATAATTCTCTCAACAAAAATAAAATGTAAGTCATGGATTAGAAGAGGGTATTTTCAAAATGACCAAGGGCA
This sequence comes from Mustela putorius furo, assembly GCF_011764305.1. Classification (NCBI taxonomy): domain Eukaryota; kingdom Metazoa; phylum Chordata; class Mammalia; order Carnivora; family Mustelidae; genus Mustela; species Mustela putorius. The sequence goes on from NW_025421428.1 coordinate 48,465, forward strand.
ATTTATTTTTTCTATGATTATTATCAATATTTAGAAAATAGAAATATTTATCAATATTTAGATATATGAATACTATCAATGTTATTATCAACATTTGTTGGAACCCAGTATTAATTTCTTTCAATTAATAAGAAAAAGGAAAGAAACAGAAAAATATGCAATGGCTAGAATCAGGAAATTGGGAGGATAAAATTCAATATAAGAGGTTTAACCTTGGGGCGCCTGGGTGGCTCAGTGGGTTAAGCCGCTGCCTTTGGCTCAGGTCATGATCTCAGGGTCCTGGGATTGAGTCCTACATCGGGCTTTCTGCTCAGCAGGGAGCCTGCTTCCTCCTCTCTCTCTGCCTGCCTCTCTGCCTACTTGTGATCTCTGTCTGTCAAATAAATAAATAAAATCTTTAAAAAAAAAAAGAGGTTTAACCTCATTCGTAATCTCTGACATGCAAATTAAATTAGCTTTGATGTTACAGTTTTATATCCTACAGATGGGAAAAATGTAAACCATCTGATAATAAGTGTTACTGAGGATATGGGTAAGTGGTAGCTTTTCTGCATTGCTGGTGGGTGTGTGATGAGCTACATAATGGAAAAGCAGGAAGGACAGTCCTGGATGCGGTCATGATGACTAAACGTGAAGTAGAAGTATCAAGACTCAAACTGGATGGGATGACCAACTTCAGGGCAGGGGGGCATGGAATCAGTGGAGGAGACAACTTAATGGTAGAATTTCAAATTTTATTTACAAAATAGTATCTGAGGGGTGCCTGGGTGGCGCAGTCAGTTAAGCATCCAACTCTGGATTTTGGCTCAGGTCAAGATCGCAAGGGTTGTGAAATCGAGCCTTGCACCCAGGAGGGAATCCGCTTGAGATTCTCTCCCTCTGTCCCTCCCTCCACCCTCCTGCACTCTCTCTATCGCTAAAATAAACCAATAAATCTTTAAAAGCATATCTGATGTATACCGCAAGATACATATATTATAATTTGGTGGTAAGAGCATTCATATTAATAATTTACTTTATTGTATGGTTAAAGTAGCTCATAATTTAAAATACCAGGACTGGGTGCCTGGGTATCTCAGTGGGTTATGCGTCTTCCTTGGCCTCGGGTCATGATCCCACGGTCCTGGAATCGAGCCCCGCATTGGACTCTCTGCTCATCGGGAGCCTGCTTCTCCCCCTCCCTGCCGCTCCCCCTGCTTGTGCTCACTCTCTCTGTCAAATAAATAAATAAAATATTAAAAAAATAAAATACAAGGATATTTTAGGAAAACTTCTGCCTTTTAAAAAAAGATTTTATTGTTTATTTGAGAGAGAAAGAGACAGCAAGAGCAAGAACATACACCGGGGGAGGGGGAGAGGGAGAAGCAGGCTCCTTTCCAAGCAGGAAGCTCCAGGACTCTGGGATCATGACCCGAGCCAAAGGCAGAAGCTTCAGGACTGAGCCACCCAGGTGCTCCTTCAGGAAGTCTTTTTAAAAGAATGCAGCTCAAGAGAAAGAACAAGAGATATAAGGAAATGGCGATGAAGTCAGGGAAAAAGTCGGATGAGCACACGAAGTCTGTAACTTCCTAGAACTTGAGCTTCACAGAAGACCCGCGGCATCACAGCAGACAAAGAGGAGAAACTGACTATCAGCTTCAGATGCCCATAAAATTAAAAGGACCATCTGGCTAGAGAACACGGCCGTCTTGGTTCCAATTCCTGAGTTGACGTTGGTATTTGGTGCCTTGTGTGAGGTATGAAACAATATCCTCCACTAGCCCCCGTCAGAAACCGGAGGGGACTGCGGCAAGGTTAATGACACACACAGTAAACATGTAGCCCAAGGAACTGTTCTAAACCGCTTATGCTTTGTAACTTATTTAGTGCTTACAACTCCCTTTATTTTCTGATCACCATTTCATACATAAGGAAATTGAAGGGAAAGGAGGTAAATAGCTTACCTCAGTCCTACAGCTAGAAAACCTGGCGCGGAACTCGGTCTGGCTTTCCTCTTTTCTGTATGACCATCATTACAGCAAAGCCAGATCCATAAAAGTAGTTTTCATGATCTCAGAGTAAAGCGGTCCGGGTGTGCGGCTGAATGGATGTCTGACTCTTCCAGCAGTGACATTTTTGGAACAGCTAAACCAGGACTCACGACTCTTCCCCACACCTGGGAACTTTCTGACTGAGTGACCGAGCTCTGGATCTTCTTGCCAAGAAATTGGTTACCCCTGATTTTGCAAATAATTTTAGCCGAAAACTCAGACCTGAGCCCGACATTTAAAGCTTCCTATTTGAGAAAGGAGTAAGCAGATCACATGTTCTCAGTCACTGAACCATGACCACCACTGGGTACACTTGGAAAGATTGTGAATGTAATTAACACAGAGCACACAGTAAGTATTAGTTGTGTTTATGCTACTGATCATTATTATTTCTATATGCAGAACCTCCTGTGTTCTCCCAGCTGTCACACTGTTCCCAACATTTTCTACACTCCCCTTAGCAACCTAAATTTGACCTTGATGTTCCTTTGTTCCTCCACAGGCTGCAAATCAGACCTAGAACAAAATCCCAGCACTGCACCTTCACCACTGAGACCCGGTGTGATCTGGCCACATGTTGGGTTCCGACAGGTTCTCATGGCCTATTGCTCTCCCTTTTCCTGCTCTGCTCACCCTACTGTGTCCTTTGCTGGAACCCATCTCAGCTTGTTGGAGTTGTGCTTGCCGACTAGAGTTCTCCTCTACAAAAACAAGACCCCATCTCTTCTCACTGTTTCTTGACCACCCTTCATTCTCTTATCACTGCCCTGGATGATGGTTCCTATAAATGGGATCCCATGATTAATATCTGCCCTTCCCTCCCCTGCTCCGTTAGAATGTAAGCTCAATGAGGGCAAGAACTGGTCTACTTTGATCATTGCTTTGGTCCCCCACCCCATCTGGCCCACAGCAGGAGCTCTCAGTGAGTGTCTATACACAGAAGGAAAGGAGGAAGGGAAATAAGTTCGCTGGGTTTAGGCTTAGGATTCCTGGACACATCCACATGCCCAACCTTGGTAGAATCATGGCATTGATTGGCTTTACCCCCAGGTTAAGGCCATGAAAAGATGTCTGTCCAATATCAAGACACATCATAAGTGAAAAGCGACAACAATTTCCCCAACACCCCTCACTAACAGCTCAGGGGCAGGCAGAGAATGACAATACTTACGACCTGAAACAGTGTCAAACCAAAAAGGCGAAGGTCTCAGGTTCCTACTGGCAGGACATGAGTGGGATCCTCGGCGCCCGCCCCGCCTGGCTCTCAGGTCTAATTACCAAGGCTCCAGAGAAAAGAGCAGGCAGAAGAATCAAAGTGCCAAGCAACAGCTTAACAACATCTGCAGTGGAAGAGGGCTGCGCCCAGCGGTACCAGCCCTAATTAAGTCATTAGACACACACGACTGCAGCCGGGGTGCTCCTGGGCCCGCCACCCACAGACAGAGCTGGCTCTATCGGGGGCTGGTGATGGAGCTGCCTCTGGTCCTCCCACGGCCCTGTATTTCCTTCTTTCCCATCCTCTCCTCTCTTGTAAATATGGTAGACAAGATGGCTAGCATTAACTCATCTCTTAGATTTAGTCAACCAGGATGTACCCGTATGTGCCAGGAAATATTCTAAATGCTGCGGACAGAGTGTGTAAGAACAGATCTTGAGAACCTGTACCCCTGGGGATAAAAATATATGTTTATCAAAAATAAAAAATTAAAAAAAAAAAAAAAAAAAGAACAGATCTTGAGTTCCAGCCCCCGTGGAGAGAGTTGTATGTTTGTATACCTGTGTACATAAGGCATTCTGTGCATGTAAATACACACACACACACACACACATATACATATATAATATCTGATATTTTCTATATAGAATCACCTGGAGATAAGGGAGCCAACATTATAATCATTTCTGGCTCCTGCATGATGGAACCGTCTCCAAGAGGAAAAACGGACCACATAGTATACGACATATCATCCTAATACAAACACCATTGTTTGCAATGCTAGGCAAAGACCAGAGGTATTCTCCTTGTTCCTATAAGGGGAGGGGGTCTTCCTCTTCTCAGTTGCCTCCCCTTCCTGCACCTGTCCCTGGCCCTCTCTCCCTGCTTGCATGTTCCCTCAATAAATCAGGACACAACACAAGGACATCGGGCAGAGTGGGGGGGGGGGGAGCACCTACCTGCTGTGTTCCAGGCTTGCTGGGCAGGGCAGTGAGAGGACTCGTCTGCCTTCCTGTGTCAAACACCTCCAGCCCCAGGCTTTCCTTCCTGCCTCCCTGTGGACCTGTCATTGCTAGATCTCGTGAACATCGCTTTTCAGGGACTCCTCTCACTCCCTCCTCCTCTCCTGCAGACATGTCCTTCCTCTTTACCCTTCCTCCTAAGGACACAGGATTGTGGGACACAGGACTGGATGCCCCCTCTGGTCTCATTTAACAAAGAGGGGAACTGAGGCTCAGAGGAGGGCACCTGAGTCAAATCAAAAATCACAGCTACAGAAGAGCTTTGGAGAAAGCCCAGACAGGCTGGCTCCCGGGCAAGCACTGTAGCATCTCCTGGAGCATCTAGCTCTTCATCTGTCACTCGGGTCACAGTGGCGGTCTTCCTTTGATCTCCCTGCCCTTATTCTAATCTACACTGATGCTAACCCCTTAGTAATCTTTCTGGGAAGAAAAATATCCTAACCCCTTAGTAATCTTTCTGGGAAGAAAAATATCTGGGCATGGCATTCCCTACATAGAAGTTTTCAGGGGCTGCCCAGTGCCTTCCAGATAAAGTCCAAGTCCCCAGGATCTGGTCCCAGTCGGCTTTCCCACTCTGCTGTTCCTGGGCATGTCCTTTTGCCCCACTCACTCTAGATACCTTGCAGTTCCAGAATATGCCACTCTTTATTCTTTCTTACCAACCTCAGGACCTATGCACATCCCCTCCCCTGCCCCTTGGGTTAATCTTCTCATCTTCACAATTCAGGATTCTCATTCTTCCGGATGTCGTCTCCCAAGGAAGCCTCCCCCACCATCCTCAGCACATTTAAAGGCTACTTCCCATGTGTTCCTAGAATGCACATTGATATTCACGTCCCAGCACCTTCCCGGCAATAATTTATCGATGGCTCACTATGCACGGACTGCTGTTCTACACAATCCCCTTGGAATATCTCATTTAATCTTGATAGCAATTTTTAACCTGGGTATGCTCAGATGCCTGTTTCAGGGATGAGGAAACGGAGGCCCAGAGAGCTTAAATAACTTGCCCCAAGTCACAGAGCTGTAAAGGTCAGAGCTAAGATCGTATGCTGGCCGCACTCTCAAATATGTCATTCTGCTGTGATGACCTGTTGATCCAAATCTCTCTCATGCACCATGAACTTGTCAAAATGTTAATCCCCCCTAAACCCTAGCACTTGGCACTGTGACTTGAAACTCTGCACAGACTGTCAACTTTGTAAATGGCCACTAAATGAATGCGCGTTTCTCCTTGCTTTACTATTTTCAGAGCAGGCTGGAATAGGAGAGAGCGGTGCGCACAGAACACAGACTCTGGAGCCCACCAGACACAGAGACACGGGTCCTAATCCTGGCTCTATTACATCTTACAGTTTGAAACAGTTAAACTCTCTGACTCCCATTTTTCCTGGTCTGTAAAACGGGGCTCATGATGATAACTAGGTTATGATGGCCATTGTCATTCACTGGGTTCCTCCTCTTTCTAGTTCCCTCTCTCTCTCCCCATGTCTCTCCTTAATCAAGAAGCATGCCCTCTCAGCAAGACAAGTTTGGGGTCTGTGCAGACTGAGAGGGGAGCATGGCAGCGCCGGCCCGCTAAGCCCAGCGCCCTGCTTCTCCACTCCACATTGCCACCTTCCAGCTGTGAAATAGAGTCCCTGCTCGAGTGGGCCCCAGAGCTGTCAGGGGGCTGCCAATTTCACAGTTCACAAGGCTGCTGTTCCCCCCTGATGAATGGGGTGCCAGCAGCCATGGGCAGAGCCATGACACCAGTCACATGGGACTCCCCCCCCCCCCAACCCGCCTCTGCTTCCTGAGAAGTGGAGAACAGGCCAGCCTCATGCATATTTATGCAGGGAGAGAAATGATTTTGTACTGCATTCCTTCCAAAAAAATAAATAAGATTTCACCCAAGTCTCGTGCATTTCCCTCAGTGAACTCAGCATGCTTCAGGGAAGAAAACACACACACACACACACACACACACACACACACACACACAGAACTATGAGAAACCGAAAACACTTTATACCACTCATCTGAGCAGAGCATCTGAAGCCAGGAATGACCCAGGGGACACAGGAGATATTAAACCCTGGAGCACGGATGGGGTTATTTTGAAATTAATCCAGTTCTACCCCATCCCCCTAAGGGAAATAAAATGGATAAGGTCCAAACTCAGTGGGGCATACGAAGCTTGCCCCACCACCTCCGAAGTCACTGCTGTCCGTCTACACCATCCCTCAGCTCAGACACAGATGCTCTCTGTTCCTTGCAACAGCAAATCAGAATCAGCGTCCAATGACATTCTCCCCACTGGAGGTGGAAGAAAAGCTTTCATCTCAGACAGACCCCAACCCTTCCATCCCAGATCCATAACCTCTAGAAAGCCACTACAGCTTGCCGTGCCTCAGTTTCCCCATCTCTGTGTCATAGAACACTCTGGCCCAGTCCCCTCACTGGGCTCTAGGCACACTGGCCTCTGGGTCACCAAATGGGCCAAGCTTTATCTTCACAAAAGTCACTTCCTCTGCTCTTCAGCTCTTCATTTGGCCAAACACTGTGCCTCCCTCAGACTTTGGCTTAAATCCTCCCTCCTCAGAAAGGCCTTGCGGAATAGCCACACTGAGGCTGAGATCCCCTGTCCTCTCCCAGAGCTCTTAGCACATTCCCTTCCCGGTAGCTCCACATTCAATCTGGAATTGTGCGATCAGTTGGAACAGGTCTCAAGTCTGTCTTCTCCAGGCAGTGACGTGTCGGAGGGCAGGGCTCGTCCGGCCTCTGCTTTGTCCCAGCGACAACCCAGTCATGAATGAAGGAGGGACCTGTGGGGTGGCTGTGGGCACTGAACACGGGAGCTCAGGAGGTGCCTGATCCGTTTGCAGAGGACGCTCCACGCACTAGAATAACTAACATCTATTGAGCCTTTTCTTTGCAAAAGCCCTTATTTTATGCCCTGTGACATCTTCAATTCATTTAGTCTGACATCACGGGGATGCACAGTCTGATTTTCTCCATTTTAGAGATGAGGACAGTGAGAGACTGGGACATTTACTCATTTGTTCAAGGGTATGCACAGCCAGTAGCAGTAGAAATATAAGGGAGCAAACCAGGACAGCCTAGCTCCAGAGCCCACGTGCCTAACCGCCTATGGAGAGATCTAATTTCCGCTCCTTCATCTTCCCTCTTGGATCTTTACTGGCCTCAAAACACCCCGGCTGAAGGTTCCCTCTCTCTCTCTCTCTCTCTCATGAAGTCTTTCCTGATTTTCCATCCCTATTCTCTTACTTTGGAAACGCACATTCCCCTGTCCCCAAACCCATGCACAGATGATGGGAATTACAAAATGTGACCCCTGAGGCCAGAATATTCTCTTATCACCCTCTGGCCCTTTGAGGGGAGAGGACAAATCTTATTTTCCTACAACATAAGGAAAGACTCCTGCTTTTTCAGGGAATATTTCTTAGAGTACAGAGATTGCTTTCTCCTCCAGGGCCCTACAGGGCAATACTCAGGTTCCAGAACAAAGCCAACCTCCCCTCCCTTCTCAGAATACCGATGCCACCTTTCTCCTGAGGTTCCCACAACTGAAGAGCTGGATGGATAAGGGAGTGGAGACCTCACAGGGCACCTGACCATGCGCAGAGTTCAGCAGAGGCCCAGGGAGGAAGAGAACTTGACTGAGACCACATCACATGCTGAAGGCTGAGCCCAGACTCCCTCATCTCCCTTCAGTGCCCTCCCCTCTGTCTCCCCCTACTTTCTCTTCCCCAAGGGAGAACCACAGGTACAACAAGCTGACATCGCCAAGGACACAGCTGGACGGGATAAAGCTGTGCTGAGGCAAAGCGAGTTGCCTGGCCGTCCAGTGGGCGAGGCCCCTCTCCCGGGGTGATGAACAGAGCCAATCAGGCGGCACTTAACATAATTATAATGAAGTGGTTGCATCTGGTCTCCCAAGGCTCCATTCACTAGGGAAATGATGAGGAAGCGATGTCTCTCTGCCAACCTCCCTGGGATACTTACAGAATAGTACTGGAGCCAGGAGGCTCTACAAAGAAGCTTGAGGCTGACCTCTGCCACCTATTAGCCCAGTTAAGGATGCTAGTTACAGGCATTCTTTTTCCCTTTTGCAGAATTTCTGTATAAGAGTGTACGAGATCACAATCTGCAGGAGAGAAAGTCTTCCTTTCTTCCTCTTAAAGAGCTCCTGGTTTTTCTAAGAACTTCTTCCCCCTACGCACATACCATTAGTCATACCAGCTGGGCATATGGCACGAAGTTCTGGCTGAAACCTCCACTGGCCCCAAGCCATCTGGATATCCCAGCCTCAGAATTCTGGTGAAAGGGGCAGAAACTGAAGGATGGAGGTGTTTAGACCTGAAAGGGTCCAAGCTGCTCCCAAGGCAGCTGGGAAGACTGAGGCTCAGGAAGGAAGGGTAACTTTCCCAAGACCATTAATAGTTATGGTGGATGGTCTCTGCACCAGGCTATTCATATATCATTATATTTAATTCTCAAAACTACTCTAGAGGTCTGACATTATTTTTTTTTAAGATTATTTATTTATTTGACAGATAGGGATTACAAGTAGGCAGAGAGTCAGGCAGAGAGAATTGGAAGCAGGCTCCCCACTGAGCAGAGAGCCCAATGCGGGGCTTGATCCCAGCACCCTGGGATCATGACCTGAGCCAAAGGCAGAGGCTTTAATCCACGAGACACCCAGGTGCCCCCCGACATTATTATTAAACTGATTTTACAGATCAGGAATCTGAGACTTAAGAAGGGAGTTAGCCTGTCCAAGATCAAGGTGCTATGTGGGGACAGGATTCACACCCATGAATGCTCCATTCCAAACCCAAAATCCTACTGCTGGCTGGCCACTCTCCAGAAAGCCCTCCCATTATTTTAGCTTGGATTTATGGACTAGTGTGTCCCTAAACATTTTGGTAAGTCAAAAGTTGGTTAAATCCCACCCTTTTCCACATGCAATGGTGGGGTGCTAGCTGTTGAAGGGGATCCCATGGAGAATGCTTCTGTAAAATAAAGAACCGTTTAGGAAAATAATCCGTCATTCCCTGATTTATCTCTTTGCTAAGCTTTGCTATTCACAGACCAGGTTCTTTTGAAGCAAGACACACCAGCCCTGCTCTGAGCAGATGGACTCCCCACTGTTCTGGACAGGATATGATGCTTTGAGGGTCTGCCATCCCCACAGATGCCCGCCTTAGTGAAAGGCAGCTGCGGGGGCTTCAGAGTCTAGAGAGTGTCCCGCTGGGTATGCTGAGATGCCACCGTCCTGGCAGAGTTGATGGGACTGAGCCCCATGACTAAGCAGAGACAGACAGCCCCGGGTTAGCCTGTGGATGGGGGCGTGGCCTGTGTGAGGCCCCGTCTCTTAGGACATTAAATTCTGGGGATGAGAAACTCTCTCATAGGGCGTTCGAACAGGAGACACAGAAGATAGTTGGAGTCAGATAAGCATATCTCATGAGGAACAGGCGCTGTGAGGCAGCAGAAACCATGGGCATATATAGCTTAGGAGATAAAGAAAGGTCCAGAGAGGCTGACGTGGATTCATGAAGTTAACAGAGCTCCTTGAGGCAGAAACAGTGTGCTAATTCTCATTATATCCTAACAACGGCTCTTTCTCCATCAGTCCCTATTTTCTCATCATCCCTGGGCCCTGAGTTCTCCAAATGTGAAGGCTGCAGAGCATTAGTGCAAAGCAAGCATTCAAAGGTCACACAGACCTGGGTACAAATCCTGGCTTTAACACAAAGCAGCGACATGATCCTGGGCAAGTTACAAGAGCTCTCCCTACTCTGGTTGCCTCATTTGAAAAAAGAAAACAGGCACTGGGGTGCCTGGGTGGCTCAGTTGACTAAGTGTCTGACTTTTGCTCAGGTCATGATCCCAGGGTCCTGGGATCGAGCCCTGCATGGGGCTCCCTGCTCAGTGGGGAGTCTGCTTCTCCCTCTGCTGTCCCCCTACTTGCGCTCTCTCCATTTCTCTCTTTCTCTCTCTCTAATAAATAAATAAAATCTAAAAAAAAAAAAGGAAAAAAAAAAAGGCAATTAGAGTTACTGACCACACAAGCATTTTTTTGGAGGATTAAATGTATAAATATTTATTGAGTGCTGATCATGGAATTTGGCCCATACAGGCTACCTAATTATTACTCCTGTTGCAAGTAAAAATAAACCCTCATCAGCTAACCTAAAGAGACTGTTCTTTGAAACCTGAATGAACTGAACAAAAGAACTCAGTGTCAATCATCCATTGACTCATTTACTCATTGTATTTAGCCATTCATTGCAGAAGTTATTTATTTGTTGTATGCTCTGCAACACAGTGTTCTAAATAACAAACATGAGGCACTGAACAGGACAGACAAAACACCTGGGGGAGACAGACAATAGACACACAAATATGTATAATGGGTCAAATGGTGACAAAAGCTAGGAAGAAAAACAGAACAAAATAAAGGAGACTAGAGAGTGTGGTGTGTGTACATGTGATTACGCATACTGTGCTGTTTCATACGGGGTGGTCAGGGATGACCACAGTGATAACATAATCTCTAAAAATGGACCTGGAAGGATTGAGAGAATAAGCCATGCAGATGCCAGAAGAAAGAACTGTTGAGGGAAAGAGGAAGAGTGATGCAAAGGTCCTGGGGCACCTCTCTCAAGAACTAATCCTTACAGGGGGGGCCTGGGTGGCTCAGCTGGCTAAGTGTCTGCCTTTTGCTCAGGTCATGATCCCAGGGTTCTAGGATAGAGCCCTGTATCGGGCTCCCTGCTCAGCGGGGAGTCTCCTTCTCCCTGTGTGCCCTCGCTCTCCCGCTCTCTCTCAAATAAATAAATAAAATCTTAAAAAAAGAACCAATCCCTATAGATGGTGAATAACAATGCAGCAAAACACAGAGCATATAGTCAGTAGTATTGTAATAGTGTGGCATGGGGACAGAGGGAAGCTACACCTGTGGGGAGCCCAGTGTAATATACAGACTTAATCAATCTATATATCTATCAATCACTGTGCTCCATACCTGAAAGTAATGTAACATCATGTGTCAACTGTGCTTCAGTTAAAGAAAAAGAAAAAAAAAATTAAAAGAAATTATAACCTATCAAAGACTGGTTACAAAAACTGTAAAGATTGGTCTCCCTATAACAAAGAAGTACTATAAAATAAAACAGGCACGAAAGTTAAAAAAAAAAAAATTACAATGCAATAATAGCCTTTCCATTCTATTTCTGCACAGTGTGTTGGTTTGTAAGAAGCATTCCCTTCTGGGATGTCTGGGGTGCGCGGTCGGTTGGGCATCTGCCTTCCGCTCAGGTCATGATCCCAGGGTCCTGAGACTGAGTCCCAGGTAGGACTCCCTGCTCATGGGGAGTCTGCTTCTCCCCTTGCCCTCCTCCCGCACACAGCACACACACACATACCCTCTAACTGTGTCAAATAAATAAAATCTTTAAAAAAAAATAAGAAGAAGAAGGATTCACTTCCATAATTCTTTGGCCATCCGACATTCTTGTGAAAATCAGAATCTCCATTCTACCACGGTGACAGCTAAGGCTCACAACGGGGTTTCTCAACCATGTCCCTACCGACGTGCTGAGCCGGGTAATTCCTCACTCCGAGGAGCTGTCCTGAGCGCTGCGGGCTGTTCACCAGCATCCCTGGACTCTGCCCACCAGACACCAGGAACATTCTGTACCTTTTCCCCCGTCATAACAAACAACATCTCCAGACATCACTGAATGTCCCCAGTAAGGAGTTGACAGGAACAGAATCGCCCCTGGTTGAGAACCACTGGCTCAGGGCAAGGAAGTGACTAGACCAGAATCCCAAAATCCGTGAGCACGTAAGGTTCGATTCTGACCCCGATCTTCTGGTTAGAGGAGACCAGCACCCCTTCCACAGCACACAATTTTCAAAAGCCAACCTGTGTCTGTTAGCGTGGTCTGGGGGCCACGTAGTACGCTGGGCTGGGGGGTTTGGTCAGGGACGTGTGTGACGAAGAGGGACAGTGGGGGCAGTCTTGTCCATGCTGCTGATCGGTGGTCTCGACGCAAGCACGGAACAGCCGAGCCAAAGAAGGAAGATGCCTCGCTTCCCATTCTTGGGTCCTTGCTGGAAGCCTAGGAGACTTGGGGGCCGAGAGCGCTGTAGAAACCAGACTCTTCTCCCACCAGGGGTGTTGATCACCCGAAACAGAACGGCTCCTGGCCAAGTTACAAACATCCTCTTGTCTTCAGTATCCATTCCACAGATGGGAAAACATGCATAGGAGAGAACAGGACCCTAGCTTTCACACGCGGAGAAGAAAGAACACGCAACGCAGGAAATGCCCAGCTTGGAAATGCCACTGCGCAGGGCATCTGTGGGCTGTTGCCCCAAGGGCAGCCAGGTTTGAAGAGTCGCACGGGAGCGGGTCCTGGGTGGGGACGACCTATCTATGCTCAGCGGGCGGCACTGCAGGAGCCTGGAGCCTCCGACAGGGGCATAAGGAGGAGCTGAAAACCAAGAGGGCTCCAGGCTGTAAGCAAACGATACAATTGCTCTGGCACTGGTCAGGGGAAGGAGCTGGCAGAGCAAGCTCAGCATAGGGTCGTCCATCCGACTCTCCTCTGGGGAGAAAATAGTCCCTTCTGCCAAGGAGTCATTCATTCATTCATTCTATGCATATGTAGTAATCTCCTACAAGGTGTCAGCACCAAGGTTTGCATCCAGGACTAGAGGGGAAGAAAGCCTTCCTTCTGAAGCAGTGTGGCAGTCGTGTTAAGGGGACACTGGCTGGAAGCTGGGCAGCCTCTATTAGAGCTACTGCTGCCCCTCCCTGCCACATACACACCCTGTCCAACCTCAGCTAAACCCATCCCCCTCTCTGCGCCTCTGCGTGCTAAAAACAGTGAGCATTTCAGACAAAACCACAACAATGGCTTCCGTGCAGAGTCAAAGCCCTGTGCTAAGTATTTACACACGTGTCTGACCACCTTTCCTCCTCACAAGCATCCTGCAGAAAGGGGTCCCACTTCAGAGGTGAGGAGACCGAGTCTCAGAGGTGTTAGGGACTTGCTCCAGTTCTCACACTTCTTGAACTCCAGGAAGGACATGTCTGGTTCCAGAGCTGGGCTTCCTCACCACTTTCTGCTCTGCTCTACTCTTCTCAAAGGTTTCTTGGTCTCTGTTCTGCTGCTAGCCTCTGTCTGCCCGGAAACACGAAACTCAGGGAATTGGAGAGGAAAAAGAATGGCCACCAAACCGGGCATCGCTTTTCCCTTACTAATGGGGAGTGGAAATACACGCCTTCCAGGAGGTGCCAGACCCCCTCATGTCCTCCTGTCTTGATACAAACTGGAGACGAATTTACCATTCCCACGGCCTCTCTGTTCCTATGGCCTGGACTGTGAGGGCAAGCTCAATGTCCCCTTCCTCTGGAGGAACGTTTGAGTTCAAGAGCCCATAGGGGCCAGGAAGGACCTACAGCAGAAGAGGGTCTGGTGGTGCCTGTATTGGAACAGGGAAAACAGCCCTTCCTGCCATGTGCTGGGAGACCTAGACATCCCAGAGTCGCCAATAATCAATTGAGGCAGAAATGTGCATTGTGATGCGAAATGCCCTGATTTATAAAGATTGATAACTTAACTGAAAAATGTAAAGCTGTATGCTAACAAAACAAAACAGAAAAAAGATACCTGGGGGCCAGATTCTACCCTAGAGACTCCAGAGTGCAACCTCTGTTCTCCTGCCTTCCCATCATCATCCCTTCTAAACATCATCTCCACCTAAACCCCTCCTTCACATCTTGCCTGTAATTGCTTAACACCTTTGTAAAAAAAAAAAAAAAAAAAATTGGCTGTTTGCCAATGGCTCCTCATCTCACAGCAAAAGCCAATATCCTTACCTACCAAGCCCTTTGTGACCTTCTTTTCAGCATCTCTGTGACCCAATTTATTCTACTGCTCTCTTTGCCAAACTGCGTCTTCCTATTCCTTGAACACTGCCAACACAGTGATACCACAGGGCCTTTGCACTTGCTAGTCACCTGCCTGAAAAGTTCTTTCCTCAAATATCCAAACGGCTTACTTCTTCACCTTCTATAGATTGGTCCTCAAATCAGTAAGGCCGTTTCTGAGGATCCTACTCTTCCTTGTTTTATTTCTCCCTCACTATAATGATCATGATTTAATATTACATATAATTATACATATGTTTTTATATATTTATGCTTATAAAATATGTATTTATAAAATACTTCGATTTTATATTTGTTTTTACATATACATATTTTTCATGTTCATTTTTTATGGCCTTTATATATTAGAAAATAAGCTTAATGGAAGCAGACTTGTATATATTTTATTCACTGCTCTATCCTTAGCATCCTAGACAGTGCCTGACACATAGTAGAGGCTTAATTAAAGCTTGCCAAATTAATAAATTAAAAAAATAGATTAACAGGGGCACCTGGGTGGCTCAGTTGAATAAATGTCTGATTTTCACTCAGGTCCTGATCTCAGGGTCCTGGGACTGAGCCCCACATCAGGATCCCCACTCAGTAGGGAGTCTGCTAGTCTCCCCCTTCCTCTCCTTCTGTCCCTTCCCACTCGGGCTTTCCCTGACTCTCTCGCAAATAAAAACATAGAATTGTCTAAAAAATAGATGAACAAATGTTATCTTATTAAACAAACATTTACCAACACTTAATGACACAGGGGTATTTAGTTAAACATGTATCAAGAACTTTAAAACAGTCAGATCATTTGACCCAGTAGTTCTACTCCTGAGACTATGTCCTGAGAAAATAATACCGAAGAATGAAACACAAGAGAAGGCCCCAAAATGTTTGTTTCTAATGAACACAAAATAAAAAGGAAGCCACTGACATGTTCACCAATAAATAAGCTACGAGACAGTCAGAAGATGGAATGATAAGCACGTTGAAATATTATGACATACATTTCATAAAAATGTAAGCTATAAAATAGTGGATTTTCGATTTTCAGTATGGAAAAGAGAAGAGGGGAAAAAAGAGAAAAAACACCGTAAACAGTTACTGTAGCTATGAAGGCGGCGTTATGAAAAGCTGCTAATTGAGGCTTTTTAAAAAGTTTTCTACAATGAGCTTACATACTTTTATAAATAGGAAATATTAGGAAAATAAAAAGTCATGGTACGTGTGGATAAGGACGGCGACTGACTGTATCGCGGGGGTGGGGGGACGAGCACACGGCGCCACGGGCAGGCTGGGGTCCCTGGGGGAGACGGTGAGCCTGAGCCGCCCGCCCGGACTCTCTCTGGGAGAGCCACGCCCCCACTGGGTGACATCCAGGTTTTTCCGAGGGAGACCGGTATGGGAGGTCCAGAGTCCCTCACGTGCTGGGAAATTGCTCCAGCTCTGATCAGTCAGGGAGCGGTCTCTTCAGCCTCTGACATTTATCAAACCTCCTTCACCCGCACCTGTCAGTGTGCGTGCGGCTGCCTCTCCAGGGCAGTCGAATCAAGTCAGAAGCCCAGAGTGTCCCTGGAGACAAGGAGGAGGGGGACTCTGGGGGTGAAGGGGGAAAGGAGAGACAGGGAGCTGGGGAAGAATCATGAGGGAGGAGGGGGAAGCGCCAGTGCTCAGAGAATGCCCGTTTGTTTTGCTATCGTGGCAATTAATGCTGGGAAGTGACATTTTAAGGGGCTCTGGTGACAGCTTTGGTGACATTCCTGTTTGTGATTCCATGACAAATCTCTGTCTATATCTTATTTTAGAGAGTGTGGAGACAGCTCGGAGGACGGCTGTCTGGGGATGCCGAGCTCCTGTCTGTTCCTGCCCGCTGCACCCAGCCTCCCCAATGAGGCACCAGGACCAGTGTCCAGGAAGGGGGGGACACACATGCACATGTCAAAGCAGAAACAGCTCTGGTCGTCTGAAGCCTTGTTGACTCCACTGTGTGGGAACATTAATTGGAAAGAAAATGCATGTTCTACCATTACACAAGTAGCCAGTTGGGGTTAAAAAAAAGAAAAGAAAAGAGGTAGGGAAGAGAAGAGAAGAAGAAAGAAAGAAGGAAAGAAAGAAAGAAAGAACCAACGAACTTCTCAATTCTGGATACTTGCCACGCTAGCTAGTTCCAAGGAGCCTGTTTATTCAAATACAGATCTTGCCCCTCTTTGTTTTCTAAGAAGTCCAAACAAGAAAACAGAATGGAAATAGATTAAGTTCAAATTTTACAATATGGGAACTAGAAGCAATTACTAATTGTGTCTCATCTCCAAGCCCGCCACACCATCTGCGGCCAACTGCTCCCCAGTCTTGTTTGAATACATCCAAAGATGAGGAGTTTCAATGTTTGAGATGAAGAAGGGGAGGGCAGTGTAGATGTAACAAGTTGTTTCCCAAGTGACATTCAGCATGCTGCAGAGATAAATACAGTATCGTCAGACGGAGAGAGCTGTGAACTTGAACTCAGGAGATGTGGGTTTAAGGAGGACTTTACCCTCAAACTTACTCTTTGTCCTGCTTGGGGGTGGGGGCAGTGATTTAACTTCTCTGAGCCCTGTAAGGTTCTTTGTCTCGCAAAAGGGTTTGGTAACACACAGAGTATCATATAATGTTTATGAAGCCATTCTATAAATGTTAAAGGACTATATAAAGTAAAGTGGCTATTACTGTTTTATACCCCTCTAAACTGTGAGCTTCTAGAAGAAAACCATTTCCCAGTGTGCTTTGTCTCTTCTTCATTAAATCCAACGAGCACACAGTAGGTGCTCAGTAAACACCTGTTAAGCCAGTTGAATGAACAAATGAATGAATGATTGCATAGTGAGGAGCAGGTGTACCCAAAAGACGATGCAGGGACTCAAGCGTCAACCCATTTCCCTCTACAACAGCCAATAAAGGTGTAGAGAAGATAGAAAGTATACCCAACACTCTTTTGGAACTTTGGCAATGCAGAATCCAAAAAGTACTTTCAATAAAGAGAGGGGAGAGAGGAGGTTGGGTGTGAGAAAGTCATATCCAAACATTTCTTCTTTTTATGTTAAAGAATCTATATTTCAAAATAATCTTGTGTGGAACCCCAATGTATGAACAGTTAAAAGCAGTCTAGCTCTGGGGAAAGCAATCCAGCCCATCCTGCTGTCCTCTGGCCCCCAGGGAGCTCTGGCAGCACCTTCAAAGGGGAGCTGGTGCTAGAGAGTGAGTTTCCTCAGGCTCTTGGAGAATCTCCCTCTGGGGCTCCAAAACACCTGGGAAGAGAAACGTGTGGGGCGGTGGCTTCCAGGATGGGTGGTGTTTTCCAGGCAGTGAGCATAATGGGAGAAGTTTCTAGGTGGTAGGGGATGGAGAGAGTGTCCCCTGATGAACGAATATGCAGGATACATGAAGGGTCCTTTGGGAGGAACAGCTGAATAGTTTCAAGAGAAAGTAAACAGACGATGGGAACAGTGGGCCATAGTATGGGGTAAAAGACCAATGGGTTGACCACGGGGGCTAGGCAGGGGTAAGACATAAAGCCCTTTGTGGATCACAGCTGTCTCATGTAGTGTTCCCAATTCCTCCACTCAAACCTCACCTTGAGCCCCCAGAATTATCCTCCTCCAGGCAAGGAGCACATGCCGGGAGCGATCACAGATCCAGTGACCAAGGGATCTGTCCCCTTAGGGTTCTCCCAGTGTAAGAGACCCTCTCTGAGGCTTAGGAGATCTTTGAATTCACATTAAGACCACTCGTAAACTGAAACCAATTCAGCGGTTCATACCAGCATTAAAAAGATGACATAAAAAGAAACTATCAGAGCATGTCACATGTAATAAAGATAAGCATTCTTTTGCAAAACTTATTTTAGAGATATGCATACACATGTTCCCATATGTTGGGGAGGGCATGGTGCATTCGTGCGTGCGTGTGTGTGTGTGTGTAGTGTGTACGTGTGTGTGTGGGGGGGTGTGGCGTCAGCACAAAATCCATTTCTCCCTGTGGCTGGCGTTCAATATTTTTAATAAACACAGCTCTAAGAGACCTGGATTGCTAGGATCTAAGCCAGGCCTTACCTCTCCGGCTCAAATGGACAGGATTAATCCATGTGGTATTGTCTTCAGAGCATGCTGGGGTTGGCTGGATTCAAATTCTGGCTTTATTACTTTTAGCTTATGCAACTCAGATGATCTCCAAATTTTAGTAAAGGTAATTTCTTCCTTATGAGGTGGGTGGGAACAGCCAACAAAACACTGATTGAAAATACCAAACAGGGGTGCCTGAGTGGCTCAAATTGGCTGAAAATCCAACTCTTGGTTTTGGCTCATGTCATGATCTCAGGCTCATGGTAGTGAGCCCCACTTTGGGCTCTGGGTTCAGTGCTGAGTCAGCTTGTCTCCCTCCGCCTCTCTCTTCCTGCCACCTCTCTCTCTCTCTCTCTCAAATAAATACCTGAACCTTTTTTTAAAAAAAATTACTAAACAAGGTCTGTTTGGTTCAGAAAAAGGTTAGTAAGGAGTCCATTCAGAGTTACAAGCCGATGGAGAGGCATGATGACAGCCATCTCTACAGTCATTAATTTATTGTATTTTTAAAAAGATTTTATTTATTTATTTGACAGAGAGAGAGATCACAAGTAGGCAGAGAGGCAGGCAGAGAGAGAGAGGGAAGCAAGCTCCCCGCTGAGCAGAGAGCCCAACATGGGGCTCAATCCCAGGACCCTGAGATCATGACCTAAGCTGAAGGCAGAGGCTTAACCCACTGAGCCACCAGGCACCCCTGCAGTCATGAATTATTCATTCCTCCATCTACGGACCCAACTACTATTACATGCCAGATGCTTTGTTAGGCACAGAACAAACCAAACAGACGTGGTCCCTGGTCTCAGGAAACTTTGAATCTAGTAAGAAAATTGAAATATTTAATAAGTAAGTACAAATTATTAAAAAAAATTAAAAAACTGGGGGTGCCTGGGTGGCTCAGGGGGTGAAAGCCTCTGCCTTTGGCTAAGGTCATGATCCCAGGGTCCTGGGATTGAGCCCCACATCAGGCTCCCTGCTTGGCGAGGAGCCTGCTTCTCCCTCTCTTTCCCTCCGCCTGCTGCTCTGCCTACTTGTGCTCACTCTGTCAAATAAATAAATGAAATCTTAAAAAAAAGAAAAAGAAAAATTAAAAAAAAAAAAAAACAACAACTGAAGAGCTGATACACGGTAAAAGGACAAGAGCTCACATAAACAAAAGAGCTTTGTCCGATGAGGTGGGATTTAAGCTGAACCCAGAAGACCAGAAGGAGCCAGCCATGACAGACTGGGGAAAGAATGAAGGGGATTTTTTCAGCAAAGATCACTGTGGCAGATGCAAAGGGCCTGTGGTGAAAGAAGCTACGCCAGCGTGAAGAATAGAGAGGAGGCCATGAGCTGGAGTACAGGGGCTGAGATCAGGAGCAGGAAGAGCTCTGGAAAAGCTTACAGCATGAAAGCGCTATGACCAGAGGGATCACAACAGAGCCACTACTGTGGGAAGAACGGACTAAGGCAGGCAGGGAAGTGAAGACTTATGAGTATGATGTGTTTGGGGGAAGCCAGGAAGACGGATATGGCATGAGGAGGAAATGGCTGGGCAGGGGTGAAGTGGAGGGGGCTAGAGGCTTAGGCTAGAGCCCCTATATGAAGAAGTCTGAACACTAAGGCATTTGAATAACGTGTTGGGTACAAAGAGCTCTGAAATTTTAGAAAGCGCTACACGACAATGACATTTCTATGGCATTCACGGGGGTGTCAGAAGGGTGAGTTAATAAACAATCTTCCAGTTCTCTGTCACCCCAGAGTGCTCTGTTGACATCAGCACAAGTCCCCTATACTCCTGGGAACCTCTCCAAACACTAAAAAAAATGGGATCTCCCTGTCACAAAGGCCCTAATAGAAGCCAATTTAGAAGTTCAGAATTACCATGCGGCAGCATCCTGCCTCCAAGAACAGATGTTAATCACCTACTTCTCTTCCCCAATTTGTGGTTGAAGCAAGTTCATGGCGACAACGCTTTAACTATCCCCGTGATGGTGAGAGCTCGGTGCCTTCCCCAGACCATGGCGCATGGTGTGGGATGGTGTGTTCACTGCCTAGCTCTGTCCCTACGATGACTGTTCTTGTGATGGAGCTGCAGGCTGGCTCAGCCACTTCCCAGCTGTGTGACCCTGGACAGGTAACTCAGCCTCCTCTCTTTGCCTTAGTCTCCTGCTCTGTAGAATGGGAGCAATATTAGTACCTGACTCCCAGGGTGACTGTGAGGTGTCAATGACATAAGTCATGGAAAGTTCCCAGATCACCAGATACAGAGCTGCATAAGGTCTCTGTCCCTGTTTCTATTTCCCCCTTTCTCCTTCCTCCTCTTCCTTCAATTACAAGCAGCATGCATTTTTTTCACAATAATAAAACAAAATTAAGAAAACCCAATATCCACTTAGCCATCCCCTACACTTTCCCTTGATAAAGTGATACATTTGTTATTTTAATTTCCTCGGGCTTTCAAGCATAAGATTCAGGGAAGGGAAACATAAATTTAAGGATGGGTAAGGAGAATTAGAATTAAAATGCACTGAGCTTCTGTTATGTACCAAACACAGAGCCAAGCCTTCACATGCGGACGTGATTAAATCTGCAGGAATGTGCCAAGGTGAAATTCAGCAGTGATATTCAAAATACCTGAGGAGATCTAGGGCATAGGTATCAATTAGTAAGACAGGGCACAGGTCATAATCCTGGAGACGTATCCTAAAGCACCCTATTCCTAGACAGTGGGAGCTTCGGGAGGGTTCTTGGGGAGAGGCTGGGATGGCCAGGCAGCAGGAAGGCCATGGGAGAGCTCGGGACAGCAAACTACTTACTAAGACACAGAAGAAGTTCAATATTTAACAAAGGGTCTGGGCCCATGGGTGTGTATCAGCTGATGGTCAAACCTGCTCAGGAAAATGATCTTGGGGTTTGGAAACGCAACCAGTGGCCCCCTCATAGTGAAACGTTCTCCCTCTGCTCTCCAGAATGTCCCCTCTATTATTTGCAAGTCCAAGCTGAAAAGCAGCCGACAGAGCTTGAAAACAAAGAAAAAGTTGGAATGGATAGGCAAAATCTAAGTGGAAAGGTGCAGATCTAAGTGGGAAAGGGATTAGCCTTTGGCGATATAATTTCAAAAAGGCTGTGGGAGTCCTTCTGTATGGGTTGCCCAGCCTCTGAAGAGTTATCCTCTCTTAACAAAACCCATAGCCGGTCCCAGGTCACCCCACGAAAGAGAGCGCCTCATGGTTCTCTCCCAAGGATCCAATGGAGGCAAGAGAGCATTGGGTCTGAGCTGCTGTGAGATCTTCCGCAATCTGCCCATGGAACCATCCCTCTCCTGTCTACGCAAGCAGCACCAGGAGCTCAGGGATCATAACATTGTAAGAACAGCCCCTAACGGCCACTTCTCCTCCATGGTCAAGGTGACCAGAATCCTGTGTGGAGTCAGGAAAAGTGTGCCCTTCCTTTTACCTGGATTTCTCCCTCTTCCAGCCTTACCACACTTATCAGAGCTCAGTCGGACTAGATCTAGGACTAAATGAAGGGCTTTGTGTTACTTCGAATTGTACTCCCTCTTAAAGCCAAGGCAGAACATATACAAAAAATACTATGGGTCCAGTGAAAACAGGTGAGGTGAAGGCATGACCTTGAGGGGATGGTGAAGAAGGTTGCCCAAGGCCACAGCACCAGGGAACCCAGGAATGGGGTTCAGTTCAATTTGCTCATCTTCATTTCTTGGGAAGCGGGGAGAGGAATATCAGGAAATGAACAGTTCAAAGACAGGAGTCACCTGTAGGACAGGGGAAATATCCCAGACCATGGTGGCTGGAATATAAAATGAGACTGGAGGTCTACTGGACATCATTAAGGACACTCTGGATGCCCAGCTAAGACCAAAGGTTTGAAGACTACAAATGCAGTTCTCGGAGATCCAACACCTGCCACATACGAGGCCCTGGGGTAGGCATTTTGCACATATTTTATTGTTATCCTGAATCCTTCCAGAACACTTAGGCAAAGAAACCAAGACTCAGAGAATTCCTGTTCTTCCAAGGTCACCCAGTGAATAAAGGAGGCAGGATTTGAACTCAGGTCCAGGTGACTCTAAAACCTACACTCTAGCCTCCTGTCTCACTCGCGTCCCTCTGCAGGTTTCTAGGCTTGACAAAAATGTCTCCTTTTAAGAAGCCCCTAATGTTCTTATTAGCTCACTGAGCGACATGGAAAGATGAGTCCAAGAGGAAGGATCCCAGAAGAAGAAAAGTAGGATGCAGAGTTCAGAGCTCCAGGACTGGCCCAAACAGCGAGGGTTTCTCTCAGTTTACAAAAGGAGTGCGTCAGTGTAAGCACAAGGGTCTCCAGGCTAAGCCTTTAACCCACTGTTATCGCCTGTATCACAAAGACAAGGAGGAGGAAAAAGCAGAATAAGATAATTGCAGCATTTACAGGACAAGAGCCAAATTCCATCTATAAACAAGATAGTACAGACACTTAACAAAGATGAACAGGAATATATTCTGTGCTTGTGTCCAAATAATCAATTGTCTACCAACTTCTGGGAAATGGGTCTTTGCAACAGCATATATGAAAAAGGGTGAGAGGTTTCAGTCACCAAAAAGCCCAGTATGAACCAGCAATAGTAGCACAAAATGTGATCTCAAGCTGCATCAATCCAAGTATAACAGCTGGCAAGAAGGAGGTGAAAATCCCATTTTGCTGAACACGAGAGCATTCCCCCCTTGAGAGCAGAGGGGTGTTAGTTCTGACGTTTACATTCTAAGACATGAAAAATTAGACTCTCTATCTACAGGACAGTGACCCAGATGGTGAAATATCTGAAAAGTGTGTCACTTGAGTCCAGTTGAAGAAACTGGGATTATTTAGGTTGGTTTCCAGAAGTTACAAGGTACTTTTTTTTTCCTCTTGTCCGATTTTCTAAGAGCTGACTTAGAGAAGGAAGATCAGATTCATTTTCTTTGTGGATGTGAAGGGCCAGACAAACAGTTTTCAACTCAACATAAGGAAAAACTTCGTAACAGTAGTGTCTGAAAATGAGATGAATTCTCTCAACTGAGTAGTGAGAAGGCCATCAAGGGAGGTAATCAAGAGACAAAGGAGGGATACTGAACTATATAACTTCTGATGCTTCTCAAAACTCGAAGAACACTGGATTTTTTTCTTCTTTTCCCCACCACTACTGAAGAGCTAGAGAAGACAAATTCAGATAACTCAACAGAGACTGGCCATAGATCCAGAATGGCTTCGCCCAGAAGACACCGCCTGTTCCCCCAACCACCTGGCTTCCGCGCCTCTTCCCAGCTTCCCAAAAGGTCCCCCTGGAGGGTGGGATGCAACAGGGAAGACTCACCTTTCTTCTCAAAGTCCCCCTTCTCTTCTCCTGGCCGGCCCAGACTGTCCAGGCTGTGGGTCATCTGGCCGCCAAACTCCTCCTCCCGGGAGACATGGTTGGCCCGCCGGGGAAGGTCCTCCTCCTCCTCGTAGTCATAGTCATCCAGGATGGGGGTCTCCCGGATGGGCACTCCAATGACAGAATTGTGAGCCTGCAGCCGAGAGGAGCGGAAGCTTTCCCGGGCCTGGGGCCCCAGCAGCACGGACGGGATGTAGTGAATCTCATGCGTGGCTTCCGTGCTCGCGCTCTTCTGGGGGATGCGACGGCGCTTCTGCCAGCGCCGCTGGGCGTACAGAGCCACAGTGAACACCAGCAGCAGAAGCAGCAGTGCAATGAGTCCACCCTAGAGCAGAAGGGAAGAAGGACAGCGAATGGGCCACGGCTCTTTGGGCTAGAGTGTCAGAGGGGGCTTTCCTGTCCACTCCACTCGGCCCAGATCCCCGGGCATGGCTCATAAAAACTCAGGAACCACCAGCCACAGCCGCTGTGTGATCTTGGGCAAATTGCTTGACTTTGGGGGGCTTTGCTTTTTGTGTATATAAGGATAAATACGAATCTCTGCCCTCCCTTCTTCACGAGGTTGCCACAAGGAGCAAACGAGGTGGATAATGGTCGGGTCAGAGCCACACAGACAGCTAAATGCTGGAAGAATCAAGGGCTGTGGCTTCACACAGGTGCATATCTGAATTTTTGCTCTGCCTCCCATGAAGGCAGCAACCCCAGGACATTGGCTCATGCTCTCTCAGCTTTGCTTCCTCATCTCTAGAATGGGTTCACTGAAGGATCAAGAGATAGTAGCTGTTTTTCCAACCTGCTGCACATCTGAGACAACATTAAAAGGTCAAACATCATTTCTGCATAGTCTCATATATCCTTCATTATCAGAAATACTAGTCTTTTGGGGCACCTGGGTGGCTCAGTGGGTTAAGCCACTCCTTCAGCTCAGGTCATGATCTCAGGGTCCGGGGATTGAGTCCCGCATCGGGCTCTCTGCTCAGCAGGGAGCCTGCTTCCCCCTCTCTCTCTGCCTGCCACTCTGCCTACTTGTGATCTCTGTCTGTCAAATAAATAAACAAAATCTTAAAAAAAAAAAAGAAATACTAGTCTTTTTAAATAAAAAATTGTATTTATTTATTTGAGAGGAGAGGAAGAGCAAGAAGAGAGGGAGAAGGAGAGAGAAAGAGAAGGAGACTCTCCAGTGAGCAGGAAACCCGATGTGGGGCTTGATCCCAGGCCCCTGGGATCAGGATCTGAGTTGAAGGCAGACGCTTAACCAACTGAGCCACCCAGGTACCCCAGAAACACTAGTCTTCTAGTATGTGACTTCCAATAGGGGGCCTGAGACAAAATATGTGCTTCATAAATATTTGTTGAATGACTAAATGAAAACACACACACACACACACACACACACACACACACACACACACCTTTCTAGGATTCTTTTAATCAGAACATTAAGGCAAACTGATGCTTATTTTTCTTTAATACATCCCTCTGGCAAATATTCAACAGAGTTTGCCTCCCATAACTTATGTTGGAACAGTTTACAGTGTATGAACATATGTTACATGATTCATAAGACCCGTGAAATACCCTTTCCATGAGTTCTTTAAGAGTAGGGTCATTTACAAACACGTCTGTGAATGGAGGAGCCTTCTTAGTTACCTTGCTTTTCTTCCTTATGGATTGTGCTCTGGGCCTGGAGGACAGGAGGCTGCGGGCGCTGAGTCCCTGGGGGTAATCCCCAGGGTCAGGAAGGACTGCCTTCACTCGGGGTGGAGAGGGGGCTGGAATCGAGAGACTCAGAAACTCACGGTGAGCCACAGAGCGAAAGCGGAGCCTTGCTTCTGGCTGTGACTTCTGCTAGGCAGACCTGCTTGGGCCAGGAAGAATGCTGTTTACTAAAATAATCTGCTATCCTGCTGCCTACGCCGGAAAGCTGTCATGTTCTTTTTGCAAGGCCCTCAGGTCAGTATGCTGGAATTCATCACCTCCACGGCGTGTGAGGAGCGGGTGAGAAAGTGGGCTAAGAGGTCCCCAGGCATGCGGGTACAGCCAACCGCCCTGCCTTGACTTCAGGAGCGAGCTGCTGTGGAATCCTCGGGAAGCTTCCTGTGGATGTCAGAACTTAAGCACCAGCACACAAACCCAATAAATCTGCAAGTACGTGCATTTGTGTGTGTGTGTGTGCGAATGTGTGTGTATGTGCGTGTACACTGTCAAGCACACGTACAATGGGTGCATGTGCGTGGCTCGTGACCTTCAGAGCCACCCCAAAACAAGAACAGATCCTTGTTCCTCCAGAGAACATACAACAGTGATGTCTCTGTGTCTAGAAGTCTCATTGCATGGGCATTACTTGTCCGTCTTTTCCCACAGAGAAGGGTGTGAAGGAACGACGCAGCAGTGAGGACCGTGGAGAGAGAGAGAGAGAGGAGGCAAGAAAACAACAGCAACGCAGCAGGCCTCCCCTTTCTACTCTCACTTCCTGTTATTTGATCTTCAAGACAATCTTAGGTGACGGCATGTAGTTCTGTTCTATTGATGAGATGAGGAACAGGCGGTTCAGAGAGGTTGAGCAACTTGCTGGAAGTCACACAGGTTTTGATCCTCGGTCCATCCGGGTACAGAAGGCCAGGATGTGGTAAAGCAGGGATCTAAACTCTAGGCTTCCCCGCACAGCCACTGGCTACGTGACGGCGTAATGGTTCTCCCAGACCGCAGGGAGGAGAGGGGAACATGGGAACGATGGCGCGGGTGCACAGAAAGACAGCGATGCTGAGAGGGGAAAACGAAAACACTCTCTTCAAGTCCAGGAATCGAGGGGCACGTCTTAAGGCTGCTCTTCAACAACGTGTTTCATTTTGGTTAATGGCATCTTGGGGAAATCTCCGGGCACTTCCCTGGCTGGCAGGGTCAGGCCCTGCCTGGTCTAGGACCCTTCATTCCCAGCCCCTCGTGCCTACCCTGTTTATGAGGGTCTGACCCTGTGGTCTGATCCCAGGATTAACAATGACCTGGAAAGATAAAGCCTAACCCAAATGACCACTTCCCTCCACGACCGCCCCTCCCTGCCTCCACTGCCTCTAGCCCGCCCTCCCCGGTCACCCCTGCCATGCTGCGTCAGCTCCTAAATCCAGACCAGCAGCTTCTGGAAGGCAGGAAGCCTCATGCTTTGCCTCCTACACCTGCAGCAGTATCTGGCACGGTGGCCAAGCGCTGGCCTCAGAGTGACACAACTGGAGCCCAGACTCTATTCCTTAAGGGCTCTGTGCCCTTGACTAGGTCACGTCTGCTTTCAGAGCCTTGGCTTAAATGGGCTGGGTTAAATAAGGGCAGTATTCGGGTCATCGTGAGGCTGAGTGAGATATGTGTGGGGTATTTAGTGCCATGTGCGGGATGAGACAGCTGCTCACAGACTGTTAGCTATCACTGCCGTCAACAGCATCGGCAAGGGTCTGTTTAATGCAAATGAACAAATGAAGGAATGAATGAATGAATAAACAGCTTGATCTTCTGCACCCCAATGCATATTCTGCAAAACTTGTCTGCAGTCCTCCAATCCTTCCTAATCTGGACCAAACTCGTCACAGGTGCTCTATATCCATTCACCTTTCTACAACTGTGCACCTGAGGTATCTTTGTCCTATGCGAAGTAAGGAAACTGAGGCACAGAGACAGGAAGTCCATCATGCCGACCTCAGCTTCCACCAGCCTCGGCTGAGCCACCAACCATGTGGCTTCGGTCACAGATCAGAATTTCATTGTGAAAATTTGGCCCAAGGAGAATCTCAGTTTTCAAGGGTTTATTGTGCAAAGGACCTACTGAAACAAATGTCCCCATGCGGGGCTCCTGAAAGGCCCAGGGGACTTCACCTTAAACACAGCAGCCACAGGTCTAAGCAGCTCTGAGCTCCTAGAGGCTGAAAATGTAGCAGAGTAAAGAACACTGTGGACAGGCTCCAAGCAGGCAGTAAACAGGTTCCAAACTCATGTTTGCTCACTATGTTTGAGCTTGAATTTCTCAGATTCCCCAATGGACCCTCAGTTTACTCATCTGTAAATTGGACTTAGCAATACTTGGAATAGTATAGCATGGCTGGGGACAGAGAATGACAAAGGGTCAGAAAGAGTTCTTTAACTCTCATGCTACCACATAGAAGCTGGGCAACCTTGGACAGAGGAATGAATCTCCCAATCGCAGTTTTCTCATCCGTAAGATTGGGTCACAGACACCCACAGAGAGAGAGGTTAGGTGTGGGCTCCCGGCCGTGGAGAGCTGTGCTCTGTGCCTGGTACATGACAAACCTGTGATCAGGTCTCACTCATGCGTCTCAGCCGGTTGCTGAGCAAAGACTGTGATAGCCCTTACGAACCGAGAAGCGCTGTGGACAAGCTCTAGAGAACCATGTGTCCACCTCTGGTCCTGGTGGGACAGTTCGCCCGAAGAAAGCAGACGAGTAACTCAGAAGCAAGAAGAAACCGTCAACCACATCCTTGCAGACGGTCTTTGGACCAAGCTGCTGCGCTAGCCCACCTACACAGAGCTGTCCCCCATTTCTTTGTGGCCTTTCTCCACCAAGGACAAGCCAACAGAAAAGCAGATGACTCCAGGAAAGTAAGCAAGGCCGGAGTGTCTAGCCAGTGAGTCTGCATGCCGAGAGCCAGCACGAGCCCTGGAGGTGAAGGAAACACTGCAGGGCCACAGCAAGCCAAGGAGGGAGAAGAAGATGCAGGGAAAGCCTGTGCATTTTCAGAAAGCAGGTTAAGAAGAGGCCGAGGCTCCAGGGGTGGTGAGCGAAGGCCCTGTTGGCCTCAGGGACGACCTGATGCCAAATCCGATTTGGACCGTGTTCACTCTCGGGCAGCCCAAGACAAACAAGGTTGGAGAAGTGGCAGCGATTTCCAGAAATAAAAATGCCAGTCTGTTAGTTAGGGGTTGGTTTGTGTGAGACTGTGAGGATCACAGGTCTTGGGGTGATTGGTTGTACCTTTTTCTTACAGATCTAACAATTTCACTAAGCTGTCAGGGAGGAAGTGGGAAAGAGACAGCAGAAGCAACATGGGTCCCTGTCTCGTACAGAACCTTCCCTGCTAGAAGTCTCTCTAGAGCAAGATTCGCCCACTCCTCTTATTCTGTAGCTGATGGGGAGTTGCAGATCCCCCAGTGGAGGAAGACAAGGGTTATGGTGGGCCATGGCAAGGGCAGAGTGCCATGATGGGGAAAGCAGGTGTCTGGGGGCTCACAGACCCGTGTGGGGATCCCTGAGTCCCTCCTGGCCATGTGTGACAAGCTGGCTGTGATATTTTATCTCCTTGGGCTGCATCCAGGCTCACCTGTAAAATGTGCTCATTGTTTCCAATGTGAAAAGTCATGCCAGGGATTAAACAAGAAAATAAAAGGTCTGGCACTGAAATACTCAACAAATATCAACCTCTCTATTCAAATCCTTTTGCACCTTCCTCCTTGCTCAAAACCCCTTCTTGGCTCTCCAGGGCCCTCAGAATAATGTCTGGACCCCTTGCCTGGCATCCAAGGTCCTTCATGATGAGATGCTCGCTTCTTTCTTAGGTCCAGCTCCCCACCAAGTCTCATTCCCTGTCCTGGAGCCACACTGAGCAATGAGAGTTCCCCCAAAGTGTGAGGCTCTGGGCTCTTCCACACTGGGTGTGTCCTCAGCCCAGGGTGCTCTCGCGCCCTTCGTGGTGTAAATAATGACCCCCTCCCCACATTCAGGTCCACCCAGAACCTCAGAATGTGATCATATTTGGAAATAGGATTGTTGCAGTCGTAAATGGTTGAGGTAAGGTCATACTGGATTGGGTGGGCCCTAAATCCAATGACTGATGTCTTTAGAAGAGTAGAGGACACAGACGGACAGGCAGACAGCCACACACAGAGACAGAGGAGAAGGAGGCCCTGTGAAGGCAGAGACAGAGCCTTCAGTGATGCGTCTACAAGCCAAGGAATGCCTAGGATTCCCTGCAACCATCAGAGGCTATTGGGAGCCATGGGACAGATTCTCCCTCAGCCTCCGGAGTGAGGAAACCCTACTGACAATTTGATTTTGGACTTCTGGCCTCCTGCACCATAAGGGAATGCGTTTCTGTTGTTTTAAGCTTCCCACTCCGTGTTGATTTGTTATGGCAGCCCTAGAAACCTAATATACTCCCCTTCGTCTGCTCACTTCAACTCACCAGCCATCTCAGCTCGGCGATCACTTCCTCAGGGAAGGTCTTGGCCTCTTCAGGTTGGGGCCAGTCTGTGACGTCGCCTCTCACAGGCTTTCTGTGGTTTTCAAAGATCTGTAGCACTACTGTAATACGGTCATCTGGTTGACCATGTTCCTCATTCCTGAGTTACCAGCTACCCCCACCATTTACCTAGTCTATGCTTAATAAATATCCAGAAGCCTAAAATCTTGACCAGACATGGCAGAGAAATAGAAACCATACTGTCTCCATAGCAGCTCTGACCTCAGCATCCAAAGGGCACCGTATCAAACCTCACAGGGACCCTCCCTGCTGCTCTGCCTTCATCCCCCTGCTAGGACCTCCAGCTGATTTGCTTACGGACACAATATCAAACACCAAAAAATACATAACGATGAAAAATAGAAAGGGCCCCAAACTACCCCACTGGGAGAGCTTTCCAAAAAGTCAAACTTAGAACTCCATTCAGCCTGGCCTCATTTTCATCTATTTTTTCATGTTAACTATCCAGGCACGGGAGAAGGAGTCAGAGAAAGAAAAAAAAAAAAGAGGATAATGTGAGAAATGCTTTATTTGACAATGTGTCATTGGGAAACTGATTATTTCTGTCTCCGGCCTTTTTAATATTCCCTCACAACGGCCAAGCTGCAGAGGGATTTGGTATTCTAAGACTGGATTTATAATACTCTGTTCAGCAGTGATAAGAACATGGGCCTTTAATCCTCAGAGCTGTGAACATGCATATTCTCCCAAGTAATGTCCTTCTCTTCTCGTCACTTGTGTCTGGTCTCGACAGCCAGCCCCAGGATGGCTAAAGACTGATGATCCACTGGGGGTGCCCCTGGCCGTCTGCCAAGCAAGGGGCTAGGAGGGTGAGGGCTCCAGGTTCTCCGGGAAGTCTCCTGTCAGGTTTCTGGCTATGCTTAAGATGGAGGGATTACTGGAGACTCATCCAGACCTTTGGCATTACAGATAAGGAAAACTGAGATTCAGAGAGAAGTGACTTGACCAAGTTCACAGAACATTCCAAGAGGGTAGTGGCGGTGGGAGGTGCAGC
The DNA here is from genome assembly GCF_011764305.1 of Mustela putorius furo. Taxonomy (NCBI): domain Eukaryota; kingdom Metazoa; phylum Chordata; class Mammalia; order Carnivora; family Mustelidae; genus Mustela; species Mustela putorius. The sequence goes on from NW_025421428.1 coordinate 79,429, forward strand.
CCATGGTCCCCCAAAGCTTCTTAGCTTTGGGAATCCTGACAACTATCTAACAAAACAGCTTCTGCCACCTTCCCTTTCTCTCCGTCCAATGGCTGTCCCATCTCCCAGTTGCCACAGCCTTTCATGGTGATCGTTTTAATACACTCCGGATGACCTTCCAGGCTTTGTCCGCTCCCCTACTGCTCTCAGTTCATCTTCTCGACCATGACTGGGGCACAGCTGGATGCGGAGACCCTCCTCACTGGCTAAGCTGGAGAGTTCTGTGGTTCGACAGTTCAGGTTCTTGTCCGTCAAGCCCCCACCCTTTCTGGATAATCTGGTCTCAAAACATATGCTTTTGAGGTACCCTTCTCAATATATATGCTTTACCCACCAATGCTGCACTTACTATAAAGAACTCCCACAGTGCTAAGTTATCCAACCACATCAGAGCTCGCTATTTCTATTACATGTCCTGATATTTTCACCCAAGTCATTTCTTCTTCTTCTTCTTCTTCTTCTTCTTTTTTTTAAGATTTTATTTATTTATTTGAAAGACAGAGATCACAAGTAGGCAGCAAGAGACAGAGAAGCAGGCTCCCTGCTGAGCAGAGAGTCCGACATGGTGCTCGAACCCAGGAACCTGGGACCATGACCTGAGCCGAAGGCACAGGCTTTAACCCACTGAGCCACTCAGGCGCCCCCAAGTCATTTCTTCTGCCTGCCACCCTCACTGTTATCTCTCACTTCGTCTACACACCCACATACCACCAGACTTCAAGGCTACCATCAACGCAATCTCCTTGGTAAACTCTGCTGGGATCCCCCCTCTCCAGGCTCAGCCGGAAGAAATCTCTTTCCCTTCTGAACTCCCACTGCACTTCACCTGGACCTTCACTTAAGGAGCTTTTAGCACTTTCCACCTTGTATTAGAGTTACTGGTGCTCGGTACTTAGCGACTGTCCCAGTTAGATTATTACACCTGCGGCACAGATGAAAAAATGCGGCTCAGAACAGAAACTTGCTTGAGAGGACACAACCAGGTGGCACATGTATGGGATAGGGCCTCCAGACTGAGGCAGCCTCCCGTCAATGGTAGGCTCACTCTCTCAACTGAAAATGTTCGCTGGACCGTGAGGGAGAACAAGATAAGAACTATATCGAAAAAGGCATGGCCATTCTTTAGGCATTCATGTTTCTCAGAATTTTGTTTCTTTCTCTTTAATTAATAAAGTGGCAAGATCGTGCTGAATGGAAGTAAGGAGACCACTGAGGTAGCTGTTGAAGATAGCCTAGAATAGCAGTTCCCAATCTGACCCCTCCCCCAAGGAGATGATTGGTAATGGGGACATTTTTGGTCCTCAAGACTGGAGAGAGGGCGCTACTGGTATTTAGCGGGTAGAGGTCAGGAAATCTGTAAGCATCCTATGTGCAAAGGCCAGCCAGGTACAACAAAGACTATCTGGTCCAAAATGTCACTAGTCCGGAGATCGAAGAAGCTCTAGTCTAAGAGAGAGGAGATGGGGTCTGTGGGTAGGTCAGTTAAAGGCGATAGTTAGTGACTGGGGTAAAACAAGACACTCCAGGGGAAGGGAAGACTTGGTGTTTGATTAGCAAGAAAGCAGAGGAAGAAGGAGCCCACAATGACGCCAATGTGTAGATTCTGCAACTGAATTAGAGAGGAAACTTCCATGTTAATTTTTTCCCTAGGGAAGCTCCTAGAAGGCTACAGAAGATCCCAGCACATAATCAAATGAAGAGGTGAGTTACATGTGTGAACAATTAGGAGGAGATAAACGCACAACAAATGATAAAGACTTGCATCTATATATACAAGCAAGGGTATATCTGTATATATTCATATGTATAAAAATAAACTCACACCTAACTTTGTTTCTATAGTTAGCTGTATTTATCTATAGCTATCTCTTTGTGTCTAGACACAAAGAAGGTGACCTATTTAGGGAGATCCCATTATAGAAAACGAAACATTTTTTTTTCTTTTAAACCAGTCATCTACTTATAATATATCTATTAAAGACACCGTTTTCTAAGATAAGGCCAAGGGAATAAAGTTAAAACGTAGCAGTTCTTTGGAATGTAGTCATTCCCCCACTCAGATCAATCTTCCTTAATCATTTTTAGATCAGATCAGAACGAGGCCTGAATCCTGAGAGATCAATCTGAATCCCAGGGAATTTATCAAGGGGAAAGCTAATGAACGGACATCAGGACAACGGCGCTTGCCCACGAGGCAGACTGATGTGGATTTTAGTCACGGTTGTCTTACCTCTGGGTCGTGTGTCTTTGGGCATGTGATTTGAGTTTCCTCCATTTTCTCATCTGTAAACTGGGTTAGCAGCCCTGACCAAGAGGGTCTAGGGAGGATTAAAATGGGTCTGCGTTACGGAATGTGAGTTGGAATGGAATGTGGCTTACAAGTCATAGCTCTCAGGAAAGAAATATTAGCATCCTTATTACTGATGCAAGAGCTCCTTTCCCACAAAATTAAATGCAAAGGAGTGGTGAGGCCACCACTTCCCTCGCACAATCCTGAGATCGTCTCTGTGCAGTTTCCCAACTGCATTCCTGTGACCATCCCCTGTTCTCTTGCGCAAGGTTCCTGGCGGTGTGTCCTTAACTATGTTCCTTCCCTTCTCTGGGGGGAGTAGGTGACACTGGCTGTTTTCCAACAGGAACTCCAGTTCCAATTTTTTTTTTAAATATTTATTTATTTATCTGACAGAGATCACAGCAGGCAGAGAGAGAGAGAGAGAGGAGGAAGCAGGCTCCCCGCAGAGCAGAGAGCCCAATGTGGGGCTCGATCCCAGGACCCTGGGATCATGACCTGAGCCGAAGGCAGAGGCTTAACCCACTGAGCCACCCAGGTGCCCCCAGTTCCAATTTTCTAGAGTAGAAAGGCAAAGGCAGACTTGAGAGCATTCCTGAACAAATGAAATACGTATTCTCACGACATCCAGCCTAGCATCGCCGCTGTACACGGGTATGACCCGGGTGCAACGTCCTGGTTCCCTCTCACCCTCTCACACACCCGTGTGCTCACTCATGCGGCTCCCTTGGCCCGTAATACCCCTCCTTGGCTTCTTGGTCTAGTCCTTTCACCTTAGCTCTTGGGTCCTGAGTTCCCAACAAGACTTTCTGAAACCTGCTGTCCCCAGCTGGGTCAAGTACACAACTTTCAGACCCCTTAGTTACTCCTGCTTCCATCTGCCAAAGACTCTGCCACCAGCCCTGGGTGCCCAAGATACAGCCTGGGTGGGTCCGACATGCAGTGGTCCTCGTTACGCACTTGCTTCATTTTCACCCTGGGAGACAATGAAGAAAAGGGCTGGGTTTTATTTATTTCTGCACAAATTTGAATGTTTCATGACACACAGTAGATCTTCAATTACTGCTGAGAAGAATTAATGAATGAATATATTAGAAACTCCTCTCTGAGGCTAGGTGGTTGAAATATTCCTCCGTCCATTTGGCAATTCTCCATTTGTGTGCAAGAACACTGAAGATAATTCACAGGAGCCACGCAGCACAAATCGGCACCCTACTCGCAATCCTCGGGTGGCCTCCCAAGTTCAGTCTGAAATTCCACTGTGAAGGATGGAGGAGTAGAGAAGCTGAGGGAAAGCACCTTGGAGGGGACTGATTTTCCTCCTCTTCTTTGGGTCACGAAGACAAACAGGTGAACCCAGATGACTGGAGAGGAAGGCTGCACAGGTCCATCCATGGACTCATTGGCCGGATTAAGGGCATGGCTGGAAACTGGCCCACCAGAGTCCAAGTTCTTACTTTGTCACCCACCAAAGAGGTCTGTTGTGAGAACTAGGTAAACAGCTGTATCTATCTACATGACCTCACATGCCCTTGACTTACAGAAAACATTTAGCCCCTACTAGGTATTAGCTTCATTGATACTGTGTAACTTATTATGATCCCCTGTCTCTGTGCAAAGCTCTTGCCTGGATCTAACAACGCACAGATATGGCCTCGAAGAACTTGACGCTGGTTTGCAGAAACATATAAGTAAGCAGATAATCACTGTAATGCATAGTTCAATAAGCTCTAGGCCAGAGGGAAACGTAATGAGAAGCAACACGTTCCTTAAAGCTTCTAGATGCAAAGCCTAAAGGAAGTGGAATAAAAAGGCCTTCCTTATAATTCCAACTACAGTCAAGTTTAAAGGTGTGGGAATGGGCTGGCCTGTTTGATCAGGTGCAACCCCCCCTCAAATGTGACAGAGTAGAGACCACCTATGTAGCCTGATGGCTGGCGGGGCAGGCTCTGATGTCAAAGAACTTGGATCTGAGCACCTGCACCATCACCGAGCTCTGGAGCCTTGGGGTGGGGCTCCAAGGTCATGGCCCTTTCCTGAGCTCAGTTTTCTCATCTGGAAAGCTGAGGACAGCAGTCTTCATTGAAAGGGGCTATTGTGAGATTAAACAATGCACAAAAGCGATCCAGTGCAGTGCCTAGAACATAGCCATGGTCCATAAATGGTGGTGTCAAAAACTGGCAGAAGGAAAATACACTGAGAAGGAAATCAGAACATTTAATCCCAATGCTGGCCGTCCCCCTTAAATGAGCCCCTTAACTAGAGAAGTGTGCAGATTGCTCCCAGTCCTCACACACATTTCTAAGCAAGGTGGCCACCCAGCCACATGAGCTCAGCATTCTTCATTTAACAAATGAGGGAAGTGAGCCTCCAAGAGGTGACTTTGCCGAAGGTTCCAGAATCCAAAGTCGGTCTGCAGCCAACTGCTGGAATAACCCTGATAACTGTCTGTCCCTAGAGCTGGCAGTAACCAGAGCCTGTATCCTCTGCTCGGGGCATTATTCTCTGGGAATGTGTTCCAGACGCACAAGGTCTAAGAAGAGATCCCTAATACCATGCCCACTGTAAGCCACTGTGCCCAAAACAGCCTTTTGAGTTGGGGAGGAGAGCTAAGACTGCAGAAAGCAGGAGGCCACTAAGAGCCCAGTGAATCCTTAACTCCTGGAAAATGACTTTCACACTGGCAGCAAGCTTCCAAAGTGAACTGGCTTCTTGGGAAATCATGGGCTGGGAAAGGACGTTTAATGTGGGGGGCAGGGTGGGGGTGCCACTCGCATCTGAGCTTTCCCTCTGTACCCCCAGGGAACAGTGCCCCTCCCTCTCGGCTCCAACACAGACCCATCTCCTTTCCTTGCGTTCACTTTATTTTTAGCACTGTCTCTCTCTGCTGTTACATTAACATTGATGTGTTAACTTTGTTTAAGGCTCTAATGGAATGGAACTTCCGTAAGGTAGATACTTTGTTTTGTTTATCATCAACAAAACAACTTAGGGCTTCAGTGCTTACAAAATAGTTTTTGGATGGATGGATGGATGGATGGATGGATACGTATCTCCCCAAACGACTTGATAACCCCTAAAGGTCAATCATCACAGAATCTTGCTCCCTGGCAAGGAGACTGAAAATGCTTAGTGAATATACACACACACACACACACACACACACACACACACACACACAGCCATTAGTTGCCCCCCTGGAGCCTGGGAAGGAGTACTTGCTAATTAGGAGGCAAATATGGTTACATGTCTGCCTGCTTCTCCCCACCACTAGGGCAGAGGAGAAAAGTGGATCTCAATTCCAAATTTCTTTAATCATTTATTTATTTGTAAATATTGAAGAAGGCTCCATAGCTCAGGGGTTAGAGCCCTGGTCTTTGAATACTGAAGAGACACTGACCAAGAAAGCAAAAGGGCGAGGAGCTATCAGACTCAAGTATTCCTGCACACTCACCTTCCAAGAAAGCAAACTGATAGCTGTATCTATTTGCTGTCCCATTCACGTGTCTGGATGGAAACATAGGATGTTACAGGAAAGGGGGCATCCAGGATATAGCTCAAAGAACACTGGATCTGGTTCAAATCCTGGCTGTTGCTGCTGACCTGGGCAGCCTTGGGGCGGCCACACTGCCTTTCTGAATCTAAGATATCCTAGCTTGAGAGTGATGGAGACAACAGGTGTCTCTGACTCTTTATGCAAGGACCCCACTGAGAATCACATTTGTAAGAGAATGTTACAGGCTGCTGACTGATTTTACTGATAGTTATTGGGGCTTAGTAAAAAAAAAAAAAAAAAAAAAAAAAAAGAAAGAAAGAAAGAAAGAAAGAAAAAAGTGCTGAAAAAGAGAGGGAAGAAACCAACCAGTGGCAGCTCAGGCAGAAAATAACTTAAGTCACAAAAAGCCACACTGAAATCCAGAGGCTTTCTACTATTTCCGATGCCTCCACCATTGTTCATCAAGTTTCCTTGAAACTTATTACAAGTCACACAATAGGGGTCTTTTAGAGGCACTGTTTTGCTGCCATTTCCCAGCACCGGTGATGGAGTTGTCAATTGTCTTGAAGGCGTGTTTTGATGGCCTTGGGATCTCCCCTACTGGGCTTGATCAGGAAAACCCCAGGAAAGTTAGTTACTAAGGGCAGAGAATCAAGCACGACATGCCAAGCCAAGAAAAAGGAAGACAGAGACACCTTGACTAGAGGCTGTTCTGGGCTGTAGCAGGAGCTGGAAGCAAAAGCTGCTCGGTGTCCCTGCTGCGACCGCCAGGGGCTGACCTGGTAGGATATACCCTTTCTCTCGTCACCTTCCCACTCCATGTCACCAGGAGTTTTCAGAAAATATATAATTTAGGATCCCAGTCGGCAGATCCCTACTACCTCACTCTTAGTCACTCCCCTCTTACCTCTGAGACGTTCTCCACCCTACCCAACCCCTCCGGCATCCCAGGGTCCAGGCCGCAGAAGGAGCTGTTAGGTGGCAATGCTTTCTTTCCTTGTTCAGGGGACCTTCTAATGGTACCACCAATAACCTCCCCTGCCCACCAGGGGTGCTAAACACCTCAAAATCTGTTCCCTGAGAACTTACTGTCTGTCACAAGCTGCATTGCCTCAAGGTGGCTCTCTAGGTCCCGCTTCCCTCCACCCCTTAGACTCTGTGTCTCCACCTTCCAAGGCCCATCCTCAGGTCCAGTGGCAGCTGGGCTACAGCATCCTCAGCTTAAGTCTGGGGTGAGTACAAGGACCCAAAGCCTCAGAGTATCATGGCCTAAAGGGGTCAGTGATTGCTCCCCCAAGCCAGCCGTTCACAACATCATATCATTTGAGGTGAGAGTCTAGGGCTGCAAGAAGAAGGTCTGGGAGAGCCCAGAAACTGCCTAAACTGAAGACGACTTAGAAGCAGTTCAGCTCAATCCCGTAGCTGCTGGATTAAATGCCCATCTCAGCCAGCCACCTGCGGGCCCATACTGGTGAGGGGCCTGGGCTCACGCACAACCCGGTGCTCACGCACAACAAGTCAGAATGTTCTGGAAGAACAGGTAGAGGTGGGATAGGGTCTGTCCCAGAGAAAATCCTTGTTTCTGAATATGGGCCTCCAAAGAAGTTGGGGGCACCTGTTTCCTAGGACTGTCATAAAAATCACCACAAACTGGTGGCTTAAACAAGAGAAAGCTATTCTCTCATACTTCAGGAAGCCAGGAGTCTAAAATCAAGGTGTCTGCAGAGCCATGCTCGCTCCCTCCTACTGCTCTAGGGAGGAATCAATCCTTCCTTGTGTCTTCCAGTGTCTGGTGGTTCCTGAGATTCCGTGGCATGTGGCAGCATCGTTCTCATCTCTGGGTGAGTCTTTCCAGCACTCTCTCCCTGTACCTCTTTGGGTCCTCTTTTCTTCTTTTAAGGCACCAGCCATCACTGGATGTAGAACACACCCTAAGTCTGGGATGATTTCATCTTGAAATCCTTGACTTATCACATCCACAAAGACCCAATTTCCAAATGAAGTTCCCTTCTAAGGGTCCACTGAAGACAAATTTCGGGGGACACTATCAACCAACTAGTCCTAGAAGGATGTCTGAAGTTCATTACTTAGACTCCCAAGTCTCTGAGATAATGTATAGTACGTGAACCAAGAAAATTCAGCCAGGAAAGAAAAGGACAAACAGAGGGTAGCAAGATCTCTTTTCCTTTCTCTGCATGGCTGTGTTGAGGCAGAGGACACAAATACACATGGACTGTGGGAGAAGGAATCTGAAAAATGCGGAGAAATTACAAGAAGATGCTTATGGACTGAAAAACAAAACAAAAATAAAAACCGGGGCACCTGGGTGGCTCAGTCAGTTAAGTTTCTGCTTTTGACTCAAGTCATGACCCCAGGGTCCTGGGAAGGTCCCAGAAGCCTGCTTCTCCCTCCCTCTCTGCCGCTTCCCCTGTTTGTGATCTCTCTCTCTAAGAAATAAATAAAATCTTGAAAAACAAAAAACAAGCAAAACAAAGGGCACACAGGGCTGTGCCCTTTCCCACAGCCCTGTGTGGCCCAACCACACTGCTGTAGTCTGAAGGTTTGTGTCCACCCCAAATTCGTAGGTTCCAAAACTAATGTCCAAAGTGATGGCATGAGGAAGCGGGGCCCATCAGAGGGGATGAGGCCACAAGGTAGAACCCTCACGAATGGGATCCGTGCCCTTGCATAAAAGGCCATAGAGCTAGCTCACTGCTTCCACCACGAACCCAAGGCAAGAAGTCTTCCATCCCCAAGGGGACCCTCACTAGATCAGCAGACGCCCTGATCTCCAACTTCCAGCCTCCGTGTCCGAGAAAGAAATTTCTCCTGCTTATAAGGCCACCCAGCCTGAGTTCTTTTGTGATAGTCACTTGAGCAGACAAAGACAGATATATTTCCCAAACCTGCCTGGTCATAAGAATCCCCCAAGGATGCTCGTGAAAAATACTTGCTTCTGGTTTTACCGGGTCCTACCGGCTCAGCTGCAGGGGACCTACAAATGCTAGGCTTGGTAAAGCCGACCTAGTTATTGACACATGGGTTGATGTGGAGCAGAAGAGTATCCCCGATTGACCTCTTTCTCTTCCCTCTTTTATATATGCCAATTTAGCCAGCTGGTGACAAGGTTCAGGGCAGAATATACCACTCTGGCATATTAAAGTTTTTGAATTAAATTTACTTGACACAGCTGCCGCAAGAACTCTCTGACCCTCTTCTCTGTCCCCCTGAAAGCAGAAAATACATCTCCCATGTGAAAGGTACTGTCCCTACACCAGGATGCAGAAAGGAAGCCCCATTACCAGAGATAGGAGTTCAGGGCCAAGAAAATTTTTGGAAAGAAAAAAAAAAATTGCTTAGTGCTCTGACTAATTAATACCCAGGACTGTTTTTTAATTTTCCAGTTCTTCCTAAATTTATTGTTTCTTTGCCTAAAAGTCTATAAAAAGCCTGTTTTGGTCACTTCTTGGGTCTCCTATTTTGGGGCCCCTGTATATATGAAATTAAATTTTCCTTTTTTTTTTTTTCCTTTTAATCTACTTTGTATCAATTTAATTATTAGGCCGCCCAAAACAACCAAGAGGGGTAAAGGGGAAACATTCCCCTCCCCAATATTGGTGAAAGTGAAGTCTGAATCCACCAAATCTGAGTTTAAATCCTAGGACTACTCTTCCAATTGTGTGGCCCTGGGGAAATTACTTTATTCTGTGTTTAGAAAAATGTGGATGATTAGCAGGTCTCCCTCATATGCTTGTGTCCATAAAAGAAAGTAATAAATATACTAGCTTAGTCCCCAATGAGAGTGAATTTTGGAAATTTGGAGGAGTTGGCGGGGGGAGGGAGTTCCTCGTCATTGAAGAAGTCCAAGTAGCCAAGGATTTAGGAAGAGAATGACAACAGGATGAGAGTCCCAAGTGGGGTTGGGGGGGTTGGGGGCGGGAGTAGAAGGACCAAGGCGAGAAAGAGGCTGTTTTTCAAGGACCCCAATGGATGGGCATATCTTATGCCTCAGCCCCTTACATACAACAGGAATCTCTTCCACTATGGTCACAGCTCTTTCTGTGTTCCCCATCCAGACCCTGAGGCTGCGCACTGGGTCAGTGAGGCATGCACCGCCCACCTCATGCCCAGTGCACACCTTCCCTTCCTCGCCACTGCCTTAAAGCGCTTCAGTCCGGGGAGCCGTGCAGAAGAGGAGTTTGGGGTCAGGCAGAGCTGGAGATCAATTCCAGCCCTGCCATGCCCTTGGGGCTATCACAAAGTGACAAAAGCCACCCAGGTAAGCATGGCTACAAAAGTAGCAGCGAAAAGGAAGTGTCTGATCAAAGGCTCCAGGAGCCTCTTTCTACACATCTGTTCCACAGGCATCACGATGGTCCTAACTTAATGGAATGGGATTTACTGTACCTGTTGTAGCATTAGATGATGTTGGGCACTGAAGCACTCTGAGCGGTACTGGAGGAAAATACTTCCCCTGCAGGCATCTTGTGATCAGAGCGAACTTCCCCAAACACAGGGTCTCCTGCCCCACTCACTCCCCTTTCTCTTCCCTCCAGGTAAACTGATTCTCCTGCTGGGTGAGTGGGGAGTGAGCACTCAGACCTCCAGAGCCCTGTCCTTTCTTCCTGCCCTTTCATTGGGGAGGGGGCAGCTGCCCTCCAGCAGCAGCCTCCTGATCTGTGCCTCTGCCCCTCCTTCCTTTTCACGGGGACAGATTCTCATGTGGGAAGACACCAGGCACCCAGTCCTCACCCTGAGGGAGGAGGCACTCATTTTTTGCCATGTCCTTCAAAACAATCTTTCTTAATAATAAAGACCGAATTCCAATGCCCATCTGCTTTACTCCTTTTCCTAAGCTTTGCATTGGTGGTTCAGTGGTAGAATTCTCGCCTGCCTTTTCCTAAGCTTTCAAGTTATTTTGAACTCAGAAGGAGAAAATACGGGGTCCCTGGAAACACAGTCCTCACTACGTGGAGCCTAGAATGTTCTCAGTAAACTGTTCTGTGATTATTTCTGCATTCACGAGAAACGCTTTATTATCTCTCCTTCCTTTGTAGGGAATTTTTCTTTTTTTTTTTTTTTTGGCTTTTTTCCTTCACTCTCTGAGAGCTTTTACATTTCCCTCCCTTTTATCCATACCGTTCTGAAATTGCACCACAAAGCATCTTGGTGTGGGCTTTTCTTTCCCTTTTTGTTCCTCATTCATCCAGTGTGGTTCTCCGCGGACTCTTCCAATCTGAACATTGGCTTCTTTCTTCTGTGCAGGGACAGGTCCTGGCATGATTTTCTCCCTCCCACAGTCTGTGCCTGGTTTCTGGAGCCCCTCTCCTTGTGTTGGCACCAAAGAGTTTTCTAAGGGGTGTGACCAGAGTCAAATGCTCCCTGGGTCTTGGTCACAGAGCGCCCCCTGGATGCAGGGCTACATGTCCTTCTAGGAGCAGAGCAGGCTGGCCATGGGACTTCAGAAACAACCAGGGAGTTTCCACTCTACTCTAGAAGGACACCCTGTTGCCACTTCCCCTCTAGCACTGGGTCCTGGTTCAAAAGCAAGATATTATGGAAAATCATTGCACCTAAACTAGTACAAGGCTCAGTGGAAGCCAAGTGCTGGCACCTTAATCCCCTTAATGAGATTTTAGGCAAGTCATTCAACTTCCCTCCCCACTGCCTCCTTTCCCTCACTAGCTAAATGGCAACAGCGATTTATGACCCCTGAGTCCCCAGGGTGGTAGAAAAGAATCACAGGAGATAATGTGGGGGTAGGCTTTGAAAATTATGAAATGCTATTTTGATATGAGTGTGTATGTGTACACGCACATATATAAAATTAAAACACATTCTCAAAACTACCCCTGCATCATAAAGACAGAAAGCTGCTAAACACATTTCTGCTTATCCTTCAAATCCAGCTGAAGTGTCCCTGTTACTATTTAACTCAGCACCTAAAATAATTGGCTTGAATTTAGAGCTGTGATTAAAAAGGAAAGGGATATATTTGAACAAGAGAATTGCACTCAGGGCAGAACGGCCTTGACTGCGAGTCGTGGGCATTGAGACTGACCAAAGAAGACAGCAGTTTCATGTTTCCATCCATTTTCACTCTACGTTATAGATGTTCATTGAGTGTAATGATGGGGAAAATGACCTAACTTCCTATCTCGGTTTCTGTATCTCCTGTCATCAAATATATAGAAGTTAATTCATGCAAATTTCAGTGTACATATGAGAGGACTCCAGTGTTATAAAATGCTGCTTCTATCTGTCTTATGAACTGGAATTCCCTATAATAATTCTATTTAGAGCAAGGGCTCCCAGCTAAAAAAAAAAATCATGTCTTTACAGTAGGTGATACACAAAGGCAGGGCAGCAGGGAGGAAGGTTCTAGGAGAAGGCGGAGGCTATGTGACCTTGCCAAGGGCAAGAGGCAAAGCCAATGAGCCTTCCCAGACCAGAGAAGGCAGCTGCCCAGCTGCCTACAACCAGGCTGTAAAGGAGGCCTCAGGCAGGAGGGATGCTGTCTGGGCAGGACGGTGAGTCTGGTGACTCAGCAGAGACAGCACAGATGTGCCTGGTGCCCGGACCCCGACACCACGACCCCGGCTCCCCATTTTCCTCCATGTCCCCTCCAGGGCCCGCTAATGCCTGCTGAGGGACAGGCCATGAGTCTCATGTGCTAACACCAGGCTCAGATGGGGCAGGAGGGAAGAAACCCAGGGATATATTCATCTTTCTAAAAATCTCACTTGGCAAATGCCAGAAAGGAAAGAAAGGAACTCAGAGACCTTAAGATGAGCTAACATCGCTGTGATTATCACCACTTGTAACATGTTTCCCTTAAAAAAAAAAAAAAAATGTTGGGGTGTCTACGTGGCTCAGTTAAGCACATGCCTTCGGTTCAGGTCATGATTTTGGGGTCCGGGGATCGAGCCTCTCATTCTGCTCAGCAGGGAGTTTGCTTGTTCCTCTCCCTCTGCTGCTTACCCCCCTCTGTCCTCATGCTCTCTCTCTTGTTCTCTCTCTCTGTCTCAAATAAATAAAATCTTTCAAAACAACTTTTTATCTGAGTACCAGTTTATGAAAAAAAGAAAAAAAAAAAAGAACTATTCCAGTTCAAGAGGAGGTTAGGAGTCTGAAGTTTCCAGGGCTCCGTGGAGCAGAACTAGACAAAAGCACTTCTCATTTTGGAAAGGAAGACATCAAGCCCTTCCTGGGCATTGACGAATGCATGCGTCATCTGAGTCAGTCCTCACAGAAAATGTGTGAGGATGGTGAGAACAGACCCATTTTTGCAGGTAGGAAAACTCAAAGAGGTTAAGCTCCAGGTCACAAAACCAGTCTGGGACAGACCTGCCATCAGATCCCAGATCTGTGAGATCCTGTAGGAAATATGAGAGGGTTTCTTCTGCCTTCCAGAAAAGTCTTCTGCCTCCTCTAAGTGTATTGCTTTAACTACAAGCAAACAATACAAACCAAACCGTCACTAATACCCCGTGGCTTGCACAGCACTGAGGTTTAAAAGCCTTTTTGCCGGGGTGCCTCTGTGGCTCAGTGGGTTAAGCCTCTGCCTTTGGCTCAGGTCATGATCTCAGGATCATAGGATCCTGGGATCAAGCCCCACCTCTCTGCTCAGCAGGGAGCCTGCTTCCCCTCTCTTTTTCTGTCTGGCTCTCTGCTTACTTGTGATCTCTGTCTGTCAAATAAATAAATAAAATCTTTAAAAAAAAAAAAAAAAAAAGAGCCTTTTTGTTGTAGCACCATGCCATCAGAGCAGCTCTGGGTCACAGGTTGGGACCGGGCTGAGCACAGCCAGGAACCTGTCTTGCATGCAAAACTTACAAGGGAGCCAAAAAGCTTACTAATCAAGATAAATAATACCTTACTACAATATTTTTAAAAATCAAGATTAATGCATTCCTGAGTTTTTGGCAACCTTTAAAGCTCGTGTCCCTGGTGAGTGAGCAACTGGCAGAAACTGGGAGAAAATGTACTTTTGGACCACTTTTGCAGGTGAGTAAGGCGAGTCTCAGAGCATGAAATAGCATTTCCAGGGAGCTACGGGCAGATCCTTCTGTCTCCAGTGGGACATGGGACATCTGGGATGTAGTTGACAGAGACAGATTTCAAACCCAGGTAAATTTCCCTCGAGAAGCTTATAAATATATTGGTCAGGTCCTTGCCCTTGTAAGAGCCTCAGTTTCCTCATCTATAAAAGAGATGACTGTACTAGAAGGTCTGCAAGGGTCTTCCTGGTGGTAAATGTCTCAGGAGTCTATGACTGATAAAGCTACAGCCCCCATCTCTGGCTCCGGCCAGCCTACGGTTGAAGGTCTTCCCCAAGCCCCTATAGTGAGGAGAGACTCATGACTTCTTGGGAAGGGATTCTGGATGACTCTTTCTCTGACTAGCTGTGTGACTTAAGAGAGTGAATTCTCTTCTCTGATGCTGTTTACTCACTAGAGAAACAGGGATGCTGGTGGTCACCTCCAAGCATGCTGTGAGGATGAAATGAACCAGCGTGCCTGAAGTTCCTGGCACTCAGTAGCGACTAGAAAACACTGGCTAGTACCCTCCAAGCTGCTACTGTCTCACGTAGAAACAACCAAAAAGGAAGAAAGAACGATGCTCTATTTGCACGCAGGTATTAAACTCTGTCCAGCCTTCTCCAGCTGTAGGGCGTTCCACAATGTTCAGGGATCAATCGGGCAGGAATTCTTCCTAGGACCTTAGATGCCTCATTTTATCCCTGTGAACACGGAGGCCCAGACTGTATATAACTCTGCTGGCCAAGGTCACGCAGCAAAGCAGCAGCATCAGACTCAGGATTCCTGAATCCCAAGCTCACCATATTTCCACTTGGGTAACCAAGAGCCCCTGCCATTCTTGGCAGAGAGCCTCACCCCAGAGGCAGAAAGGCAGCCCTGAGTCCCTACAGCTGATGGCAGCCAGTGCTCCCTAAGCTCCTCTAAAGATTCAGGCATTGGGCAGGAGGAGGGAAGTGCAGGGATGAATGGGGAGTGGCCCCTCCTCCCCAGGGAATTTCCTGTAGGGGAGGGGCGGCAGGAGGAGTTAAGGGAACCTGTTCCTGCATCCCTAGAAGAGCATCCTTCCTGGTTCCTTTGTTTCCTCTCTCCGGAAAGGCCCAGAAAAGCCGACAGATGTTGGCGACATCTGGGCCACTGTTGTGGCCACTGGAGGAAAGCTGTTGGTGTTTGGAATAATAATAGAGAGCTCACATTTGCATAGCGTTTCCTTCAGTTTCAAAAGACACTCCGCCCCACCCACTCCCACTCATGAGTCCCGGACAGTGATGCAGACAGCAGCTGTCTGAAAGCCAGGTAGAGCCATTTCCATTTCTTAGAAGGCAAAACCAAGGCTCAGGGAAGCTAAGCTTCCTGCCCCAAATCACTGAACTAATCAGGGTGTGTGGGCCGAGCATAAAGTCACAAGACTCCTGGAGTAGAATCAGGCTATGTCCTCGGCTCTCGCAAGGGCTGTAAGCAAGCCCAGAGGTGATGCAGCCTGGTCTCTAACAGGTAAAGAAAATACTCGCTGTGTGCCCACCAGGTACCAGGGCAGCAACACATGGTGACTTAGCAAGCTCACCTCGTTACTTCTCTCCACGTTTCGAAATAAATAGGGTTTTCATCATCCTTTCCTGGACGCAGAAAGGGAGACTCAGAGAGGTCAAGTAAGCTGTCTGTGGTCACACTGGTGACTCAGATGGGCCCCTGGTGCGGCGGGAGATCCCGTGACTTGGCAGAAAGAACTCAGACACTGGCTGCCTGGCCCTGCATCCTCGTGAACTGGGTGATGCTGTTGGTAAACGGCAGAGCTGGGTTCTGAGTCGCAAAGCCAGCTGACTCTGGGGGTGGCTGCGTGTGTGTAGGATGGTAGACGGGGAAGGATGGCTGGTTGGCAGGGTTCAAGGAAGAGGAAGTGAGCCTTGGGAAGGAGGGTGCCCTCCGAGGCTCACCCTGGGCATGCTCCCAGAACCTGAAATCTTGCAGCTGGAGCAGAGTGAGGGGGCACGTGGGGAGAGACTGAGGCAGGGGATGGCTCACGGAGCTGGACAGCAGAGGGCCAACGGACCACACAGTGAGGACAGTTCAGGGCCATTGCTGTAAATTCAGGGTGGACCGTGGAGCTGCCCTTAGCTACCACCTTTCTACAGACTTGATTCTTTCTCTAGAATAAGGATCTTTGCAAGGTTTCTAGCACTTATCTAGACCAATCCCTACTTTGCAAGAGGGGGTCTGAAGCCCAGAAAAGAAAGGGTTTGGCCCACACTCACTAAGCACCTCAGTAGCTCCACGGAGGGGCTAACTCGGGCTCTGTGCTCCTGGGCAGCCCCTTCCCCGCACCCCTCTCAGCTCACGTGCTCTGCCCATCTCTGGCTTTCGCAGAAGGCTCACATTCACTCCTTCCACCTGGGCCTTTCTGGGCTTCCCCTTTGTCCACCATAAAAGAGCCACTCAAGAGGAGACACAAAAGGACAAGTCTCTCCATGCCAGCTGCTCTTCCCCAGCCTCAGGCCATGCAAAGCCAGTGGGGCCGTCAGCTCTGACAGGAACCCAGCCCAATAAACACAGCTCCACTGAGGGGCATCTGTCCTTTTGATGCTTTTCAAAAGACTTGACACCTTCGCTCCTGGGCGTCTGCCTGACTCACGAGCTCTTTCTAATGGGTCAGTTTGGGTATATTTTCAGCTAGAAGAAACTTTGCCAACTGATCTCCTATAAGCCAGGAGTAGCTTCTAAAGGATCCATCTGATTTCATTCAAGCTAGAGGTCATTTTGACATTTGTATCAGTCCAAGCAGTGAGTATCTGGAAAGAAAAAAGCCCAGACACCCTCCATGGATGCGGACCCACTGCAGATAGAACACACAATTCTCTCTCTGTCTCTCCCCGACTCTCACCCCCACACACATACACAACCAATATTTTCATCTCAGATCTGATTTTCAAAATTTCGGACACCACTTTTTTTTTTTTTAACTGGTTGGGTGAACCACAGGCAAAAGGAGACTCCTGTGACCTACGGTGCTGGGCCCCGAGTTTACAAACTTTGCTCTAGAGGGTCCAATTAGTTTCATTTAACTGGGAGCTAACTTTGACATTTGCATTACTATAAATCCTCTTAGAGAGTGTTTCCCATTTGGAATGGTTCCCCTGGACTCGGCCTACGTCCTCCTGAGCATTCCTATAGATTGCTGGAGTGAAAATTGGCAAGTTTCCACACAGAGGCTGTAACCTATAAATATATCTCAAGCCTCCATTCCTTTTACACTCTGCTGGTGGATATAATTGAGTTTCTCTCTGTACCAAATGAGCTCTGAGTTCTTAGTACTCGATGTAGTTAATAGAGGAAAGTCGGGAGGCGTCAGGAAAAGCAAGAATAACACGGAAACGGAACAGGAATATGCGGGCTAGAGGTATCATAAAGGTTTTATCGCCTCTTGTTAGGAGAGAAAAGCATAAGTAATGTTATCATCTCAATCTCTGTGTAATAAACGGTTTATGGTGCCCTGCCCAGCTACATACATAGAGACGGCCGGAGACACAGAGAAGGATGCAGTCACTGCTACAAATCAATTCTCAGAAGGAGGTAAGTGGGCCTAACGGTGACTGCTGGTGATGTCTGGCTGGGGAACCTGTTTTCCTAAAGATCTGATAAGAAGACTTCCCTCAGGGTGTCCCTCAACACTTACCCTGTGGTCCCTGCCTGCCCGCAGGGCCAGCCAAGGAAGGCCAGGGCTGCCCAGGGCAAAGGCAGTCTCAGAATTCCACAAGCAACTTCCCTCCTGTGTGTTCCCATCCGTGTGGCTCTGCAGAGGGAGGGTACGGACTCCAGACTTCTAGTTTTCTCGTTCAGTCCTTCCTCCTTTCATTTATTCATTGGCCCCATAAATATTGAGTGATTTGCCATCATCATCCTAATCATTATCTTAATCATCACTGTCATTTATTTAGAATTCCCCATGTCTCAGGCACTTGACATTTGCATAGATAATTCCCTTTGATTCTGACAAGAAATCTACAAGGAAAGTATCGCTATTCCCTTTTACGAATAATAAAACCCAGGCTCGGCAAGATCACGGGACATGCATCGAATCCCACCCTCTAAGAAGTGGCAGAGCTACGGTGTGAAACTGGGTTGTCTGACCCCCCCGGACTGTGGTTTTTCTCACTAACGAACGTTACCTTCATAATGCTAAAATGTTTTGCAGAGTGTTGCAAAGGAAGTCTCTGAATTTCATAACTGAAAACCTAATTACCCTTATTTTCCAGAAATGAGACTGAGTCTCAGACAAGTGAAGTGAAATCACTCGGCCATCCCATGGGTCTCCTACAGCACAGGTCTTCTGACTCTGAACCCAAAATTCCTAAAAGTAAGACAGAATACCCACCTACAGTGTTCCCTCCATGATGATGACAATCATTAACAATCCTGGGAGTCAGCAATTACTGATGTGCCCGAAGCCCCGCTAAGCACTTGAATAGAATCTGCCCACTGAGTCCTCGTAACTGTCCTATAAAGCCAGCGTGACTATTACTGTCATAAAGGAATGGGGCTCGAAAACTTGAACAAAGCATGCCCAAGCTACACAGCTAGTGAACAGGAGAGAGCCGGCATTTATACCAAGGTCTATTTGACCCGAATTCTTAACCCAAATTCTTAACCCCATGACGCACTAGAAAGGCCTTGTGAGGGAGGCAGAAGCTGAATCAGACCCAGACATCCAATCAAAGAACCTCGAGGTGCCTGTCCGACATGCATTCTCCCTTTCTTCCTTAGTAACAGGCACTGATTTTATCGCAATGGGTACATCTCCTGCTAACACGTGCATTGGAGCCAGTGATAGATTCTGGCCAATGAGACATGAGTCAACGCGCTGGGAGAACCCTCCCCAGAAGCTCCTTGAAAGGAACGGCTTCCCCTGGGAGGCTTGCCTCCTTAAGCCTTTCTTTGTCCTCCCTCCTGCTGCCTGGGACTTGAATAGGACGGCTGACTTTCCTTGGACCACAAGGATGGATGCCACACGTTAGGATGGTGGGAGGAAAGGGGAAGGAAGGTAAGACAGAGGGAAGGAGAAAAGGAGGGAAAGAGGGAAGGGCTAAGTCCTTCAGGGAATGACGAAGACACTAGCCAGCCCCGGCCACCCCATCGTCAGACTTGCTTTCTACGCGAGAAAAATCAATTTCATCTTGTTTAAGGCACTATTATTCTGGCTTTCTTGTTATAGGCAGTCAGACCTAATGCTAATTGATACAGATCTGCCCTCAAGTAGCTCACAGTCCTGCAGAGAAGATGGATAAGCAGCGCAAACAGATGACCAAGTTACAAGAAGGTGCTTGCAGCCCTGAACAAAGGTGAGGAAAAGGGCTCTATCCATCCTTTTGTGGCCTCGACTGTAATGGCCCCGACAGCAAAATCCACGGGCCAGGCCATGCTCTCTGTGTAATGGCAATGGATAAGCTGTCCGTTCGGAAAGGCGAATGCATCCATTTCAATTAGATGTGCCCAGTGCTAGGATTGTAACCAATTAATCCTGCCCATCTGAAGGCTGATTAGTCGGAATATTTGGGTGAATGGATAATAACAGGCTAATAAGCCTACCATCTGAATGCTGCTGCACGTCTTTTTTTGACACAATATTGTGGATGCATTTGCAGCATCTGTGACTAATCTTCAAGTGGCTGGTGGCCCAGTTTGCAGAACAGCAGAGGGAGGGGCTCAGGGCCCCAGGGGCTGGGCAGCCGAAGCCAGCTCTGGCTAGTCCTCGGCGCCTGGGTTTGGATGCTGTCCGCCCAGGCTCTTCTAATTGCCCTCTGCTTCCTGGAATGTGGAGACACACAATGCCATGGAAGGAGGCCACAGGCTGGGAGAGGGGAGGTCTCTGCTATGGCTTCAGATCCACCCTGAATCCGCTGGGTGACTCAAGCAAGACCCTTCCCCTATATGATTTCAATCTACACCTTTGTATTACAAGCTTTAAATGATATATATTGAAGTTAAGAACGCTTAACACTTAACATCTACCCTCTTCACAAAATTTTAACTGTACAGTATAGTATTGTTAACTATGGGCACTGTGTTGCACGGGAAATCTCTAGAACTTACTGGTCTTGAATAACTGAAACTTTATAGCCTTTGGAAAGCCATTCTCCATTACCCCCTCCCCCAGCCCCTGCCAGCCACCTTTCTGCTCTCTGCATTTATGGACTTGACTCATTTAGATACATTGTATGAGTGGCATCATGCAGGTATGGATTTGTCTTTTTGTGGCGGGCTTACCCCATGCTGTGACCTATGGCAGGATTCGCTTCTTTTTTGTTTTTAAGGCCAACCAACATTTCATCGTGTGTGTATGTGTGCATCTATCTACTTTCTTCTACTTATCATTGGACATTTAGCGGTTTCCACATCCAGACTGTCCTGACAGAGCTACAATAACCTTGAACCAGTCTGACTTCGGCCTCCGGTATTTGCCCCTAGTCCCCCTACCCAGTACATGCTTTCCCACTACTCTGCCTGGTGAACAGATTCCTATTCTCCAGATTGCGGCTTCCTTTAGGAACCCTTCTCCAGCCACCGCTGACTTAACCAGGGCTCTATGTGCTGCCCAGGATCCCTTCCAGGGGGCCAATAAACATCATACTCTGTTGCAACAATGTATTGCAACAATGTGTCCAACTCCCACATTGAGCTCTAGGCTAGGGGATGGCAGAGTCCAGCGCCCACTGCTCACAATTTTATCTTTGGTGCCTGACATAGTGGATGACAGAAGACACAAAATGAAAATCTGTTTGCCAAAGACTTGCTCTGCCCCTTCCACTGAATTGGGGAAGAGGCGAATGGAATCCGGGATGGAAAAAGTCACTTTGCAAATCTCTAAATTGATATACAAATGTAAGGAATTAAAAGTAATGAAAAAGTCCTTGAAGGTACAGAAATAAAGCATTCCCATTCTTGCAAGAGCTTCACACTTGCTCAATGTGTCACCAATAATTACCCTGGCTTTTCCTTCCCTCATTCGTCGTAATTAAGACATAGCGTTTTTGTTAGGAGAGAAACCAAGGTCCAGAACAGCAGAAATCCCGCCAAGTACAAGTCCCAGGCATGGTGGCGCACTTGTCTAGGGCCACACGGCCCCTCTGAGTCCCAGAGTCCTCCTGCTTCGAATGGAATTCAAATTTCTACCAGGAAGCTCGCAGGTTGTTGTGAAAATAAAACAGTTAATGTGTACAGAACAGTTTGTAATCTGTAAAATGCGATGGGAGTGTCACTTCAATAGTATCCTGCTGGTGTCTCTCCCAAACAGGATTTGTTAGAACTCAGATTTCTGGTCTCTAAAACCTGGGGAAGTTGACAGAGGTTTAAAAAAAAGAAAAAACAAAAAACAAAAAAGGATGGGGTGTCTGATGCATTTCTCCACTAAGTACACTAAGTAGTTACTAAGCATTTGGGATGTGCCAGAGGAGATGACAGGTGACTCCAACATGCCCTTCCCTCAATGACCTCCCAGTCTGGTGGTGGGAGGTGAGGCAAGCAGGCAGGTGAAGACAATAGGGTATCTCTGCAGAGCTGTGAGCTAGTGGATTGGAGGCACAGTGGACACTGACCCACGGTCACAGAGTCACAGAGGGACCGTTCAGGTCTGATCCTGAAGGACTTTCTGGAATCGGTGAAGGGGCATGGATTCTATCTTGACAGGCATTTTGAGCAGGAAAATGATCAGGTCAGATTTACCAGTTGAAAGAACATTCTGGAAAGAGGCCAAGAGGCAAAAGCACTGATAAGGAAGAACCCTGCCGGGAATCTACTCAGAATTTTGGAGAAAAGAATGGAAACAGAAAAAGTGTAACAAAGCAGGAGAAAGCAATAAGAGGGGATCACGAAGGTATGTTAATTGAAAATATGAGGAAAGAATGTCTAATAAGGAACTTGTAAAGATAAAGACAGAAAAAGCAAGGATTAATGGCTTGCCTCCTTATCTTAAGGCCTTCCGAGGCCATGCACTGCCTATACTATTCATCACTCAGACTGTGCTCCTGGCTAGTAGGACAGAAACCTGTCCAAGCAGACGCTCTGTCATTGATGAAGACATGAGGAGCAGAGAGAAAGCACGGATATGGATTCTGATCCCTGTTCTGGTCTATCCGCACTGAGGGAGGTGGCGAAGTTCCTTGACCCCCCGGATCTGTAACACTGACATCACAGAGTGATGGGAGGGCCCAAGGAAAGAGGACACCTAATCTTGATCCCAGGAGAGAGGAGCACTAACATGTCCTTCTGCTTTACTCGTCCCTTTGCCTAGCTCTGGACCCATGTCCGGCAAACAACACGGAGCACTCACTATGTACCAGGCATGGGGGAACGTGATGCCTTTCACAGGGTCATGCTCTTGGAGCCTGCTGTGCATTACTGGGCACTCAATACTGCCAGGAAGGGGACAGGGAAGCATCATCCCTATCAGGCGGATACAGCCCCTGAGGCCAAGAAGGAAAGAGATTAGAACCCTGCCAAGACCTTGGATCTTTGGGCTAACCCAAACTTCTTCTGCTCCTGTTGCAGCCAAGTCCTGCAACTGTGATCCATGATCAGGAAGCGGGTCCCATGGCTCAGAAGAGCCTCTTCCCCATAAAAGCTGACAGATGCACACACAGCCCTAGCCTGTAGTTTTGTTCCCAAAGCTTGATAGCCTCCTAAACTGTCCCTCCCTCCTGTCTTGTCACCTGGTCCTGGACAAAAACTGCCCATGTATGTGGATGCCTCTTCGGCAAAGAATTAACTGCCTTCTGGGAACCCAAGCAAAATGATTCCACCCTTTCAGACCTTGGTTTCCTCACCTAGAAAATGGGAATTGCTCATCTTGCTTGATGACTTCTTAAGGGACCATGATTAGGATCATAGGAGAATATACATGAAAGTGTTTCTGTGATAAAGACAAGACATCTTTAGCAAGACCACTTTGGAACCAGAATTACAAGAAAAAAAAAATTGATTTGTCTTATCTAGGTTTTTTTTTTTTTGCTTATTTTTGTTTTTGTTTTTGTTTTTTAGAGAAAAAGAGAGAACACATACATGCAAGGGGGAAGGGGGTGAAGTAGAGACGGAGGGAGAGGAAGAGAGGGAATCTCAAGCAGGCTCCACAACCAGCACAGAGCCTGACACGAGGCTCGATCTCATGACCCTGAGATCATGACCTGAGCTGAAAACAAGAGTCAGATGCTTAACCAACTGAGTTACTAGGTGCCACTGGCCTGTCTACACTTTCTGTTCTTTTAAGGTTTTATTTATTTATTGGAGAGAGAGAGAGAGAGACAGCAAGAGAGGGAACACAAGCAGGGGGACTGGGAGAGGCAGAAACAGGCTTCCCGTTGAGCAGGGAGTCCAATGCGGGGCTCAATCCCAGGACCCTGGGATCATGACCTGAGCTGAAGGCAGGCACCCAACGACTAAGCCACCCAGGCGCTCTATCTGTCTACACCTTTAAGGTCATCCTAATTTTGTTTAAAACTAAAATGTCTGCTGGAGTCTGCTGGAGTCTAAACCTTATGAGAGCAGGGACTCTGTTGAGCCTTATACCTAGGACAGTGCCTAATATTTAGTGAATAAAATATTAATAAATGAATGAATGAAGGGGGCATATTTTAACTTCAAACACTATTGTGTTATAAAATGAATATACATACACCTCACCGTTGGAAAGGATCTCATATATGAGGTAACCAGATCCTAGACTGCAGATAGGAAAGACAAGGCTAAGGGACGGGAAGGGGAGTGGCACTGGGGGAGGGGCAGGGCAGTGGAACTCAGGCTTGGGGAAATGGACCCTGAGCGGGAGGGTCCTTTCACAAAAGTACACTGGCCAAAGAGTGAGGGGATGTCTGTAATGAAATATCTCTTCCACTGTGTATAGTGTCTTCCGGCTCTCCCTCCTTGCAGAAGGAGAAGGCAGGCACCAGCTTCTTCCTCAAGCTCCCTGAATTCCTGCACCCCCCCCCCCGCACCCAGATTTCACCTGTTTGGATAAGAAAATTGGTAAGCTACTTTGAAGGCGAGGTGTGTTTTCGGGATGGGGTGATTTGCATGGGATGATTTGTCCTAGGTTCAGCACTAGTGTGACGCTGGGTTTCTGGCCTACGGAGAAGGAGGGAAGACCTGCTGTTGCCCAGGCTGGCAGCTCCTTCCTTACGGCTGGGGCAGTGCCGCGGTCATAGGCCAGCAGCCACCCACATCACTAAGGGACTGGTCCTGGGATCCTTCTGAACACCCCTTCAGAAACAGAGCCTCATTTCTGAGGGTGGAGGAGGTATCTCGGGCACTTGGTATAAGGCTCTGGGGAACACAAGGTTCCTGAGATCCCTCCGTGTACATGGCTCTTAAAACGGACTTCTTTATTAGCAGGAGGCATGGCTTCTGAAGCCCAATGACACATAATGGTCTTTTTTTTTTTTTTAAAGATTTTATTTATTTATTTGACAGAGATCGCAAGTAGACAGAAAGGCAGGCAGAGAGAGAGGGAAGAGCAGGCTCCCCGCTGAGCAGAGAGCCCGATGCAGGACTCGATCCCAGGACCCTGAGATCATGACCTGAGCCGAAGGCAGAGGCTTTAACCCACTGAGCCACCCAGGCGCCCCGACACATAATGGTCTTAATTGGTTCCTCTCAGGGTCACCTGTTCCATGTCCGTATTAGTCTCTACAGCCCAAAGACAAGGAAAATGAACTTCCAAAGGACTCAGGTGCGTTTCAGTGAAAAGACACGTGCAGGTCTATTTACCAGACCACCACGGTATGCCACGGTACACCCAGGAGACGAGGACGTCGTCTCTGATCTCACACCAGTCCCCGTCCTGCGGGCTGACGAGGAGGACGAGAGCTGCCTGGACTACGTGCAGTGAAGTATTAGGGCAGAAGTAAGCTGGAGACGATATGTCCACACTTAAAATGGCTATAACATTCACCAAGCGAGGCTGAAACCAGGCTGATTTCCTGGAGAAGCGAGGGCGTGAACTGAGCTGTAAACAATGAGGGGCAGTTACTTTGGCTTAAGCGGAATCGGATGAAAAGAGGAGCGTGAGCTCCACATAGAGGAAAGAGTCTAAGCAAAGGTCTTCTGGTGAGAACATCATGGGCATCTTAGATGCCACAGGGAAGTCGCAGTGTCTACTACAGACATGAAATAGGAGGTTGTGCGGTGGCAGAGGATGGAGCAGTTCTCTACTTTGGATCAAAGGGAGCCTCAGAAGTGAGGCCAAGGAGCGAGCACTGAATCCCTGAAAGAACGAGAAGGGAACATTCTGAGCAAACAAGGAAAGGAAATGAGCAGATGCGTGTTCAGTGAGAGGCTGGCCTCTCAGCCCTTGTCCAGCGATCTTGGGCATCAACCAAATCAAGTCCGTGCTGACTGGACCATTCCAGAGACGGGAGCAGAGTGTGTGTAGTATCTGTGTAGTGTACACAATCGCATGCCAGATCCAAACGCAGCAAGGTGGCCTCCAGTGTGGACCCCAAATGGGCCAACCAGAGGAGGTAAGAGACTTGAAAGATACTGTGTCGACAATCTGCTTGAATACTCAGGCTGGGCCTTGGCCACACCCTCTTTCACTACTGGGTCCTGTGTCCCCCCACCCCCCAGTCATGGACTGTGCCCTAGCTGGCTGGGCAATGCTGACACTGTGACTTCGGGCAAGGCTCTTCCCTCTCCAGGCCTCCATTTCCCCATTTCTACAAGAAGCAGGTTGACCAGAAGCCTGTGGCCGCCTCTTCCTCTGATGTGGAATCAGTTTCACTTTCCAACAGACTTTTCAATGAGTATTTACAACATCCATTCTCATGGCCAAGGTCTGTCACATTTATAAGAGAAGGAAAGAATGTACCTTTATCAAGTCCTGGCTTCCTAACCTACAACTGCTGACATCCTATCAAGTTCTCCAGGTAGCTATTTAGAGAGAAGAAGGAGAAAAGGGAATAAAATGCGGAAGGAGAGGAAGGGAAGACAGGGTGTGTGGTAAGTCTGTTCTCCCCAGACGTAAATCTCAGTCACAGAGAGTGACAACAGCTTCTTTCTGTCCCTTCTGTTTAATCTCACAGCTGCTCCCCTGTGGTCCTGCTTCCTCTTCCCCACGATTGAGTACCTCACCTTGAAGGCTTTATTCCCACTGGCTCTCCCTTCCCAGACTGTCCAAGCGGGAAAGCCATTTAAGATCATTTTGGCCAGAGGTTTTCAAACTTGATTCTGCAGCAGAACCCTCTGTTCAAAATGATATTATATTCCAAATTCAATGTACAAGCCTATAAAAAGGGCATTTCTGTAAGAGCGAGGGAGCATGTGGTTCCTCTTCTCCACCTTCCCTGCTGGCTCACGGACACTGCCACAAATCCCTGTAGCCCGAAGGAACGTGATTTAAAAACCACCAACCGATGACATTCCATTTTACAGAGGGAGAGACTGGATCCCAGACGGAAGAAGGGCACCTGCTCACGCTCAGCATTAGAAGCAAAAGCCAGGTCTCCCGGGCCAATGTGGGTGCCACTGTTCCATTTGCTTTCTTTGTCCCAGCCTGTCGACACCTCAGCCTCAAGGGCCCTCCAGGTGACACTCTCCCCAGAGCATGCTGCCGCCTCCTCAGCTCCTCTCTCCCTTCCCTTGGAGAATCAGGGGAATTGCTAGCCACCCACACTCAGCACCGACTCTGCTTTTTGGAAACAGGCAGATCAGCCTCTCCTGACCTGGCAGACATATTCTCAGAGCCTTGGGCTTTGGCATAGCCTGCTGCCCGCGCTGGGACTTCTGAGTCTAGGAGGAGCCAGAAGGCTTCCTCGGGAATGCCTTCCCCTCCCCCTCCACATGCACAAATGTGTGTGCAACCAGCGCTGCCCACAAAGGAGCTGGCAAAACCTGCAGTAAACCAAGTCAGAACACTGGGTTTGAGTGTGGGTCACATTCTTTTCAACCTGGTTGATATTGTTTGAAACAAGTTTCTTTGCTTCTCGAAGCTTTCATGGCCCCCAACAGCCACCTCGAAAGTTTGTCGTGGGTTCCGACTGAGATAATGCGGGCAGAAGGGTCAATAACCTGTGAAGTGCTTCATATATGTAAGCAGTGATTTTATTTGGTAAATCTTTCATCATTTTCCTTTAGGCAGGACTTAAGTATTTCATCAATTTCAGTTAATACTTAAGTATTTCCATTTGTCTGCTAACTTATTAATGGATGCTTTTTGAAAAGACTTCTCTAATCATTATTTGATTCTGACCTCTACCACAACCATGAGACTGTGAGCTATGTGAGGCCATCAGAGCCAGTGTTTGGCACATAGTAGGCACAAAACTCAGGAAGCACCTATTATGTGCCAAACGCTGATTCTGTTGGCCTCACAAGGCTCACCGTCTCATGAGAGGCATAGACACTATTGATCCTGGGGGCAGTGCTACAAACGGAGGAAAGAGAGGGGAATGGAATTACTCAGGGTCACATATCCCAGCCTTGGAGTGCCAGAGCCACCAAAAACCTCCAGGGAGAAGTAAAGTTGGAGTGAGTATCTGAAGGTTGCATTAGAGTGACCGAGGTAAAGGAAGGAGAGCAGAGATAAGAGAGAGGGAAGCAGAAGACCATCTAGATGGAGGGGACAGCAAGTGGCAAGTGGGGGCGACAGTGCTACAGTGTGGTTGGACCAGGCAGAGAGTGGTGAGGGATGAGGGGGGTCTAGAATAACCCGGGGTCAGAGGATGAATGATTCTATAAGCAAAGATACCAAGTCAGAACTACCACCAGCATCCTTGCCTTTTAGAGGAAACATTGAGAACAACAGAGATGAAGTGATAAACCAATGGCAGAGATAGAAAGCCAGGGAGGTAGAGCATCAACCCAGGACTCTACTCCTCCCGGACACCCGTATGGTTTGCTCATCCTCATTCTCAACTCCAAGTGCATGCAACTTACCTAGATAAGTGCTTCCTGGCTTCCTTATTTAAAATAGAACAACCTACTATTCGCTACCCCTACCCCTACTTCGTTCTTCCTCATGACACTACAGTCTGATAATGTAATATAAATTTCTGTATTTGTGCATGACCGACCTCTCTGACAAAAACATATTCTCCATGAGAATAAGGACTTGGATTTCTTCACTGTGTGTACCTGGTGCTTATAATAGCTTCTGGCACATGGAAGGAATTCAAGAAAGGTTGAACGGATGGACACATTCCAATCTATATAAAACCCTGATACTTAATGCTGTATTATGCTCCTATGACTGATGGGAAGCCTTTGACCTTGATAGGCTATGGCAGGAGAATAAGAAGATAGGATTATCTTTGGAAAACCCATGCTGGTAGCAGCATGTCAAATGAATTTGCAGAGGACGGCAGATCTAGAGGCCAGGAAAACCAAGAGGGGGCAACTGTTCCTTGCCGGGAAAGATGATAGTCTAGATCAGCAGTAAGCAGGATGGAGAGGAAAGGCCCCTAATGAACCTGAAGCCACAGGCAGACCATCCACCCAAGACTTCAGAGCCAGAAGAGATCAGGGAAGGAAGGACACATTCCAAGAAGGGAGAGTTCTTCTCATTTCTGAGGATTAGACACAAGAAAGGCTAAAATAGTCTCTCCAATTAAATTTTTCGAGAATAATCTCTGATAAAATTATATCCTCGATGGGTTAGAAGAGTGGTGTCTTTGGAAAAAGGGCAAAGATTTTTGCATTGCCTAATGATGACGGGGATGAACATCCAAATACTATGGAAGTCATGACCAGGCTCTCTTGATAGTCAGAGAGACTGATTTCTCTGCAAGGAGAGCGACTGCTATCTGAAGGGTCATAGGCTGCTCTGTCAGACAGAGCTTCTAGCCTCCTCCACACTCTCTTGCACATGTATGACCATCTATGGCCAAGACTGGAGAGGCAGAACTAAAAGGTGGTGGTATTCATTCCAGCAAAACCTGGAAAGAAATTCAGAAGAAGCAGCCCATATCTAACTCAATGGCATTCATTTTCGTGTTCATTCATTCACTTAGCCAATCAGTCCATCAGAGAGTCATTCAACGAATGCGTACTGATAGCCTCCAAGGGGCCAGCCACAGCACTTCAAGCGAGGACCAATCTAGTCTCTGTCCACATGTTGCGAATGGCCTCGTGCTTCCTGCCTGTGTTCTTTGTACAAGACCATTTAAAAAAAATCAAATTATCATTATGTTTTAGAGTATTTTCTATTTGTTAGGAACTGGACATGTCTTGTACCATTTAATCAGCAACTCTAGGAGGCAATTATCATCACTCCCATTTGTCAAAGAGGGAAGCTCAGGTTCAGAGATGGGTAGGGATTTGCCAGAGACGAGGCAGGCTGTGATGCGGGAGCATGGACTTAAACCTAAGTCAGGTTTCCTTCCAAAGCTCTGGTGGGGTCCTGTGCAGCCTCATGCATCACGTGATGTGCCTTGAAGCCCTGAGGACAGTGCCTGCCTGGCTCTCGGTAAGCACTGTATGAGATTAGCTATCCTTGCTGCTGTTGTTAGTAACAGGTAAGTTACTTCATCTCTGAGTACAGCATCCTCCTCTTAAACGGATACACTAATGCATCACAGTTTTGATCAGAATGATGAAGACTTAAAGAGATGGAATGTAATGTGTCCAGTTTGCTGCCTGGCACATTGGGCGGTCAACTATGGCACCGTGGGAGTGCTTGGCCACAGCTAAAAGGAACCCTTAAAGCTCTGGAGGGCAATACTGGGCCTGGACCCAGAAGGAGACCTTTGATGAGGCTGTTTTACTTCCCACACGTGGGGCTATATGTTAAGAAGGTCACAGCCATCTCCCACCGTTTTGTTGTCATGCCTCA
Organism: Mustela putorius furo; assembly: GCF_011764305.1. Classification (NCBI taxonomy): domain Eukaryota; kingdom Metazoa; phylum Chordata; class Mammalia; order Carnivora; family Mustelidae; genus Mustela; species Mustela putorius. Next base: position 109,101 of record NW_025421428.1, read on the forward strand.
TTTCTTTCCTGCCAAGGGAGGGAAGGGGAGGGTGGAAGGAGGTGCTAGGTCACGAGGCCAGGAATAGCAATGCCCTCTGGAATGCCCCGTGGCAATCAGAGCTCCAGGCTTGGGGCCATTCCCGAAGACCTTTGCTGGCTACTGTCAAGGACGTCTCCCTCCTGCTAAAGGCTCCCCTGGGCTAGAAAGAGCTGACATGGCAGAAACCCAGTGAGTCCAGGCCAGCTGGGCATTGCCTCCAAAGGTGAAAGCGTACACACATTTAGTGAGGTCTCTGCTTCCCCTGCCTGTGTTCCCTGTTCTTACTCACATCACATTTCTAAAATGACCAGGGATCACTTGAGCCACAGAATACAAGGAAATTGACGTTTCAGAGGTCCAGCCACAGTCACTGGCTGTCTCTGTCCCTCTGACCAGACAATATCTAATGTCCGTGTCCAACAGTCATGGGGGTGGGGGAGGCTGGTTCAGGGCACAATGGAGGGGAGAGTGGGTCTGTGATGACCCCAACTCCCCCAGGCCCCTCCTGGGATAGAATAAGGCTGAACTCAGCCCTGGGACATCTGGCTCCATAAATCTAGTTGCCAGATCCACTCCTATGCCTTATGTTGGGGACCCCAGCCAGACACACACTTAGAGGGTTGTATCTGTGTTAAGGGCCAGCTTCAGGAGGCCTTTCTGAGTCTAGACAGTCATGGTCCACTTTACCTGCCTTGAGCAGCCCCTGAGGTGCTGAGAGAGCATGGAACTCTTGAACCTGACAGAGAGGGTGGAAGAGGGTTCCCAGGACAGTTCTGCTTCTCTGGGGAGTTACTTCCTTACGAAAATCATGCTGTCTCTGCGAGCCTCAGATTTTCCTATCTGTCCAAGGGGTGCATTAACAGCTACCTCCTCAGGATGGTGGGAGGAATGCATGGCAAGAGGCACTGAAACAGCTAGCAGGCATTAGTTGACTGGTTGTCATTGAGACAGTGCGGTACCATTCATTGGGCATTTACTATGTGCCAGACTCTGTTCTAAGCATGTGAGGAGTGATTAATAGTCTTAAGTAAGACTTATTGTTATAATTGATATATTTCCTTAAGTCCATTATACATTTCAGCTACGATGTCTTTGCACGGATTCTTACAACAAACCTCAGCGTTTTCTCAGCCATTTGATGTGGCCAACAGATCAGGGGCATCTAGGAAGGGCTAGGTCTTCACAGGTTGAGGGAACAGGGAGAACCAGATGGGGATCAGTTATGGTCCTCATCAGAGAGCTTAGAGTCAATGAAAGCAATAAAACAAGGGTATCCCTGACTACGAAAAAAAATAAAGGGTAGCATTTACTGCATTTCCAATTGAAGCCCACAATCATAAACACAGTTGTACAAATTGTGTATTTGTATTTATAAATCCACACACACACACACACACACACACACACACACAAGCTTTTACTATAATGGCTGTGTGCCAAAATCTATTCTAATCTACTCTTCTATTGTATTCCAGTGCATTCTGTTCTATCCTATTCCTTTTTTTTTTTTTCCTTTTTGGATTCCAGGCTGTCACTTTCTATCCTCCTCTGTCCTATTTCATTCCAATCTGGGTCTATTTTGTTCCTTTCCATTGCATTCTATTCTATTATTTTCTATTTAATTCCATTCTATGCTCTTATGTTCTCTTTCATTTCTCTTAAAAACACTTGCTGTCTGGGGCACCTGGGTGGCTCAGTCAGTTAAGCCTCTGCCTTCAGCTCAGGTCATGATCCCAGGCATCCTGGGAATGAGCCCTGCATGGGGCTCCCTGCTCAGCGGGGAGCCTGCTTCCCCTCCTCTCCTCCCGCTGCTGTGTGCACTCACTTTCTCTCTCTGTCAAATAAATAAATTAAATCTTTTTTAAAAATGCTTGCTGTGAACCACTTAGTATTTTACAACCCGTTTAAATAGTTTTGACCCATCTTTCAAACAGTACTGATATAAAGAACCTAGTTATACACAGCTGAGAAACACTCTTGAAATGAAACCCTGGCTAACGCCAGAATCTTAACAACTAGTAAACAAGTAATTGGAGCCATTCTGGGTGCAGGGTGGGGACCTAGAACTGACTGTTTGGGCATCTCCACATTTCAAGTCATATACTAATTGGTGAGGACAATTTAGGGGTGAGATTGATTATGAAAAGCCCCATTCTCTGCTTTAAAAGGAAGGATGGGAGGGAGATCCTAAAATTTTTTTAATTAATTTTTTATTAATTCAGTTAAGTTGTGTGTGTTTGTGTGTATATACATATATGTATGTATATATGTATATATATATGTATGTGTATATGTGTATGTATATGTATATGTATAGAATAGAATGTATTTATATGTATATATGTACATATATACATATATACATATGAGGGCAAGAATTGTCTTGTTTCCTGTTGTATCCCCAGCCTTAGCACTAGGCTTGGCACACAGTAGACATCATGTGTATATATATATATATGTATGTATATGTGTATATATATATATGCATATGCATATGTATGTATACATATATGATGTCTACTGTGTGCCAAGCCTAGTGCTAAGGCTAGGGATACAACAGGAAACAAGACAATTCTTGCCCTCATAGAAATTGAAGCAAATGCCCACCGCACTGGGTACTAAAGCATCTTACCCACAGAATCACGTTAAACCCTCATAGTTCCCCTGAGAGACAACTGGGCTTTTATTCATTTTTACAGTTCAGGACACGGGCTCAGAAGTAGCCTACGGTCATGCAGTGATACACAATAGAGCTGGGATTTAAACCCAGGTTGCTAGAACCCAGATTCTTTACTTCCAGCTGGAACAATCTGGGGAGAGGAATCAGAAGAGGTTTCTGAGATACAGCTATCCACAGTGGTAAAGGAAAGCCCTTTGCCTCACAAACAAACAAAAAAACCAGGTGAGTGTGAACAAAATGAACAAAATGGGAGAGGGGAGGTAGGCTGGAGCGACAAAGTGTGCTGGGAGAACACGGAAGAGCCAAATTTTACTAGAGCAGAGAATCTCCGTGGTGCTTTCAAGTTACAGTGAGCGGAGAGAGGGGAGGAGGAAGGCAGCTCAGCTCCCTCTACAGCATGTCCGGCATGAGTCCAAGCTGAAGGGCAGGGCTGACAGGCTGCTGGCTGGGATTAAGCTTTAGCCCGGATGTGGGAAAGGCACAGCTCATGGCAGGAAACAATTGCTTCTTCGGAAGCATACATCTAGACATGGCTGTCTCCCCAAGGGGGAAAAAAAATTTTTTTTTTATCTGAATTAAAATGATGTCCACATAAATAAATTCCTCCCACTTGGATCACTAACAAAGCACTCCCTCATTCCCAATTTCATGGATGCCCTCACCCGGCCTGTGAGAAAGGCAAGAAAAGAAGATTAGTTTCTCTCCTGGATGACAGGGAGATGAAGACACGGGGGTGGGGAAGGGGTAAAGACCCAGCCTCACCCAGAACTCTGGGACAGCCCTGTGCTTCCTCTCCCCAAGGAACCCATCCCCCGTTCCTGCTAGGAAAATGGAGCAGCACAAACACTGACTCCTGGAATCCTGAGGTGTCTGCTGCTCAGTCTGAGGCACAGCCCCAGAAAGGCATGAGGGAGAAACTTCATCAAAAACAAAACAAGGGCGACTGAGTGGCTCAGTGGGTTAAGCCTCTGCCTTCAGCTCAGGTCATGATCTCAGGGTCCTGAGACTGAGCCCGGCATCTGGCTCTCTGCTCAGCAGGGAGCCTGTTCTTCCTCTCTCTCTCTCTGCCTGCCTCTCTGCCTACTTGTGATCTGTCAAATAAATAAATAAAATCTTTAAAAACAAACAAAACAAACATACAAAAACCCTTTTTGAAGAGATTCAGAGACATTTCCCTTCCCCATTGGTGACTGTGAACTCAGCCCAATCCCGAGTGTGAAGAAACTGACTTCAACCTATGCACAAAGGAGCTTTTCTAAGATGAGGAATTGGGGAGTGAGTAGAAGAAGATCAAGGGAGCTGTTATTCATCGAGTTCTACAACATGCCACGTGTGCATGGTAGAGAAGGAAAACTTACCACAGGCTAGGCATTGGGGTTCCCATGGCAAAGGTAAAGTAGCTGAGGCTTAGAAGTTCAAAGACTTGTCAAAGTCATCTAACTAATGAGTCAAAGGGGTTGGATTCAAACTTAGTTTCGTGCATACACAAAGCCCAAGTTCATCTCACTGTACACTCATGTCCTTTGATTATGATATAATGGGAACTCTAGACCATGCTAAACTAGAACAAAAAGGGAGAAGTATAAAAGAGGAAGAAGGAAGGGGAGAGGAAGGAAGAGAAATCAGTAATACTGTTTCTCCCATGACTACTCCCATTCCAGGACTGCTACTGTAACGCAGACCGTCCCTCTCCCTTTCTAAATTGGTTTCACATTCAACATCGTACTTGATGTTGTGAAGAAGAGGGAATGCATCCCACTTCCTCTGCGTGTAAGAGATGGAGATATTGAAGTTCAGAGAGGTTAAGTAATTAGTGATGAAGAGTCATCTACAAACCTGAATGGAACTGAGTTCACAAAGTTTTAGCTTGAAAAAAAGGGAAGACTTTGAGCAATTTTCCTTGGAATGCTTTCACAGTATGCATCACAGTAAGAAAACATTTTTTTTCCTTTTTTTCCCCAGCTTCACTGAGGTATAACTGACAGATAATATTACACATATTTAAGACCCCTTCTCTACATACTATTGGTGAGAATATGACCTGGTGCAGCCGTTATGGAAAACAGTACAGAGTTTCTCAAAAAATTACACATGGAAGTATCGTAGGACCCAGTGATCCTATTTCTGGGTTCATATGCAAAGGAAAGGAAATCACTATTTCAAAGAGTTATCTGGATCCTTATCATGTCCTTGCAGCATTATCCACAATAGTTAAGACAAGGAAGAAAATGGTTTTCAATGGGACTCAGTCCACATACTCACATACATACACACACACACACCAACATTTCTGAAACAAGGCTTGTCCTCACTTTCTGCACTGCATTCTGATACTCCCCTTTCCATCTATCCCATCCCATTCCATTTTGCTGCAGAAAATGTTGGTCCCAAGTCCGTATATGGATTTAATATCTTAGTAATGAGTCAAATGCGGGAGTGACTTTCAGGGCATAAAAGTAGGAGCAGTCGCTCACAGGATCCAAAGGAATCCCACATGGAAGAAAAAATAGATTTATGCTTCACTGCTGGAAATGGCAGAACTATGACCAAAGACTGGAAAATACATGAACACAAAATTTAGGTCAAAATAAAGAGGTCTTTCCAAATAGGCAAAACTGTCCAGAAATAGAAAGATCGCCTTGGGAAGTAGTAAGCTCCCTGGAACGGGAGCTATGCAAGTTATCCTGAAAATCAGTTGACAAGTATGCTGTCGATGGAATGGAAGGTGACCTCTAAGTTTCTTTCTAGGTCCAAAATGCAATTTAATGTCTTTTTCTCATTTTTAAGCTGTGACAGCAGCCATCACAGGAAATTTTGTCTTTGATGTCAGAGTCAGAGAGCACAGAGGGGAAATAGAGATGCCGAATGTTGGCTCCACCGGCAAACGGGAGGATATAATACACCTCTCTCCAGTCTAAGAAAATAGAGAAAATGAGGAGCAAAATAGCACTCTAGGGGAGGAATTCCAGGTAGAAAACAGTATAGGAAGTCAGAGAAACGGCAGGATGTGTTTTAGCCCCCATTCTTTCTTTTCTCATTGTAGGACACGGGGCCAGCTCCACTCCTCCCATCTATGCAGCAGGGATACAGCTGAACTACATCTCTAAAGACTATTGCAATGCTCCATTTCTAGGTATTCCTGGTGCCTTAAACCTGGATTCCCTTGACCCTGCTCATAATCCAGCTCAGCAGCCGAGGAAGGTAATGGGAAGAATGAGGAGTGACTTAGCTGCACCTTGGAGGGAAGAAGGAAGGAACAATTATGGCTCATCCCCATGGCCTTATGCTGACTTAGAGAGACTCATCCCATCAAATGTGTGGGTCATGGAGTTCAATTCATTAATTTTGGTGGTGGAGGGAGGCTGACAGGCCTGGTGCTGACATGAATAATGATGGATCACCAGGAGAGGGCCCAGGAAAATCTGCAGCTTAATCAGACCCAGAGAGCCTCCTCCAGCATTAATGTAGGCCAAGTGCTTTCTAGCCAATCAGACTCGATTTCAATTTAATGTTGCAAATTGTTACCACGCAGCTCAGCCTCTCAACCACAACTCAGACTCAAACTGGGTTACTCATTTGTTCCCTTTCCCTGCTCATTTGGAACCACCTGCCTGGTCATTGTCTTTGCTTCAGCTCGCAGCAGGGGAGGTGGCTGGACTGTAGTAGCAAGAATTCACGGAAGACCCCACAGAGTCCGGAGCCAGCCTCCACACTCCACCACTTTGCACTCTTGTTTCTAAACCCTGTTCTCTGCCTGCTTATAAATACCTGCTGCTTCTGAATAGCCAGCAGAATAGAATCCAAGTCTTTAGCCTCAGACTTTTCTACTCTTTTCACCACCACACTTCCCCAAGCAACCTGTGTCTCAGTCACATTACATCACTTCACTCCCAAAAAAGTGCTGTGGTCTCAGATCTCGAAGCCTCTGTGCATCTGCATGCGCTGTGCTCTCTGGAACACCTTTATTGGCTCCCCTCTGTTCTCCACCTCACCCACACCCACCATCCTTTAATCCAGAGGATGCTGGCCAGAAAAAAAGCAAATGCCAAACAAGCAGATCCTTCAGAGCCAAGGATTATCTATTTCACTTTTTTTTTTTTTTTCCCCAGAGTAGACACTCAGTATACGTAGAATCAATGAATTAATGAATGCATGACTTTGGGCAAAGCATTTCACCTTCCCATTCCTCTGTTTTCTCAGATGTAAAAGTAATAAAACTAGCTCCCACACATGTATTATCATGACTGCTCATGAAGGACACTTTCTTCTTTGGTCCTTCGCCTTCCCAGTGCCTTTGTGAGACCTCCCCATGTGAAATTATCAATGTCACATTTGAGAGGGATAAGAAGGAAGGAGGGGCACACTGTTGGTGGGAATGCAAACTGGTGCAGCCACTCTGGAAAACAGCATGGAGGTTCCTCAAAAAGCTGAAAAGAGAGCTACCCTACAATCCAACAATCACACTACTGGGTATTTACCCTAAAGATACAAATGTAGTGGGGCGCCTGGGTGGCTCAGTGGGTTAAAGCCTCTGCCTTTGGCTCAGGTCATGATCCCCGGGTCCTGGGATCAAGCCCCACATTGGACTCTTTGCTCAGTGGGGATCCTGCTTCCTCTCTCTCTCTCTGCCTGCCTCTCTGCCTGCTTATGATCTCTGTCAAATAAATAAATAAAATCTTTTTTAAAAAAGATACAAATATAGTAATCCAAAGGGGCACATGAATCTGAAAGTTTATAGCAGCAATGTCCACAATAGCCAAACTATGGAAGAACCTAGATGCCCATCAACAGATGAAAGGATAAAGAAGATGTGGTACACACACACACACACTGTAATAATATGTAGCCATGAAAAGAAACGTAATCTTGCCATTTGCAACAATGTGGATGGAACTAGAGGGTATTAAGCTAAGCAAAGTAAGTCAGTCAGAGAAAGATAATTATCATATGATCTCTCTGATATGAGGAATTTGAGAGGCAGGACACAGGGTTGTGGGGGTAGGGAGGGAAAAAAAGAAACAATATGGGAATGGGGAGGGACACAAACCATTAGAGATTCTTAATCTCAGGAAACAAACTCAGGGTGGCTGGGAGGTGGCAGGGAGTAGGGATAGGGTGGCTGGGTTAAGGACATTGGGGAGGGTATGTGCTATGGTGAGTGCTGTGAAATGTGTAAGCCTGATGATTCACAGACCTGTACTCATGGGGCAAAAAATACATTATATGCTAATTAAAAAAAAAAAAAAGAAAAAGAAGGGACGAAGGGATTTTTCACTTAGTTATTAGGCAGAATGAGAGGTGGGCCTTTGATCTAAACAGGAACCAAGACATGAGGCTGAATTCTTCAGATGAAGTCAGTCTAAATTAGTAGTACAGTAGTTTGGGGAAATATGCTTTTTCAGCACCAGGGACAGCAACCCATGTAGTTCCTAAACTTCAGATAGGTATTGCTAAGGCAGCTCATCTGTTAAACTGAATTGGGCTTCAAAGACCTTATAGTGCCTCAAAGTATGTGGGTGTATATGCAGAACTGGATGCCACTTTCATAGTGCCTAATTTGTTCAGGAGTTGTCTATACAGGCAAAGATTTTCCCAGTAAGTGCCCAGCCAAGCTTCCTACTTAAACACTGTGGACTTGAAAGTCAAAAATAAAAAAAAAAGGAATACCACATTACTTCTTTTAAAATGTCTCCCATGACTCTCTTCTCATTCTTACCTCTGCTTTCCATCTTTACCACCATCTGTAGCCCTAAAGTGTGCATTTGACTGGAAATGTATCACTCAAGGCACCTGTGGTGGATTGAAATTGGTTAGGAGTTCATGGTTCCATCCAATTTCAGCTAGCAGCAGGCAAGGAGGGGAAAATGTTCAGTTACAGGCAACCCAATACTTTTCGCTTTTGTTAAAACAAAGTTTGGTAAGAAAGGTTATTGTTTTGGTCATGTTCTTTTTCTCCCCCTCCCCCTCCTCCACTTCCTCCCCCTCCTCCACTTCCTCCCCCTCCTCCACTTCCTCCTCTTCCTCCACTTCCTCCCCCTCCTCCACTTCCTCCCCCTCCTCCACTTCCTCCCCTTCCTCCACTTCCTCCCCCTCCTCCACTTCCTCCCCCTCCTCCACTTCCTCCTCCACTTCCTCCCCTTCCTCCACTTCCTCCCCCTCCTCCACTTCCTCCCCCTCCTCCACTTCCTCCTCTTCCTCCACTTCCTCCCCCTCCTCCACTTCCTCCCCCTCCTCCACTTCCTCCCCTTCCTCCACTTCCTCCCTCTCCTCCACTTCCTCCCCTTCCTCCACTTCCTCCCCCTCCTCCACTTCCTCCCCCTCCTCCACTTCCTCCACTTCCTCCTTCCTCCCTTCCTCCCCCTCCTCCACTTCCTCCTCTTCCTCCACTTCCTCCCCCTCCTCCACTTCCTCCCCCTCCTCCACTTCCGCCTCTTCCTCCTCCCCCTTCTCTTCTCCGTCTCCTCTTCTCCTCCTCTTCTTTCTTCTTTCCCTCTAGAGAACTTTTCCCCTTCAGAATTATTTTGCTGAAGACTTTCATGAAGTCTTTTAGGATATGTCCTGAATAATATCCTTCTTGGGAGAGGGAGATACAATATTTTTTCTAAGAAACAAAGAATACCATCAACACTTTTTTTGACTAGCATTATCCTAGCCTTTTACTTAAACACTTGGGACTCTAAAATCTGGGGGCGGGGGGGGGGGGACACCACATCACTTCTCCTAAAACGTTTCTCATGACTCTCACCAGATGATTTCATCATAAAGGAACCAGGAAACCACATAAACAAGATAGTAAATCTGGGCTTAGGGATGCCTAGGGTCTCGTCTAGGAGTACAGAATAGTATTTATGTCATTAGGATCCGTTATTTGCTTTTGCTGGTGGTAGACATAGCCATAGGATATGATCTCCAAACTTTAAAAACCCCTAATTTCATCACCCCCCTCACACACACTGTGGTTGATTTTTTTAAGTGTCCTTAGCGTCTCTTTCCTACTCTTGTAACAAGGACCTACTTTTCCTTTGAGAAACTAAATGATACCCCATTCAACACTTGATATACATGGTCTGGCTCTGGATTACCTGAGTCTAGGTTCAGGAATGGCCACCTGACCCAGGGTTGACCCGTTGGCACATGACAGTGTCTTATTTGGAGTTTGTAGTAGGCAGAATAATGCCCCAAAGATGCTTGCATCTTTATCCCTGGAACCTGTAAGTATGTTAGTTTACATGGCAAGGGAGAATTAAGGTTGCAGACAGAACTAAAGCTTCTAACAGTTAACTTTCTGATGGGTAAGTGGTCGTTGATTATACAGATGAGCTGAGTATAATCACAAGTGTCCTTACAAATGGAAGAGGAAGACAGAGAAAGAAGTAAGGATGATGAGGTCTGAGAACTCAGCTCACTTTTATTGGTTTTGTAGGTGGAAGAAGAGGCCACAAATCAGGGAAAGTCGGAAGCCTCTATAGGATGGAAAGGCAAGGACACAGATTCTCCCCTAGAGCCACTGGAAGGAACACAGCCCTGCCACTGACAGTGATGATAACCCACTGAGAAGCATCTCAAATGTATGAACTATAAAACCAAAAGAGAATAGATTTGTGCCATTTTAGGTCACTAGGTGTGTGGTAATTTATTACAGCAGCAACAGAAAACTAACACAGAATGAGATACATGAGAAAATGATAGTCTTCCCAGGAACTTTGGTTCAAAACAAGAAGCACCCTCTTTCCTTCCTGGGGGTCCTAAAGTATCAGATAATCTTATCATGACCTGGGGAGAGTGTGCTCAAGAATGAAACCTATCCAGAGGACACTGGAGGTAGGGAATAGATACATACTCCTGATGATGCTGTGTGGACATTTTGATCTAACCATTCCTGCACTAAAGGTAGCCTTAGTTACTTCAGTTCCTTGTGGAGTTAAAGACCTTGTTTGTCCTTTAGCCAGTTTGAGTTGGATTTATATCACTTGCAAATTTAAAAAAAAAAAATCCCAACATAGGCACAGTGGAGAAAACACCACTTCTTGAAATATCCTATTCCAAATTTGGGTACTTTTGTTATTGTGTCTTTTTTAAAATAGACCTAGAATCAGCTGCCATGTGGCTTTCTCCCCATTCCTTCTTATGTCCTAAGGCCACACAAGACAAATTTAACTCCCACCTCTCCTTAAGAGATATTGAGGATTTGAAATAATAATCTCCACCAGGATCCCCAAGTGTTCTCTTCTCCAGGCTAAGTCTTCCTAGTTATTTTCAGAATTGTGGTAATACGGTTCTGAAGGCTTTTACTACCCTGTGGTTAATCTTCCCTGGGAGCACTCATTTCTCATCATGATTTTTTAAAGGATAATACCACAACAAACACAATATTCCAGGAAATGACTAACCAAATCAGAATAACCTTGTTTTGGGTGAGACCCCTTTTATTATTATTTTTTTTTTTTACGAAATCAAAGTTCAAAAAAAAAAAAGTTTTTGTTGTTGTTGTTGAACACCATTATTCCATTCAGCTTATCATCCAGTAAAATCCACATCTGCTTTTTCTAGCTGCTGCTGAGCCGGTTGTCTGACCCTTTCTGCACACACTCACACCCTACACACCTTCCTCATTTACTTATGAATAACGTTTTGGAGTACACAGAAGTCCTTCCAGTTACACCTACTGAATTTCATCACATAGAGAAGCAGGTAATGAGTAAAAGACAGGATTTCGACTCAGGCAAACCTAGATTCCAATCTGGGCTTTACCAATAACAGCCACCCGCATAATCCGTTGCTAGCCTAGCTCCTTCAGGATAAAACAGTAATAGTACCTTCCACAGAGGGCTGTTGTAGAAATAAACAAGATAATATACAGAGAATTTCTGGCATCCTGTCTGGTGTATACTATGCTGTCAGAAAATGGTACCTATTACTCTATTCAATCAGAAAAAAAATAGGTCAGAGCTTTTAAGCTCAGGACTGTCCTCTTCCATGTTAGGGCAGGAAGAGAGACAGGAAATGTTAGGGCAGGAAGAGAGACAAAGAAAGACCAGGGGGTAGGATAGGGGAGCTAGGGGGTAAAGCAATATAATTAGCCTTCCAGTATTCTGGGTTTACATCCAAAGTCAAAGACCAGTGCTCTTAGAAAACAAGACATTCAAGCTTCCCTAATCCTGGACGTGTTACACTAAAGAGTTCTGTCTTAAAAATGGCACCTGGTAGGCAGAAAACAAAGAGATTTCTTTCAAACCCATTAAGTAAATTCCTGGAACGTCATACACTTATGGGAGAAATCAAGGTGCTCAGCATCTGAAGCTTCAGAACGAAAACTTTAGGAAGGACTTTGGTAACATCTGAGCCAATCTCTCCCCCTCTACATAAGGAACATAGCCTTGGACCGTGAGGGTGTTTTGCTCAGCTTCTACCAACAGATGTTTCTGAATCAAGGAAAAGTTGAAGTTTTATTTGTTTGTTGGTTTGGTTTTGTTTTCTCATCTGGACCCAAACTTCCTGGGCCAACAGGCCATAAAAGCAGCTCATTTGAGTTTGTGTTTCTCCAGAAGAAATTTGGAAAGCAAGGATTTGAGCACGTGTGGCTATCTGGAGAGGGATTATAGGGTAACCCAGGTAGGAGATGGAGAAAGGAGGCAGGGGAGGGAAGGAAGCCGAGGAGGGATGGTTCTTTATGCCAGTCAGATGTTACAGTGGGCAACAGGAAAGAGGTGGATCCTGCTAATGTGCAAGGGTTGTGGAGTACGTATTAACCAACCCCTCCCCAACAGTCATCAGTTAAGAGTGAGGTCTGATGAGGCCGCCTGGGTGGCTCAGTCATTAAGCATCTGCCTTCAGCTCAGGTTGTGATCTCAGGGTCCTGGGATCGAGCCCTACATGGGGCTCCCTGCTCCATGGGAAGCCTGCTTCTCCCTCTCCCACTCCCCCTGCTTGTGGTCTCTCTCTCACTATGTCTCTGGCAAATAAATAAAATCTTAAAAAAAAAAAAAAAAAGTGAGCTCTGATGGTGCTGGGGCACTCTAGCCTGCTCAAGGGTGGGCAGAAAGGCACCAAGCTGCCACAGAGACTTTAGCCAGTATCATAGTTGCTGGCAACTGGAAGATGGGTCAGCATTCGTGAAAAGGAATGTGCGAAGGGGTTCTGAGCTGAATCCCAATGGTGGCTGCTACAAAATTCAAATAATCATGAGGCAGAGTTTCCACATGGACCTCAAGCTACCCATCAGTAGACCAACCAACCCGCAAACCAATTAACAATAATATATATATACATCTGTGTATATATATATATATATATATATATATATAGAGAGAGAGAGAGAGAGAGAGAAATATTTACATATAGACAGAGAAAATAGTCAAGCTTTTGATGACTTTGCTGATACAAGTAGCCACGTTCCTATACAACAGTTCTCAGGAATCAGAAATAATTCTAGGTAACACAGGTAAGAATTCCACCACTATTTTAATGGGTAAGAAATTTCCTCATATCCTGAGGTTCTTGCATGCTAATTTCTGTCTGGAATACTCCCTGTCAACCTCAATCTTTCAAGAATCATCTCAAAGGCCATCTCTTCCATGAGATTGGCTCCAAGGGCTAAACGAGCTAATCTAACATGCTTAACTCCCAGTGACCCACACCAGATACCCCCAAGGTGCCAGACATGACAGTGTACACACATCCCTGCACTTGCACATCCGTGAGCTTCAAGCCAACCATATTTTCCCATCGAGATGTTATGGAAACTTGCCAACAATTCAAGCTGTTCTAAGTGACTGCCCAAAGCTAAGACAGAGAAAAAGGAAGGATCTATAACTCCGTTCCTCCCCAAATGGCATGTTCAAAGCAAAAAGGAAGCATGCACATTACATACAACATGCACATACAGAAGCCTAGAAACTATCGGCTTAAGAGATAGATCTTTACCCACTTCCTCATCTAGTTATATTTTAAGTTAAAACATGGGGAGAAATGGGGCAAGTTAGGTGTTCTTGCACTGATCCACACTGACCTTTTCCTAATAGAGTTAAAAAAAGAGCCTCCCTGGTCCTCCGAGTGTGACAGTTACTGACAGTGCTATGGTGATGTCAATTAAAATGCCCCTGTGTTAGAATGCGGTCAGCAAAGCTGGCGAGGACCGTGCAGGCGCTTCCTCATTAGCACCTACCCTGACCTGAGTCTACCACCTAGAAAGGAGGTTGGCTTTAGTGTGCACTTTTCTCTTTTTCCTTTCCTGTCTCCTTTTCTTTTTCCCCCTTTATATTTTTCTTTTGGTTTTGCTTTAAGATCCCTTTTGTCCACTGCAGTAATACATCGTGGTCGATAGATCACTGATGATGACATAAGTGGGGAAAACCTTCAGAAGAAACGGGATATTTGCAGAGTCCCAATGTCTCTCTACCAAATATTTATTAGTGATGGTGGTGGTTTCAACAAATATTCACACATTCCTTGGCACACTTCCCTCCAGGAGACAGATCTTAATCCCCTGCCCCCTGTGCCTGCTGGACTTAGTCCCTTGCTTCTAACAGGGCATGGAAAAAGAACAACTTTAGAGTGGAGAAACTTGGCAGACAACACCTTCACATGATCTGTCCTAGGTCTTATTGATAGCACGTATCTCCTGATGTGATGATGTTGAAAGGCCACTTACATTTGTGGTGTTTTTCCTCTGAATTTATAATCTCAATCTGATTATGACAGAGCATCAGATGAACCCAAATTGAGGGATATCCCACAAAATATCTGATCACTACTCTTTAAAAATATCAAGGTGATAAGTAAAAAAAAAAAGCCTGAGGAGGAAGAAACTTAAGGAGACGGGACCACTAAAGGCGGTATGGTACCCGGGATTGGATTCTGGAACAGAAAAGGAGTATCAGTGGAAAAATTCAGGCCAAAGGAATAAAATGTTTAGCTAACAGTGTTGTATCAATGTTAATGCCACAGTTTTGAAAAATGCCTCGTGGTTAAGAAAGATGATGACAGGAGGGGACGCTCGTTAAAGGCTATATGGGAATTCTCTGTATTTTCTTTTCTTTTCTTTTTTTTTTTAAGATTTTATTTATTTATTTGACAGACAGAGATCACAAGTAGGCAGAGAGGCAGGCAGAGAGAGGAGGAAGCAGGCTCCCCGCTGAGCAGAGAGCCCGATGTGGGGCTCGATCCCAGGACCCCGAGATCATGACCTGAGCCGAAGGCAGAGGCTTTAACCCACTGAGCAACCTAGGTGCCCCTCTCCGTACTTTCTTAACGATTCTTTCATAAACCTAAAATTGTGTCAAAATAAAAAGTTAAAAAGCACACAAACAAACAATAAACAAACAAAAACAATGCTTCTCTCCATAATGGTGTAGAAAGCCTTGGGATAGGAGAGCAGACAGCTGGTTCCTGGCTTCAGCTTGCTCACAGACTCTGGCCTTGCAGAATTCCCCTCCCAGAACACAGTCCCTCCGTCTGTTCCCTGATGCAGGGTAGAAGGGGTTAAATGGTTTTCCAGCCATGATCAGTAGTGCAGAACTTTGGTGCTATGCAGGGGTGAACAACAACAAACAGATCCTGTGTCCTGTCTCTACCCCTCCAAGCCCCCAGCCAGAGCAGACCCATGTCGGTGTATCAGGCGTCCATGTAACATTTCATCTGATGAAAGGTTTCTGGTGTAAAATGTTGAAAAGTACCAGAATAGATCATTTACAAGCTTCCTTTCTAAACTTACATTCATCCTCCTCCGCCACATCTTCCTTGAATTAACTAAGAACGACTTCAATACTCCCATCCCTCTCCGGGAGGTTTCTGTGGGCGGGAGCCAGGTCTGTTTACAGGCTTTGTCGTGGGACAGAGTAGTCAGTACCAGTGGCACCAGGTGAACTGGTGCCAAGTCGCATGCTAGGAATGTACTAAACTCTTGTAAAGTGAGTGTGAAACACATCCCTGACCCCAGAGTCTTGTTAATATCACCTACTACCAAGAGATCTTGACTAAGACACAGAGTTGTAAGTTATGGGCTGATGTCCCCATTCATACCACATTTAAGACCTGAATCAAATTTTCCCTTCTTCTAGGAAGCTCCCCTTGGTCCCTCCAGCTGGAAGTGACCTCTTCTTCCTCTGTGTTCCCCCCCCGCCTCTGGTGTGTGCCTCTGACATGGTGCTACCTTGTTTTCCCTGAACACTTTACCTAGCGATCCTACCCGAAGACACACTAGCCTGCAGAGCTCACCACAGTGCTCTGCACATAGGAGATGTTCCAGGAACGCTGAAGGGGTGAGTGAATGAGCTCTAAGCCTCCTTGTTTCAAGTTCAAAACAAGACTCTGGCAGGCCGAGGTTTGAATCCAAGCTCTGCCAGTTCCTAGAGTATCAACAACTCAGACAAGTTACTTAATGTCCCTGGAGCCACGATCTCGAGTCAGCCTCTGGCTATTAAATGCTATAGTGCAGATCTGCACAACTCCAGGGGTCGAACACAGTACTTGACAGGATGGGTGCATGTTCAAGAAATATTGGTTGAACAAATAACTAAATGGTAGCCTCTCTGAGCTTCGGTTCCTTTAACTGTAAAATAATACAAATGCCTACCTTGCATCACTGTAGTGAGATTAAACAGCAGAGCACAGTTGTGCATTCAGCAGGACGCCTGGTGCATGGCAATTGCTCCATAAATGTTTGTTTCCCTTCCAGTCTTTCCCCATCAGGCATTTTCTCCAATGAGGGACTCACTTAAGCACTTCTCCCAACCATGTGCTTCATTACAGAGGCCAAATTAAGAATCCAAGGTGCTTACATTTGAGAAAAAGCAAAAGATGCTAGACCATGGGGTGCAGCATGGGGTATAATGTATTCACAGTAGCTCAGCTCAGAAAACATCCAGGCCCCCAGTTGAGAGACTAACACAGCACTATTAGCATAACAGGTGTCTTTGCTACAAGAATGACACTTTAAAGACAAATCCCCCCAATGCATTCTCCAAACACAGGAGTGCATATTTAATTACACTTAACGCCACCTTTTCCCAGCCAGCTCTGTGCTTGGAGGGGACACAAGACTCTACCAAGTTGGGAAGACTTTTAGAGAAATGGCTGGGATCCAGAACTGTTTCTTAGTTCCAATGCCCCAAGGAAAAATGTCAACACTGGTGCTTCAAGGAAGGAGCTGTGGGCTTTCTTTGTGTGCTTGGAAAACACCTAGCTGACAAAGACGACCATGGAATGGGAAGAGTGGAACACACTGGGACCCGTGAGAGCTGAGGTTCAGTGGGAGCAAGGTCCTGTGCTGGTCTCCACTACAGATTATTTCCAGTACACTAAGCAAACAAAATGGTGTCCACATAAACCATTCCAATTTTTATAGAAGGAAACTGAGGTTAGGAGGATTTGAGTCTTTTTCCCAAGGTCACACAGTTAATGACTAAGGGGTTTGGAGTTGAACTGAGACCTAGCTACTCCCCAGGCTGTCTGCCTTCCTCATTTGCTGTCCCAACAGCTTTCACTTAGTGGACATGCGCTCGCGGATGTGCATTCTACACATCATCTCATTGAATCCTTCTCCCATTTAGCAGTGTTTTCTCTATTTTACAAAAGAGAAAACTGAGGCTGAAATAAATTAATTAACTTGTCCAAGGTCAAAAGGAGAGGTAATATAAATCTGGGATTTAAATGCAAATGTATCCATTTTTTATCCTCAATGTCACACTAGCTTGCTTCGTGAATTTAAAGAAGCAAATTCCTGTCAGTGGGCATTGGTTTTCGTCATTTTAAAAATGAGGGTCTTGGGGCGCCTGGGTGGCTCAGTGGGTTAAAGCCTCTGTCTTCGGCTCAGATCATGATTCCAGGGTCCTGGGATGGAGCCCCCAAGCCCCGCATCAGGCTCTCTGCTCAGCGGGGAGCCTGCTTCCCTTCCTCTCTCTCTGCCTGCCTCTCTGCCTAGTTGTGATCTCTGTCTGCCAAATAAATAAATAAAATCTTAAAAAAAAAAAAAAAAAGAGGCTCTTGGGATGTCTGGGTGGCTCAGTCAGTTAAGCCTCTGCCTTCGGCTCAGGTCATGATCCCAGGGTTTTGAGATCAAGTCCCACATTGGCGGGGGGGAGGGTCCCTGCTCAGTGGGGAGTCTGATTCTCCCTCTGCCCAGCTGCACTTGCTCCCTCTCTCTTTTTCTGACAAATAAATACAATCTTAAAAATAAAATAAAGGTCTTATAAGCATAGATCAAACTTCTTTATACCCCTAACATGCCATGATTTTCTGTGCTTCTCTGACTTGAGCTCTTGTCTCTTTGCTACCTCAGGGCATCCCTAACCTCTTAATGATCCCCAAGGGATGCTGATATAGTTGGTAAAAGGAGTTTTGGCTTTACTATTGGGTCGCTAGGTGATCACAGACATGATAAACCTCTCTAAGCTTCCACCATGGCTACTAATACTAATAGCTCCAGTGTCAATGCCTCAATAACGAAGAATGGTTTTGAAGATCAAGTGCATCAGTTGATGTTTGATTATCTTGTAACTGTCAAAGTACTGTACAAATATTAGTTAGCATCATCATCATTATTATTATTGCCGTTGTTGTTGTTCATAAGGTGCAATGCATTCATTGAGGGTAACTTCTGTGTCAACATAGAGCTGGCTCGTGAAAGCATAACTGGCCCTCACTGGCCCCCACACGAGAATCCCTGTGGTCTACAAGATCCACTCTTGGCAAATCCTCACTCGGATATTAACAGACATTTTTAAATGGTTACTTGAAACATTTTAATCGGAAGATGAGGAGGTTTTGCTATAGCAAAGAAGCTAGAGACACAGACCGTGGCCTCTCGCAACCCAGGGTTCAAGCCTGAACTCCATCACTTCTAACCAAAGAGCCTGCAGTTATGAATAGATTAGGTAAGATGCTGTGCCTGACACCTTAAAAACTCAGAAGATGATACTGTCATTAATACCGAAATGTTACCCAGGCCCCACACGCAGCAACCAAAAGGATGGGCCGTGCACATGGACTTGGAGAAGCGGGATGGGCAGGGGGGCTTGGGTGTTCCTTTTCAAAGCCCGTCCCCGCCACGACCTGCTCGATTACATACCCTTTCATACAGCGGTAAAGGGTGAAAAACACATTTGTTTAAAATCCATCTGCTTTTTATAACTTCCAGAGACCAAAATCTGCACGGGCAGCAGTTCTCCGCTGCTCCTAATTAATTCCTAAACAAAGACCGCTCCGGCAGCCGCACACTTTATGAAGCCGGTTGACCTCCTGATGCAGAAATGATGACACAGATGGTGTTACTGTTTCACAAGCTCATTTTTCACTTTGTACCACTTGGTCAGGCCAGCCGTGTCTTTACCTTCTGAGGAGCAGGGGGTGGCCCCCGGGGTGGCTCTGAGACCCCCGCTGTCACCTCCCTTGGCTGCTGGCCTTTTCCCAACAGCAGCGTGGGGTGGAACAGACCAGAAAACCATCAGCTTGGACTTGGACGGGTCAAAGAGATTCCCCAGTTGACGAACCTCTCATCCACAGGGTGTTTCTGAGGACACCAGCAATAATCGTCACAGTCACCACGAACTGAGCATCTACTATGTGCCAGGTGCAATCCCCAGGATTCTACTCTCTTATCTCGTTTCATTCAATGCGATCTTTGAAGATATAAGTGACAGTCCTCAGTTTATAGCCCAATAAACAGGAGGAGATACAAAGAGAAGGTTTGTACCCTACGGCTCCCATTCACAGAACACTTCCCCATTACCTCGCTGAGGTTTCACTCACCGCTGTGAGGCTCTGACTGGTTAGACAACTTGTTCCCGGTCACAAAGGCAGAAGGGAGAGAAAGAGAAACCTAGTGAGCTGTGGGTCTCTCCCCTAAGTTAGCTCTTCCTCCAGTCTTGCTGGTGTTAGTCACTGTGCTCATGCTGAGGGCATGGGCACGAGACTTAGCATCCAGGTCCTGTGTAACCTTGGGCAACCTCAGTTTTCTCATCTGACAAAGGGACACATATTCACACATATCACCTGTAAATAATCCACTGGCAGGCAGAACTTTGTAAAGTTTAACAAAGTAGCATGTGACAGTGACAATAGTGACATACATTTTCTTGCAATAATTAAGCAGAAGCTGCTACCATCAGCTGTCTCCCTGCAATCTGTGAGTCTACACCCAGCACTTGACGTTGTGAGAAGTTCATGCTTGGAATGCAGGACGCGATCACCCAGCTGTCTATCTCCCAATCCGTTCACCTAAGAGTTTGCTGAGCTGCTATTAGGTGCCAGGCACCCCCTCCTGCTTCTAAAAAAAAAAAAACCCTCTCCTCTCCTTTCTTCCTTTTCCGTTGGTCCCCCTTCTGCTTTGTGATTACCTCCCCCCAACTCTTTCTGCTTTTCTCCTTTGTTCCCGGAACAATTGCAGAGGCAAAGGAAAACATGACTGTAGCTTCCCTTATTCCCCCAGCCACTGGGAATTAGGGTAGCAAGAACCACAACCCTCAGCCCTCTGAGCTTAGGCTGCCTAGCAGAATTCCACAGACTGAATGGCTTCCCAAACTGAAACATGTTTTTTCCCCATGCTCAAGGCCGGAAGTCCATGATCAAGGTGCTGACAATGTTGGTTCCTGGCTTGCAGATGGCTATCTCCTCACAGGGTCCTCACATGGCCTGTTTCCTGATGTCCAGGCATCACTCGTGTCCCTTCCTCATCTTATAAGGAAACCAGTCCTACCTATTGCATTAGGGCCTTATTCTTACGAACTTACTTAACCCTAATTACTTTCTTTAGAGGTCCATCTTCAAAAACAGTCATATGAGGGGGTTAGGGTTTCGGTAGATGAAAACTGGGTCTGGGGGAGAGACACAGTTCAGTCTGTAACATCCGCCACTCTGAATATAAAGATGAGGGCAGCCCAAGTGTCCAGACCAAATTTCACCCTGTCTACAAAAGGACCTGTCTACAAAACTTTAAGCAAATGTCCATCCCTGGCCCCACCTAGACGTTCTGCAGAGATCCAGGAGCTCTTTTTTCTGGCACCAACCAATTGTGTGACTGTAAGCAAGGCCCTTCTCTGAGGCTCAGCTATAAAATGACATTTTAAAAAAAAAGAAAAGGAAAGGAAAGAAAACACAAAACCTACTTAATATATTGTCAGGAGATTTTAATAAAATGTTAAATGGGAACATGTTCTATTAATGTTAGTGGGTCAACAGTGTTTGAGCATTGAGGATACTTACAATCTATTGAGAAATTTCTAGCTATCAGGGACCAAGCCTGCACATAACATGCATGCTTCCATTCGTGGCAATGACTTTGGAAGAGGAGGTACCATTGTTACACCCATTTGGCCTCAAGGCTCAGAGAAGGCAAGTATCTAGCCCAAGATGACACAGTTAGCAAAAGGCTGACAGAACCAGGCCCAACGGATTCTCCATTCCCCTCAGTCCTGCTGCTGTCATTATTATAAAGATACAGACCTACCTGGCAGGGGAGCTTCCTTTACCCGAGATCATCTGCAATGAGAGGTAGGGAAGCTGCCCTGTATCTCCCCCTAGAAGGCCTTCAGGAGCTCTGTGAACCATCGAAACAAAGCCCCTGGCACAGACACCAACATCTATTTCATTCCTTATTAAGGAAGGCCAAGAGAGGGCAGGCCTCTCGATGCTTCATTAGGGGAACATCAGGACACGTAAGGACTATAATGAAAGGAGAACTGAAGAGGGTGTCTATGGGCAAAGCCCAGAGCTACTCTTGCTTAAGCCCCTGCAGAGTTCTAGAGAAGGAAGGGAGGCCACAGACAGGGCTGGACACGGACAGGAACAGATGAGCTGAAGATTCCACATAAGAGCCGAAGCCTTCTGGCCAGTGGGGCAAATCCAGGAACTAGTTCCCATTTTGGCTTCTCCCTACCTGTATGACCCCAGGCAAGACCATCTAACTTGATGGGCCTCAATGTTTCAATCTATAAAATGGAGATAATAATGCCCACCTGCCAGGGTTTTTGGAAGAATGCAATCATTTTCTTTCTTCTTTTCTTTCTTTTTTTTTTTTTTTTTTAAATGGGCAGGTCCAGGGTATGACTTTCTCCCTGCTGGTCTCAGTGAATTTCCACAAATATTAACTCCAGGGCTTTCCAGGATGCAGATTGCCCAGAAGCCCCCACCAAGAATTCCAATCCAGCATAGCTGGGGCAGAGCCCAGGAAATTGCCTTATAATGAACACTCCAGGTAATTCTTACGTGGGAAGGGGATCTTGCTCCCCACCTAGGGAAATACCAGCAGTAAAGAGTAGGGCTTAATATTAAGCAATTAAAAAAATCCTAGTGTATGAGGGTACTGCAAGAGATTTAGAGTCAAGATATTTGGCTTCCAATCTCATGCTGTTCGTGATGCAGGAAATGCTTATCATTGACGGACTTCAGTTTTTTCCCAGGTGACATGGACAAAACACCCTGAACAATTGTTTTAAGAAGTAAAATGATGTGCATCAAAGCTCCTAGCAGGTTACCTGGAAAATAAGTGTTCAATATTATTATTTTTTTTTGAATTTTAAAGAATTTATTTATTTGAGAGAAAGAGCATGAGGACTGGGGAAAGTAAGAAGCAGGCTCCCCGCTCAGCAGGGAAGCCAATGCGGGGCTCGATCCCAGGACCCTGGGATCATGACCTGAGCTAAAGGCAGACACTCAACCGACGGAACCCCCAGGCACCCCTTATTCTTATGACAGACTCATTTTCACCTGGTCCTTGAAAGGAACTTGTAATACCCCACAACCGTGGAAACCCATGGGTAGAAACAGGAGCACAAAAGATTTTTTCCACCTTAATTCCAACCTCACAATTTGTTTAACCAAGCAGTTTACAGGGGGCAACAATAATTGGTGGTTTTAAATGCTTCGATACCACCAGGCGCTGCAATCCCGATAAATCATCCCCGACATATGCCCAGCTCCTCCAAGTGACAGATGACAAACAAAAGCAGGACAAGGTCCTCCATCACAGGCGGAATCATTGAGTTAATGGAAGAATTATTGCTTCTGAAATCCACTCCAGTTCTATTGAGGGGAACGTTCCAATTTATCAAAGCCAAATGAACATTAATTGCAGCAGTCTGGTAAGTTTTCCAGCCGTTATGACCTTCATTGAATTTTAATCCAAAACAGATAAGATTTCCTTCCACACAAGAGGAAACAACACAATTAGCTCAAAATGACAGCTAGATTAGGAAGCAGGCACAGGCAAACCACATACACACGTTGGTACTCACATGCACCCCCCACCCCGGTGAAAACACGGATTCCGCTTGGCTTAAAAACCCAGCACAAAGGAGGTAAGTAGAGAAATGATGAATAAATACAATCACACATCTGCATATACCACCCCCCTTCCCCGCCCCACAAGATGGAAAAGGTAGCAGGCAGTAATGGAGACAGAATTTCTGTTAACTGCTGTAATTAATGTTATGTCTCATTGGGGAGAGATTAGGAAAAAACAGAGAGGGAAGGAAGAAAAAACAAGTATTATTTTGCTATTAAAGACGCCCTTGAGCTGGGGAACATTAGCAGCAGAAGTTTGAATTGGGTAATTGTTTGACTGTATGGGTGGATGTGCAGACAGGGCGATTAGCACGAGGCACTGAAACAGAGCTGTGCGGAACCTGTGTGTTTACACTGCCGCAGCACGTAGCCAGAGTCCTTCTGTGGAGCACAGATCACAGCTGGGGGACGTCTAGCAAGTGCGGCACGGCGGGGACCACCCACCCACTGAGACACACAAGGACATGTGTACGCGCTGTGCCCCAGTCTAGCCCCCAAAGCTAGCTCCGGCACGGACCTGTCACGAGACACCCAGTCCCTCAGAGACCTCTGGGCTTAGTTTCCTGTATTTTCACTCTAAAATGAGGTCATTGGACTAGATGTGTTTTAAAGAGGCAGAAGGGTTTTTGTGGATTTATTTTATTTTATTTTATCATTTTGAGAATTAAATTGGAAGTGTTGGTTGTCCTCACTTCCAAGCATTCACGATGAGGAAGAACCAGTCGTCATTATCCACAGTCCAGAGTCAGGCCTCTCCTACCAACACACGGCGTGGTAACTCAATGGTTATGACGATGGACCCCTCCCTGAAAGGTCCTTTCCCCTCTTTGCCCTAGTAGAAGAAATGTCTTAGAGAGATCACCTGGACTCAGAAACAATTTTTTTTTTTAAGATTTTATTTATTTATTTGACAGACAGAGATCCCAAGTAGGCAGACAGGCAGGCAGAGAGAGAAGGAAGCAGGCTCCCTGCTGAGCAGAGAGCCTGATGTGGGGCTCGATCCCAGAACCCTGGGATCATGACCTGAGCCGAAGGCAGAGGCTTTAACCCACTGAGCTACCCAGGTGCCTCTCAGAATCATTTTTTTAATGTAAACTCTGCACCCCACGGGGGACCCAAACTCATGAGCCGGAGATTAAGCGTCGCATGCTCTACTGACTGAGGCAACCAGGCGCTTCTAGAATGAGAAACTGAGGTGGGATCCTGGGCTCAGGCACTAACTGTGTGATCTTAGAATAGGGATGTCTGAACTTCCTCATTTATCCTTGGTTTTATCATTTGTCCAACAAGAACAGTAACAGGAGCCATATCAATGAAGTCGATGATACAACATTTGTAGAGTTTACATGTAACCTCGTTTTAATTCTATGAGGTAGAAACTATGAGTCTCACCATTTTTAGTGGGGGAAACTGAGGCACAGAACGGTAATTTAACCACCGCCACACTGCTAGTTAAGCAGTAAGGCCAGGATTCTGACTCTGCCAGTCCTGCTCCAGACTCTATACTCTGTGTCTTTAAACCTCTTATTCTGAATATAGACTCACAAGAAGTTGCAAAGCTGGTCCAGAGAATTCCTTTATCCTCTTCATCATTCGGGTTCCTCCAAAGTTAAAATCACACATAAGAGAATAATCAAAACCAAGGAACTGGGGCACCTGGGTGGCTCAGTCGTTAAGTGTCTGCCTTCCGCTCGGGTCATGATCCCAGAGTCCTGAAATCAAGCCCTGCACTGGGCTCCCTGCTCAGTGTAGAACCTGCTTCTCCGTCCCACTGCCCCGTTTGTGTTCCCTCTCTCACTGTCAATTAAATAAATAAATAAAATCTTTAAAAAGGGGGAAAAAAAAAACCCAGCCAATTAACAACAGCATAATATCATTAACTAAACCACAGACCTTCCTTGGATTTTACTGGGTTTTTCATTAATGTTCCCATTTTGGTCCAGGAACCCTTGTGACCCTGAGTTTCCGTGTCTTCCCCAGCCCTCTCGTATCTGTGGCAATTTCTCAGCCTTTTCTGCCTTTCATGACCTTCCTTGACACTTTTGAAGAGTCCTGGCCAGTTACTTTGTAGAAGGTCACTCACTTTGGGGTGTGTCTGACGTATTCTCATGAGGACAATGAGGGTATGTATGCATTTTGGGCAAGTATAACACAGAAATGACATTGTACCCTTCTCAGTGCTTCCTATCAGGGCATTCATGATGTCCATCTGTCTTATTCCTGGTGATATTAACCTTGAACACTTGGTTAAAGTAAGGTACCAGGCTGAACTGGTGGACCCAAAAAAGGTCCACATCCTTGTCCCCAGAACCTATAAACACTACCTTATTGGGGGGTTGGGAGGAGAGAGCTATTTGTAGATGTAATTAAGTTAAGGATCTTGCAAAAGGAGGACATCCTAAATTATCCTGGAGGGTCCTAAATCCAATGACACATGTCCTTATGAGAGTCACACAGACAAGAGGACATGGAGAAGGTGATACGGAGATGAAGGTGAAGTTATGTAGCCACAAGCCACAAAACGCCTGGTGCCTTCATAAACTATAGAAGAGGCAAGGAGTAGATTAACCTCTAGAGCCTGGAGAGAACACAGCCCTAATGACCCTTTGACTTTGGACTTTTCATCTCCAAAACTGTGAAAGAATACATTTCCATTGTGTTAAACCCCTTCATTTGTGGTAACTTGTTACATCAGCCCTGGGAAGTTGATACTCGGACCCACTATACTCTCTAAGGTAAAGCTACCATTTTCCTTCTATAATTAATAAATATTCAAGGGTACTTTGAGATTCTAAAAGTATCCTGCTTCTTCTTGAAGTTTCAGACATTAATTTTAGTATACATCAGTGAATCTTGTCAGTAGTAATTATTACAGTGGTGACTGCCTAATGGTGATTTTCTACTTTCCCTCTTTCCTTCTACATTTATTAATTGGGATACGACTGTAAGAAAGAGCTATCTCTTCTACCCCATTCATTTATTCGGTCTATTATTTCTATCAGTATTTCAGAGTCAATATTCTCAATAACTCCTGCCCAACTTAGCTCAAAGGCCGTTTGTGAAGATGAAGCATGACGGTGAATTAGGGGAAAATAATTTAAAGAGTCAAAGGAAAAGAAAGGGATCTTCTCTGAGTGCTCTTCTAAATGTCCGTGTGTCTTTTATCATTTGTTTTTCTCCTCAGCCATACGAATGAGGTACCCACAGCCTCACTACAAAATCAGGAGAAAGTAAGAATCAGAGAAGTTCAGAAATGTGGCTAAGGACAAACAGCAACATGGAAAAGACCAGCTGAGCCCACATCTGTCTGTCCAAACCGATGTTATTTCCACCAAACCAAGGTGTCTTCTGAGGATCAGGAGAGTGGAAAAGGGGGGGTTAAGTGAAGGGGGAGCTGGAAGCTCTACTGTGTCCAAAGCCAAGTTCACCAGACATGTGGGCTGACTCAGGGCATGGGGAGAAAAGAAATAAACAACATGAACACTGAGTTTCACATGCACGCACAGCCCCTGCACTCATTCTGCATTGTTAGAAGACTGCACAAAAGCCCCAGGTTGTGAAGGAAAATGAAATGTGCAACAAGAAGCTGGAGGGTAGATGACATCCAGATGGCCAACAGACACATGAAAAAGTGCTCCACATCACTTGGCATCAGGGAAATACAAATCAAAACCACAATGAGATAGGACCTCACACCAGTCAGAATGGCTAAAATTAACAAATAAGGAAATGACAGATGCTGGTGAGGATGTGGAGAAAGGGAAACCCTCCTACGTTGTCGGTGGGAATGCAAGCTGGTGCAACCACTCTGGAAAACAGCATGGAATAGTGCGATTGCTGGGTCGTAGGGTAGCTCTATTTTCAATTTTTTCAGGAACATGAAAAAATTGAAAATAGAGCTACCCTACGACCCAGCAATCGCACTACTGGGTATTTATCCTAAAGATACAAATGCAGTGATCTGAAGGGGCACGTGCACCCAAATCTTTATAGCAGCAATGTCCACAATAGCCAAACTATGGAAAGAACCTAGATGTCCATCAACAGATGAATGGATAAAGAAGATGGGGTATATATATACAATGGAATACTATGCAGCCATCAAAAGAAATGAAATCTTGCCATTTGTGATGACGTGGATGGAACTAGAGAGTATTATGCTTAGCAAAATAAATCGATCAGAGAAAGACAACTATCATATGATCTCCCTGATATAAGGAAACGGAGATGATACGTGGGGGGTCTGGGGGGTAGGAAAAGAATAAATGAAACAAGATGGGATCAGGAGGGAGACAAACCATAAAAAACTCTTAACCTCACAAAACAAACTGAGGGTTACAAGATGTAGGGGGGTAGGGAGAAGGTGGTGGGGTTATGGACATTGGGGAAGGTATGTGCTATAGTGAGTGCTGTGAATGTGTAAACGTGGTGATTCAAAGACCTGTACCCCTGAGGCTAATAATACATTACATGTTAATTTTTTAAAAAAGAAGAAGAAGCTGGAGGGTAGGAGCGCCTGGGTGGCTCAGTCGGTTAAGTCTCTGCCTTCCGCTCAGGTCAAGATCTCAGGGTTCTGGGATGGAGCCCCGCACTGGGCTCCCTGCTCAGCGGGGAGTCTGCTTCTCTCTCTTCCTCTGCCCTCCCTCCCCCACACTCTTGTGCACTCTCTTGCTTTCTCGCTCTTGCTTTCAAATAAAATAAATAAAATCTTAAAAAAAAAAAAAAAAAAAAAAGCTAGAGTGTAAAGGTGGAAGTAGCCACCACTGAGGAAACAGACCACTCAGCTCTGTCAGCCTGCTTACTACCCACCCCCCACTAGACATCTCTGCAGTCTCTGGATTTCCCCTCCTCCTCCCCCCCCCTGCAGTCTCTGGGGTGCCCCTCCCCCATCCCTGCAGTCTCTGGGGTGCCCCTCCCCCATCCCTGCAGTCTCTGGAGCCGCCCTCCCCCTTCTCTTCTCAAGGTCTTGGCACCTCAGCTCCTTCCACCTTCCCCTCTGCTGCCTCCTCTCAGATCCACCCTGCGGGCACCCACCTCCCTGCCTCTGCGGGGTCCTTCCCTGTGTGCCCCTGACTTCCTCCTCGGGCCCCCTCCTCTCCCAGACCCCTCCACCACTTTCTCCTGGGCTTGGGTTCTGTCTGCCCCTCCCACTCTGCTTCTGGGGTCTCTTTCCCTGCTTACTTCGCTGTGTGGTTCCTCCCTCCCTTTCCTTCTGTTTCCTCCTTCCCCGACTCTGCTTCTATTGCTAAATCATTTCCCTTCTATTCCTGCCAGTGTCCCTCTATTTTTCTACATCTCTCTCATTGTCCTTGGCTGCCTTTTTCTCGGTTTGTTTCACTCGGTCTCTGGTAGTTTCCACACACCTAGCATAGAAGAGGTGCTCAGTAAATACTAACAAATGTCTATTTTTCCTGTCTCTGTCTCCCTCTGTCTCACACAATGCAGGTTGTTTTGTTTGGTTTTGTTTTTTACTTATATGCAATTTTCCTTTCTTAATTCCTATCCTGCATTCCATTTTGGCCAGAGGGTCCAAGCCACTGCCTCTGGGCCCCAATTCTAGGTTTCCTCTTATCACCTCCAGGATTTCTGTCTGGCCTTGATTGTTGGCCCAGATGAATGGGCTGATCAGGAAGCAGAACATCCCTTCTCTGGTCTCATTTCCTCCACCTGTAGAATGAAGGTGGGGTATAGTCTGCTGCCATTGCGACTGCCCACATGCCCATTCTCTGTAAAGGACTGCGTTCCCCTGTTCCGGCGTTGGGCTTCGTCACATGGTGTGTTTTGGCCCTCTGGCCACAGAATGTGAGAGAACCCCCATCTCCGCACTAGCTTAATCCTAGATTCCTGCCAGTTCTTTTGCTCATTCCCCCTGCCATGGAAACCAAGGTCTCAGACTGGGGCTCCCCTTCAGCCAAAGTTCTGGAAGGAGAAGACGTGCAGAGCTGAGTCACAGCGTTGGCAGATGCCAACACAGAAGGTGCGTGAGCGATAAAGTGATGTTTGGTCGGTCACCAGGATTCTGAGTGATGGCTTTGTGGAATGAACACGTGAAGGCTGACTCGTCCAGAAAAGCTGGGTTCAGCCAGGTCTCAGGTGTTTTCAACCCCAATGTTCCAACCATAATTTCTAGGGCTATTGCTTTTGGGGAAACCTAGCCAGATCTTTCATGTGCATTGTCTCAGCTCAATGTGACCGTTTTAATTTTATTTCCAGTTTTGCAAATGACCGAACAAGAGGTAAAGATCTCCAAATTTCTATAGCTGCTAGGAGATAGAACCTCAGCTTGAAACTCGGACTCCTGACACCACACTGTGTGGTCTCCACTCCACGATGCTGCATCCCTAAACGTTGTGGGAGGCAAGCCACACTTCCTAGTTGGCTCATTCTTCCTGTGTTCTCCTAAGTCTGGCTAGAGCCCCTGCAGGCTTTTACTAAATCCTTGTTGTTGAGGCAAGTCAAGGCCAAGCTATGAGTTCATGTGATTCAAATTCTTAAAAATTCATAAATGTATTTGTGATTTAAAATTCTTCTTTCTGAAAAAAAAATAAATGGGATTCATGCGGTATGGCCCACTTACATAAAAATGTACTTGTGTTGGCAAACTTCATTATGTCTTGCAACTGATACAAGCTTGATGATCTTGATTTACAGATGGAGATCTTAAGGCTAAGGAGAGACGTGATCCACCTACGGTCATGCCGCCTGTGAGTGGCAGGCCCGGGACACCAGAGTCCCAGGCTATAGCTTCTTGCTATCCACGTGTCACAAGTTTTTTCCATCACTAGATTTCTGTCACCTTCCCTCCTAAAACAATCTCCCCTAGGGGATGTTCCCCCATGACTCTGGGTCCTATTCAAAAGGCTTTTGGGACCTGCAGTCTGTAACAGTTTAGCTTCCCCTGCCCTGGCTGCCCTGGGCATTCTTCAATGACATTGCTTATAAATAATACAGCGATAGCACTTATTAGCGAAACTGCTCCCTCCCCCGAAATAGATGTTGCACTCCTAATGCCCAGATCCTCAGAATGCGACCTTCTATGAAGACTGGGGCTTCACAGAGGCAATCAAGTTACAATGAGGCCCTCATGCTACACCCCAATCCAATGTAACTGGTGTCCTAATAAAAGGTGGAAAATGTAGATGCAGACAGAGAAGCATGCACAGGGAGAAGGCCACGTGAAAATCAGAGCTATGCTGTCATATGCCAAGAAATTACCAGAAGCTGGGGGATGGGGTCTGGAACACTTTCCCCTAGGGCCTTCACAAGAAGCATGGCCCTGCCCACATCCTGATCTCAGACATCTAGCCTCCAGAAGTGTGAAAAAATACACTGAAGTCACTTGGTTTGTGTCCTTTGTTACGGCAGCCCTAGGAAACTAACACACTTCTAGGGAGCAGAATCCTAACATCTCCCTGTCAGGCTCTAACATATCTGTTTTCCATGCAGCATCTTCCAACAGCCCCCCTTAGGCAGGTGCTTCTAACCTCACCCCAATTCCAGATACGGAAATGGAAGCACAGGGAGCCAAGAGGCCCTCGTTACATGGCTAGTCCGTCAGTTATGGGGCCAGGATGTGACCCTGGGGACCCGGATCGACAGTCCTTACACACTAGCTACATCCTCTGTGCCTGCGTTTTCTCCAAAGTAGAACAGGAGTAACCACGGTATCTGTTGAACTGGGATTATTTAAAGAATTGCATGAGTTAAATACATGCAGATAGTAGAACACGAAGCATAGCAGCTCTTGTTACCATTACGATGCCTCACTGTCCTATTTTCTCATCATTTTTCCAGCTATTGTTTCTCTGAACGTGCGATTCCCAAAAGTAAACACACGGCTTCAGGTCTCCTCCAGAACCTCTAAAACGAGTCGTTCAGAAAACTCGTCTTTCATTAACAGAAAACTCGTCTTTCATTAACACAACTTAAAATGTGGAGCCACTTTTAGCAATCAGAGCCCTGAGAGTTGGCTCGTTCTGAGCTTGTGGTTGACTTTTTAAAAGCTCTTTTTTTCCCCCCCTTTTTTTCTTGCAGATAGGATTGTCATTGTTTGGTTTAGTAGGCAAGTAAACCATTGCATGATTGAGTGATTAAATCAATGAACTAAGGAAGGCACGGTATGCTGTGAATGAATACTGGAATGGTTGGGGAAATGATCTAAAGTCCTTTTTCACAGAAAGCTTTAAAAAGAATTATCCCCATATCACACAAATCCTTTAAACAAAGCCTCTGATTGAGAATGGTAATAATAATTTCTTAGATTTATGTGGCATTTTATAATCCTCTAAGTATTTTTCTATATATTATTATGGCATAGAGTCATAGATCCTGTAAGTTTGAAAGAACCACAATACGCATCTAACTTAACAGTTATTCCATTCAAAATCCTGATGAATAGGGCCGCTAACCTTTGCTTGCATACCCCCAGAGACAAGGAACTCACCACCCTCCATGACTCAGTCAATCAAGTACCAGACAGCTCAAACACATGGAAAGGTCTGTCCTGGCCATGGACAGGGATGCTGGTCCCTTGTCACTGCCCCTTCACTGGGACCACCAGTATAAATCTACAGCATTTGAGATGGTCCTTTGGAAAGAGATACGTTCTCCAAGATCTTCTTTCCCTCCATATCAAGCCCAATATTTCCTTTCATCTCCTTTCTCAGCATTTATCACCAATGTCTGTCACCAGTGTTGTCATTACAGCCATCATTTTGAGAGCAGCTACCACTTTTTGAGCACTTACAGAATACCAGGAACTGAATTATGCCCGAGAGCAAAGACTCTCAACCTGGATAGACTAGAGTCGTAACCCCAGCTTCAGAACCCACTGGTGGTATGAACTCGAGCAAGCTGTGAAACCTTATTGAAGAGGTTCCTCATGTGTAAATGAGGGAAATGAGAGCATCGATCTTACAGAGTATTTGAACAATTAAATGGAAAGAGGCATGTGCCACACCTAGACCGGGCCTGGCATACAGAAAGTCCTTGATGATGGTGGCCATTATTGTTATTGTGCGGGACACGGGCACGTATAAACTCATTCAGTACCTGGAAAAACTCTCGGAATGAGAGAATATTATCACAGTTTTACAGAAGATGATTTTGATTTGACCAAGGTCATAAAGCAACCAGCAGAGATACTGTTCAACCTTGGAGCTGACTTCCAAATCATAACCACCCCCCCAACCTTGACCTACCCATGGATTCCACATAAGGAGGGAGTCTACAAGCATTTGCTCATAAGATCTTCACACTTGATCTTAGCCAAAAGGCCGTGACTTAAGCCATCAGCTGATGCAGAGAGAAGAGGAATGGTGGTCTGTATTTGCACTGTTAAGAGTGGAAGATCTGTTATCAGCCTATATAGAGTGAAATACTGGGTTTACCATTTAATCTTGGGGTGAACAAGTCACACCAATAGCTACTGATTTTATTAATATCTCAGGCTCAGGAAGTAACAAGCCCAAAGGGCATGCTGGGTCCACTCCAGTAGGCATGAATTGTAGCACGTTCCAATGACTAGCCGAAGCTCGCTGCCCTGCATGGGTGAGCAGAAGGTTTGTCCTGAGAAAAGGAAATGCAGAATACTGACCTTGGCATTTCTTTGACATTTGACTGGACAACTTGGGTCTTCTCGCAAACGATTTCAAACCTTCACCAAAGATGAAAACAGTGTAAAAATCTGAGAGACCAGGAGCCACCTTGTCCTAAGTAACCTGGACACGAGTTTCAAATCTTGAGAAAAGCCTGGTCCCAGAAAAGCCTGGTCCCAGAACTGCCTTCTTGTTAGCCCCGTGGCTTTAGGAACAGAACTCAAATAAACA
Source organism: Mustela putorius furo (assembly GCF_011764305.1). Lineage (NCBI taxonomy): Eukaryota > Metazoa > Chordata > Mammalia > Carnivora > Mustelidae > Mustela > Mustela putorius. Next base: position 141,906 of record NW_025421428.1, read on the forward strand.
CACTGTGTCTCAAGTTTCTTATTTGTGAAATGGGGAAAGAGATCACAGCCGCCGTGAACGCCTCTTGGAACGGCCACTTAGGGGTGAAGGCAGCAAACCCTCTTTTTGTTCCTGCTCAGCAAGGAACAAAAGGACAGATCAGCAAGGACAGAGTCTATCGAAGCCACCAAGAGGCATGCCCTTTAAGCCAAGCCACACTGATGGGTTGGAGACCCTAGACACCTTAGAGTCTATATCTGGACCCCAGTTTATCTACTTATGAAATGAAAGGGTATAATAAACACATCGTAAAGTTTTCAAGCAAAGGGCCCATGAGAATAAGAGCTAAGGGTCTTACACGCCAAGCTCCTCTGATATAAGTACGTGGTGTTCCTACATGGTGTTGGTGGTACCCTCATTTATAGATGACAAAAACAAGGCACAGAGGCATTTAAACCTTTGTCCCACACTGCCCAGAGTGGTAAGTGGCACAGTGGGACTTTACACCCAGGTGCCCAGGTTCTGGAGTCCGTGCTTATGCACCTCCATGTCACCCTACTTCTGCTGAGGGGGCAGGTGTGTCCCACCTCAGAGAAGCCAGGCTGCCAGCGTGAACACCTTGGGGTTCAGAGTTTCCTGGTCAGGACTCTGTCTCTTGGGGGTAAGGTGAGGACAAGTGAGATCCAGATCTTGGGGCCCTGAAGGCGGACAAGAACTGTTAGGGACCACAAGGTGGTAGCCTTGGGCCACTCTAGTGCGTAGGCAGAGAGGGCCAGGTGCCAACCACCACCCAGCCTCCTCTGCCAGCCGCATCTTCAGTTAGAGAGAATTTCAGATGCATGTACGTCTTAGTGACTTCCTCCTTCTAAGAGGAACTCCCAGAGCAGAATAAAAAGGTAAAGAACACCTCCAGTCCTTGGGGAGAGAGTGTGATTTAGTGGAACTAACACTGAACCCGGAAGCAGAGAAAACCCATTCAGGGCTCATTTATAATTGAGATGATACCATCTAGGTTACTGGGTTATGGGAAGGATATATGTAAGTCAGCGTGGTGCCACAGAGAATGCTTACCCAGTATTAGTCAAAACACAGTCTCACTCTCAAACATTGAAAACGGGAAGGCATGCCCCACCAGGCCCTCTTAGCATCCGGTGGGGTCCCACACCCCATGAGGACTCTAGCGAGGGCCCTGAGACAGCAGTGCTCACCTCCTGCTCCCCGAAGTCAGCCTGCAGGCACGCACTGGGCTTGGCATGTGGCTGTATCATTTGCGAAATATATATATGGGAAAAGTCTATCACACTCATTCCATGAATAACACAAAGGCCTTGATTTGTTCCTCCACGTGACGAGCATGCGTTAGGTCCAAAATTAACACTGCTGTCTGGCTGGGCTATGTGTGTGTTTTTCCAAAAAGAGAAAACTTCCAAGCTCTTACTCAGCCCTCATCAGAGTGTCGAATGCGGTGTTAGAGGAATCAGAAGAACCGAGACCAAAAGCAAAACTCGGCCCCACTGTAGACTTTCAATAAATACCGTTGGCTGTTGAGATGGAAAAGAAAGGGGTGGGCGGTTGCACTCCTGTACTGAGTGGCTTTCTGCCAATTGCTTCACCTCTCTGCGCCGCACCTCTGTCACATGTAGACTGGGAATAACGTTTCCTACTCTCATGCATCTGGCAGAGAGAGCTGTGCTCAAAGAGAAAATAATGTCTTGAGGAGTGAAAAGCACTGGGGGGGATGTCACTCATGGCTATTATCAGATCTCGTCTTGAGCCAATTAGACCCTGTACATTCTGCATAATGAATTTGTTTTTTCCTATCTACCATGCAGAGACATCAACTCGTTTTTTAAAGAAACCATTAATATGAGCCTACATGCATTTTAGACCACCATTCAAGTGACTTTAAGCCCTAGCAGCCTTCTCTGAAGGGATAGCAGACTCCAAGAGCTCCAGGTCATGGCTTCTGCAGAGACGGAAGGCCACTGCCCCCCTCTCTGGGCCCATAACTCCATCTCTCATGTGAAGGTGACACGCCTGACTCAATGCTTTCTTGGAGAAAATGCAATGAGACCATGTCCACAAAGGGGCCCAGCACAGTGCCTGATACATGGTTAGATAGATGGTCCATAAATTTTTGCACTGAGAGAAAGAGTGAAGAAGACATAGTTCAGGGTTTGTAGCTAGACACGCTTGGGGGTTCTAGTACCCAAAAGAAGCTCCATCTCTTACTTGCCATGTGACCTTGGATAAGTGTCTTGGCCCCTCTGACTCAGTATTCACGACTGTAACATGAGGGCAGTGGAAGGGCTTACACGTGTGATGGCGCTATGCCCAGCCCCGCCTCAAGGGCCACCACGCACAATCTACACTGCAGAGGGGGTCTTGTGAGGGTCAAAGTACCCGGCACATCAAGGGCACTCGGGAAAGGGCAGCCCTGCTCCAACTTTGTTCTGATTTTGTTTGTTCGGATCTTCTTGGAAAGGCGTTGAATTCTGGAGCACTGAACCTCAGCCCCCGCGGAACAGGCCAAGCACGTGACAGATGTTAAACAGCTATTCCCAGAGAGGTCAGCCAAAAGGCCAAGGAACGGGAGACCCTTTCCTCTCTTCTCCGAAGCACGATTAGTTTGTCACAGCTGACAGATGATGGATGGGTACGCGTCAGTCCAAGGGACACCGCAGATTCCACCTGACCTTCTCCTGAGCATTCTAACCTCTCACGCTCAGCCAGCTCTTTCCTCCCTCTGCCAGCAAGCCCCCGCCCCCCTCCATCACCCCCTCACCTCTCCATCATCACCCCCCACCCCCGGCACCTCGCGGCATCCCCGCTCACTCACCATCACAGAGATGTGGAGAATGTGCATCTGCTCCTCCACGATCTCCGAGGGCTCCTGCAGCGTGGGCGCGGTGGCCCGGGCCAGCTGGCCGGCGCTGCTCATGGAGACGTGGAAATACAGGGTACCGTTCTCCAGCCACTGCTGCCGCCAGTGCACCAGCGAGATGTCCGCCGCCGTGCCAGACATCTCTGCAAGACAAGACCAAAGGTGCAGGGTGAGCGGCACGCCCCCCGCCTCAGGAGTCCAGGCCTGGAAGGAGCCCCGCGTGGTCAGGAGCTCAAAAGTCACCTACTCTGCACCTGGACACCTTTCCCTACATCCAATCTGAGAGCCGGAGACCCACACTTCCCCTCAAAGATGGGTCACCTGAGACCGAGAATCTCCCCAAGCAACAGAGTGGCAGAGGCGGAATCTGAACCCAGGTCTGTCGGGGGCCCTTGGGGAAAGCACGGACCATGGTAAGGACATTCATGCCCCTAAATCCAATGCATGGAAATCAAACTAATTAAGAGACGCAAGTGCCTACATTCTCCTGAGGGCACGGAGCTGGAAGAAGGTAAAGGAAGGACGTCTCCATCCTTGAGCAGAGCGGGGGCTCAGAGTGTGACTCCTTCACAAGCCGAGCTAGAAGTACGCACAGCACGAGCTGCAGAACCCCAGAGCTGGAAAAGCCCGAGAGAACATCTGGCCCAGCCTAGGGGCCTCAAAATTACCCTTTTTAGGAACAGAGCTTGGCAACTGGGCTGATCTGAGCCTGTTTCTCCTACTTTGGTCAGAGCAGCTCCGTTTTTTTTTTGCTAGTATATATACTGCACGGCCAGGAAGGGCGCGCGGGCACCCAAGTTTCCGTGGCTTAAAAGTATCTGGAGAGACGCTGCTCCAGCCCAATGTGCTCATATGACCCGAGCTGAAGGCTGATTCTCCACAGACTGAGCCACCCCGGTGCCCTCCATCAACTGGTCTTTAAATTATTCTTCTAATAGTACTTCCTTCCAATATAACCACACCAACATAGCCTCTTCTTGAATGATGGGAGTGTTGGCAAGCACAGGTGGTGCCCACAGTAAGATCATACCATGGTTTCATCACGCTGCCTCCTGGAGGGACTGCGACCCTGGAAATGTCCTAGAAGGAAGGCCTCTCATGGTGTCTTGTGAAGAAAGAGGAAGGGTGGCTCCTGGAGAATTACCAAGACTTCATTCAAGCAAGAGTTACCATAGAGACAGAGGCACTCCACTGTAGAAAAGTAGCTGTAATAATGTCTGAGGCTTGAGGCTCTGGACCATCTTCCCAAGTCACGGAGCTGACCAAGGGGCAGTATGCCCGCAATTACCACAGATCTCATTAACGTGTGTGTATATGCGCGCACACACACACACACACACACACACACTTGAAGAGGACGGATGGGAAAGCTGAGCTAGAACCCCTAATCCAATCTCCTTGTCCCCCACTCTGCAGCCCCTGGAGACACAGAAGGAAAGACAGTTACCTTGAAGAGATGATGTCTGCTCACCAAATTCTACTGAATTATTCTTGTATCGCCCACTCCCCACAGACTCACTCCTTCAGGTTCACAATCAACAGCCCTTAGGGAAGAGCATCTGGCACTTAGTAAGGGCTATAAAAAGTTGCTATTAATATTTATTATCATTATTATTATTAACAGGGACAGGATCTAATTCACCCTTGAGCTGCGGTGGAAAAATCCTTGAGACAGCCTTGAGGGCTTGCTTTCTCTCCCACTCCTAATCGAGTCCACTAGGAGACCTTCCAAACGCCACCCCGGATGCATCCCTTCTTGGCTCTTCTCCTGCAACCACCTGGGCCAACGCACCACCCTCTCTTGCCTGACTAGCTACACGGGCTTCCTAACAGGACTCCCCTCTGGCTCTTTCCCTCGCTTTTCTGTCTGTTCTCACCCAGAAGCCAGAGGACCGGAGGACTCCTAGCCCAGCCTGTTCGCTCCATCACTCCTCGACTCGAAACCCTCAACAGCCTCTACCTCATTCCAAGGAAAAGACAAGGTGACCAGAATGTAGTAAGTTATGAGCCCAAGTGAAAACCCGCCTGGGCTTCACCTGCTGTGCCAAGAGTCAAGCGGGGAAGGAGATAACCACAAGACTTCATCAGCAATTAGGACACGAGGACCCCAAAGGACGCCAAGAGCTCACTGTGGGACACTGGGGGCAGGAGACTGGCTGGGAGCCCAGAGTGTGAAGCGGGTCTCTCTCCAGTGCCTTCTCTCCCCCCATCACCCCACCACCCCACCTCCGGGCCTCAGCACCCGAAGCACTGGCAGCAGTTTCTTCTGGCCGCCAGCCAGCTGGGCCAAGGCAAGGTGAAGACATTATGGTAAATGGGCGTGCTCAGTCCCTCACTCATGTTTCTTTCCATGCATCAAATCCTGGAACCAGAGGCCCAGAGAGCCCCGGGCTACTGGTTGCCCTGCAAATAGCTCTCTCGTGCAGCAGCTCACGAAGAAGGACTCATGGGCCAGTGGTCGGGCAGGCCCTGGCCAAGCCGCGTCTGACTGCCACGGCCTGGGATCGAGGAGATGCAACGAGTAGAGGGAGGCTTGCCTAAATCTGCAGTCTTCACTCCTGGAGCTCTCTGCAGCCTGTGCTCAAGATCCCACCACCAAAGAAGCCCCCCTCCCCATGCTCAGATCAGGAAACAGAGGAGCAGCCAGAGTCAGCCCCTCGCTTCAGGCCACTGGTGAACGGATGCCCAGCTGGACCCAGTAGATGTCCGGTCCGCACAATTGCTACTATGCTGGTGGCTCTTGCAACATCTCCTTTTCCTTGACTAAATTAGCCCATGAACCAAAACTAGATTGAGCTCTTTGTTTGCTACAGCGATGAGTGCACAGTCAGCAGACAGTAAACGTTAAATGATAATAACAGTGTGTGAAACACAGTAAATATTGAATCACAGAGATCGGCTCTGGACTCACTCTATTACAAAGGAAGGAAACTGTTGCTGAGGTGGGGAGGAGGGCCATGGGGCCTCGGAGAGAAAACCCGCCCTGGTGGAAGCAGAAGGACCAGCCATTCATTCCTGCATTCACTCATTCCCACATTCACTCATTCCCTCATTCATTCATTCATCCTTTCATTTATTCCCTCGTTCGTCCATTCCCTCATTCATTCATTCCCTCATTTACCCCATTCATTCATTCACCACTCATTCATTCATTCCCTCATTCATTCATCCTTTCATTTATTCCCTCATTCGTTCATTCCCTCACTCATTCATTTCCTCATTTACCCCATTCATTCATTCACCACTCATTCATTCATTCCCTCATTCATTCATTCACCATCCATCCCCTCATGCAGTCTTTCACCATTCACTCATTCATTCCTGTATTCATTCATTCATCCTCTCATCCATCCATCCATTCATTCATTCATTCATTCACGTGTGTGTGTTCACACATCTAACACACATTGTTGAGCACCTACTCCATTGTGGGCACTTCAGTAGCTCAGAACATGGAGGGAAAGGAAGCCCAGTCTTGCCTTCAGGAAACTCAACCCTTTAGTGGCAGAAATTCTCCCCACTCCCCAGCTGGCATCTCAGTGCCCACACATGCGCATCTGCCCACGTAATATGGCCCTAGACTCTGCACATTATCCTGACCCACCTGCTACTGGCATCCCCTCCTCATGTGCCCAGCCCTGCCGGACTCACACCTGTTCCTCAAACAGACCAGGGTCACTCTCGTCTCAGGGATGAGAACTCTCTGTCCTGTCTGTCTGGAACTGTCCTCCCAGACCTTTAAGCCACCTTCTTCTTGGCATTGGCCTCTGAGTCCAAGTGACACCTGCTCAAAGAGGCTATGCCAGGATTAGCTGAAATTCTCCTCTCCACACACATCTATGCTCTACGGTATCCCCTTTACAAAACCTTTTTATAGCATTTATCACGATTAGAAATGAATCATAGGTATTTTCTGAAACATGTGTTTAATGCCTGTCCCCCCAGGAGAGCAGAGACCTCGCTTATTTCCTGCCATATCTCAAGTGCTTTTAAAAGTGCCTGGCACACAAGTGCTCAATGAAAAATTACTAAGTTGCCAATAATGAATACACACACACACACACACACACACACCCATAATAAGATTATGGAGGTATTGTTAAGCCTCATTACAGAATTAAAGAAAGAATAAGTAAAGGTCCATTGAGAATATGAAGGTGTGACAGGAGTCTCCTAGCTCAGAGACAAAGAGCTACTCTAAAAACATGGTACCATGAGCGTTACAGAGAATAGGCGTATTGTTGGCTTTCAGAGGAGAGAAGGAGGCACAGAGATGGCCTGGGCGGTTCGGGGTCTCAGGGCACTGAAGCCACACAGGTAAGGAGTGCGGCGGGACATCAGTTGGAAATACACTCCAGACACAGGGTTAAGGGCTTTGAATCCCGGCGACAGAGTATATTCTCCTCGGTGTGCAGTCGGGAAACAGCGAAGTACACTTGATCAGAAAGCCAGTCTCGTGTCCATTAAAAACAGGTCAAAGTAATACCAGCATAACCAAGGCTAGCTCTTGAAATTCCCCGCTGATCGATTTTCCAATTGCATTTTCCCCTTCCTCTTCCCCAAGTCCTTCCATATAAACATTTCGCTGAAGTCTTCAAGTCACATTACAATCAAACTTAAAGCAAAAGGGGGACTAAACGCATTTGGTCGGGAACCAAGACGATTCCCATAAAGGCAGATTATGCTGACATGATGAATATAAAATGAAACAGCAGATATTAAAGTGGGAGAATTGGTGCACCATGCCTTCCGGCGGGAGGCTGACTCCTGCGCCTGCCTCCCTCCCACCTCAGAGAGCGAGGTTTTATATTGGAATCATAAAGAAACACAGGGATTGCCTTTTCACCTTTCTCTGTTCTCCCGCCATGGGCCACAACTCGTGAAATATTCAGTAGGCTCAAATCCCCTCAACCGCCCCACTAAAGCCAAGCGAGAGGATCAGCCTTCATCAGTGATTCTGGGTAGACTGCCATCCTGCCTCGGCAGCCACAGATGCCTTTCAGCCTCCTGGAAAAGAAATAAAAATTCCCGAAGGCGTGTTGTGCTTTTAATTGGCTTGTTCTTCCTAATCTATGGCACTCATTGTATTTTTATTTAATTCCTGAAGGTCATTATGAAAATAAGCAGCTCTTCTGATCACCAGCCATCTTGGTAACATCTCCCATGTGGCTAACTAACCCACCTCCTGATTCCACAGCTCCGCTGACCCTCCAGCAGATAATTCGCAGAAGGCCGGAGAGCACTTCGGATGAGTTTGCAAATAGTCTTTTGCTTCACCCGGCGGGGAGGGTGGGGAGCAGACATTGCAGGAGATGAACCATGAGATGAACTCACTGCCTAGGTACGAAGAACTGAGGAAGGCAGAGATGTTGACTTCAACCGCCCTTGCCATTAGCTGTTCCGGCCTTCATGAGGGTCATTCCGCTGAGTGACCTTAGGAAACAGATCTCATACGCACGCCCTCCTTTGCATCTCTACAGCGGTTGCCTTGTTACTGACCTTCATCATCGCTCTCGTAGAACACCTCAAATGGCCTTGCGCCAGTCAGGGTCTCATCCCAGAAGAGAAGACACACTCAAGTGAGGTCACTGAGAAGTATTTAATGACGGGGCTGTTTACAGACTTTGGAAGTATATTAGTCAGGGTTCTCCAGAGAAACAGAGGCAACAGGACATATAGAGACCCATATAAAAAGACTCATTATGAAGGGTTAGCTTGTATGGTTATGGAGTCCAAAAAGTCCCCAAATCTACCGCCTTCCAGCTGGAGGCCCAGGAAAGCCAGCGACATAGTTCCAGTCCAAACCTAAGTCCTGAGCATGAAGGAAGCCAACGGTACATATCCCAGTCTGAGTCCCAAGGCCCAAGACCCAGGAGTGCTGGGAGAAGATGGATGTCCCGGCTCTAGCAGAAAGCAAATCTGCCCTTCCTCCACCTTCGGATTCTATCAGGCCCTCAGTGGGTTGAGTGATGCCCAGCTCCATTGATAAAGGCCTTTCTCCTTTACTCGGTCTACTGATCCAAAGGCCCGTCTCTTCCAGAATCACCTTCATGGTCACATTCAGAAATAATGTTTTATCAGCTCTCTGAACATCCCTTAAGCCAAGTCAAGTTGACATATAAAATTAATCATCATGGGTAGAGTAAAGGCACACCAGTGTTGGAGCATCTCAGGCTTGGCAACAGCGAGCAGCTGTCACCACCCTAGGCCTGAAGGGATGACGAGAGGGAGATGTGTAAAACCAGGAAACAGACTCAGCTGCAGGAAAGGACTGCCAGACAGGGGCTTCGAACTCCAGCAGAATATGCCGGCTACTGATAAGGCATGGCCCATCATGGATGTGGTGGGGTAATACATGCTCCCATCTCACGCTCCCTCTACCTCTAATCTCTTGCAGGTGCCTCACGTGGGCCAACTCCAATCAAACACCCAAGGGTAGAGCAAATCATACAGGTCAGCCTTCCGGCGCCCTCAGCAGGGAGGAAAGGGGGAAACATGGATCTCAAGGGGCCAGTGGAGAGCACCTGGAAGGTCCCGCCTGGCATGCTGACCTGCAGGCTTCCTTCCAACCATCATGCAAATGACTACCAGGATTAAGTTTCTAACCTATAAATCTGACCACATCATTTTCTTGCTTGAAATCTTTCAATGGCTCCTGACTCCCCTCAGGATAAAATCTAATTTCAGGGGCCTGGCCCCTGCATTTCTCCCCTCCCTTACTTCTCTTCACTCCTTTCCCTGCACTGACACATTATATCTGATCAAATATTTATGCAATCTCCACATCCACTACGCTCTTTCCTAATTCAATGTTTTTGAAGATGCTTTTTTTTTTTTAAGATTTTATTCATTTATTTGACAGAGAGAGATCACAAGTAGGCAGAGAGGCAGGCAGAGAGAGTGGGGGTGGGGGAAGCAGACTCCCCACTGAGCAGAGAGCCCGATGTGGGGCTCCATCCCAGGACCCTGAGATCATGACCTGAGCCGAAGGCAGAGGCTTAACGCACTGAGCCACCCAGGTACCCCCCACCCCTTTTTTTCTTTTAAAGCCAAGAGAAATCAGTTTAATTTTAGAGCACATCATTTAGTTGCCTCAACTGAAGATGCCTCTTCAGAGGCCGGGACAGCCTTTGCAACTCAACCCCATACCTTCTCTGGAAGATCTCAGTGACCCCCATATGAGCTAGATATTCCTTTATACTTCCATAAAGAGGGAATATGGTGTTCTGTGTAATATCACAGACCCCGGGAGACCAACTACGGGAATTTGAATCCCAGCTCCCCTGTGTGTCTTTGGACAGACTCTTTACCTTATTTGTGCCCGTTTCCTCGTCTGTCAAATAACACCGGCCTCATAGAGTTCTTTTGAGAATTAAATGAGATAGCATGAGAATTAAATGAGATTAGCTTCGATCTTGGTCCTCACTAAGCATTCCAGTTATAGGTGTTACATCTCACTTCATACGCACTATTATAACACCCTATTTTACCACTGCCTTGGTCTCTGGTATTTATCTATGCGGTGTTTGGTATTTACCCATGTTAAAACTGGTATGTTTATACAGCTGACCTCTCTCACTGGACTCCAGTGCAGGGACACATCAGAGCCATTTGTGAACCCGAGTGCCTGACACAGTTGCCAAATGCAGGGCAGAGGGCTCCGTAAACGTTTGCTGAGCTGAGCTGGGCTGCCCCATTATCTGAATTCAAGTGGGCACTCCAAGAGGACACAGAGAAGAAATGCCAACTCAGGGCAGTCATGATGGCTTGTTTCCCATAGAGCAACACTACAGAAATTTATTTAACATCTGGCTCAAGTTTAGACACTCAAGAGAATGCAAGTGAAGAGAAAGACAGACTTTAAACATTCGAGGAGTTTGCGATTCTCATGGAGATAGGAAGTTTATATAGAAAATAGATAATCCCGTGGTTCTGTTTAGACATAAGTATGTATATATACGGCTGGAAAGAAATAGACTGGAACAAAATACACCAGATCATCAAGAAAGTGCTCTTCAAATGGTGAGATCAGAGGTGATTTTAATCATGATCTGATTCATTTTTCTCTACATTTTCTACATTGAATATACATTACCTCTGCATCTGTTTGATGCAGATACATGCTCACTTTAAAGATTCAGTCAACCAACCTTTTCTGAGATCTGGCATTGAGGGATTCTATCCTCAGGAGCTTGGGCCAACGAATGGAGAAAAAACATGTCATAAATAACTAGAAGTCAAAGTAGAAAGCTTGAAAGAGAGGAGATGACTTCTGGCTGGATCTAGAAAGTTTCTTTGTGGCGGAGTCTTAACAGATGGGCAAGATTTCAACAAGTGGCCATGTGGCAGAGGGCACGGTGGATGGAGGAATGACACAAAAGCGAAGGCGGGATTGCAGGTGTGCAAAGGGTCCAGTGGGAGGAAGCCAGTAGAAAAGGCAGAGGCTCACCATTACAGAGGAAACAGAGACAGAAGGCTAGATAGCAGGTCTGCAGAGAGGGACATAAAGAGGGGACTGCCGTGTCTTAACTACAGGCTGTCTCCCAGGCAGAATAAGAAATATTAGGTCCCACTTGGGGCTCCTTCATGCAATCAGACCAAGCCCTAGTTTAGAGGCTAATGAAGCTCTCCAAATACCATAAATGTAAACCTCTATGATTTTCTTTCTTTTTTTGTGAAGCGTGTGTGTGTGGCAGGAAGAAACTCAAGCCAGCTGTCCTACTCATATCACACCTAACATAGAATTAAGAGGAAATAAAGCCATGCCTAGCAATGTGCTCAGAAATCTGCAAAGCCCCACACTTCATCCTAAAAGCAAATGCACTCATTATCCCCACCATTCAAGAATCTAATTTCCATGGGGCACCCAGCTGGCTCAGTCAGTAGAGTGTGCAACTCTTGATCTAGGGGTTGCAAGTTTGAGTCCCACGCTGTGCAAAGAGATTGCTTAAAATAAAAAATCTTCAAAAAAGTAATATATAACCATAAATATTTACAGACCACCTAAAATGTGCCAGGCACAGTGCTAGGTCCTGTGGCAAAAGATTTGGCAAAAAGAACAATTTGATTGCTGCCCTCACGGACCTTCCATTCTGGGACGAATGTTCCTCTATGGACACTAAGCAGCAACAACACACCATCCTTCCCTCCTTCAGTTTCTTCATCCGTTTACCCATCAATCATTCATTCAATCCTAGTGCAAGATCATGTCTGTCTAGCTAATTGCTGTCCTCAGTGCTTAGCATACAGTAGGTACCCAATAAATGTCTGTTGAATGAATATATCACTCATTACATGTATCATGAGTTCCCTGCCCTCAAGAAAATCACAATCTAGGAGAGGAGGAAAAGGAAGATCAATGAAGGGGACAATCCTCTGGTACTGGCCACGAAAGCATGCATAGGGTGTTGCAAGAACACGCGTGAAGAGGGAGTTAATGCCCCTCATTTATCAGGGGTCTGGACAAGGTTAGCAGGCAGAGTCTATAATCTGGATATTTTATAAGTCTATAAGGTCCTGATATCAGACCAGGTTACATGTCCGTAGATGCATCATGGTGGTGTGCAGTTGGGGAGGCTGCTTGGCGGGTAGAAGGTGGAGACATGGGGTAGGGGTGGGGGTGGGGCTGGGACACAGCCAGAGCAGTGGCAGGTGGAGAAGAACACCTCAGGAGTACCTTCGACCCTCTTCTTCCTCGCTCCCATCTGTCAGCTACCTCTGCCTTTGCCCCCCACTCCCAGCCTGCCTCCTCCCGCTTCCTTGGGGAACTGTGTCTTTTACCAAAAAAACCTGCATTCCCTAGCCACCCAGTAGAGATAAATAATACAGTTATATCCAGTTAAATAAGGGAGGGGAAGAGAATTAAGAGTTATCGGCAAGGGAGAAGAGCACATCGCTTCAGATTCCATCTGAAAATAGATGGGTAGTGGTTGGAACTGGATCGTATTACTCCTGCTTATTCTCTCCTGAACCATTTCCCTCGCTCCTCGCTGCATTTTTTCACCTGGTCTTTCTCTGTTGTTTAGCTTCACTATATGCCCTTGTGTTTCTCCTTGTGTTCCCTGTTTCTCACTTTCTTTTCTTACCTTAATGCACCCAAACCATCAATGAGTTTTTCTCCCCCTCCCCTGTTCCACAACACTGCAAACTGATGGGGAGAGGAAGCCAAAAGAATGGGGACAGGGACTAACTTGCACCAACACCTGTTTATGTGCCGGGCAGTCAGCTAGGGGAGGGAAACCCACATGAATAAGGGGGACAGAAGGACACCCACTCTTCAGATGTGCTGCCTGAGGTCCCAGCAGGGGACTGGCCTCTCCCATGGTCCTCCATCTAGCAAGGGGCAGAGCATGAATTCAAGCTCCATTTCCCTTACTCCAAATTCAGTGTTTGCCCCGCTTTCCTAACCAGGCTGAGAAAAGGAGTTTGCACATTTGAGTGAAAAGACAAGAGGGACCAAGTCCACACGGTGGGTGTGATGTAAGTACCAGGGACAGCACCTCCCAGTCAGCCAGACGCTCGGATCACATGTTCCATCACGAAGAAGTCATCCGCTGGGGTTGAGTATTTCTGTTGAGCCCTCTGTTTTTAAAATGCACATCTGTCTTGGGAAAGGTATAGGAAGCATTCTGTCTGGGGGTGAATTAAGTTTTTTTGTTTTTTTTTTTTATTTGACAGACAGAGATCACAAGTAGGCAGAGAGGCAGGCAGAGAGAGAGAGGAGGAAGCAGGCTCCCCGCTGAGCAGAGAGCCTGATGCAGGGCTCGATCCCAGGACCCTGAGACCATGACTTCAACTGAAGGCAGAGGCTTTAACCCACTGAGTCAGCCAGGCACCCCATGAATTAAGTTTTTAAGACCACTTTGCTCCTTCCTCCTGAGCAACATTTACCAAGTTAGGTTTACCCCCTGAGCTTCACTTGTCTCATGTGGAAAATGGGAATCCTGAAAGCAATCTCTGACAAACGTCCTGAGAACTAAGAATGACTCGTGTTGAAAGAAGCCAGCACAGCACTTAGCACCTGCGTATTCCCTGACAGCTGTCTGTCTTCTCGTCACTCCTTGTCTATCTCACCACTATCGAGACAAGAATCAGGTTGTTCAACAGCAGTGGGGGATGGTATGGTACCAACTACAGAGAAAAACGTGGCAGAGGTTACAGATCAGACTTCCTGCTTCACTTGGAAACAGTATCTAGGACCCTTGTCTCTGGAGCTCCAGTTCCCCTCACACCTTTTAAGTCATCTCTGTTGGCTTCAACCTGGAATCATAGAAAACCTCACAGATGAAGGCGTGTAAAGGAATGGAGATGAGTGATCTAATTCACCATTTTACTGACTGGGCAATGTAGACCAGAGAGGGGTAACAACTTGCCCAACGTCACACAGCCTCACAATCTAATGTTCTTCAAGGATCATAAGGAGGCTAGAGACAAAGATTTGGGGTGGGGGCAGGCCAGAGGTGAAAGATGGAACTTCCCGGACTCCTAAAAGTGCTTTCCCAGCAAGCGGGGAGGGTGTAGAATTCCCCTGGACCTCCAGCGCTCCCTCAGCCCTAAGATTCTACCATGAGAGTTTCTCCTACCATGATGGTTCCCCAACCCTCTCACCTCAACCCAGAGGGTTCCATATCTGAGCACCCCAACCTGGGTTCACACCAACAGATAATAAAATGGGGTGAGTCAGGACAGCATGGTGCTATGCAGTGTTGGGGCCGAGGGAGGAAAAATGAAACTTGCAAAAACTAAACGGGCAGCCCAACAGAAACTAAAGAGGGTGCACAGAGCTGCTACTGTTGCCACCAGCTACTTGCAGCAAAGCGGGAGATGCTGGACGTGGAGGCACCCCTTCCCGTGATTACGTCATCCTGATGCCAGATGCCGGTGGACACCCACTGCCTCTGTACGGGAACCACAGTCCACCAGCCCCAAGCCGCACTGTGACCTCCCAGTTTCCGCCATGCTGTACTTCCTGCCTGAAATGCCCTAATTCCTCTTCTGCAACACAGATGTCACCATCTTTCAAAATCCAGCTCAGTTACCTCCTCCAAAGAGCCCGGCCCAAGATGCCTTCTTCCTCTCTCCTCTGAGCTCTAAGCCCCTCTGGCAGGCAGGCTTTCAACTCCCTTCTCTGGTTCGCTAACCTCACCAGTCTCATTTCCTTTGCTAGGTCATGAGAGTCTTCTGGGCCAAAGTTGCTATTATCTGTCCTATCTCAGCTTTTTTTTTTTTTTTTCAATAGTGGCTTACTTGATAATATGGGTCAATGTAAGATTAAAATCAAGGCCCAAGGGGTGCTTGGGTGGTTCAGTCGGTTAAATGTCCATCTCTTGGGTTCAGCTCAGGTCATGATCTCAGGGTCCCGAGTCAGAGCCCCGCACCAGGCTCTGCACTCCCCAGTCCGAGGCAGGGAGTCTACTTGAGGATTCTCTCTCTGCCCCTCTGCCCCAGTAAATAAATCTTCAATTTTTTTTTTTTTTTTTTTTAAATCAAGGCCTAAGGGGCGCCTGGATGGCTCAGTGGGTTAAGCCTCTACCTTGAGCTCAGGTCATGATCTCAGGGTCCTGGGATCGAGTCCTGCATCGGGCTCTCGACTCAGTGGGGAGCCTGCTTCCTCCTCTCTCTCTGCCTACCTCTGCCTACCTGTGATTTCTCTATCAAATAAATAAATAAAAATCTTTAATAAAAAAAAATCAAGGCCTGAGAGGCCGAGACTTTCCACTCCAGCTTCACAGATAGAAAACTGAAGCACAGTGGTGGAAAAGAGGTTGAGACCCAGACGTGGGAGGATCTTCACCACGTGAAGATCTCTTAACATGAGAACATAATGAATCCATCTGTCCCCTAACCTCACCCTCATCCCACCATCGCACCCCTGCAGCATCGAGCAAAACAGCACCAGCTCACACCACGTGGCTTTCGATGGCTCAGCTCGGGACCAGTCAGCATCCTGAGCCGTGCCCGCCGCCGTCCCCAGCGGTCACTCCGTCCCTGTAGAAGCATGCCTCCCCACTCTCTCCCAAGGCCACGCTCAGGTTCCGTTGCCCATCTGTCCTCAGAACTCAGCTGTAAGTCGACTAAACCATCCACAATTCTTCTCCTTCCATCCGCCCAGCTGTGTCACTGCAGATGCCCATCAACAGGTAAGTCTATCCTTCCTCCTTCTGAATCAGAGTTGGCTGCACAGCTTGCTTTGGCCAAAAGATACAGCCAAAAAAAAAAAAAAAAAAAAAAAGACAAGGGCAGGGACTTGAAAAGTAAGTGTGTGTGTCTGGACATGCTCTCTTCTTGTCCTTGAAAACCTTGAAGCCTGGGATAACCTGCTGGATGAGGACGGAACGTGGCCCATTGGCCACACGAGGAAGCGTGGCAGGGATCTGCCAAGACCAGCAGAAGAAGGACTCCCCAGCTAAGCTCAGACCAAACTGCCAACCCCAAATAATCATGAGCTTAAAAAAAAAAAAAATGCTTTAAAAGCCACTACGTTTTGAGTGTTTGGTTACACACGCACTGTCACCATCTTTGTGAAGCCTCCTTCCCCGCCTCCAATGCTGGGATGGGGGAGCCCTGCCTCTTCTCACTGTTGTGCTTATGAGGCTGTATCCTAATCATTACTTTGGGGCTTTCACAGCTCACCTCTCCTCCGCTCCCTGAACCTCTGAGCTTCTCACAATGAAAGGCCTGCTCTCCCTTGCTCCTGGAATCCATCCCTCTAACACCCGGGTCCGAGGAGGTGTTCCACAGGCCTGTGCAGAACAGAAGGAATGGATTCAGAAAATTTCCCCCAGGCAGAGTCCTGCCGCATTGCCCTCTGCCCCACCTCCTATCAAATCTCTGTGGCCCTGATTTGAGAGCATGAGTGGGTATCGACTGGCTCCCAGCTCTGCTGCTTCCAGAGCAAAATCTTCCCCTATATTCCTTAAAGAAGCCCGGTGGCTGCTCTGTGTGTTCACAGCAGCCTTGAACGTTAGGCTGCCTCCACGCCGTTACCCTCACTTCTAACGTGGAGTCGGAGCACAGCCCCAGGCCAGTGGTCGGGTGATTACAGGACCCTTTTGGCTTGCAATCCCACACCGTTCAGTCCAATTGAGCCATGCCACAGATGCTGCCCTGTGGCAGGGACGGAACAGGGAGAGGATGCCAGGCTGGGGGTGGGGAGGAGGGAAGGACCTTCTTGATTTTCTGAGTGCATCAGCGGAGGCTGAGAAAAAGGCTCAGGCTGACCCCAGTGTCCCTCCTGACCAGAACAGTAAGTAACTAAATGATATCAAATGATGCCTTTCTCCAGCCGTGTGGGACACAAGGACTCCTGTGACCCCTATGACAAATCGTTTTTCTTTGTTTTAAATACCAGATTCCTGGGGCACCTGGGTGGTTCGGTTAAGAGACCAACTCTTGACTTTGGCTCAGGTCATGATCTCAGGGTTGGGATGGAGCCCCACATCAGGCTCCTCACTGAGCAAGATCTGCTGGAGATTCCCTCGTTTTCTCTCCCTCTGCTCCCGCCCCCCTCCACACTCACTCGTTCTACCTCTCTCTCCCTCTCAAATAAATAAATGTTTAAAAGAAAAAAAAATAAATGAATGCCAGAATGCCCAGTGAGATGATGGAATGTTAGCCCCACACTTCCAGGCTAGCAGTCAGGAAAGACAAATCCCACTCTGGTCTTGGTTCTGTGACCCTTTGTGAGGCATTTGTACCTCTAGACCTCAGTCTTCTCATCTGTCAAATGGGAGGACCAACTTTTCTCTTGACTCCTTCACTAGGTCACTGGAGAAAGTAAAGTAAGGGGGAAAAATCACGAGAGGTATTTTGCATATACTATTCTCGATGTCAAGGTCATTGTAATCAACCTGATGCAAGATGTCTGGAATACTGACACGGCTCAATGGAAAAGGCTAAAATCACTTCCCATTTTGAACACCCAGCTCCCAAATGCAGCATGGGCTCACCCAGTCGCCACCTCTGTCATTCTAGCCGTTAGCTCAGGAACCTGGCAGAGGTCACCTAACTTCTCAAGGACTCCCCTTCCCCCACAGAAACTGGGGACAATAGCATCATAATAATCACTGGAGAATGAGCATCAGAAAGGCAGGGATGGGGCCATGTCCAAGGGCCCAGAACAGTGTCCAGGATAATGTAGCCACTTCATCCAAAATAACAGGACGGCTAGCATTCATTAAGTGCTTACTGTGTGCAAGGCTCTGTTCCCAGCTGTTTGCACAGATTTTCTCATTTCGTACTCCCACCTTCCGGAGGACTTACGGATCATAATAAAGCCACGAGCAGGTAGTGTTGAGCTAGTATGTCAGCACGAGACCTGGCCCCAGAATGGGATCAGTCAGGTCTGCAACAGAGCCCACCCCTCCTCCTCCTGCCTCGTCTGTGCTAGACAAATGCATGGCTCTTCCTCTGGTAAGGACACACAGCAGGGACTGTGTGCTCCAAAGCACTGGGCTCTGCCTTTGACTGTGAATTTCTGGAGAAGAGGAATCGTGACTGTCCGGTGACCTCTTTCGAGAACTGTGCTTACAATCTGGAATAGCAGCAGGGGGTTGGACTGGGAATCAGGACCTCTACACCATCACGCCCTCCCTGCCCCCAACCCCAACCCCAACCCCAACCCCAACCCTCACCGCACCTTGCTGGCTCTGCTTCCGGGAGCAAACGGAGACTGAGACAACTCTGCAAATGTTTCTGGGGAATCTTCACTACCCCAGGCCCTTTGCTGAAGCATCCGGGCACCATTTCCCTAAATCTCCACTTCTCTTTTAGAGTCCAAAGAATCCAGACCCAGGGAGTACAGGGAGTTGACCCAGATTACACAGTCAGTCAGGGACCGGGCTGGTGAGCATCCAGCCTCTAGACCTCAAGGACTAATGGTTGTGTCGCGCCTGCCAATTTCTGAGTAGCCTCCTGGCTCTGCCAGACTTGCTGGGTTACCCAGGGAAAGGTGTGTTCCTCGCTGAACCTTACTTTCTCAACTGTAAAATGCGAGAGCAGCTATCCTCAGAGGTGTTCAGAAGAGTCACTAGAGAATGCCTTAGGAGGCAAGGTGCGGGGACCTTCTTCTCCATCTTCATGGAAACGTCACGCCACCAGAGAACGCAGGGCTCCGCCTTCCATTCCACAGTTCATCCCATGTGTCGGCTCTGGGAAAAGAGGGGGCTACCCACCCAGCATCCCAGGAACCTCCACTACAGGCATTTAATCCGCCCTGAAGATTTCTCTTCAGAGACCATTGGTGGTTTCCCTCTCACCACTGTCACAACCACCCTGGTTCCCATCCACAGCACGATATGGAATATGCAAGAAGGAAACATGCTGCCAGAATGTCCTTATGATAGGCAAGCGTGCCTATTTACGGATGGCACTGGGAGGTTTGCTGGCCCTGGGAGTGAGCATCAAGTTAGAGAAGTCATCCCTAGACAATATGGGAGAGCATCACGCCAGGGAGTTACAGGTACCTGTGAAGTCGAGTTTATATCCTCTGAAAACAGCTGCAGAGATCCTGCCTAGAGGAGTCCCCATATATAGGTCTCTGCTCCTAATGCAAAACTGTGCTCACAGATACATGCCTCTCTCCATGAACCTAAGCATCTGTGTGCTGCCCAGAAAACAGCCCCATTTCCCGCAACCCAAATGCCAGCTGTCCACGTGCAGTCCCTTCCCCCCACGCATGCATGAACACACACTGACGTGTTCATCTACAGACACAAACACCGCTGTTACCAAATGCACTGTCAAACGTGGACTCCCGTGTACATTTTGCACAACCGCTCCCTTCCTTACGTTGGCCTAAAGACTATCTGTGCCTGTACCACCCTGGAGCACTCCCTGACCCCTACAATCAGGCATCTCCATGTACAGGCACACGCACACACACACACATGGACACTCCCCTAACACAGCGGCGACAGGCTTATCGGGGGCCCTCACAGATGCGTGTTCTCCCAGTGTGTTCAACTGGCCCACCCCGTTTGCTCACTGCCATGCATACTTGAACTCACACATCTGTGGCCTGGTGTCTTGGCCACATTCACGGACAGAAACCCAACCATCTGTGTAAGCATGCACCTGCCTACAGCTACGGATACATTTAACCTGAGGACATACCTAAGCCTGCGTTTATGTCCTCACATCCACAGGCCTGTAACTGACATCAGGAAACGTCCCTCTGAGCCCCGGGACTATCTCTGGATCTGTCCTCCGAGAAGCCTGGTCTTGTACTCCAGGAGGAAGATCAAATCCTCTTCCATACCGTCTCAGGAAGCTATTTCCTCCTTCCTAGTGTGACTGACAGGCCATCGTGGAGCAAAGGAGAGCAGAACAGTCTCTGTTCCCGGGCTGTCCATCCACTTAATCCTTTCTGATTTTGTTATGGGGAAAAAACTCCCTGAATTGCTATTTCATCCATCTAGCCTGATGTCCTTGAAAGAGACAGAGGCAGAAAGAAGCCTGGTGATGCCGGGCCCTGGGCAGCCCTGGTGATATTCCCGTGGGGCTCTCACTCTAAGGTCTGCGCAGGAAGCCTGGCTGGAAAGCCCAAGCCAGCACCATGGACGCGGGGCCAGGAAAACCCAGAAGCAGAAATGACAGGATAAAACTCCTCTTGTCCGTCTTACAGCCACACACCACGCTCGACACCATTACACATGGCAAGTCATAGGGCCCTCGGCATGCTGTCAAGGTAGCCATGAGAGGCCCACTTTCCAAAGGAAGAAGTGTAGGGCTTTGCCTACAGGGCCAAGTGCAGGAAACAAGAAGCAGAAATGAAGATTCAAACTCAGGTCAGGTTGCCGCAAAGCACTTTCTAAGCACAGGGGCATCTGGAAAGAAGCTGGCCAACCATGCTTCACTGCTCGGCTTCTGGAATCTTCCTCTGACAAGAGCTCTATCCCCAGAAGAGCTCTCAGTATGACGCGGAGCTACTTCCCCAGCCTGATCCAAGGACTGGGGACCGGATGAGGAGACCAGGAAGGAGAGAAAGCCTGGGGACAAAGGGAGGGAAGGAGGCAGGAACAAGGAAGGGCCAGTGTGCGGGAGGGCACAGGGACAGACGGTGGGAGGGAAGAAGGAAGCCTTCAGAGATGGCAGACTCCGTCCGTCTCTTCTAACAGCGTGGGCCAAACGCCTTCTCTGTGTGGCCCGTTTGAGATGCCCTGGGGGGACTGGCTGGGCTTTCCATCTGGGGAACTCCTGGTCGAGGGGGGCCAATGTCTGTTGTACAGGTCAGGCTCCAGCTTGACCAGATGTTTTTAGAACATTCGTATAGTGACTTTCCAAATCACTATGTCGGAAGACAGATTCCGACATAACCCCGCCCTCCATCTACCCACAAGGATGAGCACCGATGACCCAAAGAGACTTAGACACGCATTTTCCCACATAACCTCAGAATAATAATCAGAACCTCAGAATAATCCTCATAACCCCCTTTCCAGAAAGTTACCGTATGTCTCTGTATATCCATGTGTACCTGTGTGAGCGTGTGTGTGCATATGCCTGTGCAGACGCGCGCACATACTTGACTCAGAAAAACGAAGACGCTAGCAAGGATCACACAGGATTTCAGCCGCAGGGGTGGCGTTCAGACCCACGCAGCCTTGCTCAGGGTCCTCGCCCTAACATTCCTCGGACGGCGCCGCCTGCAGCTGCTTCTACTGGGTGAGTGGTGGCTGATGAACTTTCACACTCCC
Source organism: Mustela putorius furo (assembly GCF_011764305.1). Lineage (NCBI taxonomy): Eukaryota > Metazoa > Chordata > Mammalia > Carnivora > Mustelidae > Mustela > Mustela putorius. The sequence continues at coordinate 163,464 of NW_025421428.1, forward strand.
GGTTGTCGAGCCCAGGACAGCACAGCTGGATGAACCCCAAGACCTATTCCGGAGGCAACGAAAGCAAGGCTGGAAGAGGGGACGTGGCGTGGCTCAGGTCCGCCCACAATAAACATCTGGACGGGCACTAGGGCCTGCCCTCCCAACCCCAAGGTCGACGCTCTTTCCTCAGTGTGCTTTATGGCAGGCTCTGCGTTTGCAAGATGAGCTCTCCTCACCCTGAGGTCACCGACCTGGACGCAGGAAAGCTGATGGGAGGGTGGACATGCACCCGAGCTCCCCTCTCCCATGCAGGGGTGAAAGCTCGTGGGGGAGCAATCATTCCATTGCTGCGGCAGCAAGATTAGCAACCGGATTTTACAGATGAGCCAAACGTGACCCAGACGGAGGGGGGGACTTACCTGGAGAAATGGAGCAGCCCTCTCCAACAAAAACCTTTCCTACAGAATTGGCTCTGGAAGAGCACCAAAGCTGCTGAGTGCCAAGGCTGAGAACACGAGGACTGGAGACAGACGGGCCACGGGCTCCTAACGTGGCAAACGACACGCTCTGAGATCTTTGACTGGGTCCCCACTTCTGGGTGTCTGACTCGTGAGTTCACACAGTGTCGTGTTCAGAATCCTGCCACGCTTAGTTTCGCTGCTGGGACCATCTTGAAAGTCTTACTAATTTGTGAACAAGAGACCCCATATTTTCTTTTTGCACTGGGCCCCTGCAACTTCTCTACCTGGGCTTACCTCTGTCCCTTCATCTTCCTGGGCTTCTGTTCCCTCAATTTCAAATGGGGTTAACCTAGGGCTAACCTATCAGGGAGCGTGTGCCTTAGCCACAACCCCTTTCCAGCAGAGGCCATAAGAGCTCCGTCCCATATGCGCCTGCTCTCGGCCTAGGGCCTTCCTAACCCTCGTGCTAGGCACACCCGAATTACCAGGGAATTGTTTTTAAGATTTTTTTTTTATTTTTACTTTGACAGACAGAGATCACAAGTAGGCAGAGAGACAGGCAGAGAGAGAGGGGAGGAAGCAGGCTCCCCGCTGAGCAGAGAGCCCGATGCGGGACTCGATCCCAGCACCCTGGGATCACAACACGAGCTGAAGGCAGAGGCTTTAACCCACTGAGCCACCCAGGTGTCCCAATACCAGGGATTTTTAAATTTTAAATTTTAATGTCCTCTACCCATTGCCCTCCAGCCCGCAACCTAGAGTAGCCCTTAACGAACGGCAGATGTAGGATGGATGTGGTGTAGGATAAATACCCCGGCTCAGGATAGTGCCTGCTATGCTCCTTCTGCTGCCCCAAGTTCCTTAGGACACTGATCCCTGGGTGTGGAAAGCAGCCCCCTGCCCAACTGTATACCCTTCACTGGCTCCGTTCCCTGCCCTGCCTCACTTGCCCTACTCATGCTTCCTGGGACCCCCTCCCAGATAAATTACATGAACTCCCCTTCTCTTCTCAGTGTCTGCTTCTGGAGAACCCAATTTGAGACAGAGCTGCTGTGAGCTTAATTGAGATAATGCATGTAAAGTGCTTAATACAGCATCAGGCATAGACACAAGCCCTCGATAAACGGTAAGCCTACCAAAAAAAAAAAAGGCCACTTTATAAGAAGACATGAGGAAGATGACAGAATGTGTATAATTGATTTCTAAATTTATCCTCCTAATGAAATCATCTCCAGGCAGACCCTACTCATGACCAGTCAGGAATGATTTTTCAGGGCCCCCCTTCCCACCAGAGGCAGGTGCCCGTCATTCTGGTTCCTAGAACCCATTCCAAAGTCAAAGCTCACAGAATCACCGTCCACCTCCTTCCTGGCCTTGGCAGCAAAAGGGAAGCACAAAACCACCCCAAAAGCTCAGAGCCCGGAGAACAGACATCTTGTCTACCCCTCTGTTCTACAGATACAGAAACTAAGGAATGGAAATATGCCCAAAGATTGTGGTGTGTGGAGGGCAAGTTCAGACGAAGAACCAGGTGGCCTGCCACCTAGTCTAATAATCCTCATTATTTACTGATGTGTTAATCCTTTGTAATTGCCCCATCCACACACACACAGAAGAAAGTAAGCCCCACAGATGCAAGGATTTCCGCCTGTTTTTTTTCACAAGAGCCTAGCACGGTGCCTGGCTCATATTCAGGGCTCAATATTTATTACTGAACAAATGCTCTTCTCATGATACCCACAGTATATCCCTGTTGAAACTACTCCTGGCCTGCCTCCGCGGGGGAGCAACACTTCCAAAGGGCCTCAGACCCAGCCTCGCCCCCGACTAACGATCAGAACAGCATGGTCAGGATGCGGGCTCTGGAGCCAGACCACCAAGGTGACCCCTAGCTCCATGAGAAAGCCCCTGCAAGACCTCGGGCATCGCACTCGCCCTCAGTCTTCCCATCTCTAAATAGGGCAGCTGACAGTACTTCCTAAAAGTACAGAATGTAAAGACCAACCCTAGGGTAAGCACTCAGGACAGATTAGCTATTATTAAGATAAAAAGAAAAGCCCTCCTGCCCCCAGGGCTTACTTTTGCTGCTAATAGATGAGGGGAGACCTTCCAAAGTGTAGAAAAATGCACTAACGCTGGTGCAGAGGATGACTGTATGCCATCCATCTTCATTAAGCTAATGAAGAGAGAATAACAACATGAGGAAGTCCTATCCTCGCCCGCGTCTTCCGGCCCTTCTGCTAACCTCCAGGAGAAGGCATCAGGGAGGGGCTATCATGTCTTTAAGAAGCCAGAGAGAGCAGGCCTCAGGCTCAGGGCCCCGTGGCCACTAGCACCAGCTGGCCAGAAGGTAACAGCATTGTTTTGCTTTCATTCTACTTACTCTTATAGTGGCCCTCTAATTGTAGTAAGTGATGCCAGTTGTCCCTTTATCTTTGTAATATTAAAGTTTCCACTTGCCAGGCATACATTACTTTAGGGGGGAAAAAAAAAAATGAAGTGAAAAAGAGAATGCAGATATGGCCAAAGGGACAATGTCCCTGAAATGAGCAGGGTCTGGGAACTATGGTCTAGGGTTGACTCATAAGTCCCCTGAGGCAGGGGTGAGGGGTCCACGCACCAGACCTGGGCCCCACCAGCCCCTTACTCCCTGGGACTTGAGATGAGCCCATCCCCCTCCCTGGGTTCAGTCCTCAGACGAAGGGATCAGAAGTCCCGGACTTTGCCGATGTTTGAAACGTGCGGAATCCTTCTGGGATTCCAACAAAAACTTTAAGCAGCCCATGGAAAATGCATCAGGGCTGAGCAGCCACCCGGCTTGTCTCCATGATGTCTCCTTTCCAGATGAAAGTTTGCAACGTGCAGAGACTCCTTGGCGCCAATTTGTTTATTAACACGGTTTCACTTTTTATGTCGCTTTCCTCTCCCTGCCTCGCTCCTGACAGAGGAAATGAAGACAGCATTTTAAGGACCCATGTTTAGAAACCTCACTCATTATGGCTCCCAGGGTGTTCACACGTAGCACCGGGGTGCCGCATTCAACTTCCTCCACCCCACACTGTCTACACTTGAGGCCCGTGTATACTGTTTAACAGAAAGAACCTCGGGGAGGGCACATGCGGTGATGGCAGAGTCTCAAGGCAGTCTGTTTGGATTAGCTGGAATTTACTGAGCTCCAGCTCCAGGGGGCCCGAGGGGCAGGAGGTTGAAACAGACTAGGCAGCTCCGGCCTTGGTGAGGGCTCAGCGTGGTGGGGTGGATTTCCCCCTCATTCAGTGCACCACGATACAGCAGGAGAAGTCCAGGCGTGGAAGCGTGCCGGTGACCCGGAGGGAGCACAGGCGAGACCGAGATCCAATTTGCCTGCAGGGGCCGGCGTGGGAAGTTTCTTGGACAGGTGGTGTGTGAGTGTGGTCATGAAGACCAGGCAGATAAAGGTGAAGATGGGCAAAGCTTTCTGAGCCCAGAAGGGCCAAGCACCACAGTGAAGATCTACATGTCACGTGGGCGCCACCGGCCCATCAAGTCAGGCCACTGCCGTCGGGGCGATCTGTATAGTCCCCCAACTTCTCCAAGACATGAGCCTCCAGTACTCCCACTTGCAACAGGTGTCAGATGCTCCGGAAGGGCTGCCCTGCCAGACCCGCAGTCCACCTGTGAACAGATGGCTCAGGACATTGTTGCGGATGCGCCCGGAGGAAGAAGACCTCAGTGCAGCGAGGCAGTTTGGAACGAGGACAGAGAGTCTTGAAAACCAGAGCCAAGGCGACCTGATCTTAACCTTCCATGTTTTCTCTGAATCTCTCTTCCCTTTGTGCTTCGATGCAACACCCCTGCTTCCTGAGCTCTCCTTCATGCCCGCTCTGGCCCTCAAATCCCCTTCTTTTCAGAAACAAAACAAAAGCACACTCTATCACTTCCCTAACTAACAGGCAGAGGCTTTTAACAGATTTCTAATGCACTGCTAGACGGCGCCTCAGGGCTTGAATCCCCAAGGACACCTCCCTGAAAAGGACAGAGATGCCTTCGTTAGTGGGGCTTTGGATTTTATTGTTTTCCTAAAACACTGCCAAGAAGTGTCTCTCACTCACAGGTAGACGCACACAGAGCTGGTCTACCGACCCCCACACTCAATGACACAGATGGAAGTCCAATTCCCTCTGAGCACAGGGAGGACCAGGGTCTGCATTTGTCGAAGACACAAGGTTCAGAGAACGGCCAAACCTGACAGCTCAGTTCCATCTCCCAAAACCTTGTCCGGATCTCTTTGGCCAAGATCTAAACACAGGTCCACCTTTACAAATGTCCAGCTGAGGCCCAGGGGCCCCACAGGTGCCACTTTAACTGCCTGGATTTTTCTCGATGCATGCCTTCCTCAGCTCTAACCCAGCTAGAGTTATGTAATGACAGATTCTCTTCAATCTTTTCTCTACTGGTCACCAAAACCTACCCTTGTTGTGTTCTACCTCTTGATATTCTATGGGTGGTGGGTTCAGACACTTGCTGACTGACATTTCACCTGAGATTTTTCCCTGAGGTCACCTGTATCAGTTAAAACACACACACACACACACGCACGTGCGCACAACCAACTCTAGGGGAGTGCTTCTCAACAGAAGGAACCAAGAAGGACATTCAACTTAGCTACTAGAGCAGGTTCATGACCGAAGAATTTCTTAGCAGGGAAACTTTCGTCTGGCCCCTTCAAAACACATCCATAACACTAAGACCAAATAAATACTTACTCGCATCTGCCCTGATGTTTTCCATCAAAATCCCATGAATCTGGAAACTCTAGCTTTGCTAGAACAGGGGTTATACCTTCCTCAATGACCTAAGGCATTTTAAAATGTTCTGGGAACTTCAAAATATTATACACGGTAGTTTGGTCCCCTTTTCTGTGTTTCAAGAAAAAATCCTATGGGACTCTCAGCAGCAAGACCCTTCTGCCTATCTTCCAGCTTTCTTTAAGAGTTATAACCCAGGGGCGCCTGGGTGGCTCAGTTGGTTAAGCGTCTGCCTTCGGCTCAGGTCACGATCCCCGGGTCCTAGGATCAAGCCCTGCATTGGGCTCCTCACTCAATGGGGAGCCTGCTTCTCCCTCACCCTCTGCTCCTCCCTTCCCCGAACTTTGTGCCTGCATGTGCTCTCTCTCACTCTGCATTCTCTCAAATAAATAAAACCTTAAAAAAAAAAAAAAAGAAGAAGAAGAACCCAGAGACAGTGTCTATGTACTCAGCGGAGCACTAAGATTGTGGAAACACACTGTTTTGCCAGCTTTTCCCCAATTGCCCACCTGTGCCCACGATGGGTAAATGGCAAGCACGTGGCTCCAGGGCCAGCCTGCGTTTTGATCTCTGCTGGGTTCCTCACTGCACAGGTAAACTCAGGCAAACCACCCCCTCTCTCTCTGAGGCTCTGACTCCTTATCTAGAAACAAGGACCATGCCACCTCCCCAGCCAGGGCTGCTGTCATTTCGCTCTGATTCTGGTGCACAGGGCCGTTCTCAGTAAACAGCTGTTCTCTTGTTTCATTCTTCAAACCTCTGCGCAATTGTTTCTTCGAATCCAGGCACAGAACTCTTCATGATGTGGACTTCCGATTCCTTCAATCTGGCCTCGAAGACAGTGGGCTGGCTCTCCCCAGTTCTGACCATTTGAGATTCACCTCTGCCTGCAAGACTTCTTAATTTGAATCTCCCACTCCCCAGCAGAAAATGGGGGGGGGGTGCCATATAAAGTATTTGGACACAGAAGAGTTTCTGAGAGGAAACCTCCAGGCATGCAGGTAGAGGCTGGCCTGATGCCACACAAAACCGTGGGCGGTCGTAATCATACAGGTCACGTCTACTGAGTGTTTGCTGCCGCTCACAACTTCGAAGTGATCGAAATGAAATATCTCGTGTCACCTTCACGATGCTGGGAGGTAGACACACTCCTGACAATCCCACCGTGCAGATGGGGGAAAAAAAAAAAAATGAAGTGCCTCCAAGATTTGATAACTGATCGCTAATTACAGAGCTCAGACTCCAGCTTTCCACTCCCCGGCTCTCCAGCCCAGCGATTCAGCCCTCCTCCCACACGGCTTCCTTGACTGTGGCCTTTGGAAGGGGGCAGCATCGTGAGACGTGTCTGCACCAGCAGAGATTTCTAGAGGACCTCCGGATAAGCCAGCCCCACGCTTTGTGCTTGGGGATCTCATCTATACACAAGGTAATTAAAAATTACCCCACTGGCAAGTTCAGAGAGAAGAGGAGGGAGAGACAAGAAGGAGAAGGTGTTGGGGCGGGGGGCAGGGTCTTAATCTTTTCCCTCCCAAGAGCCTCTTGCAGAGCTCCTGGATGGCTCAGTCCCTTAAGCATCTGCCTTCAGCTCAGGGTCATGATCCTGGGGTCCTGGGATGCCCCCCCCCTGCTCAGCAGGGGGTCTGCCTCTTCCTCCCCCACCTCCCATTCCTGCACACAGACACACTCTCTCAAATAAATAAAATCTAAGGAAAAGAAAACAAACAAAAAAGGGCCTCTCACAGGGCCAAACGAAGAAAGGTGCTGCTACGGTTCACGGGACCATGGTTTTTGGGCCACAGGACTCGACGTGGCCAGGAAGGAGCCTGAAACCCTGCCGCAGAGGGATAAGGGATGATGCGGTCCCTGCTCTGATGCCCTCGGGCTGAGGATATTACCCGCTGAGACGTGTGTCCCTGCCCTGAAGAATGGCTGGCCTCTGACTCCCTCAAATCCAAACACGACTGGGCCTCCCAGCTTCGGGTTTCCCTGTCGGGGGGGGGGGGGGGGCATGTAGTACAGACCAGTGTGCAAGGCAGACAGCTCCGGGACGGAGAGCTGATGGGGACCTGGGGTCATATGGACTCCGGCCTGGGAATCCTTTTGCCGTGTCCCAGAGTCCCTGGAAGACAAAGAAGCTGAATGGAGCTCAGGAGGGCACACTCTGTGGGTATATCTAAGCCCCAGAAGCAGAAGTGGAGAGCCTGCTACCCCCCTTCACTGAGGCCCCTTTGTCTTCTGTTGTTCCTCCTCTGTCTGTGACCTCTCTCTCTCCCTCTCTTGTACACACACACAGAATCCCACCTTCTTCACGATGCTGGAAATAGACCAAGATGGTTGGTCTTTCATGTTGTCCAAATAGACTTGCACCTTTAATAGCATTTCAAAGGCTCAGGACGCACCCCCTTATCTCTGCCTTCGTTCCCCTTACCTGCTGTTACCACAAGCTCCCTGGCTGTCCTAGACCCATGGAATCTCAGGAAAGAAAGGGACCTCGGGGCTGGTCCTCCTCTGCCTCTACTCCCTGCTGAGTCATGAAAGCCTAAAACAATACCAGAAAATCGCAGTCCCTTACTACGGATGTTAAATGAAAAAATTAAGAAATGTAAGCTCTTGCCCCCATCTGAAAGGTGGGCAAACCAAGGCTCCAGGACAGCTAAGTCTCCCATCCAGGATCACACTGTGAGTTAACAACAGATCTAAGATTTTAAGTTGCATTTCCTGATGCCCAGCTCCCTGCTTAATTGCCACACTATCAGGACTGTCAGTCCCAGGTCTCTAATTTAAGGCCCTGAAAGTGCCCCCTGTGAGTCTGTGGATTCTCTGGGGAGAAGCAGCATGTCCATCCACTGCCAGCCATTAACACTGAAGCAGAGCCTGACCCTCAGCTTTGGGAGAACTGATGTGACGATCCCTCAGGGGACTGAGCCCTGGACACACAGGCCACTCTCACTGGCCACGCTGTGCCTCCAGGCCAAGTGCCAGTCCTTATCTGTCCACTCCGGAGAGGGGCTATGACCCAATACAGCCAGCCAGCAAGCTCGGGTGTGGGGACGGGGACCCTCGCCCGAGAGGCTGTGAACTCAGCAAGATACCAGATCCACAGCAGCCAAGAATGGCCCCTCTCCTTCTCCTGGGGTTCCTGTTGGGAGTCCCAGTGGAATGCAGGCAGAACAGAACTGCACAGCCAACAACTCTCATCGGCGAGGCAGTGTGGCCCCATTATATGGCTGTGGTCTCCAGCGAGAGCCTGGCTGGGTTCAGATGCCACTCACTGATCTACGTGCTTTCCAAAAGTTGCACCTGCTTCCCATCATGTGCCCACTGCCTCAGTTTGTTCATCTGTAAAGTGGGGATACTAAGAATGCCTCTACCCCTGAATGTGGGGAGGATTAGATATATTATGAGGTGCAAGACACTTAGGACTTTGCCTGGCAGGAACATGCACGTCATATAAATGGTAGCTGTTCTTACTACCCCTGTGTTTGGACCAACAAGGCTGCGGCAGTCTTAGAGTTTAGGTTATTCCACATTTTCAGGTCTGCACTCAAGTCTCCATCCATCTTGGACTTTTCCTTCCTTCTGGATAGAAGAAGACACTTGGGAGGGGCACCAGATACTGGAGAGACCCTGGGACCTGGGAAGCCAGGACTCCAGCGTCCGGGCTAAGCGGGCTGTACTGTGCTCTCTGCAGAATGACTCACCCCTTTTCTGTTTGCCCAGCTTGGGGGTCTCTCCAACAGTCTCCACGTACAGAGGAGCCCCCAGAGCCACCAAAGGTAACACTGGAGGGGCTCTCGAATGAACATATTCAAGGCCCTTATCTCAAATGGTGACCCCCAGCCGGGAAGAGTCATACCCATAGTCCCCGGGGCAGGAGCCCACGCTGGATGATAACCTAAGTCCTGGGTTTCAGCCATTTGCTGCTGTGTCTCTGACATGGCCCTGCTCTGTGGAAGGCCTGGGGTGGCAGAAGTTCCGTGACCTTATTGTTATAAAGCACTTTGTAAAAATAAAGTACTCCGGCAGGACCAAGCCTGGCACTGGCTCTCCTGCTCCTCTGAGTGGAGGGGACCCAACTCATCACAGTGGAGGCAAATTAAGGCACATTTGTTTTATGCAGGGCACCACTTAGAAAATTGCTTCTCCCCATGTCTCCTGGAAAAAATCCCTTCCTTTGCAAGGGGTGAGCTTCTGGCTCTAAGAGAACCATTTATTCTGATCAGATCGAAGTAATCGTTAGGGGCCGTGCTCCTCTCTGGGTGGGGGCTTCCTTTATTAAATATGTAGGGAGGCCCTCTAACGGGTTGTTTTACGTAGATCTAGAGGTGCATTTGTCATGGGACTGTCTAATACGCACTGAGCTCTCTCCTACCATTTCTTGCTGTGCCTTCTTGGGGCAGCCCTGCAAGGCTGTTACACAGTAAGAGAGAAAAAAATAAAACAAAACCTGGATTCAACCACTTAGTACAACCTCAGACAAGTGACATGACTGGTCCTGGAAAATGGAAATAACGAATGTGTCCCGATCTACTTCAAGGGTCAGTGAGGAGTCTGAGCTCACTGCCTGGAAGCGGCCCCGACTTCCCACATGGGGAAACTGAGGCCGAGAGATGGGAACATGGAGACCAAAGTGCCCACAACCCCCGAGGCACAGAGTGGGAGACACAGGCTGCTCAGCTGCCCTGAGGTCTCCACTCACTGTGGCTTCCAGTTAATCGTGTCGGAGCAGACACCGTAAATATCGACTCAAGTGTAGGAGTTGTTCTAAATCAGCCTTTTGGTCCTTTTCATGCACAAAATGGACACAATGAACACCTGGATGTGACAGGACGGGGGGCAGGAGCAAATCAAACAGACCAGGGAGTGTGCTTTGGTGGCCCTGAAGAGACACACTGGTTTAAGAGCTCATCACACATTTCCCCCGCTTCACCGCTGGGGAAACTGAGGCAACAAGGACCCCTGGGGTGCTCAAGGAAATGCACATTCCCAGGGCCCACAAACATTGCATTCAAACAGGACTCTGGCCAGAGCCGAGGCATCTGCATTTTAATCAGCTTCTGCCTGGGGTGGTCTTGGGAAAATTGTCCAATGAAATTGTCTTGCATGCCTCTCAGAAGACAAGACGAGGGGCAGCACCCGGTGGGTGGCTCAGTCGGTGAAGCATCTGCCTTCAGCTCAGGTCACGGTCTCAGCGTCCTGAGATCAAATCCCATGTTGGGCTCCCCCCCTCAGCCGGGGGTTCTGCTTCTCCCCCTTCTTCTGCCCTTAGCTCCGGCTCATGCTCTCTTTCGCATGCTCTCTTTCGCTCTTTCTCTCATAAATAAAATCCTTTAAAAAAAAGACAGGAAAGACAAAAAGATATTGCCACATGCCAGGCTCTTCTCACGCAGGATCTTACCTATTTCTTTCCAATCAGGAAACAGACACAGAGAGGTTAAGTAACTTGCCCAAAGTCACAGAGCTACGAAGTGGTCAGTCTGGACTTCCTACTCCATGAAGGTCTAACTTCATATTGTCACTCTGTCCCTTCTTCATGACAAGGACCAGCACGCAGTGCTTCCTTTCAAGGTGCTCTGGAGAGCAGAAACTCTACTGTGTCCCCACACTCTGCACAGCCCCATCAGACGCACTGATCGCCCCCTACAGCCTAAACAAGGAGTCAGGTGGTCCCTCTGCAACCCCAAGCCACCACACCCACCTGCACCTCATCCCTCGGCCTAGCCAATCTGAAGAAAAGCAGAGTGTCACCTCCCTGCATCCCTGCCCGGGACACACGCAACAGCCGGATTCAAAGGAAGCCTTTAGCAATTAAAGTGAGAGGCATGCAAAGGCAGTCTGGGCGGATGGACAGCCTGACGTTCCTGCTCCTTGTTTGCTCACGCATGTTCTAGATGCATAAAAATGCACATCTCCTCCACCACCGTGTGGAGCAGGGACATGCACTGTGCTCTGCTCGCTTCTCTCACGGAATACTGTCCAACACCGACCCAAACCAGCTGGGGGGAGGGATGCAGCCACTGCAATCCCCGTGAAGGAGATCTGCCTGGTAAGAGGAGTCCTGGCTGGTAGTCCAGGTCCTGTGGCTTTTGGCAGTGGCATCCCTGCTCTCGGCCTCAGCTTCCTTGCCGGTGAAATGGCACGGTGAAGTAGCCCAACCATGAGGCCCAGCACTTCCCACGGTGCCTGCTCCGTGAACATCTGTGCCATGAAAGGAGGAAATGAGGAGGCCTGTCGATAATTATCTAGTGACATTCCCACATCAGTCTTGGGTCAAGGTCATGCTCCACCAAATATCCGTGTCTGGGAGAACGACTTACACCTCTCTGGTTGCAGGAATCAGTCCAGATCGCAGAGCCCTACCTGGCTTTCCTGGCCCTCTATGCAACCCATTCCAGGCCTCCCCAGGCCTCCATCCAAGACTAGGTGTCCCATTCTTGCAGTTGCTGGCGAAACACCCGGATAATCGGACGAACCAATCAGGCTGAGGTAAAAACGGCTGCTAAGTGACTAGTTCAGATGGATGGAACCAACTCCTAGACCCCATCGACATTTCACTCATGGCCATGAACTGTTCAGTTCTGAGGGGCGTGGTCAGCCCTGTGACAACATGAGGGGAAATCTGAAACAGGGTAGGGAATGAGTCTGTGACTAAAATCAAATATGAAGGGAACCCACCTTCTCCAGTAGGCCAGGTTTTGATTTTCTAGAGCCAGGTTTCTCAACCTCAAAACTATTAGCATTCATTGCTGTGGGGAGTCTCTGATATATTGTAGGTTCCCAGAAAGCATCCCTGACCTCCACCTACTAGAAGCCAGTAGCATCTCCCCATCCACCAATCAGGACAACTAAAAAGGTTTTCAAACACGGCCAAATGTATTGTAGGAGGCAAAACTGCTTCCTGTGGAGAACCAATGCTCTACAATGAAAATAACAAAAATTTGGTGATCTGGTAATGCAGTACTAATCGATCCCAGGTTCTCGGACAGACCGTCTCTTGCCACTTAAGCCTGCATATTCTGGTCTCCTCTACCTGGAATCTTCTCTCCCCTCATCCCATTCCCACCACAACACGTGGCAAGCATCTACCGCTCAACTCGGAGGTCGTTTCATCTGTGAAGCCTTTCATGGCCTCCTAAACCGGGAGGTCAGAGAGACACTTTCCCTTTTTGAAAACAGGTTGTGCTCTGGTCTGTCACAATGGGGTTATTTCCCAGCACCCCTTGAACTAAACCTTGTACTCTGTGAGGGCAGGGTCCCCACCATACTGATGCTAAAATCCCAGTACCTAACACCATGCCAAGGAGCAAGTGAATGAATGCATGAACAGAAATCTAACACTTCATGACGGCCTGCTACGTGGCTGGCCCACCAGGAGTCCTATCAGTACACCTGCCCCTTGATGTCCAGGTTGCATCCTAGGCAATTATCACCTCACGCTTCCAGAACGTAACAGACTCCCAGAGCAGAGAGAACTCATCCAGGGTCACACAGGCAACAGGTGGATTGACCGGGAATGGGAACTAAAGCCTGCGTGGCTTCCACTCTGAGTCTGACCTTCTGTCTTTCCATTTGTGAGCTCACCTGCCTTGCTTTTAAAGCAGCCTCTTGCCTTTGGACCTTGGCCCCCAAGGGGCACGCCCCTACTCCCTTTCACCAGGTCCCCTAACCCTGTTGACTCTGAGCAGCACAGCAGCAGGCAGGTGAGTGTGGGCGGGGACAATGCGTGCGCCCTGGACCCCGGCGCCGGCCTGGTGGGGGTCTGGCTCAGCAGCCAGGCTTCTCTGCACAGCAGCACAGACCTAAGCAGAAGACGGTGGGCATTTTCCACACACTCTCCTGTCTCTTGCGGTGTTATTACACACCTTCAACCTACCCGGTAATGGGGACCTTCGGGGGCTGGAACAGAAACAATGATTTCCCCCCGCTTTCTCCTAGAGTCAAGTCCAGAATTTAATAAAGGTTACGAAAAATACTATAAGGCATTCCAAAGCCTCCTCGCTGCAGATTTTTTTTCTTTTTAATTTAGTTTTGGCCGTGATGTTAGATTGACAGTCCTGAGGGCTGAAGTTTATCCATTCCCATAACGGGTCTGGTCCAGACACAGAGTTTGAGCCATTTTTATGCATGAACACACACATGCGCACGAGCGCGCACGTGCACACACACACACACACACACACGGCTTGAAAAGAACAATCTCTTCTACAAAAACAGAATCAGCTGCATGAAACTGATCTGGGCCCCATCTGCCTGTCCCACTTCTGACTCCTAAAGCCACACTCTCTGATGTAAACTGACATTTCACAATCAGTCAAGACCTTCCCTCTAGCTAACCATGCCCACCATCATTTGATCCTGCTTTTTCTCCATGCTTGGAATTCGCCTCTTAGTTTTAGCCCTTCCTGGTTAGAGCCTCTTCAGGGAGCATGGACTTTGGCTTCCAAAGTGCCTGATGGCTTTGCCAACCTACAGCCTCACCCCTACCCCACTCTGCAGAGCACCACTCCTGCTCCTTTCATCCGGAATCACCAGCACAACACTCAGGAAAAGTGACGGGGAGGGAGGAGGAGGATTCCAGGACCACAAGGACACCTTCAACACTACAAGTCAACATGCTTTCGGTGTAAAACATGTCGAGGATTGATTCTCATCTTAATATGAATTACTTCCCTCATGTGGAAGAACCAGAGAAGGCATTTTAATTGTTTTTCTTGATTCCTGTGCATTTCAGCTTTTCGTCCTTGTTAGCAGGTAGGCATTTCGACACACATTTTGTAGATGAAGACACAAAGACTCAGAGTAAAACTGAGTTGAATCTACTTATACTGACCTCGATTCCTGCAATCAATCAACAAAAGAATTACTAATTACCTATCAGCTGGGTACCATGTAGACTCAGTGGACACAATGAGAAACATGACAGACATGGCCATGAGCCATCTAACTGGAGAGGAACATGTGCTCATCAACCCACATGGTGCCCAACACCATGTGAGAAGCACTTGATGGGGGTAAGTGTGGCCACAGGAGCCCAACCCAGCTATGTATGGTCTTGCAGACTCACTGGAGGACATGGCATCTGCGTTTAGGGCTATGGCATGCATAAGTCTCCAACAGGAAGAACAAAAGCACTCCATCTATCCAGAGGGGTCAGATGGGAATATCCAGGAACAAACAGTGAATATGGATCCTTTGAAAAACTTAGAAAAAAATTCTGCTTGGCTAGCACGCAGATCTGAGGGAGCAGGGAGAGGCCATAGCAAGTGATCAGGCTAAAGAGGTGGGCTGGGGAAGAATCATGCCAGGACTTGCCGGCCATGCTTAGGATGTGGAATTTCCTCTGATGTCCATGGGGAGCCACTGCTGAGAGTAAGCTTCAAAAGAGACAAGACGGGTAGGCTGGCCTCTGCCTTCTCTGCCTCCAAAAGGGGCAGATGGAGTGTGAAGGCACTTGGGTGTGGGAAGGGGTAGAGTTGAGAGAAACTCACTATAGGAACAGGACTTGTCTGCATGACCCTACAGCTGGAGAGGCCAGGACGGGCATCCGGAGCAAGAGTGGGTCTGGGATACTGCGTGTCAGGCTTCAGGAGCATTAAACACAAAAGGACAGGAGTTGGGCATTGCTGGAGCAGCTGTTTGGCGAGAGACTACGACATCATTCATGTAACTTAGTTAATAATAAAACGGGCAGACAAGAGACGCCATCTGAAGTGTAGACTCCTGGCCCTGATCCCTGAGGGAGAGGCTGATGACAGGCCAGACTCCTGCAGGTCCAGCACGACACAAGACTGTCGTGGGTTACCCACATGAGAATGTCTGCGCCAGGGTGCTCGCGCTCACCTCACTCCTTCCGGCCCCGGCACCAGACATGGCTAGCACAGCCCTCCGCCGCGGCCTCTGTCGCCATGGGCTCTCCAGGCACCCCAGTCTGACGTTCTCAACAGCAGCCAGCCCAGCCAGTCCTGAGTCAGAGCTGAGCTGACCTAGACTGGTCACGTGATCGAGGAGCAGGGCACTTGGGCCGGAACCCTTCTCTCCTTCCCGGATTCAGAGTCTCCTCTTCCCTTTATGCTCTCCCACTGGACTCCTTAATGATGAAGAGTGCCTCATCAATTCCCCTACTAATTACCTGCTGTATGTCCTCATGGCGACTGATAAGGAGGTAATTAGGATGGACATGCTGGGATTACAGGAAGGGGGAAATGTACTGCTGTCAAGATAATGCCACTTTCCCACCAACCCTGTCCCTGAAAAATGACCAGGCAGAATGTGGGGTTGTTTTAGAGATGGAGGAGCTGGAAAGGGAGTGAGGGGAATGGGCGTGGAATGAGCAGATGGAACTACACACTTCAGAGCTGAAGCGGCCCTTCACCATAATTCAGAAGTCCCAAGCCCAAGTGCCTCCGGACCCCAGACCGGCCGTCAGATGAGTGGAAAAGAAGAGGCGGAAGGAAATCAGCAGCACACGCATGACGACAAATGACAAATGACAGCCGACACTCAGCCTTAGGGAGTGACTGCGGAGGAGAGATGGGGAGTCCACCTCCCTTCCAGAAGAGGCAACATAACGTGGGCACACTAGCATGCCATCAGTCCCATTCGGGCGGCTCTTCCCATTCTTCCAGAGAAGCTAGAAATCCAGCTGTTGTGTGAAATCTCTCACTTATTTTCTTCATTTTGGAAACGCATCAGCTTAAAAAAAAAAAAAGAAAAGAAAAGAAATACATATATTTTGCGAGCCAAGCAAAATGATAGCGTTGTGCCAGATGTGGCCTGTGGGCAGCTAATTTTAGTCCAACACCTTGTTTACAGACATGGAAACTGAATGGATGTTCCGAGATGAAGAGGCCTTGCCCAAGGTCACCGAGCAAGTTAATGGCTGAGCCAAGACTCAGACACGCTTGCTCTCACCACCCTCCCGCCTTTCACGAGACTAAAAACTGGAGGCTGATCACAGATCACAGGAAGAAAACAGGCACGTAAATAAAACCAATGAGTGCACACAGAGATACCAAATTGTACCAAGAAAATTCTGCAGCAGAAAAGAAAGAGATCACTTCTGGGGGTGGCTATGGGAAAAGGAAAAGGGGGAGACCAAAAGCTTCAGGTACAAGAGACTCAACCATGTACTGTCCCAATATAAGAATCGTATATATGGGGAATTGGACCAATCCATTGTCAGGAGTGACAAACTGTTGGAAGTGCCAAGAAAGAGTATCTATCTTCAAAGAAACTGGGGTGAGTTGGGGTGCCTGGGAGGTTCTATCAGTTGAGCCTCTGGCTCTTGATTTTTGGCTCAAATCATCATCTCGGAGTCCTGGGATCCGGCCCCTTATTGGGCTCCCCATTCAGCAGGAAGTCTGTTCAAGGATTCTCTATTATTTTTCTGCCCCCATTCACTCGTGTTCTTTCTCTGTCTCTCAAATAAATAAATAAGTCTTAAAAAAAAGAAACTGGGGTGAGCCAAAGAAGGGGGGTATGGAATCTATAGGGAAGGGATGATAAGCCCTCAAAGACAAGATGGCACTTAAGATGGAGTCTGAAGGGTAAACATTTCACCAGTGCCTAAGAACGGTGGATTTAAGACCCTCCGGGACACAGAGGATTGGACCATTTGAGACCTAGTGGAGGGTATGTCTACCAGGCAGTGAGAACATACAAGCAATGATCCTGATACGGAAGGCATGAGGTTTAGGTAGCTGGAAAGCCAAGGTCGGTGTAGCTGGAGTGCACATTCATGAAGGGGGCCTTGAGTGGCGAGGCTGAAGGGGGATGTGCCAAGCAAAAAAGTATGTATCTATCAGGTAGGGAAAGAGCACCTGCTGCAAGTTTGTGAGCAAGGAACAGAGGTGGTGACGCTATAGATATTCTGTCTGGGGATGAGTCACCTGGCGGTATGTATACCATGAACTAGAGGCTAAAAACTGATGCAGAATCCCCTTGGGAGGGTGCTAAGAGCTCACTCATCCTTGTTCAATAAATACTTGTTTGAACCACCACGTTCTAGGCACTGTGCTAGGAGGAGCCGGGAATCCAGTGATGACCACAACAATCATCCTTTGCATTTACTGCGCACCTCGTGATGGCCCACACACCTTCTGAGAGCAGTTTCGGCCCCCTTCATGGGAGGCCAAGCATAGAGCCTGACACAGAATAAATGCTCAGGAATGGTTTGCTCCCTATAACTGAACAGGCACAAAGGATAAGGTGAAGGACGGAGCTGAGTATGTCCAGTGGACGCATGGATGGGAGAGAAGATGCCTGGCGGCATAAAAGATCTCGGCTTCTGAGATTAGGATTCGGGTGTGTCCAGATTCTTCCTAACTGTTAGGCAGCCCTTCCCAGCCCGAGGGTCAATTTCTGAATCTGCAGAATACAGAAGCTTGGCTAGTTCCAATTTTCTGCGTCCCAAACGTCACATAGGAAATTGAAAACATGATAAAATAGGAGAGATGGGGAGAAAGACAGCACAGAACGTGCAGAATGTCCAAGGCTGGAAAAATAGAGTGGCAAAAAGAGGAGGATGAGAAAAGCCAGATTTGGAAAATTTGGGGGCTGCTGGGAACCATGGAGATGGATAGCTGTCAACTTCTAGAACCACCTCTCTACCCTGACCTACCCCTGGCAAGACCTCACTCAGCCTGAGTGGTCACTGCTGTTTCCCATCAGTTGCATTACTATAATTACTTGAGCTTATGGGTGTTCTCGAGGTCCTCCCTACACTGTGGAAAAGCACTTTCCTGATGAATCTTAATTAATCCCTCACCACCCCTGTGCATGGCAGTGACTGCTGAGTGGCCTCATGTTTCCTCCCAGGGAAATGGGCATAGATAAGGGCTGGAAGGTCACTCAGTCAGTCTCAGGCTGATTCGGGACCAGAACTTGGGACACTTCTCCAGGCATTCATCACTGGCCCCAGGGACTGACTCAGCCCTAGAGGCACAGAGTGATTGAACTAGGGGTGCCAAGTCACTTCGAGAAGAAAGTGATGGAGAGGGGGTGACGAATCGCAGTCTCATGGGGAAGATAAGAAGAGTGGGTGTTATTTCGAGGTGGCAAGGAAGGTAAAGTGAAGGCTTGGCTACCATCCCAAGGAGTCTAGACTCTATGTGAGAGGTCTAACTTCCACTGGGATACAAGAGAAGGGGAGGGTGGCCTCCTCCCCTAGGAACAGAGAAAAGCAACTTCTGGTAAGAAGGTTGTAAAAGGTGCTCCTCTAACTAGGGGATCAGAAAAAGGTCACCCCGGCAGGAAGAGCAGGGAAAGGTGGCTTCCAGCTGGAAGATCAGGGCTGGGTGACATTGTACATGAGGGCAGAGAAGACTTAGAGGAAGAGAAGGCATTTAAGTTGACTGCCCTTCAATAACTCCAGGTCAGGGGTGCCTGCAGTGGCTCAATCGGTTAAGCATCGACACTTAGTCTCAATCTCAGGGTCATAGGTTCAAGCCCCAGGTAGGGCTCCACACTGGGTGTGGAAGCTCTTTAAAAAAAACAAAACAAACAAACAAACCAAAAAAAAAAAAAAAAAAAACCAGACACATTAAGCTACTGTCACAGCTCTGACCTAGAGGCAACTGCCTCGCCTTCCTCATGTTAAGGAGTTCATTTGTCCAACTCACTGCTTTCAAGTTCCTCATTTTTAAACATGCATTCAGGGTCCCTGTCACTGTTGGGTGAGGATGAATTGGGAGAGGGTTTTGAAGGAAGGCAGAGGAGAGGAGAACCACCAAGAAAGAGGGAGAAGAAACCCTGCTGTTTTTAATCAACTAAATGAGGAAGGAGGGGAAGCAGGGAGAGAAGGTGAGAAGAGAGGCCCTATGTACTTCCTTCTCCAAGAGGACTTGGCAAGAGGTGTTAGCTCTCAGGGACTCCATACAAAGTGGCCATGCTCAGTTGGTGCTGGGGTCATAAATGCAGGGCCCAGAAAAGCCAGGAGATTGCAATGATAATAGCTACCATTTACTGTTTACTGTGTTCCAGGAATCGGGCTCGACACTAAAATAATAATAGATGTGACCACCATTCTTAAGCACACAATGTCCCAGGAGCTTGCGCTTGAACTGTTAACATTCCTATTTCTACGTGAAGAAACTGGGACTCACAGGGGTTAAGTAGCTTCACCAAGGTCACCAGGAACTGGCAGCGTGTGGACTCCAGCTCAGGCTCTTGCGACTCCACAGCCCTGGCGCTTAACCACCGTGCACCCATATGAGGACTTGTTTCTCTGTACCTACAGCTTCCCCATTACCGAAGATATAAGCTGATGTGGCCAGAGTCCCCGAAGCAGAGATTACCCAAGAGAGTCTGGCTTGTGCCCCTACACCCTCCTCCACCAGGCTGCTCCAGCCAGTTCACAAGAGGAAATAATTCTCGGGCCTAAATGTGGTAAAGAACACAGGCTCACTTTTGTACACTCTGCCTAAGGTTGCAGCAAACCCAACTCACGCAGCAAGAAATGAGCCCAGCTGAGACAAAAGGAAGCTTTCTGTCTAGCCAAATGTGAGGGACATGTGGAAACCCCCCTTGGGCCCCTCTCTAAACCCATCCTGAAGACTCTCCAAAGATTGGTTAGTAATTCCAGTGCAGATAACAGAAGGGAGGACAGGGAGACACGAAGCCTTGGACTCCAGTTATGAAAGGAGCCAAGAGTTGGTGTTTCCCCACTCTTACTTCAATTCTTGAACTTGACTTTCGTGCAAGACTCTGCCTCCAGCCCCAGTAACCTATCGTCTGCCCACTCCTCACAGCCTACACTCACCTTTCTGTCAACCTCTGTGAATACCAGTGGGGAAGGGGAACAGACAAGAATCCCCTAATTTTAGCTAGGCAATTTCCACCTTCCCTTGGAGATCGTTTTGACTATAGAGTCCTGGCTAAAGGGATATAAATGGAAGTTAGCTTAACTTGCAGACAGTTCCTGAAATGAAGGGGACATTTCTTGTCCTGAACTTCTCTCCTTCATATGGCTAGAATTTGGACACAAGAGGTACGGCTGGGACAGCCATGTTGATCCATGTGATGAACTGGGGACTGTAGACCCAAGAGCAAAGGTCAAAGGCAAGATCAAAGGACCCTAGGTTTCCTATAGCACGGTCAACTACAAGAGAGACAGACACCATCTCAAGGTAGTCATTGGGATGTCGGGGTTTCGGTCCCTCCTCTCTGAATCAGTCCTAACATAGGGAGAAGGCATTAGGCAATGACAATGCTAAGTGTCTTGATCTCAGACATCACATTTCCTATGTCTTGTGTTTACCTGGAAACAGTATGATTTAACAAAAAGAACAAGGGTTTTGGAGACCAACAAGAATTCCAATAGGTTTCTACCACCTACTAGGCAGCTAAAACGTACTGAGCCATAAGTGTTCTCATCCAACAAATGGGGTTCTGAGGAGGAAATAAAATAAGCTGTACCTTCACAGAGGAAGGGCTGTGTCTATCTTATTCACTGATATATCTGTCTATCCACCAGTGCTGGCAAAAAGTAACTGGCACGTAGCAGAAGCTAGATGAAGAACCCGTGAATAAATGGACAGTGTACACCAAGCACAGGACCCAGTGTGGGTGCTCTTGAAACATTATTACCAACACAGAATGGAAAGAGTATTTCAGCTAGAGCTTTTGAAGATTAAACTGTAAGCCAACCAGAGACAGAGGGACAGAAAACACCCCCCAACTGGATCCATGAGTCAAATTTCTGGGTGTCACTATACAACCACTTGGAAGGGTCTTTTGGACCTTTTAATGGTACAAAGCAAAAAGATAATGACCTTCCTCTTCCTATTCTCTTTCCAGGGTCTCTCTCCCCAACAGCACCCCCACCCATGTTCTATGTAATTTTCACATATATTCTAAGATGCTAAATGTCTTTCAGACGTCACCAGGCAGGCTCCTCAACTTCTGTTGCAAAACTAGAAAACAGAAGGCCCTCGTGGGGTTGGCTCTCCACCATCAAGGAGCCTCTAGACCTAATGCAAGAGGGAAAGAAGAGTCGAATTGTTGGTGTTTTTGGAGGACCTGCTTCGTCTTATCATGGCAGTATGCCGTTCATTAGATCTACTCGTTAGGCTTCAAGCTAGATGTTGTACCATGGTGCACCACATTTCCTCATAGCAAGCCTGTAAGAATGCAGGTACAGCCTATTTGAAGGATGAGAAAAATAAAGGGAGAGAGAAGTGAAAAAGTTAAGAAAATGGAGGTTCAGGGGGTTTAATTAAGCTACTTGCCCGAGACAGGCACGGATTCCTGCCCCCACTCAAACGTGCACACAAATGTTTACAACGGCAGCATTCGCAACAGCCAAAGGGCTACCCAAACGGCCAATGACTGAGGCATCATTAACTAACTGTGGTACATCCATACAACAGACTATTCAATGGCCTTCAAAAGGAATGAGCTACCGACGACATCTGCTAAAACATGGGTGAACCTTGAAGTCATGCTAAGTGAAGGAAGCCAGTCCTAAAACACTACGTACTCTATGATTTCTTTTCTATGATTTCTTTTGTAGGAAGTAGATTAGTGGTTGCTTTGGAAGGTCATAGCTAAAGGGTAAGAGGTTTCTTCCTGATGTGCTTAAAATGTTCTAAGATGGCTGGGGACGGTTGCCCATATCTGCAAAGATATGAAAATCTATTGAGTTACCATCTAAGTAGATGAAATATATAGTCTGGGGGATTTTATCTCAATATAACTGTTTACAAGCAAAAGCTAATGCCTGACCCGAACCCACGTCTAGAAGGATTCCCTGTTCCTCTGGATCCTACTTCATCACCTGGACCTTGGCACGCAGCACCTCACGGAATCCCCAGGATGGTTCTGGGACGTGGAGATGGCTGTTCTCATTACATGACGAAGAAATAGAGGGCCAGAGAGGAAAAATAACGTGTTCTCTTTCCAAAAGACAATTTAATTTCAGAGAAGAAACCTGATTTTCTCAGCATCTCCATATGTGAGGTACTCACCCATGTTCATTATAAACAGAATGGGGGAGCCAGGACAGACAATAAAATGGCCCAACCTCACAATTTTCAAATTGCCCTCCACGTGCCATACCCCAGAGACCCATGCGAGTGCTCGGGGGTCACCGCAGGGAAATGGGGAAGTTCAATTGAGACCGGTTTCTAAATTCTGTTTTAGATCCTGGGCTTTAATTGAAAATGCTGCTAAGGTAGTTTGGAAGCCGCTGATCTTCTCCAGCTTGCCCATTTTAAACAGAAGATAATTTAAACCGGACCGGAAAAAGGTCTCTGATTCACTTGGTAAGCTAATACTAGAGCTGGGCAGGGGGCCAGCTTCCTTCCCTCTCCATCACGCATTCCTTTTAGTCCAGATTAATGGCCTGATTCAAGACTAGGCTGCAGATCTTGGTTCTGTTCACCAACTCGTGTTCCAAACCGGAGGGCAGCAACCTTTTCCTGTTAAGGCCAGATGGTAAATATTTTTGGCTTTGCAGGCCATATGGTGCCTTTAGCAATGAACTTGGCCATTGTAGTGGGAAAGGAGCCATAGGCAATACGTGAGAATGGGGTAGGGTTGGATTCCAATCAAACAGGTGGGGGGCCAGAGTTTGCGGGCTCCTGTCCTGAACGGATCCCCAACAGTCAGTCCCCCTGTCCCCAGCAGGGAAAGAGACAGCACAGGATAAGGAACAGTCCCCTTCTTGGAGCCTCTGCTGAAACTGGCAATGTGGTAGGCTAGAAATCACCTGGAGTCAGGAAGGAATGCTCTCGAATCCAGGTTTGTACTGGTTTACCTCTTAGACAGGGAGAAGTCAAGCCATCCCTGGGACGTGGTTTGATGTACATCATGGGGACAACAATGTTCACCCTCAGGGTCATTACAAGCATTACATGAGAAGTGGAACGTGAGCCCCTCCTTTGACACGGGGGAGAATGATGATGTTAGGCCAGCCAGCTCCACTCTCCACCATCGTCTCCCACCATCTGCCTTCATTAACCACCTGGCTCCCTTTACTCACCTGCCTCCGGCCACAAAGGCCTCCTTGCTCGATTCCTTTGCACACAGAGCCTGTCCCAGCCTCCGCGCCTTTGTTTTATTCATTCATTCATCGAGAGAGCACATACACACACATGAGTGCATGGAGGGGCAGAGGGAGAGGGAGAGAGGGAATCTCAAGCAGGCTCCACACTCAGCATGGAGCCTAAAGCAGGGCCCAAAGCAGGACCCCAAAGTCATGACCTGAGCTGAACTCAAGAGCAGGCCACCCAACCAAAGGAGCCAAGAGGTACTCCCCCCTGCCCCCAACCTCTGCACCTTTACCCGTACCTCTTCCCTCCTTGGAAGGCTGTTCCTCAGACCCTCCTCTTGGCTTAACCTTCTCATATTCCAAACTGCCACTTTGGGCAGGAGCTTCCTAATGACAGGCTCTAAAATATCAACCCCTACCTTGCCGCTCAAGTCACTCCATCACATGACCCTGCCTTCTTTTCTTCAGAGCCCTACCTGCTAACTTAAATTTCACCACTCACGCGTTCATTTACTTTTAATACTTTTTTGCTTCTTTATCAGCTCCATAAGGATCTTACTGGATCTTTCTGGCTTCCTAGAATTGAGAACGGAGTGACAGGATGAATGGACAAAGACAACATGCTTTGTGCTTATACACACACGAACACACATGCACGCACAGACACAGGAATATTACTCAGCCATAATAAAGGATGAGATTGTGCCATTTGTGACAATGTGGATGGACCTTATATCACACTAAGTGAACTAAGTCAGACAGAGGAAGACAAATATCCTAAGACCTCTGTTCCATGTGGAATCTAGAAACAAAACAAATGAATAAACAAACAAAAAGCAGAAACAGACCTATAAATACAGAGATGTATTTATACTGATGGTCACCAGAGGGGAGGGGGTTGGAGGGCTGGGGAGAATGGGTGAAGGGAAGTGGGAGGTACAGGCTTCCAGCTATGGAATGAATAAGGCACAGGATTAAAAGGCAGAGCATAGGGAATGCAGTCCAAGTATTGTAAGGTGAGCATAGCTATGCGTGTGATTAACAGCATAACATACAGAGTTGCGGAATCACTGTTTTGCACCTAAAACAAACATAACATCGGGTGTCAGCTATATCCAGAATTTTTTTTTTTTTAAAGAATGGAGGCTGGAACATAGTAAAGCACTCAGCAAAAATTTGTTGAAAGAAAAATGGATATATGATGATCCCCAGGCTCCTGTAAATTTCTGAATTATCTCCCCCCGCCCTTAAGCTCCTTGGGAAGTACTAGGTTTGAACACAGAGCAAACACCTGCATGTCAGGAAGGTCAATCTAATGATGTATCCCTCAATTAGGTACTGGGTTACCTGGAGCACAGAGATCCCCTGTTTGGAATGATCTGGGTCTCCAATGACATTGACTCTCGAGAGCTAGCATTGAACCCAGACTGCAGGAAAGCTACTTCATTAAGCTCCATATTAAGTTAGACCTGCAGGGCCCCCTTCACTCCATCCCGGCTTATATTTTGCTGTGGGGGAAACTGAGGCCCAAAGGACTTTCTCACAGTCTTGTTCCTCAATGAATGAGGAATCCCTTAAATGAACCAAGTTATAAAATTCTAGAGCTGCAACGTTAAAAGTCACCCCATCTGATCATACAGATGGAGAACTAGAGCAAGAGAGGAAAGTGAGACTTGCCCAAGATCCCACAGCACGGCAGGGGCAGGATTAAGACTCAATTCCACAATGTGTCTGTACCCAGAGTTGGAATCACACCACTAGCCATGCACGCTGCTCTCTGGAGAGAAACAGAAAAGGAAAAAGAAATCATTCCAGGCACATATTTTGCAATAAGTCCTGACAATATGAACAACACACGACAGCTTCATTGAACAAATTGGCAGCCAGTGCAGGTAGCTTAAGGAGACAGGAGGCCTGGAAAGAGAAAGAGGGGAGGGGAAAAAGACCACCAGACACACCGAAATCTTCCCATTCTGCTCTTTGCTAAGCCTGTCTCTGAGACAAGGACTCAGACAGGAGACGCTTGGGGTACGGTAAGTCGAAGGGAGGTTCGCACACGGCATGTGAGTGAGTACGTGTATGCGTGCGGGTTCACATGTGCGCACAGCTCCCCAGAGACTGCATGGGGGAATAATCCAGTCGTGAGATGTCACTCATCTTTTATACAAATTAACCTCCACCCCCCTAATGCAGGGATTAATTTGTTCTTTGTTTCCTTGACATTCAGCAGGGGAGATCTCCGAAGAATTAAAGAAAGTTCTTCAGGAGGTGAAAAGGGGAACTCAGGGCTTTGGAGCCCTGGAGCCCTGAGTGATCAGCATCTGCTGCACAGCTTCCTGCGGAGACAAAGGAGCAGTGTGCCTTACTCTGGACCTGCTCCTGTTTGTAGGAAGAAGCCCATCACAGTCACCAGATCACACTAAATAATAGTATCGCATATGTATTCTGCACCCGGTCTTTGGCGAGTGTTTTGCATACACCTTAGTAACTCCCACCAGCTCACTGCCAGCCATCCAAGTCCCCACCAGCCTAGGTCTACGACAGTGTTCCTGATCTCACCTAGGATCTATGATGCTTTGCCCTCCAGCCAATGGCTTCTGGCAGTCAAGGGCCATCCCCAGCCCTCCCACTCCCAGATGGCCCCCCTGCCCCTTTGTTCTCTACTCGTAGAAGTTCCAGATCTATTAGTGTCTGTGCCCCAGAGGGGCCATATCCCGTCATTCCCCCACAACTGGAAGCCTTACATTTTGTGACAAGTTCTGCCATAAAGGATGAATTTTAAAAGAAACACAAAACACCATCACACATACACACACACACACACACACACACACACTCAAAAGTATGGACCTCCCATTTTTCCCTTTAGCTGTGTATCTGTTTGCTGTCACAGTTTGGATGAATAAATAAGCCATCTAACATTATTTTTGGAAAGAGAAGCAATATAAATAAATAAAAACATAAAATAAATAATGTTAACACTGAATTAATAAAGATGGGTTTTAAAAATATGTACTGCAAATCACATTTTACGTGAGGAACCCGAGGAATCACACATCACCCTACTGTATCTCTGCTCAATGCAACCAATTCCCGTGAAATAGGGACTTTCCATTCTGTAGATGGGTCCCCAGAGGCCAATGGGGGAAAGGCAGCCATAAGTTAATTGGCTTATTCAAGGAATTAAAATTGTTCTGTTGCAGGGCAACGACCTATGACTTCTGGGTTCCGGGAATCAAAATTCCTTTATGTTTGGCCCAAACTAAAAATGTTTGAAAAGCTGGAACCAAGAGCAATGAAGAGAGAGGTCATTTTCATTTCTTTCATATGTACTGTACGTTGCCCAAGATGGTGAGCGTCATGCCTGGCATGAAACTGGGTGGTTTGCAAACGTTATCTCATCCCATTCTCTGAACAACCCCATGAAGGAAAAGGAGCACGCCCATTGTTCAGGTGAGGATATTTAGGATTAGAGAATAATGACTTTCTGAAGATGACATGGCTTTTAAAGGTAGTCTGCACATTTGTGAGTGCAACACATATAACTTTCACTGTTGAGTTTCCCTCTTACTGAGGCAGATTTCAGGAAATAAGCCATCATGGGGGAGAAAAGGTAGGGAACTTCTCTGCAAACAATCAACAAGTAGAAACTCTGTTTTAAGCAAAAACAGTATAGGAGACACTGAGTTAGTTCACAGTCAAGGGAAGAAGCAGAAGCACACACACTAACTTCATATCCAAGGCATGGGAGTCAGCTGAATGTGTGCTAACGACTTTGGGCAGCCAATCCAATGGGTATAAAAAACTGGCTCATCTTTCAACAGTCACAGTGTTACCAAAAATCCATATTTGGTGGATTTATGGGAACCTAATTCGGCTCTTAGTCAATGAACAATGAAACAAATAGGAAAGTGGCAGAGATCAATGGATTGATCTATTACTTATCTGTCTATAATTTCCCAATACCTGCTAATCACCCTCTCATCCTCACAGACTAGCTAGAGAAAATAGGAGATGAGGAAAGATTCCAATTGTGCCAATGGGAGAGTGAGACTACTAGTCCTCTATGCAATACAGGTCTATCTTTTAAAAATTATTACTTTCTACCCTTTTAGGACATTTAATTTCCGGAGTCAGTCCCATGCCCATCATGACCTTAATGAATTTGCCTTCTCAATCTTTTAATTCCTCAAATAAAATGCCCCACTTAGCCTCTCTTCATTCTTAGATCTACACCTAAGAACTCTCTTCTGTAAGTATGCCAATACTCAACTGCATGGCTCTTCTCCATTTCTGTGTTCAACCACGCATTCATGCATCCATCCACCCACGTACATATCTTCTCCAAAACTTTTTCAGATGGCTTATCTTGTGCTGGACACACATAAGACAAGGTTCTGAGGGCTTAGCAAGTAATTCATAAAACAGATGATATTCACAACATTCTCTGAGATGAAGAAGAAAGTGATAAGTGTATCGGTATAAGAAAGACATGTCTCAGGATGCTTGGGTGGCTCAGCCTTGGTTAAGCTTCTGCTTTCAGCTCAGGTCATAATCTCGGGGTCCTGGGATCGAGCCCCACATCAGGTTCCCTGCTCAGCAGGGAGCCCGCTTGTCCCTCTCCCTCTGCCACTCTCTGCTATTCCTGTGTTCCCTCATTCTAAGTAAATATATAAAATCTTTAAAAAAAAAAAAAAAAGGCAGCGGGGGCGGGGAGGGGAGGGGAGAAAGACCTGTCTCCATGCAAGTGCAGAAAATGGTGCAGGGTGGGTCAGGATAGACACGACATGAATGAATTATATGAGACACATACAGGGGGAAGGAGTTTCTGCTCTCCCCTGATCACTACCACTAATCTACCAAGCTCCAGCTCTTAAGTGGCTTGGTGAAACCAATAAAAATGACTGGATCACTTTCATTTTCATGCTGGGTCACTGAAATTAAACAGCACACCCATCCATGGGAACTCTTTTTTTCTACCTCTACTGACCTCAAGATGGGCAGGTAAATCCAACCACCCAGCTTTGACTGCTTCTTCTCATCAGCTATGTAAGTTCACGCAGCTCTCCAGAGGTCCTCAGGGGCTGGCTGGGAGTTGATGATAGAGGACTTGTTGACCCCACATGGGCTGCTCTTTCAACTACTGGCTTCATCCAGCCTTCCCCCATGCTCTTGGGGGATCTTGGGTCTCACAGCAGCAGCAGAAGAGAAAGTAATGGACACAGTAGTGTTCAGACATTGTTGGATTCCTGGCTACAGTATATGAAAACTCCTAATTTTCTCTCACCAATTGGTATTAGTATTTTACATTTTGCCAATAAGGAAACTGAGGTTCAGAGAGGGAACTGATTTTGTTCCAGGTCACAGAAATTTTAATAGGGTAGGCAAAATGAGTTCAACTCTACCTGTAATCCTCTTTCCACCATGCCACACCACAGCTGAGACTGTGAAAAGTACATAGGATCTGGGGGCGCCTGGGTGGCTCAGTGGGTTAAGCCGCTGCCTTTGGCTCAGGTCATAATCCCAGGGTCTTGGGATCGAGCCCCACATCATGCTGTCTGCTTTGCAGGGAGCCTGCTTCCTCCTCTCTCTCTCTGCCTGCCTCTCTGCCTACTTGTGATCTCTATCTGTCAAATAAATAAATAAAATCTTAAAAAAAAAAAAGTACATAGGATCTGTATATCATGGAGACAGGAGGAAACAAGGTAACACTCTCCCACTCCCAGTGGTCCACTGAGTATATGCACACGCACGCACATGCACACACACACACACACTCACACACACACAATGCATTGCTGCCAACATCTCCAATGTCAGCAGACCAGCAGAGAAATACCGTGCTTTTTCTTGGGGAAACTTTCTCTGTTAAGAAGCAAGAACCCAACAGCTTTCTTGAGACCCATTTTTCATACAATTAATGTCAGGCCTCCCATGTTTCTTAATGAAATCTGACACTAACGGAGAAAAATGGATACATTAATATTGAGTTCATTAGTAAATAGATTACCCAAATGTTTGGGGTGAAGGAAGAAGGAGAAAGGGGGAGAGAGAGGCGCACATACCCTCTCAGCTTTCTGCCAAGAGCCTCTCTGAGGACCACATGCTGATCAAATATTTATGGATTTTAATGCACTGATCTGTTAAGTCTGGAAATATTCTCTTTTACCAATTTTTTTTTAAAGGGAGAGAGAGAAGACCCCACTTGACACTGTAGCATTTTACTGAGATGCAAACTGAGGCTTCTTGAGGGAAAAAAACAAAACAAAACAAAAACAAAAAACAAGGCTGAGAGAGAAACCTTTGTTTCCTGGACAGGAGGTCAAAAGGACTTTTCTCCTGAGACATCATGCCTCACCCCCCACCTACACCCCTCCATGCCAGGAGACAGAGACATGGAGAGAAGGGAAAGTGTGGCCCAGTTGGGAGAGAAAACAGACAGGCAGGGATAGCTGATGTAGAAGAAAAATGTCTTGTGTGCCCTGCTGAATTCCACCATCCCCCTCTAAAGAATCATTCAGCTGCCCCACGGGTCACCAGGCTCTACCACGCTAAGACTTGTGAAAGCAAGTGAAGCCGAAAGGCAGCAGCGGAAGCGCTGGTCCCAGTCCATTGATCAGGAGAGCCTGGTTCTGACCCTTCCTAGTTGGATTACCTCAGTACCTCGGACAGCTCCCATCACTTCCTGCCTCTGTAAAAAACAGATGCTAATAATGGCCTTAGCTTGTCTCCCAGAATCATTTTCGCCATGGTTAAATGAGGTCATGAGCAGGACAGCTCTTAATATAAACTGTAAAGTGCCATAAAACATACAATGTTGCTGTTTTTACAAGACATCCTGTCCCTTTATGTCCATGTGATGAGTCAGAAAGTGAAAGCAAAGGAGGTCAGGATATCAGTTGTAGTTCTGCAAACAACTACATTTGACCTTCATCAGGTCCCTTTGTCCCTCTGGACCCCCACTTGCCCGGCAGCAACATGGTCAGGCTGGACCACTGCTTCTGCGTGGCCTTTGCACACCCTTGAATCTATAAATACTCCGAGATTTCAGAAGGAGACCAGCCACGATGTTGTTGGATTCTCTAGAGACCCAAGGTTATCCTTGATTAAGGTCAAAGTGGAGAGATATTGAGAATTAGATGATCTCTTGAAACTACTGCAGTTCTCACATTTTGAGAGATGGGACATTTTGTGTCTCTTAAAGTCCTTGAGTAAGGAAATCTCGTGTCATGCTCGGAGGAGAAAACAACTTAATAAAAGTGAGGACAGAAAGAAAGAAGGAAATAGTTCAGGTAGAAATGGACCCCAGAGAGAGTAGATGTTCATGAATCAAACAGTTTCTTTCCTGGTCGCTGCGTTTGCTCTGTCATGGGCACTTTATTCACTGAGATAGGAATGATCTGCCAAAACATTTTTACACACAAGAGACGGAGATACACAGACAGATGGTGAGAGGCAGAGGCAGACACAGCCTCCAAGCAAAAGGCAGAAACTTTCCTGTTCTTTGTGAGCAGGAGGTTAAGGAAACAAAAAGAAAAAGAAATGGAAAGGAGAAAAAAATGTAAAGTAGCAAACAATCAGGAGAGAGACAATGCCACATTCAGAGTAGGGTCTTTGTATTCCAAACAGCAGTGACATTTCCTTAAATGACAAGGCAAATCCTTTCAAGTGGGCCTTTTTACAGGAGCCTCTTGCCATCCAATTTATTAGCTGAGAGAGAAATGCGGTGTACAGGAGGGTACAAAGCGGGAACCCAAAATGCATTTTGTTCCCTGAATCTTCCGACGACGAAGTGACTCACTGGCTCTATTGTGACAAAGTGAGAGGTCCCTGAGGAGTTCGTTTCATGTCTCATCCATCCTCAGAGTAATGGGAAAATCCCGCCTGTTTCTACAAAATATCAGCACACACTGTGTACCACATACACTCAATTCCATTAGATGTAATGGGACAAGATTGTCCCCGAAGTTGTTTTCAATTGCTTGAGTGCATCCTTCATTTAGGGAAACAAGAATATATGAGCTGTTTGACTCAAGTTGAAGTGTGGACCCAAGTCTGCAGGGATCAGCATGGCTAGTTCCATGGGGGTGGCCAGGTGGAGACCTGGTCAAATACCACCTTTTCCCAGAGGCGAAGAGATATTTTTGCATCTCGTTTTCATGTCATATATTACAAAGCAACTGGCTATTTATAACTGTTATTAACTGAACACAGGTCCCTGAATGGTCCACACCCGCAAAGGCACTTCCATTCTGTGAACGTGACAATCAGTTTCAGAGACAGAACAGCACATAAGCTGAAGAGCCAGATGGTCAAGAGACCAAATTCCCC
Source organism: Mustela putorius furo (assembly GCF_011764305.1). NCBI lineage: Eukaryota > Metazoa > Chordata > Mammalia > Carnivora > Mustelidae > Mustela > Mustela putorius. Next base: position 195,014 of record NW_025421428.1, read on the forward strand.
ATTCTGCCACTTCTAGTGGCTTGGCTGTTGGCAGGTCACTTAGCCCTGCTGAAACAGTTTTATCAGGTGAAAATGAAACAAAGAATGATAGCTGTTTGTTGGGATCGTTCAATTTAATGTGACGAGGGCAATGAAAAGTCTGGTGGGAAGCAGACAGAACTTGGGAAAGGCTGGTTGGCAGGGGGCTTCTGGAAGCCAGTCCTACCTCTGAAACGCCCTCCTCTGTGTGTGATTTTGTGTGGTTTCAGAGCTGGGTTTCCAGTGCCAGAAGAGAAGCCCAGAGACCTCAGATTTAACTCCGAGTGCTGCCACTAATTTACGAGGAACATTAGAATCGTCTCCCCTGGCTGGTTCCCTGCTTCCTCAGTGAATGGGAGGGGGTGGACTTGATTTGGCAATCGAGCAGTTTTCCAACTGTGCTTTCAGAACACAGCCCTGTCTTCAGACCCAGCTCTCTACAGAAATAGAACCCGCATTACAAATGAGAGTGGATATGGCCTGGGCACGCGGGTCAGAAGTCCTCCTTATACGTGTGCCCCTGCCCCTCCTTTAGTGGTGCCTTCTCTGCAGAGCCCCAGGGCATCATGGAATACACTGAGAAAAGCCACTGCCTCAGGGACATTGAGTTCTCCTCTAAGGACATTCTGCAAGAAGCACAGACAAGTGGCACGGGCAGTCTGATGGACTGGATGGCTCTTTCCTGACGTTCGCTTCGAAAGCTGGCTACTGACCATGTTGGCTCTTTCCCCCTCACCACAGGAAGACCAAGGCAGAGAGAGCCCATGAGAGACATGATACTTCAAGCAACAAATGGCAGTTGGGGTGTCTGGGTGGCTTTGTCCGTTAAGCCTCTGACTCTTGATTTCTTCTCAGGTCATGATCTCAGGGTTGCTGAGTGGGGAGTCTACTGGTTTGTGTCTCCCTCTGACGCCCCACTCTCTCTCATAAATCTGTCAATCAAACAATCCATCTTAGAAGAAGAAGAAGAAGAGGAGGAGGAGGAGGAGGAGGAAAAAGGCAGCCAGTAGGAGTCCTGTCCGCTGTCATTTCATTCCCACACACGGAGAGTGTGTGCCACAAGGCTATCCCTGTGATGGGCTGAAAGTCACGCCAGTACTTTTATTGTTTGCGTCTGTTCCCAATGGCTGCTGTAAAAAAAAAAAAAAAACACTACAAACTCAGTGTCTTAAACCAACCAAAATGATGCTCTCCCATTTCTGGAGGCCAGAAGTCCAACATGGGGCCAAAATCAAGGTGTCAGTTGGGACACACTTCCTCCGGAGGGTTCTAGTGCAGTACCTGTGCCTTGCGTCTTCCAGTCTGGCTTGTGGCCACATCCCATCCAAGCCCCACCTCTGTGGTCCCAGTGCCTCCTCCCTTTCCGTCTAAAGAAAGTCAAACCTCCTTCTGCCTCCCCCTGCTTCCCTCTGGGCACTGGTGATGACTTGTAGGCCCCAGAGAATAATCTCCCCATGTCAAGATCATTGACTTAATTGCGTCAATCCAGACCTTTCCTCCATGTAAGGTAAACATAAGGTCACATTCATGGGGTCCAGGGATTAGGATGTGGATACTCTGTCGGGCTCTGGGGGTGCATGATTCGGCCCCCTACCCTTGTTCCTCATTCACAGTCACAGCACAGACTTGAAGGATACACACAAGTACACCTGATAATTCACCCATGGAAGGTTTTTAAGCTCTACAAACATAAAGAGAAATCTCCAGAGCCCCTTTGTGACTTTGCTCATCTGTTCCTTTTGTTAGAACGACACTCGGCTCTCACCCCAAATTCACTTGTATGCAGCCTACTCACCCTTAAGAGTCAGTTTGAAAATAACTCATCCAGGAAGCTTTCTCAGATCACCCCAGTGCCTGAACTTGCTTTTCCCCGGGAGAGACTCACAGAAAACATTAACTGAACTGTCAGGATGCCGCTGACAACTGAAAACAGGAGATGCTTGTGCCACCCTCGCTAGCACACAGGCACTGTGCTGACGGTCTACATGGAAAGCAGCATAGCCTCCTCACCAACGCCCTAAATGGTGGATCCTCTTGTCTTCAGCCCCATTTACAGATGGGAAGACTGAGACTTGGAGAGCTGGGAGTGAACTGTCCAAAGTCTCTCACCGAGCCAAGGGTGGCAAGGGCATTCAGGCCACATGCCCCTGCCCGGTCCAGCCCCCCAGCTCTGACCACCTACACAGTCTACTCTCCTCTGGCCCATTCCCTTCCTCTTTAGACCACCCCCCCACCCCCGCCCCCGCATCAGTTAATTCCGTGCCAGCTTCATCTTTCCTCTTAGAATGTGCCTCTCCTGCCGCTGGTCTCATCCCTGTTTCCAGGAACAAATAAACGATGAAGTGAAGAATAAATTAAAAAGGACAAAGAGAGAAATGAAGGGAAGAAGAGATGAAGGAAGGCAGAGAAGACAGGAGGAAAGAGAAAACAAGAGGAGGGAAGAGAGAAGAAGCACTTGGAAAAGATCACCCAGACCACCCCGAGCGCCTCCCTCTTAGATGTTGCGCCCAAAACTCCTGAAAACAGGAAAAGCAACTCCCGAGGTGGGCCCATCATTAGTTCTAACAGAGGGACTTGAAGAAAGAGGGAGGAAAAGCCAAAGGGAGGAAGAGGAGAGAGAGATCTCCAGCATAACATGACTGGAAAATTGAGCCAGCAAAACCAGATAACCCTCCACACACACTCGTGGAAGAGAAACCCATCCCCCAAAGCAACATTAACAGAAGAAAATGAACCCCCACACCAGGGTACAGCAAATAAGACTTCAAAGCCCCCTGCATATGGAAATGAACCGTGCCAGCAGTTTGGGGGCCCGAGGAACAGAGGAACGAGAAGAGCATTGGCGGTGAGGAGACCTATGGAGCCTCAGCAGCCCAGCGGCAGCACTGAGAGACCCTGCCCCCGCCCCCCCCCCCAGCTTCATTCACCCTGAGGACTCTGGGGATCCCAAAAGGAAAGGGGCTCTGTTAACTGTCAGTACCACAAACATTTGGGGAAAATCATCTGGATCGCGGAAGACAGCAGCGTTCGGGGCGGCACCGTTCATTTGCTCGTATGCACCCGACCCAAGCTCGGCCACCCTGCAGAGTGGCACAGTCACAGACAAGACATCTCCCCGTACAGAAAGCCGGGTTTCCTTTATGCAGTCCGCTCCCTACTCCTTGATGATTTATTGTGTTTTCCTTCCTTCATCCTCGAGCCTAGAGCTAAGGAAAGAGGAAAGAATGAACAGGGGCTTCAACTCCAGACCTAAGAGTAATGAAAAGGGGAAGCAGGAGGAGGGCGGGGAGGGGGGCAGGCTGGTGGAGGGACTGTCTGCAACACTAATGTGAGAGCTGCCTCCATCGCTCATTTGTCCTTAGGGCCCCCGGTGTACTCTTCATCCAAATAGAAGTTAGGTGGTTTTTTTTTTTTTTTTTTTTTTTTTTCCCCCCTCCAGAATGTGTAGAGCAACACAGACACTTGCCGCCTGCACAAGAGTGAGGGGCATTTCTTTCCCCTGAAGCAAGGACAGATTGGAGCTTTATGAAGAGACCCAGGATCCTAAGGGAGCCAGGGTTGCAGCTGGGAGGGACAATCGGCAGAGAAGCTACCCCAGGGTTCTTCCTTGGCGCTGTGCTTCACAGCACAAAGGGGCCCAGGGAGGGACCTCCTAGAGCCCAGCCCATGGTCTACTGTGCCCTCCAACCTGCAAGACTTGCCCATGATTCCCCCTCTCTGTATTGTTCTTGTGATCGTTTTAATTATTTTTTTTTAATATTCATTCTTTTATTCATGCAACCAACATATGCAGAGTTCCTGATATGTGTCAAACATATACTAGGTCCTGGGTGATCAGTGGAGAAGGAAAAGATAAAATCCTTGCCCTTACAGATTTACAACGTAGAGAAGCAAAAGGACATAAACAAGTATGAATCATAGTCACAGCTGCTTCTTGAGAGCTCTCGATGTACCTTGCACAATTCTAAGTGCTTAAAAGGTAGTAAATCATTTCATATTTGGAAAATCTGCAGATGATAGCTGAGGAAGCTGTGTGACTCAGCAAGACCATGAACTTGCCTAAGGTCACACAGCTGGTAGGTAGCAGAGTTGGGTTTTTAAACCCAGGCGCTCTGGTCCTTACCCTAAATTCAAAAGAAAACAAAACAAAAACAAATGCACAGTTCCAGTTAGTATCGACTGCTCACAGAGCCAAAAAACAAGATGCCGTGATAGGGAATAACTGAGGCAGGGCTCCTTTGGACAGGGCAGTCAGGGAAGGCTTCTCAGAGGAGGTGACGTTTGAACCGAAGGAGGTGATGGAGGAGAGGTCAGCCATGTCAAAAGAGAAAAGAGAAAGACTGTTTCTCTTTAGGAAACACGGCTGCTTTCTTAGTCCGTTCTCCTTGATCTTGTGACGTCTTTCTCTCCCTACCCCCTTCTCCCTCACGCTGTCACCACCACCCCTCAGTTCTGCAGCAGTCTCTCTCTCCAGTCTTATACGTCCTTATTGCCATGAGTTAGTTCCCTGCCTCCATTACTCCCGTCTGCTTGTGACGCCCATCTTGGTCTGTATCTTAATCCTCATCTTGCAGCTAAACCAAGTGGGAGGTGGGGAAAAGGGAGGAGGGCAGGGGAGGACTACACCCAGCATTTTCAAGATTTCATCTTGTCCAATATCTGCAGGAGGTTCAGGGATGCTATGAAATTTGCCCCAAACTACACGGCCCATGTCAATTTTTTTTTTTCCAGACCAGACTAATACCCAAAGTGTGCTGAGTCTCTGTCCAGGGCAGCATACTATTTCACCAGAGTTTGGGTTACATTTCAAAGGATTCGCCCCTATCAAATAAGGGAAGGCATAGAAAACTAGGCAAGAGACCAACGTAGCATTTGCTAGTTTCTCAAGTAGAACTCAAATCTGCACATCCTTCTAAGCCCCGAATCCAGCACCTGTTGAGACAGCACTGGGTCCAAACAATCCACCAGACTCCTAACGCACTCACCCACACTCATTCTCTACAATCCTGTTCTTCCCGTGCCAGAAGGGCCGCCTGGTCCTTTCATTTCACAGACACAGAGACTGAGACCAAGCCAAGAACAGAAGTTAGGTCTGCAGACAGATCATTAAGCAGAAACAAGCCATTAAGTACGGAGGAAAAAAATCACTCTGCCTCATATGTGAAAGAGAGATACAGGTGCCTGAGGTTTTCTCCTCTGCCTCCTTCACCTGCCCGTGGTGTGAATGACTCTCCCCTGAGCCATCCTTATGCCCTCAAGGTGGTGGACAGAGTCCATGGGTGCAGAAATCACACAGACTTGAGTTCAAATCCTATCACTGCTAACCTTGACCAATTTATGTCATTTCACGGAGCTTAACCTTCCTTGTCTATAAAACATTCAGGGTATGAGGATAGAAGGGGAATACATATGAGGAACCAAATCCAATGCTGGCCAATAATCTGGACTCAAGGGAGGAGGATTCTCTTTAACTATGGAAATACCTGAAAGGTAAGGGAACTGACCAGAGTCAGAGATACAGTGAATTACCCTGACATTGGTCAGAGCTTACGGGTCTACCCCCAACCTACAACCTGAAGGGCATCCCGCTGCGTCAGTGACACGTGTTACCCGAGGCAGGGTGCCCTGGGATACCAGGCACCCACGGACATCCACGGAGAAGGTTTCGGAGCAGAAACTATGGGAAATGGGATGGAAGTGAGGTCTAGGAGAAAAGGCATGTGCAACATTTCTCCAAAATCACTAAGAGGTCGACAGCTGGGAAACACTCTCCGTAATAACTAACAGGCTTCATGGGAAGGTGGGATTTTTGAGTGATCACGTTACGACTCACTACATAAACACGACATGGAGAGCTCACACGTAGAGGGCTCTCGACGGTGATGAAAGCACTTCCTAGTTCAGGTCCCCCTTTGCTCTCGCCACCACCCTGGGAGGCTGTCCGTGTGGTTCAAAAGTCAGCTCTCCGCAGAGCACCCTGTATGCTGGGCGCTCCAGAGACCCTCACCACAACCCCGCACGTCGGCCCTGCCATGAGTCCCACTGCATGCCTGAGAAAGCCACGGTTCAGAGAGGTTACCAATCTGCTCAGAATCACACAGCCACTGAGTAAGGTCTTCTGCTTCATCTAATGCAATTCCCTTTCCCCATTCTACTCAGCAGTCTGTGCTTTATATATGAATAATATGTGCTTCTAGACATGAAAAACAGGTGATAAATAAAAAACAAGGAGGTGATGGCTCTAACCCCTCAAAGACAGAGGCAGGCTCTCAGGAACAGAGAAGGAGAGAATTGCTGAAAGGAGACAAAAACATGCATCCAGCGTCATGCCTTTGGGCGGAGCCCTCATTACGGGGTGACAAGGACCTATGTGCGAAAGGTCAGCGAAGGCCCAGGGACTTGGTGGTACATGTCCAGCTTTATGAAGACTCAAAGGGCATATTAATTTAGATTCCAAAGCCCTGTGCATGCTGTTTAGCTGGAATCTAGAGGGGGAAAAAAATGCTAATCAGACAGTCTATTACCAGATCAGAAGATTATACTTAACTTACATTCTCATTATTTTTAATGTTTTCAACCAACATTGCACCAAGCTTAAAATCAGAGAGGAGTGTAATCTGTTTATAGGTAAGTAGGAAGGTAATTGGGGAGGTCTGCTCAGCCGAAGACTCCCAAGTTCAGGTCAACCCTGTTCCCAGGGAGAGGAGGGGGCGGAGGGGGATTAAGCAACTTGGCCTTAAGCAAAATGAAACAGAAATTCAGGGCAATTTTCTAGGTATTTCAGTCTAAAATCTACCACTCTGACAATAAGAAGCAAGGCAGCTGAGAACAGAAGCAACATACTGGTGACTGGCTTTGTCTCCCTTTTAAGTCTAGAGATAATATTTTAGTTATGGATTGAGAGAGAGAGTGAGTGAAGAGCGCATGAGAGCGGAGAAGGGCAGAGAGAGAGAGGCAGACTCCCCGCGGAGCCGGGACCCCCCCCCCCAATGCGGGACTCGATCCCGGGACTCCAAGATCATGACGTGGGCCAAAGGCAGTCACTCAACTGACTGAGCCACTCAGGTGCCCTAAGTCTAGAGATTCTTATTTCAATTCACCAGGCGTCGTCTGCAGGGACACAACCTAGCAGGTGTGGGCACTGTCGGCTAAATGCCCATTTCTCAGACTATGTCCCATGGAGTCCATAAGACCTTCACAGGAAATAGGATGTTGTACGGTCAAATAAGATTTAGGACATGTTCAGATCAACAAAAGAAAACGGGTCTATCTGTCATAAAGCTGCTCCGTCTATCCACGTGCCATGCTGATGTGTCGTATGAGTCCCTGATGAGTCTGCATACGCATGTGTTTGGGCGTCAACAGCCATTCGTCCACTTACTCTGGACCAGAGCTCGAAAAGCCCTGGTGGACATTCCCCCAGCTTTACTCTCCTGTCGGAAGAAGAGAGGCGAGGAAGAACAGCTCAACTTTTTATTTTACAAATGCCAAATGCTTTTGTGTAAAGCCAAGGGCTTCACTGCTAGGGTCTTAGGGAGGACTATTTCATTAATAACTGATCTCTTAATTCATGTTTTATGATCCTGTCAGCACAGAGAGGCATTTGTCTCTGCCCAAAAAGAACGTCTGTGTAGCTTCTAATCGTGTGCCTCCCCTCCCTCTGCCCCATTAACTTGGAAAAGAAGAATCGCTGGAAAAGGTGGACGAAAGTCAAAACAATTGAGTTGTCTCTTTATGGATTTATCGAGTGGCGACCGGTGCCATAGAGAGAGCTAGGCGCGGGCCGTGAAGCATGCCGGGAAGCCCATTGATCACCAGGCACCTGGGTCAAAGACGATTTTATCTTCTGTCCTCGGATCCAAATGGCAAGCAGGAGCTCAGAGGCAGCAGAGGAGAGGTGGAAGGGCCACCCCCTCCCCCAAAGTCAGTCCTCCCCTCGCTGGTCCCTCCCATGCAGAGGTCTCCAAGGTCGCAAGAGGGGAAAACGACTCAAATTGGGTGAGGTTAAGTTTGGGGTCAAGCTTATTGCTGCAAATCTATCACAAACCAAATTCTGAGGAGGCAGACCAATCATACATGCCCCCCGCCTTCGAGATTCCACCGTTTAATGGGGGGAGGCCAGACAAGTGACAACCAGTTGTCAGAATAAGGACAGAAAGGGGCTCCTTGACTCTAAAGGGCTACCAGCGCTCTAAAAAGTGGGGTATTTCTTATTCTCCCCTCCAGGCGGTGCAGCCTAATTCCCCCTCCTTCCAAGTGCACACAGGACTTAGTGACTCACCTCTGAACGGAGCAAAGAAAAGGACAATAGTCACTTTGTCATGGAGAAACCCCCGTAGACACCACCTTAACCAAGTGATCAGGGTTAAATCAGACTGACGTCACCATGTCCGGATACTATATGATATGACGGCTAGGACAGTTCCTCTCTGTGGTGCTTCTCCAAGCCCATGTAACCCGGATCTAATCATGAGAAAAGAGTACACACCCCCAAACTGAGGAGGAATCTACAAAATCCTCCAGTACTTTTCCACAGCTCTTAAGAAGGAAAAGAAAAGGAAGGAAAAGAGAGGGGTGGGGAGGGGAAACGGGGGGAGCGAAGATAAAAAAGAGAAAAGTAAAGAAAAGAAAACTGTCACATAACAGAGGACAGAGATTAAGGAGACACGATGGCTAAAAGCAACACAGACTGAGTCCAGGGAAAGAAAAAGGACACTAGTGGAAACCGTGTGACATCTACATAACTTCTGTCGTGTAGTTAATCATAATGTGCGAATGTCGATTTCTTTGTTTTGATGGATGTGCCATGGGATATAAGATGTTAATAGTAGGAGAGGGGGTGCCTGGGTGGTTCAGTGGGTTAAAGCCTCTGCCTTCAGCTCAGGTCATGATCCCAGGGTCCTGGGATCGAGCTCCGCATCGGGCTCTCTGCTCAGCAGGGAGCCTGCTTCCTCCTCTCTCCCTCTCTGCCTACTTGTGATCTCTGTCTGTCAAATAAATAAATTAAATCTTTAACAACAAAAATAGTAGGAGAAATTCAATAAAGGGCACGTAGAAAGCCCTGTACCATCTTAAACGATGTTTCTATACATCTAAAACTATGTCAGAATAAAAAGTCTAAGGAAAAAAAATGAGACCGAGGCAGTGCTTACTAAGGATTTTAAGAGATTAAATATTTCTGTAAAGCAGTTTGGGGGGGATAGAAATGAAAATCATGGCGAAGCACTGTAGTCGGAGGGAAACACCGAAACGACGAAGAACGTGTTTGGACTGTTTTGTGTACTTGGTGCAATGGAGGGCAGGCAGGGCAGTGGGGAAGGGGGCTCAAAGAAACATGACCAGGAGCACAAGGGATCTTCTAGGTTAAGCTAAGAATGTTAGCCTCATATTAGAATGATTCGTGAGTCAATCAAGAATTTAGAGCAGAGAAAACCTGTCAAATATGAACAATATATCTAGAAGCCAGATGAGTTGGCAAAGATAGCAAGTCATGTTGAGTAGTGAGGCAGCCAAGGGGGGAAATCAACAAGTAAAATCACAATGAAGCCATCCTATGTGGTCCCTGCTTTGACACAGCTTCTACGGTGAACGGGAGATGGCAGGAAGTCGGGGTGCTTTTCATGCTTTCAATGGGGGTGGGGGGAGACAGGGGGACTGGGGGAAGAGGTCACAGCTATCCCAATTCAAAAATCAGAACTATCCTACCCAGGGCTCCAGAACAAAGTACAAACACCTAAGCCTACAAAACCTATTATATTTGCAATAAACTATGTTTGTATCTCATTTCCCTTCTTGCTGCATTTTACCACAGGTAAGTGACACCACATTTTTTAAGAAAAACAAAAGTAAAAAACATAGGACTTTCTGATTCCTATGCCTTTGTATAAGCTATTCTGTCAGCCTGAGCTGCTTTGACTTGAGCCTAAATCCTACAATATTATTTAATACTTCATGAACATGCCACTGCCTCCAGGAAGGCTTCCCTGAATACACAGACAGCTCTTCAGGTTGTTACAATTCAACTTCTTCGTGCATCTCTTCTAAGACCTAGACCATAGCTCACCGATGTCTTTGGTGAGCCGGGAACATGCATGTTTCCCTGGGGGCAGGAATCACCCCTCTCCGTCTCCCTATATCCCCTGCAATCACCACACAGATGTCCAGGTACATAGTGTTGGTCGGCTACCCAATACTCATTCCCTGCCACATCTGCCTTATCCAACTCTCCCTATAAAGGGTGAAAGCTCACTTTCCCAGACTCCATTGTATCTAGAGGTGACCATGTCACTCTCTTTGGGCTAAATCAGAAGCTGGTATGTTTGGAGGCACTTCTAAAAAATATCTGTCTTCTTGAAAAGAAAAAAGCTCACTGGGAGAGAGGGTTTTCTACCTTCCCTCCATCCATCCTTGCTTTAGATGCTGTGTTCATTCATGCATCTTGGTGTGGGAGACCCACCCTGGAGACCCAAGAAAAAAGCCAAGACAACAACGGGATGCCCCCAACTCCAGGCACTGACATCTGGAGTCGCCAAGTCACTTATCTCTAAGCCTTTTGTCTTGTGAGATAATTAAACATCCTCACTGTCTACGTTTCTGGGACACAGGTAAAAGTATCCTAAGTAAGACACTGCTTAATATCTTTTTAATTGAATTGAATGTGAGGATATTCTATCATTTGAGTCCATTTGGCCTTCTTAAGTTCCGTCCATCAGAGAGAAAAAGTCCCTTGGAACTCAGAGTCTATGCCTCTAGCCCTGGACTGGAGAGAACACCGGGTCTGACCCCAGAAAACAATTACCCTCTCATGTGAATTTCTAATCTGGCTCAAGAAACACTATCATAGGCCAAGTCATAATCTCCTTATGACTTCATCTACCTTTAAATGTCAAGTGCTGATTTTCGCCGTACCTCCCCTGAGAGGAATTATTGTTTAATGAGGAACATGGGCCGTCATCTGCAACCCAGGACTTGTGACACTCGAGAGGTATTATCTCCACCAACCCGGAACCTCCCACACATTAAACACACAGAGGTCAAATAAGATATTCTCCTTGCATTTTGCAGTCCAAGAATCAGAGCTGAACTCCCAGGCCCCGAGAGAATCAACAATTGGCAAACAGGTGCTGAGCTTCTAATGCACAGGGATCTAAGCACTGAGGGGGTGGTAGATGGAGATGGACAAGAGGGGAAGAAAAATTTGCAAATGCTGAACTAGAAACTGTATCCCAATGCTTTATTTTTGGTGGGTCTTCTCAACCTCATGATAATCCTAGGATTAAAGGATTTTCCCATTTCCCTGAAAAGCAGCTCAAAGAAATGATTCAAAATGGTATCGCTAAGCCAAAAGGTAGACACAATCCGGCTGTCTCTGGACAGATGAATGGATCAAAAAAGTGTGGTATGTCCAAACAATGGAATATCATGCAGCCATCAAAAGGAACTGAGTTCTTACACGTGCTATGACGTGGATGAACTTTGAAGACATGAGGCTACATTAAAGAAGCCAGACATAAAAGGGAAGATACTGAATGATTCTACTCATATGAAATATCTAGAATTGGCAAATTTGTAGAGCTATGATGTAGACTGAGAATACAGGGGTTGGGAAGTGTGTGTGTGTGTGTGTGTGTGTGTGTGTGTGTGCGTGCACATAGAATGGTGAGTTAGTGCTTAATGATTCCAGAATTTCTGTTTGGGATGATAAAAAGGTTTTAGAAACAGACAATGGTGATAATACTGTGAATGTACTTAATATACTCAATTGTATACTGGAAAGTGGTTAAAATGGCAAATTGTGTTTTTTAAAATATTATATATATGTATATACATATACATATATATGTATCTAAATGAATATATATTACTATAATAAAAATGATATCACTAATAAATGTTTTGATAGCAACTTAAAAGCTATCTCGGACTCCAAAATCTGTAATGTTTCTTACAAACCATAAAGAGGTCCTCAATGATGTAGTCTCATGCTGATTTATAGAATTTTCTACAACAACAAAACAAAAATGTTCTATGTCTGTAGATGTGGTAGCCACCAACCACATATGGGTACTGAGAACTTCAAATGTGGGATTGCCTAAGCAATTGACATTTTTATTTGATTTGAAACTCAATTTTAGTGTAAGTAACAGCCACTGGTTGGCTAGCACAGATCAAGAGAAACACAAATGCCTAAGGAGACATTGTAATAAAATGATAACATCTTGATGACTAAAAAGAGTCTTTCCAGTTAACACTCTGGTTTTTAAAAACATAAACCCAAAGCTCCAAACAGCCTAACCTGCCACCTTGATTTTGGCTCACCCCTCCCTCCAATCCGTCCATCAGGAAAAGCTGTCTCGGTACAGCAGACCGGATTATGTCATCTGCTTTCTGAAAACTCCACCAAACAGAAAACCTTAAATGCATACCCGAATTCAGAGGAGACAGTCTGAAAAGGCTACGTACTGTAGGAATTCAATTATATAACATTCTGGAAAATGCAAAACTATGGAGACAGTAGAAAGATCAGTGGTTGCCAGGGGGTGCGGGGAAGGAGGGACAGATAGGCAAAACACAGAAGATTTTGCGGGCAGAGGAACTATTTTGTATGAATAATAATGGTGGATACATGTCGTTATACATTTGTCCAAACCCATAGAAAGCACAATCCTAACGCAAACCAGGGGCCCTGAGTGATAATGATGTGTCAGTCCAGGTTCATCAGTTCCAAATGCACCAAAGGGCTGCGAGATATTGCTGGTGGGGAAACCAGAAAGTGGGGTGCTGAGGCAGAGGGTATATGGAACTGTGTACTTTCTGCTCAGTTTTGCTATGAACCTAAAACTGCTCTAAAAAACAAAGTCATTTTGGGGCACCTTGGTGGCTCAGTTGGTTCAGTGGCTGCCTTTGGCTTGGGTCGTGATCTCAGGGTCCTGGGATGGAGGCCTTCCCGCCTTAGGCTCCCTGCTCATTGGGAAACCTGCTTCTCCCTATGCCCCTCCCCTCACTCCTGCTCTCAAGCTCTTGCTCTCTAGCTCTCTCTAATAAATAAATGAAATTTTAAAAATAATAATAAAGTCAATTCAAAAAAAAAAAAAGTAAAAACAACATCACAACTCACCATGGGGACAGGGGAGGGGCCCATCAGTATCTGGCTCCTGCCTCTCCTCCAGTGCCCTTTCTCTCCACAAGCCTTGCAAATCCTATTCCCTCTGAGTTGTCTTCATGACCCCTTTTCTAGAGCAACTTGGCCAGCTCCCTTAGAATCGCCCTCTTTAATGCTTTCTCCAGCCAGGAAAATCGAGTTCACTATCCCTCCTTGGCGTGTCCATGCGCTGAATAACCATCACAGCTAGTACTGTTGTTTTGTTACTGATCTGTCTCTTCCAACAACTTCGGGGTTGCTCCAGGCCAGGTCTTCCTCCCCCTACCAGATCTCGCATGACCTGGCCCCAGGCAGAGTCTGAAGGCTCCAGCTGCCCTGCCTCCCTCCAACCCCACTGCATTCTCAGAACCCTGGGACCTACCACACCGACTGCCCCCCTGCCCCTCTCCCCTCTCTTCCTCCTGACTGACTGCCTCCCCAGCTAACTCAAACCCATCCATCTGCTCAAACTCCGCCCCTTGGGAAAGCCTTCCCTGATTTCCCAGACGGAAATACATGCCCTAGTTCTAAGTTCTCAAAATATAAGGTGTTTTTGCCTTCAAGGAAAAATGTGTCTAAATAACTTTATGAAAGCATTTGTTTAATTTTTATCTCTTCCTTTAGGCTTCGAGCTCCTCATTCTGTTGTTTTTGTTCTCCTCCTCCCTCCCCCCCTCCCCCAACAGTTTTATCTGAAGTTCCCAGCTTCTATTTGGGAATACATGGATTAATTTCTCTGTCCTCAGGATCCAGTAGTGCTTAATAATGATTTATGAAATGGCTGTATTCCTTTTGTCTCCAGGGGTTTTAGGGCAGTTCCTGACACAGAAGGAGCAGTCAGCAAATTCAGTATTTGTTGAAAGAATGAATCAACGAATGAATGAACAAATGAATGAGTGGCTGGCTGGCTGGCTGGCTGGGAACTTCAGACATCCCCACACAAACGAACCACCACCTCTTCCTGATAGGAACTGACTTTCCGACTGAAGAGGCTGTTGCCAAGTATATACAAAAATGATGTTTTGAGGGTGAGGACCTTTTTTTTTTTCCATTTACCAAATATTTTTCAAGCATGCGCTCTCACCTTATTCTTTCAGTTACATTTCCTGTAGGGTAATGAACCCCACCTGTAGATACAGGCCACTGCGTTGGAGAAGGAGCGTGTCCCCCCACGGGCAACAGCGCGCCAGGGGCAGGGCTGCCTGGCTCCCGGGAAACACACAGGGAGGCAGCTGAGAGTCTGGGACACTGCCAGGACAGAGAAGCCAAACAAGCCCTCCAGATTCCTGGGGGCCAGAGCCCGGATGGGGAGAGACAGAATGGACCCTGATTACAATCTGAGAGGGATTCTTCCGCTGAAAGCACGTTGATTGGATTGTGCTGTGATGCCCAAGTCTGTGAGCAATCAAATAGTCCCCGGCTACCTCTGAGCGGCCGGAACTGGCAATCTGGAGGTGGAGGCTGGCCTGCTGCTAGGGGGCGAGGCTGGGGGGTCAGGCTCCGAGGCCTCTGTCAGCTCTGCCTGAGGTTACAGCTCAAGGGACAGGTGTTCCCATTTGTCCCTTCCCAGCACTGCTAATGAAACAGACTTCAGAAGCAGAGCAGCTAGCCTGGGGGAGCAGGGGACAGAGGAGTCATGGAGATCCCCCTTTATAACTGTGGCGTGTGCAAATGTTTACGACTTACATTTTCATTAGACCCTCCTCAAGCTTTAAGAAATCCATACGATAACCCCCCCTTGGATAGAGGCACACATCTGGGCTGGTAGAGAGGACAGGCTATGCTCCCAAGTCATAAGGTATAAAGTCAGAACTGAGAAGAGAATTCCAAGTCAGCCTGATGCCCCCTAACTGCAATCCAGAGCTCAGGTGTCCAGCATAAAGTCAAAACCTGAAAATACGGATAGAGACTAGAGTTCCAAGGAAGACGATCACGGATCTGAATTCTTGGACACCTACTTGGTGCCAGTAGGCATTCTGTTCATACATAACCTGTATGGTTCAGATTATCATCACCCCACGTATGGCACGATGAAACAAGAGTTTGGGTCTGCACCGTGAAATTTTCTGCAGGAAGTAGGGCTGGCCATTAAAACCAAACCAAGTTCTTTGGATTTCCATTCTGCAAATTTGGGAAGGGAAAGCAATGCAGAAAAGTAGCTTCCTTTACCCCCTTCCAAGCAATGCACTGGGGCGACAGTAAAATGGTGGTACCCCTTCCATTCCATCTGTTTTCTAATTTTCAGAGACTTCCATGTAAAATATGGCTGCTCAAAATGTGAAAGGAAAGTTGAAGCATGTCAAGAGAAGGTAAGAAAGAGGCAACAGGAAAACAAATGACAGAAGGTAAAGAGTAGAGCAGAAGAAGGTCTCTGTCATTGCCACCTTGGCAATGATGACCACCTGGCTGTCAAGCGTGTTCTGTCAGGGCTGACTTACCCATCAGGCACAGCGTCCTTGGCCCACAGGACTTTTAGGGGTCAATGTAAAGGTTTTAATCTTTCTAAAAACCAGAAGCAAAAATAATTGCATGTTTAGGTCATAGAAAAGGTTTCAAAATATATTACTAATATAATTGCCTTTAGGCAAACACAACTATAAAATATTTTCAAAGTAAACGATAATATTAAGTCGTTTTTTTAAATGTTATGGAAGAATGACCCACAAAGACAGAAGTGCCTTAGGTCTTCAGAATTCCTACCGTTGCCCTGTATGCTGACTTTGTTATTAAATAAGCTTGGCCGTTGAATGTGGAGCTAAATGAATTAATGAGAATTAGCGAAATTGGTGTAGAATGTTGTCAGATATCTTCTAATTAACTCGCACACGGTATGATCATGGACAGAGCTGAGGTTCTGAGTATTACCAAGAGAAATAGAAACATGCCCCTTGGTGTATGTAGGCATTTCTCTGTTGGCTAAGCCCAGCAGAAAAGGCTAAAGTTACCTTTACCTTGATCATTTTCTCCAACTCAAAAATCACACCTATTATGGATCCTTGGAATGTAATGGTATCCCGGGGATCGGAATCAGTATCTTAACTCTGGTTAAACAGATCTTTTATGCCTAACCCAAATCCTGCTTATTCTAGCTACAGTCTTTAGTTCTGCTTTGTAAGATGGAAAAATCCACAGATGTTGCTTTTCTCGCATTATTTCTCGCAAGGATTCCTTGTAATGAAACCCATTTGTGAGTCTGGCTACCTAATGTCTTGAGGATGGACAGAGCTCTTGAATGTCTGTGAGAAGCCACAGACTAGTAACAATTCAGTCATAAATTATTATGAGCTGAGCAAGTCAGTTCCTCTTGTGGGCCTTAGTTTCCCGTGTCTGAGAAAGGTGAGTTACTAGCCTATGAAGTCACTGGCAAATTTGAAGGATCCCGAAATACTGAACATACTGGATATTACGGATGGTCCTATCAGAGATCCCTTACAATAAACTCACTGCTATAGTGAGGACCTATCTTGGTGGTGTGCGAGAAGTCTTCTAGTTTGTCAAAAGCAAGGATAGGCCTATTAGCTTCTGCACAGACAGTGACATTTCTAAAAATTTGCAGGAGGAAAATAAAGGTCAGACAGGTATACACGCGCAGAGGAAATCAGGGGCAATCTAGGGTCAGGGCCTGGGGACAGGGCTGGGTGGGAATATGGCCACTCCCACGGCAGGAGTTCTCCTATCATGGACTCCTCTGTCCTGGAGTTACAAACCCTGCTTCTGGGCAGGACAGCTGAAAAAAAAATCCCATTTCCCTTCCAATCATTCAAATGAGAAAGGGGCCAACATTAAACCGGGGGCAATTGTCTTTACATTACCCTGGGTACCGATTCTAATCACAAACTTGCAGACCACCGGCCTCCCGTGGCACTGCTCTAGAGTGTGGAAATTATCGCGTAATTTATGACAGACAGGCAGTGCCTGAAAGTGACTTTCTCAGCATCTGTTCCCAAGTAGTCCCGAGAGCCAGGAAAGGAAGAAAGCTCAGCGTGTGGCTGGAGAAACGGGATGTCGCCCGGTTGTATCCAAGAGTCCAGTAGCCTTCCCCAAAGCTGGTCTCTTCCTGTTTCCCTCCTCTTGCCCTGCCTCTCCCTCTTCCTGCTGTTGGAGCCCCATCCCTCCTTCAAAATCTTCCCTCTAAATCTCATCTTTCCCTAAGAATCTGGCTAGCCTAGCTCACCTCCCGCTAACATCCCCTTCTGGAATGTTCACCTCTGTCGCCTGTGAATTGCGGGGTGGGGGGTGGGGCAGTTAAGCATGGTTCAAATTCAACCTAAATCGAATTGTTCTATGAGTAAACACTGTTAGAACCCAGATGTCTCTCAGAGTCCTCACCACCCCCCGCCCCATTTTTTTTTTTCTTGTGCAACACAAGGCATAGATACAATAAAAACAATAAGAGACACTGGCTAACGGAAGAGGCTAAAGCTTGCATTCTAGACCGCCTGGATAGCCTTGTGCCCTCGTTGTGCCCTCTCCGAATGCTATGCCCTTGGGCGTGTGCTTTCACACCTCTGAACCTCAGACTCCCCATCTGCAAAATGGGAAGAAAGCAATTAACCACGAGGGGTTATTTTGAGGATTAAAGAAATCAAAAATAACAAATGATTGTAAGTAGTGACGTGCAGCAGGAATGCAAGAAATGGCTATTATTATCACTCCAATAGGAACAGCTGATGTGTTAAGGGAAGTAACAAACTTGGCATTGCTCTTTTTTTTTTTTTTTTCCAGCTCAAGAAAGGCAAACAGTCTCGTTGAGATTTATTTGTTGCATGCTAGGATAGAGTTTGGTCATTCAACTATGAATTAAAGATATCCTTAGGCACCTTCCATGTACCCAGCTAGGTTCCAGCAGGAGAGAGAGCATCAAAACACCATGCAAAGAATGAGCCCCTGTGCCTTAACTCTGTTAAAGCACATACGGTTTAAAGGCAATGGGGCCTCATCCAGAGTGAGGGAGTCTTCTGGTCAGGAGACAGCATGGTGTCGGTATGTTCTTGGTATTTGTGTATTCACTGTGTGGATTTTTTTAAAAAAATATTTTATTTATTTATATGACAGAGATCACAAGTAGGCAGAGAGGCAGGCAGAGAGAGAGGGGAATCAGGCTCCCTGCTGAGCAGAAAGCCTGATGAGGGGCTCGATCCCAGGACCCTGGGATCATGACCTGAGCCGAAGGCACAGGCTTTAACCCACTGAGCCATCCAGGTGCCCCACTGCGTGGATTTTTAACTGGAGTTTCCAGTATGCAATACAGAGTTGGGTTGGGTTCTCTGATGATAATATATACTGAAGGAAGGATACAGGAATTTAGATCCCAAACTATCAGAGACAGGGGAAGGGAGTGAAGTCAGGGGCCTGACCCAGCCACTCTGACTTGATGTGACTCAGTAAGAATAAGTGACTTTAATCTCTGAGCCTCAGTTTCCCTGCAAGCCAGGAAGGAGAGATGCAATGGCCATAAAGACCAAGGACAAGTAGATGAAGAGTGAACTACAGAGACAGGGGTTAAGAAGTCAATATAATGGTAAATAGCGACTTTTCTCAGCAGGAATAAACCAGGGAATAACAGAAGGTTCATGCAAACCCACTGGCTTTGACGGATTGCTAAACATGAGGTAACAGACATCAATTAATGTCTTCGTGACTCTTGGACTCCCAGGACACGTGGGGAGCTGTCCAGCACTCAGAGATCTGGGAATCACGCTCTGAGCTTGGAAGGATCTTGGCCCCACCCCTTCCCGCATCTGTCAAACACTAACTGTGTCTGGCCCTGTGTTAAGCATACATCCTGGGGAAACTGAGAGTAAATAAGAAAGTCATAATCCCTACTCTCACAGAGCTTACATGCTAGGGGGCAAGACAGATAATTAATCAGATAATGAGAATGAAATATCACATGGAAAGCAGGAAAGAGTGCAGAGAATATGGAAATATACAAGAGGGGTGTCCGACCTAGCCAGTCATCAGAAAGGATCTCCATTTGAAATATTATGCAATGCTAGAATTTAAGAATGAACAGAAGGTGACCAGGCAAAGAACAGTGAACACTATTCCCCAGAGAGGAAAGAGCGGTGTGCTGGAGACACAGAGTTAAGAAGGTACAATTTCACTCTCATGGTGCTGCCAGGATAATGCACAAAGCATTGTGAAACAGGCATTCCAAAATCGCAAAAAGGACAACCAGCAAGGTAACCATCATGGCAGAAAGCTCCGTCCCATTTCCAGGACTATATCCACAGCAGGTGTGTACAGGGGACAAGGGAACTGAGCAGTCCGCCTCATGGCAAAGCCTGGCCTTACCGAGGGCCCTTTGTGGGACCCTCGGACTAGTCCCTTCCTCCTCCAGCCTCACTCTCCTCATGAGGGGGTTATATCAGACACTCATAGACTCGACTTCTTACTTTGAAAATCCTACGCTCCGACATGACTTAGCAATTTTCAGGATTTGTTTTTACTTCTAGTAGAATCACAGTTTTGTTTTGTTTTTCCCTCTTTCCACATTATGCCCCTTTATGTGGAATGGGTGGCATTATTTATTTCTTATATCCGCAGGACTTAAATCCCTGAATTATTCTAAATCTTGCCCAGGCCTGACATCCCAAATAAATTCTCCATCCCAGGAGAATGGAGATAAATGGAGGCTGCCACTCCTGTGACCTCCATCAGGGATCTGGCTCCAGCAGTCCACCCAAGGAAAACACTGCACCAAGTCAGGCTGGAGGGGGGGCAGAGGGGGGACATAAGAAAAGAAAGGATGGACACCAAAAGCTGAGCATTCTTGAAGCAACAAAAGCAGCATCTTCCATCTGGAGGCACCTCAAAGACCCCCAGCAGCCTGAGGGAACCCAATCTGGGGTCTTTGTTTTTAATTTTCAGAAGGAAAGGAGTTTGAGCCTAAGTGAGATAGCCCCTCACCGCAAGAACTCCCAAGCCTAGGGCCCTTGCCCGGTGGTGCTGGAGCCCTGCCCCCACCAGACTGTGTGACCCCTTCCAGGCAGCCCATTCTCCCCGAGACGGAGTTTCCTTGGCTCTAGAGCGAAGAAGCCATCATCTCCTCAAAGAACTGCTAAAACAAAATTGCCTATGTGGAAATGCCTAATACCTGCACGGGACGCATGAAATATTTAACGAAGAGTGGCTGAGACTAAACCAAGGTGGGGGCTCTGTGGAGAGCTGGCAGGGAACAGCCACGGTTCCCAGCTCTCTGGTGTCACATACCTCACGGGTGGGCGAGTTCCCCCACCCCCAAAAGGAGAAGGGACAGCACAGCTGAGTGTGAGCCTATGGGCAGTGGATTTACCCGTGTTGGGTGTCAATTTTAGCTCCATCCATGTTTAAGACTTTCCTAACCTCTCCGAGCCCCAGGCTCATCAGGTGCACAAAATTGTACCTACTTCAGGTAATTTTAAGATTTAAAATGATTCTGCATATCAAGTACTTAGGATGACACCTGGCACCTGACATGGGCACGATAGATGATGGCTAGCAAAGCTTCCTGATCTCGATGGTTTCTCTGAGATCTCTAACAGCTACTTTGTCTCTGTGTCATCGGCCCCACCCCCAAACCGCTTTCTGTGAACCCCTTTGCCCCAGGAGGCTGACTGACCTCTACAGGCTGTATTAGCCGGGTTCTCTGGCCTTCCGCTTCCAGGTAATGTGCAGCACTGGCAGGAGACGAGAGACACTGGCGATCAGTGAGTGGTGGCAGGGGAGAGAAGTCAGGTTATGTACAGACCTCACGCCCTCCCTGTCGAGCTGTGGTCCTGATAGTGGATGGGAGAACCTGTGACCAGTCCTTCCTGGCATCACTGTTCCTTCATCAGGTTCGGTCAAGAGTGGGGGCAAGAGCGTTCCCCCTCGAAATGAAGAATGTGGCTCCGATTTCTGAGGTGTGGATACACATGGCTTCTAAGCCTCACCTTTCCCTCTGTGCTCCTTATCTGGGTGAGCTGGTAAGAAAGCCCGGGTGCTCCCTCCTTTGGGTGCTGGCTAGAGACTCCCATGATGCAAAAATCCCTGCCCGGCCCCATCCTTAAACCAGAACAAAAATCCAGGCCCAGCCTCTCTTGCTGGCTCTCTTAAGCCGTTCTGGACCTGCTTGCAAGGCCTGCCCTGCTCACCCCAAACACCTGGATTATGTGAATAATTACCCATTCCTTACCAGCTCTGTGTGTCTGTAGTATCATCATCTCAACATTTGGGAGGGGGTTATCTCCTGCCTTTGCAGGGTGACAGAAGCACCCGGAAGCTCACGACAAGGCCACATGACCACTGGCCCTGCCTCACCTTTCAGCAAACCCGTCATGGCTCCTTCTTCTGAACGTGCTCAGAAAGGAGCCATCTGTTTCCTGCCGGCGCCCCGATAGAACGCTGAAAGTCCGTGAGCGTGTTCCCTCATTAAGCATCTGTGAATCGCCTACTTGTGCAAGTTACCTTGTGTCTGAGAGGAACGGGTATTGGAGGACGGCTTTACAGTATGAGAAATGGAACAGACACTTCACATGCACCACCTTATCTCATCCTCGCCACAGCCCTGCAGAATTGGTAGCGTGGGTGCCAACTGCCAACCGGTGAACGAAAGGGCAGAAAAGAAGAGCGTTCGAGGGAACACAGCTCGTTCACAGCAATGGGGCGGCAGGAAACTAGGACTGGCTCCCCTCCAGCCCTCCTCCTTTTCGTGAAGACACAGATATGACGTCACAGTAAGGGTGGGCCGCGGGATGAGATACACGCAATGCACGCTGGGAATCATCAGCACAGAGAAGGGCCATTTGTGTTTAAGGTTGAGGGCCTGGGAGTGGGCCTGCCTAGCAGGCCTGCAAGCATGTGTAGGATTTCAGCTCGTGGACAGACTATGCAGAGAGGGTCTGGGAACAGCACCGGGGACCTAACGTGGAGACGTGGGACAGATATGCTGCATCTGGGCTCCTAGACCTCCCATGTCATCAGCCATTCGTCCCTACCTAGTGCAGCCACGGCTTGTCCACAGTCACAACTATACCTCTTCCCCTAACGCCCTGAGGACGCATAGAACACACTGCTTTTTCAAAGAACCTCAGTTTCCCCATCTACAATAGGTGTTTTATATCCACTTAATTAAGCATGGATTAAATCCACTGGTAGCATTATAGGAAGGGAATGCAAGAGTTAACGGTTCTGGACTTAATTCACAGTAACTCATGTCCTGTCCTACCCACTCACTTCCACGAGCCTAGGAGCCATGTGATTGAAACATGACCTACACATGCTTCCCCTTGAAGCCTGTGTAGTACCTAATACAGAGTGGCATCCAAGAAATGTTTGCAGAACATTAAATTCATGTGGTCCAACCTCTTCTTTGGCTAACCTTGGAAAAATCAAGGACCAGGGAGGTGATAATGACTTGTCCAAAGTCACCATGCAGATTAATGGCTCCTTCAAGGCATCAACCCAGGAAGGACGCACTCTCAGGACTCCCGTTCAAGGGCTTGTTTGGTAGGCCAAGGGCCACAGTTTGCTGACTTCCCTCTGGTGTTCCAGATGGTAGGTTAAAACAAGGAACAGGCCAGGTAAGTCTTTCTGTGAGCAAAAAAAGACACAGCGAGCCTTTCAAACTTGCCTGAGTTCTCTGACAAGTTTAATCAAGAATAAAAGGCCAGTTTTTTCCAAATGCCGTTGATGAAGTACCTCGTGGAAAACTACAGAAGGAGATAAACAACGGGGGGCTGGGGTATAAAAGGTGGTGGCAAAACAGGAGGTGGTTAAGCCTCAGGAAACAAGGTCTGGTAGCTTCAGAGAACAGCAGAGGCTGGTTCAGAGAGCCCGAGAAAAGCATCCTAGTCTTAGAGAAGGACCTGGACTCAAACTTGAGTTACAAGGTATATCAGGAACTCTGAGCCCCCACACTGCATTGTCAAGGACCCTATCAAGAGGCACAGTCCAGAGAAAACAGGCATCACTGTACTCTGCCCACCTCTGTCCTGTCACTGGTCCCGTATCCGGTAGCATCAGACTGTGCAATGTGCAAATTCCGGGGGCTTCAGTGTTAATGGCGTGTGTCTGACTCACGTTCATCTCTGGTTGGTAAGGGGGCCTCAGCTCATTACAGGCTCCCAATGACCCTGGCAGGTAAGGCAGCTCCCACCTTAAACATGGCCATTCTCCATGTGAGCAGGAAAGAGAAAGTTCTGGAACGTTTTCCCCTGACAGGTTCATGCTCTGGCCCACAAGCGGTGCCCGACACTTGCGCTCCCAACATTAGTTTCTGATCCATCCGACAACAGGCAGGCAGAGAAGGGCCACCCCAGCATGAGCCCAGAAAGGAGAAGAGTCAAATCCCGGGCAAACTGTGGTACTCAGAGTTTTGGCCAATACTCCCTCCCAGGGCAGCCCGCCGTGTCCTGAGGATGCGGGGAGCCTCCACAAGCCTCTGAGCGGAGCGAAGCGGGGAGGCAGCTTGGATTCCTCTGTGGAAAGGCAGCAGCCTGGGGGTCTGCAGGTAGCCCCGGCGGGCCACCCCCTTCCTGCAGCCCGTGGGTGATGCTCTGGGAACTCCTCGCCGGCTCTTTCCGAGCGCGGATTCTCCTCGGCAGAATGTGACAAGTTAACACAACATTCTGTGTGCTCGGTGCCCCTGACACGCTACATAACTGAGCCCCGTCCTGCCGTTACCCAAGGCCTCATCGTTTCCCCTTGTAAACTCGAGGGCAGGGCCTTGTCGTACTCATCTTGCAAAACCCAGCGCGTTCCTGACGGACTGGAGGCACTGCCGGTGTGTTTATCTAATGAAGGAACGGATTCCACTTCTGAAAACGATGGCTTGAAGGACTCAGCCTAGCCAACCGTGAATGTTCCAAGGAGCATGTGCAATGATCATGCCGACAGTGTCAGAGATCTGGATGATAAATACGAAAAGTAAAAAATAACATGCCTGGAACATCAATGTATATAATGTTATCATTAACTCTATGTGGGAAGCAGAGTGAAAGATGAGGAAGTTGAGGTCTCAAGAGGCTATGGAATTTTCCCAAGGTCACACAGAAGGTCAAGGTAGAGGCAGGTTAGAAGTGTAGGCCCAGCCCTCTTTGCCATGATTTTTCCCTAAGAATTCTTCTCCCTTCCTCCAATCCCCCTAAAACAAGAACAAGCCCTTATTGAAACACGAAGACCACATTTGACCCTGCATCTTGCCAATCAGGTTCCTGAGTCATCCTCAGACCTCAGACGTGGTGTGCACGCTCCCCAAGTCTCCCCAGAACCACCCACTTCGCTTCCCTGCTCATGCGACCCAGCTCCCGGGAGCACCTGCTCTGAACCACAA
The DNA here is from genome assembly GCF_011764305.1 of Mustela putorius furo. Taxonomy (NCBI): domain Eukaryota; kingdom Metazoa; phylum Chordata; class Mammalia; order Carnivora; family Mustelidae; genus Mustela; species Mustela putorius. The sequence goes on from NW_025421428.1 coordinate 219,468, forward strand.
ATAGCATCAACTCCTTGTTCGTTGGAGAGTCCTTTAATTGGTGGGGATGTGTTCAGAGGAGAATAGAGGCTCAGTCTTATACAGCTTCACTACTCCATTTTGTGTGCTGTTTTATAACAACGGTAAACACAAGCGAACTACAGCAGGAACAAGCCGCACTGTCGTGTAAGCTTCTCCTAGCGATTCCCCACACCCGCGCTTTGGGGTGGAGCAGGGCCGCTTGCTGGAACAGATGAATAGTATGAGGTCTGCAGATTAAGGGACACAAAAAAGGCTGTGCAGTGAGTGGTTAAGAATGAGAGCCGTGAGAATTAGCCAAATCTGGGGGCGGCCGGGTGGCTCCGTCAGCTGGCCGTCCGAATCTTGATTTGGGGCTCAGGTCATGATCTCAGCGTCATAGGATCAAGCCCCGAATAGGGCTCCTTGTTCAGTGTGGAGCCTGCTGCCCCCCTCTCTCCCCCATCCCCACCCATGCTTGCTCTCCCTCTCTGCCTCTCTCAAATAAATAAGTAAATCTTTAGTGGGGGGCGGGGGGAGATTCACCCAAATCTGGGTACTAGTGTGGTCCTTGCTGCTTCCGAGCTCTGTGAACTTCTGGTCTTACTAACACCTCTGAGTCTCAAATTCATTCTCTGTAAAGCAGGGACATGTTCCTAATCCTCTTACGGTCGCTGTAAAAGTAAATGAGAGAAGGATCTGAAGCCCTCGCAAAGGCACCCTTCACCATGAGCACGGAGCCCAGGAATTACGTCACTCATGTCTGCTTTCCCTCTGGATGGGAAACTCCTAAATGCTAAAAAGGCCCTCTTCATTTGTCTGTGGCTGCTTCCCCAGAGTCTAATACAATGCCTGGGCCACACTCAGTGCTTTAAAAACTCTTAGAATTATTATAAGACTTGACTGAGTTCACATAGGTATCTAATGTATTTATAAAATCACTGAGGCTGTTGCTTCTCAGACACAGAGAACTTGGCTAGCTCTCGCCCAGCGTTATTTTTAGGTTTGCTTAGAGTCACAGAAACCTTGAGGACAGAGGGACTTTCAAGCAGCCCCCACGCATGTGCAAGAGTCATCTTAGCAATGCCCTGTCCTGTTTCCATACAACGAGTTCTCTGCAATATCCCCCTGCCCACTGTGTGGTCCGTGCTGGCTTAACACACGGTTTTCACTTGCAATTCTTCGGGTTCTCACTTGTAAAACAGAATAGCAATCCCAGGTCTCCAGCGGACCACAAGCAAAGCAAGGGTGAGTCAGAAATGAGTTTCCTGTAGCTGACAATCTGGAAGCGGGCACGACTTAAATGGCAGCAAAGGACCGGGGGTTTGCGAAAGTGGCAGAATGTGTATGCGGCCATTCTTCATCGACCTTGGAAAAGTACAAGAGTTGACAAGAACAGATTTGAGAGCTCTAGGATTCTTAATCAAACAAGGGTTCTGGGAAACACACCATAAGCACACAAACACATGCACACACACACAGCTTCAGAGTTTTGAATCACACGCTCAAGGCAAACTAATGAAGGCATCCACTGAAACAAAAATAATGACGAAGACAGAAAAAGAGTCATGGGCTTTTTTTTTTTTTTAACTGCTCAAGATACTAATATACCAAATAGTGGCCTCTTTTCATGTGTTCAGTAACACTGCCAGGGTGGTAGGAACTGCCAAAGATTCTCAGACATGCTTTCTATTACAGAGCCTCTGCCTCGTTGCAAAGCTTTTAGAATTAACGAACTCTACGTATTTGGGGAAGGAAAGCCTATAACTGTATCTCCCATCACTCTTCTTCATTTCCCCAATATGCATACCCTTATAAATTATCTCTGGGTGAAGGGCACCAGAGGGTGGGAGAGAACCCTTAGCCTCTATGCAACACTAAAGGCAAACATCATAAAACTTCTTTGGTTTCCTGGGAACCAGAATGATGATTGCCATGTGCTAAGAGTTCTGATCTAAAAAACATGTATAAAAATAACACGCATTTTTAACATGTTGGTTTATAAATATAAAATCCCATTATCACAGAGCCACAGTCAGCCCAGTCTCCGAGGATTACTGTGCATTTAACACAGTAGGAAAAGTAATCACCGCTCAGCTCAAGCAATGCTCCAAACCTTGACTGCAGGTATCGGCAAAGAGACCTGCCTGAACTTAGGTCAGGTAAAATGGGGCAAATCTATATAAGTCATCATTTACTTAGGGGAAACTAAAGTGCTGTTAATGAAGACAGAAAACCTTACAACAAACACAGGACAATACTTGCCAAGAAAAGGACAGGCCAGCCCAGATTGGAAAATTCGCTGAAGTCTTCCTCCCTGTCATGGCTATTTGTTAAAACTGGAAGAGTGCTATTCAAATGTAAAGTCCCTCCTCTGGTTGTTAATAATAATATTATTTTATTTTTCCAAGCACCAGTGATCCCAATGGCTCTTGGAAAGTCTTGGGAAACGAGTCTCTATGTAACATGATTATAACGATTCATTATATTTGTGTAGGGTTTTGTAGCTTAGAAAGCACTTTCCATCCATTATTAATATTATCATTATTAATAATAATAGCTACCATTCATTGTGTGCTTATTAGGGGCCAGGCACTGTTCAGTGAACAGTAAACACAATATCTATAATCTTTACAATATCCCCACAAGGAGGCTGTGGACACCCATTCCACAGGGGAGGAAACTGAGGCCGCTCGAGGTCAACTCATCGAAGACGCCGTAACTCGTAAGTGGCGGGAATGACACTAAACCTCCTGCCTGCCTGACCCTAGGGTACAGGCCATTTTCTCTCGAACTGTGAGACATCATGTGGCCTTAAAATTGCCTGTTTCCTATCTGTCATCTGCCATCCTTTTAGACTAAATGCTCCTTGAGGGCAGGAAACACCTGCTGTTCGATGCCATCCTGCCATTACCTAGCACAATGCCCGGAACACGACAGGCCCCGGATGGCCACGGCTGAAAGAATGAATGAAGTCAGCTCGCAAGTGAATTCTTTGATCTCTTCTGAGGGGAGGAGATCACCTGGGATTTTCTCTGTTCATATCAACAGGGATATGAAGACTCGAAGAAGTACAGTGACATCCCCAAGGGCCCACAGCTAGTAAGTGCTAGCAACAGGACTCCATCCTAAACCCCTGACTCTCTGTCTGATCGGCCACCCTTGGGTCTCAGCTATCACAGCACGTGCATCTGCTGGGTCATGGCAGGCCGGCCGCTGAGCAGCAGGGAGGAGTAGCAGGCCAGCCCTAAGCCCAGGTGCACTGCCCGCCTCCCTCCTACCCTTACCCCCGCCCCCCCAGCCCAGGTGGAAGCCCACGAATGACTATGAGCATAAATGTGGAGGCTCCTGCTGGCGTGTGGATGAGGTTGGAGGGTAAGCGGCGCCGAGCTGACAATTCAGGCAGCCAAATTCAATTTGAGGGAATTTGGTTCAGTGCTTTCCATTAACAACCTTCTAAGAAAAATATAATTCCCAGGACTAAAGGAGGAAAGGAGAAAAGAAAACAACTTTTCATCGTGTGCAGTCAATGCCAAGCAAATCAATCACACTCTTTCTCGCCCGGCCCGGCAATGCCTCGGCGAACACCAAAGGCACCGGGCCTCTGAGCTCTGCGCCAGTCCTCAGGGCGCCGTGGGGGAGAGAAGCTTCGGGAAGAGAAACAGCGGACCTGCAAAAGCTTATCTCCGTTCAGGCCACCTTCAATCGTACAAAGAAGCCTTTACGGTTTAGAAAACACTTTGCCCACATTGGGTCCCCCAATTTGGAAATGGGTAACATTATGATTCCTATTTTATAAATGAGAAATTGGATGAGAATAATTAGGTAACGTGTTCAATATCAACCCGTAAGCGGCAGGGATTTGAGCCCAGGTCCTTGCGATCCTACAGGCCACACTCTTCAACTCTGTATTGCCAAAGGACCCCTATGACCCAAGAGAGAGCAGAGACTAAATCCAGCCGGACGTCTGCATGCATGCTCCAACTTTTCTACTCCAGTTCAAGTCCATTCCGACATGGGAACTAAAAGGGCCTTCATATATTTTGATACAGCAACATCACTCCCTGCCTCACCTCCCTCATCCAAGCCACACCTGAACAAAACTAGCAATGCTTTCAATTCCACGAGCGCCATTCCTGTCAGAGCATCCGCTCACCTGCCCACAGCGAGCTGGGAGCAAAGTGTCCAAGGAAGCCTGACCGAAGGGCAGGGAGGCACCTTTGTTAACATGTGGACTCGGGAGCCAGATGACGGGACCTCGAATCCCAGCTTTACCCTTAATGGCTGAACAACCTTGAGTGAGGCTTGTTACGTCCTCGTGTCCCAATTTCTTGATCTGGAATGTCAGAACAGTTGCACCTCACCCCCCAGGGTTGTAAGGATTAATGGAGGTAATACCTGGAGCCCCCAGACAGTGTCTGGAAGACGGAAAGCATCTCAAAAGGTTTTGTTATTATCATGGCTAGCTGTCAAAGCCCCAACGGATCACAGGAGGCTCCGACATCCTTGCAGAGACATCTAGTCTACCTTGCGTATTCTACGGAGGAGAAGACCAGGTCGTGGAGACAGCAAGGCTGACCCCCACCCCCACCCCACAGCACTCGGAGAGCCAGCAGCACCCAGTCTCCTGTGTCCATGTGGGGGTCTTCTGTGGCATCTCCCCACCCTTCTCAAAGCCTCATGCTTCCACGGGACTGTGCCCCTGAAAACAAATCCCCTTTTCCTCACTTGCAAGAGGTGGTGGCAGGCGCTGGCTGAGCAGGGTTTTCAGAAAATCCTTAACTGCTACTTGGCAAAGCAGCTAGTGGTATTTCCAATGTCTTGTTGAACATCCTCGATCAAGAAGCTGCACAAGGCCAGACGGCAGTCCCCTGGGCCCATGTGGGCACATTAACTACCAGCCGATAACAATGATTCAAGGGCTGATTATGTCCTGGGTGGATTAGCCCTGTGCCTGGCTCTTCCTCACTCTTTCTGATGTCCCTTGGTCATTTCATGGCTCACTGACACTTTCCCCCAGAGGGGGGAGATATAGAGGGGGAAGCCTCCGAGTCGCTGATCAGTCAGATGCTGGCGGGAGGTAGCGAGTCTTACCGAAGCTTCCAGTGCAAAGACCGTATCTGCAAACATGGACCCATTTGCATGGACGTTTGAGAGCTGAGGGGTGTTCCCAGTCATAAGCTAGGATCCTGGATTTGGGCAGTTCAAATCCCAGCGCTGCCATGTACTATCTACGTGATGTAGGCCACTTAACTTTCCCCCACTGAGCCTCGCTCTCATCTATGAACTGAGACTAAGAGCACCTACTCAAAAGATTGCAAAAATTACAAAAAAAAAAAAACGATAAACACAAGACATACAGGACAGTGTCTGGCACATAGTAGGTACTCAATAAGTATTGCCCATTATTCATTTTGAATTGCCCATTATAATTTGGAATAGTGACTACCCTTACTGGGTTGAGCACTGAACCATGGGCTGAGCCCCTGAATCAATACATCGTATCCCTGAAACCAATCTAATACCGTAGGTTAACTAGACTCCAGGGTTTGTTTTTTTTTTTTTAAGTCTTAAAACACAGGTTCTGACTAATGTGCACTCCAGATCGTGAGGTCCCCTCAGCACCCCTTCCCTACAAACCCTGGCTGATGCTGGCTGCCTGGAAAATACTCTGCAAATTCATCCCACAGGTTCTTGTTTGCAAGCACATCGGAAAGCAGCAGCATAAAGGGCAAACTTGAATACGAAGCCAGACTTCCACTGCATTCCCACGGTTGTAACACTTCTAAGTGGTGGCATTACGTTCGGAAATCTCTGAGACTCAGTTTCCTCATGTCTCCCCCGGGGAATGATGGCATTTCCAGATGGGCCCCCTGCACGTGAGTGTGGGAAAGGGGAGCACAGGCATTCTTGTTGCTGTCACTGGCACTGTTGTTCTTGCTGCTAGTGGGTGGGCATATTCATAACTAATGAGTGCCTTGTAGGAGCCACGCATTGAAACATTTACCTAGCTTTATGCTGATCCTGGAGACTCAGTGTGAATCCCATTTTACAGATGCGGAAATTGTGCTTAGTAAGACATGGTTAAAACCTCACTTCTGCAACGTTCCTCTGATGCCCCCCTGCTCAATCTCCCTAAGTCTGCCTCGCATTCCTTTTAGCCACTAATGGGGTCTTTAGGGTTTTATTACGTGTTGTCTGAGCACACATTTATCTACGTGAGGTGCTCAAACCAAGGACAGAGTTAGCTTCATTTCTGCATCCCTGGTATCTCATACGGTGCCTAAAATCATTGCCCACTGGAGTGGAAACCCACCAAGTCAAAGGAAGAGACGCAGCCCAGCGAAAGTGCTCTTCCAGAGTTAGAAGCGTCTGCTCAGAAAGGCCGCTTCTGAAGGGGGAAATGTGATTACAGAGATGCCGGGGTGATCAAGAATGCTTAGAAAGAAACCAGGTGGGAAATCAGAGTGCAAACTGGAACATATTCCTTCCTTCATAATGAGGGAGAAAGGAAACTGATGATGACTCTGAAGTGGCAAAGATCCTGAAACCATCCTGGATAATCTGTCTTTTGCCAGAAACAGGAAAAAAAAAAAAAAAAAAGAAGAAGAAATGTGGACAATTAGGAAATAATTAAGATCTTACGGAAGCAGCTATGACAGAAAGCAGTTAAGGGAATACTTAGTGATTTGGGGAAAACACAAATCAGCAGGTTGGACAGCATGTATCCTAAGGTGTTCCCGAGAAGAGCTAATACAGTTAGTGAAGCACTCACAATTATTCTGAAAAGTCACGGTAGAACAGCAGCGGAATATACACTTAAATTTTGTAAAACATCAAATGTCATATTTATCTTTTAGACAGAAGGGAAAAATACATGAAGCAGGCGCTTTAAGAACTAAGAGGAGAGAGAAATACTTCCAACGGCTATGTGACAAGCACTTGCAGACAGAGCATCCCACAGGACCATCCACGTGCAAGCCGGGCCTGGCTTCTTCCCATTTTTCGGAGCAGGAAGCCAGGGCTCTGGATGCAGAAGCAAACTGTCCAGGGACAGCCGCTAATCGTGGCCTGAGCTGGTACTCAACCCCAGTCTCTGCCTCGCTCTGGCAGGGCCCGAGTCTTACTCTTTTTATTGCTCTTCTGCAACAAAGATTAACAAATTGGACACAACCCAGGAAAACAAAGGAATTATGAGACTGCCTAAGACCGGGGTTATAAAAACAGCACCAATCACAGCCCGACAACATGATAGCTTTTCAATAGCATGACAAAGACACTGGATGAAAAGATCACAAGATGACTTAATCTGGACCACAGTAACTCAAAACCGGTCCTCGCGAAATTAATTCAAATAAGCTAGGAGGGGCTGCAGAGCGGCGAGCCTCCGAAATTAGCTCAAAGGCAGTAAACAAAGAGTGATGGTGGACATAATTCAATACCAAGGAAGGCACCAAGTCTAGGGGAGCTCAAAGCCCCCCATGACGTCATTCATGAATCCTCCCAGCTAATTAGGAATGCACAGCACGACTGAGTTAAGGTGCTGGGAAGAGAGCCTTGCTTGAAGCCTCATTTTGAGGCCTGGAGTTAATAAAGGAAGAAAGGCCCAGACAAGGGCTGGTTTCCTTTCTCCCCATGCTCACCTACAATAGAGGAGATGTGGGCATGGCATCAAGGAGGAAGGGGTCAGGCTGGACAGGAGCCCCAACATGTAGAGGAACCAGACACCACCACCCCAGAGCTGGACACCCAGTATGTCAGGTCCTGCCTGACCACTGTGGTCCTCGTCAACCCACCCTTTCCGACTGACCCGCAGCTTGATCTCTAGAACCAGTTCTTCCTCCCGAGGGAGGACCCTGACCCCTATCCTTACCTAGACCACCCTGTGAGATCTGGACTTCACGGAGAGTCCCAGACCAAACTCTCTCCCATCACACGTTCAGTTTATGCAACAAATGTGTCCTTGCATTGCTATGTGTTATACATCGTGTCAGGTCCTAAGGATGGAAAATGGACAAGGCAGATGTCTTTGCTCTACCCTCTAGACTCTTGGGCCAGAGGAGGGTGTTTGGGCTGAGGTTTGCAGTGTACCATGTAATCTCGCTTGAATTTATGTTCAGAAGATTTATCATCATTCACAGAGGTTTAGGTATAGGGTTCAAGGTCACAGAGTGAGCAAATGCCAGAGCTGGCATTCAACTCTGTGTCTCTACTACCCACACTCACCAAAGCCATCCACAACCGATGTCTATGCCACCAGTTCATGGCTGTAGGTCAAGGAAAATACTAACTTCCACGACTAATCATCTATTTCATGCCAGGCATTTTGCTTAGCACAGGATCTCATGCAATCTCCACAAATCCTCTTAAATAGTCATCACTAACCCCTATCACATGTCAGGAAAGGAAGCTCAAAGAGGCACCGAGTCATAAGTAGTTTGTATGTACAGAAGTGAGAGATCCCAGCTCTCTCCAAGCCCCAAGCCTTACAGACTTTAAGAAGCCCACTGCTTAGCACGGATACGTATGTTTCCTGCTACAACTGTAACACACTGCTAGGAACTTAACAATGTCAAACAACAGAAATGTGTGATCTTACAGCTCTTGGAGGTCAGACATCCAAATTAGGTTTCACTGGGGCAAAATTAAAGCATTGCCAGGGTTGCATTCCTTTCTGGAGGTTGGAGGGAAGAATCCCTTTCCTCGCCTTTTCTAACCCCCAGAGCTGCAATGCTTTCTCCTGGCCCCTTCCCCCTTGTTCAAACCTAGCAGCGCGGCATCTTTGAGTCTCCCCATGACCCTCTCTACATCCCCTTCCCTGACTCTAATGCTCATGCCTCACTCTTAAAAAGACCCATGTCTTTTTATCTGGGCCTGCCCAGATAATTCAGGATAATATTCCCATCTCAAGATCCTTAACTTACATCCCATCTACAAAATTCCTCTTGTCACACGACGAGCCTATTCAGGTGTTCGGATGTGAACATCCATGGGTGTGGGGGCATTACTGAGCCTACAGAGGATAGCAGAAGCACACTTAACTATAGTGAAAACTATAAATAATAAAGAAGACACTGAGGTTCACAGGGGTAAAATGAGTCTTTGGGGACACATGTGGAAGTGGCAAAGTCGAAATTTAAACCCATATTGGTCTAACTTCAGAGTCTATTTCCCCCCTTACTACAGCACACACAGGCCCCAGGAAAATGTCACAGACAGAAAAACCATCCAGCATGTTCACATGGATAGGCAGCCAGATCCAAAGGAATAATGATCCGGGAAGGTTTCAAGACAGACTCAGTGACTCTCTCTGGACTGGTAGGAAATGGCTGCGGATGTTATGATACTGCGTGTCTTTGGAAATACCAAGAAATAGATGTTTGGGGGTTAGCTGAATGCCGATGAGTGTGGATAAAGGTTAAAAAAAAAAAAAAAAAAAGTCCTCTTTCTCAGCATCCAAGCCGAGTGGAAGAAAAAGGCTGTTAGAGGGAGCAGCCACGAGTAGTTTACGCCACTTCTTTGAGATCGGCTTCCTCACTCGACAGGAGAGGCGGTGATGTCTGCTTGGGATGAGCCAGCAGGGCAGTACCTGGTGCCCCCCCGCCCCACGGCACCCCGTACATGGTAGGAGCTCCGTAATGACGGGCGTTTTTTCTTTCCTTCTCTGTTCTGACTTAGGCATAAGAAGAAGAAACAAAGACACTCAGGTTTTGTTTGAAGACAAACTTCTAGCAGCGCCACTGATTTAAAACAAACAAACAAACAAAAAAACAACCACTCTCTCCTCTTGCCTGTGCTCAAGGCTTGGCTGAAGGCTTAGGGATACCAGCAGACCAAGGAGGGAAGTCTGGCAGGTGGAGAGAAAACACAGCCTCCCACTAGACAGAGAGGACAAACACAGTGCATTATTCAGGGTACCTGGTGGTGGGCCACTGTCAGCAAGGGAGCGGGAGAGGTAACGTGGGAACTCCTCAGGACGTGGCTGATCTCTGAGCGAGGCCGGATGCCACAGTCCCTATCCATCATCTGTCTGCCAGCCCCTGGCAATCTACTGGGACCTTCTCAAGAAACCCCAGGCTCTGGGCTGGGCAGGAGGTTAATCAAGCCACACCTCTCTATTCTGGAAACCTTTACTAAAACCCTGTGTTGGAAGCCATGGGAGCACTGAGCTATGAGAAACCAGATGTGGAAGGCGCTCCAGGCAGGACCTGCCTCACCTGTAAACAGAATCACGAACAGGTGGCAGAGGTGGCAGGAGGTGTCCCATGCCGAAATGATGCTCTTACCTTTGCTGCCACATCTAAAATCCCAGCTGGGCTCTGAGTGTAAACTGGTACAGCTATTTTGGAGGGGAATTCAGTAGTATCTACACAACGTGACCATACCTGGATTCTCTGACCTGGTTATCTTACCCCTAGGGATCTAACCTACAGAAATACTACCACACTTGGGGCACACGGGGTGGCTCAGTTAAGTGTCTGACTCTTGGTCTCTGTTCAAGTCACGATCTCGGGGTCATGAGGTCGAACCCTGCGTCGGGTTCCGTGCTCATTGTGGAGTCTGCTTGAAATTCTCTCTCTTTTCCTCTCCCTCCTTCTGCCCCTCTCCCCTCTACAGGTATACATGCTCTGTCTCCCCAAACAAAAATAAATAAAATCTTACAAAAAAAAAAAAAAAAGAAATGCACAAAATAGAAAGCTAGTTATGCCAAAAAAAACCCCTCACTGTAGCACGCTTTTGATGATGAAAGATTAGAAACAACATAAATGTCCATCAAGAGGAAAATGGGTTCAATAAATTATAGCATATCCATAATACAGGATGAGGTCATTAGAAATAATGAAGTAGATCCAACCGTTCTGATACTGAAAGATTTCCAATCACTTTTAAATGAAAAATATATACACCCAAGTGTCAGAAGGAGAGAGCGATGATCCTGCATATGGGGGAAAACACAGATGTGGATTGGGATTTAGACGCACATGTGGATGTAAATAAAGTGAAAACAAATTGAGAAGGATATACCCCCAAACAGTACATGGTGATTATCTCTGGGTAGGGAAGTGAGATAGGGAGTACCAGGGGCAAAGCCGTCACTTTTTCCTCCATATGGTTTTACTTTGTTTATATTTTTACCAGAAGAATGGCTTTACATATTATTTAGGCTATTTAGAAAAGTAGAAGTTACAAAGTGAAAACCGTTTCTACAGCTAATGGAAACAGGGAGAGGCTCGGCAGGTGGATTCGAGTCCTTCATTTCTCTGACAGGGATGGCAAACAGAGATGGAGGGGGGGTCCTCTCCAAGGTCCCCCAGTGGAATGAGAGTGGACCCAGAGCTCCCGGCTCCCAGTGCAGAACTCTTTCCACCACTGTCAAGGTCCAGAGTCCTTGAGGGTCCATGTAACAAAGGCGAGCTACCACTAGCTAGCAGGTGAACTTCCATTATCATCAGACTACCTGGGGGCAGCGTGTTGTGGTGGCCTGGGTCAGGATGCTATTTCTGCCGCTGGCTGGCCTGGGGCCTCAGCCAAGTCACTTTTTCCCACCGAGTCTCTGATTTCTTATCTGCAACATGGAGACAACATCAACCTTCTCATGGAGATACTATGAACATCAAATATTAATTTTCCTTCCTCTTTCCTATGCAACGCTCATTCCCTTCCCTTCTTTTCTAAGATGGATGCTATTCCTGGAAACATTGAGAGACAACTAGGTTGAGTGTGTCCCCAAGCTAAGGGTTTAAATTTCTGCTATACACTGGACCTACCTGGTAGCATTTGAGAAAGTATGAAAGTACACTCTGCACGTCAAGGTTGCCTCCCTCGAGTTTCTGAATGCCCTTAGGTCCTTCTTATTTTTCAGAAAAGAGAACAGTATATCTTGGGTCACATTGCTGTCGTCAAGAGCAAAGGTTTCAACGTGCTCCCCCGCCTCTGGGGTCTGGAGCCAGGGCTTGTCTGCAGGGGAAAAGGCTTGTGAGGCAAGATGCCCCTTGAGGAAAAAAGAAAAAAAGGACTCCTTGTTCTTTTGAAACTGGTAAGGACAGTCACTAAACTACCCCCCACTGACCCAAGGAGAACCATCCCCAAGTTCAGGTAGAGCAGGCAGCTTTGACAACGTGAAGTGATGATCACTGGCTAGCTCCAAAAACATCCTCCCAACCCGCCTGTGGTAGATGCCTGGGATTCCACCATTAATCCTTCCAGTTAAGTCTTTGAAGGCCTCTGTTAGCATACAAATGCTTCTCATGGGAAGAATAATAAAACTTAATCCAAGTGAACAAACATTTACTGACAGTTGCTTTAAACCAGGCACTTGTGAGGGGTAGTGGGATTGTCCAAAGATGCATGCAGAATTTCCTGCCCTCCAGGAGCTTAGCGCTCACTAGAAACAGTAAAATGTGCGCCAAACAACTGAAAGCAAGGGGAAAAATTCAAAAGTTAGGTAAAAGATACAGAAAATCCCATAATTGTTCTCTCTTCTGTATATTTTATCAAGGACTCAACTGCAGTGCCTATCACCTTGAAAAACTCCCATCAACTGTCACAATTTTTTTTGAAGTATTTTACAAAGATCAATCTGACAGTTTTGTGGAGGAGGAGTAAAAATGGACAAGGCTAGAGGCCAGGAAAAAAAAAAAATGAGACTCTAATGTGAAAGATTGCAGAGAATAAGAAACAGGCCATGAGAGTATGTGGCAGAAAAGGATAGGTTCTGGAAGGATGAAGGGATCCATTCATGCTTGTATCCAGCAGATCTTTTCTTCTTGAGCACTTACTATGTGCAAAGCTTGAACCTCAAAATACAATAGTAGGTTCTATCCCCTCAATGTTAGAGTTGAGTGTGGGAGTCACACAGTAAAAGAACATCATAAAAACAAATGTACCAGGGAACCTGGGAGGCTCAGTTAAGCATCCGACTCGTGGTTTTGGCCAGGTCATGATCTCAGGGTTGTGAGATGGAGCCCCACATCAGGCTCTGCACTGGGCATGAAGCCTACATGAGATTCTCTCTCTTCCTCTCCCTCTTCTCCTACTCCCCCTCTTCAATTAACTAATTAATTAATAAGTACTCTGGAGAAGGAGGTCAAAGATTGCTATGAAAGAACAGTGAGATCTGTTCTAGTTGGGGATGGTGCCATTGAGGAAGTCTTCCTCAAGGAAATGATACTTTATTTGGACAGACCAGATTAAACAGGAATGAACTACATCAATGAGATACCACTCTGTCCACTAGGGGCGCTATAATCACAAAGACAAACGGAAGTTTTGCTAAGAATGTGGAGAAATTGGAACCCTCATACACGGCTGATCAGAATGTAAAATGGCGCATCTGCTTTGAAAAACCACTGGTTGTTCCTCAAGAAGTTAAAAATAGAGGTCCTTTGGTACCTAGTAATGCCACTCCTAGGTATATACGTAGAAGAAATAAAAAACACATACACAAAATGTTCCTCGGGGCATTCCTACTAATAGCCAAATAGTAGACGGACGTACTCCAGAGGTCCACTAACTAATACACGGAGAAATAAAATGTGGTATATCCGTTCAATGGAAGATTATTTAGCAATAAAAAGGAATGAGGTACTGATGTATGCCGCAACATCGAGAAACTTTAAAAACATTATTCTAAGTGAAAGAAGCTGGTCACCAAAGACCATATATTGCACAATTCCATTTAAATGAAAAGTCCCAAATACGCCAAGTCAGAGAGACAGAAAGTAGATCATAGGTTGGGGCACAAGAGAATGGGAGTGCCTGCTAATGGCTGGTTACAGGGTTTCTTTTTAGGGTGATGAAATATTCTGGAAGCAGCATGGATTGTTGCATGACATTATGCTTATACTAAAAATCACTTAAATGTACACTTTCTTTAAGGGTGAATTTTATGGTATGTGAATTGCATCTCAATAAAAAATAAGACTGGGGGCACCTGGGTGGCTCATTGGGTTAAGCCTCTGCCTTCAGCTCAGGTCGTGATCTCAGGGTCCTGGGACCGAGCCCTGCATTGGGCTCTCTGCTCAAAGGGAAGCCTGCTTCCCCCTCCCTCTCTGCCTGCCTTTCTGGCCTACTTGTGATCTCTCTCTATCAAGTAAATAAATAAAATCTTAAAAAAAAAAAAAAGATTGAACGAGGGACACCAGGCGACCCAGTCAGTTCAGCGTCTGCCTTAAGCTTAGGACACAATCCCAGGGTCCTGGGAATGAGCCCCATATCAGGCTCCCTGCTCAGTGGGAAGCCTGCTTCTCCCTCTCTCACTCTTCCTGCTTGTGTTCCCTCTCTCACTCTCTCTCTGTCAAATAAATAAAAAAAAATCTTTTTAAAAAATAAGGCTGAACAAGGTGAAGTAATAGTGTTCTGCTCAGGGGCACCTGGGTGGCTCAGTGGGTTGGGCCTCTGACTGTGGTTCAGGTCATGGTCTTGGGGTCCTGGGACCGAGCCCCAAGTCGGCTCTCTGCTTGGCGGGGAGCCTGCTTCCCCCTCTCTCTCTGCCTGCCTCTCTGCCTACTTGCGATCTCTCTCTCTCTCTCTCTGCCAAATAAATAAATAAATTAAATATTTAAAAAAAAGAAAAAGAAAAAGAATAGTGTTCTGTTCAGAGGGAAGAGAATATATAAATGACCAGGGGAGGGGAAAAGTGGTTCTTTGGTTCGTGGGGAGAAGTCAAGTCAATGTGGCTGGAGCACTGGTAGAGTAATAGTACATAAAACTAATCCCATAGGCAGGAGTAGATCATAGGTGGCGTTTAGGCCACCTTAAGCTTGTTGGCTTTATCCTCAGAATAACACGATATGGTGGGAAGCTGTGTGGTTGTGTGTTATCTATTCACTTTGCCTGGTCTATGCAGCATGACCTGGAGGGAGCCCAGGACAACGCAGAGGGTGACCCGCTGCACAGGTCAAAACAAAAGAAGCTGATGAGGTAGAGCTGTACAACAGAGAAAACGCGGTGACCAATGTTTGGGGGGAGAACGGAGGATTCTGAGTTCATCCATCAGGGAAAACAGCAGGTCTGAGCAAGCAGAATAAGTCTGTTCTATAGAGACGTTTAGTCAGCACCTACTACGTACCAGGACCTGAGAAATTGAGGCTCAGAGGAGTTAAGTAACTTGTCCAAATATACACAGTTGGTAGGTGGTAGCACAAGGATTCAAAACCAAGTTGGTCTAAAGCCGAAGTTCTCTGCATCCTTGCTCTACAATATACTGCTTCTTCTAGGCGGGGGATGGCAAATGACCTTCAACACACACCCAACTCTTACCAATTAGGAGTGACTGTCTGGAGCACTGGGTTGAGACAAACTCTGAGTGAGCCCAGGCCCGGGGTTGGGGACGGTGGTGGAATACAGATCATGACTGCTTGGGAAGGCAAGCCACGGGCACGGAAGAGGCAGCGGTGGGAAAAGGACACATATTTGCCACTCCTGTTCCAGGGATTCAAGGAAGGAAGACACACATTTAGCTGAAGGGCATAAAAATATCCACCTATACACTGAACAAGAGATGAATGTCAAAAATATTGCACTAAGCAAGGGCATCAGAAAAAAGAGTGCATTCTCTATCCAAGGCTGAGAAAATTCTTCAATAAAGAATCGGATGATGGACATGTTAGGTTTTGGGGGGCCGAACTGTCTCTGTTACAACTCCTCAACTCTGCCCTTGTAATATGAAAGCAGCCATAGACAATACATAAACCAATGAGCATGGCAATGTGCCAATAAAACGATTTATGAACACTGAAATGGAAGTTTCATATAGTTTTTATGTGTCATGAAATATCATTCTTCTTTGATTTTCCTTCCAACTCTTCAAAAATGTACAAACCATTCTTCACTCACCAGTCATACCAAAAAGAGATGGTCTATATTTGGCCCACACACCATAGTGTTCTATCTCCTGTACTTTCTGTTCCCATTTATAAGGAAGTTAAGAATAGACAAAATTAACTAACACTGATATTTTTCAGTGCAGTAGTTGCCTACGGGCAGATGAGGGCTCACTGGAAAGGGGTCACCAGGAAACTTTCTGGAGTGATAGAAATATGCTCAGTTATGAGGGTTTGTCAAAACTCCTTGAAATGCACACGTAAGGACGTTGTGTTTCATTGTATATACATTTAACCCCAATTTAACACTGTTGCTTTGATCTGAAACACTGGTCAGAGAGAGTAATGGTGCCTGGAAGAGGCGCCCTCTGGATGATCCTTGAAGAATAAATCCAGCCTCCAGGGTAGGGGAGGAAATGTCGACAAATTGAGAAGTTAAGAGTCAATCAGGGCTCAAACATTAACAAAAAATGGGGGGAAATTCTATTCAGCAAGAAGCAATGAAAGCACACCCCCATCCACATGCCTTACTTTCCAAGAGCTCCAGCTCTGAAATAATTGCCTTTGCACAATAATTGGGGGATGCTGTCTGGGAGCCGATACAAGTGGAGCCGGGTGCAATTTGGGGAGATTTGTTACGCTCAGCTCCCTTCTATCAATCCCAGCGGCTCAGATGTTCCTGACCTGTTGCTTGGCATATTGTGAAATCGTCTTTTATTTACTGCACTTCCATTAAAAGATGAAATCCACGAACAGGGGCTCACAGGCCAGAAAATCACCGTTTACGTCTCCACTTATCTCCTGTCTGCGGCCAAGAGCCTCGTCTCCTCGGCGCCTGAGATCTGGCTCCGTACGCCAGTGTCAACGCTGCCTGGGGCTATCCGTGGGGGAGCCCAGATCTGGGGAGTGGGATGGGGCCACCAGGCCGGGCCCCGCTGGGTCAACATGGCAGTCCTCTGCAAGCTCAGCCCAGGATGATGCTGGGATGCAGAGGAAGGGATGGACGCCAAGTCAGGTTTTACCCAGAACCCAAGGGGTCTTGGGACATCTGAGGATAGGGTAGGGTGGTTGGCTGAAGTCCTGGAATGGGCCGGTGATTCAAAGACCAAAGTGAAACCCCAGATAATCTAAGGGAATTGCTGGTCCTTTTCCAGCATAGCACGTGCCTGAGTCTAACCACATCCAAGATCTCTGCTCCAACACCACCATCATCATCATCAACAGATCCTACATCATCAACAGAGGAGTAACTGGAAATGTGGTCCTAGCTCCTTCCCAACATTGAGGCTCACTCTCAGCAAACGAGGCAATCCCCTTCAGCTCTCCAGTTCTGTCCATCCAACCTTGGTTCCCTCACTAACTCAATGGTTAACTTAGAGCATGCTGTTTCTTCTAGACACCGCATTGCATGGAGAGGACTGACTGTGACAATCTTTGAAGACACTCCCAGATTTAGAGGTCTCTGCTCTTGCCTGCTCAGAAGATCAGGGCATTTGTCTCATTCTTCTTGACAGACAGCTCTGTGGGTCACAGTTGAGTCCCTAACCCTCCTCCTATCCCTATTTCTCCTGGCCTAGATGTTCCTTAAGGGCACTGATGCCATCACCGTGAGCACAGAATATGGATGGGTAGAGGCTGAAAAGGTGGAAGCATAGCTGGAGAGCTCATGGGTTAAAATCAATGTTAGAAGACTGGGTCACAATGAACGAGAGGTAATTTGAGATCTCTGAACAGAGAATTAGAAGGAAAGACATCCACAGGCCATACTCAATACTCCCTTTACGACCATAGTCCAATCGCAGAATACGGAGTGATAAATTACGATAAATTCCACTATGTACAGTCTCCAAGAGACTGTGGCATTGCTTTTATTTCTGAGTAAGAGCACGAATTGTTAAGCACACATCATGCCCATTAATATGCTAACTATGAAAGAACCATAAGGAAATATGGGCTCCTTCACCTACTGGGAAGCATGACTCAGACCCAGTGAACCATGTAGTATAAAAAAATAAAAGAATTAAGAATTTAAAAAAAATATATTTCTAGATTATGTGGTGAAGACAATAAGCACTGAGTTGAGAAGTCGGGCAAAGAGAAATCTGTGAATGGAGCGCAGGGGAGTGGTGGGGAGGGAGACTGGGGGGGCAGACAGATGGAAAAGATTTCCGGGGAAGAAGAGCTTTGGAAGGTGGGAAGAAGTCAGGAAGGGGTGAGCCCAGAGCAGAGCATGGGGTAGGGTGCAGGGTCGGAGGATAGGGATACGGACAACTGGTTGACCAAGGCCAAGGGAGCAGGTGTGTCCTGGTTGGTGGCAGGTAGCCCAAGGAGAGAAGAGCCAACCAAGTGGGCATCAATCCCCAGCCTTTCTCTTGCCCTAGGAAAGACAGAGGGGGGCGGAGAAAGCAAGGAGAGAAGTGGTAAGGAGGGGGAGACATGAAGGGGAGCTCCACAGAAAGAGAGAAAGCACAGAAGCACAGGCAGAGAATTCTCTGCATCCAAGAGTTTTAATCCTTGGCTGGAAGGCGCTGAGGCTGAGGCTGCCTTCCCTGCGGCAGCAGAGAACCGAGGCAGCTCTGGAGCCAGCCCCAGCCCGGGTAGGGGTGCTAAGGTGTGGAAGGGCAGCGGAGCCTTGCCCGGGAAGCCCGGCGCTCAGGCCAGTGGGGCACCTGGAACCCTGCCTCCTTCTCGACTGCCAGCTCGAAGTTGCTAAGGTTACCTTCTGAACTGCCTAATTAGAGAAGCTGTCACTCTGACAAAGATCAGAGGGAAGGGGGGAAAAACGAAAGCAGACATTTCATACTCTCAGACAAGAAGAAAATAATAACGCTAATTCAACAGTCCTAGAAACTGCCTGCAGTCAAAGAAGACTGTGTCTTCGCCAGGACCATCCTGTCACCAGCTTGGAGAGCTGGAAATGAGCAGCTACCTCTCACCAACAGGGAGTCGCTGGCAGTCTCCAGCAAGGCCCCAGGGGGCGGAAGAACAGGGATGTGTACCCATTTCGCTGCCGTGGTCTGGCAAGTCTCAATGATCCAGACGCGAGGTATCCTGCTTGGGCAGCAAGGTTAATGAGGCTGCAACAGCCTCTGTCCCTGGTCAGTCCCCCGCCATTCAGGGATCAAGGGTACGGAGCCCAGGATGGCACCTAAGCCACTTTCAGACCGCACTTTCAGAGGACAGAGCTGAGAAAGCGAGGGGGAGTGAGGCGGAGCGGGAATTGATGAGGGACACAAAGGAGACTGCAAAGTCTATGAGGTCACAGGAACCGCAGAATCCCAGAGGAATGCCTCCCTCTGACAGCAGAGGGCACGCTACTCTGCGATGCCAGCTCAGCATCTTGGCCGCCTTGGGTACCTCCAGGAGCACCCAGCACTGTGGAAACCTGTGTGTGCTGCACACGCTCCTTCACCAAGTTCCCGTGCCCCTGTGTCCCCCCTTCTCTGCACACCTCAGCTTCTCTAACCAAGGCTACTTTCTCCTTAGGAGAAAAAAGGGCAGCACTCTGTGTTGTGTGCAAGGAAGTCCATTCTCCATAACTGCATTACTCTCTGCAAGAAGGGGAGAAGCAGAAGAGCAATGGGCCAGGATTCAGGTGGGTGTGAATTGTAGCACAACTGCCAAGTCCCTGTGTGACCCTGGTCAAGTTCTTTGACCTCTCTGTGCCTCACAGTCCACACCCTGGTGATCTCCTGGGATGGGTTAAGGATTAAATGGAGAAAATGGAGAAATTCTGCTACCCAAGAAAATAAGCAACTTGGGGCTGGATCTGTACTGTTTTCAGAGATCCATCACAGCCTCCAGGAGAGGCCCTAGTATATAGAAAGTGTTCAATAAATGCTCAGTGAACTGAATCAACACTGAGAATTGTACTATGCTCTATACTTATTTCTTCACAAACATCTCAAAGCACCTATTAACGACAGGATTTCTGCCAATGCTAAGCTTATAATATAGTGGAAAAGATAAACATCAAAAAATATATGTAATTAAAGCCTGTGATTAAGCGCTACTTAAAGACAGTATATATAAAAAAGGGAGACCAACTCTAACCCAAGAAGACAGGAAAGGCTTCTCTAAGGGAGTGACATTAATTTAGGACCTGAAAAATTAGCAGGAGTCAGCCAAGCAAACACAGGGGCAGGCAAGACCCTTCCGGGCAAAGAAAACAGTCTGTGCAAAGGCTCAGGGGCAGAAAGGGGACTGTTACTGGAGAGGGACTGAAAGACGCCTGGTGGAGATGGAAACGCAGAGAACAAGGAGAATGGCAGAATGTGAGGCTGGTACTGCCCAGAGTACTGGAACCACAGGGTCACACACTTGCTAGCATCATTTCCCTACAGCAGAGCCTTTCTTTCCGGAGGAGATGCTGAGTCCTGCCCCTTCTGGACATGGGCTAGGCATGAGTGCAGCAGGCCACATGAGGGACACCATCTTTGCAGGGCAAATGTACTTCCTCAGCCCTGCAGCTACTCCCATGAATCAGCCTCACCTCCACAAAAGGTCTTAGAGACCCCTCATCTGAGATGCTCCGTTTCACTACAAAGGCCCAGCTGAAAAGGTCCTAGAGATCATGCAGCCCAGGGGTGACTCAGTGAACTTCGGGGATTCTAAGTGATCCTCTGGGAATATCTAAATAGATATTTCAAGGATCACTGCAGGGGGGGGGGCTATAGGGCAGGGCTTGGAGCCCCCTGGCTCCCATCTCGGCCAGAATAGCTCTGGTTTCCCCAGGCTTTGGCAGTGGGCTTTACTTAGAGCAGGATGCCTAAGATGCCACAAAGAAAAGCTTCTGATGCTAAAAAGAGGAGCTGAAACAGTGCTTTCACTTCCAGACGAGAACACCGAGGCCCCTGATGAAGACTTGTGTCTCTTTTGCTACTCGGCAACCAGTCTGGTATCATCCCCCAGACTCACCTTTCAAAATACAGCTCCCCCCTGAGCCATATACGGTCTAGAGGGGTTGTCAATATGGGTGTCCTCTTCTTCCCTAGATGAGGGTAAGCATGAGGCCACGCTGAGCCAATGATTGCCGAAGGGAGAGGGGAAAAGATGGACAAACTCTGGGAGCCCCTCCATCCCGGCGGGGATGCTCGGACCCCCAGAGCTGTGCCTCCTGAGCTGGCTTCTTCAGCTCTGATGTCCTTCTCCAAGCTGCCTCAAATCCTTCCCCAAAGACCCCTCTGCTTACAATACCAGAGCTGGTTTCTGTTGCTTGCAACAGTTCCGCTCAAGAGTATCTGGACGACTTGCCCAAGTGCACCCCAGATTAGAAACCAGAGCCCTTCAACCACAGTCTGTGCCTGCCCGGGCAGGAGACCACTCACAGCTCATGATCACTGGGTCCTTAACCCCTACCTTCTGCCTTGTCTTCCCAGCCTCTTTTCCTAAGTCTCACGGGGACAAAAAAAATATGGTCACCTCCCTTCCTTTCCAAATCCTCCCAACAGAACTCACAGGCTATCCTGCCCTTGCAGTCCTATATCATAAACCTGACATCAGCCACTCTTCATGGGCCACAACATAATTTACCCGAAAGTGCAGAGAAACAAGGGTAGATATTATGCCAGGAGCTGGATTCGAGCCAAACAAAAACGAGATAAATTCTCAACTGCTTCCTTACCATGCTACACCAATATGTGTGTGTCTGTCCCTCCTACCTCAGCGAGGATTAGAGACTTTTTTTGCAATTTTCCCTGCTTCAGAAAGCACCCGTGAGGGGCGCCTGGGTGGCTCAGTGGGTTAAGCCACTGCCTTCGGCTCAGGTCATGATCTCAGGGTCCTGGGATCGAGTCCCGCATCGGGATCTCTGCTCAGCAGGGAGCCTGCTTCCTTCTCTCTCTCTCTCTCTCTCTCTCTGCCTGCCTCTCAGTGTACTTGTAATTTCTCTCTGTCAAATAAATAAATAAAATCTTTAAAAAAAAAAAAAAAAAAAAAAAGAAAGCACCCGTGAATATCCTGCTTCTATATCACTCTGCCCTTTGCTCACAATCTAAAGGCAATTTAATTTCCCATATGAAAGCAGCAAAGGAGCCTGGCACTGGGGGGAGGCAGAGAGGGCTTTTGGGTTTTCTCCCTTCAGCTTGCTTGTTGACGACAGAGCTGTTTCCGACAGGAGCAGAAGTTGCTCCCAAGGCACTTGGAGATGGGAGCCCATGAGCCTAACTGCATTGTGCTGCAGTTGGACCAAGCGATCTAACTTCATTGCACAGAGAGAAAAAGGGAAGTGACAGAGACAAATTTAACCCACGCATTCCCTCACTGAAACTCAGGACTTAGCCTCCAGCCAAAGGGCAAAGGCAACAGAGAAGAATGTTCATGGGTCATGAAGAAAATTCTTTCTGTGTGTTCTGTAGCCCCCATTTGGACTAGAAGGGGGTGTGCGAATGCTCCATCCTAACCAGCTTTAGCCACCCACCACTTACCCAGCAGTCCCCTCCGACTGGTCAGTATGGAGGTGAGAGGGAAGAACCTAGTAAGCTCTCTGACCTATCCATTCATCTGTTCATTCATGCAGTAATTTTTTTTAAGATTTAATTTATTTATTTGACACAGAGAGATCACAAGTAGGCAGAGAGGCAGGCAGAGAGAGAGGGTGGGGAGGGGAAGCAGGCTCCCTCTGAGCAGAGAGCCCCATATGGGACTCGATCCCAGGACCCTGAGATCATGGCCTGAGCCAAAGGCAAAGGCTTTAACCAACTGAGCCACGCAGGCGCCCCTCACTCAGTAAATATTAACTGAGTACTAATTATGAAGCAAATGCTTTGCGAAGCACAGTGTTCAACACAGTTCCTGTCTTTAAAGAGTATGTAGTCTAGGAGAGCCAACAGACCATCAACACGGACAAATAAATATCGAGGTACAATTGAGATTGGATGGTCAAGGAATGCTTCTGTGAGGCCCCAGACAAGCAACTGTAAAATACAGCACGGGTCAAGGTGGAGGTGGACAGGGCTTCTCTGGGCGGTGGCCCTCAACCCCGGCTGTATACTGGAATCCCCGAGTCACCTGGAAAGACTACAAAACAGAACGGTAATGCTGGGTGGTGCTGACGTACTGTCCTAGAGTAGGGCCCAGGACCTGACTACTTTTTATTTTTCAATAAATAGACATTTCTTTCTTATTTTTTTAAGTTAAGAGCAGTTCTGAGGTTTACAGAAATACTGATGGGAGAGTACAGAGTTCCCATGTACGACTCTACACAATCACTCAAACACATACACACAGAGTTCCCCTTATTATTTACATCTTGTGTTAGTAGGAATTTTCTGTTAAAAATGAAGGAGCCGGGGCGCCTGGGTGGCTCAGTGGTTGGGCCGCTGCCTTCGGCTCAGGTCATGATCTCAGGGTCCTGGGATCGAGCCCCACATCAGGCTCTCTGCTCAGCAGGGAGCCTGCTTCCTCCTCTCTCTCTGCCTGCCTCTCTGCCTGTTTGTGATCTCTGTCTGTCAAATAAATAAATAAAATCTAAAAAAAAAAAATGAAGGAGCCAACAGAAACCATTGATATCAATTGTAATCCACAGTTCACTCTTCGGGGCGCGCACCCTAGGAGGTTTGCAAATGTGTCATAACTGTGTCCATCATTACTGTATGATACTTCCTCGGCTGTAAACCCTGATGTTACACCTGCTTGTCTCTTCCTCCCTCTCCCAGACCCCTGACAACTGTATAGCTTTTTTTTTTTTTTAAACCATAGTTTTACCTTTTCCAGAAGGTCATATATTTAGAATCACATGGTATGTGGACTTTTCAGATTGATGTCTCTCACTTAGCAACAGGATTTTAAGCCTCCTCCATGTCTTTTGGGGGCTTGGTCGCTCATTTATTTTTTATCACTGAGTAATATTCCACTGTCTGGCTGTATCACAGTTTATTTATCTATTCATTTATTCATGGACATCGTTGTTGCTCCCAAGGTTCTGGCAGCTTTAAATTAAGCTGCTAAAAACATTCATGTGCAGGATTCTGCATGGAAATACATTTTCAACTCATTTGAGTAAAATACCAAGAAATGTGAGTGCTGGATCTTACAGTAAAAATATGGTTAGCTTTGCAAGAAACCGCCAAATTGTCTAAGCCCCAGTTATACTGATGTAATTGGCCTACAGTGGATTCCAGGTCCCAGTATTTTTTAAAAGCTTCCCAAATATCCTGATGTAAAGCTTGGGTTTAATATCTTGTAGGCCTTGGCTAGGGACCATGTATTTCACTATAAGAACAACGGAAAGTCATTTTGAATTTAAGCAAAGAAGAGGCATGATTCGACCTACGAGCTTATAAAGTCATTCTGGCAGCATGTGAGGGTGGATTTGGAAGGGCTGGTGAGACAGTTCAGAGCAAGAATGAATCTGAGGGACCAGGCTGAATTTCAGGTCGGTGATGAGAGTAATTCATACCAGGGCAGAGATGGAAAGAAAGGGACAAATTTAAAAGACATATTAGAGAAAATTAATAAGCTCTGGCTTTTGGTTAAATATCGTAATGGAGGAAAACAAAGGGAGACGCCCAAGGATAACAAGGAATACTTCCAATGAAGCTCTCGAAGCAAATTTAAGTCTGCCTTGCAAAGAGGCAGGAAAGTCACCAGCCTGTCCTCTCTTCTGTCTCCTTCCTCTTCTTCCTCCTCCTCCTCTTCCTCTCCTACTTCTCCATCTTTGTTTTGGTCTTTGCTTGTTTGAAACAAGGAATCATCTCGATGCAAGACCAATTGCTATTTTAAGTCACTACTAAATCTTTCCAAGCTAACTGAGCATCTTCTTTTCTGGTCAAATTCTAAAAGGTACACGGTATTTCAGGGATATGCCACTCAGTGTCTGTTATAGCCAAAGGTTGACATTTTAGAAGGGATCTCTGAAGAAGTTTTATCATTCTTCCAAGTTTTCTTCTGAAACTCTCTAGCAGACGTTCCTAATGCCCTGAGGGGAAAAAAAGCTTTAAAACAGAGCTGATGATGAATAGTGCTAGAGCGGCAGAGGAGGCTTCGAGAAAAAGGAGCCCACCAGATTCACTGAAAAAGAGCTTTGACTCGTTAGCAAAGCAGGAATAAGTCACCCAGATCCTTTTTACCAGCTACTCTCAAAAATCTACCTCTTACTGAAAATCAAGGTCATGGAAAAATTTATACAAGATGAACCAAGGAGTATTTGGGTGGCTCAGGAGGTTAAGCATCCGACTCTTGATTTCGGCTCAGGTCATGCTTTCAGGGTTGTGAGATAGTCTCACCCTGAGCTCTGCCCTGGGCATGGAACTTGCTCAAGATTCTCTCTCTCCTTCCACTGACCTTCCCCCTCTTCAAAAAAAAAAAAAAAAAAAAGATGAACCAAGTAGCCATGGAGGTCTCCAAAGTCACCTCCAAAATCACCTAAAGTGATATCTGGAATCACATCAGACAAGGGCAGGTGCATGGAGACCCTGACATTAGAGGTTGGGGAGAGCTGCCCCCTGCAAGGCTCGGCTCACCTCTTCTCACCTTTGCCCTAAGCACCCTGCTGGGATGCCTGGCTCCGACCAGAGGCCTCGAGCTCTGTGTGGCGCATGGGGCCATGATGGTCACAAGGGGCTTGGGCTGGTTTCCCTGGTCAGGGTGAGTAGACAGTGCTCAGACACCACAGAGAGGACCCAAGGTTGTGGGAGCTGACAAAGAGAGAGACTGAATGAGAGGGACAGACAGATACACACAGCCAGGTAGAAAGACAGAAGAAAAGAGACATCAGGAGTAAAGAGGAAAAAAGAAGGAAAGACCAGGAAGAAACAAGGAGGACAGAGAGAAGGGATGGAACAGATCAAAAGAAAGTGAGAAGGAAGAGGAACCAGGAGGAAAGAGAAGAACAAGGCAGGCAAGGTTGGGGGAGGGGAAGAGAGAGGCGAGTCCTGTCCTGGCTTCCACACTCACCCCATCCATTACTGGACAGGGTTTTCAGGAGTTTTCTCTTTTTTTTTTTTTTTTAAAGATTTTATTTATTTATTTGACAGAGAGAGATCACAAGCAGGCAGAGAGAGAGGAGGAAGCAAGCTCCCTGCTGAGCAGAGAGCCCAATGCGGGGCTCGATCCCAGGACCCTGAGATCATGACCTGAGCCGAAGGCAGCGGCTTAACCCACTGAGCCACCCAGGCGCCCAGGAGTTCTCTCTTGAAGAAACACTCATAAATCCTCCGTGAAACAGCCGTGGAAGCTCAAACCTGTGTGTGCATGTCAGGCAGCTCCGTGTGCCCCCGACACCAGGGAATGAGAGCGCCCGGGGCTCCTCTTCCTAAGACCTCCACTGTCCTGTCCGGTGGGTCTCACCTGGTGCAGGTGGCCAGAAAGGGAGGGCGTAGCTGAGAAATGACCCATCAGAGACCTGGAACTCTTACCAGTGAGTGTCATTAGTGGAGGAAAGTTAGAACCCCAGACTAGATGTACCAGACTTGGCAAATGAAAGTTCACGAAGCAACAGTTCTATTCGCAAACCTTGATGTGTTTTTAAATAAGTGGCTATGAATTTCCTTCTTAAAATTAGAGCTCTCGGAGATTAGTGATTATACAGTCTTGCCCGAAGGCCAGTTCTACTAACATTTATTAACACCGCTTCACCGAAGAGGTCCCATACTAGCAACAGGGTACAGAAAGATGGGACTTGACCTGCCCCTGTCAAGAGTCTCCTAAGCAGAAATTTTCTGCAATGGTGGACAAGTTGCATATCTGTGTTCAGCATAGCAGCCACTAGCCCCATGTAGCTTTATTTAAATTTAAATTAACTAAAACTAAGTACAATTTAAAATTCAGTCCCTCGGGGTGCCTGGGTGGCTCAATTGTTTAAGCCTCTGCCTTCAGCCCAGGTCATGATCTCAGGGTCTTGGGATCAAGCCCCGCATCTGGCTCTCCGCTCAGCGGGGAGCTTCCTGTGCTCTCTCTCTCTCTCTCTGCCTGCCTCTCTGCCTACTTGTGATATCTGTCTGTCAAATAAATAAATAAAAATCTTAAAATTCAGTCCCTCAGTCATCACTGGGTGAGACTATGGGGGTCTGGGGGGTGGAAAGAGGTGAGACATGGACTTGTATATATATTTAACATAAGGGAAGTTGTCTAAGGGATAGGTATTGTGCTTCCTGAACAAAGGCATTCAAATGTGAATTAGGGGTGGAGGGAAAGAGGAAGAAGCAGTAAGAATGGAAGTTTCCAAAGAGAAAGTAGCTTATCAAACAGAGTTCTACCAACAGACATGGAGAGGAACAAGGCCATCAGGACAGAGGATAAAGTATGAGGCCAGGCACAGAAACGCAGTAGAGCTTGTTTTCTGGGAGCTGATACATCAGCAGAGAAGTAGTAAGAGAGAAGGAAAATATAGGTGGGTTCAGTCTTCAGGTGGAAGTTTCAGACGCCCAAGAGTTGACTGTTAATGCTGTGGGGGAGGGGTAGGTCACTGAGGATTCTAAGCAAGGGAGAAATGACCTCTGGGAATGATCCTTCAGACAGTGTATCTGTTCAAAGGAAGAACTGGAGCAGTCTATCAAGAAAATGGGGGAGAGGGGCGCCTGGGTGGCTCCGTGGGTTAAGCATCTGCCTTTGGCTCAGGTCGTGATCTCAGGGTCCTGGGACGGAGCCCCGCATCGGGCTCCCTGCTCAGTGGGGAGCCTGCTTCCCCCTCTCCCTCTGGCACCCTCTTGCTCACTCTCAAATAAATATATAAAAATCTTAAAAAGAAGAGAAAATAAAGTAGAAGAGAGATGATATACTAATAAGAACGGTAAAGGAGACCAGATAGGAATGGCCACTACTGGATTATACGATGAAGGGCTGTCTGGGAACCTTACTCTGCCCCAAATAAGGATGGCACATGCAAGTCTACCTATAATTGTGGCACGCGGATCCCTGAAGTCATTTCCTGAGCCGATGTCTTGGCAGAGGAAGAACCATCCAAGGAAAGTGATCTTTTCTACAACCACTTGGCAGTCCATTAACCTATCCTGCAGGATCCCTTCCCCCAGCACCACCACTGTCTCCTCATAAGTCACCAGGGGCTTATCATCCAATGGGAGCTGGACAGGGGGGAAAAAAAAAGAGCAAAGAAAAGAGAAAAAACGAGATGGAGAGAAGAGGTATTTAAAAAACATGTGCTGGGGAAGTCACAACAAATTCCCATCCATTCCTGCTGGAGATTTATGGAGCGAGACATCCCCAAAATGGGTTTTGAATTATACTCTGCACCTCATAAAGCACGGGAACTCTTGGCAGCCTGCTCACACGCACTGCCCTGTCATTACCTGCCCAATCCTCCCAGCAGGAAGGCTTGCTGGGACACCCAGAGCTACGCAGGCACCCCAATGGAGTGCCCAATGGCAAGAGGCCACGAGGCAGGGTGCACTGAGGTCTATTTTCAGACGCAGCCGCAGGCTTTTGACATCAAGCAAGGTGCTGGCTTTCTGTGGGCCTTGGTACCCAGTGTGCTGTCAGAGGCTGGTCTGAGGG
The DNA here is from genome assembly GCF_011764305.1 of Mustela putorius furo. Classification (NCBI taxonomy): domain Eukaryota; kingdom Metazoa; phylum Chordata; class Mammalia; order Carnivora; family Mustelidae; genus Mustela; species Mustela putorius. Next base: position 247,739 of record NW_025421428.1, read on the forward strand.
CGTGAGAGTTCGAGACTTGGATGGCCTGGAGAGCTGGAATGTGGACGGACAGAGAGACAGAGCCGCCGTACAGCTGTGCGTGTGCTCGGGAGAGGCTGGGCAGTGCGAGCAAAGAGGACTCGCTGTAATTCCTTCACAAGGGGATGGAGACGACCAGGTGTCCTGTGGCCACAGATGGAAAAAGACAATCTTTGATGAAGTTTATTTACTTTTTTAAAAATCAGGTCAAGAGGGGGGTCTGGGTGGCTCAGCTGATTAAGTGTCTGATGCTTGATTTCAGCTCAGGTCATGATCTCAGGGTCATGGGATCGGGCCCCGTGGCGGGCTCTGCGCTCAGCATGGAGTCTGCTTATCCTTCTTCCTCCGCTGCTCCCCCATTTTCTCCTGCACGCTCTCTCTTTCTCAAATAAATAATAAATAAAATCTTTAGGGTATTCTTTTTTTTAAATATCGGGCAAAGAAATATACTTGGGATGGCATTTGGGAAGTCAACCTGATTGGGAACAGAAGTGCAGCATTAGCTTGTCCTGGGCTAGATCAGTTCAGCATCTAAACCAGTTTCTTCATCTGCGAAATGAAAACCATGTGCGGTGTCAGCCACAGGAATGCAATGTAGAACACAGGAAATACAGCGAATAATATTGTACTAACTTTGTATAGCGACAGATGGTAACTAGATCGATCGAGGTCATCGCTTCCTCATGTATAAAAATACTGACTCACTATGTTGTATACCTAAACCTAATATAATGTTGTATATGTCAATTATACACCAATTTTTAAAAGGCCACCCAAAAGGAAAAGGACATTAGGGACAAATGCTATGGAGTCCCGGGAGGGGCCATGAACTCCAAGAGTCCAGTGATCTGTGTTCCTGACTCATCTCTGGGATTCAGTTCTCCCACTTTATTTTTCTAATTATTTTTTCCAGCTCTATTGAGATATAATTGATAAATAACACTGTGTCCATTGCAGTGTTGACTTGATACACTCACATACTGCAAAATAATCACCATCCCAGCATTTGCTAACACCTCCATCACATCCTATCATTGCCATTTTGTTTTCGTAGGAAGGACATTTCGGTTGGGCTCTCTTTGCAACTTTCAAGTATATATTACATCACCCTTAACTATAATCAACATGCTACACACTGGATTCCTACAACTTATTCACCTCGTAACCGGACGCACGTAACTCTTTGGCCAACATCGCTCCCCTTCCCTCACACCCCAGGAGCCACCATTCTAGTCTCTGTGTCTATGCGTTTGTCCTTGTTGGAGTCTACATGTGAATGACACCATGCGGTATCCGTCTTTGTCTGATTTACTTCACCCAGTAGAGTGCCCTCAAGATGCATCCAGGTTGCACAAGTGACAGACATCCTTATTTCTCATGCCTGAATAATATTCCATTGTATGTATCTACCACATCCTCTCTACCCATTCACCCGCTGACTGACACAGATATGTGTCCTTACCCTGGCTATTGTGAATAATGCTTCAGTGAACCTCAAAGTGCATGTACCTCTTGCAGACCGTGTTTTTATTTCCTTTGGGTATATACCCAGAAGTGGAATTGCTGCATGCTATGGTAATTCTGTTTTCAGTTTTTTGAGGAACATCCATACTGCTTTCCATAGTGATGACAATGACTTGTATTTCCAAAAAGAGTGCAAATGGCTTCCCTTTTTCTCTCCTTTACGTCAGAATGCTATCTAAATGTGTAACCCCTAAAATTCTGCGACTTAAACCAGAAACACGCATATTTCAAGAGCTTTCAGCTGGCCTTCTCTCCAGAGACTGGCAGGTTAACCAGTGTTCTCTATCATCTCTGTAAAACATCCTTGAGGTTTACAAGCCCTGAATGCTCACATCAGCCAAGTACTTCCTTTCCAGTATTCTTAGCTCGCTGTTAGTTCAGTTGCATTTTTACAGAGGACCAGTGTGTTTCCCAAACCTATGGATGCCTGTTATGTTTTTTGTCATCTGAAAATTTAATGAAATATTATGCAAATTAAAAAATTTATGAGCATCAGAAGGAAGTGGTTTCTAGGAGGGCTAAGTTGCTTTTGCCATAAAAATAAGGAAAGTCACTTAAATATTGCTATTGAGCTAGGTCAGGTGTGACAACTATAAAAATTTAGAAAGGAATCATAAAATTCTAGAAGAATTACTTGGCAAGCACCTTCCAGTCCTCAGTCCCCTTTATGAAACCCACATTGGAGACCATATTTGGTGCATTATGAGCAAGGTTTATGCAAGGAAAATGGCACGGGACTTCAATCAGCTGACCCCGACTCAAAGGAGAGTTCTGGAACCTACATCAAATAATTGGCAAACGTATACACATTTACCTATCTTCAGTTAAATAAAATGTTTAAGGTACATTATTGCTTTTTTATGATTTCCTGCTTTAATAGACCTTTTTCTATTAACTGACCAACTGCCAATCCACATGGCTTCACAGAGGAGGGTTTCGAAAGTAAACAACTCAACCTAACCCCAGGCAACCCTTGCCTGAATAGTTGGGTGTCCCCAATCAAGTGAGAAAAAAGTTTAAGATAGAAGGGAAAGAAATGCTTCATCAGTCGTGTGGAATACAGTGACAGAAAGAAACAGATACCTGCCCCCACCCCACCCCACCCCCGGCTCCTGTGATGAGTTCCCTCTCTGGCTACTCCCTTCCTCCCTTCCTGGGACCAGTTTCTTCATTTAGTCATTGTCATTGTCATTGTCATAGTTTCCCTCTCACCTATGTATCTATACATACGTACAATGTGTGTCCGATGATATATATGTGGATACATGTGTTGTGTATAAACATACATAATAGACACACATTTTTTTAATGTATATATACATAAAAAGTAAAAGAAGAGGACTCCCGGCCTGAGGACTGGAGTAAATCTGGAGACAGATTCTAGGGCCTGAGAATGCAGGGAGGAGCTTTGTCAAATTAGCTTGGGCGCCTGGGTGTCTCAGTGGGTTGAGCCTCTGCCTTCTGCTCCGGTTGTGATCTCAGGGTCCTGGGATCGAGCCCCGCATCGGGCTCTCTGCTCAGCGGGGAGCCTGCTTCCTCCTCTCTCTCTCTCTGCCTGCCTCTCTGCCTACTTGTGATCTCTCTCTGTCAAATAAATAACTAAAATCTTTTTTTTTTTTTAAATCAGCTTAATACTCAATATAAGATGGTCAGTGAGCTTTCTCCAATCATGACAGCTCCAAAAAATATTACGGCAAGAACAGTAAACAACTCCTTTCTAATATATTGGACGTGGGACCCAGAGGATGGTGGTGTGTGATCTATGCAGAGCGCTGTGCTTGTAGAACATTCTTTAAAGGTCTGGAATCTTGCATTCAAGTGAAATGGGGTTCGGTGTTGTAGACAAATAAAAGGGGACTGTCTCTTTAGCTTAAGCCCAAAGAGATTCCCTATTTCACTGATTTATCATGGTACCCAATTTGGGAAAAAACAACACCCTAACGAAAAGACCATTTCAATGTTAGTATCCCTGAGCTGCTTGTAAGAAACCTGCAGAGAGATGCTGGACAAGTCACCTCTCTGTGTCACCAACGATGGCTGCTTGGGCACATAGTAATTCCACATTGAACAATGATCCCAGCAAATTGTTTGTCATGATCACTTTTGGGAAATGAGACTGGGTAGGAGGGAGATGTTCACTTTCTCCTTTATAATATTCCTGAATTCTCTGCATTTGTTACAACGAGCTTGTGTTCCCTTTGTTACAATTAAGTCAAAATTCAAAAAGCATGCATTAAGTAGCTGCGAGAATTACAGATATGAAAGAGACAAAATGTTTAAGTTAGGAAAGTTAAAGACTAGCAAGAGAGGCAGACCATTCACCCATCACAATATTTCCACGAAAACAAGAACGGCAAGGAATACACCCAGGGCCAGGGAGAGACGTGTTCTTGGGTATGCCAGGAGAGGCATGTTGGAAGCACTGAAGGTACATTCGAGCCGGATCTTAAAAGATGGCGAGTAGTAGGGGCATCTGGGTGGCTCAGTTGGTTGAGCATCTGACTTCCGGTTTGGGCTCAGGTCATGATCTCGGGATCGTGGGATGAAGCGTGACACGGGGTATGGAGCCTGCTTGGATTCTCTCTCCCTCTACCACTCCTCTTCCCACACTCCCAGCCTATTTCTCTCTCTCCCTCTCAAAAAGAAAAAGAAAAAAAAAAAAAGATGTGTAGTGGTAACTATGAAGCAGGAAAGGTATTTTTTAAATGCATATATTAGGGGCGCCTGGGTGGCTCAGTGGTCCAAGTGTCTGCCTTTGGCTCAGGTCATGATCCCAGGGTCCTGGGATCGAGTCCCGAATCCGGCTCTCTGCTCAGCAGGGAGCCTGCCTCCTCCTCCTCTCTGCCTGCCTCTCTGCCTTCTTGTGATCTGTCAAATAAACAAATAAAAATCTTTATAAAAAATGCATATATTAGAGGAAATCTGACAATTAAGTGGGCAAAATTTAAATTTTAAATGAATATCTTTGTCTCAGTGGTGGGCTGGATCAATGTGTTCCCAAAGTATGATATGAGAGAAAAATTGGGTGGCTTGTAAATATATACAAATATACATATATTTATTTGGGCATATATGTAACTATATATGTAACTATATATCTATATAGTTACATACTTACTTTTTATGGGCTATCTTCTATTTATAGCAAGTTAGTCTGGTGTTCCATTTGTGACAGTGATACAAAGATTCCTTTTAAAAAATAAATAAATGCAGCTAATCCCATTTACTATGTGACCTTGCACAATTGACTTGATCTCTCTGAACTGCCACGTCTTCATCTATAACATGGACACACTAAAAATACCCATGAAAAGGAGGGTTCTTTTTTTCTTTAAATCAAAAAGTGCAAATGTTATGATCCCCATAAACTGAGAACCCCTTGCATTTCTGGGCCCCCAGGGACTGGGCACACAGCTGGGGATGGAAGGGTCATTGAATAATGACTGAGGGGCTTAGCTCCAGGCAAGGGGAGCTTAAGGTGAACCTTGGGCTTTAGGTGAACTGGTTTTGTCTGGAAAATGCAAATACAATTCATCTCTCTTGCAAACCCAGTTGATAAGAGGCTGAAGGCACTGTATTTGAGGAGTCCTCTGAAGCAGGGATCAAGTACTTGATGAGCAATGTCTGATCACACCTACTTTTCCATTTATTCTTAACTTAATTCAACAAGCATTTCCACCGGACTACTACGGGATGGGCATGGCCCTAGGCACCTGGGATCCCAGTAGTGGATGAGACTAGAGGGTATTTCCTCTTCTGCAGCCCAACCTGCCCCCACTTCTTGAAGGAGAGCTGGCCTGGATAATATTCCTCAATCTTTTCTGAGGCCAGAAGGGGAACTGTCATTTATTCGAGGTCATCTCTTCAGGGAATGACAGACACAGGACTAGAATCAAGGCCTCCCAATCTAGCACTAGCACGGTTTGGGATTTAACAGACTTGCAAAACTGGTTTTTGTTTTTCCAAGGTTTGCAGCTCTGCCCTTTCTCAACCACCAGCCTTCCCATTTGCTGGCCCTCTTGGGGGAGGGATGGCTTTCTACTCCAGGGCTGGGAACAGGGAACCAGGGGAAAGGGGGGTCCTTCCCTTGAGGCCTCTGCAGCAAGGGGAGGTGCTTCAGTGGGGCCAGGAGAATAAAGTGAAGAGAGAAGAGGAGGCGGGGAGAGAGACAGGGGGAGTCCCACTATTGGTAGACAACTAATTGGTTACTTTGGGCGGTCAGCTTCTCCAGGCTCTCTCCCTGGGGGAGACTAGAAAGAAAGTAATTGAAGAAGGTTCCCTAACAAATTAGTGTGATACTGGGCTGGAAAATTTGAGTTGCACCTGGATTCAGAGCTGAGGGTTTGATCTTCAGAGGCCCTGAGAAGGGTGCAGAGAGGTAGGGAGGGAAGCAGGGCGGGAGGCTTTGTCCTGCTGCAGCGGCTTCGGGCCTCAGAAACTCCTTCGGGGAGCCCTGCTCTCCCTCCTGGGCCCCTGCTGAGCTGAATGGGCTGAGAGGAACCTTAGGGGTCACAGGGTTCTATCTCATCACATTAGAAATGGGTCGGGGTCCGGGGCGGGGGCAGTCATAATACGGAAGGGACAGAATGACGGACAACCCAGCAAAACTAAGACCAAACCCAGGACTCCTGGTTCTTAGTCCTGACCACCAGATCACACTTGCCATGAAGTTCCATGAAGTCTTTACTCACGAGACTTCCTTTGAATTGCCCTAAATCCCACCAAGAACAAAGTAAATGGGGAAGGGGCAGGTCCCAGGGGTTAGGGAGCAGGTCTATTTATTTTAGTTTATTTAGCAAAATAAACAAGTGGCAAAACTGTGCCAAGTGGCAGGCACTGCTTGCCATGCACTACTTACTATAGTTCTTGAAATCCTCCTAACAATCTCGCCCATAAGCAACAGAAGACCCTGAGGAGGTGGGAACCCCCACTAAGGTGTTCACCGACTATTCCCTCACTTGGCCAGAAAATACGCACTCAGCGCCTACTGTATGCACTGTCCGGCACTGCATGGTGTAGGGAGCAAAAGGATGAACGAGGCACATTCCCAGGGAGCCATGGCATGAAGACTTTTGAAAATAAATGGGACAGAAGGCTATGAAGGGAGAGTAGACCAGGGTGGTGCTACTTTGGTCAGGGAAGACTTCTTAGAGGAGGTGATACTTCAGTTTCACGAGCAAAGGAGAAAATGGAAGATGATTTCAGAGAAGGCGGCAAACATTTAGGATTTTTCTGGACTCTGGAAAGGAATTAAGATTTTTGTTGTTGTTGTTGTTAAAAAAATGAGAAACAATGAAAGATTTTAAACAGCAAAGAATGAGAAAATCTAACTTGCTTTTTTGGGGGCGGGGGAGATCACTCCGGTGATGGAAAATACCAAGGTTGGCAAACTTTTTCTCTAAAGGGACAGTTAGTAAATAGGTTAAGCGCTGTGGGCCAGATAATCATTGTTGCTACTTCTCAACTCTGCTGTTGTAAAGGCAAAAGCAACCACAGACAATTCGTATGTCCATGATGAGTGTGGCTGTGTTCCCATAAATCCTTATTTATGGATACTGGTGTCTGAATTCCAAGTCATTGCCACATACCACAAAACGATATTTTCCTTTGGATTCTTTTCACGTATTTAGATACATAAACTAACAAATAAACAAATAAATAGGCTCACAGGCTATAAAAAAGAGGGCAGCCAGCTGGGTTTGGCTCGTGTGCCACATACGGGTAGTACAAAGAGAGGAGGGGGACAGAGATGTACCAGGAAGGAAGACAGGAGACGGACAGGAGACGGAGACCATAGCCCCCATGAGCAAGAACAGTGGCTTGGATGAAGGTTATGGCAGCAGGAAATTATCAGCAAATCATACGGAGAGTCATTTTAGAAGTAAAACCAGCAGGGATGGCTGGGAGAAAGAATGAGGGGCAACAGAACGGAAATTTCAGGGATGACTCCTTCACTCGAGTAATCGGCAGGACGGAATTCTGATCTCCCGAGATGGGGGAAATGTCGGAAGAGCAGGTCTGGGGAGCAACTCACATACTGGCAGGGTGACCCCTGACAGAAGACGGAGAAACACAGCGTCTCTGGGGCTTGCCAGATAAAATACAGGATGCCCAGTTAAATTTGAATTTCTGATCATCAGTCGTCTTAAGTACAACTATTTCCCAGTACTGCGTGGGGCCTAATTCTTCTAAAGCAAGTATTCATTGTCTGAAATTCAAGTTTAACTGGGCACCCTGTATTTTAGGTTTTGCATGTATTTTTATTCACAAAGTATGCAACCCAAGCGGGGGCGGGGGGAGAACATTTGCAGCGGGGGGTGGGTTGGTAGGAGGGGGATCTTTAAGCCTTGGAAGAGAGAGAGATTACTCAGAGGGGGTAAGAGTGGAGTTACAGCAAGGGGTTGGCCAGGTGAATCGGGGACAAGAAAAGCACTTTAAGCAGAAAGAACAGCGTTTCCATTCCAGGGTCAAGTGAGGGGAATGTTCCCGGCACCCTCAAAGCTGTCCATGAGACGAGAGCATCAAATGTCATGAGGAATGTCAGGAGATGAGGCTAAAAGGTACCCAGGACTCAGGTCCCTGAGGGACATACTAAGGAGTAGGTACCATGGTTAAGGTTTACATTCCCAGGCCCCTCCTGGTGCCTCAGTGAGTCTAGGAGACGGTTCTAAAGTGATTCTAATGAGTCGTTAACTTTAGGGAAAACTGGGCTAAATAATCGGGAACTTTCGGTCCTTCAAATTCCTACACATTCCAAGAGCCTAGGAAGTGGCTGCTGGCTCTGAAACCTTGAGAAGGGTAACCCAAGTCATCAGAGCAAAGGCAGTATGGTGTGAGCGTGCATGCAGCCTCCCCTGGCGACTCCTGAGGGAGCTCTGTCCATCTGGAGGGAAATGGAAGGTCCGGGACGTTCGCACAACCCCCAGCCCGACTCCCAAACAGTCGCTCTGCGTCTGGCACCTGGTTCTCCTTGGGCGCGGTCTCTCAGCTCGGTGCCACGGAGACCAGCAGTCTCTGTGACTTTCCTCGCCACCCAGCCCCCTTCCGTCCTCCACCCACAGTCCCCACTGAAATGATTCCCCCAAACGCAGCTATTACTGTGACTGGAAATCTCTTTACTGCTGATTCTGCTAATGGAAATGTTCCTTCCCTTTTCGGCTGCTTGCAAAGCCACTCGTGACTTTCCTGGGTGCTCGAGAGCAAGCTTTTGTCAGGCAGCCACCACCAGAAGGGAGAGAATTCTGCCCCGATGGCCTCCTCTGACACCCACCTGCCTCAGACTTAGGCTCTGAGAGCCTCTCTGTCCAAGTTGTCCTCAGACGACCCTGGAGCCCCTGGCTTTCCTGGAGTTCCCCCTGCTTCGGGAGAAGGAGCAGGAATCGATGGTCAGGTTCATCCTTTCTTGCCTCACAGGAGGGAGTCGGGGTGGGGAGGAGAGAGATGTAAGAGGCACAGAGTAAAAACCCCCTCCAGACGCTCTGCTCTGATGCTTTGCACACACCAGGTTCATATGAATCAGACTCAGCACAATGCTGGGCGCGGAGGAAACCCTAGTCGGCGGAGGGCTCTGCAAACATAATGTTCACAGCAACCCGGAGACACCATTCTTATCTTGTCCTCACTTTACCAACGAGCAGCGGAATACGGACAACAGCAGCGAAGTAGAGCATCCTGGTCTTGACTGGGGGCTCTAGGTCTCCAGAAGGAGCTCCTGTCCCCCTCCCCTCAGCACACTGCCTCCCAGTCAGAGGAGCTGGGCTGCAGCCCGGAATTTTGCTGCGCATTAGCTCTGGGACCTTGGAAAATGTACTTCTCTTGGCTAGGTAAACGAGGGAGTTGGGCTGGATCTCAGAGGCTTTATTTCACCCAGTTCTAATATTCTAGGAAAAGGATACACTATTTGGATTTTTACAGCATTCCAATATATCTAAATATCCTATACTATTATATATATCCCGTATGCATAGATAATGTCATGTAACTTCCATTCTCAAGGTGGGAACATGAAACCGACACAGTGTTGGTAAGACGGGCTCGGTGGTGGGACGCCTGGGTGGCTCAGCTGGTTAAGGGTCTCTCTTCAGCTCAGGTCAGGATACAAGGGTCCTGGGATTGAGACCTAAATGGGCTGCTGGGCTCCCTGCTCCCTGCTCAGCGGGCAGTCTGCTTCTCTTTCTCACTCTGTCCCTCTCCCCTGCTCCTGCTCTCTCTCTTGCTCATGCTCTCTCAAATAAATAAATAAACAAACAAATAAATAAAGTGCTAGGTAGACAAAACTCAACTTGGAGTAGAGAGGAGGAGTGCCACGGACGTGCACGTGGTCAACAGGGGGCTATGGGTCTGACAACGGATGCCTGGGCACTTTCTAGAAAGAGAAGATCGAGCCTTTCCACGTGCCTGGAAGGACTAGACCACAGGTTCCCCCCATAGGACACAATGCCTCACATAAGAAGGGAACTGGGAGAAGAGGAGAGTAGGGAGGAAGAAGGGAGAGGAGGAAGGGGAGGGGGGAGGAGGAAGGAGACAAGAGACTCAAAGGCACAGAAGTGTAGGTCCGTCCTTGTCGAGTAGTCCAGGATAATGAGTGGCATTTAGAGAAAACCAGACAAGGCCCGGTGCTCTCTTGGCAACGTGGCACGGAGCCGGAGGGCCTGGGGAGATGCTGAGCCGGCTCCTGGCAGCGCTCAGACAAGGTGCTCAGTCCCTCGGGTCTGTGAGGCTGTCCCACCTGCAGTTCTGATAGAGAAACGTCTGCAATATCTTGGTCATGAGAACGGGAAGAGAGAAAAAGTAAGAGAGGTTGTCAAAGAGATGACAACTCAGATGCACGCCTCATCCTGTGCAGGTGGGAGGCGAGAGAGCCCGGGGTTTAGAACTGTGTAATGCTGTGTGGTCTTGGGCGTGTTCCTTAACTTCTCTGAGCCTCAGCGCTCACCTAAAATATAGGATGAACCTGGTCTTTCAGCTCTATGGAGAGGATGAACTGAGAGTAGAGCTGTGCCAGCGGGACACCTGGGGCACAGTGAATGTTCAGCAGACCTTCTCACAGCCTGCTTCATGCTGGAATGGTAGTGTCTGGAACACCAGCACCCGTCCCCCCGCAACCCAGCTCTAGGGCCCAGCCGCCCTTCCCCCGGGTGGGAATAAGACACACAGGACCAGGAGTCAGTAGACTGAGATCTGGTTCCTGCTTCATCACTGCCATGCTACAGGATCTCGCCTTCCCCATCGTCACTTAGAAGGGCTTTGTTTTGATGCTACCCTAGATTATTTGGGGGTCCCCAACCATGGTGCGCCATCTTCCCCAAAACAGTCAATGCCCCTCGGTTGGCCACAATGCAAAGATTCCAATCCCTTATCTGGCTTCCATGATTCTCAAGAGAAGGTCTTCCCTAAACCCAGCACACTTTCCTCCAATCAAACTGACCCCATTCCTCATCCCATCAACACCCCCAGAATTAGAGGGAGCTAGAAGGCACAGGGAAAGGCTACGGGTGCTCAGAAGAGGGAAGATTCTATGGAAGAGGTGGTGTTCTAGCTCGGATGTTAAGACACAGGAGCGGAATTCCAACACCCCTCCAGGTCTGCCCAGTGTGGACTCTCCCTGTAGGCCAAGCCACCATTCTCCCTTACCTGAACCGACTCCTACACACCTGCCTGCTTCCGTCTTTGCTCCTACACAGAGAGGCCTAAGGAAGTCTTTCCAAGCATAAGTTAGATGTTGACACTCTTCCGCTGAAAATCCTGCCTGGATCTCCACCTCACTCACAGTGAAAGCAAAAAGCCCAACGGTGGTCTGTCTGTACGACCCTGGGTGCCTCCCCATGTCCTCTCCCGTCCCGTCCTGCCTCCCACCGCTCACTCCACTCTGGAGGCACTGGCCTTCCTGCCAGGCCGTGGGCATTCCAGCTGTGCTCCAGAGCTGTTCTCGGCCTGGAATGTTCTTCTCCTACATATGTGCTCGGCCAACTCCTTCATCACCTGCAAGTCTTGGTTCTACTCCTGCCTTCTCAATAAGCCCCTCTCCCTCCACTCTGCCCAGTACGAAAACCCATCTCCTCATTTCCAAAATTTCCCGGTATTTAATTTCATGTTGTTCATCCTCTCATACTACATAATTTTCTTATTTGTCACGGGCATTGTTATCGTCCTCTGCTCACCACCCACCCACCCACTCACTCACTCAGTCATTTCTACATACGAGCTCTCTGAATACGCGAATCCTCTGTCTTTTGTTCTCTGCCACATCCTTAGCACCTGGAACAGGGCTTAGCACATTGTAGGTGCTCAGTTAAGGGACCAGTCATTGTTAGGGTCCTCATTTTTATTGCGAGTGGCCGCCAAGGCTCAGATGTGCAACTCCAGTGGGGGGTCAGGAAAGGCTGCAAAGATTAGGTGACATTTAAATTCAGTCGTGAGGGCTGCCTGGGCGGCTCAGTCGGTTAAGCATCTGCCTTCGGCTTAGGTCATGATCCCAGGATCCTGGCATCCGTTGGGTTCCCTGCTCAGCAGGAAGTCTGTTTTTCTCTCTCCTTCTGCCCCTCCCCCCTACTCATTCTCTCTCTCTCAAATAAATAAATAAAATTTTTAAGAAAAAATTCAGTCTTGAAAGGTAAGAAGGAATCTTCCCGGGGGAGTTAAGGGACAAGGGAGGGTTCTTACAATAGGGTACTCCGGGCAGAGTCTGATCTTGGCCCTTGGACCACAATAAGAAGCTTGAACTTCACACTAGGAACTGGGAGGAACCAGTGTAGTGCTTTAGGAGAGAACAGCCACGATCAGATCTGGGCTTTTAATGAAATCACTCTGTCTGCAAGGGCGGCTGTAGATTAGACAGGATAAGAGTAGAAGCAAACAGTCCATTAGGTTGACTGCTAACATTGAAGTTTAGAGGATGTTGAGGTCTGAGCCTGCCAGGGGCTTTGCCAATGGGGCTGGAGTCATGGTTCCCCTTCAGGGGAAAACCCGGATAGTGTTTATCCAGCGGCAGCCTCATCAGTGTTTGACTCACCAGCTCTGGTGCACGCGCTCTCTCTCTCTCTCTCTCTTGCTATAGTTAATCTTCTGTTGCCACTAGCTGGTCAGTGGGAGAACTTGGGAAAGCAAGAACTCTGTAACCGACGGCTCCCTAGAATCTGCTCCACCTTAAGGTTAAATCCGACTTTCTTGCCTTTCCTGGATAAGAGCAGGCTTCTTCTGCTCACCTCCAAAGGCAGCTGGAGGAAAAGCAATGAGGCTTCCTCCTCCCCCAGAATAAAAAACTATCAGCTCCGGTTCTCAGGAGAGATGGGAGTCAACCAGCTGGGTACTTGGGCAGGAGAATAAATTCAGTTTCCCTGGGGTTATTTTTTTCTGTAGATATTTGCGTTGTTTTTGGGGGGGGGGCAGGGGGTGTTTTGGTTTGTTTTGGTTGCAGGGAGAAGAGACAGTGGTGCACTTGACGTTCAGCCCAGTTTCAGACACTGAGATGTGTTTAACCCCAGAGCCACCTGTTCGAGGTCCAGGGTAATGGAAAGAAGCACAGAGTGAGACCCAGGATCTCTGGGTTCAAGTTTGAACTGCTGGTCCTCTATGGGAGGACCCCCACGTTACCATATAAAATACTGTGTGCTTTCTGAGCATATAAAATACTGTTACCATGTAAAATACGGTGAGCATATAAAATACTCTGTTACCATATAAAATACTGTGAGGCTGGAAGCCCATCAGCACGGACAGTCATGGTCAAAGTCTTCATGACGTCACTCAGAGAAGTCACTGCCACTCCCCATCCTTCTCTCCCTGAAGCGCATGTGTTCCCACCGTCCTGTACCAGCCAAGGCCAAATTTACAGCAAAGCGAGGAGGTGAGAAGCAGAGACTTTGCTTGCCAGAGGCCATTTCAAACCCGCCAAACTTGCTGTAAATTAAAATTATAGAACGCTCTCACAGCCCGAGGGCCCAGTTCAGGAAAAACCGCTCAAGTTCTGGGTCACGCCCAAGCCTGCAGAACTGGGCTATCGCAGCGGGTGTCACTGACCCCCAGAAACAGCAAATCTGGCCGGCCTCGAGGGACTCGGAGCCTCTGTAACACGGCCCAAAGGCATCCGCCTCTCTCCTTGCCCCACTGCCCTCTCGGGAACTTGGTACTTTCCGAGAGCAGATAATACATCTCTATCTCCCTTGATTTTTAAATATATTTCTTAAGGTTTGAGCTGGCAAAAGGCCAGGGACGGGCGAGGAAAGGGGGTGGAACGAGGAAGATTGAGATCAGAGTCCGCTGAACACCCCCTCCCCGGCTGGGGCCCTTATTCGCAATATCGCCCAAACCCGGACCATCACAGCAGGATGGGACCTCAAAGCCTAAGCGCTATTCAAATACTTCATTTAGTGATAAGGGACCTGCTGCCCAACGGAGAAAATAAGATATCTATTTTTTTTAAGCCTAGATTCGTTTGAAGATATCAAATTCTCCCTCTTATCCACCCCACAATCTCTCTTTCTCTCTCTCTCTGGTACCTACAGGAAACAACACCGGAATTGGTTTTAATGAACATTCTGTGGCCAGAAATCCCTACAGAAGACCCAGATTACTACTAACTATATCTGGGTTTTTTCCCCCTGCCTGTTAATCACTGGCATCAACCTTCAGAATCAAACCAGGAACCAAAAAGGGGAAGTAGCCTCACTGTCTCCCAGGCCTTGGGCTCTGTCTCCAAATGCCTGCCAGAGAGCTGTGCAGTCTCCGCTGGAAGGCTTCCCCCCACACGAATCCTATAATCATTAGGGGTCAGGATGCTGAGTTCTGGACGGCTCCCTGGGAACCATCCCCCTGTGGGGGCTGAACTCCATCCCCCTAGCATTTAGACCTTCTGAACCAGTCAGAGAAAAGCATGTTCTTCAATCCCTGTTGACATTTGAAGGTAGCTCCTTCCGCTCTTTGTGAACTGTCCTCCGTAGCTAAACTCCCTGCTTCTCTCAACCCTTCTGATTTGGTGCCTGAATCCTCATTCCTTCTGCAGGCTTTTCTCTTCTGGTCTCCATTTTTGTTGGTATTTTAAGGAATCTTTGCAGACCAGATCTACTCATGCAGGTGCATTTAGACGCACTACTGGATGGGCTTTCCTTCTCTACGTGCCCTCCCCCAAATACAGAGCAGACGCCTCAGCTGTGGGATGCCTATGCCAAGCAAGGCAGCTTAGAAAGAAATGTTGACAGTGAGTGCTTACTCCATTTTATCTATTTTTTCCTCCTTTTGCAGAATCAAGGCTGGTGGTAAACAGTCCAGCCTGCCCACTGTTAAGTGCAGGGAGCAGGATGTCATTTCCCTACCTGTGGGCATGAAAGCTAAATCCAGGAGCAGACTCCAGGGCTGCCTGGAGGCAAATGAGGACTGAGTGATGTGCTGGTTCACCTCTGAAGCCCTGTACTGGCTGTTGCTCCTGCGCAAATTCTTTCTTTTCAATCAGTCCTTTGCCCACACCCTGTGTTACCAGCCAAAGAAAGGAGACAGTGAGAAACAAGAGGAGCTAGTCAGAGTAACAGAGTGCATCAGGGCACTTCAAGTTCATAGAATCTCTACACCGAATGATTATTTTAGGGCTTCTCTACCCACTCATATTACAGCACAAAGAACTGAAGCTCTGGGGATAAATGACTTGTTCAAGGTCACAGAGGGCCACAGCTGAGATTTCCAGATCCTAGCCAACATGAAGTTCCCAAGCCACATTGGAGTTTCCAACCTCTCCCCCACCCTATCCTTCTAAGGCATCATTTTTTTTTTCTCCCCTTTCTGGAAGTTTCCCCATCCTTCTCTGAATCTACAGAGAAGATTATCCTGAATATCCTGATTATCAGAATTATCCTGATATTCTGATTATCAGAATATCCCTGATATTACAAAATATATAATCTCCATCACTCACTGGCACCATGACATAGAATGCCCCCGACATCCCATGAGTCATGGAACTTTGAGCTGGTAGGGTCATCGAAGGTCAAGCCTTACTTTCAAACTAGCATATTTTTTAGCACCCAAGTGTAGCTGAAGAGACCTTAAGAAATGTTCACATCGGGTGGATGACTGGTGTCCTTCTCGCTAGGACCCTGCACCACGCCCTGCATAAATGCAACCATATGTATGCCAATGCATTATTTGCTAATACGCAACTACCAAGAGTGTAGATATCTGGTAGAATGGGATTCCAGAGTCAGGTCTGCCATTTCCCCACTGTGTGACCTTGGACTAGGAAACGGACCTCTCTAAAAATGCTTCCTTAATCTGTAAAATGTGGATAACAGAAATGCCCACTTCATACATTTTATGGGAATTAATAATAAAAGTCAAGAGTAAACCTCTTAGCACCTCATTAAAGATTTAATAGCCATTTGTTATCCCTTGATCACTTTCAAGGAAATTCACTTTGTCAGTGCCGTTGACTTACAATCAGATTCTAAAGAAGAGGCTCAGACACCGAAACTTGGGGGAAATTTCAGCTTTTGGGGTAAGCTTCTATCTACATAAAGCATGCGGGAACATGATGGGAGAGGAGGACTATGGACAGGCTTTATCAGTAATAGAGCCAATAACTCAAACAAGAGAGACAGAATGGAGGGAGAGGGGGGCCAGGTATGCAGACGACTTTGGTGACTGGGGATGGTAGGCAACATATGCAAAATAACCTTGAGGTCCCCCAACTAGACCGACAGTAAAATGGGAATTCTTTTATTTGTCGGCTCACCCCCCCCCCCCTTTTAATGCCAGGGACATTTTCCAACCACCAACTCTGGGTCCACAACCCAAAGCATGGCCGGAGGCTTTGGCAGACACTATCACCCCCTAGTGGTGGTTCCGTACACCCCACTATTGGCAGGATTTGGCTTTTACTGACTGCACAGGCAACCGAGGCAGGTGCCATCTCCAAGTCCCTTGAACTGGCCAGGAAGTAGTAAAAGACTCACTCAACACACGGGAGACAAACACTAGTCAAGGCTGTTTAAAAGGTCTGAGGATGAAATGATGGGATGGAGCTACCCCAAGACCTTGGGAAAGATAAGGCCATAAATGACTCTTAGTACTCCCCCACCCCCACCACACACACACACACAAACACCGGCCCTCCTTTGCAACCAGCCTGGCCCTCGCAGAGCTCATTGTGCACTCCATGTTTACGTGCAAACAGTAGAAGACCAACACAAATAAAAAACCCACGTCTCCCTACACAGCTCCTGCTATACTCGGCCATCTGGTGACTACCTCGCTAGCCAAATCCCCGGAGGGAGCGCCTTGAGCTGCCAGTCCAGGGCGCTGGGGGGAGAAGGAGGAGGCGGGACACAATTCCCTACACACTTCCAAAGGGCTAGGAGCTGCCAAGGGGGACAGCAACCCCCCACTCCTCAGCAGGCAGTCCCCAGCCACCAGGCTCAGCTGCTGTGCGTCAGAGAAGGTGGAAGGCTCCAAGTGGAGGGCGCCAGGGGACTCTCCAGCCCAAACTGGAGCCCCAGGGGATTCAAGACTTGGAGCTCCTTACTCAGCTTGCCCCAGCTCCCAGGCACCCTCTCCTTCCTGAAAGGCAAAGTTGAAAAAGGCTGAGATCGCCAGCTTCCGGCTATAGCTAACTGGACCCGATCCTGCACATCCTCGGGGTATTGGAATACTCTGGGGAATCCTAGCTCCCAAGTCCTGCCATTCTTATGGCCCCCATTATGCACTTATGTTGAACAGCCGTTCAATAAGATTCCCACTCCTGACCTCTTGGGACACCCTGGAGTAGAGAGATCACGAGGGTGTAAGTGGAAGGGTGGAATTGGAAGTGGTGACCAAGGGAGCCCTTTGTGGCTCCGGAAGGACCCTTCCCTGCAAGGAGGCAACAGGACTTAGCCCTGAGCCCAAGGTTAGGCTTTCGCCCTAAGGAACCCCATCTCCACCCTCATCCCCTTCCCTTGGAAATGGGCAGGCCCACAGGTGCACGTGGGAAGAGATAGTGGTGTGTGTGTGTGTATGCGTGTGTGTGGTGGTTGAGAGAGAGAGAGTGTGTGTGTGTGTGTGTGTGTGTGTGTCGCACGCTAGACGCGCCGCCGCGGGAAGTCCCCAGGGAACCTGCAAGGCGCTCTCCCGCCGCGCCTCCCGGAAAGCTCAGCCAGCTCAGGTTACAGCCAGCTGGGAAGAGCCCGGGAGCCAGAAACCCGAGGCACAAGCTGCGACAGCGAGAGGGGCCTGGGGCTCCCTCAGATCTCCAGAGGCGGCCAGCGTAAATGGGAAGAGGGCGACGGTCACAAAAAACACATGAAAAAAATATTATGGCTCCCAGGAGAGAGGCTTATAGTCTATTGATTAGGCTTTGGGGCTTCTCAGGCAAGCGAAGAGTTAACCTCGGAGGTTCAAGTCGGGATCCCGAAGGCGCTTCACCCGCGAGATGCCGGAGCCGAGCCCGATTCCGAGAAGGCACGGATCCCGGGAAGAAGAGCTCGGAGACTCCGGGCGAGCCCTCCGCGCCTTCCAGGCGCTGTTGTTGGCCAGACTCCGACAACCAATCGCGCCCCGCGCCCCCAAAAGGGGAGGAGAGCGAGCGATCCGCGAGCGCGGGAGAGCTAAGGGGGAACATTTTTGTAAACGCTCTCCGAGATAATTAAGCTATCAATTACCCGGGTGGGAAATCAGCCGCGCTTCGCACAGCTCCTCGCAAGGGCCGACTCCTCCGGGATTGGCGCTGGGAACCAGCAGGCAGCAAGCTGCTGGCGAACTTTCCGATTAACTTTTCCATTTGAGCCCCCACCCCACCCCCACCCCTTCCCGCTTCCCTTCCGTGTTCTCGCCTTTAAGTTATTATTATTAGTCCAGTGACAGAGCTGCGAGACAAACCTGCTCTTCCTGGGAGGGGGACAGTAATGAGACTGCGACGGGGGCCGGGGCGGGGGCGGAACAGAGGATCTAGTAGTGGAGACCTTGGGCTCAGAAGCCCACTCTTCAGAAATCACTCAATTCTCCCCAGCCCCATTTCACAGATGGCCAAAACTGAGGCCCAGAGAGGGGAAGCGACTTGGCCAAGGTCACGCAACCCACACGGAGACCGAGTTTATGCGGGTTGCGTGATGCCACACGGAGCTTCTCCGCTCCGATTCTTCAGGAAATCTGTCGGGAAGAGCGGCGCCTCCAACTCCGAGACGAGAGTGAGGGGGCGGTAACCACGGGCGGCCAGTGACCGTGCCCCGAGCAGCGGCGGGCGGCCAGACCACCCGGGTCCCCAGCGGCAACACACTCAACCCTCTGGGTTTTCCGGCGTCGGGGACGGATCACGGCAGAGCTCAACGCCTGGTCTGAGAGACTAGGGGACAGGTCCCCACTGCGGGAGTGTTGGCACGCCCCCGAGCTCCCGCCAAGCGCTCTTGGGGACCTCCTGCCCGTACTGCTTTCCAACCACCTGTACGCCCTCCGGGCCCCTCGGCTGCCCTCTCCCAACCCCTACCCCGCTCGGGGCAGCCCGGGGCGGGGATCCCCAGGGCGCCCCCACCCGTCCGGCTTCACTTAGGGGCTCCCGGCTCCTTGGGATCCCGCGTGTGCCGGCGCCCAACCTTACCCAGGGTGAAGAAGGGCAGCTCCGTGTTGTCCAGGTCGTCTTGCACCGCGATGCGCCCCGGCAGCTCGTTACGCACAAAGAGCAGGAGGCGCGACTCGGCGGCGGTGCCCGCGGAGCCGGCGGAGCCCGAGGACGCGGCGGCGGCGGCGGCGGCGGCGGCTGCTCCGGCCCCGGTCCCGGTCCCAGTCCCGGCCCCGGCCCCGGCCCCGGCTCCGGCCCCGGCGCGGGCGCCGCTCCAGCCGATGTCGCTCTCCCGCAGGGCGGGCAGCGTGGACACCGTGACGGTCTTGAGCCGGCATGGGCTGTCGGGCTCCCGCGAGGCGGCGGCGGCGGCGGTGGCGCCGGCCAGCAGCGGCCGCGGCGGCAGCAGGAACAGGAACAGCAGCAGCAGCGGCGGCGGCGGCGGCGGCGGCGGCGGCGCCGGGTGGAAGCCGAGCCTCAGCCGCCCCCGGAGCCCTGAGCTGGGGCCGGGGCTGCGCCGGGCGCCGGCGGCGGCCATGGCGGGAGGGGCTGCGGTGCTGCGAGCGGCGGCGGCGGCGGTGAAGGAGGAGGAAGAAGAGGAAGCGGCAGCGGCGGCGGACGCCGGAGCGAACCAGGACGCCGGAGCTAAGGAGCCGTGGGAGCCGCTCGCCAGCAGCCCCCAGCTCCCGACTCCGCCTCCCGATCGGCCCTGGACCGCCCCCCCGCGCCGCCTCCCCAGGCCCCGCCGCCCGCCCCCCCCTGCCTGGCTCCCCCCAGCAGACCCCGGGCGTTCCGGAGGCTCCGCCCGGCCTCGTGCAAATCCCAGTGGCCCCCTTTTCTCTCCCAGGATCCCCCGAAGCTACCCTCACAATGTTCTTTAGCCACACCACCCCTCTCCGAATTCTCAAGACTTAAGGACCCCTCGCGCCTCCTTTAATTCCTCCAGGCTCAACCCAGCTCGCCCAGCTTCAGCCCAGCCCTGGTTCAACCCTCGGGCTGCACCTGGGGGCGCGCCTTCGCCCTGCGGGGTTCCAAGCCCCGCCCTCCTGGGGGTAGGGGACGCCTCTTAATGGCCAAGACTTAACTTTGTCTCCCCACAAGCCCAATGGCAAGTCCTGTTCCCTCTTCTCGCCCCTGAAATAATTCCTTATGATCTCAGAGCCCCCTCTTCACCCATTTCCCCACAACACACATCTTCAATCCCCCCACACACCAGGATCCCACCTCTCTCCCCCACCCAGGCCTCCGCGGTTGCATTAAATCCTTACAGACTGAGGCGTGTCCCATTCCGCCCTCTAGCCCCCCAAGGTTGACTCTGGTCGGGAAGCTCTGGTCCCCTAGCTGCCGCCCTGCAAGCCCGCCCACTCTCGCGCTTGTATTTTGGGTCCCTACTCTGAGCTTGGAGCAGCTCTACTTGGCTGCTTCTGTTCTCTGTGTGAAATTCCTGAAAAGGGTGCGAGGTAGAGACCTACTACTCTGTCTGTTTCTGGCTCCCACGGGCTCCTACACCCTCCGCCCCACCCAGAGGAAGGGTCTCTTCACCAATTCTTTGCCCCAGTCCTTCTCCTAGACTGAAGTTGATCTGTGAACCTAGGCCCCCAGACTATGGCCTTCTTTGGCCTTGGGCTGATCCTGTCCGACCCACTTACCTGGGATTCTCCAGGGAGCCCTCCCCCTCTGCGGGGACACAGTGTCCCAGCAGCCCCCTTCTCCGACCCGCTAACCTTTCTTCATCTCTCCTAGTTCTGTTTTTTCATTCATCTCTCCCCTCATTTTATTCCTCATCTTGACTTTAATCTTATAAACATTTCCTCCCTATCATTTATGACGCGTTCCCCATCTCTTTATGTTGCTGGCCCATCTGCACTTTTTGTGGGGTCTCTGGGTGCTAACTTCTCTCTTCTTCGTTTTTCCTTCTTCTGCCTCTTTTCTCCTTTCTGTTTTCAACTCTTCACACATGCCTTTTTCCCATCACATTTTATTTACTGTTTTATGACTTGGATAGAGGCAGAAAAGTGAAGAGAAGGAAAAATCAAACCCTATGTTGTGATCTTGGACTTAATACTAGCATTCCCCAAGTGCTAGGCAAGTATCTATGTTAGCCTTTATACATAACCATAACCCAATGAGATGGGTATTATGATTCCCATTTTTCAGATGAAGAGACCGAAATCAGGAGACCGGGAGATGAAAGAAGTTCCCAAGGTCATATAGCTAATGAGAAAAGAGCTGAGATCTGAACTCCAGGTTCCAAAGCCTTGGCTGTTTCTATTAAATCATCCTGTCCTCAGTGACCTTGGAAAAACTCACCTATCGAAGATGTGAAAGGCCCATCTGCATGAGTGCATTTGGGTCCGCTTCAGCTCTGAAGTTTGTAAGGTATGCTTCTCCTGTCTCAGTTTACTAATCTGTGAACCCAAAAGGGGGGGGGAGGTGGAATCTGGCCTTTCAAGTCTTCTGATTCTAAATCGTCTCCTGCCTCTCTGATGCCTGCTCCAGTTCATTTACTCCTCCAAAATATGTCGTCCTGCCTCCCTCAGTCTCTCCTTTGTACCCTTACAATCCGCCACTATCCTCTGCAATGGGGCTTTCTGATTCTCTATGCCCCTTTCTTCAAATATGCTGACATAGTCCATTTATAGAAGTGCACACCAGGAAAAAAGGGCTCCCTTATGTAAGGCAGAGTCTGTGCAAGTCCTTCATGGACCTCTGGTACAAAGGCCTGTCGAATGCGACCAACACTTTCATTCATTCATTCACCACCAAATATCCAGGGCTCCTACTAGGCACTATATGGGGACGCAGAAATGGATAAACATAGCACCGGCCCTGCGAGGGTTTATAATGATAGGGACGTGGGGTGGGGGAATGGGATGAACACAGAAATATCTCAGATAAAAGGCAGGCAGGCACACATGTGTTTTTAATGAGGTATTTTGAAACTTGGGCTTGGAGAAATCAAAGAAAGCTTCCCAGAGGAGGTGGCATTGGAGTTGAACCATGAAGGACTAGAAGCTTGGGGGCAGGCATTCCCAGTTAAAGTTGGCATTTGGCATTCTTTGTGACTGTTTGGCGTCTGAACAAATCCCTTCCCTACGTCACAGGGTGCTTCACTCTCTGAGGCACAGCCGACCTTCCACAAGGAGGCTAAAATTTCCAGGTAGTCTCCACAGCTAGGACTTGGGCACGTGACTCCGAACTCCCCAATCAAATTCTCCCAGCCCAGAGGCTGGAACAGAAACTGGAATCAGGCAGGCTCCCCTTGAGAACCAAAGAGGCGATACTTGGGCCAGTTACATCCAGATTTTATTGCTAGAAGAAATGGGTTTTCATGGCACTGGCTTGGAGCACAGTGTCTTTGGTGTCAAGAGTATCAACTACCCTGTGTATGCGTGACAGCAACTGCAACAAAGTTTCTCCTGCAGCCAGCTCTGTGCTGTGATTTGAATTGATGCTCTTGGCTTCATGGACTCTGCCCAGACCCCATGCCTCCCCTGGAGATTCTAAGTAATCTCTTATCACTTTACTGAATTCTGTTTCTGCTTAAATTATCCAGAAGTGGTGTCTGTTGCTTGCAACTAAGACACCTGCCTGAGAACACAGAAATTGGAAACAAATGGAGGGCAGCTAGGGCAGAGCTTATGAAGGGAAAAGGGGGAAGTTCAATGAGGAGGAGAGGGAGTAATTGAAGACAAGACGGAAGAGGCAGGCAAGGAATTTGCTGTTCATTTTGAAGAGGACCAACTCTAGCTAGGAGGTAGTGTCTAATCTGGCATGACCACAGGAAAAGAACTCCCATTTCTGAACACATACTCGACAACTTCAAAACTTTATGTGGTCTCTCTGTGCATGATGGTAACAATCCCTGCCTTCTGGTGGTAGTGGGGCTTCAGGAGTCATTATGCAAAGTGGTTAGCTCTCTAGGTGCTCAATAAATTATAACTGCTGCTTTGATGTGTCATCCCAGCGACATCTGGGGTTAAGTTTTGTTATCCCCATTTAATAGATGTGAAGTTTGAGTCTCAGGAAAGCGAAGGCACCTGCCTTTGCCATTTATCAAGTGGTAAAACACAGGGGGTTCTGACTCTCAATCCCTGGCCCCACCATAAGATAAGGCTTCCTCACTTCTTCCAAGTAGTGTGACTTCTCTATTCATACTCCACACTGTCCTGTCTCCTGGCGATGGCACCACTCTTGTCCCCCTCCGCTTCTCTCTCGCCTTCTCCTCTCCCCTTCACTCAGTCCCATTTCATTATTGATTTAATTAGCTACAACCCATTACTGATGTAACTTACTGTTCTCTAGGGTAGCCTTGTATCCCCATCTCTGACTCCACTGGTCTGAAATTCCTTTTCATCCTCCTTCCCTGTCCTCTGGGCAAATCCCTCTTTTCCCATCATCTTTCAGATTTTGCCTCTCTGAGTTTTATAGTTTTGTAACATTTTTTCCTTTACTCCCCCTACCCTATGCTTTATTGTGCCTCTTACTTTTTTTTTCTTTTCTTCCTTTTTCTTTCCTTTCTCTCTTTCTTTCTTTCTTTCTTTCTTTCTCCTGTCCATACCACATAACTGAGGCAGCTTAGGATAATTGGAAAAGCAGGGATTGGGGAAGTAGACTGGCTTTGGTTTGGATATCATCTTTGTTGTTTATCTACGAGGTCAAGTCCATTAATAAATTCCCCTACTAGACCTTTCATTTCCGCACTTGTGAAATGGGGAAAGTAGTACCCACTTCTCAAGATCATTATGGGAATTAGATGAGATCACATGTCTGAAAATGTCTAGTCTATATTAGATTCTCATTAATGTTCTGAGTGAATCTAGTGAATCTAAACATCTTACAGCTTCGCCCTCACTCCTTTCCTCTTCAGCCATGTCTGACGAGCCCCTCACCACCGCCACTCTGTTCTAGCCATAAGTATCTCTTTTCTATTCCCAGAATGTTCCAAGCTCTGGTTGCCCCAGTGTTTTCACACAGCCTCTTTATTCCACCCGGAGAGATCTCCCTCTAGACTTCACCTTGTTACCTTTTACTTACCTGTGTCAGCTAATAAAATACTTTCCTTAAGATGACTAACCACCTAGGCTAAGCTAGTCGGATCACTAACATAAGGTAGAGATGCAAAACAAGCACATTGTCAGTGAACAATCACATACTTACTTTTTACTCTAAGACCGTTATCATACTAGGCACTAATTCTGCAGTGAAGAAAATTGCAACCGTCCGGTTTTCTATGATGAGTACATTATCCTCCCTCTGTCCGTGTGTCTGTCCGTGTGTCTGTCCCTCCTTTCCTTCCTTCCCTCTTTCCCAGCTTTCCATGATTTAAGTGTTTTGTTTTTTTTAATTTATTTTTTTAAGATTTTATTTTATTTATTCGACAGAGATCACAAGTAGGCAGAGAGACAGGCAGAGAGAGAGGGGGAAGCAGGCTCCCTGCTGAGCAAAGAGTCTGATGTGGGGCTCCATCCCAGGACCCTGGGATCATGACCTGAGCCGAAGGCAGAGGCTTTAGCCCACTGAGCCACCCAGGTGCCCCTTGTTTTTGTTTTTTATTTTTATTTTATTTTTATTTTTAAAGAATTTATTTATTTATTTGACAGAGATTACAAGTAGGCAGAGAGGCAGACAGAGAGAGGAAGGGAAGCAGGCTCCCCGCTGAGCGGAGAGCCTGACATGGGGCTCGATCCCAGGACCCTGGGATCATTACCCGAGCTGAAAGCAGAGGCTTTAACCCACTGAGCCACCCAGGTGCCCCAGTTTTTTAAAGTAAGCTCCATACCTAAGGTAGAGCCCAATGCCAGGCTTGAACTCAAGACCAAGAGATCAAGACAGTTGAGATCAAGACTGTGACGCTTAATGGACTGAGACACCCACGTGCACCAACAAGTAATTTTTTTAAGTTTTTCTTCTTTAAGCCTCAAGATAATCTCTCGAACACAAACTCCAGCTAAGAGGAAAGCTTGCTGTACCTCCTGCTCCGTCTCTGCTCTATCTAAACTACATCACCCATCCATCCTCCTCGAACCCACAAATCCCCACCATTTGTTTTCTCTGGCTTCCATCACCCCCCTCTGTAACTCACATTGCTCCTTTAATCCAGCCTTGCTCGCTGCAACACGGTGACTCCATTCATCACCTGACATGTTGTTTCTTTTCCTACCCTTCAGCCATGTCCCCCTAGATGCTCTCTTGCTATAGCTCTGCCAGCCCCTTGAGCCACGCAGAGCCCAGCTCCATCAGCTGGTATAGGATCAATTAATTACCAGATTAAGGTCAATCTTGAAGCGTTCCCTTCTATTGCCGTTTTATCCAAAATAGATCAATGTAAATATACCTATCACTGCTGCTTGTTTCTTCAATTCAGATACCTCTCTTTGATTTAAGTTCAAATTCTTTTCTCTACCACTTACTATTTGGCTAATTCTGAGTGATTTACAACATCTGTGAGCCTTCATGTCCTTTCCCTTAAGTGGGGTTGTGGGATGATTGAAGAAGCCAGCTGGTGTAAATGGAAGCACCCTGTGCTCTCTGGCACATAGTGGGTCCTCAGTAACAGTAGCTTCTTTCTACCTGCAAATGTCTATTTATTTGGTCCTTCTGTTACTTCTCTGTCTCTTTGTTTCCAACTCTCCATTTTTCATTTCCCTGTTCAGAACATTTCCACTCTATCTCATTTAGAGCAAACTTTTACCAAACTTCTCTTTCGTGAAAAATGAAAGAATATTTTAATCACCGTTGTCTTTCTTCATTTCTACTTGCATCTGTTTGACTGATTTCTGCTTCAACCCAGTACTTCTCTGACTCTTTCCCTTAACAATTCTCAAATTTATTATCTTTTTTTCCCTCCAGCTCCTACCTTTCACTACCTCTTTCTCCCCCCGTCCTCGGTCCTCTAAATCAACCCCTTCTTGTTCTGTGATTCACTGCAGTCATTTCCATCCTTCTTGTACCATCCAGTTGAAAATCTCCCAGTCCCTCCCTGAAAATCTCCATCTCCTTCCTCTTTTCGCATTTTCTGTTTCATGTCCCCTCATCTTTCACGATTCATTTACTTGTGGCCCCATCTCTGTTTCCCGTTGCCTCCTTAATCATTTAACCTATTAATGCTTCTCCCTCCTCTGTGATACGTGTCGTCTTTAATCATTAACACACATTAACAGGTGATGTTGCTTTGGATCTCTTTTGTTACAAATCTTACTACTGGTGTATTTTCAGAATCCTCTTTCCGGGTCCCATCGGCCCTTCTTATCTAGAATCTTTTTGTCTCTGGGACCTTATTTGGGGGGCAGGGGAAGCCTTGCAATATCTGCTCTATATTTATTCAACTGAACTGCTAACCTGGTGCATTAGGATGTCTATTACTAATGAAAAGTATAAGCTTTCTTCTCTGATGTAGAATACCAGGTCATTTTCCTTTCTGCATCACATTATTTTTACTATTATATTTGAGCTGGTAAAGGTGCTGTCAGCATAGTGTCTATTTCCACAGCATTATCTGGATGCCTAGTATCAGTTAGGCATACAGTACACTTTTTTCTTATGTAATTCTCAAAACCACCTGCGAAGTTGGGATTTTAAACCCCTGCTTCACATGGGTACGATTGGAAAGGCTTGGAAAAGGTATGACCTCATATATGCTGGGTAAATGACATCTAACAAAGTCTAACTTCTTCGGGTAGAAACTCAGAACTGGCCCCCATATGCAGAGGGCAAGGAGGGAGTGAAGAAAGACGCAGATTGATAGGCGGCAGTGTTAATAAGCAAAGGAACCCTATTAAATACGAGCCTTGTCTCAGGATGCCACAAAATAAAGAGATTTCTGCACCCACCTGCCAGAATCTTAAAGTTCATATAGAGGTCATAGCCGGGTTCAGCCGTATACCATCACGTGGTCTCAACAACCCATTGTTCTCTCAAGTTTGCATCCTCGAAAGAACTCTGGCTATGGGAATAGTGGGCAGGATGTACATTTCACCTGCAGAGCTGGGGGTGGAGAGTCCCCAGATACCCCGGGTCAGATCACAGCCAACAGCAGGTCTTGTCCTCCAGATACCTCCTCCAACCACACAGTATAGTATAAAGGCTTAGAGTGTCCATATTTGCGTAACAGGAATGATGAAAACCATTTTGCAAGAGTGCTATTTAATATTTGTCTTTCCTGCTAAATTATAGTTGCCACCAGAAGAAATCTTGCCAATCTTTTGCCTGCCACCTGGCATGTGTTAGGCCATCATTGATTATTTGTTGAATGAATGAATGAATATTAAAAACACAGTCTCTTGCATAAGACAACGCCACTTTTGAATTTCAGCTCTGCCTTTAATACCTGTGTGACCTTGAACGAGGGAGGAAGACAGCAACTTTCTTCTCACAGTTTGTATCTTCACATTTGTTGGTGCTTGTTGTTTTTGATTTTTAATTGATATTATTTAACAACCTTCAGGGCCAGACAAAACTAGGGTTCAAAACCCAGCTTTCCCGATTGCTAGCTAGGATGCCTTGGGCAACTGCCTTATCTCTTCAAGCATCACTTCTTTATGTCTACAATGGGAATGATACAATCTCTCTATTACACTCCAGGGCAAGTGCTTGCTTGGTGGAAGATCTGAGGTGAAACCCCAAGACTGCCTGCTTTCATGCACATTTCATGCACATTTTGTGACAGCAGAGGTCTCACTGCTCTGACTTCTGACTCCATGGCCCCCTTTCACTGTCTTTCTCCATTATCATTAGGAGCTCATGCAAACATAACTCCCAAGGCCCAGCCCAGATGTATCTGAGAGGCACAGGACATCCCCCACTCCTGACCTACTTACCAAGCTATATTTGATGACTATTGTATGATAATCTGCAGACTCAGCAAGGCTGGAGCTCTGCAGGCTCCCTGTGTCTCCGTGCCATGCTAGGGAGGCTTCCAGCAAAATCTGTTGGAAGGCCCTCTTCCCAGCTCTGGGCACTACATGTAACAATGTATGTATGGTTTTTTAATTTGTTTTTTTTTACAGACAAATAAAAAAAATACTTAAACTCAGAAAACGCTTCCTTGGTCCCTCCTTCCCTCCTGTCACCTCCCCTCATGGAACACCATGAAATACTCTGCTCTAGCAATGGACAAGACTAAAATGTTCCCTACTCTCATGGAGCTTGCAGTCTAGTCAAAAGATAGACAAGAACAAATAATCAAAAATGAATGTAGGGGAGGAGGAAACGGGGAGTTGCTATTCAACGGGTATAAAGTTTCAGTTATGACGGATAATTAAGTTCTAGAGATGCGTTATACACCATCTGCTGTGCCTATAGTTAACAATACTGTATTGTATACATAAAAAAAAATTGTTAGGAGGGTAGATCTTACATTAACAGTTCCTAACACAGTAAAACAGAGAATATACGACAGAAAAGGTTTAAATATTCTGTGATGGAAAAGAATAGGGTTCTATTGGGCGCCTGGGTGGCTCAGTGGGTTAAGCCGCTGCCTTCGGCTCAGGTCATGATCTCAGGGTCCTGGGATCGAGTCCCGCATCGGGCTCTCTGCTCAGCAGGGAGCCTGCTTCCTCCTCTCTCTCTCTGCCTACTTGTAATCTCTCTCTCTGTCAAATAAATAAATAAAATCTTTAAAAAAAAAAAAAGAATAGGGTTCTATGAAGTTAAATAATGTAAGAGTGATTAATTTATTTGTGAGGACCAGGAGACACATCTCTGGCCTTGGGCACTTCATTAGAAACGAGGACAGATAAGTAGGTGCTGGAATGGCCAAGGGGGTCGGAGGATTCCTGGCAGAGGGAGCTACAAGCACCAAGGCCCTGAGGAAGAACTTGGTAAATTCTAGGAGTCAAACACTTCAAGTCCTGTGGCTGGAGAGTAGAGAGGGGAAACCAGAAAAGGATGAAATGAATCTCAGAAAGTTAGTACGGCTTAAATTATTCAGGTGTATGTAGGCCATGGTAAGGAGCGTGGAATTAATTCTAATTTAAATGGAAAGCCATGGACAACTTTCCATAAGAGGATGGCATAGTCAGATATACATTTTTATTTTTTTTTTTTTATTTTTTTTTTTTTAAAGATTTTATTTATTTATTTGACAGAGAGAAATCACAAGTAGGCAGAGAGGCAGGTAGAGAGAGAGATAGAGAGGAGGAAGCAGGCTCCCTGCTGAGCAGAGAGCCCGATGCGGGACTCGATCCCAGGACCCTGAGATCATGACCTGAGCCGAAGGCAGCGGCTTAACCACTGAGCCACCCAGGCGCCCCAGATATACATTTTTAAAATGCTACTCTTGCTGTAGGTACAGAATGGCTTTGAGAAGCACAGGAGAGGATGGCAGGAGTCTACCGCGGACTCTATCACAGCCGTCCAGGTGTCATCCTCTCCAGCATTCAGGCTTTCCCAATAGGATCTTCTGCACCATGAGGACCTATTGCTTGAACAGACTGATAGTGGGGAACTCATTACTTCCATTCAAAACTGGTTCTATCTTTGGTGGGCTGTGACCAACAGAGGGTGTTGATTTACATTTTTCTTGCTGAATCTACCACTTATGGATTCACATTCCAAAATTTGGTGGCAGTCGATGAGGCAACTTTCATTAAAATTCTCCAAGTATCTGAAGGCATCTACTGTTTTCTCTCTTTTAAGGAATGACTGTCCTGGCTACTTCCACTATTCTCTACCTGAGATTAAAATAAAAACAGCAACAATAATAATTAACAACTTCCAGTTACATTGAATGTCTGTACATTCATCACTATAACATTTGACCTCTATAACCTTGTGAGCCAGCAGGACCGGAATTTTTAGCTTCATTTACTAGTGGCAAGAATAAAATTCAAAGATGTGATTTACTCAAGGTTGAGATGACAAGTTGGAAGAATCGGGTCCTGAATCAAGTCCTAGGACTGCTGCTCCAAGCTTCTTTCCCCCTCTGAGCAAGAATCAGCATGGATGGAGCGTAAGCTCATGCATTCTGGAATCAGACTGTCTAAGTTCAAATCCTGATTCCGATATTTACTGTGTGACCTTGGGGAAATTACTCAAACTCTCTGAACTTCAGTTTTTTAATCTCAGAACTACAAAAATACCTACCTCATAGAGTTGAATGAGCTAATAGATTAAAAGCATGATGCACTCTGTCAAGCCTATACTAATAATCAATAAATACATAACCAATAAATGTTAGTTGTTACAGCACCCTAGACCCTCTTGGCCAAAAGCAACACTGGCAAAATAGAGGTTTCTGTGGGTTTAGTACAAGGTATCCTGATGTAAAATATTAACTCTGCCATCATGAGAAGGTATTTAATCAGTGGCTTGGTTCATCTGTAAAATGGGCATAAGCATACCTAGCTCACAAAGTTATTCATTAAAGGCAAATTCTATAGATAGTAAGAGAAAGCACTTAGCACCAAGAATTAGTATTTAAGAAATATTGATGTGTCTCCTTTCTGCCTTAACATCTCCCCTAGAAAGACTTTCCTGATGCTCCTCTTTTATTCCCGCTTTGCACTTTGTAACTACCTAGAAGAGAGCACAGATCCTGATACTTTAAAAGCATCTGCCTGAGTAGCTCAGCCGGTTGGGCTTCCAGGCTTCTGGCTTTTGATTTCTGCTCAGGTCCTGATCTCAGGCTGTGGAATCAAGCCCTGCATGGGATTCTCTCTCTCCCTTTCTCTCTGCCACTCCCTTCCCCCTGTTTGTGCTCTGTCTTTCTAAAAAAAAAAAAAAAATGAATTAAGTAAGTAGGTAATAATAAAAAAAAAAGTATCTGCTTGTCTGTCTTTATCTTTAGAATGGAGATCCTTGATGTGCCATGTACTGTTCTAAAGCCCCTTGTGAGGAATTTCATCATCTTCGTATGAACCCTAGTTTCCTCTCAGGAAACTGAGGCTCAGGAGGTTGAATTATGCAACCCAGATCGCATGGCTGGCATAGAAGGGTGCTCACTTGGTCCTTCTTGTTGTCCAGGTGTCGGTGCAAACGTCATCCCTGGAGAGGGGACTTCTGTGACTCCCTACTCCAAAGGACTTACCCATTCACCATCATTTCCATGTTGACATCATTTCTGAGGTGACCGGATGGAAAAGCAGGAGGAAGCTTCACAGGGGAGATATACTGCACTCGTGGCATTAAGCCTGAGGTCTGAGATACCCACTAAGATTCACTGGGAAAAAATAATACTTGAAAAAAGTGTAATGTCTAGTATTTATCACCTCAGTCTACTGGTAGTTCATTCTCCCTGACATCTATGGAGATCCTTAGGAGCTAATAGATTGTCTAACACCTACCTCGCAAAGCACTATGTTTTCTTTTTTCTTTTTTTAAGATTTTATTTATTTATTTGACAGACAGAGATCACAAGCAGGCAGAGAGGCAGGCAGAGAGAGAGGAGGGGAAGCAGGCTCCCTGCTGAGCAGAGAGCCCAATTTTGGGGCTCGATCCCAGGACCCTGAGATCATGACCTGAGCTGAAGGAAGAGGCCCAACCCACTGAGCCACCCAGGCGCCCCAGTACTCTTTTTTCTTATTGTTAGCATTCTTACCTGTTACTCTCTAATTAATTTCTCTTTCCCTAGGTCTTACATAACCTATTAGCATGGTATTTAAGCTCCAAGACAATTTTTCTGATCTACTCTCTCACTATTTTTTCTTCCTACAACCTATGCCCTCATCAAAACGGTTGTCCCTACTACTCCCTGTGCACCCTCCAAAATTCCCGTTGCCTCTGTCTAGGTTATTTTTCCCTAACTAGTGTTCTGCACACCCATCCAGCATTCATCTGTCAGGGCCATTTCCGAGTCTCATCACATTCTTTAGATATATAATAGTTATTTTTTTCCTTTTCATGTCTTTATTCTTTGTATAACTTATTTATAATATAATATCTATTTTTTAAAGATTTGATTTATTTATTTGACAGACAGAGATCACAAGCAGGCAGAGAGGCAGCCAGAGAGATGGGGAAGCAGGCTCCCTGCTGAGCAGAGAGCCTGATGTGGGGCTTGATCCCAGGATCCTGGGATCATGACCTGAGCCAAAGGCAGAGGCTTTAACCCACTGAGCCATCCAGGCACCCCTATAACATAATATTTTTAATCAAATATGCTATTTGTATGTAAGGGTATGATACTTTAGGTTATTGTCCATCAAATATGTATGCCCTTCCTCCACTCACAGTGGGTAGAGAGACTTCCCCAGGACGTGTTGGTGTTGAACTTGACCATATTGATGAGTGAGACACTGGCAGTCACAGTATGTGCCAAGGCTATTAAGTCAGGCTGTCTCTTTGTACTTCTGCCTACGGAATGAGAGGAGTATGTGCTGTCTAACCACGTGGTCCAAGTAGCGTGACAGGAGAACAGAGCTGGGCGTAACCCATGATTTGGAGACAAGCCTAGCCAAACCAGCCTAAATCAGGAGATTCTCCCAGGCAACCTTCAGCTATTTGAGTGAGGATCTAGGATTGCCATTTCAAGCCATTGCGTTTTAATGTTGCATTATTACACAGCATCACTGTGGTAATAACTGACTGATACAAAGTCTTAGCTCCTTTCCTAGACTCTGAGTACCTCAAAGTTGATAGAGACAGTCTGATTCCTCTTGTTTCACTCATGCAAAGTTCCAAGGCACAACCGTAATATGTGTTTGTTGAACAAATGGATGGAGGAACAAGTGAATAATTAAAGAGCTGTAGAGAGAGATTCAAGAATTAAGGAGACTAATGTACTCATTAGTTCAACAAGAATTTACTGAATACTTATTTTGCATCAGGCGTTGCGTTAGAAAACACAGCCTTCATTGCTCGACAGACCCGACTTGGCTTCTGGATGCTCCTTGGTGGCGTGAGAAAGCTTGAGAACCAGGGATTCACAATGCAGTCAACGTGCAAACTCTGATTATCCTTGAATCACATGCGAGGGCACCAAAATAATCAGAGAAGTGATAATGGATAGAAAAGAGCGGAAGATCCCTCTCTCGCTGCTGATTCCCATTACCTCAGGTTAAGAGCAAATCCCCAGACAGATGGGAGGAATTTGCATCCATTTGAAGAAAATGAGTCATAGAAGCTGACCCAAGGGGTAAAAATGAAATTTATAGGGATAGGGATTGCTTGGTCCTTTTCTGATTGCTGAATGACACCTCTGTCCCTTTCCACTAGTGTGGAGAGGCTGTCAGCAGGCTGAGCCTAAATGCCATTATCATCTGTAAATCAAAAACCTGAATTCATGACAGGCTAACCTCAATGCCCTTTTCTGAGAGCATTGCAGATTATTGAGCATTTCTGTCACACTTTCCTCCCCAGCCCACCTGCTCGCTCTGAAGGAGTGGCTCTGAGAGCGAGCTTGTGACTGACAACTTCCAGTTCACAGTGGAAGGAGCTCCAGGAATGAGGACCAGACCCAGAATTCCTGAATCATCAGAGCCAAGACTAAAGTCCAGCTTCCCTTGCTTTGGACACCAGCCACGAGGAGGCCAAATCCATCCAGCCTGTGCTTTAATATCACTCAAGGTTTTGTGTTAGTGTCTATGTTTTGAAAGAGCAGGTGGCTAGGGCAGATGGACTGAGAGAGAAAAGGCAACTTTTGTAGGGCTTGAAGGATGGCACTCCAAAAGGAAATGCATGCCTATTTCCAAAATAGGACCTTTCAGCTTGAAAGATTAAGGTGAGACTTTTTACTACCTGTCCTAAGTGACACATTGACATGATAGCAGATCCTAATGAATATTGCAGGCATTTCCCCGCCCCCTCCCACACCAAAAAAAGAAATACTCACACTTTTAGGTCAGGTAGACTTCTATCAGCAGAGATCGATTTTCTAATCACTGTGAAATTTAAATGTGATAACGCATGTACAGCATATGGTTCATTAGCATATGGCAACAAAAACAACAACAATAATGGTCATATTTATTTTTTTTATGATTTTATTTATTTACTTAGCAAAGAGAGCAAGAGAAGGAACACAAGCAGGGGAGTGGGAGAGGGAGAAGCAGGCTTCCCGCTGAGCAGGGAGCCCAATACAGGGCTCTATCCCAAGTCCCTGGGATCATGGCCTGAGCCTACGGCAGACACTCAATGACTGAGCCACCCACGTGCCCCAATAGTGACATTTATTAAGGATACACAATATCCATGCAGTGCACTAAATGCTGTGAAGGTCTCATTTCAATTTGCTCTTTCAACAACTCTAAGAGCTAGGAATGGTAGAGAATTGCCATTTCACATTTGAGGAAATTAAAACTCAGAGTGGCAAAATTCCTTGTCCAGATCACCCAGCTAGTACGTGGCAGGGCCAAGATTTGAACTCAGGCAGCCTTATTCCAGAGCTCTGGTTATAATCGCAACTCCATAATCAAGATTAGATGTACAGTTGGGGCACCTGGGTGGCTCAGTGTGTTAAAGCCTTTGCCTTCCGCTCAGGTCATAATCCCAGGGTCCTGGGATCGAGCCCCGCATCGGGCTCTCTGCTCAGTGGGGACCCTGCTTCCTCCTCTCCCTCTGCCTGCCTCTCTGCCTACTTGTGATCTCTGTCTGTCAAATACATGAATAACATCTTAAAAAAAAGATTAGACATACAATAAATGAAAGCTATCATAGTCATCATCATCATTTTCTGGATCATAATCACAATAATTAGTGTAACAAGAGAAGTCACTGCATGAGGGGAGTTCTCTGGATGTTCTTACTGAAAGATACTACAGATGGAAAAGTAAAGACGCAAGTTTACTTTACTTTTCAAGTTTACTTAAAAAGTTAAGCTGCAAGAATCCCCAGTTCTCAAGTGGAGTCGCCTGGGTGGCTCAGTCAGTTAAGCATCGACTCTTGGTCGATCAGGTCAGGATCTCCTGGGTGGTGAGATCGAGCCCCCGATGCGGCTCTTTCCTCAGGCTTTCTGCTCAGTGGGGAGTCAGCTGGAAGATTCTCTCCCTCTGGCCTTCTCCCCGCCTTCGGGTATGTGTGCACCTACTCTTTCTCTCTAAAAATTAATAAATACATTTTTAAAAAGTTAAAAAAAATTGAAATGTGGTCTTTGGGGCCAAACTGTAGGGGACAGGTAAAAAGGAAGGAAAGTTCTGTGAAGTCCAAAAGACTCGCTTCTCACTTCCCCGTATGGTGGCCCACACGAGGTGCCCTCTGACTCGTTTGAGAACTGGAATGCAGTGTGGATTGTATCACGGCCCCATTCCCTGACTCTCCCAGTGTCTGCAACCTTTGCCAGGTGTCTTTGCAGGTGCTCTTACTAAAGAAGCAGACTCGATTTCCCCTCCTCTTGAATCAGAGCCTGGCCTTCTGACTGGTTTTGATGAAACAAATGAGGCAGAGGTGACAAGGGACCAGCTTTGAGCCTTTCGTGTTGCTGCTGGAGGTCTTAGGCTTCTGCAGTCACAAGAGAAGCACATGCCTGGGCTCGCCTACTGATCTCAGAAGCAGGATGACAAACAGGTAGCTACAACCGAGCTCAGCTTCCTGCTAAATCCCAGCGGACGGGCAACCCCATGCATGAGCCTCTCCAGGAGAGCTGAGCTCCAATCAACCCTCTCATCTGTAGGCACTAATAATAAATCATTTCTTTAGGCAACTACATTTTGGGGTAGTTTGTTAGGCAGTAAGAGGTAACCAGGACAGCGAAGGGTCATGCATATTTACGCCCAGGAACTTAGCAGTTGAATAAAGAGGAGCTCCCTTTCAAGCCTCCTTAATCAGAAGAGTCTGAGTTCCTCCCAGTGAAACTCCCCCAACGACAGGAAGATCCTGGAGCACATAGGTGGAGGGAGCCGGCTCAGGGACGGCACGTACCCATGCTTCCCCTTTGGCTCCCTACCTCCTTTGGCAGGTAGGGGACGTGCGTAGACACCGTGGAGCATGAAGCTTCGCCATCGACCCGTGGATGGCCTGACAGCCTCAGAGCCGGTTTTCCTAGAGTGATTATTTCCATTGCCACACCTGGTGATTTCTATGTCAAAGTTAGTTCCCCTCTTTGCTCCTGATTTTTCATTTCTCTAAAAATGACAGTATCTGATTTAGCTCTTGGAAGAGGGCAGGGAGTTTAGGGAGCGATGAAGGCACGGAGGAGAAAGGCAAGAAACGAACTGGCTCACCAGAACGGGCTCGCTGCACATAAAGTGCTAATGAAATTCGAAATAACAACAATAATTATGCTTCCAAGGCCGAAGCCTCACATTTCTTACCATGAATATTCATCTCCATGTTATCTTTCGAAGGAATAAAAATTGGGTGAAACAGTAATGTGCCTGTAGGTTTTTTTTTTTTTTTTTAAAGTTCTCCTATTCTATTTTTACCTGGATCCAGGTAGGCCCCTGGTTTGATAGCAACCGCATTCTAATATTCTTTGTAGCTGTGATTTGAGTCTCACTGGGTGGCCAGTACAGACATCTTCAGTGGAAGATGCTTAAAATCTCAATAAAATGTAAATTAAAAAGAATATGCTGTTCAATGGCCACAGGTGGAATTCACTTTGACTTTGAGCTTGGCGGCCAGGAGTCTGGACAAGGGAATCCGATGCATCTTTTCTTAATTGACCCAGAAAGTTAGGAGGTGATCTCAATAGAGGGATGAAGCTTGCTGTCTGCAGGGGTCTTCAACTGCCTTCCCCCCATGCCCAGAAGAACATCTCTGCAGCAGCACACATTACACAGCCTGGAAAAGTGTATATACAATGTATAAGTCCGCTCAGGCTGCCTTAACAAAATTCCACAAGCTGGGTGGCTTAAACAACAGAAATTTATTTTCTCACAGTTCTAGAGACTGGAGGTCCAAGATCAAAATGCCAGCTGGATTAGTGTCTGGTGAGAGCTCTGTCCTTGGATTGCAGATGGCTGCCTTTTCTCTGTATCCTCACATAGACTTTCCTTAGTGTGTGAGTGCCGGCAGGGTGACAGAGAGAAAAAAGAGATGCTGTTTTTTGTTTGTTTGTTTACTTGTTTTGATTTTATTTTTGAGTAATCTCTACCCAACATGGGACTTGAACTCACAACTCTAAGATCAAGAATCTCATGCCCTACAGACTAAGCCACCAACGTGCCCAACCCCTTCTTCTTATAAGCCTACAAATCCCGTCTGATTAGGGCCTACCTCTTGACCTTATTCAAAGTTAATTAGCTCCTAAAGGCTCTATCTCCAAGTACCACTACATTTGGGGGTTAGGACTTCAATCTATGCATTTTGAGGGACACAATTCAGCCCACAACATACACTATGGTCAAGTTTCTCTGCAGACACTTACGAAGGTTGCATGGTTCCCACTGTCACCAAGGAGGAAAAAAAAGGCTCATAGCACCCTGTTATGATGTAATCGCTGGCCTATATTTCAAGGATGAGAGTCAGAATGTCAGCATTAATAACATTGCTCCAGAGGGGGTGATAGAAGTGGAGGAGTGAGACAGGAATCGCATGCTTTAGCAAATCCCATGGGAACAACTGGGCCCAGGAGCGGTGAGACAGAGGGCTTCCTTTGCCAGTTCTCTGAAAAGCAAGCAGGTTGTCTAAGTCAGCAATCAGAGAGCCCCAGAGACAGGAGAAGGGCCTTGGGGAATTGCTGAGTGCAGGTGTGCCCTAGGACGGGGAGACACCCAGGTCAGTAGGCTGATGGGGTGAGTATGGGAGAGAAAGCCTATTAAGATGGTAAATGTGGGCACATCCACAATTTTGCTTACCAACCTTCAGCAGCTCTCTGGTGCCTTCATACTAATGGGCTAAAGTTCTGAACTTGGCTGTGGTTTCAACGAGCCCTTCCTGTCTTTTGGGATGATAGTCACAGCTAACATTTAGGGCATGCTTATTTCAGATAGAGGCAGTTCTGAGCCTTCTATACATCTAGACTCACTTAATTCTAACAACACCCCTTTTTAAGTTCTCCTATTCTATTTTTACTGGGATCCAGGCAGGCCCCTGGAAGGTAGGGACTATCCTCATTTTACTGATGAAAATCAGAGCTCTTGAAAGTTAAGTGGCTCAGCCAAGGTCACATATCTAGTAGATAGTCAAGCTGGAACTCCAACCCAAGGCATCTAACTGTAGAGCCTGTGCTCATAAAATTAAAGGATACTCTTTCTTCATGCACTTTATGTGACAGAGTCTCTGGCTTTCTCCCAAACATGTCCTATATTTTCTGCTCCTGGGGTGTTCAATCTCATCCCATTCTCTGCAGATCCCAACGCTCATGAATATGCAAAGCCAAGTTCAAGGGGTGTCTTCTCTGTGAAAATTTTCATGGTGCCCCCTGCTGTATGTGGTACCTCCCAATTCATATCCCACTGAGCATTTTATCTGTTCTTCTCTTGTGGTGATTACCATTTGGGAACTAAAAAGAAAATTAATATGACTGGGGTGTAGTGTGTCAAATAATCATCAGATATGGATGCATCAAAGCTCTACCACAGGCTGTGAGCTCCACAGAGGCATGGGATCGGTATGTCAGCACCCCCCCCCCCAGTGCCTAGAACAGTGGTCTGTACTTAGTAATTATATCAAGTGGGATTAGGTTCAGGAGAAATTAAGAAAAACCCAAAATCAGTGAATTTAATAGGACAGACCTCTAGCTCTCTCTCTTATCAATCTGGAGTCATCAGGGCTATTTTAACAGTTCCATAGTCATCAGGAACCCAGATTGCTTCAACTTTTGCTTCTTAATCCGTAAGGTGTGGCTCTGATCTTCATTGTCCAAAAGGGCTGCTTGAGTTCCAACCATCAAGCTTATGATCTAAGTAGTAGGACAACATTAAGAGGAGACTTTGAGGAAATGCAATATAGCAGTTATACTTCTGTCTGAGGGATGATACTTAGTTACACAGGCACTCCTAACTGCAAAGCAGTTGGGCATGTCTCTGTAGTCATTTAGTTGGAGGTATGGCCTTCCAGGTAAAAAATGGGACTCATGCTAGTAAGGAAAAAGGAATTAATAGCCGTTGGAAGCAACCAGCAATCTTGTCATAGTAGGTCTTCTGTAAATATTCAGAAACTATTTCTTGAAACCTGCTCAGTGCCAGTCCCTGAGAGAAACATAAGGACACAGGATTCAACAAGAAAGCCAAGGTCCCTGCTTGCTATGAATTTATGCTTTAGATGGGAAGATGAATAAAACATGACTTACACAAAATTTGTGTTGGAAGCTACCATAGGGTGAATCCAGGGTACTACGGGGGCCCTGAGTAGATAAGACTTGGACTGCCTGTTGGAATAAATTGTTCGCCTAAAAATTATAAAAGAAGCCCTTCTTTTGTTCCATTCTTGTGGGAGTAAATGAGCAAGAGAAGATACAGGGGTGCTGAGGGAATGTAAGTTTTGGGGAAAGACTATGGCCAGACCTGTGGTATTCTAAACACGGCAACCCACCTGCTATATTTGGACAAATTACTCACCATCTCCAAAACTTAGTATCTTCAACCCATACAATGAAATTATATTGAGTCTTTCATAGAGTTTGTGGGAGAGCTGAAATGGTACACAGTAGGTACTAAATAAATGTTAGCTTTTTCATTGGAGGCAAAGGGATCTAGCCACAATTACCACTTTGCACATGCTCTTCCATTCTTGCTTTTGCCCCCCAGCACCAACCAGACCCCTCCAACTTCCACACAAGTCAGTTTTGGACAGAGCTGAGATTGAATTTGATTTTTTTTTTTTTCCCTCCTTGAATTGACATAAAGGGGCCTGTCCCTTAATTACTAGTCATTGCCCTTCACATACAAAAAAATAGTAACCCGTTCAGCCCATCAAAGCATGCCCTTTGAAATGCTGAACTAGACAGTGAACAGAAAGTATCTGCCAAGAGGCGTCTTTTCTTCCAGAGATAAAAGCAACTTGAAATGTATGTAAGTCGTGCGCCCTTGTTAATTAATCAGGATTCGCATTAAAAGCTTAAACGTCTTTGATGCTGGAAGCTCGGGGAGCCGGAACCTTTTTTTCTGTTCTATAAAGGGGAGAGGGCTCGACAGGGCAGCCCGAAGAGGTGTGTGTGGGGACGAGAGGGGGTCACTAGCCTGTTGCTAGAGGACAGTTGTAACAGGCAGGGAGGGGACGGGCTCTACAGTAAGAAGACCACCACGTTCTCAGGTTTCGCCCATCCACTAAAAAGCACTGCAAATCTCAGGACCAGCGACATTTCTAACACAGCCTTCTTCCTGAGGTCTGTTTGTTCAATGGGAGTTTCTACTAGAGATGTCTGTTCATTCATGCAACGTCTGATTAGTGGCTTTCTACTACATGTCAGGTTAGGGACGAAGGACTGAATAAGACACAGTCCCTACCTTCAGAAGGGTCTGGTGCCATGGCTCTCAGATGATGTCCTGTGCTCCTAGGGGATATTTGGCCAGGTCTGGAGACATTCTTGGTCATCCCAGCTGGGAGAATGTGATGAGGGCATGGAGTGGGTAAAGGCCAGTTGTGCTGCTAGACTTTCTACCATGCACAGGACAGCCCCCACAACAGAGTTATCCAGTCCAAAATATCAATAGTGCTGAGGCTGAGACAGCAGGAGAGACAAACATTTCAACAAGCAATTTCAATAAAGCATGATAAGAGCCCTGTTCTAGCAGGAGCCAGTGACTGAGTGTCAGGAAAACCTCCCTGCAGAAGTGGTATATAAGCTGAGACTTTAAAGATGAGTGAGAGTGGAGGAGGGTGGGCAAGGCTGGGCAGGGCAAGCGGAGGGAAAAGCCTGTGAGAATTCAAAGGCAGGAGAGCGAGGAACCAGTAAGAAACCGGCCTGTCTGTGTAGCTGGGAAGGAGAATGAGAAGGGAAAAGGTCGCGGAGGGAGGCTAGCAGGCTAACAGGGGCCGGGACTTGTGAGCTGTGGTGAGGAATAGGATTTTATCTGAAAATTATTGCAGAGTCACTGAAGGATTTTAAGCCCAAATGTGATATAATAGAAATGTATTATAGAAAAATATATTGCTAGACACCGTCCTGCGTCCTTGGGAGGAAACACCAAGATCGCCTGGAACCTGACAATCTGATAGAGGAAAATACAACGAGGTCAGAGAGTTGTGATACAAATGATGTGTAAAAAAGAGTTGGGGCAGACTGGTTTCTAGTTACCAGGCCAGGAGAAATCAGGCTTGTCTGATTTGGGATCCTCCAAAAGAACCCTATACACTGGGTGTCTCAAACCACATTCATCTCACTCAGAGTTCTGGAAGCTGGAAGGCCCATGTCAAGGTGCTGGGCAGACTCGGTGCCTGCTGAGGTCCTGCTGTGTCCTCACTTGCCAGAGACAGAGGAAGAGAGAGAGAGAGAGAGAGAGTGAGAGAGAGAATTTGGGAGAGAGCAAACATGCATCCTTTGGTCCCTTCAACCTCTTATAAGAGCCCTGATCTCCTCATGGGGGCTCCACTCCTAGATTTTATCCAAACCCAACTATCTCCCAAAGGCTCCACTTCTAAGTAGCCTCACACTGGGCATTAGGGTCTTACCATATGAACTGTGAGAGAACAGAAAGTTTCAGTCCATATCAAGTCCCATTTGGGGATCAAAAGGAAGGAGGGATCTCCATGTTGGCCTAAACTCGGGAGGTGTTTCATAGACTGTGGGGCAGGGGGTTCGGAGC
This sequence comes from Mustela putorius furo, assembly GCF_011764305.1. NCBI lineage: Eukaryota > Metazoa > Chordata > Mammalia > Carnivora > Mustelidae > Mustela > Mustela putorius. The sequence continues at coordinate 289,358 of NW_025421428.1, forward strand.
TGATGTTGGGAACTATGAATGAAGAAGTTGGTTTTTGCTTACTGTTTACTTTTGTCTAGACTATTTTTCAATTTTTTAAATGCATCAGATTCTGTCTTGCCTCCCAGTTGTGCTACTCAGAATATTCTGCCTTCCTTTCCTTCTCAAGTATACTTTCATCCCGACCTTCCAGTCTCAGATTGGACATCAGCTTTTCTGAGAATTTCTCCACGGATTCCCCAGTCTAAAGACTGAGCTTGCTTAACTGTCTATCACCCTATTAGATCATAACCTCCATGAGGCAAGGGACATGAATTGTCCTCTGCTGTATCTCATGACTTAGCAAATCCTAGCAAATAGAAGGTGCTTGCTGACAATTAATTGATTTGACTTGCAGTTGGGAGCCAGAAGAATACAAAGACCATTGGATGTAATCAGAGGAATGACACAAGGTCAGGGTCAGAGTTCAAAAATGAGGCTGTGAAGTCACAGAGGGTGGGGAATCCTATGTATTTGGTGCCATTTGGATGCTGTGGGGGCTGGCATGGGTAGGTAGAGCTCAGGGCCACACCAGGGGCACCTGGATGGCTCAATCCGTTAAGCATCTGACTCGATTTTGGCTCAGGTCAGGTTATCAGGATGGTGATATGGAGCCCCTCAGTGGGTTCATGATGGGCATGGAGTCTTCTTCTGCTTGAGGGGCTCTCTCTCCCTCTGCCCCTCCCCACCACACTCTTAAAAAAAAAAAAAAAGAAAAATTCAGGGCTACACCAGTAAAGTGAAACAAGTACACAGGTTTAAGAGAATTTTTTCCCCCAGAGGAGAGAAGAGTTCTGGAAAGCTTTGTGGTTCAAGTGATATTTCAGAATGGCCTTGACATGACCTTGACTACTGCATGGTTGTGTTCTCTCCACCTCAGTGTATGTTGATCTGTCAAATTCCTTACACACCAGTCTCTGTCAGAGCACAGGTGCAACTTAATGTGCAGAGTGTCACCTAGGTTACATCCCACAGAGGACACCTATTACGTGCTGCTGCAGGCTGGGATCTCCAGGCGCATGCATTCAAAGCACAAAACACCAACAGCATATTCAACACAGTGTTCATTTATGCATTCATGATCATGAAGAGTGTATGTGTGTGTAGGTCCATAAAAAAACTGGTGTTCTGTTCAGAGACTTAAGTTTTCAAAGAATATCCACAACGAGAACCTCATCTCTTCTGCATAGGAATAATACCAGGCAGGCAAAGGCACTGTGATACATTACAGAGGAGGAAGCAGGAGCCTGAAGAGGTTAAATGTGGTGTTCAAGGCCACACAGCTCTTGTGACACCACTGGGGGTGGGACCCAGGCCTCGTAGTTGCCAGAAAATTAGATCCATCCAACCCACTGTAGATGGACTCCCTAGATTGTGAGGATATATATTCAAAGGTGTTCCAGAGAACAACTTCTTGCCATTGGCTTGACCTACTGTGGCATGTTTAGTGGAGTCTTAACATATGATCATTTGCCATGTGAACGATATTTAATTAAACAGTCGTACCTTCCTGATTGACCCAGAAAATTAATTTCTTTAATTATACAATTTGTATTCTCATGTTTTAGTCATATGTGACACAGGGAATTTTAGAAACAAATGAATAACTAGTAGTAACATGAACTTACATTCATTGGAGGTTAAGAATATTTGGTTACACACCCAGCCTCTACCGAAAGAAGCTAAAATTAATCAGTAAGGATCCAAATCCTTCAGGGAAGGTGTTTCTGCCCTGAATTTGAACATTAGGCCAAAGAACCAGAAGGTTATTGTTGAGATGATCCGGCTAAAGGCAAAGCATATACACTTATGCAATTAGAACTAATTATACCAATGCATAAAGTTCTCATAAACCCTTTCAACCCAAAGAAAATGCCTTCTCTTTGTCTCCTTTCCCATACCCCTCCCATCAATCTTCCCCCTACCTTTTTCTTCTTTTCTCCTACCTGTTTCTCTCTAAGACTATTTCTGCTCCATGAAGGTTGACATAATAAAGCCAATGACAACCCTGGCTCACTAATTCTGAAGAGAGAAGTAGAGTTGTGTTGAATTAGGCACAAATGCATTCCTGTGATCCTAAGATTTTCAACACCGTATGTTTTGGAGCATTTGTATAAAGAAGTCTTTTTATGGCATTCACATTGCCTTTATCTTTGACTCTCGCTGCTTTCTGCATGCACTCACATACACACATGCTTGCAGAAACAGAGGCTGTTCCTACGCAAACTTTGTCGAAACAGTGTTCTCCCACAGATAAATCACTTCCTTCCCAAGGAAGCAAATACCTTTGCCACATGGCTGGAGTGGGCGGGAGGATTCTTTGTCCTGAAATACTCACCCTGACTGTCAATCATTTAGCAGACAGCAGGGAGAACCTCTCTGAATGCTGAGTAGTCGGGAGTTGCCCACACTGGACGCCAAGGCCCTCGAGGGAATTCCAGTGACCAGCTCTGGATGGGTCCGAAGGACCCTGTGTCAGGAGACAGATCTGATTAGTGGTAGGAAGTCCAGGATGATTTCTGTGATCTGCCTGAAGATCAAAGCACGCATGAGCTCCCCAGAACGAATGTAAAGCCTCAGCAGATGACTTATGGCTGGGAGAGCCTGTGGAGGACATCTCACTCCTCCCACATTACTCAAGGGGGAGAAAATCACACACAACATACTGATGGGTTGCAAATATGTGAGTGCTGATAATGTGCATCCCCTATTGCACAAAGGAAGAAAACACATAAATGGGTTAATTAGCTCCTATGCAGAATTTAATTAGAGCATCTTTGTTCACTCTTCTTCTGCTAAAATCTCAATTATCAATCCCTATTTCCATGATTTTTCAGCATGGATGTACATTTTCACTTGGGGCTTCCCATCAGAAGCTCAGGGTCTCGGCTATCTTCCCCATGGCAGTGGTAGCCAATTTCAACATGGAATTCTGATTGCTTTGAATTCATTCCATTATCACGGGGAACAATGACTCCTGTCTGCACTCAAAGGCATTTTCCCCTTATATGTGTATAATGATAAGTAGGTTCTTGAAAAGTCCAGACTGAAGCTAGGGCTGGGAACTGGGTAACTTTTTCACCTGCATAAGATGAAGCAATGATAAGTGGCATGGATCATGTAACAACTCATTTAATCCTTACAACAATCCTCTAAGGTGGGTATTATTCTAATTGTCAGCATTTGTTAGATAAGAAACTGAGTCACAGAGAGGTGGAGAAGTTTGTCCAGATACTTGAACCCAAGCAATCTGGACCCTGGGTCCACACTCTAAATCATCATGTTCTGATGTCTCAAGTTAATACCATAGACTTCTGCGGCAAGAATGCCCATGTCAATTCTGGGGAATTATACATTGAAAAAAATTATTCATTGTACAGGAATGATATTACTTAGAGCTATTTTGATTCTGGATGAGAGAAATCAGACCCATACTTAACTTACACAAAAGGGAAAACGTATTACTGGGGGGAGAGGAAGGGGTGACCCTTGAGCAAGCCACGGGCAGGAATGCAGCCGGACATGAGAAATGAGTGGAAACAGGAATTAAAAAATCATCAGGGCTTTCTTGTTGTGTCCTTATTTTGTTCTGGAATCTCCATCACTTGCTTTCTTCATGCCTTCTGTCTACGGAGTTGCATCCTGCAAGTAAATGTTGCACGGAAGAGCTCATACCCATAGATCATGAGCTTCTTTTCTCACATGCTTGGATTCAAAGAGAGACTTATCCAATATTTGCTCCTAATAGGTCCATAAAGCCCAAAATGAAAGTGAATATTATTTTTGTCATCACCGAGGACCTTGTTGTACATAACCCTATTGATTTCTGTGCCTGACGCTTCGAACAGCTCTTCTGACCTGTACTACTCACATGCCTGGAGAAGGAGAAGCTGCATTTCAAGGTAAAAACCTTACAAGGGTCCCTAATCCTTACTGGGCCAAGAAGGGGCTCCCTTGAACTTTTTCAAATCTGTACATGTTGTCCAGCTTTGGATACTTGAAACAGCATTGGGAATCAGGCAAGGTGGTTACTCTTCTTCTTCTTCTTCTTCTTTTTTAGCAGATGAAAAAACAGAGTTTCTGAGAGATGACAATTGTGTAATCTTGCCCTGTTCTCAAGTGGCAAAGTTCTTTGGCAGTGACTCCGTACAAGTAACCAAAATTCAAAATTCAGCTTTTGGTCTTGATCTACCCTACATAGGAGAATCAATCCAAAGGCAGCGCACCTGATTTGAGGATTAGACACCAGATCTCCAGCCTTCTGGTCTGGCCACAAAACACTTCTCTGCACTTACAAGAGGTTTCAACCACCCATATTTTTGTCAGCCCAGGCTTCAGAATTTAGCCTTTTTTTTCCTAGAATCATTCCTCCTTGGCAACGAGCACATACAATTCACTTTTATTATTTTCTACTCAGCTCCTTGTTTCCTCTGCCAATTCTTGGGTCTGAAAAAGTAGCCAGCCTTGTAGATATCAAAGCAATTAAATGTTCACATTCCTTACACGGAAGCTATGAGTTTCTTTGCTTCTACCCTACCTTCTTTTAAGAAGATTTCCTCCATGTAACAACCCATCAACCATTGCCATCATGGAATACTTATGGGGACCCACTCCTCAATTCACACTAAGCTATGCATGGTTCTCTGCAGGGAATGGTGCAACACATTTCCAGGGAAATGAGAATAGATCTCTTGGGTTGGTGATGTCCTATAAACCATGACTCTGTAGTTAACCAGCTGTATAGCATCTCTCATGCTAAGGCACCAAAGTTGGTTTCAATTTTGAATTTAAAACAGGAGAGACTGAGGTTGCACCTAAAAAAGAGCTTCTTGATCAGTCAGGGGAAAAACAATGGCATGAGCTACTCAAGGACCATGTTGCATCTTTGTTCCTAGAAACCTATGCCAGTGCCCACTCTTGTGATAACCAGCCTTCAAGGTGCCCCCCAATGAATGTCCCCAACTGCTATTCATACCATAGCATTGTCCCCTCCCACCATGACTGGGACTGAACTTGTAGCCACTAGGAGATTATAGAAATGACAGTATGTAACTCCTGAGGCTAAGTCACCAAAAAAAGTGACTTCTAATTCATCTCGCTCAGACTGCTTACTTCGGGCAACCAACAGCCATGTCCATGAAGATAACTCAGGCAGCCCATGGAGATGCCTGTAAGAGCGGGAACTGAGACCTTTTGGGAAAAGCGAGCAACAGCTTTTGGGCCCGTGAATGAACCACATTGGTTGTGGGTCCTCCAGCCTCAGTCAAGCCTTCAGAAGACTGTAGCCGCGGCTGACATTGGACTGCAGCCCTGTGAGAGACTGTGAGCTAGAACCACTGAGTTAGACTGTTACCAAGTTCCTGACCCACATAGACTGTGAGATAATAAATGTTTATAATCATTTTAAGTTCTAGGGCTATTTATAGATGACTAATATAGCTTTAAAATCCTGCTCTGTCCAGATCCCATCTTGGAGAAGCCATCTTCATATAACCCTTAATGAATGAGCACAGCTGGGCTAGGTGCTTAGTGACCTCCTTAGCCTGACCATAACGTCCTGGAACAGACAGCCAGGCACGGACATAGCTGGATTGATTCCTCATTCAGGAGTCTGGGTTTGGGTAACTGACAGACTGAGTCTGTACGTGGTGGGCACTGCTTCTGAACAAAAAGGGAATAGAGAGTGGGGGGTTGTGTAAGCCACCATAAGCCAGGCAGAAGGTAGAAGACAGAAGATACTTACGAATGAGAGAAGAATAAGAGGAAAGAGGGAAGCTGGAAACCAAACAGAGAAAGTAGTTTTAGCTCGTGGTGGCTCTTCGATACCCCCCCCTCCTTTTATCCCTCTCAGAACCTCTTCTTGGGAAATTTGAAGCCAAATCTGAGCTTCCAGGTGTCTATGAAATTTCAGACTCCTTGATTTAAGCCAATCTAAAATGTACCCCAAATGGTCCTGACACAAAACATTATATGATCACCTTTCCAGATATAAGGCTATTTCCCTAGTAGGAAGAGTTCGGACTCAAAGTCTTAAGAAGCAGTGTTCTGTGGAGGTAATAACGTATTTTCCTTCCCATCTCTTCATTTTAAAGGCAAAGAAATGACTGAGAGAAATTGGTTTGCACACAGTCTTATTATGCTTTAAAGGGATAATGCTCTCTCTCTCACATCACATAGGGACAGAACCAAGAAAACTATGCCTAGTGTAGATGATTATTCACTAAGGTTCAAGAACAAAAGAAATTCACATAGCTTTAGAAATGATCTTGCCCCTCTGAATCCCATGATTTCCCAGGTGGATAGCTGGAGAGGAATCATGTCCCTACATTGCTTACTGGTGTGAATCCTGTCTCGGGGAGAGGACATTTCCTTGAGGGTCCCTGAATTGTCTTGCACATTAATTTAGCATTGAGGCTGAGCCCTCTGTGTGCAAAGGAGCTCAGGTTAGATACTGCTAAATACCCAGATTATGTTCCAGCTCCCTCCTCTGGAGAGGTCTTACAAAAAGGAATCTTTACATGTGAAAAGTGTTGAGAGAGCTGCCCTTGCTTCTCATGGCAAGAGGGTATAATAATGGGCAGTATTCTGCCTGAGAACATGAGGTGCCTGAGGTCCTCAAGGCCAAAGGAAGTCAGATTAGGAAGGGATCTCTGGGGATGTGCACAGCTGAGGGAGTCTGTATGCAGAAGGTGGTATTAGAGGTAGAGGTGTGAAGTGAGCCCTGTAGACTAGAGAGGCAGAGAAATGCAGTTCTTGTACTAATTTCCAAAGAGAGTCTGATGAGGTTTCCATCATGAATACGAAATGACGTCTTCCGCAAGGAATGTTTCATGCTTCCATAAACAGCCCACGCCTGTGTGATTTTATGGGAGAAATTCTCCATAATGGTGAGGGATTTCTACTTACAGAGAGTTTTAAAGTGAGCTGCAATGATGTGTCTTCAATAAAAGAAGAAATGAAACATCAGAGACACTTATAGGGATGGTCTTGGAATGGGTAACCATCTCTCTCTCTCTCTTTTTTAATCTTTCTTTGTCTCTCTGGAGAACACTGGCTGTCTAGTTTGTGTTTTTGCTTCTCAGTGGAGGGGATGTAAGGTTTCAGAGTCTTGGCTCTACTCACCTCTCCAGCCTCAATTTTGATCATTCCCCTTCCAAGTCTATTCCAGTGACATTGAACCTTTGCCCTTCCCATCTGCAAGCTTATGCACCTGCTCTTCTGTCTGCCTTGAACACTCCTTGGGACCTGTCTTTACTTGGCTGCTTTTTTCCATGTTATCCCCATGCTCATCAGAGATGTCAATGTCTCTGAGGAGCTTGTCCTGCTTCTTTCCACTTTCAAGCCCCCACAACACCCCCCCCACACACACAGTGCCACCTCCTTTACCAAATTCTCCAGTGGAGATCTGTAATGGATACTCATCTTGCTTTTTCAGCTACTCAGCAGCTTTTGAACATGCGCACATTAGGCAATGTCCTAGGGAGATTAGCAATGTCCTGCCTTATTCCAAGGCAGGTTGGAATTGGTTACAGCCAATTGGTTACAGGTTGATTGGTCACAGCCCTAGGTTGACCACTCAGGTGCACCCAAGGTAGACCATGAGTCGAAAGGCAGGTGCTTGAGGACAGAGGTGTGCCCCAAATCTCTTTGTTGGTGAAGCGGATAGGAGAAGAGTCTGGTGTTCAGACCACAGGAGGTAGAAGTTCTGGAGTCCAGCATTGGGGCCCGTTCGCATGTTCTGCCATCTTCGGGCAGGGGGCAACAGGGTGGGCTTTGTCGTCACATGCCTGCACTAGGATTTGGACATTATGTGGAATATGACCTGGCTGTCTGTGAGCCATTCTAATCTATTCCTTTCATCAATTCATTTTCTGCCTAGATTACTTAAAAGAGTTGTCTTCAGCTAAGAACACTGACTGAGGGGGGCACCCCCTCCTCGGTGTCCCAACAGACACCTGAACCTCCCCTACACTCCACCTTGTAAGTTCTCCTAGTTAGCCGCCCCTCCTCCTCTGTAGTCCATCAGTTTCCTGAGGGCTGGGGTCAGGTGTGCCTTCTTCACGACGATAGCCTAGTTCTTATGGTGACACCGGTGAAATAAATCTTTGCTGATTAACTAAATATGCACAAGAAGATTCTTTCCAAGTGCCTTTAATCATTCTGCAATTCAGGAACCCCCGTGTCAACTATGCTTTCATCCAGACTGTGTAAGCTCCAGAGAACATGTCTGTGGGTAGCAGGTGTCCTGGAAGAGGTGTTTAGGTTCTGAGTGGGGGTGGACAGTCACCCAGAAGAGCCACAAATAAAACACAGGCACTTTGATCTAAGGAAATAGACAAGCTCATCACCTGGTGAGCCCAGTATCAAGGACTTCCCTTGGATTCAAGGGGTAGGTCCAAGTCCATGAACAGAGAGTAGGGAAACCAGGGACAGGAGTGGAGGGTGGAAACGGGCCTCAGGAGTACAGTGTCTGGTGAGAGGGAGAATAAGCAGGGCTTATCATGTGGTGAGTGGGGGCAGGGCAGAGGGAAAGCAGCTACACAGTGACCTTGAGATGGAAGTTTCGGGATGTGCCAGGAATGAAAAGTAAGTCAGTTGGACTGGGGGGGGTGGTGATAAGTCCAAAGCTATAGAAAGTAAGACCCAGAGAGGTAAAGTGAGCAGCCTAAATCCACGTAGCCAGTAAACTGCAAAGAGGAGATACGAGCTCAAATCTGCTTAATTTCAGAGACTCTGTCCTTAAACTCTAGCTTATAGTGACTTTAGGCAACACTCAGCTGAGTAAACAGGTGCTGCTTTTCTTATCTCCCTTTGAAGTTCGAGAAGCCAAGTGAAGATCTAAGAGTAAGGAAAGAAAAGGAACTTGTCTGGATGGCAGAGATGGTGAATGATAGAGCTGGAACCCCGCTCTTGGTGCATCCTAGATGATCATCTCCCTTTGGGAGAACGATCTAGGAAGATAAGACTGACCCAAGTAGACTGGGGATGGATGTGGGGGGAAGGAGGGGATACCAGCAACTGGCTCTCTAGGTGGGCCAGAGAACTGTGCTCAGAGAAGATGATTTCTGCACAGAGAGTCTGCAAGGCTGGTAACTGATGTCTTGTCAGTCTGGACAAGCTGCTGCCTTCCCAAGGCCCGCAAAACCTGTGCAGACTTGCCGCTCGCTTACTTGATGTACCCAGACGTTAGATGCTCTGAGGGGAAATGCTTCTGATCTGCATTGGCTCCGGTCCCAAAAAGCTGAGATTTATGGCCAGGCCCATGGGGGGACGATTGGAGACTGGCTCCGGGGCCTCTTTCGGCTGTCTCCACATGGGGCCTATCCCCCCTTTCCTTACCTACCAGCTGATGGGTTAAGGGCCACTCGAAATATGAAGTCTTAAGCCTGGTTGTGTCTTCCCAGATCCCCTGAAAGGAGAGCCTAGCTGCTCCTCGCAATTAGGAGGGACATTGTCAAAAGCATACATTGTGGGTCTCATTTAAGCCCCCAGCGGTCTGGTTATTAGCAGTTTTCAGTAGTCCTTTAAAGGACGCTAACAACCAGCCAGGTGGAACAGACTCTGATCTAATCTAACAGAACGGTAGTCACATTGTACAGGCAGGCAGGCGGAAGCACAGGAGAGGAGCCGACAACAGTGTAAGAAAATGGTTTGAGCCTCAACTCTGCCGTGGGCTTGCTTTGTAGCTTAAGGAAAGGCATTGACATAACAGGGCTTTGTTATAGCATTCTCATAAAATAGAAAAGCCCTTAGCTTGGTGACTGACCAAGCAAATGCTCTTGTGAACTAGGAATGGGGGAGCAGAAAAATGAGATAAATAATTGGATCTAGTAGGATAAGTTATTTCAATCATTGTTGAAATTGTTTCCATCCTTGTTGCGTCCTGTTTCTTTTCTTCCTAAAAAATTTTTTTTAATGAGATGCAACACTGAATCTTTCCTTTGTACCCTGCTAGAGGAAATCACTCCCAAAACACAAGCTGACCCCTGCCCCCCACCCCAATATGTGTCTATGCAGATGAGCTCCCTTGCTGTGACATGGATCTCTTTTTGTCCTCCAGACTTTTCCTCTCTCAGCAGGTCAGCCTGCAAAGACCTAAACAGACCCCATGGCCTGGCCTGCCATCAAAGTCCCTCTGGAGTAGACTATCCGAGAGAACAGGCCTGTCCCACCGTCCAGGGACACAGCAGCAAGGACATGGATCATCCCCGGGGACACTGGCCCAAGGCCTGGCCCCAGGGCATCTCTTGTTCAAACTGCCTGGGCCTCTCTCTGGAAAGACACCAAATGCAAAGGGCCGGCCAGTGTGCGTGTGGAGCCCTGGCTGTGTTTCCATGTCCGTGTGTGAATGCAGGAACTTTGTCACTCTCTGTGTATGCGTGTGTGCACACGTATTTGCAGGCATGGAACAGACAAATCTACCGCACGGAGATTGGATGGAGAGAAAAGGCACAGAGCTTTTACGCATCTGCCGTGGCCAAAGGCACGTGCCACACGTTTATTAAACAGATGAAGGAGGAGAGAAGGAAGGAATAAATGACTGGCTAGATGAATGAAAAAGGGAGAGTCTCAAATGGAAGGAAGGGGAATGTCTGTTTATCCAAAGTCTAAAGCCAGGAGCTATTAATCCATGTCCCTGGAAAGAGCTGAACCTTCATCTGAGGTGGTGTAATCACGAAAGTCTTACAGATTTTATAGTTAGACAAACTCGGATGAAAGCTAGCACAAGCAGTTTTGTCTCTCTAGGCGACAATTTCTTTGTCTGTAAATCAGGGACGTCAATTTCTAGTTAATAAGATTGTGCTGAAGATTAAATAAAATGCCATATGGGTTTTAAGTGCCAAGCGCGGTACCTATTATGGGAGAATTTCATAAGTCCTCCCTTCCTTCCTTGCTCCTTTCTTTCCTTCATCTCTTTTTCCTCTTTCTTTCCTCCTCCCCCCTCCCTCCCTTTCCTTTCCTCCCTCCGTGCCTGCCTTCCTTCAGGAATGCGGTGATGGATTACCTTTCAAGCACCTCACTAGGCATGTTGGTCAAACTACCTCTGACTGGGATGGTGCCGAGGAAGACCAATTTGAAGACAGGAGGATTCTAGTTGGGTTCTAACATCATCTGCAAACTTCGAGCCCTCTTAGGAATTCACTAATGTGATTCACCTCCTTTTATGAGAAAATGTAATTCTTTGGAAAGAAGACATTACCAAAATAGACTGATTTGGCATTTTTGTCCCTTATGATAGTCGATGACCTTGGATTAGTCCTTTCCCCTTTCTGGTCCTCACTTGTCCTATCTGATGGAGACATTGAATTACATCAGGACTCTTAGAATTCTACAATGCTAGATGAGAATATAGAAATTTGGGTACTGGTGGGGAGGGGCTCAGGGACCAGTGTGCAGGTCCCAGGATGCCATGTGGGACAGAATTTATACAAGACTTCTCCCCAAACATGCCAGGCCATATAAGATGGGGACACCAAACTTCAGTGCTAAGGCAAATTTAGGGAAAGGAGGGACCTTTGGGAGTCCCAGTCATTGGGAGAGGCTTTCCAGATGTAAGGCATTAGAAAATTAACAGGACAGGAAACAATAAGGTTTGGAGATGATGTGGAGAATGCGGAACCCTCATACACTGTTGGTGGGAATGCAAGGTGGTGCAGCTACTTTGGAAAACAGTGTGGGGATTCCTAAAAAAAATTAAAAATAGAGCTACCCTATGACCCTGCAATTGCACTACTGGCTATCTTCCCCAAAGATACTGATGTAGTGAAAAGAAGGACCATCTGTACCCCAAAGTTCATAGCAGCAATGACCACAGTCGCCAAACTGTGGAAACAGCCAAGATGCCCTTCAACAGATGAATAGATAAAGAAGATATGGTCCATATATACAATGGAGTATTATGCCTCCATCAGAAAGGATGAATACCCAACTTTTGTATCGATGTGGACAGGACTGGAGGAGATTATGCTGAGCGAAGTAAGTCAAGCAGAGAAAGTCAATTATCATATGGTTTCACTTACTTGTGGAGCAGGAATAACATGCAGGTCAGTAGGAGAAGGAAAGGAAAAGTGAATTGGGGTAAATTGGAGGGAGAGATGTAGCATGAAAGACTGTGGACTCTGAGAAACAAACTGAGGGTTTTGGAAGGGGAGGGGGTGGGGGATGGGAGAGCCTGGTGGTGCATATTACGGAGGGCACATAATGCATGGAACACTGGGTGTGGTGCACAAACAATGAATCTTGGAACACTGAAAAAATAAAATTAAATTAAAATAAAGTAAAAAAAAAAAAACTGGATAAAAACAAAAACAAAAACACCCAAACCAAAAAAGAACACCCTTCAGGAATGCCGTCTGTTACTAGAAAGAAACAATAATTATAACAGTGATAACTATGATTTATTCAGCATTCATTCAATTCCAGGACCAGCACTAAGTGCTTTACTTGAAATATCTGGCACAGTTCTTACACAATGTGGGGTCAATGCTGCTACTATTATTCCAGATTGTAGACTGAAAGTGACTTGCCAGGGAAATGGCAAGGTAGGATGTGAACTGAGATCACAGGGCTCCCCAGCTGGTGCTCCCCGCAGCAGCCCTGCCCAGCCCCTCCATGCCCTGTTCCAACCCAGCAGACCTGACCAGCGCCTCTGCTGCCTCCACCAGCGCGTCTTCCAGGACCACGGGCGCTGACAATGGGCCCCCTTTGATGCAGACATGGCCCTTTTCCAAATGCCTTTTCATGCACCCTCCGTACCGCCTCTCAGCACCACCCTCAATGGAAGTTGTGATGGGATTAATCCCATTTTGTAGACTAAGACAACAAGACTCTATGGATTTGTTTCTTGTGTAAGACGCATGTAGTAAGTGATAAGGATCATACCACCAACACTGAGCTCCAAACAGAGCCGTTTCCTTCAGTGTGACAGGGTAGAGATTGGACTCCCTGCTCACGGTCCTGTCTGCTTTGGCTGCCCCACTCTGTATGCCTGCTGGAAGGTTCCCTGGTGTCATCTGAAACCTGAGAACAGCCCTTGGGTAGATTGGGATTTCTAACCCACATGCCTCAGTTTCAGTTCTCGGCAGAGAGAGCTCAGATGTCATTAATCACTGTTCTGTTTCCATAAATGCTGTCATCTCCCGTCCTAGGCAAAGGCAGGACCCCCCCCCCCCCCCCCCGGGGAGGATGGGGGAGAAACTCTAGAAACAGAAGCTAAAGCATGCACCCGGTGCCAGACGGGAAGGAAGAAGCTGAGGGTAAGGCCATGTCTGGAGAGTGAAATCTTTAGCACGCCTGTGGGGAAAGAGCTTCGCTTAGAGAATCGTCAGACTATCAGAACCTCCGGGATGAGCTCAACCAGAATTAAATCCTGATGCCCTCTGTTGGTGTTTTCCAGTAATGGTAAAATGTTGGAGATCTAGAAAGGAAGCAACAATCCGTGGGCCACAGATGTAAACCCCATATCCGCACACGGATTCACAAGCACCACGGGTTCACTCTCAGAGCCTGCCACTAGGATCATGGGCTGTCAGGCATGCAGGGACTTTATCAACGTCCGAGTCTGATCCCTTATTTTTATGTAGAGGAAGACGCACGCAGAGGCTGTCGGAGGCGTGGTCATTTTCCGGTCAGAAGATGGTAGCCCTTCTGATGGCACAGTGCGAGCGGAGGAGTGCCCGGTCCTTTCCACACGCCGACCCGTCGAATCCCTCGTTCAGCCTCACGTTGTATGTGTTTTCCTCTCCCATTTATGGAGGAGGAGAAGGAGGCGCAGGCATGTTATGGAATATGCCCAAAGTTAGTGAAGCTACTACTTGGCAGGTCTAGGTTGCTATTCCAGGCGGGTTTGGCTCAAGAACCCATGCTGCCTCCCTCTTATTGAGAGCTTCAACTGGCAGTTGGATCTCCTAACCCTCAGTCTTGTGACCTTTACATGAATGTATACAAGATACACACATTTAGTGTTTCCCAGACCGCATGCAGACACCATGAACCGATTTTAGGCTCATGCCTCAGACACCACTGTGGAACATAATGCTTGTTCCAATATAGAATGCCTTATTTTTCCACCTGTGTTTAGAACCATTTGAAAGATAGACCCAGGGCCCAAAAGAGAAAATCAAGTTATCACTACTGTTACTGTTAAGACTCTTGGATTCTGTGGCTTTGGTTTTGTTGCCCAAGTGGGCTCGCCAGAATTTTAGCCCTGAATCGAATCAGCTCACTTGCCACTGCTGCTAGAGAGGCCTCCACCACAGATGAAGAACCTGCCCAACCAAGCTTAGCACATGGCACAAAGCAGCTGAGAACGTGCCTTTGTATGGAGAGGCGACCTGAAAAAAACAACCAACCAACCAACAAGGATATTAAGCTTTGCATGCCCTCCTCTTTCTGCAGAACCCACCAATCAGCTATCTCTTATCCTCCCTGGGGTGGGGGGCGGGGCATCAAGAGGCCAGGAATATGGTGCTAATGGAAGTTCCTCTACACGGAAATGGGAGAAGTTGAGCCCAATGGATTGCACGGTACTGTTATTTCAGATGTCCCCTAATTCAGAGCATATGAAGTTCTGTGTATCATCTGCAAAGTTTGCCGAGTAAGTGAGCTCTGTGATTGAGCATCCATAGGATGGCTAGACACCTTTAGAGAGCAATTTTCCAGCTCTGTGTTATAACTAGCATGTCACATCCTAGTTTCCAAGGAGTATTTTTCTCTCCCCATCAACGTATCCCCGTGGGGACTTGAATTGAATTCCAAAGCATGCCCTTTTGGAGTTTAGACTGGCCTTCCCTTAATTAGTACAAATGACAGGTCCAGCTCTATGTAGATGAGTTATAGAGTGGATTCCTGTGAGCTAAATCACAGCATGAAGGACAACTTTCACTCTGAGTCCAAATTCACCTGCTTGAAATTCTCTGAAAAGCTTCCGTTTGGGTGGTAACTTGTCAGACCCATTTCTTGTCATAAGTTGCAGGAAAATCAATCCCACTATTTGGGAGTTGGACTCAATCTGAAAGCAATAGGCTTGTCAGATTTAATTATTTCACACTCCACTCACCAAGCCATGAAAGTGTCAATTTCACCTGAGGGGTAATGTGACCAGGGAAGAAAAATCTGCCCAAGTGTGGGAAAACAATAAGTTATGGTTAACAACAACAGCAATGTTTGGAAGTTAAGGGGGAAAAAAAAAAGTTTACCCAGTGAGGAACTAGAGGGTGGGGGCAGACATAGATTTGCAGATTGATTTTCTCTTAATTTTCATCCTAAAAAAATTAGAATTGCAGAAAACATGTGCAGAAAAGGAACCTTGGAAGTTACCACATCAAACTTCTTTAATTTATCGATACAGTGACTGAGGTGTCTCTGATATTAAGTAACAATATGCATGACTGCCACCACCTCTGGCCACAGCAACAGTAACCAGTGTTGATTCCACACTGATTATGCACCAGTCACTTCTGCAAGGTCTCCTCACCCGTCAGTGGGAGAACAGAAGCCAGAAACCATGTTTTCCAATTGGTACTATTTTTCTACAAAACCAAAAGTAAGCGAGGATAATGTAGAAAATCCTGACAGTTTTCTCTTTTATTCCCCCTTACATACACATACAAAGATACATGCAGATGATGTTATTGGTTTCCCTCTGGCATTGGCCATGGCACTGAAACCTCCTCCCACAGGACTAATAGAATCAGGACTAATAGATCCCCAGCTCCCCCACTTTCAAAGAAATAAATGTTGAAAATAGAAAGTTTGTGACATAGTATGATGTCTTTTTCTTTTCTCTCTAAGTTTTTGATATGAATAAAAATATAATAAAACTTTGTTATTTTTAACAGTTGGGGAGTTTGGAGGTAGGGGGGGTTAAGATTATTAAACCATAAGATCCAAGATTGTAGGAAATGGTTTGTTCCAAGTTGCTGGGGGCAGGAGACAAGAAAGCAAGAGTTAGAGTAAATAGATCTTTTCTACACAAAACAAAGGAATTAATGTAAATGAGTGTCTCCATTGTAATCTGCAATTTCTTCCAACTCGAGAGTCTAGGAAGGTAGAACAATTGGTTTGTAACGGATCAGATATAGACAGATAGGGCTTTGCCTCTCCCTTCTGGGTACTTTTTCCCTGTGTGACTTTGTCAAGAATTCAACCTCTTTTTTTTTTTATTGTAGATCTCTATATATATCTAATAAATATGTATGTATATTTATATATTTTTATTTTATATACTTATATATAATAAAAATTAACATATTATATTATAATTATAATATAAATAAAATACATTTTATTTATTTATATGTATATATTTAACCATTTTTAAATGCACAATTCATTGGTATTACCTACATTCATAGTATTGTGCAATCATCACTACTATTTATTTCCAAAACAATTTTATCACCCCAAACAGAAACTGTCTACCCACTAAACAATAACCCTCTCATTAATCTTCTCTCCCAGTTCCTAGTAACCTCTAATTTCCTTTTGGTCTCTATGACTTTGCCTTTTTCCACAGAAGTGAAATCATACAATATGTGCCCTTTTGTGTCTGGTTCATGTCTCTTAGTATTATGTTTTTAAGGTTCATCCATGTTGTAACAGTTGTTAGAATTTCGTTCTTTTTAGAGACTTAATAATACTCCATTGCATGACTATACCACATTTTGTTTAGCCATTCATCTGCTGATGGGCACTTGGGTTATTTCTACCTTTTGGTTGAATAGTGCGCGTTGGTTTGAAACCTTGGCAACTTCCCGGGTGAAATCTGAACCAGGGTCCCCATGTACAGAGAGCAAGGAGAGACTAAAGGAAGAAGCCAACCACTCCAGATTGGTAGGTGGCAGTTTTAATTAGCAAGGGAACTCACCTACAAGGCCTGTCTTGGGTGGCCACAAGGTAAACAGGTTTCTGCACACACCCACCAGAATCTCAAGTTCATATGGAGGTCTTAACTAGATTCAGTCACACAGATACTGTCCAGATGGTCTTAACAACATATTGCTCTCTCAAGTCTGCATCCTTGAAAACAGCTCCCACTGTGGAACAGGAGGCAGAATGGACATTTGTAGGACAGGGGAGAGGCCACAAAGCCTCTGATTGCCTAGGGCCAGTTTGAGGGTCAACGGGCAGTCATGTTCTCTTGATTACTCCTCCAACAATGCTGTAATGAACACTGGTGTACCCTATGTGTTTGAGTCCATTTTCAATTATTTGGGGCACATCCCTAGAAAATGGAATTGCTGGGGCATATGGTAATTCTGTTTAGCTCTTTGAGGAACCATCAAAATGTATTTCACAGCAACTGCACCATTTTACATCACTACCGGCCATGTACAGGTCCGATTTCTCCACATCCTTGCCAACACTTGTTTTTTGTTTTTTTTTTTTTTTTTTTTTTTGTTTTTTTGTTTTTGGGCACTAGGTGGCTTAGTTGGTTAAGCTAATGCCTTTGGCTCAGGTCATGATCCTGGAGTCCCGGGATCGAGTCCCACCTCGGGCTCCCAGCTCCACGGGGAGTCTGCTTCTCCCTCTGACTTTCTCCTCTCTCATGCTCTGTCTCTCACTCTTCCTCTCTCTCAAATAAATAAATAAAATCTTTTTAATATTTGAGATATTTGAGAGAGAGATCACAAGTAGACAGAGAGGCAGAGAGAAATGGAGAAGCAGGCTCCCCGCTGAGCAGAGAGCCTGATGTGGGGTTCGATCCCAGGACCCTGAGATCATGACCTGAGCCAAAGGCAGAGATTTAACCCACTGAGCCACCCAGGTGCCCCCAAACAAACAAAATCTTAAAATAAAAGTTTTTTTTTTTTTTTTTAAATTATAGCCATTCTAATAGATGTAAAGGGGTGTCTTGTAATTTTGATTTGTGATTCTTTCTTGAAGTTACTCAACCTATTTGAACTTCAGGATTGCCATTTACAAAATGGTTAGAATGCTGATTATTTTGTAGATGTTTTGTGAAAGAAGATCATATTAAAGAGGGGGGGGTTAAAGGGGGGAGAAAAACCATGAGAGATTGTGGACTGCTAGAAACCAACTGAGGGTTTTAGAGAGGAGGGGTAGAGGGGTGGGTGAGCCCGGTGATGGGCATTAAGGAGGGCAGGTATTGCACGGAGCACTGGGTGTTATATGCAAATAATGAATCATGGAACACTACGTCAAAAACTAATGACATGGGATGCCTGGGTGGCTCAGAGGGTTAACCCTCGGCCTTCAGCTCAGGACATGATCCTAGGGTCCTGGGATGGAGCCCCACATCAGGCTCTCTGCTCAGCAGGGAGCCTGCTTCCCCTACTCTCTCTGCCTGCTGCTCTACCTACTTGTGATCTCTGTCAAATAAATAAATTAAAAAGAAAAAAAAAACCTAATGACACACTGTATGGTGACTAACATAATAAAAATAATAATAAAAAATTTTAAAAATAAAGGCAATGGTTATAAATATAGTTTGGTTTTAATTTTATGAATAAAAAAAGATGATCGTATTGTCTGAAACATAGTAAAACTCAGTAAAGGATAGATGAAGGCACTGATGCTGTTGGGGGTGTTGATGGCTTTGCCCATCCAACTGTTGCCTCCTTTGGGAATATCCTTCCTTCTCATATTCCCAGGTGTTCAAGCTGTATCCATCCTCGTGCCTGTTCACACGGGAGTAAGGAAATCTGCATCTGTAGTTAGAGGAGTGATACTGGGGTCCATCCTTTGTTGGCAAGATTTAAGGGGGCAGCAACCTCTGCTCATGTTCATGCTTCCTCTTCTTTATTCACCAGAAATGGGAAAAACCATTTCTAGCATTCTAATTCCTTTCATTTAAAATATTAATTAAACAATGGATGCCTGTGTGGCTCAGTTGTTTAAGTGTCTGTCTTTGGCTCAGGTCATGATTTCAGGATTCTGGGACGAAGCCCCACCTCAGGCTTCCTGCTCGTGGGGAGTCTGCTTCTCCCCCCAACCCCCTCCTGGTAAGCACTCTCTCTCTCTCTCTCTCTCGCTCGCTCAAATAAATAAATAAGATCTTTATAAAAGTATTAAACAAGATACCATTGAGAAACCACCCCCCCCCCCCTTTTTTTCATAGAGTATTTTATTTTGTTTCCTAGATGATATGCAGGATTTTGGTATTTTCACTCCATTTCTAATCTACTGAGGCAAGATATGAGCAAGGACCAGATGGACACTATTTTGCAGCATAATGATAGGAACTTTCCAGAACTTCTTGTGGGTGTTTTTAATTACAAGATGCCAAGAGTCACAGGAGAAGAAAACTTTTTGGACAAGACCTTTGAGTACAAACTATCTCTGAAATAGAAGCCATGGTTCCTTATAGTTTTGCTTCTCTGCCTCTTTGGAACATTCTTTCACTGCTTAAATTCATTAATGAGGAGATGAGTTGATGTATTTGAAACATTTAGATCAGCACCTGTACTTCTATTAGGAGGTGAGAGTGTTGATTTGATTATTATCATGGTTGTAGCATTCATCTTGCTGCGTTACGGTGTTGGAGCAAATGAAATGAGGGAGGCTTACAAATGATGTGATGGGAAAATTGCTCCTTGATAATCAATAGAGTGGGATAATGTTTTGAATTACTAACATGTTCTTACATTGCTTTACGTGCTGTGGTTCTTCCTTGGAACCAGGGGCAAGGACATTTTCCCTTCATATTTTTGGGGAAGCATTGTTCCGGTAGTAGTGTGGGCAACAAAAGAAATCAGGCCTCAGCCTTTGAGGTTCAGAGTGAAATTTTGGAACTTACAGCTTTAATAATGATGAAAAAGAAACTGATTTTTTATTTCAGGATTCTGGACACTAAAAATAAAAGGTCCAAAGATTTGTTGTTCCCATGATGCCAGAGGCCACAATGGGCTAAACACAATCACCTAGGGTTTTGGAAAGACAAGCTTTGGCCAAAGCAGAGAGAGAGAGAGAGACGAGGGAGAGTTGAGCCCGATGCTTTATTCGCAGAACCCTGGATCATTCGTGGGAAACTTAACCCACTGAGCCACCCAGGCACCCCAAGAGAGTTGAATCTTTATTATGGTAAAGATTCATTCGTGGGAAACTTGGATCACCTTTTGCTTGGAAAATTCACTGATCACTTTTGGCAGTAAGTGATACATTCTTTTTTTCTTTTTTTTTTTTTTTTAAAGGATTTTATTTATTTATTTGACAGACAGAGATCACAAGTAGGCAGAGAGGCAGGCAGAGAGAGGAGGAAGCAGGCTCCCTGCCTGAGCAGAGAGCCAGATTCGGGGCTCAATCCCAGGACCCTGGGATCATGACCTGAGCGAAGGCAGAGGCTTTAGCCCACTGAGCCACCCAGGTGCCCCAGTAAGTGATCTATTCTACCCCCAATTTCCTAGTTAATGTGTTTGAACTTTCCTTACTTAATAATTTCATACATTTTGTTATATTAGTTGACTTATGTGACTTATCTTTCTTCTTAATCTTCAGGACCCTGGAAACCAGGAATTGTAGCTTGTAAGTGTTACAATGTATACAAAACTTCATAGTGCAGATGAAACACTTGGGGGTACTAATACAGATCACTCATCTCTACTTAAAGAGATTGTGATTCAGTAGATCTCAGACGGCATCTAAGAATCTATTTTATAAGCAATCATCTCAGGAGATCCTATTGCAAGTCTAAAGACCGCATTTACAGAAACACTCCTTTGTGACATTGAAAATTATGTCTTGCACACAAAATGTATGCAGTAAGTGGGTGCTGAATTAATTTAAGAGTAGACGAAGGCATTGACAACTTCAAGAATTCCTCTTTTTGGCAAGTGTTATATCTGAAGAGAAGCTTAGGGAGATAAAATGTGATTGATTATCTCCCACTCAATCAAATTCCTTCAGTGCCAGGAACTTCTTTACCATAATCCTGCTGGGTCATTTACACAAGAGGAAACTGAGGCTCAGAGAGTCAATCTCTTGCTCAAACTTAATGAGCTAGTAAGTGACTTCACATCCTGACTCATCCTATTTTAAAACCCAAGCCTTTTTCCTTTCTCCAGGCTCCTCAGGGTACAGGGCTCAGATGCCACAGCCCAGAAAATGACCCTCACAAGGGTACAGAGAAAGGCATTTAACCTGTGTGTGCCTTAATTTACCATTTGCAAAATCAGGGGGAAAAATGCTTAATTAAATAGGGTGTATTATGGGAATTAATCAGTAGAGGTTTGAAATGGGAGGTGAAAATGTAAAGGCATCTAATCATACCATCATTATTACGAACAATAATAACATCGTCAATGTTGGCTTTATAATTTAACCCACGGAGCATTGAACTACCAGCTCTGATTATTATTATTGATAATTAATAAGGATAAGACATGAGGTTAATGAGGGTTCCTTGTGGGTTTAAATCTTTACAGGGTAGGAGGAGAAGAAAATTAATTTTTTTTTTTTTTATTCCAAATGTAAATGGATTTGAATCTGTTGTCTATTTTTGTGTTTCTTGATCTCTCCCTTAAAATTCCCTGAGGCCCACTTGGAATAATGGAGTAAATGAGTCAGTCTGTGAAAACCAGTTTTAAAGCCCACAGTGGTGGCAGCTGCAACACATGGTAGTTGAGACAGTGGCTCATCAGGGAAGTAAGTGTTGGTTCAATCCAAGACTTGGCTTTTTTCTGGAATTCAGAGGCAAGTGCTTGAAGGAAAGATAACCTCCTATAAATGTGAGCCTAGGAGTTAGGAAACAGCAGAGAGATCTCTGGCTCCATGAATAACCAGTCTCCAAGTTTAGCAAACTTGTAGCATCCTGGGATCTGATCTGCAAAACAGGGGTGATAGGCCTTGTTCAGCCTGCAAAGCTGCTCTGGGGATCAAAGACCAGCAGTCCTATGAAAGTCCTTCTGGTCATTTGCTCAATTTGCAAAGGAGGTCAGAAAGAGGAAGCAAGGAATTGGAATCCTAGATACACATGCCAATTGTGTGTCTTATTGATGGATTCATAGTGAGTTATAAAGTCAGAGGAATGACCTGGGTCTAGTGTTGGAACTTGCTGCTCCAGAACGATGTCTATAATGCTCAGAAAGCAGGCCACTCGGACAAGACACTGTCACCCAGGGCTGAGATTATCTCCCTGAGAATATGGTAACCCTCTCCCGTGCAGCAGCAACTCTGGTAACTTGATCACTTGTTAATGGGAAGCTTTTTAAAATTTAAATTCCATTGATTAATATATAATATATTATTGGTTTCTGAGATAGAGTTCAGTGATTCATCAGTCTTCTATAACACTAGTGTTCATTACCTCAAGGACCCTCCCTAATGTCCATCACCCAGTTACCCCATCCCCCAACTTTCTTCCCCTCCAGCAACCTTCAGTTTGTTTCCTATGATTAAGAGTTTCTACAGTTTCTCCCTCTTTGATTTTATCTTGTTTTATGTGACACACACATACATACACACACAATGGAATACGACTCAGCCATCAAAAAAAAAAAAAAAGAAATCTTGCCATTTGCAATGACGTGGTTGGAACTAGAGGGCGTTATGCTAAGCAAATCAGAGAAAGACAACTATCATACTATCTTACTTAAATGTGGAATTTAAGAAACAAAACAAGAGGATGGGGAAGAGGGGAAAAATAATACAGGAAGCTTGTTATTGAATACATTTCTTAAACATAAGTTTACCAGAGAAGTGGTAATTTTTTTTCATCTATTCTAAACTCAGCACCATACCATAAAATGCCAATTAGCATTTTGGACATTTAGGAAGCATAGTTTTAGTGGTAAAAACTTGTAGAGTGAATGCAAACATGGCTACAATTCTTTACCCTTCCTTGAATGCACAGTATTCACAATATGACTTGGCTATCCCCCGAAACAAAATGGAGTCTGGTCCCTTTTCCCTTGAGTGTGGCCATGCAACCTAAACAAGCTCAGAGAATACGATGGGAGTGACAGTACAATGCTTCTAAGTCTCAGCCTCATGGAGCAAACACAGTTTGCTCACTTTCTTTGGGAACCTAAACATTGGCCATATCAAGAGCTCCAACTTTTGGAGGATCAGACTCCTTATAGAGGAGAACCCAGCTGAAGCCATCCAAGAACTATTTATAGCCATCAGCATGGTCTGGCACATGGTGGATAGCACACGTACCAGTAAGGCAAGTTAAGACAAGTGGAACCACTCTGAGGGCGCCCGGATGGCTCAGTCTGCCTTTGTCTCAGGTTATGATGCTGGGGCCCTGGGATCAAGCCCCGCATTGGGGTCCTGGGGAGTCTGCTTCTCCCTCTCCCTGGTATCCTGCCTTTCCAACCCCCCTTTCCAACCCCCCATTCATACTCTCTCTCTATCTCAAGTAAATAAATAAAATCTTAAAAAAAAAAAAAAGGAAACACTCTGCCACTCTCTTGATAGACAAACTCAAGAACAATAATAATATTTGTAGTTTTAGGCCATTAAGTTTGAGATGGTTTGTTAGGCAATGGTTGCTAACTCCTATAAGCACACAATGGAGATCTTCAAAACTAACATTGTGTGTGTGTGTGTCTGACTTTATACAAGGAAAAAATAGTAAAGGGAAAAAAATACTCACCAAGCTTGAGTTTACCAGCAACCCAATTTGCCTAATCTCTAGTTGTGCTTTAAAAATTTTTAAATTGTGATAAAATGTCTAATTGCAATTTTATTGTTCATAGTAGAAAAGATCTCAACCACTTACAGAGTTGAAGTAAGAGACCATGAAATGACCTATTTATCTCTTGTTTCATCTAAAAGCCAACCGTCTTACTGGCCACCTGCTCTGTGCCACAAGTGTTGGTAGGTGCTACGATGTAAAGCCAACTAACGCATGTTTGACATTTCATTTTTAGTGAATTATTCTTTGGAAATCTCCTTCAAAATATCCCTAGAAGTGAGGCCATATTAAATTGACCTCAACGACCAATACAGATGAAATTCTCTGTGTGTATTCACTTAACCCCCGCCCCCTCATTGATGATCAGTTTCCTCATTTGAAAAGCAAATTTGGGGAGCCCAGTTCTCTTCCATCTCTCGATTATTTGATGTAAATAGGTTTCCTCACTTTTGTTCCTGGATCATCTATGACTCATACAATGATGACATGGTTACCAATGACTTAACTCAAAGCAACGGCATTCTAATGCTGACAATTTTGGATACCGGATTTCAGCTCCAACACGTATCATTTCAGTTTGACAGTAAGAAAAAGACAGACAAACTGAAAATCAATGACTTCTCTTGGGCCCGCTAGAGAACTGAGGCTGCGGGGCAAACTGCCACTCTCAAATCTGGAGAAATGCTTTCATCCAGAAAGACACAGCTAGACCTCCAGTAAAAGCTGTTGGAGCCACATACTGGGAGGAACACTGTAATGATAATTTCGAAGAACTGCTGGTAGCTGAGTCTGGCCCAGCATGGGAGTGAAAAATGCCAGGGAACTTCAAACTTAGGGCACCCTTTACAGTTTCACGGGCCTTACCTCCAGGACCCACCCTCCTCCCCCCACCGCGGCCCCCACCACCAGATTCTCATTTTGAAGACCTAGGAAGAACCCCTTGTGTCTCTGGCAGGGGGATGATGGTAAGGGATAAGTAATCAGTATAAAATACTCCCAGAGCGCTTCCATAACAAAAGCCGACACTTCAGCCTAGATGACTAGCCTCATTTTTGGAAGGGTTAAGGCATTCCTATTACTCTAGCCCTTGGAGCACCCCTGATTTCACCTAAGGGAGAAGGAGAATGGCTAGTCCAGAAGGATCTGGGATTCAAGGAAATTGAGAATGCTTCTGTCGGGAAAGGGAATAGAAGAGAAGTGGGGGAAAAAAAGTTATAGCACTTGGGAGGCACCTGTGAAGGTCATTGCCCTAAGACACAACCCTCAGAAAAACACTGAGATTTAATGAGAAAATTTTAGAGAGTGCCTGTGGTATCTGAGCATTGGCATACCACCGCTAAGATAGCCACATCTTAATTCCCAGAGCCTGTGGATATGTTACCTTACATGGTAAAAGGGACCTGCAGCTATGATATAATTAAACAATCCTAACATGGGAGATTATCTGGGGTTTTCCTAGTGTGTCTTAAATTTAATCATAAGGATCCTCATAAGAAGGAGGAAAAAGGTCAAAGCAGGAAGACAATATGAAAGAGAAGCAAGAAGTTGGAGTAATTCAAGGAATGGGTCACCAGCCAAGAAATGTATGCAGTCTCCAGAAAATAAAAGTCAAATGAGGGGTGCCTGGGTGGCTCAGTGGGTTAAGCTTCTGCCTTTGGCTCAGGTCATGACTTCAGGGTCCTGGGATGGAGCCCCGCATTGGGCTCTCTGCTCAGTGGGGAGTCTGCTTCTCTGCAACTCCCCTGCCTGCCTCTCTGCCTACTTGTGATCTCTTTCTCTCTGTCAAATAAATAAAATTAAAAAAAAATTATTCATTTGTGAGAGAGAAAGGAGTGTGAGCTGGAGGGAGAGGGAGTTAGAATCTGAAGCTGACTCAGAGTCTGACATGGGGCTTGATCCCAGGACCCCATGAGATGGTGACTTGAGCTAAAACAAAGAGCTGGCTGCTTAACTGTTCCACACACACCCAATTACAAACTTCTGACCTCCAGAACTGTAAAAGAATACATCTGTGTTGTTTTAAGCCACTAAGTTTAATTTATTAAGCAGCAAGATACTAATACAGCTTCCCCTCCCCTACAACTGACTATCATACCAACTGGAGTACAGTGTAGTGATAGTGGGTTACACACGAAGCAGCTAAGAGGCGCAGACTTTCTCTGAGGAATAGTACTTAAGGAAGCCCTAATTCAAGAGAGAAGACAAAAATGAGGACACTAGAGGAATTAGAAGCCCCTAGAACCTAAAGCTACACTAAGCACTAAACACAGTCCAATTCTTAGCCAGACCACCATAAATCATCACATTAAGAGCCTATTTACTACAGTTCTTGTTATCTGATGCAACACATCTGCCTTTCAACAACAACAACAAAAAAATCACAAGCTATAATGAAAAGTAACAAAAAACGTGGTCTGAAGTGACAAAGCTAGCATCAGAAAAGACTCAGATATGACATAGCTGTTTGGGGAACTATCAGACAGGAATTTAAAATAACCCAAGTGAGGGGGCGCCTGGGTGGCTCAGTTGGTTGCACGTCTACCTTTGGTTCAGGTCATGATCCTGGAGTCCTGGGGTCCACGAGTCCCTCCTCTGGCTCCCTGCTCAGCAGGGAGTCTGCTTCTGCCTCTGCCTGTCACCCTTCTGTGCTCTCTCTTTCATTCTCACACTCTCTCAAATAAATAAATAAAATCTTAAAAAAATTAAAAACAACACCAAAACAATGCAGGTGAATATGTTAAGAACTCCAACGGAAAAGGCATACAACATCCAAGAACAGATGGAGACTGTACCTAAAGAGATGGAAACTGGACAAAGAAGAGGAATTTAAGTTTAAAACCAGCAGAAGAAAAAGAATAATAAAAATTAGAGCGGAAATCAATGAAATTGAAAACAGGAAAAAAAGTATGGAAAAAATCCACAGATCCCCAAACTGGTTCTTTTGAAAGGATCAATAAAGTTGATAAACCTTTGGCCAGGCTAACCAATAAAAAACAGAGAGAAGACATAAATAATATCAATTTAGAATAGGTAATTTACTAATATTAGAAATGAAGGAGAGGTCATGAATATTGGTCCCATGAACATGAAGAGGGAACTAAAGGAATATTATGAAAACAAATTTTATGGCCAAAATTTAATAACCGAGATGAAGTGGACCAAATCCTTGAAATATAAAAAAAAAAACCTTCACACAGAGAGAAATATATAACCTGAATATATCTTTATCTATTAAAGAAATTGAATCAATAATAAGCAACCTTCTGAAAAAGAAATCACCAGGCCCAGATGGTTTCACTGGTGAATTCTACCAAAGATTCCAGGAAGAAATAATATCAGTTCTCCACAATGTCTTCAATAAATATAAACGGATGGTGGAGGGAGAGGAGGGAACATTTGCAGATTAACTCTATGAAGCCAGCATTACCTTAATACCAAAACTGAACAAAGACATTACAAGAAGAGATAACTATAGACTGGTATCTTTCATGATCATAGATGTGAAAACTCTTAAGCAAAGAATAGCAAATAAATTCCAACACTGTGTAAAAAGAATGACATACTATGACCCAATGGAATTAATTCCAGGTATGTAAGTCTGATTCAGCCATTGAAATCAATGTTACCAACAATATAAATGGATTAAAGAAGCAAAAATATAGGATCATACCAACTGATACTAAAAAGCATTAAAAAAATCTAAAACTAATCCATGATAAAAGCGCTCAGAATATTAGGGATAGAGAAGAATTTCCTTAGCTTGATAATGTACAGCTACAAAAATCCCACAGCAACATCATACTTAATGTTGAGAGATAGGGCACTTTCTTTTTAATATTGGGAACAAGGCAAGAATGTTCTCTCTCACCACATCAATTCAACATCATAATGGAAGTACCATCTGGTGCAATCAGAAATGAAAGAGCCATAAAAAGCCCATAGATTGGGAAGAAGTGAAACCATCTTTATTCTCTGATGACATGATTTCTATGTAGAAAATCCCAAACAATATTTAAATATTTAAAACAATATTTAAAATCATGAAACTAGTACATGATGATAGCAAAGTTTCAAGATAAAGAATAATATACAAAATCAACAGTTTTCCTATACACCAGTAATGAATTTTACTATTAAAAATACCATTTACAGGGCACCTGGGTGTGTCAGTCAGTCGGTTAAGCGACTGCCTTCAGCTCAGGTCATGATCCCGGACTCCCACCTCCGCAGGGAGTCTGCTTCTCCCTCGGACCTTCTATCCTCTCATGCTCTCTCTTACTCACTCACTCTCAAATAAATAAATAAAATCTTTGAAAAAAAAATAAAAAGGGGCGCCTGGGTGGCTTGGTGGATTAAGCCTCTGCCTTGGCTCGGGTCATGCTCTTGGAGTCCTGGGATTGGGTCCCGCATTGGGCTCTCTGCTTGGCGGGGAGCCTGCTTCCTCCTCTCTCTCTGCCTGCCTCTCTGCCTACTTGTGATCTCTCTCTGTCAAATAAATAGATAAGTAAGTCTTAATAAAAATAAAAAAAGAAAAAAGAAAAAGAAGAGAATGTTACGATTTAAAAAATATACCATTTATAATAGCACCCACAAAATGAAATATTAAATATAAATCTAGCAAAATATATTATAATATCGTATGTGGAAACTACAGAACACTCAGGAAAGAAATAGAAACAGAGACAAATAAATGAAGAAATATTTCATATTCATAGTCTGGAAGATTCAATATTGTTAACATGTCAGTTTTTCCCAACTTGATCTATAGATTCAATGCAGTTAATAACCAAAATCCCAGCACAGTATTCTGTAGATATTGCAAAATTCTTTCTGAAGTTGAGGCAGAAAGGCAAAAGACCTAGAATAACCAATCCAATACCAAAGAAGAATGAACTTGAAAGATTCTACTCCCTAGCTTCAAGTCTTAGTATGAACCTACTCTAATCAAGACAGTTTGGAAGAAAACTGTGGAAGAAAGTAGATTGAGCAACAGGATAGAAAGACCCCAAAAGAGACTTGCAGGAACAGAGTCAACTTATCCTTGACAAGAATGCAAAGGCAATTTAATGAAGAAAGAAAGACTCATCTTTCAACAAGTGATGATGGATCAAGTGGACATCCCTTTGTAAAACAAACAAAAGACAAAAACAAAACAAGAATCTAGGCACAGGCCTACCACAAAAATTAACTCAAAACGGATTATACACCTAAATTTAAATGTAAAAATATAAAACTTCTAGAAGCAGGGGAAAATCTATATGACCTTAGATTTGAAGATGAGTTTGTGGATGTCATAAAAAAGAAAAAAATAATAACAAAAGAATGATCCATAGAAGAAGAAAATTGATGTTAGGTTTCATTAGAATTAAAAAAAAAAAAAATCCACCATGTAACTCATTCTTTAGAGAATGAAAAGACAAACCACAGCCTGGGAGAAAATATTTGCAAAACACATATCTGAACTTGTTTCCAAATATACAAAGAACTCTCAAAAATGGGGCAATAAGAAAACAAATCAATTTAAAAATAGGAAAGTTCTGAACACGTCTTAGCAAAGAAGATACACAGATGGCAAGAAAGCATATGAAAAGATGCTCCACACAATTTATCATTAGGAAAATGCAAATTAAAACATGAAACCACTGAACACCTTTCAGAATGGCTACAATACAAAAAGTTGACAAATACCGATTTCTGGCAAGAATGATAAGTGACAAGAACTCTCATTCATTGTTGGTGGGGATGGAAAATAATACAACCACCTTGGAAGACAGTTTGGCAGTTCCTTACAGAAGCTAGACATAGCCTTCTCATACACTTCAGCAGTCTCACTCGTAGGTATTTACCCAACTGACTTAAAAACTTAAGCCACACAACAACTAGCATTTAAATATTTATAGCAGCTTTATTGATAATTGCCAGAAAACTGATATCAACCAAGATGTCTTTCATTATGAGAATGGATAAACACGTTATGGTACGCTTGTGCAGAGGAATACTATTCAGTGATAAAAGGGAGTGAGCTTTCTGGCCGAAGACATGATTGAATCTTAAAACAGCTAAGTGAAGGAAGCCAATCAAAAAAGGTTGCATACTGTACCATTCCATTTATAAAACATTCTGGAAAAACAAATCTACAGAAATGGTAAATAGAGAAGTGGTTACCAGAGATTTGAATGGGGAGGGGCCATACAGGTGAAGCACAGGCATATTTTAGGACAATGAAACTATTCTGTATAATACTCTAATGGTGGATATATGACATTAGGTATGTGTCACAACACATAGGACTTTATAGCACAAGGTGTGAACCTCAGTGCATGCAAATTTAAAAAATAATATGGGAGTTCAGAGAATCCCAGGATGAAGGGCAGAGTATCACAAAAGAGTCTAGCTGTATTGCAAATACATGAAACAATCTCACTGAAAGGAGTTGTGGTGGGGAGGATGTATTAATCTAGGTAACCTTGGAAATGAGTGGAGTACCTAAGACTAAAGGCAAAAAGAACTGTATGTAAGCACTGCGCTCCAGTTGAAAATGTTGTTTTCCATGGAGGTCCCAATCAACAAGTCTATCACCTCGACTATACTCTACTATACACACTGAAACTGAAAAATTAAGTAAATGATGGCCGATAGTAGGAGCCAGGTTTCTCACTGTTGGAGGGGAAGATTACAGACAAGCAAGAAGCAGCTAGAG
This sequence comes from Mustela putorius furo, assembly GCF_011764305.1. Classification (NCBI taxonomy): domain Eukaryota; kingdom Metazoa; phylum Chordata; class Mammalia; order Carnivora; family Mustelidae; genus Mustela; species Mustela putorius. The sequence continues at coordinate 319,675 of NW_025421428.1, forward strand.
TAATACATGTGGATCAGAGTTAGCAACATCAGGATGGACTCATGTTGCTTAATATGGATACAGATGGTTGCACACAGAACTATTTATAGATGTGTGTACATACAAGGGTTAAAACACCATGTATGTTTCCTGGCTCAGTCAACCGAAGGGCTCCATAAGATGAAACCCCAGTAGTATCAAGCATATGTAGTGCTCATAAATTAGTTTCTAATACCATTTTCTAGTAAAAGTAACCCAGGCTCCTTGGAGAAGAGTCTGACTTGAAGACTGTCAGGAAATGCACAAGGTAGGACTGGAAAGTCTCATAATACTAGAAACGAAACCACACACATACACACGCACGCACGCACGCACACACATCCATCCCAATCGGGACATGTCAAGGGGACACAGGAGCCAATTGTAAGAGTTCCCAATGACCAATTCTGGAACAATATGAACAACAAAAGAAACTTTATGTGATATTGAATTACAGCCTAAAGTATAAAATAAATATCCATGAGTCACGTTGATTTAAATAAATGATTTAAGTACATAAATAAATGGGGGAATGTGGCCAGATCTCCTATGCAGAAGAATCTCAAATGATTTTTGTAGAAAATTATGTATGGGAAAGGGGTGGGGGAAGGGGAAAAGCCTGGAAAGAGAGAAAGGGCAACAGTATAGAAGAGAAACCTGGAAAGCACTCTGAGCCGTGTGATCAAGCTGAACATTATCAGTGATAAGTCATGTTGATAACATGCACCCTTGATAGGAGGTGATGAAAATGACATTTCATCTCTGTGATCTTCCTCTCCAAAACCCCAGTCCAATCATGAGAAGAACATCAGACAAATCCCAACTGAGGGACATTCTATGAAATACCTGAACAGTCAAGGTCATCAATACTGTCAAGGTCATCCAAAACAGTGAAGAAAAATGTAGAGAGACCTGATGAATGAATGTAATGTGGAAATATGAAACAGAAATAGAGTATTATGCCTCCATCAGAAAGGATGAATACCCAACTTTTGTAGCAACATGGACGGGACTGGAGGAGATTATGCTGAGTGAAATAAGTCAGGCAGAGAGAGTCCATTATCATATGGTTTCACTTATTTGTGGAGCATAACAAATAGCATGGAGGACATGGGGAGTTAGAGAGGAGAAGGGAGTTGGGGGAAATTGGAAGGGGAGGTGAACCATGAGAGACTATGGACTCTGAAAAACAACCTGAGAGTTTTGAAGGGGCAGGGGGGGGGTGGGAGGTTGGGGTACCAGGTGGTGGGTATTAGAGAGGGCACGGATTGCATGGAGCACTGGGTGTGGTGCAAAAACAATGAATACTGTTATGCTGAAAAAAAAAAGAATATTAGGTAAAAACTAAGAGGACTTGGATAATGTATACATAGTAATTAACAATAACATTAATATTAATGTATTAATTGTGGCATGCTAATTAGTTGTTAATAATAAGGAAAACTGGGTGTGGGTTAAATGAGAACTCTGTACTAGCTTTATGGTTTTTGTATAAATCTAAAAGTATTCTAAGATTTTATTCGTCTAAAAAATGCTGGGAACTCCAATAAGGTTGGTGAGGTGAGTATTTTTTAAGTAGGAGAGGAAGCCAAGGTGATCAGCATAGGTGTGGGTACTGTCCAGTTTAGTATGGGACAGATCTGGGTTCTGAGGTCAATCCTGTTACTTTCTGGATATGTGGCCGCTGAGCATCTAGTTTAAGGTTTATTTCCTCATCTGTTAATTGGGCATCATGCAATGTTTACCCCTGAATTCTATAAGGCATGTGGCCCATATACCAGAGAGCTGTGGCTAGAGCTAGAACTGCCATTCTCATTATGACTTGACTCTTCTCGGTTTGGCTCTCTATGCTGATAAGCAGCTTCCATGGGGTCGATATCTGTGATGTATTTGGTTTTTTGTTTGTTTGTTTGTTTTTTGTAGATTTTTGTTTGTCTTTTGCTTTTTTTAAAAAAAATATTTATTTGCAAGAGAGAGAGAATGAGAGAGGAAGCACTTGTGGGGAGAGGGAGAGTGAGAGGCACACACCCCACTGAGAAGGGAGCCAGATGCTGGGCTTGATCTCAGGACCCTGAGATTATGACCTGAGTGGAAGGCCGAGCTTAACCAACTGAGCCACCCAGGTACCCCTGTGGTACATCTAGATGACCACTGCAGTAAGAAAGTCCTTCCTTGTATTCAACTCAAATCTAGCCTGCTGTCCTTCAAACATGTCCCCTCTTGGGGACACAGAAAGCAGATGTTCCCCTTTCCCTGAACAAAGACATTGATTATTTAGTCAGATTTCTATGCAGACTTAGGACTTCTTGTCTGTCTTTTGCATCCTTGTGCACTGGTCCTATTATTATTACAACTGAAAAACACTTGAGGCTGAAATACTTATTATGATGCTATAAATAACTGTTCAATTGTTTTCCTTTTTTTTTTTTAAAGATTTTATTTATTTATTTGACAGAGAGAAATCACAGGTAAGCAGAGAGGCAGGCAGAGAGAGGAGGAAGCAGGCTCTTCGCAGAGCAGAGAGCCCGATGCGGAGCCCGATCCCAGGACCCCGGGATCATGACCTGAGCCGAAGGCAGAGGCTTTAACCCACTGAGCCACCCAGCCACCCCTCAATTGTTTTCCTTTTTACAAAACAACAGATATTCGCTAGGAATCAGAAAGAATTAAAAAGCACCTATAATGCCCATAGTCAGAAAGTTTTACAAACTGCTTTCAAGAACTTACATGTTCCTTGTAAACAAACACACGATAATTTCTAATTGCTGCATAGAATTCCACGTATGATGACTGTGCTATAGTTTCTTAGTTGAATGGCTTGCTTTTAGGTGTTTGGGGAGCTTTATTTTATTTATTTATTTTTATATTATAAGTAGTTTGGTGATGGACATCCTTGTAATTAAACCTTTATGTATGTTTTTGATTATGTCCTTGGGGTGGTGTGTTATTTGTCATTGTTGCTTGGCGTCATCAGGATCCTAAGATCAGTACTGTTCTTAGGCAACTTTAGGCAGTTTATCATATCCAGGCAATATTTTCCTTCTGAGAAAATCAAAAGGACATTTTTCTCCTTCTCCCTCTTTCTGGGTACTCACAGCCTCAGGCCCTTCTCAGACTCCTAGGACCATAAAGTCACTTCCCTTATAAACAGGACTAGAAGAATATCTGTCCCCGAAAAACATGGTTTTAATTCACCAAGGGTGCCCTAATACCCCGGTGTCCAAAGTGCTTTATCTGGCATTTTTTTTAGCCAATACATGAGTAAAGAAGCAAAGGCTAGATGCTATGCAGAGTAGAAATCTAATAAGCCCTGAAAAATTCACATTCTGTTTCTTCCGCCTCTTTTTTGGGGGAGCTACCCAGTTTTCAGCAAGTTTCGGTTTCACGTCAGACGGGACCTGAAAGAAAGGACATAGGCTGGGTTGTCAGGCACATCAGTCAGACACACCCTACGTCTCTGCTGCTTACTAGCTTTGGCATCCTGGGCAAGTTAATTGGGGTCTCTGAGCCTTCATTTCCTTAAACGCACAACAAGGGCAGTAACAGCTAATTGGTAATAAGTTCCTGATTCATGTAGGATGCAGAGCAGGTGCCTGGCACATAGTAGCCCTTGCCTATTCACTACTCTTATCACAAACTTTCCTTACTACACCTGTATTAAAGTTATCCGAGGAGACAGAGAAAACTCTCCATCAGGATACCCCTCTGTGTGCGCTTTCCAGCGTGCTTTAGCTAATTAACAGTTGCCTAAAAACCCACCTGATTAGACTCACTCCTTCATTCATTTACTTAGCCTGTGCCAGGAATTATGCTGGGCACTGAGAATGCCAAAATGAACAAGGCATTCCCTGCCCTGAGGGAACTCAGAGCCTAGTGTGGGGACATGGACGAGGTGACCTGCACTTATAATTCGCAACAAAGGATTTGTGTGGCAGAGGAACGTGCAAGGGCTTGGCAGGGTATTGAGCAGGTTGCTTAACCCAGCTTTGGGGACAGCAGAGCTGAGTTTGATAATCCAGTATGAATTAGGGTGATATAAGTTAAATCCTGTGGTTTAACTTTATGACAAATCTGGAAAAATAGAGAGTTTTATTTGACAAAGGTAGAACGTAAGGTCCAAAGAGATTGATTTATCTAAAATGACCCCAAATGGTCGCAAGCCAATAAAATCCAAAGGAACCTGGCCCCAAAGCTCCAGAGCTTTCCCCTGTGCCACACTGCCCCTTGCAGACTCAGAAAGTACCCTTGATTGTGACGGGTGGGGCATCCTGTCGGTACAGCTGCTGCCTACGCACAGGAAGCCCTGTAGTATGCTTCTCAGCTTCCTTACATCCCCCCACTTTTCTTTTTTCATGCCAAAGCTCTTCTTTTTCAGTGGTTATGCTGGGGATGTAGAGAAGGCTTTGCTTTCCCATGCCCAGCCCCAGATGTGGGTTGCAGGGGCCTCAGCCACCCCCCCAGTCATCATTCTTTCTTCCAGGGACAGAGTTATGGCCCCCGGGAGAGGTTGGTTCTACCAGAGTCGTCAGTTACTAATGAGTTTCATGCTGCTTCTCCGCCCCCGGTTCCCCAGCCCCTCTCCACCCTCACATCTCCTAAGTCACCTTCATTTGGCAGCTGGAGACTGGTGGGAGTGTGTGTGTGTGTGTGTGTGTCCCAGCAGCTAGAGGATGCCTCCTAGGTCTCCTGTGTATCCACTGCATGTAAGCCAACCTCAGGGGAGACGGGGTCATCTCCTTGGACCATTGCCAAGGGCAGACAAGCTTAGCCTCAGTGCATTAAACCTTGTGGCTGCCTCCCTCTGAACACCCTGACGTCCACTAGGCTCTGGGTATTCTTTGCCAGAATCCCAAGACCTCTCTGCTGAGCCTGTTCTTCTACTACATGATGGGGTTACCTACTATCACATGGATTCAAAGGGGGAACCTCAATCTCAGCACAGCCACAATTTACTGGGAACTTGTAACATGCAGAATACAATGATCTCTGAATCATGAAGAAATACATGAAGAAATGAAGGCTCGTAGCTGTGAATTGTGTAAGACTGATGAATCACAGACCTGGACCCCTGAAACAGATAATTCATTATGTATTAATTAAAAAAAAGAAAGAAATTATAACTCACAGAAATTAAGTAGCTTGCCCATCTTCCCACAATTGAAAGTGGTAGATTGAGGATTTTATCCCAGCAGCATGGCTGCAGACCCAGTACCCCTACCCACCATCATCTAGGGAGAGGAACTAATGTTTAAGCACTCACTGTGTGCCAAGCATTGGGCTAAGCCCTGCACACAGATTATCTTAGTGGCTCCTCCCAACCAGCCCATGAGGTAGGTACTATAATTATCTCCAGCTTACAGATGAGGGCCCTGAAAGGTTAAGAGGTTTTCTAGGTCACACAATGGGCAAGTGGTGGGTCTGAGATTAAAGTCCCAGGCAGCCTGACTCCTGAGTCCGTGCTCCTAGGCACCACACTCTTCCATCTGCATAGAATGAATAGTGTCCCTCCCAAAGCTCATGTCTGCCTAGAAACTCAGACTGTGGCCTTACTTGGAAAAAATGTCATTGCAAATATAATCTGGTTAAGATGAGAATCATCCTGAATTAGGGTCGATCCTAAATCCAGTGGCTGGTGTCTTCATTTATAAGAGAAAGGAAAGGAAGATTCAGACACAAAAACACAGACACACCAAGAGGGAAGATGTCCATGTGAAGACAAAGGCAGAGGTTGGAGAGATGCAGGTATAAGCCAAGGATGGCTGGTAACCACCACCAAGGCAAGGAAGTGATTGAAAGAGGCAAGGAATCATTCTTCCCTAGGGCCTTTTGGGGAGCCTGGCGTTGCCAACAAACTTGACTTTGGACCTCTAGTTTCCAGACCTGTGGGAGAACAAATTCCTGTAGTTTCAAGCCACCAAATGTGTGGTGAATTGTTATGGCATCCCCAAAAATCTAATACACCATGTGAGTATCATGTTATCATTAAAACAAACAACAAAAAAAAGTGCCATTAAAAACAGGAGACTAGGATTCACGCTCTCATGGAGTTCTTTTTGGTTCCAGGGAGTATGATTCTATGATTCTTAAACCAAAGGCTGTGAAGCTCCCGTGGAACTGAGCTGTGGGACGCCAGGGCTACCAACTTGGGTCTAGCAGCATGACTCTCTCCTTCATCATCCCATGGCATTCTCTGGTGTAGGGAGAACAGACTTGAATTTCCCAATAGAGCGGTCTGGGATGAGTCAGTTAACATCGTAGCCTCAGTGTTCAAACCTATAAAACGGGGGTAACTATATTACTGAAATTGTGAAGATTGAATAAAGTACTGGATACATGAAGCAGAAAATATATACATGAGTCCCCCAGCTCTGCTTCAGGGAGTGTCTTGTGAAGGTGGTGGCATTTTTGCAAGGAGGTTCCCGATAGGAGAGGGGCCAAGGCTATTTGGGGGTGGAAAGTGAGGGGCGCAGGGCAGTGTCACTGGGTCTCGTGGAGATGTTCGCATAGCAGACATTTGTTGCTGGGGGGAGGGTGTCTGGCAGGATTCAGCAGGTCAGTTCAAGGAGACATTTGCTGACCCTCTGCTATATCCTAGGCACTGGGATAGATGCCATGGCAGGGGAGGAATCCCCCAGAAGCTGTGTGCCAGTTGGGGTTGCTTGCGCTGCAGTAGAGTTTAGCTGTACCTTTCTATATTTAGATTCTATCTTTGTCAAGCAAGAAGACTTGTTTGACAGGGCTCTGGTTTTTCATCTCTGAAAAGCCACTCATCCATAGAGCTTGGGTTTTGGGGGAGCGGGAAAGGGGAGGAGATCTGGCTTCTTTCCCCCACTCTGAACAGATGGGATCAGAACAGGGCCCTTCCACATCCGCAGCCAAGATGCCTGAGCCTTGGCAGTTGTCCCAGGACACAGACAATGGGGTCTGATGGCAGCTTCTCAGGCCTGGCTCTCCCTGGGCAGGAGGCTTCTCCTGGGGCTGGCAAAGCCATTCCTTCAAACTCAGAAAAGGGATTTGGGGAGAGAAGACTGCACTGAGGCGACTCCTGACAGCTTCTCTGGAAAACTAGGACATAGCTTGTGGGATGCCAGCCCAGCAGCCCAGCCAGCTGACCCTTCTGTCTCTGCCAGGATCATTGTCTAGGGAGAAAGAGGCAGAACTGGTTTAGGAGCATTGATCTGCTGGGTGAGGCGTGGGGAGGAGTGTCCAGCGGCCACGATGGGACAGTTGGTTAGAGTCTGATGTTTCTCTTTATGGGTGAGGCAGGATTTGGAGGGAGTGGGTAAGAACAGTTGGCCTCTGAGCACAGCCAAAACAGAAAAGATTAAGCATTGAGCAAGGGAAGGGATTTGTCTGCCCATACATCTCAGACGCAGCCCTGAAAAATGAAGGAATCTACTCCCAAAGAGTCTTTCAGTGGTGCTTGAGCTCAGACTCATGCCTTCAGAAAGATGGATTTCAAAACCACCCAGGGAGGATGACTGCACGGTAATCCCCCCATTCGTCTCCTGGTGACTCTATCCTGCCGTCCCAGCCACGCGTACTCCCCATAGGTCCCCAGCTTCCTCCTTCCTCCTGAGTACATGACACCCTGTTCTTCATCGAAATTAAGTCCACCTGGTGCCATCTGCCCCTGCTTCCTTCCTCTTTCTCTGCAAATGTGTTGGTTTTCAGCCCAGCAGAGTGTAAGCTCCTCAAGGGAAGGTGCCTTTCCTTATTCCCTGTCTTTGTCCCCATCATTTGTCATGAAAGGAAGAGGGAGGCAGAAGAAAAGAAGGGAGATGGAGAGATCTATCGATATAAATATAGATATCACCTCCTAGAGAGAAATGCAACAAAGTTACAGAGAAGCATACAGAAAGCAAGCCAGAGACAGAACACTAAGGCACGTAAAATCCTTGTTATGTGCCCAGCACAGTGCTGGGCACGTAAAATACATTGTTGCTGTTGTTGTTGTTATTACAATTTTGGTGTGCGGGACACTTCATTGGGTTTCCAGTTCAAATTACAAAGGATGATAAATGCTGGTTGATAGGTGAATACTTGCCAAATAACTCAAAAACGAACACATATAAAACCAGCAATCTCCCTCTTTCCTCGACACCGTCCCCACACATACTGTAATAAATATCCACAATTAAGTGTGTTAGCTTTTGTTTTACCTGGGCTGTCCTTATGTTTGCATAAATGTAGGCTTCCTTTTCTTCTCTTTCTTCACCAAAAACCCCCACAATATTCCACTATACCCACTGACTCTGTATTTTGCTTTTTTCACTAACAATATATCACAGCCATCCCTTTTTGTCAATACACATAGATCTAACTCATTCTTTTAATAACTGAACAACTCTCCTCAGGGTAGATGTGTAAGAATCATTCTACTATCGACGGACATTAGGGTCGTTTCCAGGCAGTGCTTTATGTTATGATAAACAATGATCTCATAAAGATTCTTGGCTATCTATTCATATATACTGGTGTTTTTACTTCTATGTGCTGGACTCCTCCAAGTGGGATTTCTGTGGTAAAGGTTTACAGTTCTTCCAAATTTATTAGATCCTTCCAGCTTAATTTCTAAAAATGTTATAGCAATTTATATTCTCACCAGCAATATGAGACAATTTTTATTTTTCCTAATCCCTCGTCAGGGGCTAGATGGAATCAATCTTTAATTTTCATGCATTGGATGGGCAAAAACATTACTTTATTATTATTTTCATTTGTACTTCTGTAATGACTAGGGGAGCCTAATCCAACTTTGGTCTTATATTGGCCATTAGGGTTTTCTCTTCTGATATTTCTGTCTCACATCCTTTGTCTTTTGCTACTGGGGTGTTCTTTTTTTTTTTTTTTTTTTTCCCTACTGGGATGTTCCATCTTTTTTTTTTTTTTTAAAGATTTTTATTTATTTATTTGACAGACAGAAATCACAAGTAGGCAAAGAGGCAGGCAGAGAGAGAGAGGGGGGAAGCAGGCTCCCCACTGTGCAGAGAACCTGACTTGGGGCTCGATCCTAGGACCCTGAGATCATGACCTGAGCCACAGGCAGAGGCTTGACCCACTGAGCCACCAGGCACCCCTATCCTTTTACTTATGTGTTGGTAAGGGATTTTTGTATATTATGCATATGACACATATATCACTGACTTTAACCTTGAGCATAAGACATCAAGGTGCCCAGGGGGCCACAGAAAACTTTGAGGGACACCAAGAGATATCTGACACTTCAGGAAGAAATTCAGTGACATTTAACATCTGCTGGATCCCAAAACTACTAGGATGGGAGTTCACCATGTCAACACCAGATCGCAGAACAATCCCCTCAGCGATGTCCCAGGTATGTGATGCTGGGTTTCAGAGTGTTGTTGCAATAAAACCCCAGTAAATGCAAAGATCTATGTGGGACCAGAAATGGGGGTCATGGTTTTCAATCTGGTTCCAAGTTTTCCAAATTTTGAGAAGCTGAACAGCATCCCCCTACCCACACACCCCACAAGTGAGCAAGTGATTGCATTTAAAGGTGAAATATCTTCAGGGTGCCTGGGTGGCTCAGTGGGTTAAAGCCTCTGCCATTGGCTCAGGTGCATGATCCCAGGGTCCTGGGATTGAGCCCCGCATTGGGCTTTCGGCTCAGTGGGAAGCCTGCTTCTCTCTCTCTCTCTGCTTGCCTCTCTGCCTACTTGTGATCTCTGCCTGTCAAATAAATAAATTAAAAATCTTAAAAAAAAATGAAAAACATCATCCTTCTTGCACACAAGGTGTATCAGGTGATAGAACGTACAGACTTATGGAATGGTTTGAACCTAACTACTCAATAAGTGGAACTGAACTGTTGGGCATCTCTTTTGGCCCAGCAGTCCCATGAAAAATCACTTAGGTATTAACGAATGTATGAACCAAGCATGTTTGGGAATACTTTGCTTGGAAACAATCCAGTTTGGGATCTTTTTTATGGATGCAGAAACTAAGGCTCAGAGAGGTCAATTGATTTATTTAAGATCAGAGGCTTAGAAAGTGGCAGAGTCTGGATTTGAACCCAGGTCTGCCTTGCTCAGACCCTGAGACTTTCTCACTTCAACAATCTGATCTGATGCATTTGTTGGTCCAAGTCTATATTGTGCCTGGAGCCCTAGCGGAAAGTGAGCCTCCTTTCCGAAGCACCATCCTCTGTCATTGCCTTCAATGGCGCCACGGATTATGTCTTTGATCTCTCCTTCTCCACTGAATCCTGTACCACATGACGATACTAATTTTTATCTTAAATGAAGTAGGGGAAACGGTCCTTGACCTTGAGAATCTGTGTAAGCCATTTTGCCACTGTGTGCCTTTGGACCACAAACTCCTCCACAGCTTGCTGTCACCTGTCCTTCCTCACGGCCCACTATGATACGGCACTGATGGTAACCTACCTTCTATATCTCGCTGACTGATACAGTATGCACCAAGTCTAGTGACATGATTTTTAAAAATCGTCACAAAGTTCAAGGCTTATTTTAATGGATCCCATCCCTTTGCCCTTGGCATATTGGAATTGCATGCACTAGGTGTTCAACGCATGCCTAGGACTTAATTGGCTCTGCAGGTTTGCCCCCCTCCCCGCCCTTCCCCAGTGTCCTTCCTAGTTAGGTCTCTGTTAGTCTTTAGCTGCCTCATGAGCACCCCCTAACTGAGTGAGGTTCTGAAAGGATAATCTTTGCAAATAAATTGTCCCAACTGCCTATGAATTTCACATGTTCTCACCTCAAAACTCTCCTTGCCCAGCTCCTTCTCTTTTCCTTTTTCTGTTGTGTAGTGGAAGTATGAGGATTTTAAATCTACTGAGAGCTAGGTTTGAATAATCCCATATGTGACCTTGGGCAAGTCATTTTACCTCTCTGAATCTATTTGTTCATCTAGAATAAAATACAACAACCACAATAATGCATCGTATGGATGTTATAAGGATTGAATGAGAGATTTCGTGAAAAGGATCTAACTAACATAGAGTCTGGCGCTTGGTTGAGTTTGAAACATGAAACTGACATTAGTGCTCATTTGTTCATTTGTCAGCATCATCTTTGTTACCATTGTGATTACTATCATCTTCCCCACAATAGACTGGTTCCTCTTTTTCCTGTTGAAAGAAAATGTGCTTTAGCGAAGAAGAGCACCAGATTTGGAGTCAGAAAGACCTACATTCAAAACCCAACCATACATCTACTGTATGACTTCGGGCAAATGACTTCACCCCTCTGAGCCTGAGTACCCTCGTCCACAAAAGGGGATTCCTACCATTCATCTATAATGGAGTGTCCAATGGGATGACAGGTAAAAGGACACTTATGACTAACATATTACAACACACATCACTTTCAGCTGATGGTTTATTACTGTGTCCATGGGGCTACCATTCTCACAGGAGAGAAGTTCAAAGTCAGTTTTGACATCGAGCCTCCACCCCTCCCACATAGCCCCGAGGCTCAGCGTTCCCCTCCAGTTCTCCATCTCGCTTGTGCTGGTCAGAGATGTGCCCTGGATGGAGGAGTACTTGCTCTGCATTGTGTTTATGCTGGACTCACAACTCATGTGTAAACCACAGCAGGACGAGGGATGGAGGCCCATTGGTGCTGTCGCAGCATCTTTTCCTAACACCATATGCCGTCTACTTGCCTGATAAGGTTTTCCAACAAGGTGAGTAGAGTAGACTTTCTGAGTATCTCCACATCTTAATGGAAAATTCTCCTGCAACTTTTCAGACACTTTATCTGTGATTAAATATTAACATTCCCAACCAGCATATTTTTCATTGGAGAGAGTGAAATATTACAAGATCCTCTCATGTTGTCTATTCATGTGACTTCCTGAAGCCAGTGCCAGACTGGGAAGCTAATTGGAAACACAAAAGACATTAAAAAGAGGCGAGGATAAAATGATGCTGGGGGCGGGGAAGAGAAAGAATGCAGACAGACCCCTTGAAGACAGCAGGGGCTGGCTCAGAGCCGCTCTTCATCACTCTGTGATTGGCAGATACCGTGCAATATTCCCAGATAGCCCCCCTTGAACAGCGGAGCCCCCTGAGATTTATTTCTATGACTCACAAAACATGGGGAGCAAAATGCAACTGTCAGGAAGATATTACAACCAGGATCTGTTTTTAATGCAAAATCTTTAACTCACCAACTTATTCATCTCCAGAAAAAAGGTTCCCCTGTCCAAACCCCTTGCATCAGACCTCGGCGAGATGTATGGGAGAGAGGCAGGAGTTCGTTTTAACCGATAGCATTCACTGTGTGTTACGGTGCTATTAGTCTAAGTGACAAAGCCAGAAGGCAAACCTATACTTCTCTCTGACTTTTTATTGCTTTTCATCCCAGTGGGAACCAGCAGACGGGGAGAAAAAAAAGGTCTTTTGAATGGTGAAATGTGCTTAAGATTTTTTTCCAGAAGGAGGGAGGAGAAAAATGACCAACAAATATGATTCGAGTTTGTTATAGTCTGGAGAAAAATGTTGTTGAAGCTGGGCTTCTGCAAATTCTCTAGACTTCTGTGAATCCAGTTAGATTTGGACAGTAGCAGTGGGACAAAGGGAGAAGTTACTGCGACTTGCATTTTGGCTTACTGTAAGACAGTGTCGCCCACAGAACTGTGTATGGAGTGAGCTACTATACAGGTGATGAGGTCTCCATGGCCAGAGGTATTCAAGTATTTGCCACTTGGCGAGGATGTTGAAGAGAAAATGCAAGTGGTGTAAAATAGGCCAATGGATGGCCAGTGAACACCTTTTCTAGACCTTTGAGTTGGTAGTTCTCTAAATCAGCTGAATGAAGAAAAAGGAAGGAGAGCTTTGGTAGTGAAAATACAGGCACTTTCTTATCTCCCTTTGATCCAAACAGAAGTGAGTTTTGAGGGGCACCTGGGTGGCTCAGTGGGTTAAGCTTCTGCCTTCGGCTCAGGTCATGATCTCAGAGTCCTGGGATCGAGCCCTGCATCGGGCTCTCTGCTCAGTAGGGAGCCTGCTTCCTCCTCTCTCTCTGCCTGCCTCTCTGCCTGCCTGTGATCTCTCTCTGTCAAATAAATAAAATAAAATAAAATAAAATAAAATAAAAAAGAAGTGAGTTTTGATCACTTTCCTGAGTGAGAGGATATACATTCTGCTTTATAATGGGAGGGACTAATAATATTAACATTAGCAACGACCATGGGGATGATACTTAATTTACATTTAGTGTTGGCTCTGTGCCAAGCATGGTCTTAAGTGCTTTCTAAGCATTATCTACTTCATTCCTCAGAATAACCCTATAAGGGAGACATTGTAATTATTCCTCCCAACTTAGAGTTGGGAACTGAGACTCAGAGAGTTTGTGTAAGGTCACTGGAACCTCCTTTATTGATGGAAAGATTGTAGCCCCAGAGCACGTTTGAAGCAGGGTGATGAGAAGGGATAGGGGATTCGGAGTTAGAAGATGAACATCGTAAAGTTCTAGGAATCGAGTATCAGCATGTGTCTATTATGGCCCTAGATACTTTATCTCACTTCCTCTCACAACAACCATGAGTGGTAATTTCACAGCCCTTTAATAGAGGAGGAACTTGGAGATCAGAGAGGCTGAGTAGCTTGCCCAATATTGCACAGCAATGTCAGGTAAAGCTTGACATTTTCAGATCGATTACCATGTTAGTAAACAGGGACCCTCTGTACCTGAATCATATCTCAAGGAAGTCGATCAACACTTTAAGATGTGGTTTTACTCACTTGAAAAATGAAATATAATAGATGTCTTTGACTTGTTCATTGTCCATTGTTGTTCAAGTCCTAATAATGCAGATCTAAGTACATTGTGAATTAAGTATAGAGGCTCTCATTATTGCAATCACTGGGTTTTCTGATTATAAACCTTAGGATCCTCCAACTTGGTACTAGATTGATGTGTGTGTGTGTGTGTGTGTGTGTGTGTGTCCTTTAAAGAGCAACTAGAGGCCAGGGAAGGTGGATCAGTGTTCTTTAAATTCTAAGGCTTTGGTGGATGGTGGCTTTGTACCTTTAAGCAAGTAAAAGTAGATGCTGGCTTCTCTGCCTGACATTGTACTTGCTAGGTGTCAGAAGGCAGAGAGACCAGAGGAAAATTTGAGGGAGCCTGACAAAATGGGTCCAGGCCCCCTGACTTATTACCTGAGTTCCCTTCTGCACAAGTGATGGCCTTGTTGGCACTTGTCCAGGGTTTGTGGCAAAGCTCTTCTATGTACCTCAGTCTGGAAAAACTCCGGCTTTGGGCTTTTGCTCTTAAACCTCACCTGTGTGTGTTTCCAGTCTGGAGGATAGAATCCAATTGCTAAGATCCCTACAGGCACATCTGCTCTCTTCTCTGAGAGTCCTAAAATGATTCCTTAATAAATTCCAGGTTGAACAACCTCCCCCCCCCCCTCCAGATGTGTGATCTAGGGGGAAAATCCAGATGTTTGAGGGTTTCAGAGTCCTTGCAATGTTCTCTAACACACAGAGCCCTTGAGCAAGGAGAAGGTCTAGCATTTGCCTCCTGGCCTCTTCTGCCATGAGATCTTGGGGAAGTCATGTTCATTTCAGCATCTTGTCTGCAAAGGAGCTGGAAATGCAGGAAGAGAAGTGTATGCCAGATGGAGACATGGGGTGCTGAAAAGTCCAGAGCAGACACTCAAGAGCTTCTGCAGTGAAGGAGTGCAGGGAGTGAAGGCTTCCTCGAGGAGGTGTGATGAAACTGACACTTGTTGGGGATGTTAAAGTTGGCAGTTAAACAGGTGGAGAAAAGGGCATTCTGAAGAGGGAATAGTTTGTTCAAAGCACAGAGAGGCAGTGAGAAGGCCTGGTGCATTGGACAAAAAAGCAGTAAGTATGGTTGGAGCATAAATGACTCTCAAGGGATGGAGAGGCCAGGTCACGAGGAGACTTGCGTGCCGAGAGAAGACTGTGCCTCTGTCCTAACAGCGATGAGAACACATCAGAGGACACTAATCCATCAGAGGGTAAAAGGGTCCTATACTAAAAAGGCCACTGGGGTTGCAGCTTGAAGGGCGATGGGAAGGGACAGCAGAGGCTAGGACCGGATGTCCAAGGGAGGACAGACAAAGCACCATGTAAGGTAGGGGTTGGTAAAGAAGAGCAGTTTCAGGGTACAGTTTACTTCTTGGGGCTCCCCTTTGCTCATCTATAAAACGTGGGGATCTCTGCTGTCCAAATTCTTCATTATCTCACTCCTAAGTTTTTCTTCTCGAACTTTTTCCATAGGCCTCCAATGTTTCAAGAGGTTATGTCTATTAAGTTGCATTTATTAAGGGATAATTAGTTTTCCAATAAGTACCGGTTTTAGTTGATATAATTCCCACCAAAAGCAATTAAAGTCTGATTTTATTGGGGAAATATATGATTCCCGTTAGCATCTTTGAAATATTGAAAGGAGATCATGGACTGCCATTATATCTCCCGGACTTTCCTTGCCAGGGAGTGTGAGGCAGAGAGGGTGCAAACCGCGGTCTCTGGTCATCGGTAAGGCTCACCTCTGAAATTTTATGAGTCTGGGAAATAATCCTCTTTAACAAGTACTTGGTAAGTTGTAAATCAGTCTGTAAGTGTGAGGGATTGTTATAACTCATTATGATGAGGTAGGTTCTCCCAAAATATGAGTCTTCAAACCCAAGAGGTAGTGAAGTAGGGTCACCACCATTTAACATACGAGGAACTGGCAGCTCAAAGAGGTTGAGTGATAGATTTTAAAGTGTCAGCAAATAGAGGCACCTGGGTGGCTCAGTGGGTTAAGGCTTCTGCCTTTGGCTCAGGTCATGATCCCAGGGTCCTGGGATCAGAGCCCCACATCCGGATTTCTGCTCAGCAGGGAGCCTGCTTCCTCTTCTCTCTCTGCCTGCCTCTCTGCCTACTTGTGATCTCTGTCTGTCAAATAAGTAAATACAATCTTTAAAAATAAAATCAAATAAGATAAAATGTCAGCAAATTAGTGAAAATAGCACCGTTTGCTCCCCTGTTTGACTTCCTGGGGCATCTGCTGATTTTAAAGAATGTTTGAAGTTCTCTTCTCTCCGCCTGCGCACATTCCACTGACTGGGAAAAGAATTCATTTCTTAGTGCCTCGGAGCAAGGAATCAAAGAGTAGTGCTAATAGGGGACTCAAAGGGGCCATGTGCCAATTTGTGAGCTGAAGCAGATGCCCCCTGCACCCCGGCTCAGACAGAAGGACAGAGACAGCAAGTGGGGGAGATGCTCCCAGAGCAAAATCGGGGACTGTTCATTATGGAAGGGCGTCTGAGGGCTCTCAGTTCAGCTCCCCCACCTCCCACCGAAGCAGAAGGAGACCAAGGACAAGATGAACGCTGTAAGTGGCCCTAGCAATGTGACAGCCCTATGCTGATCTGAAAACGGCGACGGGAGGAGAAGACATTGTCCAAGTTTAAATGCCAAGGTGCATCTAACTGCAATGCATTTTAAATGGAAAAAAAAGCACACTGTGGGCTCATTGTTCCAGCACCATCTCATTCATGAATGAAAGCAATAGGAACTCTGCCTCAGCCTTCTTACCGGCAAATTGGGGGTGAAAATAGCATCTGTCTTCTAGTATCCTGGGGAATAAGCGAGGTAAGGTGCCAACGGGTTTAGAACCATGTCTCGAAGGCGGTGAGTACCATGAACATGTTTGCCCTCGTCTTTACCACCGTCCCTAAGCATCTACACGTCTGTGACTAAAGAGGATGCACTTGAAGGAGCCAGTGGTGGTTAACTGGGGGGAGGAAGTGGGACCAGGATGTTGGAGGAGGGCCTTTCCTTTGCTGTAAGGATTTGTTTATTTATTCATTTTTAAAGATCTTGTTTATTTATTATAGAGGGAGAGAGCGTGCTTGTGCGAGTGGGGGAGAGGGGCCGAGGCAGAGGGAGGCAGAGAAATCTCCAGCCGACTCGGCACTCAGCATGGAGCCCATGGTGGGGGGCGGGGGCTCTATCTCCGGACCCTGAGATCATGATCTGAGCTGAAATCAAGGGTCAGTCGCTTAACTGACTGACCCTCGCAGGCACCCCTCCCTATTTTTATTTGGTATCCTTGTGATTATTTCTTTTGTGTGAGACAACATTCCTGTATTACATACTAAGAAATAAATTCGGCTCATTTGAAACTCGGATAGCATACCATACAGTTCTGGAAACGCAGAGCCAACAAATGAAATATTCTCATTTATTTGTTTATTCATCCATCCTTCATTCAACGGGTACCTGCTGCATGCCTGTTTTGTGCCAAGGACTTTCAGGCGCTGGGGATAAAGCGATGAGCAGAACAGACAGCCCACCCTTGCTTTCCTGTGAAAGGCGGAGACATAGCAAATGAACGAGGAAACTGTGCACCGTGTTAGATGGAGGTGTGCTCCTTGCTATCTGCCGTTAGCCCACACTGGCCACGTTCTGTGAGGGAAAGTAAGGTCAGGAGGGGGATGGGAAGGATAAAGAGGATGGAGGGTTGCCATTTTAAACGGGACGGACAGAAAGGCCTCTCTGAAAGGGGGCATCTGAGCACAGGTCTGATGTGTGGGAGGAAGCTATGTCGCTACTGGGGCGGGGGGAGAAGCGGGGAAGAGCACCACACGCATCATTTCATGCAACCCTTTCAAAAATCCTCACGGGAACCCTAAGAGGGAGGCATTATTAACGTCTTCATTTCCATACCGAGCAACAGAAGCTCAGAGGAGGTGGGTTGCCCAGCTAGAAGGTGTCAGTATTGGGACTCAGCCCAGCGCTCTTCCTAGTGTGCTGGGACCTCTCTTTCCCCTGGATCCATCTTCAGAAAAAAGACCGGTGGCTGACATTGGGACAGCTCAAGGCAGCTCTAAGCCTCTCGGGAGCTGTGGCTCTGGGGGATGAGCCCCCTAGACCCCCCTTTGTTGCTCTAGCAATGTTAGCAGGTAACCAGCATGTCCCCTTCTCCCCCGCTCTTCCTCCTTCTTTCTTGTCCTTTCTGGTGTCCCTGACCTGAGCCAGCCTCCGCCTGTCATACCTCGGCTCTCCCCAAGTCCCACTGACACACAGACACGTGTGTGAGAGGCACTGCAGTGATGGGGAAGGGAATGGAATTTGGAGACAAAAGACCGAACGAATTGCCATCTCTGTGAACACCGTCAACCCTCTGAGCCTCAGTTTCAAATTTTACCTGGCTAACTCACAGATTTTTATTGCGAATTAAATGAGAAGCCAGATAGCCAGGATTCTGCTTGCCAATTCCTGTGTGTGTGTGCGTGTGTGTGTGTGTGTGTGTGTGCACGCACTCATGAGGGCATGGGGGTGTGGGATGGAGCCTTCTCTATACTGACAGGTAATACTTGGACACGAGCTCTATGTCCTGCAGTTCAACTTGGTTCTGCCACATCTGCCTGGAGATAGCCTCAGGTTCCACAGGTGAAGGGCTCAGTTCCAGAAGACTGGAAGTTCCCTCTGCTTCAGATGGCAGTCTCAAGTTCAGATCATCACCTGTGCCTCTGATCGACCCGCTACAGAATGGAGTTTCTAACAACCCTCCTCTTTGGGTTCAGTAAATTTGCTAGAGTGGCTCACAGATCTCACAGACAAGTTTATAAAAGGAAGTAAGTCAGGAACAGCCAGATGGAAAGGAGGTGTAGGGCAAGGTTTGAGGACAAGGGCACGGAACTCACATGCTCTCTCCAGGTGCCCCACTATCCCCAAACCTCCACGTGGTCGCCATGCATTTGGGGTTTTATGGAGGCTTCATGACACAAGCATGATTGACTAAACCACTGACCATGGGTGTATGATTCACCCTTTAGCTGCCCTCCCCTCCTCAGAAATCAGAACCAACCCTCTAATCACCAGGTTTGGTTCCCTTGGTAACCAGGCCCCATCTTTAGGTGCTTTCCAAAAATCCCCTCATTAGCATAAATCCAGTTGTGGTGGAAAGGGGCTTGTTATGAATAACAACACCCCTCCACTTCAATTTTATGGCTCTGAAACATTTCAGGACTTAGGAGGAGAGACCAGATAGAACAAAGGATGCTCCCATAGCTCTTATCCGTCAAGAAGCCCCAAGACTTTTGGGAGCTGTGAGTCAGGAACCGTGGACTAAACCCAAATATAAATGAAAAAAAATATTTTGGTTATCCGAATAACCAAATGCTATGTCTTAAAAATCACAACAACACGGTGAATTTATTGCAATAATATAATATACAAATATATATGTAAATATTTGATATTTAGATGATCTAATAAATGTTCTGTTTGTTAGAAGTCTGCCCTGAGGCTTAACATCAAGACAAAAGAGATAGCAAAAACTGCAGGAACAAGGGGTCCAAATGCCCAGGTAACATTGCTACCATTTTCTTTGCTAAATCAAAATCTAATGATGTATGGCAAGAGAGAAAACAATGAATGTTTTATTTGACGCCTTGGAAGCAAAAACTCAATAAACGTGGTGGCAGCTTCACCATCACACCGTTGCATGCCCCTTCCACTCCCTCATCCAGGTCCCTGCCAGGTTATTACTGGAGTTAGTTCTCAGCTCTGTCTTCTTGAATTCAGTCATACATAACCACACATAGCCAGAATGAATTCATAAATGACTCATCACAACATGCTACTCTCCTGCAGAAAACCTTCCATGGCTCCCCACTGTCCTCAAAATAATTTTCAAACTTTCCAGCTTGACTCCGAACATTCTTGATGGGTAGGTCCCTGCCAACATCTTTGGACTCATCCTTTCTCTTCTCGTCATAATTCTTCTTCATTTCCTCCCTGGCCGGAATCTCCACCCATCTGAGCTGCCTACAGTTTCCCGACGCACGGTGTCTCTCTCCCCTCCTGGGTTTTCCCACCTGCCATTGTTTTTGACTAGAGACTGCCTATTTCTCCAACCCCCGTTTCCACCCACCAGGGCCAAGGCTAGTTAGCTGAGAGGCCCTGCTCTGTGCTACTCCACGGCTCCTGCTTGTCCTGACGATACCTGCCCCCTTGGGTCCTTATTGTTTGCAGCATCTCCCATCAGATCCCAAGTTCTGAGGGGAGAGGTCATGTCTGCCTGCTTCTCTTTTTAATGCCCAGAACTTACCACAGTTTCTGACATAGAGAAAGTGTCAGCAAAAGTAGAAAATGAATATAAATAGCAGCCATTTATTGAATTCTTCCTGTATGACAGATACTGCGCAAAGCTCTTGACACACTTATCATTTAATTGTCATAAAATGGGCACTGATCCTTCAGAAAGCACACTGTCCAGGGTGTTGGAGGGAGGGTCTGGCTTCTCTGCTGTGCCCGGCATTAATTCTTTGTAGCTGAATTGTCTACTTACCCGTTGTGTCCTGGGGCGGAGACTGGGATGTCCAGGTGTGTGAGTGTGTGTGTGTGAGTGTGTATAAGTGTGCGTGTGAGAGAGTGTGCATGAGCACACAGCAGCTGTTTACCAAAAGGAACAGAAGTATTTAACAAAATATTTTATCCAGTGTGGCTATATTTAGGGTAACCATATAATTTATTGTCCAAATAGGGACTTCTGGAATCGAAAGAGGGCAAAATTAATAAGCAACTAAATCAGAGATTTAAAGTGAAATTTCAGTGAGCATCAGAGTCACTTTTCAGGGCTTGTTTCTGGTTCAGTAGATCTGGGAAGGGCCATGAAAATTTGTAATGATGGTAAATTACCAAGTGATTCTAAGAGGGGTGGTGGGGGGAGGAAGGAAGAAAAGGAAAGAAACATACAAAGGAAAACTACAGAGTCTAGGAAGACATGAAAGGATCTAATTTCTCTGTCTTTCTCAGATTTCCCTACCTGATTTTTTCCCCCCAGTTTTTAGGCAGTTGTTATAATGCACTTGTCTTAATAGAAGGACGTGTGGTTCCATCACTCTCAAATTTTATTTCCTGCTAGACTAGTTCCAGGATATGATAATAACGAGTTCCTGAGGGAAAACAAAAGCTTCTGTGGTCAGATAGTTCTACCTCAAAGACACTGAGGAGGTCTGCATAAAGAAATTCACATAATTGAAAAATTCAATTTTATTTTTTCTGTGAACCCTTCATTTTCTTTCCCCTAGAGAACATTTATTATTTCATAGAAGTAGACTTTCCCGGCACCCAATCTGGGAAATTGGGGGAAGTAAAGAGGTTTTGTAAAATGTAAATAGCCATTTAGACCCCAAACACATGAACATTTGTGTGTTATTTTCATGGTTTGTCATGCATTTAAAAATTCATGGGATAGTTTGGTTATCTCTCAAACCTGTGAACCAGAGGGAGAAGGCAAAATGGATGTCCAAGAGTATTCCAAGAAAAAATGGCAGACGCAAGATCTGAAGTTAGGTTTTCTGGCTCCCCGACACCTGCTGGATGCAGGGAAAAGCAATAACTTGGAACTTTTGAATCAAAACATCAGGCAGAGAAGTGCATATGTTTCTGTGGCAGAAGAGAGACTCTCGAGAAAGCAAGTCCTACCATAGCCGAGCTTAGGCCAAGAGAAGTTAGAAGATGTTCCTGTGGTATTAGCCGGATCATGAGAAGAGGGAAAAGAAGACTGATCTCAGCCAGGGCCCTGGGAGGACCAGAGAACAGAACCAGATGATGTTTGAATGATATTTTATAATTAGTTGGCAAATAGATGCTGATATTTCTTTTAACTGCCTGGAATATGGCCCTGGTAATGTGCCTCCATCCTGCTTGAGCCAAGCATGGGGTTCCAGCTGCTATCTCAACTTTGGGTCTTTTGTTGTACCCCTTGCCATTTCTAATCAGGTCATGGGGACACCTGATCACATCATCCGAGAACTCAGGCTGCCATGGCAACCCCATAAAGGTGTTCAGGTGCTGCAGCTCACACTCTGTCATCCGGCTATAAGCCACCAGGTCCCCACTGGGCCTTTGCTGTCTTCAGGAGGGAAGAGGTAGGACGAACAAGTAAGAAAAAAGGAGAAAGAAACGGACTGTTTATATGAGTGCCTCCTTCGTTTGTTCTAGACAATTACATCTGGTTGGACCATTCAGTAGTATTCCATCTGTCCCACTTCGCAGATGGGAAAGCTGAGGTGAGGAGAAGTAAGATGCCTGCTCTGATGCCTCCTAGTGACTCAGAATCAGAAAGAAGGCTAAGCCAAACACTGAGACTCCTGGTGCAGTGCCCTTTCAATTACGTTAAGCTTTTACACAAAATATTCAAGGCTAAATCTTTTAAAATTGTATTCTCTAGAGATGAAAGGTTTTCAAGAAAATTTAGAAAAAGAGGGAATAGAAGAAGAGACAGGTGGCCTGCCCCTCAAAGGGAATCTGAAAATAATTACTCCTGAAGGATTCGTAGAGAACTCATTCTCCACGTTGGGAAAGGTGTGGATTTCCTCCTGTGATGCGATATTGATCTCGGTATTCATTGTGAATATGGAGAGAAATTAGCCAGGCATTCTGATCCAGGGACCAGAAAAGCAAGGTCTTTGATTTATTCATCCAACAAGCCCTGCTTGAGTCAAGATGCATAGAGCAGTGGACCAAGGACACAAAATCCTGGCTCCGGAGTGCTTACTGTCAAGAGAACTGGTGATGCTCTTCCTGATTCTACCACAAGCAGTAACCCCTCACAAGGATGGAGTGACTCCTGACATGATGAAGGGCTCCTACACCTCTCCTCTCTCTGGAGGCACTTAGCAGATCCCTTGGAGGCAGGGGGAGGTGGTATTTTATGCTCTCTTTCTGAGAGGAGCTTGTGGTCACAGAGCAGAAAGAGATAAGATGAAGTCTCTGAGTCTCACCAAGGAATGATGTCTGATCCTTATAAGCCCAGCCTCTAGCACAGTGTCCGGCACGCGTGATGGACTGAATGGTGTGTGAACAACAGCAGTGATGGTAGTGATGACAAGTCCCTTGGGGTTCTCCAGAGAAACAGATCAATCTTGGAAGTAAAGATCATACAGGAGCAAGGCGACAAATCTGTGTCTCACTTGTGATGGTCACTGTGCCACACAAGAAAGACCGAGAGGCTCAGCGTGTACACAGGTAGTCTGGGGAGGCTTCTTGGAGGAGGTGAACCCAGATTTGCACAGATGAAATCTGGACTTTATCCTGCACTATAGGGAGATGGATGTCCCTGTCAGTGGTAACAACTCAACCCTAGAGTTGAGAGTGAACTCAAGAACTAGGAGCTGGGCAAGTGTCAGGTTACGAAAAACCTAGAATAGTATAAGAGAGTCGGGAATTTGGAGTGTGGGCTGGTGGGGCTGGTGGCAGGTTTGAACTGGGGCTACCACGATTTTCCTTGAGTTGTAAACATTATTGTGAGGTTTGACAAATTTACATAAACTCTCTCCACATAATGGATTCTGACAGTTACATATGCGCATCAAAGCACTTAGTACCGATTCCCTGAATGGTGACTTGTGGCCACCATCCAGGCAGGAGTGGATCACAGCTGGAGCACATTCATGGCTCAATCTTCCTAGACAAAGGGGACAACTCCCTCCTTGTGCAGGGGAGAGGTCAGGCCCAGGGAGGACGTGGGACCTACTGAAAGGCTCTGAGGCTGAGGATGTCCAAGTCAGAGCAGAACTTGGGTTCGTGCATACCAGGGCCCTTTTTCCCTCCCTCCCCGGGAGATATTTGACAATTTCTTTCTTTCTTTCTATCTTCCTTCCTTCCTTCCTTTCTTTTTTTTTATTTCTCTCTTTCTCTTTCTTTCTTTAGATTTTTAATTTTTATATATTTATTCAGGAGGGAGTGCGAGAGCACGAGAGCAGGAACAAGAGCATGAGAGGGGACGGGGGGTGACGGGCAGAGGGACAAGCACATTCCCTCCTGAGCAAGGACCCTCATGTGGGGTTTGATCCCAGGACCCTGAGATCATGACCTGAGCTGAAGTCAGGTGCTTAACCAACTGAGCCACCCAGGTGCCCTGATATTTGATAACTTCTGAAAACATTCTGATTTGTCACAACTGGAAGTGCTCCTAGATCTCATGGGTAGAGACTGGGGATGCTGCTAAGCTTCCTGCAATGCACACAACAGGTCTCCCCAACAAGGTCTTTATTCAGTTCAAAATGTCCATCCTGCTGAGGCTGAGAAAAACCTGCTTAGCCATGCCTAATTGAAGCTCTGGTTGGATGGGGTCCTTGGAAACCATCTGGTTTCCTTCCAGCTGAGTTAGTCCAGGTCTAGCAAAGATGTGCGACTCTTCCGAAGTCGACAGTGCAATATTGCCATGCATCATTAACTTCCAGTTTGGTCCTAGTGTTTATTATTAGCCTCTCATGAACCCGAGCATGGGGAAAGAAGAGAGATGTCACCCCAAAACGGCCAGAGAAAGTGGTCTTGACCAAAGTGTGTAGCAGTCACTCATACCATCCACTAGGGGGAGAAAAACAGGCCCTAAGCAAGCAAATACCCAGGGTCAGCACACCCTTACTCGGTAGATAGTTAGGGAATGCCTGTTCCTCTTTGAGCACTGTGCTAAGCGCCAAGGCATCAACCATGAGCAGGACATGGTCTCCTCCCTTACAGCCTATACATAGGCAAATGAACACTCTCTCCATCACTCAAACTTGGAGGATACGGCACTTGAGAATACAGCCTCTGGACTCCGATGAGCTAATTTCATGCACTTCTTCACTGCAGACTAGACTGTGCAGTCACACATCTTTGCAGACTAGCTGATGGAGCTTAGGCAAGTTACTTAACCTCTCTGAGCTTCAGCTTTCTCATCTGTCAAATGGGAACAATAATAATGACTCCCCCATACGACCGATTGGAGTTGCGTGTAGCGTGACGCTAGGAACAGCCAGTAAAAGTGAGAGCCGTAGGTGCAGAAGTAGTTATAATTATAGACAGGAACCCTGAATTCTTGTCTTGCTTCTTCTGCCCTCAGCGAAGTGATCTTAGAGAAGTTACTCCCCATTTCTGGTTTCCAGTAAAAGAAGAGACTAGACTCGCTCTTTGTGGATTATGGATCTTATCCTCTGTTCCCTAACGGAGCGACCCTTGGGTCCACACTGCTCTTCTCTTCTGAAATGTGGTTGTTGCCCCCACCCCACGCAAGTGTTGGTCAGGCCACATCACCCACAACCCAGACGGCGTGGGGATGGCCGGACCCCTGCAATTCAGCAAACCGGAGATGATGACAAGGCTGCGCTGGCAGGTGGGCCGGCTTCCTGGCCTGCCCACTGGCTGTCCCTGACGGCTTGGAATTCATCTCAGGGCCAGCCTGCAGTGATCGCGAACAAAGCCATTAGAGGAAAGATGGTAGTGTTTTTATTTTTAACGAAATGACTCATTCCCCCTCCGGCTGTGAGCTGTCGAAGGCTCAGGGAGGGAGCAGGAGATGTTAGGAGAGCAAGTTCAGGACACTTTGGCCCCACTGGGAGCCAACCACAGGGGATGTCATACGCTTTTGCTCAGCTTAATAGGCCCTGAAAAAAGGTGGTTAAACGGAAGAGGCTGTCTCTGCGCTGCGGTTTTCAGGGCAAGGGGAAGGAAGGGCAAACACACAGCCAGTGACAGTGGAAGCATTAGAAGCTGGGCTAAGGGTGGGGAAAGGGGCTTATGGACGCTGTGTGGTCAGGGGCTGGGGGGTTTCTGGAACTGGGTTCACCAGATGTTGGCTTACTTAAATCAGGAGCTATTTATTTATTTATTTATTTAAGAGAGAGAGAGAGAGAGAGAGAGAGAACAGGAGTAGGAGGGGCCGAGGGAGAGGGAGAGAAAATCTCAGGCAGATTCCACACGGAGCACAGATCTGGATATGGGGTTCGATCTCACAACCCTGAGGTCATGACCTGGGCTGAAATCAAGAGTCAGACACTCAACTAACGGTACCATCCAGGCGCCCCAATCAGAAGCTTTGGAATTGCATTCTGCAACGTCATAGGAGTTCCCCTGGAGCACCTCCTTGCTATGTGGTCCTAGTTCTCTGCCCTGTTTCACCTGGAGAGGCTCTGTGTGTGTCTACTTCACATAGTAAAACCTCAAGAATTGAATAATTGGGTCCTTATTATGTGCTAGCCATTGCACTAAACACTCGATAGGTGTGAAGTCATTCAGGTTCATATCACCCCTACGAAATATTTACAGTTACCATGGCTAGTTTACACTTTAGGAAAGGGAGGCTTAAAGCCAAGGTAAATCATTTCCCCCGAGTCACAAGGCTAACAGGCAGCTTTGCCAGAACTGGAAATCAGACCTGCCTGTCTGCAAAGCCCATTTTCTTAACCACAATGCTACATGGCCCCCCATGCTGGGCTTCCACATAAGCTTTCATTTCCCAAAAGTGTTCCATGGTTATTTTAAAAGGAATAAAATGAAAGTTTGAAAGTGACTGATTAGATGTTCCGAGATCCCTCCTGGCCCCAAATTTCCAACTTCTGTGATTTATAGAAGGAAGAAAGCAGAGGCCTCGTTACAAAGGTTGATAGGAGGAGACAATGGACAAGCTCTGGGATAATAATAGTAGCTAATACCTGAGCACTTCATAGGCCAGGCAATGCTCTAAATCCTTCATGCACGTGAACTCATTTAACCCTTGCCCCAATCCTTGGGAGTAGGTGGTGTTCTTGGAATGCCCATTTCCAGATAAGGAAACAATATACAAGGTTATAACTCATATTCAAGGTCTCACATGTAGAAGGTAAGAGGGCAGTGTCCAGAGTCCATGCTCGTCACGGCTGTGTGCAGTTAAGATGACTAACACTGGGGGGAAACAACTTTCCTTAATATCAGCATTTATTTTTTAACATCACACCAATGCAAATTTATGTAAATAGACATGCAGATCAGCTGCTACCCTGGCATTGGTGCCAGCTTCCCATCAGGGATGTTGATGCAACAAAATTTGGCCATTGTCACTGATTTGAGCTATCATAGTGGTAGACATTTCAATAATTCCCCACATTTTTCAGGCTCGGAAAAAATATATGCTTATTATACAGCTACGCGCCTATACATGCTGAAATTTTGCATTTTCTTAGAGGTATTTTTCCAACTGTGGATTGTTGGTATCCATTGAAAATGAGATAACGTCTAGCACCGCGTTTTCCTACTGCTGCATTTGGGGCTTGCTGCAGTGCTACAAACAAGGTAAAACATCCCTTCTTGGGGAGGTAGCAGACAGGGTGAAGGGGCTTTCTTCGGCTATCCCTGGAAGTTGTCCGTCTGGTTTGTCTCTCTATGTCTCCTACCTCCTTCACCACTGATGTTTCCTAATGCTGTGTATGACTTTCGTAGTTGGATGCAGGGAAGTTAGTGTCCCTTTTTTTTTTTTTCCTCCTCATAGAAAGAAAGGGAAAGGAAAGTGCATCACCTGCCCCTTTAAAAGCAGATCTATACATTCACAGTAGAAGAGCTGCGGCCTGATAAAGAGCGAGAAAGCTCACTGAGTAACTGTTGTACCTGGCAGCGTGCCCTTGTGTTTTGGTTAGGATAACCCCATCATGTATCATCCAAAGAATGAAAAGGGGTGCTCTTCGTAATTACACGGGGACTACAGGATGAACTGAGACCATCCAGGCAAACTGGGATGTCTGGTCACAAATGCCGAAGAGGTACCATTTATTTTCTATTCTCCAAAGCCCCAGAATATAGGTGACTTTCCTTGTTCCGAGTCTCAGAAAGGTGTAACATGCCCAGGGTCACAAAGCAAATGCATGACAGCGCTGTCTGTCTGATTCAAAATCCCTGGGTCAAGGCTGACATCAGAGATGAGGACCCTTGACACCCTAGCCATATAAGAGCTGACTGTGGAGGTTGCTTTTTTGTCAAGCCTTTCTTCTCTCCCACCATATTCCCAGCCATTGTCCTTGACCATCAGAGCTCAGGTGGGGCGCGATGACGGCGCTGCTCCAGCAGAGGGCAGTGTTGTCATGCCGGCCAAGGCCAAGGGCTACAGGAAACAGGATGGGGGCCCTGGCTAACCCAGTAGCCTGAGCAGCATCTCTAAAACAACCAGCCTCATAGGGCTGCCTGCTGGCCAGCTGCTTCCCAGGCTCCCATTCCCTTAAGGCTCACCGTGGATAAACCTGTTGTCCCCCTCATCTGTCTACTGGCTCCCAACAGGCAAGACCAGAACAAATTCAAGAGCTCTACGCCACCTGGGGTGGAAAGAGACCCGGGGAGAGTTTCCAGACTGGAATCCAGAACAGTTGCCATTTTCTTGTTTGCTCAGAATGACTCCAGAGCTGGGAGCACTGTTGACATATGTGTTAACACTTAATCTTTCATAAGAAATCCTTTTCGGGGGTTAGCGGAATTCTGGATCCGTGCCAGTTTAGATAATTACATTGCCTCCGAAAACAGCTCTGAAGGTTGTATTCTTTTTCCGGCAAGAGTTAAGGGGTTTGGAGGATGTAGGGTAGGCATTGGTGGGAGGGTGACAAAACGGTCCATGAAAAAGAAAGACCCGGGTTTGATGAGAAAAAATAAACCTCAAAGTGTTACCCACTAACCATTTTTTTTTCCTTCCCTTGGCCTCATTCAAAGTGAGATTCATTTGTAGTTTTTGTCTGTAACTAAGAATTCAATTTTTGCTCTTTTAAAAGAAACCTGATTTACAGGGGGTGTGAAACAAAGCAGAAAATGATAAGAGGAGGGAAAAAAATAACAATTCAAATGGAAAAGGGAGAAAGAAAAAAATCCTTTTAACAATTTCTCTCATCTAAAGTGGATGGGACAGCATTTTTATATAAGTTCAGCATTTTGTCAGGAGGGGATGAAAATGCCCTGTGATCCTCAAACTAAGCATTGCTGGTGATTTTAAACCCTCCTGCTGGCTTAGATCTTAATCAACCAGAAAACCTCAAAATGACAAACAAACAAAAGACAGCTTTGCTCTCTGAGGTTCATTAGCTCAGGCCAAGGTTGAGAAGACGCGCTAGAAACCGTCGGGCTCCAGAAGTCACTTTGTGGGCAATTCTCCCCCCTCCCCCACTCCCAGCTGGTCTTTTTCTCTCCGACAACCAGTGGCCTTTCTCGATTGTTTCCTGGAGCTCCTGCTTCCTGGAGTCTGTGGAGGGAGAGGAGCCAGGCTGATGGGGCAGGTCGGGGCGGTGGGGGGCGGGGGGGCAGGGACGCTCTGGTGTGCTGGCTCGTGCACAGCCCACTTCCAGGCCTCTGCGTTCAAGGATGTTTGCCAGCATCATGAGGACCACAGCGGACGCAGACCGAGCTCCACCTCCTCATCTTCCTGCTCGGCCCAGGCCCAGCTCCTCCTCCTCTGCTCCCTTCTCAAGTTCAAAAGTACCACCATCTTCTGGATGCCTGATTAGAAAACCACAGGCACCCGGCCTCCTAGCCTTTCCCTTCTCAGCCAGTTTTCAAGTTCTATCAAAACATCTTCCAAATCTCTCCTCCCTCTCTCTGGCTTTCCCACCTACCTACACACACACACACACACACACGCGCGCGCACACACGCGCACACACGCACCCCACACCCCCCCCCCCCCCACACACTTTCTCTCTTTCTCCCACATTCTCTCTCCCACTTTCACACACACACATTCACACATACTCCCATGCTGCTTCCCACATACTCGCACTCTTTCATACATTCGCACACTCACTCTCACACATGCTCTCTCTCATACTCTTTTACACTCTCGCAGTCACAATCGTTCACACACACTCATAGTCTCACATTCTCACACACCTTCTCTCCATCCACACTCGCATACCCTCATACACACACTCACAACTTCACACTCTTTCGTACACACTCATACTCTCACATTCTCACACATATTTTTCACACACATTCACATACACACCTTCACACACTCACACCCTCGTGCACACTCTTACATACTTTCACACACACTCACACCTTCACACTCTTTCATACACACTCATACTCTCACATTCTCACACATATTTTTCACACACACTCACATACACACCTTCACACACTCACACCCTCGTGCACACTCTTACATACTTTCACACACACTCACCTTCACACTCTTTCATACACACTCATACTCTCACATTCTCACACATATTTTTCACACACACTCACATACACACCTTCACACACTCTTGCATTCTTTCACACACACACACACATACCTTCACACTCTTTCACACACACTCATACTCTCTAACATTCTCACACAGGCTCTCATACTCTCTCCCACGCTTATAGTCACGCTCTTTCACACTCACGCTCTCACTCTGACACACCCTCACACACATTCACACTCTCTCACACAGAATCACACCTCCTCCTTTTTCATGGCCCCAGGTCTGTCCCTCAATATCTTTCTCCGTAACAACTTCTCAGCTGTTCTCCCTGCCTCTCTCTGCATGACAGCTAAAGTAAACCTCCTTCGGCCATTTCTGATGGGACAATTTCCCTCTAAAATCCTTCAGCAGCTCACTACCACCTCCAGGATCAAGTCTTAAATCCTTAACTTGGCATTCAAGGTCCTTCAGGATCTTCTGTCTCTTACCTGCTGGGTTTCTGTCAGTGTCCTGTGCCTCTCCTGTCCCTGAGCTCCAGCCGTACAGACCCTCCCATTACTGCTCAGCGCCGTCTTCACACCTGCTGTATGTTCTCACCTCATGGTTCCCTTGACTTGGCTGATCCTCTCCTATCCTGTCTACCCATCATGCTTCAGCTTAAGCCTCCTCCTTCTGAATGATATAGTCCTTACCCCCCCATATCTCTGCCCCAAGTGGAAGTAAATATTCTGCTTCTGACCTTCCACAATGTTTTACGTGCAACACATATTTTTAATTGTTCTAATATTTAGACATTTTTTATGCTCATGGTTTTGTTGCTTTTTTGTGTGTTCCTTCTTAACTATGTATTCCATGAAGATAGGGAATCATCTTCATTCCACACATGGATTAATTCAATGCCCTCTGCATGGTGAGTTTTTAATGGCAATTTGTTGAACAGATTAATGAATACTTTTAAGAACCTACAAATGAAGGAGTGAATCAAACTTGCATGGAAGCATGAATAAATGGCTTTGTGCATGGATGAATTAATGAATTTGTGTACTTATGCATTTAAATATACTGTAGGAGCCCACTATGCAAGCTAATCCAGGAAGAGATGAATGCTTACATGCATAAATGAGTAAAAATATGCAGGCATGGATCTGTGAATGAATGACCCTGTGGCTGGATTCCTGGTTCTTGGGATTGTCTCTCACAAGAAAGCTGACCATTTTCTTTCACACACCACTGTTGTGTTATACTTTCACCAACATTTCTTGCGTACAAGTTGGATTTTACTAATTAAAGACCTTACCTGTCTTCATATTCTTAATCAAACAAATCCATTTTCTTTCTGTTTTGGCTCTTTAGGTGACGCTGGACCACATTTCACCGTACTACTGATGTTGTGCATAAACAATAAAAAGAATTCTAGACATTTTCTCAAACCTTTTATTTCTACATCTTGACCGGGCTTCCTATTCAATTTTTGGGTCATCGTTCTTTCTTGATTCTAGAACCCACTGGTGTCTACTGAAGACAGTCACCACCAACCAACCTCATGCCAAGACATCCAGAGAGGGAATAATATTCTGATCATATTTGCACTGAAGTGGTTTTGCTGTTTCTCTCAGAAGGCAGTAAATGATCCATTCTTAATTGTTCCCAGAAGGATGGCATCTTTACCTCTCTGTATCACACGGTGGCCAAATCTTTGGGTTTTACTTTAATCCATAATAGAGATTATCTGCACTCTAAGTTCTTGTTAGAGGATTTTATTGTGAATCAAATGAGAGCCAGTTCTTTTCAGAAGCTTGTTTACGATATCTGATGTTTGATAGAGAAAGTCTAATAGACATGCTAACTATCCATTCATCTCCAGTCTCCACTGGAAAGGAAATACCTGAGTCACATTATCTCAGCCCGTGGCAGAAATGCTTTCCTTGAGTTACGACTTAATATTTTGCTCTTTGCCTTTACGGAGGGTCGATAGGAAAGCTGCCCAGAAGAAAAAAACATGTCTGTATTTTTCCGAAACTGAGATTGAAGATTGGATCCACTATTTAACTTGATGGACTCCAAAATCTCTATTTATATTATAGAAAGAGTCCTAAAACTAAATAATGGGCCATACCATGAAGCTAAGTAAGGCGCATGTAGGCTGTGTTCTACCGTGATATACATGTCCCAGTGAAAGAATATGGTATAGTCAATGATTGATGGGGGTCATATCTGACACAAAAATACTACAATATGAGATTTAGGACCTGGGACCAGGCCTGGATCACAAGGTATTTATTAGACAGAATGAGAAGTCAGAGACCACAAAGACCTGGCTTATCACCAGGTATCAGGGGTAGGAGTCCAGAAAGCATTCTAGAATAAAGGTCACAAAATTCTTGGGTGCCTGGGTGGCTCAGTGGTTTAAGGCCTCTGCCTTTGGCTCAGGTCATGATCCCAGGGTCCTGGGATCGAGCCCCACATCAGACTCTCTGCTCAGCGGGAAGCCTGCTTCCCTTCCTTGCTCTCTGCCTACTTGTGATCTTTGTCAAATAAATAAATAAAATTAAAAAAAAAAAGGCCACAAAATTCTTGCCTGTGGCCTGGCTCCTGTTTTGCAAACAGGCACGGTAGAACACTGTCAGAACACAGCTATATTCATTCATTTATGCATCGTCTATAGCTGCGTTCATGCTGTAGCAATAAAGATGGAGTAGTTGCTCCAGAGCCTTGATGGTCCACAGAGCCTGAAATATTTACTCTTTGATTCTAGAAAAAAGGGCATTGGGATGGAGTCAAAGTACATGAGTTAGCATCCAACGTTGGTACATATTTGAAAGTTCCTGCACCATCTGAGATGCAATATCCTCAACTGTGGAGTAGGATTACTCATTCTGTATGTATTATAGGTTTTGGCAAGACGGACTAAGAAACTGTGGTTGTAAATAGCTAGCATGATAGTTAGTTCTGTGTGAAGCGGAGGAGCAGGCAGGACCGGATCGCACTTACACAGACACAGGCAGGCTCTTCCAAACAAGAGTCAGGGCTTCACTTTCTCTTGAGGACAGCCACTCTCCGAATTTCTTCAAAAGCCATGGCCTAGAGAAAAACCATTTTCTTACCAGAAAGTGCGATTGAGCATTCTGTCAGTCCTTCCTGCTGTGCAGGAACTAGACCAAGATAATCTCAGGAGCAAGAGCACAGTGCATTTCTTCCAAGGCCTCGTATGTCAGGTGTGATTTTAATTTCAGATAATGTCCAAACTAGATAAGAAGCCCATTGGTAGTGTGAGTAGATCTTCTGGTTCTTCCTGGGCCACGCCCCAGCTCTAAGCTAGGGGGGACTTTATTGAAATGAAGGTGTACTCAACGTTGCTTCCTTCCCCTGCCCCCTCCTTTGATTCCTAAAGTGGGGTTAACTAATGGGAATTACCACTTGAGACTCAAGTTTTCTCCAGTCCCTGAGTTAAGCTGCTCCTCATATCTCTTCATCCTCCAAATCTAATATCAGTATGTCCAATGCACTCAGGCCATTCAAACGGACCTGATCCACCCAACATCACAAATGCAGAGGACAAGACCACGCCTTATGGCACACTGCAGACATTCAGTACATTCAATTCAAATCGAACTGAACAAAATTGGGTTTGAATCTTGCTGGGGCAGATGATGATGATGATGATGATAATGATGATGATGGTGATGATGATAGTAACAGGAGTATGGTGGTGGTGGGATGATGGAAGCTGCAATTAAGGGATCACAGCAACATTTTGCTAAATTGAAATGTATTAAACCAAGAATTGAATAAATGCTCAAAGCCTGGAGTGCTGCTCACACAACCTGGAGGCCCTCAACTGAGGTGACTATATACATAGTGAAAATACCCATGTGGGAGAAAAAGCTCTTCTTTAAAAAAAAAAAAAAAATTGAGGGGGGAGGGGATGGGCAGATGGAGAAGAAGAGGGAGAAAATCTCAAGCAGACCTCCAATGAGTGCATATGGGGCTTGATCCCACATCCCATGAGATCATGACAAGAGCCAAAACCAAATGAGCTACCCAGGGGCCCCATAGCTCTTCTTCATTAACAGCTAGCTACACCAATATGCAATATCTTCCAATGATGAGCTCTGGCAAAAGCCGACTTGCAACCTGAGGCTTAAATCTAATCTGGTCTGTTTAACTTCTTTCCTTAAATTTGAAGTGGCTGAGTCTACAGAGGAAGTTATGGCATGAGTTATTCACTCAGTTATAAGCATGCATGAAATAGGGTAGACACACAGACTTGGCTTATCTTTCTCCAAGGAGGCAAAAAGTACCCAGATGTGCTTATTCCACAGGAGCAGGAAGTAATCTTGTACATGAACACAGCCAATTCAATGTCCTGGACTTGACAAGCAGACTGGCTGCTAAAGGAGCTGGCAAAGATGGAGGCATAGGGGGTTTGGCAAGGGTTATTCTCTTCCGACAATTCACCATGGTAGAACACTTTGCTAAACATTTACAAACATGTTTCCCACCCCACCCACTTTCACAAAAATCCTGGGGGATAAATCAAATCATTTTCCAGGTAAAGAGATAGGTTTAGAGTGATCAAGTAATTTTCCTGAGGTCACTCAATTAATTAATGGCTAAGCTAGATCTCAGACTCAAGTGTGTCTGGTTCCAAAGCCTATGCTCTTTCCATTACACTACTCAAGGTGTGATCCATGGACCAGCTAGTCAGCATCACCTGGAAGCATTTCAGGAGTGTAGGAGTCTCAGGTCTACTTCAGACCTACTGAATCTGAATCTACAATTTAACAAAATCTCAGGTGATTTGTGAATATATGGAAGTTGGAGGAGCATGATGCTGTGTAACATTGG
This sequence comes from Mustela putorius furo, assembly GCF_011764305.1. NCBI lineage: Eukaryota > Metazoa > Chordata > Mammalia > Carnivora > Mustelidae > Mustela > Mustela putorius. Next base: position 354,469 of record NW_025421428.1, read on the forward strand.
CTAGCTCCCACCATGATTCCCTTTTTCCAGGAAACAAGACCACTTATTGTGGTCCCAACATGCATGGGAGGCAGACCTGGATGCAGGTAACTGGACTTACCCTGCCTTCTGGGTAGGAAATCTAAGGTCTGAGTTTCCTGAGGACATGGGGCACTTTTGTATCAACTGGTCTGTTCCCCCTATGAGATTCAATGTCCCAGTTGCTAACCCATCTTTCTTTACTTTCTTCTATTCAATCTGAGGTCATGAAATCCCAGCAGTTGTTAGGCAGATTTTGCCTAAACATCTCTATGTGTGGCCACCCCAAACCCTTACAGGAAGAAAGACTCTTATATTTTCCTTTGAGGGAAAAGAATATGCAGATATGTCTGTAGAATCCTGTGGAAATGGAGTCCCATGATAACCTAAAAAAGAGTTTGTTGTGAATTTATAGTCACTTATTTTCCTTTTTCACTTTTGATATAGTTTTGTTATTTCTCAGTGTAATTTCCTATGGCAGATTAAGATCCATAATGTACCAAGATATTGTGATTCATGCATAAGAGAGATTTGAAATGAAAGATACATTTGTTGATACTTACTGTTCAGGCACTTGATAAATATTCTCTTACTAGAGCCTCAAAACAACACTCTGAGGATAGGGGAATTATTCCCACTTTATACATGAAGGCAATAAGTTCAGTTTCTTGTCCTACCACCAAAAACAGTTTTAAGTGTAGCGTTGCATCATTCTCAAGATGCATATGTTTGAGGTGAATGATAGATAACATATTCAGGTTGAAGGATGCTTAGAAAGGAATAAGACATAAGGTCCTAAGTTAACTATCTTATTTGAATATTTTAAGGTGGGGAAAATTAATACATTTAACTGGTGGGTATTTAGTGTTGTTGTTGTTGTTGTTTTTAAAGAATCATATGCATAAGTTGGTGCAGGCACTTTGGAAAACAGTGTGGAAATTGCCTAAGAAATTTAAAATAGAGCTACCCTATGACCCTGCAATTGCACTACTGGGTATTCACCCCAAAGATACAGAGGTAGTGAAAAGAAGGGCCATATGTACCCCAATGTTCATAGCAGCAATGGCCACAATCAGCAAACTGTGGAAAGAGCCAAGATGCCCTTCAACAGAGAAATAGATAAGGAAGATATGGTCCATATATACAATGGAATATTACACCTCCATCAGAAAGAATGAATACCCACCTTTTGTATCAACATGGATGGAGTAGGACAAAGAAAGGAAAAGTGAATTGGGGGAAATCAAAAGGGATGATGAAGCATAAAACTGAGGGTTTTGGAAGGGAGAGGGGTGGGGGATGGGTGAGCCTGGTGGTGGGTATTAAAAAGGGCATGTATTGCATGGGGCATTGGGTGTGGTGTATAAACAATAAATCTTGGAACACTGGAAAAATTAAATAAAAAAAAGAATCATGTACATATTAAAGAATAGAATGTAAATGTTGAAATTTTGAGTGAATTTATGAAAAACAGAAGATTTGGATAACTCTTCAAGTACAGCCTGAAACCCTGGGGATAGGCTTTTCATCTTTTCTCTGTTGTTAGCAATAGCAGCAGCAGCAGCAGAAGTAGCAGAAGGAATGGCGTAGTGGTAATAGTTTCAAAGCTACTATATTTATTATCTACTGATGCATAATAAATGATCTCCAAACTTAGTGCCTCAAAACAATACACATTTATTATTTCACAGTTCCTGTGGGTCATAAATCAGGACACGGCTTGACAGGTTCTCTGCTTCATATTCCCACAGGCGTGATGACCCCCTTGGCAGGGGCTATAGTCTCATTTGAAGGTTTGACTGGGGAAGGATCTCCTCCCAAGATCACTCAGTGATTGCTAATAGGATTCAATTTTTTATAGGATGTTGGATCGAAGGCCTCAGTTTCCTTCTGGTTGTTGGCCTGAGGCCACCCTTGGATTCTTATTGCACAAACCTCTCCAATATGGCTTCATCAATGTGTATAAGATGAGAAGGCAATAGAGAGAGGCCAGCAAAATAGAAGTCATAGCCTTTCACAACCTGCCCATAGAAGTGACATTCTATCATACTGCTACATTCTGTTTTCTAGAAGTGATTCACTAAGGCAAGGGATTACATAAGGACTTGAATGCCAGGAAGAAGGAATCATTTGAAAGATATCTATCATAATTACTATTCACTGAGTGTCTCAGATGAGCCTGGAATTCTGCTAATCCCTTAACTTACATCATCTTATTTAATATTTACAGCTTTTAGTTTACAGATGGGGGAGCTGAGAAACATGAGGCTAAACAACTTGTCCAGGGTTACACAGTGCCAAGGTCAAGTGAAAATCATGATTTGTGTGAGACTAAAGCCCTCATTCTGAGACAAACTCTTTAAAAATGTTATTGTCTTTCCCAGGGTTATTGTAGGGAACAGGGACCACAGGCTCATTTTCCAATCAAGTCCTTGGAACTTAGACCTCTAACACAAGGGACAGGGACACAGTTACTTTTTAGAGAAACATTTTAGTAAGCAAATAAAGGGGGAACCTATTTACAAGAATTACTATTCATAGGAACTTCTGGTGTTGGTTGAAGCATAAGGGAAGTGACTCTGTGGAGGTAGGAGAGGGATCAGAAAAAAATGGCAATGGATGGGATGGTCACTGCCTCACCCTTTCTTGGTGGACTTTGTTCAATACCTCTGAGACAGGGATCAGGACAAAAAAACTAAAGAAATAGTACTTGAGCAAGGTTTAAAAAGTCTCTGAGCATAAGCAGAATCAGTTTGGGAGCTGTGAGTCAAAGAGTAGCACAGAATTGGTATACCTTAGAGATTTTTTTTTAAAGATTTTATTTATTTGAGAGATAGAGAGAAAGAGAGAGAGAGTCTGTGTGCGCATGAAGCTGGGGAGGGGCAAAGGGAGAGGAAGAGGGAGAAGCAGACTCCTGGTAGAGCAGGGAGTCCTACATGGGGCTTGATCCCAGGACCCTGCGATCATAACCTGAGCTGAAAGGAGTTGCTTAGCCAGCTGAGCCACCCGGGTCCCCCAGGATGAGGTACTTTGGTCAGGGAGACATAACTCAATCATACTGGCCATCAGGTTGGTAGAAGTAAGGTAGACCTCAACTTGGTTTGATTCACTGACTCTGTGGTGTCACCATGGCTCTGATTTCTTCCTGTTAATTTGTTTTGCCTTCTATAGCATGTACTTTATCCTAAAGCTGGGCCCATTTCTTTTCTTTCTTTTTTTTCCCCCAAAGATTTATTTATTTACTTGAGAGAGAGCAAGAGAGAGAGAGAGCGGATCTTGAAACAGACCTCTCACTGAGTGGGAAGACCAATGTGGTACTCAATCCCAGGATCTGGAGATCTGACTGAAGGCAGGTGTTTGATCGACTGAGCCACCCAGACACCCCAAGCTGACCCCATTTCTTAATCATAAACTGATTATTGGAATGCCCAGGGCTACATATCTCTTTGCCCATTTCTAGAGACTGTGTCTGAGAAGTACAGGCACCCTTGCCCAGAAACACTCTACAAACTGCTCCTTACTTCTTTGTGGTTTCAATTTTGTCACATGTTCATATAATAAGTGTGGCCTCGGTGTGAGATCATGGTGATTAGCTAGAATCAGATACATGCCCTATCCTAAGACCCAGAGGCATTTAAAAGACCCTTTTAAGGGATGCCTGAATGGCTCAGTCAGTTAAGTGTCTGACTCTTGAGTTCAGCTCAGGTCATGATCTCAGGATTGCAGCATCAAGGCCTATAACAAGCTCTGCACTTAGCACAGAGTCTGCTTGTGATTCTCTCCCCTTCCTCTGCCCTCCCCTCATTCCTTCTCTAAAATAAATAAATAAATCTTTTTAAAAATCCCTTTTTAACCTATGACATTTGGTTATGTCATCTATTTTTATTGTGGGGTTTGGTTGAACCTGGCTATGATTGAAGATTAACCTCCCAAGGATGAAAGTACTCTTTTTTTTTTTAATTTTTTATTTTTTATAAACATATATTTTTATCCCCAGGGGTACAGGTCTGTGAATCACCAGGTTTACACACTTCACAGCACTCACCAAATCACATACCCTCCCCAATGTTCATAATCCCACCCCCTTCTCCCAAACCCCCTCCCCCCAGCAACCCTCAGTTTGTTTTGTGAGATTAAGAGTCACTTATGGTTTGTCTCCCTCCCAATCCCATCTTGTTTCATTTATTCTTCTTCTACCCACTTAAGCCTCCATGTTGCATCACCACTTCCTCATATCAGGGAGATCATATGATAGTTGTCTTATCTCATATGCCAAATTTGTCCCCAAACTGTATCTGGACGCAAAAGTCAGGGACAGAAAGAGTTGTAGAAAAGAAAACAGAATATGGTATCGAAATACTCTTGCTCTTGCCATTCATTCACCAGGTGATCTTGGGCATACTTTGACTCACTCAACTAATGTTAATGATCTTACCTGAATCTGTGCTCCATAACACTGAGCTCATACTAAAAACTCAATGAATATGTCAGTCAAATGCATTAATGTCTTTTGATAATATAAAGATCAAGTCAGACAAATATCACTAATCAAAATGTCACCCAAATAGTACAAAGTGCAATTCAAAAATTTCAAGCCAACATGTTCCCTTCTCCTATGTGATACCTATTATGGCTTCAGTCCCCAACAGTGATTAGAAAGACCCCCTTCCCCCAGCTGTCCTATAGGGCTATGGAGTCCACATCAAATGAACATTTTCTCAATTATAAATTGATTGAATTAATCCAAATGATATCAGAATAGGATGGAAATGAAAGGCATCCTTGAGAATGGGTAGAGCAAAACAGAATGGTTAAAGAGAAGTTACCAAAGGCCATGTGCATGTTGAATGCACATGAAATCAGGGAAAGTCAATGCACTGTGATGAGGATGTGAAGGGCCATTATACATTAAAGGCTGATTTTATGTACATGAAAGACTGCATTACTTCAAATTAATCAAGAGAAATATAGGACACCAGTAGACACCAGCACATTTTAAAAGGTGCTATATTCAGTGAGTATCCATCAAAAACAAAATCACTCCACTGTCATAAAGCATGCCCCATTATAACAGAAATGACCTGCGTTGATGTCTGCATAGCTCAGGCCACTTCTCAGCTACAACATGGTGTGGGTTTTAATGGACAAAAGCCATGACATCACAGAAGTCTAAGTGGTGGTGAGAATGTTTTCTTTTCTTTCTTTCTTTTTTTTTCCCCCCAGACAGGTTTTGCTGATAGCAGTATTTAAGCACTAACTTGCAATTATGCAAATATATGTATATTACATGTTAATTTAAAAAAATAAGAGAACCGAATCCAGAAATACAGTTGCTACAAACAGTACAAGTCCAAGACATTTCTTATAACTATCTACTGGTTTTTCTTGTCTGTCTTCTTTCCTTCTCACCCCTACTTATTACTTCTTTAAGTCTATGGGGATGGGCTTCTTAATATGGAACTCTGTATGGATTTAGGGGGTCAAGAAACTCCCTGAAATTTTACCCAGTTTTATACATGGGAGAAAAATGCTTTTTTTTTTTTTTTTTTTGGAGAGAGTATCCCATATTCACAAAGGGATATGTAAAGCATCCATTCCCCCACCATGCCAATGTTAAGAATCATTACATTAATTGAAAGGAACAATGTACTATGAAAAGAGCCATAGTTTTTGAGAGTAAGAGAGATTTAAACTCTAGCTCCATAAATTTCTTGAACAAATTAGTAAACATCTGTACTCTTAGATTCCTTCTTGGCCTCTAAGTTTATTATTTAAATCAGTTAATCAAATAAGCTAAATAGGTATTTAGAGCATCTAATTCAGTATGTGGTATGTAGTAGGTATTCAGAAGGTGATAGCTGACATTATTATTATGATTTTTTCACTTCTTTTTCTTTCTTTCTTTCTTTCTTTCTTTCTTTCTTTTCTTTCTTTCTTTCTTTCTTCTTTTTTTTTTTATCTGTTGGTTTTTCAGAGTGGTAACCAAAACACTTGAATGTGATTTCTGGGTTTTGTATTTAGTCTAGTCAGGAGTGATTACCCCAAGTCAACCAATTGGGCACATTCGTCATATGAAATTATTGGAGAGTTAGACTCACCTCAGTTTACCCTTTCTATGCTAAAGCAATTTTTTGGAAGATAGTATCAGGTATTTTTCCATAAGCCACATGGTATCTGGAGACTGGCCCATGAATTCAATTTTGAATCCCTTGAAATCAGTAGGCAGAAAACATTTAGGTGGTTCTGCCAGTGAATATGTGACCTTGAACAAGTCATTTAAATTTCTTGGGCCTAGTTCCTCCATCTCTAGCACGAAAAGTCCTAATGCTCTTTGCTCCAGCTACCACACACTTTTCCTTCTCTCAAGGCTTTGTTACACTTTTTCTGAGGAAACTCTTTGGATCAAGTCGGCAAGGCAAATCATTCTATTACTCAGCGTGCCTCGGCTCTTATGTGTGGAATTTGTAATCAGGTAACTTCAACGAGGACTTTCTTATTTCTATACAAGTGTCTAAGTGACTCAGCTGTGAACATTCTTTTGACCTCAGAGAAACTCATGCTTGGGATTTTCACCAGACTTATTAGGCCTCATTTATATGTGCTTTCCAGCAGCAAGGGACTGGGTCACATCACCCCGATGGCCCTTCAAAAGTTTCTGTGTAGTAAAGACTCTGTTCTTCTTTTATCTGGACACCCATCTACCTGGCCACCCACTGCCCACCTTTGGCCACTTCTATATTCTCTACTGCCCTGCTCCTTTGCTGAAAAGAACGTAGGTTTTTCATCTCTCTATTTAGCCATCTAACTTAACCTAAACCATTTTTGACAATGAAAAACAAGAGTGGGTTTATTAAAAAAAAATCTTCTTTGATCTTTAATCATGGCTGAAGATAATTCAATCTGGTCTTCATTATCGCAGTGGTTTATAAGCAGCAGCTGCAGCCCCTGACTCAGACAAATGTTTGCCCTGTATTATTACAATAAAACCAACACCATAGAATGATATTTTTTTCTCTCTTTCTTGATATCATCACAGAGAATTAATGTTCCTTTTTTTTTTTTTCATTACTGTTTCATTGTGTGAAATATGGACTAAATCAAACCTCTGGTCAGATAGTTTCTTCTACAATATTGAAGCGGGTGAGGGGAGGAACCCAACAATTGAGATCAACACGTGAAAGCTACTGTGTGGAAGAATCAGCGGAGAATGTTTGATGTGTGTTCAGAAAGAGAGGAGACAGAGTGGTCTCCATTTAAAGTTTCCTCCTTAATCCAAGCTGTTCTGTGTTCTCTGTTTTGGTCAATGACGTTTCTAGCCTCACTCACCGGGAGGTCCAAACCGCATCTTAATAATGGTTAAATGCTGGAGCATTATCAAATAGAGCTTGGCTAGGAGGCAGGTGGGATACCTGAATCCTGCCCTACTCCATCTACTCTCTTTGCAAGAATTCCCAAGGGTGGTAAACACATAAACGATGACAGCAAAGTTAGAAATCAAGATTTCACTTTCTTTCTGGCAGGGCCTATGCCAGAAACCCAACTTTGTTCAGTTGGACTGCAGTAGGATGGGGAAGGAGAAAAGGAGATTATTTCTCATATAATGTCCATATAATGATTTCTCATATAATTTCCATATAATTATTTCTCATATAATCTTACCTTTAGCCTAGTGATTTTTAGCTTTTCACCTGGGTAGCTTTTACTATGTGGGTCCTACCCCCGCAAGATTTTTATTTAATTGGTCGGGGATGCAGCCTGGAGAATAACGAGGTTGAAAAGCTTTCTAGATGATTCTAGTATGCACCCCAGGTTGAGAGTCCCATTTTCTGGCTGTCGGTCACTGAGGGACAATTTCCTAGCGCGGTACTTCTCCATCTTGAACGTGCATAGCGATCACCTGGGATCTTGTCAAGAAGCAAGATTTAGTAGCCCTGGGCTGGGACCCAAGAATCTGCATTTCTACAAGTTCCCTGTCGCTGCTGCTGGTGGTTCACAGCCTGTACTTTCAGTATCAAGGTCCTGACTGGAGAGAGAAGAGGAATTTGCAGGTTTGATCTACTGACTTATTGATCTGGCTGCAATGAAAGAAAAAAATAGAATATTGCATGACAATTTTGAGCATCACCCACGGGCCCTGTCCTGGGGAACATTCTCCCTATCTCTGCCCTAGAGTCTCACCTAAAAAGATTAGCAATTCTTTCTTTTTTTTTTTTAAATTTTTAAAAGATTTTATTTATGTATTTGACAGAGATCACAAGTAGGCAGAGAGGCTGGCAGAGAGAGAGGAAGGGAAGCAGGCTCCCTGCTGAGCAGAGAGCCTGATGCGGGGCTCGATCCCAGGACCCTGGGATCATGACCTGAGAGGAAAGCAGAAGCTTTAACCCATTGAGCCACCCAGGCACCCCAGTAACTCTTTCTGTAAGGCAAGGTGGGGTAGGGAGAGGAATCCCTTCCCAACAGTGTTTGCAGTGCGAAGAAGGATTTGAGATTTACTCCTCGCCCCTCTTTGAATCAATCCATTGCCAACTTCTTCGTTCTCTCTCTGAAATATTACCCACTTTCTTCTCTTCATTTCAGCTATAACTACTTCATTTTGGTATCTAACCATCTAGAGTGATCTCGCTAGCTCTAGTTTCTTCACTTCCAAAATGTTCTGCATGGCTTTGCCAGATTAATCTTACCAGGAGATGATTTAGTTATTTACATAATCTTATACCCAATAAATCAAAATTCCTTAGCCTGTCATAAAAGCCCAGCTCACTATGCTCCCAAATAGGCCATATCCTAAATCCCACCACATTTGCCATCTCCTGAATGTATCGTATATGATTCCATTCAACCATTCTTTCATTCACATGTATATTCATTCATTCATTCATTCATTCATTCAAGATGGCATCAGACATGCAAACAAAGAATTGTGTCACGGTGTGATACGATCTGAGAGTATCAGGAAAGGCTTCTTAGACGAGGTAATAGTTGATCTCAGTCTTCTAGGAGAATGGCTTTTAGGGTGGATAAATCAATTTTGAGTCCAAGAGACAGAAAATGCAAGCTTTTAGAGGCATTAAACAGAGGTCATCATGTTCAAAAGGTACAAATATTTTGTAGTGTAGTTTTAGGAGGCTAGAGTGTATAGGAAGGTATAGTGAATGGAGTAGAAACATGGGCAAAGAGACTGTGGAGCCTGGAGTTGTGTTGTAGGCAGCAGGGAATCTAGAAAGATTTTATGCTTGCAGAGTTATATTAAGATGCATGCTTGCTCACCTTTTGGCATTTGCCTTTGTTGTTTCCTCTCCCTAGTATATTATTTTTCTGCCATTTTCCCTGTGAAGGTTTACTCATTTATGCCTTCATTGAAATAACTTCTCCTTACCAGAGAGAGTCAACCTTTCTTTCTGCATTTTGGATTCATATTATTCAGGTGACATGTGTCTCTTTGCTTATATTTTTAACATAGTTTGACAGCAAATATTATGCCTTATTAATCTTTGAATCTCTTTACCATTCAGCACCTAGGCTTTCTTCTGGCACATGTTGGCTGTTCAATAAACAGTTGTTGAATTAAATTAAACAGGATAGGAAAAGCCATGCCATCAATTACAGCTTTAAGCATCACCATCTCCACTCTTCTCATATTTGACTTGAGTGTTGATCAAAGAGTATTTACTGACAAAACCATGTATTCACTCCAGTACTCTCTCCACAGAGACGTTGCTCAAAAGCAAAGGATTGGGAGTTAAAAGGCCTCTTGCATCACAACCAACGTGATGGCTCAATCTCTTCTGTCAGGACATCAAGTCCAGATGCTGAGTACCAGCGCAAAGCACAGCTGGATCTTCTTATGTCAGGTTGAAATGAAGAAGCCAGAGAGTAGAAATGGCACCAGCCACTCTATCTGCTTTTGCTACTAACCCTTCAGAAAGCAACAGTTATCGATCAGGGCGTTCATTAATGTCAAGTGTGCATCGCGTGATAATAGTTGCTATCATTTCTCGTCCACTCACAACAATGTAGACACTGTGATAAACATGTCCTGTGAAGTATTGAACATGGTATTTGCAATAACCCTCCCAAGTAGACATTATAATTCCTTTTTGTTAGATGAGGAAACCAAGGCAGGGAAGGGATGAATGGATGTCCACGGTCAAGGAGGACCGGTGAGTGTCAGAATTAACAAATGAGCCCTGACTCTCTGACTCCCCAGCCCAGACACTTAACTCCATCATATCATCTCAAGGAATTAAAAAGGTTGGCCTGAGAGTCAGGGAGTGTCTAGAGAGGTCCAGGGAGAGCCTGAAGAACTTCATGCCAACCAGGAGTCTTTAAATCTATGCCCCTATTGTCATCAGCTTCCACTGATGCCATAGCAGCGGGACACATAGGAGCATTTGAAAATGTTCCTATTGATTGGAAGTGAATAATTACTGCCTTCTCTATATCATGGGTTCACTATCAGAAAGTAATAGCAGAAATGCTAACCAAGATTAATAGCTGTGTTTCATTATTTTTAATGCAAACTATTGATTTTAAAGTGGTGTAAGGTATGGCAGTTTATTACAATAAAACAATAAAAGAGACTATATGAAATAATTGAGAATAATCTTTTCCCTTTTTGCTGCAGCTAAGGAACATAATGTGCTGTGCATGTGAAGGCATTTATGGCAAGCTCTATCCAGTGATGGCAGCTTAAGCACTCTATAAAGAAGCACTTTGGAACCAGAGTATTATAAATAATCGACAATAAAGCTGGTAAATGGGCCTTTAATTTGATTCCATTATGTCACAGGATCACGAGGACCAAGGGGGCCCAGCCTCAAAAACACTAACTGCTGAGCAGCACGCAAAGGTAAGCACATCGGATGGTCTTTTTTTTTTTTTACTTTTTGCCAAGTTTTAAGTTTTTTTTTTTTTTTTTTTAATTTTTTATTTTTTATAAACATATATTTTTATCCCCAGGGGTACAGGTCTGTGAATCAACAGGTTTACACACTTCACAGCACTCACCAAATCACATACCCTCCCCAATGTCCATAATCCCACCCCCTTCTCCCAAACCCCCTCCCCCCGGCAACCCTCAGTTTGTTGTGAGATTAAGAGTCACTTATGGTTTGTCTCCCTCCCAATCCCATCTTGTTTCATTGATTCTTCTACCCACTTAAGCCTCCATGTTGCATCACCACTTCCTCATATCAGGGAGATCATATGATAGTTGTCTTTCTCTGCTTGACTTATTTCGCTAAGCATGATACGCTCTAGTTCCATCCATGTTGTCGCAAATGGCAAGATTCATTTCTTTTGATGGCTGCATAGTATTCCATTGTGTATATATACCACATCTTCTTGATCCATTCATCTGTTGATGGACATCTAGGTTCTTTCCATAGTTTGGCTATTGTGGACATTGCTGCTATAAACATTCGGGTGCATGTGTTCCCTTTGGATCACTACATTTGTATCTTTAGGGTAAATACCCAATAGTGCAATTGCTGGGTCATGGGCAGTTCTATTTTTCAACATTTTGAGGAACCTCCATGCTGTTGTCCAGAGTGGCTGCACCAGCTTGCATTCCCCACCAACAGTGTAGGAGGGTTCCCCTTTCTCCGCATCCTCGCCAGCATCTGTCATTTCCTGACTTGTTGATTTTAGCCATTCTGACTGGTGTGAGGTGATATCTCATTGTGGTTTTGATTTGTATTTCCCTGATGCCGAGTGATATGGAGCACTTTTTCATGTGTCTGTTGGCCATCTGGATGTCTTCTTTGCAGAAATGTCTGTTCATGTCTTCTGCCCATTTCTTGATTGGATTATTTGTTCTTTGGGTGTTGAGTTTGCTAAGTTCTTTATAGATTCTGGACACTAGTCCTTTATCTGATATGTCGTTTGCAAATATCTTCTCCCATTCTGTCAGTTGTCTTTTGATTTTTGTTAACTGTTTCCTTTGCTGTGCAAAAGCTTTTGATCTTGATGAAATCCCAATAGTTCATTTTTGCCCTTGCTTCCCTTGCCTTTTGCGTTGTTCCTAGGAAGATGTTGCTGCGGCAGAGGTCGAAGAGGTTGCTGCCCGTGTTCTCCTCAAGGATTTTGATGGGATTCCTTTCGTACATTGAGGTCCTTCATCCATTTTGAGTCTTTTTTTGTGTGTGGTGTAAGGAAATGGTCCAATTTCATTTTTCTGCATGTGGCTGTCCAATTTTCCCAGCACCATTTATTGAAAAGGCTGTCTTTTTTCCATTGGACATTCTTTCCTGCTTTGTCGAAGATTAGTTGACCATAGATTTGAGGGTCTATTTCTGGGCTCTCTATTCTGTTCCATTGATCTATGTGTCTGTTTTTGTGCCAGTACCATACTGTCTTGATGATGACAGCTTTGTAATAGAGCCTGAAGTCCGGAATTGTGATGCCACCAACGTTGGCTTTCTTTTTCAATATCCCTTTGGCTATTCGAGGTCTTTTCTGGTTCCATATAAATTTTAGAATTATTTGTTCCATTTCTTTGAAAAAGATGGATGGTACTTTGATAGGAATTGCATTAAATGTGTAGATTGCTTTAGGTAGCATTGACATTTTCACAATATTTATTCTTCCAATCCAGGAGCATGGAACATTTTTCCATTTCTTTGTGTCTTCCTCAATTTCTTTCATGAGTACTTTATAGTTTTCTGAGTATAGATTCTGGTCTCTTTGGTTAGGTTTATTCCTAGGTATCTTATGGTTTTGGATGCAATTGTAAATGGGATTGACTCCTTAATATCTCTTTCTTCTGTCTGAAAAGTTGGTGTAGAGAAATGCAACTGATTTCTGTGCATTGATTTTATATCCTGACACTTTACTGAATTCCTGTATAAGTTCTAGCAGTTTTGGAGTGGCAGTCTTTTGGGTTTTTCCACATATAGTATCATATCATCTGCGAAGAAGAGTGATAATTTGACTTCTTCTTTGCCGATTTGGATGCCTTTAATTTCCTTTTGTTGTCTGATTGCTGAGGCTAGGACCTCTAGTACGATGTTGAAATAGCAGTGGTGATAATGGACATCCCCTGCCGTGTTCCTGACCTTAGCGGAAAAAGCTTTCAGTTTTTTCTCCATTGAGAATGATATTTGCGGTGGGTTTTTCATATATGCTTTGATGATATTGAGGTATGTGCCCTCTATCCCTACACTTTTGAAGAGTTTTTTGATCAGGAAGGGATGTTGTACTTTGTCAAATGCTTTTTCAGCATCTATTGAGAGTATCATATGGTTCTCTTGTTCTTTACTTTTTATTGATGTGGTTGTAATCACATTGACTGATTTGCGGATGTTGAACCAACCTTGCAGCCCCTGGAAGAAAATCCCACTTGGTCGTGGTGAATAATCTTTTTAATGTACTGCTTGAATCCTATTGGCTAGTATTTTGTTGAGTATTTTCGCATCTGTGTTCATCAAGGATATCGGTCCTATAGCTCTCTTTTTTGGTGGGATCCTTGTCCTGGTTTTGGGATCAAGGTGATGCTGGCCCTCATAAAATGAGTTTGGAAAGTTTTCCTTCCATTTTCTATTTTTTGGAAACAGTTTTCTAGAATAGGAATCTAGTTCTTCTTTGAAATGTTTGGGTATTTCCCGCTTTCCCCCGGGTTAAGCCTTCTGATCCCTGGTCTTTTTGTCTGTTTGGAAGACTTTTATTGATTGTGCTTTTCACAAATCTCGAAACCAGGGGGTTTTTTGGAAGCTCAAGGCCCGCTCCTAACCTTTCAGCGTTCACATGGTTATAGTTCCCTCTGAATCTTGGCATTTCTTCTTCCAGCTTTTCTATTTCTTCCTGGTCCAGTTTGTGGCTTAGTTTTTATATGTTTTCTCCACATGCATCCCTGTACTTTAACTACTCCTTTCTACCAGACTAAAATTCTTTAACCTTAGATTGTTGCTCAAGTATAGGGGACTCCAGTCAGTTGGTGGCTCAGGGGGTTAGTTGTGCCTCTGCCCTTCGGCTCAAGTCATGATCCCAGGTGGTCCTGGGATCGAGCCCCGCATAACCTCCGACTCTCTGCTCAGTGGGAGAGCATGCTTCCTCTTCCCTTCCTCTCTCTCTGCCTGCCTCTCTGCCTACTGGGATCGGAAGATGGTCCCCAGGAAGAAAGGTCCGAATGTAGGTCAAGACATACATAAAATCTTTTAAAACACACACACACACACACACACAACTAGAGTATAAACACTTTAGGGGCAAGAAATGCAATGGTAGTATTCTGTGCTTACTTACAGATTCATTTTCTCCTTTCATAGTTAGTCAGAGGTGGCAGGCATTCATTGAGCAGATCAGGAGCATGTAAGCATGTGTGGTAAACAACTTTTGTTGCATGAACAACAGCTACTTCACCTTGCTCCTTTTAACAGAATATCAACACCAAGCCCAAGGTTATGGAACACAGTCTATCTAAATTAATCATTTCAAACCCACCTTTTGCTTTCAGCTCTCTTGCAGCTGAGGATGGCTTGACATCCAATATGACTAAGGAGACAGAGGGGAAGTTGCAAGAGTGGGCCTTCTAGGAAAACTTGTTTTCCTGATTAAAGGAACCAAAGGTTTTTTTTTTTTTTTTTTTCCCTTCTTCATGCATGGAAGGGTGACTTGCAGTCCCTGGTATTAATAAGGCTCTGCACCACTGCTACCCAACACCTACATGACATTGCAACATAAGAAACATTAAGTCTCTGTTTATTTAAGCTTTACTTAGTCAGGGTTTGGGTTACTTGCAAAAACTTCTCTAACCTATACAGGGAAAGGGGAGTTGAATTTTACGCTGAGGAATCCAAAGAAGCTTAGAAATGACCATGTAGGAAGAGGTTAGGATACGTGAGGAAGAGAGGATATTATGGAATATTGTTAGGGAATTAATGGGCAAGACGGAGGTGAAACCATAGAGGAAAGTTTGGCCAATTTGTAAAGACTACAGCAGGTATTCTCAATCCGGACTGCACGTTTGAATCACAGGGAGAGCTTTACAAACTACAGGATGCTCAGGACCCTCCCCATAAGATTCGACGTGATTTGACTGGGGGTAAGGAAAAGGTATCTGTAGTTTTTTTTTTTTTTTTTAAACTCCTGATATTCAGGGCTGAGGGCTATCATCTCGTAAGGTGTTAAGGGCCAGACCCTGGCCTACCTGTCTACCTTCACATCTCCCACAGTCAGTAGGTTCTAGCCACACTGTCCTTCTTGAGCCTGCCGGTGAGGTTTCTCAAACCCTACTCATGCTCCAGGGCTTTACATAGACCATCACTCTCTCTGACTCCACAGACCTCCCATGGTTTCCTCATATTAATCTAAGCTGGGTGTCCTATCTTATTCTCTCTTTAGTAGTATATGTTTTTAACCAGATAGTTTGAAGCTACATATTTATTTTTGGCTTATTTGTTTACTTATTTATCTATTGTGGGAACAAAGGCCATCACTATTGTATCTCTCAGATACCTTGTGCACAATGCCTGGCATACTTAGGGTACTAAATAATTATTTGTAAAGTGAATTAATAGAACAAACACTCTAGGTCCAGGACACAGCTGTATAAAGGCCATTTTTGTAGTCACTGGAGGGAGACAGTCACATTAGTGCTCCGGTGTGCCGGTGGAGGTATAACTAGGGTGAAATGGGGAAGGAACACTAATCGGAAGATTAATGCATCATGGGAGAGACGAAGACAGAAGCCTGGGCAAAAGACATCCACTCAGCTCTCGGTGCCCAGTTCCCAGCTCTGCTCCTTATCACCAAACAGCCCAAGGATATTTGGAAAGAGGAGAAAGGGAGAGTCGGGATGAGTACTGATGGAAAGGGAGGGTTTATAAAATGCAGTCAACAGAGGAAAAACTCGCTAGATTTCCAGAAAGTGCCCACAGAGTTGTGGTAGATTAACTTTACCAACTTCACAGCACCTTTTTGCAGACATTAAGAACGTCCTGAGTCTCCAGCTAGTGCATGCAGTTGAGGACAGCAGGTTAAGGCAGCTTGTGGCATTTTGTTTTCTTTCTTTGCTAGTAAAGGGAGAATTTAAATGAGTTTAACCTTTGATGATCTGGCGATTGTAAAAATCAACTTACCAAAGTTCAGGCGGTGTCAGATGCACAGACACCCTTTCTGAACAGCTCATCCTTCCAGACCTTTCTCTGTCAAATGTCAAAGCCCAAATGAGCTTGTTTGGAAGGCAAATTACATGTTGCAGGCAGCCGTTTCCTGTAGCTGGCAACTTCTTTCTGAATAATTAAATAATGCAGCAACAAAAAGACTCTGGTCTTAAAGTCTGAACATGCGTGTGTGTGTGCATGTGTCTGTGTGTGTGCATGCGTGTGATATATATGTGTGTGTGTATATGTATGTGTGTGTATACATGTATATATGTATATGTATATGGTATTCTCCCCCCTCAAAAAAAAAAAAAAACAGGCTTAGAGGAGATGGGAGTGAAAGGAAGGAGAAGGGAGTGCAGAGGAAGGGAATTGGGGGAAATGAAGGCCCCTTTCTTCTGGAAGGTTGGCAAGTTGGGAAACGCTAGGAAGTCAGAAGTGGCCTAGAGTCCTGTGGGTAAAGGCAGGATATCAATGGCTGTTATAACGCCAATCATTGGGGGGGGCGGACACAGAGCCATCCAAGAAACTCTGTCCATAGAGGTAAAGCCTGGGGTCAGGCCTGGGGGATGCCAGTGTTGCTGTTCCATGGTGCATAGAAAGATGCACCAGCCCTGGGGTGGGGTGGTAATTGGGGTTGGTAGAAGAATTAGTTAGCATCACAGTCAAGTGCATTTCTTAGAAAACACACCCATCATGAGTAGCTTTTTTTTTTTTTTTTGAAAGATTTTGTTTATTTATTTATTTGACAGATAGAGATCACAAGTAGACAGAGAGGCAGGCAGAGAGAGAGCGAGAGAGAGAGGAGGAAGCGGGCTCCCCGCCAAGCAAAGAACTTGATGCTGGACTCAATCCCAGGACCCTGAGATCATGATCCGAGCTGAAGGCTGAAGCATAACCCACTGAGCCACCCAGGTGCCCCCCATGAGTAGTTTTTTTCACTTATGTACAAATCATCAAAATCCTGGGTTTTTACAATAACTCTCACTTTATTCTTCAGATAGGGTTACTTGGAAGGGCCAGAGACTTGGAGTCTGATAATGAGTTAGTGGCTGAAAAATGACTAGGAGCATGACTGATTCTCTCTTCCTTTGTAGGAGGAGGGTTGCTTCTGCTTTGTATTCTGACCTGGCATAGCCAACACTCTCTCTGGCTCCTGGTAGCTTGGCCCACAATTGATTTCTCTTCTGTTTCCTCTGTCTTTGGTTCCTGTGCTATGCCTACTTGTCAGCAGGTACAGAGACCATTAGAAAGCTCACTGATCATATCTGCTCAGTTTGCCTCTGAGAGATAGGGAATGGAGGTCCCTATCCCAGTGATACTTCTTGGAGTAAGCCTCTGGTCAAAGCAAACGCCAGCCCTGTACTGAGAGGGACTGTCTTCAGGGTCCTGATTGTTAAGCTCTAGAAAATTTCCTTCTTTCTCTGTCCATTTTGGCAGCCCAGGAAGTCCCTGTTGAGGACATCCAGGTCTGGGACAGTGATATTTTGGTAAGACAGTATATTTTGAAAGAATACACTCCTTAAAATGTATATGATAGTCAAAAATACAGAAATCAAGCTATAGACTAAAAGAAGGGTAGAAGAGTCTCCTTTTCCAAATAGCTAGGAAGCAAATAAAATTCATAGTTGCCTTTAATTTTAGAAAAATAAAACCTTGCATTATATATTTTCAATATTTCATACATGTTCTTTAATTTTGACTTACCTTCATAATTAATTACAAAGCCATTTGGATTAAGTGGCATTAAAGCCAGAAGTAACAAAACAATAACCAGAACCACACAAACACCTAGGTAAGAGGTATTGAAGACTTGCTCGAAGACAGATAGGTTTTTAAATTTCATTAAAAATCCAGAATACACCTAATATAGTTCTAAATTTGCAGATGAGAAAACGGAGACACTAACAGGCTGTAATAGCTCACTCCACATCATGCCGTGAGGGGTGGGCAGAACTGGAATTTAAATCTAGATCATGTAACTTCTGAGTCCATTCTCCCCAATAATGATTTACAGCAGCATCAGCATGAGGGGCATCAGAATCACCTGAATGGCTTGGTGTTACACAGGTTTCTGGGCCCACTCCAGTGCTCTGAGTCTGGAGTGGGCCTAGAGCATTCAGACTTCAAACAAGTTCCTAGGCGACGCCGGTGCTGCTGGTCAGAAAATCCTACTTTGAAAACTACTGCCTTATAGGGTCTCTAAATAACATCTTTCATGATTACGTGACTTAATCCTCACACAAGGCATGAGAAAGAAATTTTATTATAATCCCCATGTTATAGAAGACAAAAAAGCATTTTGCCTAAGGTCATCCAGTGATAAGTGACAGAGCCTACATTCAAAGCAGAAATCTCTGCATTTGGAGCCAACATACACACTAAAGCATTATGCTGGAGTGATTTCCACGTTTTCCTTGATTGTATTAAGCTTATTATATCTCCGTTTTTGCTGCAAGTAGCAGAACTGGCATTTTTTTTCAATTTTCCATTCACAATGATAAGATAGGAAGGTCAAAATACAATAAAAAAGGCAATCCCTTGGACAAGCAAACCCTGCTATATAGAGAACGAACATGGCAAAGCTGTCCACTCTGGACTCTTGGCTGGTGTGCAGTGCCACTAGGTGGTAGTTCAAAATGTTGAATGATCAGCAAATGCACAGAAGTCCAAATTCACATTTTTTGTACCATTGGGTGAAGTTTAAAAATGAGTATAGAAGATTGCTTCCATTGGTTTCTGTGTCTGAGTTCTCCTAAGTCCTGGGCATCGAGAAGATTACCACATTCTCCACGAGAGGGACTTAGTGACCATGTCTGCAGAGGCTAGCATCCATGATTTTTACAAATCATGCCCAGGCTTATGTCTCTCCCCAATCACACACCCATCTTTCCTATTGCACAAAACAACCAGTGGAAGAAAACTGGGGGACATCTTCAACAATTCATGTTTATCAGGAAGTCTAGGTTAGGTGGGTTGAAAATGACTAGCAAAGCGTCCTCCTCTCCAACATACAGAAGAAGGAAGTTATTTTTGAAATCATTTATTTTTCTTTTGTTGGTGAAGATAGAGAAGTGGGGTTTTATACTATAGTTTAGCCCTCTATTTGGCCATGATAGAGAATCCTCCTTTTCCAATTGCTCAGGCTTGGATTAAATGAGATCAAATGAGATCACGCATGGTAAACTGTAAAGTATAGTGCCAGAGGGTGAGATTATTATGATGAAACACAGAGGAGTGAAATTGGTCAATTTTCTAGCTTTGAAGACAGACAAATTGAAGTTTAAGTGCCAGTTATGCTAATAGCAATGTAATTTTGGAATGAAAATTAACCTCTCTGAGCCTTTTTTTAAAAAACGGTAAAATGTAAATTTTAATCCTATTTCATGAATGTAATTGTGAAGTTAAATTAGGAAAATAAAACATGGTCAAGAAAACATTATAATTGACTTTTATTTTTGAGGAATACTAGTTTGGGAAGTTTTCTTAAATCCCAAGATGTACCCCAAAATAATAATAATTAGGATACATAGGCCAAAATGTTTAAAGATGGATAAAAATTGGCAAAACCATTGTCATTTTGTGCCAAAATAATATGTGAAAAATCACAAAACAAAGATTCATTTTTGGCCAAAATCTGGCCTTAACCAAAATTTTACATAATCCATAAAGTAAGAAATTGCTGGATGACATCAAAATGATGGTTTTAAGATACTAGAATGATTAAAGTTGTACCCAGTAAGCCTTCACAGTCAAAGGGTTTCTGAGACTCTCAAGGACATTTGTCCCATAAAAGCATAAGAAACAACACATGGCTAAGTAAAGAGAGGCATGTCAAAAGAATTATAGCTGGTGCTTCTGTCAAGTGGTTCTACATTTCTCCACAGATATGTAGAAAGCCCAGAAAGCTTTTAAGGGAATTGGATCACCAATGTAATACCAGCTTGTATTAGAAGGGACTGAGATGGTTCATGTTTCTGAAGTCTCTAAGTCCCCAACTTCCTCACAGGCAGGAAACAGGCTAAGGAGTTTACTCCCTTGTAAACAAGGGTTACAATTCCTTATAAAATAGTAAAAACAACTCAGAGGGTAGAGTCACAATTCCTGAGGGCAGAGTGAAAAGCTAAAGATGTTAATAATCTTCAGTGCCATTTCCAGGGAATAGATC
Source organism: Mustela putorius furo (assembly GCF_011764305.1). Taxonomy (NCBI): domain Eukaryota; kingdom Metazoa; phylum Chordata; class Mammalia; order Carnivora; family Mustelidae; genus Mustela; species Mustela putorius. Next base: position 374,755 of record NW_025421428.1, read on the forward strand.
CAGACCCTATTCAAAGGACATGACCTGCTTCTAAATTAGGAAGGACCTGACCACATATACCCAGAATTGCGACAGCTACAGCACTTCCATTTCTGCCTTTTCAGAGGGCTTGTCCTTCAAGCTTATCTAGTCTCCACTCACCATTGTATGCTGAGGCAGTGGGGAAGGTATTGGCTTTTTAGGTCGTAGAGTTTTTGATAAAGAGGAGTGACACATGAGATGTTTCTGAGGAGCCTCAACTATGTCTGGACTTGACTTAAATAAGACTCTGGAATTGGAGTCGGATCCCAAAATGGCTTTGGCCAGTGTCTCTTCTAAAAGCTACAGGAGAAAATAAAGGGAGAAGACAGCTGTTTCAGGGAGGAGAGGCTCCCCGATGGCTACTCGTTGGCAATGCTGCTGATCGTGGGTCTTTGTGTCTTGTAGCAGTAGAACTTCCAGTATGGCGATCCCTCTGGGACTGTCTTTCTTCTCAGTAAAAGTTCCTAGATGACTAAGGATCTGCCACATTAAACTCCCAAGAGTTGCCTTTCAACAATTCTGTCGAGTAGCACATTTCTAAAATGTACCACATGCTTCCTTGATTCTTGAAACAGTGAATTCTGAACACCAATTTTGTGTTTTCCTATGACTAAGCTTTGTTCATACACTACTTTCTCCCAGAACAATCCATTTTATTTCTACCTGTGAAAATCCTCCCATCCACCAGAAGCTGTTGAAATGCAACTACTTTCATGGAGAATTTCTTGATTCTCGCTCTCCAGCTATCTTAGTAATAACATATAATTATCATGATAATAGCTATCATTTATTGAGTAGTTGCCATGCACTAATTATTTTACCTAAATTACACGATTTAATTTTTACAACAGGTAAGTGTTGTCGTATTATTATTTTACCCACACAGATGAGTTGGAAAGCTACAGGGTTTCGCAAATGCGGAAACTGAGGTTCAGAGATTTGCTGATACTTTGAATCATAAACCAAATGATACTTTCAAGTAAAAAGAGTCCCCCAAGAAAGAGACCCAAGTAAAAATGCGTCTCAAACTGTATTGCTCCCAAATCAGACTGTTTCGTATCTCATGTATAAAGATCTTCCCAACAGCAGGGAGAAGCTGAGGTTCTTTTTCTTCTCCCCACCTCCTTACCTAGGATATTTCTCCATCCCATACTAGCTCACCTTGTGAGGCTATTTAATGTGGGGATTTGAATGGCCAGACAGGCTGGGTTAAATACTGACTCTCCCTTTTACCCGCTATTAGATTTTAGGCAAGTCGGTCAATATCTCTACATGTTAGTCCTTACTTGTAAAACAGAAACAACAAGAGGAACCTACCTCCCTATAGAGTCATTGTGAATAGTAAATATATGAATTCATGCAGGGTTCTCAAAACAGTGCCTGGTGCATAGTAAGATCTCAATACATGTGAGCTATTATTGTCTTACTCTTCTCGCTTCCCTCTTTCCCTCTATGTTTTCAGATTTTTAAAAAAAAATATAACAATTTGGCCCGGATTGATGAAGCTGAAAAGTAAATAAATAGCAGGTGCAGGCGGAAAGCAGATGGAATTCACTCTGGGTTTCCTTTCCTGTTAGCTTTGGACAGGTTTGCTGTTTGCATAACTTGTTCTCTGCCTTTTCCCAAACAGCCCCTGATGAGTCTCTATGTTTGTTATTTAGTTCACAAGTGATTTTCACTTCTTTCTTCTAGCTATCCGATCCCTTCCTTTCCCTCAATATTAATAAGTCATCATTTGTATTTGCTATGTGTCAGGTACCCTCCATGCTTCCTCTTATATAAAACTCACATGGTCCCTAAGATAGAGGGATAATTATTTCCTTTTTACAGATGGAGTAATTGAGATTCTATAGAGATAATCTCCTAAATGTCTGCTTGTGATTATCTAATATTTATGTGATTTTAAATAAATTAGGCAGGCTTCAAATTGCTTCAATTTGAAAGGGGAAATGTTAACTTCAGAAATTCTCTCTTGTAGAAAATAGAGGAAATGCCACTGTGTTTGCAGAATGTTTATGTTTTAACAAAAACCGTAGCTTAGCCGAAAGATTAACTTTTAGAAAACAGGATGCAGGCTGAAGAATGTTTGATTCATTGGAAATATTATCCTAAGAGAAGAGAGTTGGATCAACTGGAATGAGATGCTCCTTTCTTCACCTGGTCTCAGGAGGAAATAAGCCAATGAGCAGTGAGGCCTTCATACAATATAAGGGCCTCATTGGGAGAGGCCCAATATGGAGCTGCTTCTGCTCTGGTGACAGGGTTTATGAGGTCTGAGCTTTGTGCTCTGGGGCTACTGCATCTGGTACTGTACTCATGTTGCCACTGTAGTGTCCCGAGACCCAATTCTTTCCCCCCAGGTCTTCCCAGGACAGAATGTTGGGATATTCTTTACTTCTATAGACCAGCTTCCTATGATTTCTTATATGTTCTCTTTTTCCTCATATCTACATGTACATGTGGCTTTGCAAACTCTGTTCTTAGCAGGACTGAGTGTAAATGTATCCGTCAGTTTTTATCTAGGCTATGCTGGATAAAAAACAATCTCAAAACCTTATCAACGCAAATTTAATCTTTACATTTCTTGAAGGTTTTGGGTCAACTACAGCCCTGTGAGAACTTAGCCGATTAGACGTGTTTTCCTATTCTGCAACCTAGGCTGAAGGAGGAGCCACTATCTGGGACATGCCATTTTCAGAGAGGTGGCCCAGAATGAGAGAACCCGGGCAAACCATGCAATCAAATTGAAAGCTTCTGTTCATGTGAGACTAGAATCATGTTTGCACATATAAGACTGACTGGGATATGTCACATGGCAAAGCCATGGGAAATGGGGCTGGGGAAGCATCACAGGGGTGGGGAGGGAAGAAATCATTGTGAACAGATACCATACAACAATAAAGGATGTTGGACTTGCCATTTTAAGAGGTCATTATCATCAAACTATGGATTGGTTTTCCATCCTCGGGCCAATCACCAGTGCTCAGAGAAAGGGGATACACTAGCATTAAAGAAAGGGAAAAACAAGAATGCATGAGAATGCATGGATAAGGCATGCGAATTTACTAAGCCTATGTTAACTAAATGTTGACCTATTGCTTTTTTCCCCTTATTATTAACCTCTTTATTATCATCACCTTCACTTTAACACCTCTCTACCATTGTTACCACCAATATTAGCATCATCATCTTTATTACCTTAATAGCTTTCCCGCTTTCATCAGCATAACCATCTCCATCATCTTTATTCTTCTTTGGGACATAGTCCTCTTCATCATCTGCACTATTGTCTGTATTACATTTACTCTAAGCATTGTAAATTACGGAATTCTCTCCAACATCTATTCTTCCTCTTAACTACTGTGTAGAACACATGGAATTTGAGGAATTAAATTCTCCACCCTCAGCTAAAGAAGTTGGAAGTGATTTCAGTAAGCCAACAAACAAGTTATCAGGATAATAGTTATTATGTCCTATTATACTTATTGGTTCAGGAAGAATAAGTGATCCAAGTTTGTCCAAAGAAAGGTTCAAACTCTGGATCACTCAAAAGAAAAGAGATGATCCATCTCTCACTGGGCATCTATAAGGAAGTACATAGCTCAGGATATTTCTGGAAAGCACCTTGTGACTATAAAAGGAACCAGCCTTAGGATGAAACCATGCTGAAGTAGAAAGAGGAGACAGGAAACACTACGTGTTTTCTTTTGGTTTGTTTTTGCTCTATTGGATCAATTCTGACCTTAAGCTTGCCCTATGTACATTTTGTGTATTTGGTGCAGTAAGTTTCCTTTATTGTCTATGTCTGAATTTGTTTAACTACAAAAACCATCCAAAATTATAAGTTAGAACTAATGATGGCCACTAACTCCATCAAAATAAATATCACTAATTCCACAACTGCTACCATTTCAATGTCTGCCTCTACAACATCTCTGGGGTCCTTGATTGGACATCAAATTATAGATATGAAGGAAAGAAGTGCAGAAACATGGTAAGGAGATATTTTGTTTTCTGTTAATATTTTTGAAATTTTGAAAAAAAACCCCACTTGTTTTTCCTGCATCTTTCATAACAGTAAAAGCAATCTTGGACATGTATAATACATTTTATGTTCCAAAACGAATAAAGTGATTTTATATCTGAAAAAGTTTTTTCTTTCTTTCTTTTTTTTTTTTAAAGATGTTATTTATTTATTTGACACACAGAGAGAGGTCACAAGTAGGCAGAGAGGCAGACAGAGAGAAAGGGGGAAGCAGGCTCCCTGCTGAGCAGAGAGTACAGTGTGGGACTCGATCGCAGGACCCTGAGATCATGACCCGAGCTGAAGGCAGAGGCTTAACCCACTGAGCCACCCAGGTGCCCCCTGAAAAAAATTTCTAAAAAAATAGTACTGAGTGTATAGGCAGCCAGGTGGTGGGATGGGAAATGCACTGCATGGGCTTCCTTCTTAACTAAGAATCTTAGTTAAGAATGTGAGCCACTAATTTGCACCTGACCTTGGACAAGTTCCTGTCCACTCTGGACTTTGGTGTCTTTATCTCTAAATAGATAGAGTTAGCCCAGGTTTTCACTAAGGAGCCTGAGATTCTAAGGTGGATTTCAGGTTTTTTGAGCAGTGGGGGAATGTATTTTAATGGATTTAGTATTTCTGGACAAGCCAGGCATCTTATTTCAGGGGCTTATAAGTTTATAAAAATAGAAGTAGAATCATAGTCTCTTAGAGTCACAAAGGACCATCGGGATCACCTAATCCAACTCCCTTACATTTGAGATAAGGAAACCAGGGTCTAGAGAGGTTAAGTGACTTACCCAAAGGCACCCAAGCAATTTTGTGGCCATACCCTTCACCTGTTCTTTTTGACCTTAACTTTATCTGATTTTCTTGAGTTAATCTTACTCTGACATCTCTTTTAAATTGAGAATTCCCCAGTGACAGGTTTTTTTTTTTTTCCCCCTAACACAGCAAATGAAACACAAGGCCATAAGTTCTTCAAAAATGGGACTATGACTTGGTTATTTCTGTAGTCTCCAAGCCATTTAGCCGGGCAATCAAGGTAAATTGGGAAAATGAACCTCAGTGAGAAATAAAGTCATTTCAACCACTCTCCTCCTTCTATAATGCTTTCTCTTAATGATTCCATAGAAGTTGGTTGTGTGACTTTTTAACCTTTAAAGAATTCAGTTGGATACTCATTGCAGATCTGAGACTGTATTCCAAATATTTAGAAGATGGTAGAGAGAGATTAAGAAAGTCTCCTAAAGTCATCTGCATTTGTATACCATGGGCTCCTTGTACTTGTCTCAAACTTGCCTTCCACTTTCTCTCTCTCTCTTTTTTTTTTTTTTTTTTTGAGTGGGAGAGAAAAAAACTGAGAGAGAGAGAGATGGAGGAGGAGCAGCGGGAGAGAGAATCCCAAGCAGGTTCCATGCCCGGCACAGAGTCCAATGTGAGGCTTGATCTGACTACCTGATATGACCTGAGCCAAAACCAAGAGTCATACTTGCAACTGACTGAGCCACACAGGAGCCCCTGCCTTTCACCTTTGATATAGCTGTCAGGTAGTAGTCATTGATAACAGACATTAATGGTTATTTGATTGTTTCACCGTGAAATTGTCAGCTCTGCCAGTTAATAACCTATTAACCTTCTTTATCTAAAGCAAGGAGGGGGCAGGTCCTCCGTGACCTTTGCTGACCTGCAGAAGCTGAGAATGCACAGAGAGATTTTATTTTACAATTACAAGGAATCATGCAAATAAGGGCCATTTGAAAGTGGCTCCCTGGAGTCCTTCCTTTGGACTGAGATCTGTAGTGGAGGTCCTCAGTTTATTCTGCTGTGAATGACCGAATGACCTGCAGGGGTCACAGTAGTATCACACACAAAGCTCCAGGAAAAAAAAAAATCTGTAAATCTTCTGAAAAACCATACTTCAGGATCTCTGTAGGGAGCTAGAGACCCATCTCCTGCTCCATTTTCTCTCTGAAACTAACAGACCAAGCTGAATATGGATGAGCTTACATCTCTATGACCTTTTTTGCCTCTTCTTTCCTTTCAGATACAAGCAAGGTCAAAGCTGCAGAACGTGAGTCTCATAGACCACCCTTCCAGATGCTAGCATGTCAGGAAAGCAGCTGTGGCTTCAAGGATTGAAGGTCAGGAGACCTGGGTTCAAGCCCCTGTCCTGCCATTTCCTGGTTGTATCACTTTGTCACTCAGTGTTTGTTTTATTCATCTCTTTGGTGGGATAATGCCCACTTCAGGAGGTGAGTGTAACTGCCGTAAATAACATAGGTGAAATGTTTTGTCCACGGCTGGTGCTCAACAAATAGTATCTGTCACTGTTATAATTTTAACAGCAGCCAGGTTGTGAGGAAATGTTGCTGAAGACTACTAAATTCAACAAGAGCATTTGCCTAACTTTAGGATGCACAGAAATGTCACTTGGGGAGCTTATTAAAACACAAATTCTAGACATTGGCCCCAGAGAGTTAGATTCAGTAGGAGTGAGTCTGAGAATCTACATTTTTAACATGAGCTCCAGGTGATTCTGATGCAGGTGGTTCATGATCCACCCTTTGAGTAAAATGTTGTGAAGAGGAAAATGAGCAGCAAGCAGGCTTAGCAAATATTTGTTGGTGCATTGATTGACTCATTGGGGACGCTAGCTCTCACCTGTAGAGGAGACTGAAAGTAAGCATCATTTTATCCCTGTAGTAATCAAGAAATCTCTTCGTATGTCTAATTGCATCCTTGCCTGCAGTACCCAAAGCCTGTTCCTCTTGGTAAAAATGAGATCGAGTGATCAGCAACCCCATTATAAAAACTCCTTAGATATTTGCCGTGAGCAGTCACGTCATCTCTTAGTCATCTTAGGTTTTCACAAGACGTCCCCTTAATTTGTTATTTCAAGGCCCTACTAAGACTCAATAAGTGATCTTCAATGAATAAAGTCCTGATAAAACAAGAATAAAGTATCAGAGAATATCGGAAGTCAGTGGAACCTTGGAGATTTTTGAACATATGTTTCTCATTGGACAGATGAGCAAATTAAGACCCAGAGGTCCCATCACACATCAGTGGCAGGATAGAGATTTAGACCACTGTGTTCCCGCATTCCATTTCAGTATTCTCACTGCTAACATGACATGGCTTCTAATTCATTTTACACCAGTGAACAATTTCCCAGGCACTGTGCTAGGCACTTTCAGGAATGGGGAGAAGTGTTGACCTAAAACAAATAGCCCCTGCATTAAAGAACTCTGGTGGAGGAAGCATAAAACCAACAGACAATTGACAAATAACAATAACAATGGCGACATAGGTCCAAGATCTAATAGTGTCTGAAAGAGCCTAAACATGGTCTTTCAATTCATTCAATAAATACACATTTATGGCAGGCTTCCATACTACATGCCAGTCTTGTGCTAGGCATTTGTTATGTAATGATGAGTGGGCCTTCCACCATGCAGTGTAGTAAGTCAAGCAAGGAGCGTAAAGCCCATTCTTTTTTTCTTTTAATTTTTAAATATTTTAATTAACATATAATGTATTATTAGCCCCAGGGGTACAGGTCTGTGAATCCCCAGGTTTATACACTTCACAGCACTCACCATAGCACATACCCTCCCTAATGTCCATAACCCAACCTCCCCTAACCCCCTACCTCCAGCAACCCTCAGTTTGTTTTGTGATGTTAAGAGTCTCTTATGGTTTGTCTCCCTCCCGATCCCATCTTGTTTCATTGATTCCCTTCCTACCCCCCAAAGCCCCCACATTGCCTCTCCACTTCCTCATATCAGAGAGATCACATGACAATTGTCTTTCTCTGATTGATTTATCTAGTTCCATCCATGTTGTCGCAAATGGCAAGATTTCATTTCTTTTGGTGACTGTATAGTATTCCATTGTGTATATATACCACATCTTCTTTATCCCTTCATCTGTTGATGGACATCTAGGTTCTTTCCATAGTTTGGCTGTTGTGGACATTGCTGCTATAAACATTGGGGTGCATGTGCCCCTTCGGATCACTATGTTTGTATCTTTAGGGTAAATACCCAGTAGTGCAATTGCTGGGTCGTAGGGTAGCTCTAATTTCAACTTTTTGAGGAACCTCCATGCTGTTTTCCAGAGTGGTTGCACCAGCTTGCATTCCCACCAACAGTGTAGGAGTGTTCCCCTTTCTCTACATCCTCACCAACATCTATAGTTTCCTGACTTGTTAATTTTAGCCATTCTGACTGGTGTGAGGTGATATCTCATTGTGGTTTTGATTTGAATTTCCCTGATGCTGAGCGATGTGGGACAATAAAGCCCATTCTTAGAGCCCATGGTCTAGAGATTTTCTGCTCCCTCTCTTTAAGCAGAGACCAACTGGCTTGCGGCCATCCTGCGAATTTCAACAGGAAAAATAAAGCAAATGTTCTTTCTTACCTAACAAAAGTAAAGGCATAATCCATGTTAAGTCAAATCAATCTTTCCTTACTCTCGGGAAGTCCAACAGCTGAAGGACCCCTAAAGATGGATAGCCCATCTTGAGGCTGTAATTACATTTGCCACAATTATGTTCCCGGGAGTCAGATTCTGGGGCAACGAGAGAAGGAAACACATCGCTGTTGCCCCCACCCACGTTAAATGTTGAATTATCTTACAGTTGATAGTTCCCGAGATTCCTCGACCTTTAAATGCCGAACGCTACATGCCTTTTGAATTTTAATCAATTTATTTTTTTCAACTGGAAATGTCAGACTTCTGTATAGAATTACTTGGTGCTGCTGATGTGACAAAGACTCAAAGTTCAGTGTCTGAAGTCATGGAAGAGCAGAGGAACCCGCGTGCATCAAGAGACATCATTTGCAGGCAGCCAAATAAGGAAGTGAGAGAACATATATTTTTCATTAGCTTTCATTTAGAGGTTCTGGGACCTGAATTTGTCTCCTATCCCCCAGCATGACTAAAGCTAGTGGGGATTGCTAATGACTTGGAGCATGTCACAAAGAAAGCTGAAGGGGGATTGTAGATTTTTTACTTCTAAAGTACCTTCTATTCTGTCTGAAGATAGAATAGCATTTATTCTTTCCCCAAACTCTGTAACAGAAGAGTTATGATTCCTATTTTTATAGAAGAGCAAACTGAGGCTCGAAGAAACTTGCTATTTGCTGCAGAGCTTATAAGGGACAGAGCACAGATTACACTGTGAAATGCTGACCTCCAAAATGCTAGCTCTGGCCACGATGTTAACTTCCTGACCTGAGCTAATGTTCCTTTATCCATTCCTTAGAATGAGAGTCTGTCTTCAAAAGCACTTAAGCTGCACACAGCTGCCTGGTTTCTGGCACCGAATTTCCATCTGCTCTGGGCTTAACTGACCGAGAGCCTTCACATTTGTATGTTTTTGTATTCAGATAACTAACATCTACAGTATTTGTCTTCGGTGAAAAGAAAAATCATATCTAGCATGTTCTCTTCCATATGGTTACCAGTTTGACCACCAGGAAAGATGCGTGACATACAGTAGATGCTTAAAAGTGTTTGTTGATTTTTTTTTTCTTTTGGTAGTTGTCTCTGTGTGTGTTTCTCTTTTCCTTTCTTTCTCTCTCTCCCTCTTCTTTCGACATGTGGTCCAACATTTATCTCTAGGTTAAGAAAATGCCAGACTGATCTTAGAAATTCATGGGTCTCCCCCCTTCACTGAAGCCACGGTAATTTCCCTGGCTGGCTAAATAAAGCTAACATTTAAGTCACAGAACAGGCCCCGAGGTAATAATGGAGAGGGAGGACTTCAGTAATCACTGACTAGTTTCACCTTTTAAGAAAAGGCTGTGTGACCAAGTTCACAGTTCCGCGACTCTCCAGCTCTCCCAGATGCCCACTTTCTGTCTAGAGAACTATCTGCCCAGCAGGCTCCGCAGACTGTAAATTCCTGGGCTGGAGTGGGCTTGTCCTGGGCTGTCACTGCGTCCCGGCTCCATCTCCCCACACAGGGAGGTGCTAAAAGCTTATTTAAGCAGCTAACACCAGACAAGCTCGGGACCCTTAGCTGACTTTTCCATCAACTGGTCCCTTGAGGAAAGAAACCTGCCAATGCCTCAACCTCTCTTTCCAGGTTCATTTGTTGCCACTTACTCTGTCTTCTGCTCACAGGGTTAAGCTCAAAGGTGCACAGTGGCCAAGCAGATAATATAAACGTGTGCATCAGTACAAGGGAAGTAGAATGGATGCTGCCTATGTTACTCGCTTCAGCAGCGTGTGACCAGCGGGAAAGGGGGCCCAGTGCTGCCATAAATTCCAACCTTTCAGGAAGACCCTGATAGCTTATATATGTGAAATCTGTCAGCAGTCTAGGACGTTCTTTAGAAGAACATTATTAGGGACGCCTGGGTGGCTCAGTTGGTTAAGCAGCTGCCTTCAGCTCAGGTCATGATCCCAGCGTCCTGGGATTGAGTCCCACATCAGGCTCCTTGCTTGGCAGGGAGCCTGCTTCACCCTCTGCCTCTGCCTGCCTCTCTGTCTGCCTGTGCTCAGTCTCGCTCCTCTCTCTCTGACAAATAAATAAATAAAATCTTAAAAAAAAAAAAGATCATTATTATCTTGTTTTATGAATATATACCTATATATGTGTATGTATATATCTATCTATCTATATATGTGTATGTATATATAGCTTAATGATGAGTCAATGAATAAAAAGTTTGTTTTTTTTTAATTTCAAAAAAACAAAAACAAATACAAATACAGGTTCCAAATGCCCTAAAATTAGGTGTGTGGCTGTAGAAAACTCTCTTCTTTAGTCCTGGAATTCTCTGTTATCTATGGTTTTCTGACCCTTGGATTTGCTTTCTGCTGTTTCCTGGATCGCTATCCACAGCCTAAGATGCCACCTTCCAGCTGGGACTGACCTTTCTCTCCTCTGAGTTCCCATAACATGTCATACGGATTTCGCTCAAGGGTGATACTTTGTGGACGTTTAGTTCCCTGGTTCTTATTCTTCCTGTATCATCTGTCTCAAGAACTAATAATATCTCTGGAAACAAAACTGGAATAAATGGATGAACAAATGAGTTAATGAGCAAATAAAAAGACAGTGTGGTGTGATTAAAAAACAAAACAAAACACGAACCTTGGAATTAGGCTTTGGTCTTTGGGTTTAAATTTTATTATTATTGTTTATTTATTTATTTATTCGAAGATTTTATTTTTAGGTAATCTCTACACCCAACGCGGGGCTCAAACTTACAACCCCGAGATCAGGAGTTGCATGCTCTAGTGACTGCGTCAGTTAGGCACCCCAGGTTAAAGTTTCAGATCTACCTCTTACTAACTTTGTCATCTTGGAGATAGTACTCTTATTGCCTGAAAAGAAAGACAAAGATATCTACACGGCAAGGTTGTTGTGATGATTAAAGAGAATTAGGTTCAGAACCTGGACCTACACTCATTGTTCCTACTGCAATGTTTTTCGAACATGGCTGATCATAAGAATCAGAGCCATTTATTAATCATCTTGATTCCAGGGCCCAGCCAAAGCATATTGAATTAATGTCTCTAGGGGAAGAGCTGAGGGATGTGTGCTCTTATAATCAGGAGAGCTTGGAAAATAAAGCACATTCATTGTTACCTTTTTTATATTTCCAATAGCAGTCTTCTGGATGTTTTAAAGTATTTCAACCTGCTGGGGTCAGTCATCCTTACTGCTAATATTTAAATAAAAATGGAATAAGTTCTGAAATTTTTCCATAGTCTGATTATGAGGGTGTTCAAAGTAAAAGCAGCCACTGAGGATTTATATATAAGAGATTTCCTTTAAAAGTTGCTAAAATTTTTATTTCTTGATTCCTTAGGATCCCATTAAAATGTTAGCACCATAAGGACAGGGATTTTGTCTGAACTGTTTGTTGCTATGTCCCATTAGCTTAGAACAGTGCCCAAAACATAGATGTTCAATATATTTTCTGTTAGGACAAGATAACTCAGTTCACAGCATTTATGCTTGAATATCAAATTATTTTTCTTCCTGGCCCCTCAATCTCAGATAGCACCTGGAATAGAATCATACAAAGGTCACTTCCAGTCCCAGCTCAAAACTTCAATAGGTGGAAATTTAGCTGGATAGTTGATGGTTCTAACACGATCTATTTATCTTCTTATTAGTCACATCACAGACTGTGTGTCCAAGCACATGCCTTCATGATGTATAGGACCAAGGGATGGATAAGAAAGATGGAATATAAGTATTAGTATGGCAATTCTCCATGGCAGGCCCCAGGAATGTATCTGATCCTGAATCATGAATTTTTCTTTGTTAAATCACAATGGAAAAGAGTAGAGGTAGAAATGACTTATTTAATCAATTGGTATTTTATACTAGTAAAACAAATAAACAAAAACCAAACAAACAAAAAATACAATAGTAGGGGTGCCTGGGTGGCACAGTCAGGTGAACGTCTGAGTCTTGGTTTTGGCTTGTGATCTCAGCGTCATGAGATTGAGCCCCACATCAGGCTCTGTGCTCAGTGTGGGGTTTGCTTGAGATTCTCTGTCCCTCTCCCTCTGCCCTCCTGCTCTTGCTTTCTCCCTTTCTCTCTTTCTAAAATAAATCAGTCTTGGGACACTTCGGTGGCTCAATCAGTTAAGCATCTGCCTTCTGCTCAGGTCATGACCCTAGGACCCTGGGATGGAATCCTGCAGTGGGCTCCGTGCTTAGCAGGGAGCCTGCTTCTCCTTCTGCCTGTCACTCCCCTGCTTGTGCTCTCTCTCTCTTTGATAAATGAATGAAATCTTAAAAAAAAAAAAAAAACACCTTAAAGAAACTAATTATAAACTAGGAAAAGAAAAAGCATATTCTGTTGAATATACATCTTTTATTCACACAATTGAAGGGAGCAATATTATGACAACCTTCTGATTGAATCAGGAGTTATCTGTAATTTTATAATTTATGAAAAAGAATTAAGTATATAATGAAATGAAAATGCCCTTTGCCAAAGGAGAAGGAGACAAGGTAAGAATTAGCTAGTGGGTGGCCAAGACCCAAAAAACCATAAATAAATAATCGAAAAACAAGTAAATAGATGAATACATACATAAATAACAAGCACACGTATTTCAGGATCAGGAAATACTGAAAATGTAGCTGAATGATATCATGGGGAAAGATAATTTAAGATTTCATAGTCATTTGAAATAAAAGACTTTTAGTTATTTTTTTTTCTTGTTCTAGTCTGATTTCCCTGGTCGAATAATTTTTTTCCCCTCCTTTTCAAACTTGCCCTATGATAGAATTATACACCCATGCCCTTTTGCCATGTGTCTTCGTGGCAGTAGGTAGAGCAGGCGGAGTACACATACCCCCCTCACCCCTAGCCCCATTCACTTGAGGCTTGGCCATCTGGCTACCTATGGCCAATGATACATCAGCAGACACCCCATGAACAGAAGCTGTAAATGTGCTTGCTTGAGTCGTCTCAGTTTCTTGTGCTTTTGCCAGCCACCATGAGAAGATCATGCCCTGGATAGCTTCTGGGACCATAATGAAGCCTTATGACATGAACGACACCCAACCTATGGCAGAACACCCCCCATCTCCTCTATGGGCAACCCATAGACCAGAGAGTGAAAGAGCCAGCATGGTAAATGATTTTGCTGTAAAACAACCAAGATTTTATGCAATATCATCGCAGTAATATTTGGCTACGATAGTCTGCATACACCTGTTATTCCTGATGAGAACTACATATTATTGTTCAAGGTGATGTTCACCTCACCAGAAGGGCCCCAGCCTGCTGAATACATGAACTTGGACCATAAGAAGTGATGTCATTTACAGTGTCCATGGCAGAACCCCATGCAGTTGCTTGTGACAGACAGGGTGGCACATACACAGAGATTAGCCATGAGCTCTAAATTTTGATGAAACCTATTTTTACATTGAACATGAACTGTAAACGGAAATAGGGCCATATGACATTATGCTCAATTTATTAGCAAGAAGAGGTAGATTAGCTGCAATGATAAATCTAAAATCTCAGGGGTTTAGCAAAAACTCGGGTATATTTCTCTCTCATGTAAAGTCCAGAGGACTCTCCAGACCAAATATTCTCCATGTGGTGACTCAGTGATGCAGGCTGGTGGAGGCTACACCATACCTCACCTGCGCCTTGTGGAACACATGACTCTCACGGCCAGTGAGTCAGGTAAAAGGAGTGCAGAAGGGTCTTACAGAGGCTATTAAATATTGCGTCTCAAACATGAGGCACAGCACTTCCTCTCACAACCCGTTTACCAGAACTAGACGCAAGGTTCTATCTGAATAACTACAAGGCAGTAAGGAAATGTAACATTATCCTGCTTATGGAAGGAGAGAGCAACCAAATCTGTGTAAACACCAGAAATCCCAACCACAAAACCATCTTGTTCTTTGTGATTAAGTGGAGAAGGTATTCAGCGGACTTTCAGTATGCTATTGTCAGCAATTACTATGTCAAATGCGACGCATGACAAACTTTAGCTGATTGATGAGTGAACACAATTTTTAAAAAGTATCCCAGAATATAACTAGTGACTACAAATTTAAAGTGAGACCTGTATGAACATGAAAGAATATTCACAATGAGTTCTAAGTGGTGAAAACCTCCAAGAAATTACTGTCTATACCTCAGTCTGGGGTAATAAACCTGTCTGGTATAATTGGAGTCCCTCACAGAGGAAGGCACAACCTTTTGAGCCCTTTTGGGAGTAGAATTGTAAAGGATGTGAGGTAGAAGGAAGGAGCATTTTAAGTCTCCCTGTGGACCTAAATTGCTCTGGGGTAGATAAAACATCCCCAAATTGCTCTGAAGCTATCCAAGCATTAAAGATTCCATGCAACAGAGAGCAGTGTTAAACTGAAACAAGACACTGTGTAGACATGGCAGACTCCCGGGGGAAACAACCAACTCTGCTTGAGAGGTCATGGTCGGCAAGAGGAGCACTGATCACGGGAGTTTGTAGCCACGGCTCACAATGCAGGATCCAGGCAATGTTCGTCTACCATATAATGAGCTAGACTCTCCAATAAGACATCAGTGCCCAAAGTACTAAAATTGTGAATTGGACAAAATAACCACAGGGACAATAAAACTATTTTATAGGCTTAGAAAAATAGAAAGTAGTGTTTCAAAATGAGGCATGCTATCCAATTTGTGGGTCCATACAGGAAGAAAAATTGGCAATACTTAGGGAGTTAACAAGAGAGCACTAGATGAAAACCCTGCCTTATGTCTTGAGTACGCTTTTATTTATAAGGTCTACATTGGGTATAAAAAGTAAGATCTGCCTGGGAAGTAATGTTGTCTAGACAGGACTCCCAGAAGTATCATTTTACTTTTGTTCTTCCAAGAAATTGTGTTAAATTTGTAATTACCCCAAACATCCACACCTCCTGAGTGTAAGCTGCTGGATTGAAAGGTGCCATTTTCCCAGCTCAGATCAGAGTCCTAAAGACTAGTTCATTGCAGCTTCTGTAAAACTTGCTGGTTTTGCTCTAAGGAACAATAGATGCCATAGATGACCACTCCTGAGATGGTGAGAAAACATGAGTTGGTTCCAGTAATGGACGGAGAAACTGTATGTCTCTATGATAATAAAGTGACATGTATTTCTGAAAGTGCTCCTGGGAGGTCTCCTGCCTTTAAGGTTACAGGATACCTAACTGTTAGCCTCTCTTTATCAGCTGAGGGTCAACGATGTACCTCAGAAGGAGTCTACAAGGTTTGGCTCAAATGGTTTAAGGTAAGAGAGTATCATTCTTGAAGACAACATCTTGAAGTGAATTAGAACTTATTTCATTTGTAGGTCATCTTGCATAAAGTTGAAACTGCATGAACCCAATATTATACAATATAACACACACACACAGATGGGTTGACTGTTGTTTCACTGACCTTATGGTGCCAGAAAACAGTAGCTTCCTACTTTAAGTTACCATGGAATTCTAACCAAATGAAGGATTTCTATACCTGGAAGAACACATCATTCAGCTTTTTTCAAATAATAAGGAAAATTAAATGATAAAGGTGCCAGAGACTCTTGGAAAATTTTCCCTTGAAAGCCTAGATATTTTAGCCATTTTCACGCTTTTAATTGTTCCTTCATCTGGGGACAAGAATTGGCTCCATACATTGTTGCATAGAGACATGGAACATAAAGTACGCGTCCTTCAAGTCTTTGAAGAATTTGTGTGTAAATTAACATGAAAGGAGTGAAAAATACTGAGAAATTCTATAGTCTTTTTGTCTTATGTCATGATATGATGTTTCATGCTTACTACTTTGTCACATTCCTGTTAATGAACAGGAGAGCCCTGATCTACTTTGCAATGTTTTTGCTAGAGAAGAGGGGGAGCTCCACCCACAGAGCCCCATCCACAAAAGGAAGAGCTGGATGTGGATGGTGCTACTGTCAGGCATGTTGAGTCAGTGAAAGACTCAGGTTCCTCATCCCCCAGGAGAAGAAATGGGAAGGTTTGGTCTTCTGAGGTTAAAAAGAGGGATGAACCTTCGTTGTTCGCCCCTTCTAAGATGGAAAATGAAGGAAGTGTCTTCATTACTTCTGGAGATGAAAAAAAAAGAAAAAAAAGAAAAAAGAAAGAACGAACGAAACCACCCCAGGAACAGGCCAAAAAGCAATTCAGATTTTTTGTTTTTGTTTTTTTCATTTTGTGCAATGTATTCTTGGGCAGAATATAAAAATATTTTACTAAAGACACAGTTTTTCCTTACGGGTGTCATGTGTGTCTTCTAACACATCCATTCACTGCCTTATCAAAAACAATCAAGTGCATCTTTACTGATCTCCAGAACACTCACCTTCCTCTAATAATCAGAAAATTCTTCCCTTTCCCCCTTGTCACATTTCCCTATTATTCCTCATGTTTAAATTATTTATCTCATTCCCATCTTACCTCTGAAAGATTTTCCTTCTTCTCTGTCACTAAGTCATGAAGTTCAGACATTTTCCCTTGAAGTACGCAACATACTCTCACAGAGATCTGAGGTCCTGACGGGACTTAAATCACAGCATTGCTGTGAAACCTAAAATTGAAAGTGACAGAAAAAAAAATGTTTTAATTGGGGAGGGGGTTCATAGGCTTCCTCTTCACTTTCATTTCTCTCTCTCTCATATTTTCTTCCCAGTGGGGAAGAGTGAGGTGTTATTTTATCCATGTCCTTCAAACCAAAATAGAAATGCTATGTAAATTTAAATATTCCAGCTCACCGAAGTCCCTGCTTGGCCAGTATAGCACCTGAGTTTTTTCAGGCTAAGTGCTCATGGTCTCTAATCTCCCCCCAAATCTAGCCCATCTCTAGCAATGAATGCCTGTGCATGCCTATGTCCACCACACACACAAAATCTCCTTTCTCCTCACCTGAGAATTAATTATTTTCATCTCTTTTCTGGAGTTTACTCAGGAAATGAAATATTTCTCCATTTTTTTCCTAGGTTTTTCTTTTTATTGTGGTAAAATATAATAAAATATAATAAAATATTTTTCATTTTAACTATTCGTAACTGTACAGCTCAGTGATGTTACATACATCCACAATGTTGGCTAACCATCACCACTGTGTCTACCCAAAACTTCTTCATGATCCTCAACAAATACTCTGTACCCATTCAATGAAAATTCCTCTTTGTACTTTTCCCTCAGCTTGGTAGTGACCTCCATTCTACTTTCTGCTTCTGACTTTGCTTATTTTAGGTACCTCATGTGAGTGGAGTCATGCAATATTTGTCTGTCTGCATCTGGCTTATTTCACTAAACATGCTGTTTTGAAGGTCCATTCATGTTTTAGCATATATCAAAGGTTCATTCTTTTTTTTTTTTTACACTGCATAATATTCCATTATGTGTGTATATCTCTATATATCTCACATTTTGTTTATTCATTAATCTGTTGATGGGCACTAGAGCTGCTTCTACATTTGGGTTATTGTGAATAATGTTACAGTGAATATTAATGTAGACATGTACACACACACACCTTGCCTAGCTAACTCTTTGTTGTTTTGAATCTCTCAGCTCAATATCATGCCCTCACCAGCACATTCTCTGCCCCTTTCCTGACCAGGTCAGTCCTGCAACATAGATCACCTTTACCACTCTACACAGATCAGCATAGGCGACTATGTGTTTACAATGTGATGTGAGAAATGGCATAAGCCTACTACACTGTGGTGCACTTAGTAGGACCTCCAAAACTGTCCATTGAGCATGCTAATAGGAGACACTTGGAGTGTCATTTTTCTGAATTAATCATTATCTAATCTAACACTGGCATTAAAATAGTGAGTTGCACTGGTAGGCAAAGACCGTAAGACAACCATCATGAACAAAATGACAAAAATGACTCAAGAGAAGAAGTGTCCCTCCCTTGGTAATCACAAGCACCATTCCCATATGAAAATGAACTTGGCCGAGGACTATTGATTTTCTCTTTGCTTTATTCCTGGTTTTGTACTGAGACGCCAGCTCTCAAGAGGAAGAATGCCCTGCTCCAATTCTGTGTGGCCTTGGTTTACCTCCAGCTCAAACATGTCTGCCTGGCTGTCAGATTTAATTAAAGGGCAAGACAATAGCAACAACAACAGAAGCAGGAGAGTTGAGAGACCTTGCTTGTTTTGTGAAACAGAATATTTAGAAGGGATTTTCAAAAGGCAAATGAGAAGAGCAAAGATCACCAGAGCATCACACAGCTTGGCAGCAGTGGAGAAAGCAGCCCCACAGGTCTTTGGGTC
Source organism: Mustela putorius furo (assembly GCF_011764305.1). Taxonomy (NCBI): domain Eukaryota; kingdom Metazoa; phylum Chordata; class Mammalia; order Carnivora; family Mustelidae; genus Mustela; species Mustela putorius. Next base: position 393,554 of record NW_025421428.1, read on the forward strand.
CCCTGCTTTGTAGGCAGACAATGTGTAGGGGAAAACAGCTCTGTTCACTCTGTGTGTATGTGGAGAGGGCATGAGCCAGAATTTTTGGAAGGCAGAATTGGAAAGAAGGCTCCAAATAGTCAGATCTGTTCCTGTTCCATAACAGCTGCTGGAGATGTTCAGTCAGATGTGGTTGCACCCATAGCCCAGCTCAGCTCCTTACACTGGGTGGGCATGAACTGGTGGGCTAGGGCAACTGGGAGTGGGTTATGAGACCACCAGATGGTAGGGAAAGAGTAAGGAGTCTACAGTAAGAACAAGGTGGTGATGGTCATGCCAAAGGGCTACTGTGGGGCAGGCATTCAGTCTCCCTCATGATTTCTATCAGCACCCCCTTACTGCCACTAGTCACATTTTTCTCTTCCGCCTTTCCTCAGCAAATTCTTCTTCAATTTTAGCCCACAACCCTTCTTTTCTTCCTTATCCTGATTCAGCATCACAGTACCACAAATAAACTTTCCTTGTTACAAGAGAAAACATGTGTGGAGTAGGGTGAAAAATCGAGTGACAAAGCCAAAACTTTTTGTAATGATTTGGGGAGAGGAAAGGATAGGGACATTCCAGGGACTTTGTCCCATCACTCAGGATGACTTCTAAGAAAGTAACATTTTTTTTTTTTTTAAGTGGGGGGTTCTTCCACCTCCTTGAGTTTTTGCCTGAAAAACTTTCCAACCCTCAGAGAAAACCCTCTGAAAGAATACTGTGAGGATACATATATTTTTCATTTAGAGTCACAATTGCTAGCATTTCGTCCCATTTGCTTTATCTGCATATATACATGCATGGGCACATATGCATGCATAAGTAGGATTTTTCTCTGAAAGTTTTTTAAGATGTTATTTATTTATTTGAGAGAGAGCAAGCAGGAGTGGGGGAGAAGGGGCAGAGGGAGAGAGAGAAGCAGGCTCCTCGCTGAGCAGGGAGGGAGCCCATCCCGGGGCTCCATCTCAGGACACTTAAGATCATGACCTGGACCAAAGGCAGACACTTAACTGACCAAGCCACCCAAGTACCTGCCCTCCTTTTTTTAGAGGGAAGAAGAGAAAGAGAGCGGGGGGGCAAGCACACAAGTAGGGGGGAGGGGCAAAGGAAGAAGGAGGGAGCATCCTAAGCAGGTTACATGCCCAGAGCAGAACCTGACACAGTGCTCAATCTCCTAACCCTGAGATTGTGACCTGAACCAAAATTAAGAGTCAGTCACTCAAGTGACTGAGCTACCCTGGCATGCCTTTTTCTGAATCTTTTGAAAAACTTGTAGTCGTCATAATATTTCAATCCCAAACACCTTAGACTATATCAACATATAAAGCACAAGGTCCTTGTCATACGCAAGAAATTTAAGCCTGATGTGGTAATGCCTAACATGTAGTCTATATTAAAATTATCCTCGTGCTCCCCAACTATACTTCATAGCTCTTTAAATAAATCCGGGACAAGTTAAAGGTCTCCCAATGCATTTGGATATTATGTTTCTTTTTTGTCCTTTGATGTACAGTCCCCCGTTTATTCATGAATTTATGGATGTTTGTTGGTTTATGTATTTATTTATTTTAAAAAGATTTATTTACCAGTGTTGAAGAGGGAAGGGAGTGAGGTGAGGGAGAAAGATAGTGGGAAAGACAGAGAAGGGGACTCCCTGCTGAGTGTGCAGCCTGCCCTGGGCTGGATCCCACGACCCTGAGATCACAGCCTGAGCCGAATTCAAGTTGGCCACTCAACCAACTGGTTTTTATTAATGAGCAATTTTTTGAGAGTCCAGGCTATTTGTCCTGCAGAATTTCCCCAAACTTTGGATTTTCCTTTTTCCTCATGGATAGATTCAAGTTAAACATTTTGGGAAGGTGTTGTATAATAGACTTTGAATTACATTAGGAGGTACATAATGCCAGCTTATCCCATTACTGGTGTTGCTAAATTTGATCACTTGATTAAGGTCATTGCCCATTAGGTGTCCCCTTTATAATGACTCTCTTTCCTTAATTAAGAAGTTACCTGTGGGACGATGGTTTGAACCCTCATGAATATCCTGTTTTTAAAGATCCTTTTGCCCAATGACTTAAAGTTCTCCTGTTGAGCCATTATTTCTTGATGGTTACCAAATGTGACTTTCTATTCTATTATTTCAATAACATATATTAGTTTGTATTCTTTTGTAAAGAACTCTCCCTTTCACTTTCAAAGGGAGAGATGTAGATTGTGTCTTGAAGATAAGGCCCAAGAGTACATAGGAATAAAGCCCATAGAACTGACTGCTATCTTGCTTAAAATGTTCTACATGTGGTTAGATGATTTTCTCTATGATTGGTTTTCTTTGATGTGGGTTCCAAACACTCCAAATCTTTGGCTGTCCCAACATCATAGGCACCTATTTCTTTCCAGCTCTCTGAGGATGTAAAATCACCCACATTATATGAGGAATTTAGATCATCCACCCAGAATCAAAAGAATCAAAACCAATCTACTCTTGTAAATTATATACATGCGAGTCCTCATTAAGGATGAAGTTAACCCATTAGGGGACCAGTTTGTGGGGGAAATAGGGTGGAAGATTGTAGGATCCAGATGGGAACAGTTGTAGTAAAGGACATGAATAAGAGCTGTCAAGCCCATAAAATTAATAAAATCTTAAAAATACAGACGGTAAACTAGATTTAACTCTCAAAATGTGGTTTGCAGGACCCTGATCTGGCAGATAGAGACCAACAAGCGATCCTGTTGTGGTATTCAACAGTGAGTGACAAGACGACAGGGAAGCAGCCAGAGGTGGTTAGGGAAGGCTTTCAGAAGGAGGTGAGGACTGAGTTGGAACTTGAAGGATGAAGAGCTGCTGAATCACCTGCCTCCTTGTTCTTCCTCTTTCACCACCATCTTCCCCATGGATTGCCTACCTGTGATGAGACTCCATTAGATTTTGAGGTTGTTGAGAGCGATAGCTGCATCTTGACCATCCCTTTGTCTCCAGGATCAAGCTCGGTGCCTATACATCATCCATCATGGCTTCATGCATGTTTATTGGATTAAAAGGTATTTAACTTTTTACTTGTTTTGACCCCTCTTCCCTTTGTTTCTTAGAAAATGACGTTTCTGGTTCATTTGCATTTTCATTTACAGCCTGGTGGAGACTTAGTCAGAAGGCAAGGGAGTCCTTACAACTTGCTGGTTACTAGTTCAAATCATAGGGCCAGGCTGCCTTTAATTTCATGCTCTGTGCCTTTCATGTTCTCTTAACTTTTCTGTGCCTCAGTTTCCTCTTCTGTTAAAAGAGATTAATGACAGCATTTACCTCATGATCTGTGGGAGGATTAAACGAGTTAATATGAATGCAGTATGTAGATGGGTTCCTGGCAGCAAGCAGCTATTCACTGAATGCTGGCTATTACTGACATTACAAAGCTGGGCCTGGCCTCTTAGTGATGGTCTTGCACCTTCCCTGTGCAGGCTGGAGCAGGGGAAGAGGCACTGCTAGGAGCTGCTGACATTCATTTGGAAATTCTAACCAACTTCCTAGCTCCAGCCTTATTTGTTTGTTGTTTTAATCTCTCTGCCCTCAGCTGCTGCACAAGGAGAGGAGTTGATTGGCAGCATAACTGTTTAAAATCAATATAAGAAGCACTTGGAGATTAAAGCAATTTAAGCAAGGTACTGGCTGGGGCTGGGAGCTGAAACTGCTCTTGAAGGAAACAAGCAAAGGAGATGAAGAAAGCGGGTCAGAAATGAAACCGCGTGAAACTGAGTGGAGGTGAGACCACAACAATAGAGCAGCACGACTTTTTCATCAGAGAGAGATCATTTCTTTTTATAAAAAATAAAATAAAATAGAACCTGGAGCCCTAATCTCAAAATTGCTCCTGCCTGGTACTGATCGTTCTGGTGATTTAAACATACTTGTCTCTACCTTCTGCCCCCTGCCGCCTTGCCCCCCACCCACACATGCACTAGCCTTCCCCTTCTCGGATCTCTGCAGGAACTTCCTTGCTGCATAGGGGTGGGGAGAGAACATTCTCAGCCTGGTTGCTGACACAGCGTAAAACCAAATCCCACTTGTTGGTCTCTCCCACTGGATCAGGGGTCCGCAATCCACATTTTGAGAGTTCGATCTAGTTCACTGTCTGTATTTTTAAGATCTTATTAATTTATTTCAAAGAGAGAGAGAACATGACTGGGGTTGGGATTGGAGTGGGGGAGGGGAAAGGGACCCGGAAGCTCCCTGCTGAGCAAGTAGCCTGATGCAGGGCTTGATCCCTGGACCCCGGAGATCTTGACCTGAGCTGAAGGCAGACACTTAACTGAGTCATCCAGGTGCCTGCACACTGTTTTATAAATAAAGTTTTATTGAAACACAGCCACAGTCACTTGTTTACATATTGTCTATGACCTCTTGAGCTGCAGCAGTAGGGTCAGACAGTTGCATCAGAAACTATCTGCATGGTTTTTAGAGCCTGAACTATTTACTATCTGGCCCTTTTCTGAAAAAGTGTTCTGTCCCTTATTCCAGACTATGATCATTTTTAGTGCATTTCTGAAGGTGAAGCAGCCAACAGCAAAGGAGGAGGGTCATGCTGGGTCTGTAATCCCTGCAGCAGCTGCATTTCAGTGTGGCCTGCTCTAGATTCTTAAAATGGAAGTTTCTGCTGGACAGAGAAGTAGCGGGGATCCTGAACTCCTATCCAGCTCTTCTGTTTCCTGGTTCAGTGCATATCCCATCACGGGCACAGAAAATGGTGTTTCAGCCACCAAACCAGGTCTGCTGAAATCGCTCTGCAAGATCTAACACTCATAGGAGGAAGAGCAGCTTGGGGGCATGTGGAAAGGATGAAGTGGAGACAAAAGGAAAATAGACCATGCGTGGGAAGATTTGCCACTTTAATTTTCCTAGCGAGTGACATTGCTTCTGTGACAGGTAGGTTATTTTGGTTCGTCATTAGGAATCTTATTAATATGGTGTTGGATGTATCTAACTGCACCTGCTGTGTTAGGAATCGTAAAGTGGTGTGTATAATGTCACATCTATCTTGGGAAGGACTGAACCAGAGCTGGCTTCAGGGTGGGCAAGCAACAGATTGGACGGTGAGTAGAAATTACCTGCACGATTTCTGTGCTCTGAGCGGGTAACAAGCCCAGCATGTTTGAATGAACACTCTCTATCCAAGCAATTGCTGGCGAGAGGGTCATCCGTCTTGAAAGAGAACATTTTTGCCTGAATTGCAGCACGCCATGAAAGAACTCAGCTGGTCTGAACATGATGGTGCCTTGGTTGGCAGGTTCCCCCCAAGTGGTACACGGGGAACACTGCAGTTTTCGGAGGGATGGCTGCAGCCTTCAGAGAGGCCTAAGAGTCAGGAGGGAGATGTAAATGATGGAGAGGGGTGACCCATGATCTCTAATCTATATGACCAAGACGTTGCGGGACTGAGCCAGGCTGAGCTTTTTGCTCTTGTTCTTGAAAAGAACAGCCTTCTTGCTGTCTTGGGTCGCATTTCAACTTGAATCAACAGCCTTGAATGCTGTCAGTGCCTATTCTCTTCCTGTGGAACAGCTGAACGTCTCCATTCCTGCGTCACAGACTGGGAGTCATTAGAACTTCGGGTTCAAAGCATTGTTCAAAATGAAGTTCTACTACTTAACGATTAAAATTCAATTAAAGGGCTCTTGCAACTGATAATGAGCAGGCTCTGCCCAGACACCTCCTTTCCTGAAGAACTGAGATGTTTTGAAAACACGCCATAATATCCTGGGCCAATTTAACTGTTAGACATTTGCACAGCTCACTTTGTATTATACCAATAGCTGTCTTCTTGGTGTTACACGTGGAACCCCATCTTGCTTTCACATAATCTATCTTCGTGTATCTGCCAAGAGTTTCTTTTGACCCCTAGATCATGAGTATCTTCTTTTTGAGGTTATATAATCTCATTTCCTTCTACTTTTCCCATAGACATGATTTTGATTGCCCTCACAACTTGGAAAGATTTTTTTTGTAACATGCCTCAACCTGTGTTTAGCCTTCTTTAGTCTGCTACCCGGAATGGACGCAGTGATGGAGTGCTCCTTTTCCCCTGCTAAATGTGCTTTTCTCACCAGGCAGACTACTTTGAGAAAGGAAGACTCTCCAGTGCCAAAAATAATCAGCTCCCAAAGAGAAGCCCTCCTACCCTTACAAATTTACTTGCAATGGCAAGGAAGCATTTAATTTGTGGTAGGGGGAGAGTGTTAGGCACTGGGGATCCCTCACCCGATTTCAGAAGCACTCGCCCAGTCACTGGAACATTGAGTGTTCTGGTGTAGAGTCAAAGTTAAGTTTTTTTGGTTTTTGTTGTTGTTATTATTTTTTTTAATTTGGAAAAATGTGTTCGTTAATTTTAATTTTTTTCCCCCCTCACAGACTGTTATGGAATGGTTGTTAGCAAAGTTTTGCTAACTTACACCACTCACCTCTGAACTAACTCCTTCTTGGGGACTAAGGTACTTTGAAAATGCAGAGATCGTTTTCATGAGTTAAACCAGGGAACTTGTATTTTCTTTTTCTCCCTTCATGATTTTGGCAAGAGGTTTAATTTTCATAGCTATTCAAGTGATCTCCAAGTCATTTTATGGACAAGAGATGTTGCATTTTGCTTGGGTCAGAACTTTTCGAAAAAACTAAGCTGTAGGATGTTAGCCGTGGAGGAATCCAAGAAATCATTCAGTCTAAGCTCTCACCACATGGGTAAGGAGGTGAACGGCCACTACAGTTGATTCTGGACTCAGTCCGAACATGAGTCAAGGCTTTCTCTTAGTTACTGATTTTTGCTAGAACTGAGGGGTCTCACTGAAATTCCCTCATAAAATGGTAACAACAGAAATGCAATCATGGAAAATACAACAATTTCAGTACTGTTTTTATTTCCTTCTTTTTTTTCTTTTCCTTTTTCCTTGGTTTTTATGTAAAATCCTTCTCAAAAATGTCACTGTATCTCAGCTACACTGAGGGGAGATAAGGAAGGGGGGTGATTATTCATTGAAGTAGAGTGCTAGATCGGGCGCCTGGGTGGCTCAGTCCCTTAAGCTGATCTGCCTTCAGCTCAGGACATGATCCAGGATATCCTGGAGCCCTGCATTCCTTCAGTCTCCCTGCTCAGCAGGGAGTCTGTTCCCTCTACCCCTCACCCTGCTCTCTCTCTTAAATAAATAAAATCTTTTAAGAGAGTGTGAGAGAGAGGGTGTGCATTTTAGTAGTATCACCCTCTACGATGAGGGTGGCAATAAAAAGCAAAATCAGAGAGAGTGAATGGGTTAAGTCCCCTGGAGTGGGCCATGCAAAGCCATCTATGTGGGGCTTTGGGACAGCCTGGTGTGCTAGGCACAGCCAATACCACTGCCTTCCACAGTTCCAGGGGATGAAGACTAGTCGGGGAAACATGCAGCTCCAAGCAACTCTGAAGCCTCCCATTTCAATCTTTAAAATGTTATGTGACTTGTACATTGTAGTCCATAACTCTATAATTCACAATAGCTAAGATGTATTTATTGTAAGACCCATCATTGTTTTATCACTAAGAATGAAAAAAAAAACCCCAAACACTGCAAATTAAATTGTGACACAGCATCGATTGTAAAATGCATTCTAATTTCAGAGGTGTTAATGCATGAGTGTCTCAGAATCAATGGAACATGGGATATTTATCTGTATTTAATACAAAAATATAATTTCCTCCACCCCCCACCAATCTTTAAGTAAGCTTACTTCAAAAAGATGTGCCCTGTTCCTCCTTTGCTTTTGTGTACCTGCTGGCATAAAAATGCAAACACCTAGGAGTATTCATGTTCATCTAAAAAAACACAAATTATACCATTTCCCAGAGTCAGTGATATAGAGTATCTTGGGGGGGGGTATGGTGGTAAAGGCAGGAGCTGGGGAACATTTTTTCATTTAAAACCCTAGAAACTCAAGAAAATTAAAAACATGTGTTCAAACAAAAACTTGCACATTAATGTTTATGGCAACATTATTCATAACACCGAAAAGGTGGAAATAAACTAAATGTCCATCAACTGATGAATGGAAAAACAAAATGTGGTATATTCATAGAATAATTTTTCTGCCACGGGAAGGAACGAAGTACCCATACATGTTACAACATGGACAAACCTGAAACCCGACGCTAAGTGAAAGAAGCCGGTCACAAAATCTGTACATTATCTGAGTCCATCACATGAAATGTCAGAATAGGCAAATCATATGGTAAAGAGATCACAGGTTGCCAAGAAGCTGGGGGAAGGTTGGGAGAGAGAGTGACTTTAGTGAACGTAGGCTTCTTTATGGGGCGATGGAAATATTCTGGAACTGGACAATGATGATTGTTGTACAATACTGTGAATATGCTAAAAGATACTGAGTTGCACACTTCAAAATAGTTAGAGTGATGAATTTCATGTTATGTAAATTTTCTCTCCATAAAATGGGTCAAAATGCCTAGAAAATGTTTGCCTATCACCTCCCTCAAAGGAAAAGTAGAAACAACTCTGTTGGAGATAGGATCTTAAGAGGACGTCATAGCTCAGCCTGGCTCTTGCTCCCAAGAATGACCCCCGAGGTCCTTGCCCAGAACAACCCTGGGGCTCTGAAGAGCCAGTGTGAAACCCATTACCTAAAGTTCTCCTCACACAGTGGCCTCCTTTTCCCTGGTGTATTGCAAGGCACAAGCCACCTTCTCCTGGGAGCAGATCCCCCAGAGAGCGAAGATAGTGCAACACTTCAACACGTGCCTTCCCCTCCAGCTCTTCCAGGTACTCCAGATGCAGACTGCTCCCTCCCTGGCACAGAGCTCCTCACACATTTGGGAGCCAAGTTTTTATACCACCCACATCCACCATGAAAGGCCAGCCATGAAGACTTTGGAGAAGCAGCATGTTCTGCTGGAAAAGTTTCTTCCCAACCTTAAATCCCCTCTGGAGCAAGGCATAGCCACAGGCACCGTTCACACTCACATGTAAGGCATGCAGCCGGCTCAGCCGTGGGTGCTGCTTTGGTCGGAATGTCCAGTTGAGCCTGTCCCAAACGCAGCATGTGCCGAGAACTGATCACAGCAGACCCATGTATTTCCTGCATGCTCTGACTTGGCTTTTGTTCACAGTAATGTACCTGCCCCTCTCCGTATCCCTGGTTTCATGGCTGACACAGTGCCATCATCTCTGACCCCTGTGTCATTTGTGACTGACTCATCTCTGCCACGTGTGTAGCCTCTCCTTCTAGTAACTGACTCTGTGGGCTCCAGAGAGCAGCCTGAATAGCGGCAGCCTGGAGCCCCAGGCTCCACCTACACGAAGTCCCCAAGAAGGAGCCCATAATGCTGTTTCCCACATCTTTCCTTCTGCTATTTTCTCTGCTTGACATTTTCTCCCTCCTCTTTTTGCCTAACTCACTCATGTTTTAAGACTTAGCTCAGATCCAGTAAATGGATGCCTGGGCTTATATGGAAAGATTCATCTCACCTCCCACTCTACATACATAAAAAAAAGTTAGATAAAATATAATAAAAGTAAATAATACACAGCCAATCTTAACACATAAAGAAGGAAATCCACAATGCCAGCATAGAAGAGGGACCTGGCATGGGAGCTGTGAATATAGGCTGATTTCTAACTCACAGGAGTGGGAGAGGCTATAGAAGTGAATATGGGATTTGCTCACCTGGGTGAACTGAAGCCCTGAACAAAGACAGGAACCTTAAAGAATGCCTTATCTGTGAAACAGTGGTTTTACCACTAGCCCTCCACCCCCAAGGCCATACGTGGAAATCAGAACCCTGTGAGAAGTCAGAATCTTTGGCCAAAACCAAATATACTTGCAGAGTTCAAATTCACATATCTTTGGGTTAAGACTCCAAGATAAAAAATTAATGTAAGATGTGATGAGCACTGGGTATTATATGCAACTGATGAATTACTAAATTCTGCCCCTAAAACTAATGATGCAGTATATGTTACATAAATTCAATTTGAAGAAACATTTTTAAAAATTAATGTAAAAAAGCAAATAATCTCAACCCATTGTGATACTTCCATGAGACAAAAGGCAAGTGACTTCCACAATACATACCCCTAGTGAGAGGACATCCTAGTAAAAAACTACATTTCACACAAGGAAACAGCCACAAAGAAGGGGAGACTTCACATGAAACTAATGGAAGAATTCACACCAAACGGCTAGACGATTGGACTCTATGAAGGAGATTTCAAAGTAAGTATATTTAAAGTGGTAAAATGATAAATGAAGGTAGTATATGTAGGTCAAGAGTATGAGAATATGGAAAATTAATATGTGGATTTTTAAAAAATTAAATGGAAATTCTGGGAATTAAGGTATTTGTAGACATTAAACGACCCAGTGGATGGAAAGTACAATAGACTAGAACAGAAGAGAATTAGTGAGCTGGAATATAGCTTTGAGGAAATTACCCAAAATTCAGCTCACAGATATAAGGAGAAGAAAGATAAAATTAAATCTGTAATATGGCCTAAGAATATCCAGCAAGCATCTAACAGAGAGAATGTAAATCAGAGAGTGATGGTCATAGAAAAATAGGCTATTTTTTTTTTCTGTTCTGTGGTCAAAAACCCCCTCATAATATAAAATTTATTATCTTAGCCATTTTTAAGCGTACAGTTCAGTGGTATTACATATATTCACATTATTGTGAAACTGAACTCCAGAGTTTTTTCATCTTATAAATCTGAAACTGTATATCCATTAAATAATTCCTCCTTTCCCTTCCCTGCCTACAGCAGCTATCATTCTACTTTCTGTTTCTGTGATGTGGACTTTACATATCTCATATAAGAGGAACTATGTTTTCCTATATATAGGACCCTGAGATCATGGACTGAGCAGAAACCAAGAGTCAGACATTCAACCCACTGTGCCATCCAGGCACCTGCCCCCCACCTTTTTTCCAAAGAAGTATTTTCCTAGCTTTAAAAACAGATCAAATCAGCATTTGGGGTACTGGATGAGATAAATAAATACAAATCTATCGTCAAGGTATTTTATCTCAATATGATAGAATATCAAAGATAAGTTATTAAGTCACAAGACAGGAAAGCGAGATTACTCACGAAGAGATGACTGCTAGCCAGACAACTGTTGACCTAACATTCTATACCCAGCTTGACCCATCATTGGGAAATAAAATTAGAGACATTTTAGGCAGAAAAAAGACTGATGTAATTTGCCTATTCACTGGCTTCTCCAAAAGAATTACTGAAGGATAAACTAGAATAAAAAGGAAACTGAACCTAAATGAAAAGTGTGAGATGCAATGCAGAGTATTAAGTGTACTATCAACACTAAGTAAATATAAAATTATATATATATATATATTTACACATACATATATGTATGTATATATATTTGTGGGTACACATATACACATGCACTAATAATGGAAGGGTATTTAAAGGTGGAAATAAAATACTTGCCAATTACACAGGATAGGCAATATTCACACAGAAAAGAGACATGTTGCTTAATTTTAAACCTTATTAAATATAGTATGCATGTTTAAATTTGAAAAATAATCTCTAAATTAACCCAAATGGAATGTACTTCCAATTTAACAAAAAAAGAGGGAAATAAAGATAACTTTTTCAATTAAATAGAAAGCAGGAAAGAACACAAAAAGAAGTCAAGACAAGACACAGTAATTGAGTGCTACCTAGCAATGGAAATTAATGTTTATATCTGTATTATTAGCAAGGGTAAACCACAAAGATATGATATCCAGAGTAAGCGAAAAAATAGCAAAGTCAGTGTATGGTATTAACATATGTATTTCTCATAACACATGAAGTCCTGTTTATCATTTAACTATATGTACAAATATAAAGTATGCTAACACCATCACCAGTCTAGAAGTCATTTCTGGAGATAAAAGAAAGAATATAGAATTTAAAAAGCCTACAAGGAAGTATTCTATGATATCGGTAATCTTTAATTTTGTGTAAGTTTTGAAACATCTATGAAAAACCATTGACATCAGTTAAATCTAGGTTGGGGGTATAGTTTTTATGACAGTATATTATTCTTGTTCATTTCTATAGATTTGAAATATTTTATTTAAAAAATATTCAGCTCAGGATGCCCCTCTCCCAGGAAACCGTCCCAGATTCTATCTCTCGACTGTATCTGATACTCTCTCCTATGTTCTTAGAGCTACATGCACTTATCCTATCAAACCACCTGTCATATGATGGATAAGGTGGTGTTCTCCAGAAGCAAAGCCCGAGACAGTGGTTTGAGTCCATATTATTTGCAGAGGAAGAGTTAATCAGCAAAAAACTGTAAGGGAGAAACTGAAGTAGGATAACGCAGGAGAAAGAGCCATGCAAAGATGTGCTCTATGGCACAGCCTAGCCTTGGCCAGATCTATAGGGATGGGACTCTGAGGCAAAACCACACCATGGTTGTCTTCCTCCCTGAGTAAGATGGCTGCCTTTTGTACCTCTGTATCCATTTGACTGTGGCCCATCACTAGTGGAGGTACGTGGCTCCAGGCATTAAAATGAAGGCAACTGTGCATCCTAGTAGCCAACAGTCTTAAGAGGTGGAGCTCAGTGCAACAGACTCAGCACATCATCTAGGTGAGGCACCAAACAGCCTCTACTACACCTGTATCATCTTTATTGCTCATGTTCCTCTCTACCTTTCCTTAAATCAGGAGATGGGTCCTACTCAGCTTTCTGGCCTCCACGCCTACCAGAGGGCTTGCATAGAGTGGGCTCTCAGCACATTTAGTGAGTGGGAATGAACCTAGGGGGGAAAAAAATGATCCAGCAATGCTAAAAAGGACTGTCAATGTCAATAGGAAAAAGGCCAAAGATTCCTCCTCCTCCATTCCCAGGCCCTTTGGTGGAGTGCTGAATTGTTTTCTTCCTGATAAAGAGACATGCATGCATGTATCTATCCATCAAGGGTTTATTCAACACCTACTATGTGCCATGCATTGGAGACCAAAAGCTGCATATATTGCTCTTATATCCTCAGGTTATATTATAGTCAAATGAGTTAAGGCAATAGATTCCTATCAACTTATATTAATGGGGTTCCAGTTTCTAGGATTTGTGGGAGTTACCATTTTGAATAATTAATACAATCAGCCCATAAGCCCTTAAAAATTCAGAAAGGGAAACAGGAATGCACATTTAAAAATCTGGCATCAGATAAACTTTATAAGTGCAATAACTTGAATTCAACTATGTGATATATGTTCAATATGATATATAATTCACTTATTCATTCACTCAATTATTCATTTATTCAATTCTCTTTTGAGCAAATATCTAATAAGTGTCTACTGTGTACTAAACACCAAAAGGCACTTGGCATAGAGTGTTGAATAAGACAACATGTTTATAAATTTACAGATTACAAACATTCTAGGAAAGACAAACATTCTAGAGTTATTCATAAGTAAATATAAAGAGGCAATTATGGCTAGTCTATGAATGAAGAAAACCAAGTACTATATATAACGAGATAACGGAGGACCACCTGATTTGGTTTCAGGAGTTGTGAAAAGCATTCCAAACAAATTGACTTTTCTGTACATTATGAGTGAAGAATGAGAACAAGTGAGTAAAGAGTGAGCAGAAGAGTATTCAGATGTAGGGGAAAGAATCACAAAGTTTCCGATGACTGCATCAGAAAGATGGCTGCATTTTCCTTGGGAGTAGAGTGATTGGGAGAACAGGGGGAGGGGAGGAGGACATAGGGGCTAGATCATGCATTGCTTTGCAGGCCTAGTTAAGATATTTTAATTTCATTCCAAATGTAAAGGGGGGAGAACCAGAAAGTTTAAGCAGAGGAGAGAGATGATCTGATTTATGATTTTAAAAAGATTAGTCTACCGGAGTGGAGAATGGATTGGAGGCCAACAAGGATGGAAAGGAGATGGACAGATAAACACTTGACCATCAATGAGCTCCTGTGGCTTGAAGCAGCATGACAGGTTCAATACATTTGCTGGGTTTTGCATGGACAAAGCTGGGAGGTAAACTGGATATGAAGGGTGAAGAAGAGAGAGACCTAAGAATGATTCCAGTTTTGGGACATAAGCAACTGGGTAAATGAAAAAACTATTAACTAAAGGTGCAGAAAATTGGGTGGACTTTGACACTAAGAGAACTGAGGCAGACTCCCAGGGGTAAGTATAATATCTTGGCAGGACTTTAAAAAAAGATTAATTTGAGAAAAGGGGGTTAGTCTAGGAAGACAGAACAATGTAAACAAAAACCAGGAATGAAAGAATACATAGCATAGAAAATGGCAGAAAAAGACTATGACATGGGGCATGCAAAGTGACACTGTGTGGGGAAGTTGTTATCAGGATATAAGATTGAAAAATTAAGTAGATGTGAGGAATCAAAGTCTCTGAAATTAATCTGTATAAAGAGATAATCTTTGGAGGTTTTAGGCAGTGGAATAACATGTTCAGACCTGCTTCTTCTTCTTCTTCTTTTTAAATTTTTTTTTATTTTTAGGAAGATCTCCAGAATTTTTGGAGCTCTGTAAGGGAGAAAAAATAGTCGGTGTTGGAGAAAGAGACATTTTGGGAAAATTGAAATATATGCAATCTTTTTTTAGCATCTCTAACAGATCAGTTTAAGAATATGAGCATGCATTATGTATAATTTGGGTTGTTTTTAAAAAGATCATGTTTCATGTTTGTTATATATAGAGCTGCTAAGGCCTGGACAACTCTTGGAATAGATTTTATTTTCCCATTAGGATGGAGGTGGGGGTGTGGTGGCTACCCATTGGTCAACAATGTTGCCTTGTCAAATCTTGTCTTTTCTAACCTAAATTTTCATATAACTCTTTTATAACTCAAAAAAGGAAGGTTGATTTTGCTTTTGTTTTTGGATGGCCTGCTCTATTGTCCACTAAAGTTTTCTTCAGACCAAAAAGCAAAGGAAAGGAAAATATGAGAAATCATGGGACAGTGGGTACTATTCATGGCACGGGGTTATAAAAAAAAAATATATATATATATATATATATATTTTCTGTTTTGGCTCCTTGGTATCTTATACATTTTTTAAAGCCAAAGCAGTGTTCTTGAAAAGTTAGTAAACTTTTTCTTGACCCAAAGAATAAATGTTTCAGGCTTTGTAGATTCTATGGTCTCTGTAACAAGTATTCACATCTGCCTTATAACACAAAAGCAACCATGAAATGATACATTAACAAAGGATTATGCCTGTGTTCCAATAAATTTTATTTACAGAAACAGGTGTTGAGCCATATTTGTTGACCCTTGCCCAAGACCCCCACATCTAATAATATAATAAGATTTTTGTCGGGTTTTTTTTGTTACTCGTCAAAAATGTCTGTTTCTGCCTTTTATAACGTATGTAGTTCATAGAGTATTGCTATATATAACTTGTCACTTACAAAGTTTGCTCAGTGTAATCTGCATATGTGCTGTAGAGCCAGTCCTCAATAAAAATGAGTCCTGGATGTAGTAGCCCTTTGTATCAATCAAAGTTCTGAAAACTATTCCCAAATTCTAAATTATATTTTTGTCCCTCAATTTTGATTCAACTTAATATTTTAGCCTGTTTGGTGGCTAATCAAATTTGCTTCTTGAACAAAATTCTCAATTCTCCCTCACCCTGAGAGAGTGGGGACGAGAGGCAGCAGCAGGAGGAAACGGAATGTGAGAAGAAGGATAAGGACAGGGAGCATTGCATTTTGTTGTTGTTGTTTTGCCTGGAACTCATGGGCCGGGCTCTGTGCCAAAATGTCACAAACACTATTTAATTCCCCCAACAATCCTCTAAAGTAGGTTATAATCACTATTTAAATAAAAATTTAAAAACACTTCTAAGGTAGGTTTTCTCTACAAGCAGACACTGAAACAAGGGTCTGAATTCAAACAGTCTATCTGGGAGACAAGCCTAGGGAACCAGGTGAGGGAGACAGCAAATAAGCCAGGGAAGGAGAAAGGCCAAAGGGAGCAACTAACACTTCGTCCCTCTGGGGACCCTAATAAAGACTGTAGGACACACCTCATAACTGTCCCACTAAGAAGCAAGGAGGCTTTGATTACCAAGCCCTACAACTTGTTGATGAAGTATGCTCTTGGGGGTCATTTCCCCTTTAGATCTTCCCTCTTGCCCCACATGTAGGTTGACACCATTCCTGAAGCCAGAGAATGACTTTAGGGAGAGACAAACAGGTGTTAGAGTCAGGAATTACCCATGGAAACTTCAGATGGCATGGACCAACAGAATACCGATGGGCAGGGTATCGACAATATATGTCATAAACACTACACCTCAAATGCAAGCTTGATGCTATTTTTTCCGGACACTCACCCATTATTTATTCCTCTTTTGTCTCCACTGGAAACTATTATCAGTCCAAGAACTAAAGGGAAGGCTGGGGTCAATCTCTGAAAAGGGGCCTTAAACTAATAATGCCCCTAATTTTCTCAAGATCTCTCTCTTCCCAGAACCCACAAAGACTCCAGTTTGTCTTTTCTCTGGCATGATTCAATTTTAGTGGGAAAGAAACCAAGGCAATTTTGTCACAATCCACTAAATCATCCCCACCCTGTCATCTCCCCACATGAAACACAGATGTAGAATTAACAAGGTAGGCAACATCTGTGGATAGTATGGTTCATAGGTCTGATGAAATCTCTTTCAACAGCAATGAGGGAATGCTTTCTGTTTGGAAACTTAGAGGCATACACCCAGGTTATAGAGAAAGACAGGTGTTTAGAGAAAAAAGTTAAGTGCTTTATAAATATTAACTCGTATCATTATCATAGATTTTTTTTTTTTTAACAGCTGGCTGGTCTTTGCAACATCCTCCTTTTCCCTGCTTTAGATCCATCTTCCTGAGTTGGAATAAGCAGAAGATTGATTTCATTAGAGCACAAGAATATATGGCAAATATGGGAAAGGCATGAGACCTTGTTTCTGTGTTTCTCCAGAGGGCACATAGGGATGGATGATGGGGAACTCCCAAGAAATAATTGAACTCAATATGAGGAAGAACTTTCTAGAAGTTACCACAATCTGAGACTAAGATTGTTCTGTCGTTTGAAGTGATCAGCTCCCCATCACTGAAGAAGCTGGCTTCCCATGAGCTGCAGCCTGGATAGCAAGAGTTACAGCACTGAGTACAAGCAGGGAAGAGATAGCCACTGCTTTTTTCTTCCAATAATGGTCTCTGGGGTCTGGAGGCCTGGGTTCTATCTTGGCTCTGTTACTGTTACTCTGAGCTTTGGTTCTCTAATCTGTAAAACGGGGATACTCCTAGTATATTTTCATAGTTTCTGTGGATTTCCTAAGATTATGCATATATAGGGCTCAGTGCAGTGTCTAGCCATAGTCATCATTGAATTGCTATTGTTGTTTGCTGTTATTAAAGAGCTCACAATAAAGTAAGGATTCGCATAGAATTTCTCCTGGCATCACATACTGAGAGCTCTGTCTAGTGCTCGAGCCAGATGCTGAGATACAGAAATTGATACAATGGGATCTTTCCCACAAGGAGCTCCCAGCATGCATATGTTTGTGTATAGAGATCTCCTCAGGATTAATTAGTCCAAGCAGACCTACCTGCCCAGGTCTCAGGGAATGACATGTCTGGCCAAAGCCCAGCTGCTGTGCCTGGGAGAGGGCCAGTCTTATGGGTGATGGAAACAGGTGAGCCACATGGTCCTACAACATTTCCAGAGGGTAACACAGTAAACTCCAAAGGACTGTAGGTAATCCAACAAACAAGTCATGTGCGTTTATCTAGAAAAATTAAAATAAATGGTAAAGTCAACATTATGGGGGAGAAAGAGGCCTCAAAAAGTAAGTCTGTCTGTATACATGGGGGGAGATAGCTTGTCCCAGGCCTATACAAACATTGATCAAGAACAAAAGGAGCTACAAAGAACCACAACTTGTAGAGCATTTACTAAATACCAGACGTTGCCGTAGACACTTCACATACGCTAGAAATTAACTTTGTTCAGTAGTCCTATGATATAGATGCTACTATTAAAGCAAAACCATTTAAGTTAAAAATTAAAATTTGGAAAGATTAAACTAGCCACCTGGAGTCACAAGGTACATAGGTGGGGAGACTTCCAGGCCAACCATTTACCCAGGAGGGAAGGATTATTGGATAAATATCGGTTTGCGAGCCATTTCCCTGAGGGCAGAATGGTTCTGGCTGTGGCTTCTGGGATTTGTGGAGACAATTGAGCATTCTGGATCTGAGATCTGATGCTGGCTTGTTTTTGCCATTGGTACCTCCCCGTAGTAACCTGGAATCACACCTGTCTGCAAAATTGCTTTGAGATGAATAATAGGAAATGGAGAACAAGGAATGAGACAGATGAGCCAGTTGACATGGAAATGAAGGAGACTTTGTAGCCCTATTCTGGGTGGTGACACTCATATGAAATGGGAATATTCTCCTGTGAAGGTATGTGAAGGTGTGATGTTCACAGGGAGCTCTCTTCTCCAAAAGTAGTAGTTGGCTGTGTTGACACAGGTAGGGGCACAGAAATAGTACAGCATTCATAGGTCCAAATTCTATGTAATTACCTGGCTGTGTGGTCTTGGACAAGTCATTTAACCTCTCTTGGTTTCAACTTTGAGGTAACAATGTCCACTTTGTAGGACTGCTGTGAGTATTAAGTGAGTTAATGATGTCAAGTGTGGGACAGTGAGTCAAATATTTCAGCCTATTAATAATATCTGACTCTCTGTGTGACCTTGGATTTATTCTTCTACCTGTCTCAATTGAGGTTCATCCAACATGAAAAATGGGCCAGAACTCAGCTTCTTGGCTTGGCAGCAGTGTAAAGGGGGGAATAGTTATCTTTTCCAATATTAGCTAGGTCTGGCCTTGCATACAATCAAACAAAGAGAATCTTATTCCAAATCCCCACAGGAAGGAGCATGTGTAGGGGTCACTCTTGCTTTGCCAAATATTGGCTTTCTTTCCTAGACATAAAAAATATATATATTTCATTGGTAAAACTAAGCCCACTCATGTCCAAAAGAAAAACAGCAAGCAGAAAGAGGCTTCCCCTCTCATCTACCTTATTACTAATGCTTATCCAGGACTACTGGTGTGAAAGCAATTTCAGTGTTAGAAGGTTGGCAGCCACCAATGTAGTGATACCTGGGGCCTTCTAGAATGTTCCAGCATCAGATTTGTAAGCAGGGACTACTTCAAAAACAAGTCTGGATACAGACAGGAGACAAAAGCATCATGGCTGTATGGTCGAGTTTCTCCATGATGTCTAATGGTTCCACATGTGTTGACTGGCATGTGATACCTGCTCAGGTCTTTCACACCTCTATCCAACTGATTCCCCTTCCCTGCCGAAAAACCCACAAATGATCTTACCAATATAAAATGATCTTATATCAGATAGATTCTAGAGAAACCATCCGGGCCAGGTGGAAGATGACCACTGCTCTCTTTCTTTCATAACTTTGGGGTTTTGAAAAACAAATGCATCCTTGAGGTTTGTGCTCCTTCCACTCTCAGGAGAGGAAAATGTCATCAACCTTGAAAGATCATTGTGCCCATAGAGACTTCACCACTTATGAATCAATGAATATGTTTAGGCATCCTTCTGAGGGCTGGGGAATGTAGGGGTAAAGAAGACAAAACTTTTGCCCTCGAGTAACCTATATTCTGCAGGGAATTCAGACATAAGCAAACAAGATAGTGTAACTACTGAAATGAGGTACAAGGGAGATAAAATAGAGTCAGTGGTACAGAATGACATGGAATGCTTCCTTGGTTGTGAGATCTGAGGAAGTCTGTGAAGATGAGACTTTGGGGTCTCATGAATGGTGACATGGGTCCAGCTCTGCTAATATGTGAGGGAGGGACAGAGAAGGAATACTTGGGAAAGCCAACGGATCAGGGCACAATTTGGAATATCTTAGGGTTCTGACTGGTGGCTAGTGAATAAGAGAAATGCTTACAGCTCTTTAGCTATCCACTAACCCTCAACAGACTCTCTCTCAGCTCCAAAGCTGAAATCCCACTGGAGAGAATTCAGAGTGAGTTGTGCAGCTCTTGACAAGTTAACTCTGGCTGGAGGGTCAAATTTATATGAGAACTTCATGGCTCCAATGAGAATCATATGGATAGAGGGAGGGGAAATTGCAGTTGCTGGAAAAAAAAAAAAAAAAAAGATTGTTCCCAAAATGAAAGAGAGTGGCTGGTGCTAAAAGCACACCCATTCTTCACACCAGGTTTTGCAGTTCCAAAGACATTTTACCTTCCTTGATGTCTCTTATGGTAAGTTGGGCAGGTCATCTTAGGAAGAGGAACCTTCCTGTAGAGACTGGAGAGTCCCATCCAAGGTTACAGAAGTTATAAAAGGCTAAACAAAACAGGTAGTCAACTTTCAGGTTGAAATCATTTAGTTTTTGTTCACTTACCCATTTATGTTTATTGGATATTTATTGTATTCTAATAGCTATGGTCCTCCAAAAGGATTCTTTGTTCAAAGAACATTGGAAAAACCAAACGACTATCTTTTGGAGATTCTTAAGTTATATTAGCATAAAGAAAGAAAGCTCTTGAAGCACAGCATTTATTGAAACATATTTGATCACTGAACTTGATTTCTGCTATGCAAATTGCAAATCTAAATGATTTTTAGTTATTCCTTCCTCACTTGAAAATTATACACCAAATATCTACTGTAATATATAATGGAAAGAACAAGTACTTGAAGTGAAAATGTCTGGTTTAAACCCAACCTCTGCTGGGTGGTCTTAGGCAAATCACCTATTATTTGTGCATTTGGGTTCCTACTTTTTAATCTATAAAATGAGGACAGTTAGACTAAATGAGGATAGAGTCTCTTCCTGCTCTAATAGTCAGTAATTATATTTATAGTCCCCGGTGCTGTAAAAGCTACAGAATAGCGATGATATGGTTCTCAACTTCCAGGAATTTACTTTCATTTGCAAAAGGAGAGGGCATACTTGTGTGTGCACACACACGCGCGTGCATGCACACACACACACTTATGCATATACATGACCCAGGATCATAAACATGTGATTATACAGTCCTAATAATATACAACCTTGCTCATCTCAAAGTGAGAGTAAGGATAATATTTGGTTGTTCTATGAGGATCACAATGACAACAGAAAGGACATGTGGTATTCCCAAGGTCCCACTATATTTAATCGTAGTTACTATTGTCACATGTGCCCACAGTTTGAGATCTCTGCAAGTTAACCCATCTTTATAAAAGAATTTATGTCTTGGGAAAAGTACAAAATTGGCAAAATAAGAACTAAGGTTTGTATAACTCTTTATGGTTTAAAAACAGCTTTACTGAAAAGCCTAGTGTGTATATTGTTTCTTTGTACAGATCAGAAAGCTGTAGGGCACAGCATATAAGCCGCCTGTCCTGGGTGTGCTAAGTGGCTAGGTTGCTTCTGCCCAGCCCCGTAGCAGTCTCTTTCCATTGCTTTGCCCTCACGGGCCTACTGAAAACATCGCATTCCTAGAACTGGAGGTCAAATAGGGTGATTTCCTGTTTGTACTGAAATCTCAGTATTTCAAACCAGAGAGAAAAGACACCATCCCCATTCCCTTTTGCCCTCATAACGTGAATATCTTCATTCCCAATTTTGTTTTGGCAACTGGGATACTTGAGGTGGAAAGGGAATAAAGGATATTAAAGGCATAGCTCATCCTAGTAAATACTTAGTGACTCACACACTTGGCATTTGCTCTTGATGGCAGGGCATAAAACATAACAAATAGTTTAGCTATTACCCTTAGTTTCTTGGAAAAAATGGTTCTCATGGAGTGATCTATAAAATAGATTATTACACAGGAGAGAGCATATTTAGAAGCCAAAGTCCCTAGTTCCTGAAATTAAGGGTTATGGAGTTTTGGTTGATTTACTTCTTTGAACCTCAATTTCCTAATCCATAAAATAGGAGACTTTCGATATTCTAATAATCAACTGCTATTGTAAAGATCAAACGACATACCATTTGAATATGCATTTTAATCTTCCATGAGAGATGCACACATGAGGATATATTGTTTTGAGAATAAATATCATATCGATGGAGTTAAAGGAATGTGTTTGTACAGGAGCTCAAGTTTTGTTGTAACTAGATAAGGAAAAGTGCTGTTCGTAGGAATCAAATAACAGAGTACGGGCGTAGCTTTGTTCTCCAGAATTCTTCCTTGTTATTGTTAATTTTTTGAAATGGAATTTGACCTGTATTCAAGGGAAAATGAAACTAGATATTGGAGTCAGGATGTGCATAAGACAACCTATAATAAAGAAGAGGAATGTAAGGGAGAGATGGAAAATGATGAGCATATCAGGACTGTATAGATCAGCTTCCAGGTGAATCAAATCCTTTCCACAGCAGCTTCCATGCCATATCTGGGTAAACACACAATATCAGTTGTCAAAGCTGTGTGCTCTCCCTACCTGGTCTAGTGCTTTTCAGTCACAGCTTCTAAACTCTGACAATGGGGGAGCGTTGAGTGCTGTTAGCTGTGACACTGGAGCATCTGCAAGCCACAGACAGGGTTCAGTGAGCACTCCCCAACTGGGCTTAGCCTCCAAATCCCTGCCGTGAAAATGCTGGTATTTTACAACAGTACTTGGGTTTTCCATCTCTGATATTCCCAAGGAGAGGACTCCATGCAACTTTGATATCTTACAAGATAGAACATATGGATGTTGGGGCAGACCTAGGCTTGTCTGAATAATTGGCTTTGGACACCTCACTGCACTTTCCTGAAGCTGCTTTCCTTCTTTACAAAAATAACCCACCCTGACGAGTCTCAAAGAGTCATAAAAAATTATAAAGCTTAAATTGTAAAAGAGGTTAGTGACGTGAGAAGGTTACAAGTAAGTCAATGGCCAACCCAACACTGGAAATTAGGAATTTTGACAGGCAGTTTAGTGCCTTTTCACTCTTTCTTCCAGGGGTCAGTATGGACCAACCAAAGTCTAGAATGAAAGAACTTATACCTCTGTCAAGTGGCAGAGTTGAATATATTCTGCGAATCCCATCTATGCCCACCAGATAACTGGAACTAAAATACTCTATGGCAAATTGACTGATTCAAGGTGGGGCTCAGATGCCCATGCTATAAAAAGAAGTTGAAAAAACACAACTACCAACTGCCACACTAGGCTCTGATTTTCATAATGCTGCACACTTAAGAAGGAAAGAGGATACAGACAATGCCTGTAGCCTCTCAATCAAGAGTTAAAAAGCCCCTACTGGTTTAGTTCCCACAACTGAAGAAAGTCTATATGGATGCTTCTCAGGCTCTATATTGAAAGAACACAGATTTCTCTCCCTACCCCCGCCCACCCCATTTCACCACAGAATTTTTAAAGTAAAATCTAATTAAAGAAAATTGAGAAATAAAATAAAAAATAGACCTACAAAATACAAGGGCAAATTTTGTTCTGTCAGGTTTGACAGAAACAAAATTGCTTTGTCAAACAGACATAAGAGTTTCCAAAGCTTCTATCTAAATTTCTATACTCGTCTTGCCATTGGCAAGTTACTAGTTTGTAGATCGGCACCTGTGTTCGTACTCTACTTTGAGCAGTACTGAGCAATAGCACTGCAGAGCAGGAGCCTCTAACCAACATGCTGGACTGGGAGCCCTGGAGGAACAGGTGCGGGCAATTACAAGATCATTAACACGCTGTATGATTTATACTTGCGTTATATTTATTGTCTGCTTTCTCCCTCTGGAATGTAAGCTCCATGCAGGGAGTGATATTTGTGTGTTTCGCACACTAGATATTCCCAGAGCTAGAATAGGGACTGGTGCATAGGAGCTACTCAAAGGATATTTGCATATAAATGTGTGGATGATGCAAGGAGGGGTGAGAAGAGGAATAGGCAGAGAAACAAACATCTAGATAAGCACAAAAACACTTTTTTGCCATAATAAGGAAGTTATACTAAGAAAATTAGCTAACAAAACCCGGTAATCAAACATGAATTCACCTTGAATTAAGTTAATTCCACAAAATGTTTGACAAAGATTCATTATGAGGATGTGTGTGTAGGGGCGCCTGGGTGGCTCAGTCATTAAGCATCTGCCTTTGGCTCAGGTCATGACCCCAGGGTCCTGGGATTGAGTCCCACATCAGACTTCTGCTTAGCGGGAAGCCTGCTTCTCCCTCTCCCACTTCCTCTGCTTGTGCTCCCTCTCTTGCTGTGTCTCTCTCTGTCAAATAAATAAATAAATAAATAAATAAATAAAATATTTTTAAAAATGCTTAAAAAAAAAGCATGTGTATGTAGGATGTAGGTTGATCATGGAGGGGGGACAACACTCAAATCACAAAAATTGGGGAACAAACAAACAAATAAAAAAAAAGAAACTGGAAAATTGTGGACATAAATAAGAATCAATTAGAAGTGTTGAAAATGGATACATTCAAACAGAAAATATAAAGAATGGATTAAACCCCAATTAATAACCCCCCCCCAAAATAATGATTTGGAATGGAATAATAACTTCACCCAAAATTCTCCAACAGAGGAGCAACTAAAGGAGAAAAATAGATAAGAAGAATAGCTTCAGAAGCTCCAACCGAGGCCCCGTTAAGAAGAGTACCGGAAGACATAAGAAGAAGGAAAAGGGAAGAGAAATATTTGAAGAGGTAATTACTGGCCTTTTACTGAACTGAAGAAATACAAGTTCACAGATCAAAAGATCCACAAAGAATAAATTATACGGAATTTAGGCAATAAATTTATAATAAACTATACCAAATAAACATTCATTGAATAGGTAGAAGAACGAAGGTAAATTTATTATCTTAAAAACTATGAGAGGGGTGTCTGGTAGCTCTGTGGGTTAAAAGCCTCTGCCTTCAGCTCAGGTCATGATCTCAGGGTCCTGGGATCAAGCCCCGCATTGGACTCTCTGCTCAGCAGGGAGCCTGCTTCCTCCTCTCTCTCTGCCTGCCTCTCTGCCTCCTTGTGATCTCTGCCTGTCAAATAAATAAATAAAATCTTAAAACAAAACAAAACAAAAACAAAAACTATGAGAGAAAAAAGAGTAGCGAGTGGAAAATAAAATTTAGACTAAGAGATTCACCACCCCCGCAGCCACTTTGGCAATGAAGGTACCCAAAGATCAAAGGGTAATGTCTGACTGTATAGAAGAAAATCATGTACTAACCCTAAACTTTGTGTCCAGCTAAACTTCTAGTCAAGTCGGAAGGCAAGAGAAAGCATTTTTGAGAATGCATGAATGGGGAGGTTAACACTCTCAGGTTCTTTCTAGAAGAAAAAAAAATAGGAAGTTCTTTATAAAAAAGGAGATGCTAACTCAAAATGCTGATGTGTGATTTAAGAAACAATGGTAAAAGTTAAAGAAAAAGAAAATTATAAAAGATACTTCTGTGGACCCAGAAATTGAAAATATACCAGTACTATAAATAACTGAGTGCAAAATTAATAATTATGTTCATGTGAAAAATGAAAAACAGACTCAAAAGGATAATTATCATTATGGGCACTGGAGTTCAGTGGTAAATAATGTGTTCTAAGGTATTTGCTATGTTTAGGAAAACGCTTAAAAATTGTGAATACTTTAAGCCATCGTTAAAAATTATAATTATTTATATATGTAAAAAATACAGTTCTAAAACATCAGAGAGGAATAATAAGTAAATATATCAATCCCAGCAGAATCAAATAAGAAAAGAAAAAGGTAGAACTAAGTCTAAATACATCTGTACTCACTATTAGTATAAATGTACTATGTAAGATGTACTATCAGAATCAATTTCTAAAAATCCAGTAATAATATTTCCTAAAAGAGAACCACTTAAGACAAAATCACACAAGTTTGAAAAGTAAAGTAAATGACCTATTATGCAAGTACTAATGCAATGAAACATAATGAGGCAATATACCAACAAAATGAAATCCAAGGCAGAAACAACACTAGAGATAAAGACATTTATTACTAAATAGCAAAATAAAAAAATTCCAGGGAAACATAATTTAAAGAATACTGATGCCCTTAACAACATATCTTCAAACTATGAAAGCAGCACTGATAATCACGTTTTTTGCAAAACAGGCAAATATCCTATCATTGGGAGGTTTTAAAATATCTTTATCACAAAAGGATAGATTAAACAGATAAAAAGAATCCCAGAATAAACAAGCTTTGTCATATATATAAATACACTATACACAAAAATTGGTAATGAATATTTTTCAAAAACACACAAAGTACACTGATACATATCTATCCATCTATCGACCTGTCCATGTATGCTTATGACATAAGTGGTCATGAAGAAATTATCAAATATTTCAAAGAATTGATACTGAATAGACTACATTTTCTTTATGCAATGCAATCATTTAGAAAATGACAATAAAATGGAAGTGAACTGTTACTTTACATTTGGTAACAAACACAAGCTAAGAGAAACATTAATCTTGAGCAATGGTACTCTTATTGATTTGAACATTGGATTAATCCAGGGGAACTATAATAAATACTGAAGCCTGGATCCCACCTCCAGTGATTCTAATGAAATTGGTCTCTGGGGTGTATAACCCGGGACTTGAATGTATGGTCAGAGCTTAACACAACTGATTTAGGATCTGGCAACTTTTCTCCCCTTATATGTTGAAACCTTTAAATATGGCATCACAAAGACAAATGCCTTTGCTTCTCTTTAAGAGTTATCAAGAGGCAATCTTCACTGAAAGCCAAGTGGCTGGTGATGTAATCACCACAGCAGCTGTCAAAGTGTCTTCAGTCACTGTGACCAAATTCCTCCATCTGTCCTTTATTTCCTTGGTTTACTATCAAGCATGCATCATAACTGACCCTTACACAGAAGACGTCTGATGAGCTGCTGTGAGCGCCTATGTGTATGCAGAGGTCTGAGTCAATCATTTTGTCCATTTTCTCATGGGAAAGAGAGCAGCAAACACACTGAAGCATCTTTCCTTGATCTAATCAAAAGACCAGACAAGATGTGGATGAAGTTCTCCCTGCAAGGGAGTGACCTGAAGTGAAACCCAAATGTTCTGATGTTGGCCAAAAGCAAAGATGGATGATTGAGATTTTCAGTAATAGAATTCTATATGGGTTTGATAAATTGCAAGTAATAACATATAATGTATGGGTATGTAGGCTCTGAAATTAGACATATTGGGAATAAGTCCCAGCTTGGTTAATTATGAGCTATTTGACCTTGGGCCCATGAGTCATTTGTAAAATCTGTGACATTTAAATGAGATGATGTAGGTAAAGTGCTCAGCTCAGTGCTTGATACATAGTGTGCAGTGCATGGTATCCATTTGACTGTTATTGTTATTATTTAGTAATTTTCCAAAGATAGGTACCACAAAGCTCATGTTGGCTGAGTGTTTGAAAGCTAATGCATCTTTCTTCCATTATAGAGAGGAGATAGGATGGGCCAGAAACTATGGTATATGCTTTAGAAAGTGAGAAATATAAAAATATAGGTCCATGGGGTACCTGGATGGCTCAGTCAGTTAAGCATCTGACTCTTGGTTTTGGCTCAGGTCATGATCTCAGGGTCCTGCGATCAAGCCCCATATTGGGCTCCATGCTCATTGTGGAGTCTACTTGTCACTCTCCCTATGCTCCTCCTTCACTCTCTGTCCGTCTGTTTTTCTTTCTCCCATAAGTAAATAAAATCTTAAAAAAAAGTAAGTCCAGAAATATTGAAATACCTCAGTAACACCCTTTCCAGGTTGCTATGGACAGTGATCTCTCTTAAGAAATGGTCACTATAGGGGGCGCCTGGGTGGCTCAGTGGGTTAAAGCCTCTGCCTTCGGCTCAGGTCATGATCCTAGGGTCCTGGGATCGAGCCCCACATTGGACTTTCTGCTCAGCAGGGAGCCTGCTTCCTTCCTCCTCCTGTCTCTCTCTCTCTGCCTGCCTCTCTGCCTACTTGTGATCTCTGTCTGTCAAATAAAATAAATAAAATCTTTAATAAAAAATAAAAGAAATGGTCACTATGGTGGGGTAGGGTCCTCTAAAGCTTCAGTCTGCTGACTGGAAGATGACAATTCATGACATTACACTAACCAATGGAACAAAAAAGCATTTACACTTAAAGTGACCCAGAGCACTGAAAGCTGTATATCTTTTCATCGACTCCCTGTAATTTACATCTCCTTTCCCCACGGAGATATGGATATATATATATATATATATATATATATATATATATATATATTCTGCCACTTCCTCCTCTAATATTGCAACATAGACACTGAGATGTCATAACTCACATGTGTTAGTGTGTGCCTAACATGTTACTGTTTTTCTGTTAATCCATACACTTCTAAGACTCCATCCTAAGTCTTCCTACTCTGTGATATTCAGAGTTTTCTCTTTCCTCATTCAAAAGATGTACAGGACATACGGTTTTCCTCGGCTCCGCAGGAAGATTCTTATGTCATGCAATGATACTTCATTATGCTAAAAGGATTTGTTCGTACACTGTGATATGTATTAGGGTTGTGGGTAGCAAATTAGAGTCCTTGATCTCAAGAAGCACACAGTCTGGTGGAAGAAGGACAGAAACAGGTTATGATGTGAGTGTAGAGAACCAGAACCCAACCCAGACTTGAGGCAAGGAAGGCTTCCTGGGAGTAAGTAAAATTGGCTTTGAGCTGAAAGATTCAACCAGGTAAAGAGGAGGTGGAAGAGTGTCCCAAACAGAAGGAATAGGTCTTCCGAAGCCCAAAAAGGAGGTAATGAAGTAGAGTTCCCAGCAGAAGACCTTCTATGAAGGCCCGTCTGATGCTTAGGCCTTATCCTGAAGACACTGATATATGGCTAGAGTTGGTGCTGGTTGGTAGAGTCACCACTAGAGTCATGTGCCTCCTGAGCATATGAAATATGGCAAGTCCTGACTGGGATGTCCTGAAACTGTAAAACATACACCAGGTTTCAATGACTTAGTCCTAAAAAATTATATAAGATATCTCATTAGCAATTATTATATTGAGGGGCACCTGTCTGGCTCAGTCAGAAAAGCATGTGATTCTTGATCTCAGGGATGTGTTTGAGCCCCATCTTGGGTACTGTAGAGATTACTTAAAAATAAAATCTTAGAAAAAAATTATTATATTGAATACATGTTAAAATGATAGTATGTTTATATATTAAGTTAAACTATTT
Organism: Mustela putorius furo; assembly: GCF_011764305.1. NCBI lineage: Eukaryota > Metazoa > Chordata > Mammalia > Carnivora > Mustelidae > Mustela > Mustela putorius. The sequence continues at coordinate 422,827 of NW_025421428.1, forward strand.
TGAAAATTAATTTAACTCACTTATTTTATACTTTGTAGTGTGGCTACTAGAAAAATTACAATTATGTGTGTGTGTGTGTGTCTTGCATTTACGACTTGCATTATATTTCTATTGAACAGTGCTTAATTAGAGGCTTTTAAAAGACAGAAATGTTATTACATTTAATAATATCTTCACAGGTAACTATTTTCTTAAGAAGATAAATATTCTGCTTAATGGAGAGAAACACTAAAGAGTAAAAGCACTTTTATTAACATTAGAAATAAAGAACCTACCATCAACAAAAACAGTGATGAAATCTGCAACTATGAATTAATATATTCTTTTGTAGGAGATGCTAGATAGTGCCTTGGGACAAGAGGAAGAACCACATATATAAATATTGGGAATGAATATGTAAAATTATTACTATTGCAGATAATATGATTATGTACTTGGAAAACCTAGGAGAATAAAATGAAAACTATGATAAATAATCAGAATTCAATAAAGTGGATGGTAAAACTGTTAATATACTGAAATCAATAACTTTCATAATACAAATAACACACAGTTAAAACAGTTAGGAAATATAATGGAAGAAGAGATTCAACTTAAAATAGCAACAAATACACAATGCCCATGGTCTATATGGAGGAAAATGTAAATATATATGTAAAAATGTTCTTGAAGACTTGAACAAGTGGGAAGACAGCTGTGAATCTGTGGAAAGGTTAATTAAAACTACCAAGACAGTAGTTTTCACTTTTCAGATTATCCAAGATCCAGAAGTCTGATGATACACTGTACTGTTCAGGATGTGAGGAAACTCTTACACTGCTGGTAGGAATCTCATTTGGCAAGAACTCTGTCAGAGACCATTTGAAAGTATACATTTAAATTATAAATGCATTCATTCATTAACAACACACATAACTGCATGTAAAATAATGGATAAAAATAATTGTTGCACTGTTTATAAAACAAAGAATTAAAAATAACCTCTATGTCCCTCAATAGGAAACTTGCTTACATAGATGACTTTCATGGAATAGAATAGTACTACGAAGCCAAAAAAAGAATGAGGAATCTTTTCACATACAGCTATGAATTATTTGTAAGTCATATTGGTATACAGAAAGTGAGAAATGGTGTGAATCATGTGCCATTGTTGGTGTAAAAGGATGAAAAGGAACATCTGTATGTATTTGCTTCTACATAAATAAAATTCTGCCAAAGTGTAGACCCAGGAAACAGAGAACAGAGGTCACCTTTGGGATGGAGAACTGGGGTGCTGGGGGAGGGGGATGATAAGTCCTTTTGTATTTTGAATCATGTGTATGTTTCAACTATTAAAAATACATTTAAGAATCCTCAGCTTAAAGTTACCATATGTTAGAATGCCCTAGTAAGAAACTTTTCATTAGGGTGAAAAGAAGTCTGCCAAGAATATCAGAGGAAGACAGTGGGGTATGGGCAAAGACCAGAAGTATGATGATCTTGACAGTGAGAGAAACTGAAACGGGAGAAGTTTGGTAATGTTGGAATTGGTTAAGTATTCAGGAGCTTGTGGTAGGGAAGCCAAAAAGCATATACAAATTTAGTTACTTCCTAGTGAGGCATTCATGGACGAGTTCCTTAACTTGTCTAAGCTTTAGTTTCCACATGTGTGGAGTGGTGATAATAAAGCCAACCCCATGTTGTGAGGAATGATGAGGTAATTCGGTGCAAGCACACTACGGGCACAGTGTGTGACACCTAGGAGGCATTCAGTAATGGAAAGTTAGTGTTCAGTTTCCTTCTCTCGTATTTATAAGAAAATATACACTCACCTAAAATCTTTATAAAATAGGATCATGCTATAAAACTGTAAAAATCTTTTTGCAAATTTTGGCCTTAATTTAAATAGTATGAGCACTTATCCACATCAGGCCATGTGACATTACCTCGGTTTTTAAAGCAGTCCAATACTGATCCTTTGTGTGCAAATACTATGATTTACGTCCTCATTCCTTCAGATGAGGACTATTAGGCTGTTTCTACTACTGTGTTCTTATAAATAAGGCTGAGTGAAGACATTAATCCTATGTTTCCCCACTTATTTTGTATGATATTTTCCTATATTCGATTATTATTACTTCTATTTTAGTAGTCAGGGAGCTTTGTCAACAAATGGTTTCCCTCTCGTAAGTCATCAAAGCCTCTCCGAACTCTTTGCCTTCCATTTCCAAATGGGTCTACTGGAAGGTACTCATCTGTAGCGCTACAGCGTGGAAATCACCAGTGTGACCCCGGTGGAGTGTCCCAGTCCCTGCAATTTCACTAATCACTCTCTTCAGCTTGATGGATACCGGAGGAGGGAGATGCCTGTTGGCTGGGTAATTTCTACAGAGCCGGAATGGTAGATCATTTTAAGGGAGCAAGACTCGAGCAGCACATTCTGGTAATGAGGTGGGGAGCGGAGTAATAAGCAGAGTCCAGGGTATGAAAACATCACGATAAAGGGAACGGCCTTTGAGCAGAATGACTAGGCAAGTGATTAAGGAGCAATGTTGGGAAGGAAATGATCCAGACACAGCAGAAAGAGCACGGACTCACAGTGCTCAGGAGGGCTTTCAGAGGTCATCTTGTCCTTTCCCTCCTTCTAGGTAGAACTACAGGCAGTTCTAGGTAGAACTCTTAGGTAGCCTCCTCATAAGGAGTCTGACACCTGTGCATCTGTGCCATTCAAGAGGGAGGGTCCTGTGTGACCCGCTGGTAAAGCCTTATGAGCTCGGGAAGCTGATGAGCCTTCTATCTGGAAGAGTATTAAACATACAAAACAAATCAAAAAGCAAAAACGCAGCAGAATAACAGAGCAAACAACCATATACTTGGATACCCCAAATTAACAAATATTTAGATTAGATCCTTATTAGATAATATAGATATTAGATCCTTATTTTGCCTTACACTTAAGAAACAAAACACCCCACAGGTAAAATTAAAGACTCTACCTTGCACAGCTCCCTCTCCTTTGGGTCCACCAAAATATTATAAATGTGAGCATATGTGTGTGTGTGTGTGTGTGTGTGTGTGTGTACTCAGCAAAAAGGCTGCACAAATTCCTCCCTTTCTTGCATGCTCATGGCACCATTCTTATCAAGACATGGAGTCTATTTCCCTACCTCTTAAAACCGGGTGTACCACCTGTACTGACCAGTAGAAAGCAGCAGAAACCTCTTGGAGCTTCTGACCCAAGGCCTCAAGAAGCCTGAAGGCTTCTGAGGCTTCCCTCTGCAAAGCTACAGGCCTTTTAAGAAGGCCAGCTTCTCTAAGACACTATTTAGAGAAGAAACCCATGCTAGTTACATGAAAAGGTCAGGTGGAATCACATGAAGTTTCCAGATACATGAATGAATTCTTAGAACTTCTAGCCTACCTGCCAGCTGGGTTCAGGTGAGTGAGAGAATCTATCCTTTTTTTTTTTTTAAAGATTTATTTATTTATTTATTTATTTGACACACAGAGAGAGATCACAAGTAGGCAGAGAGGCAGGCAGAGAGAGAGGGGGATGCAGGCTCCCCACTGAGCAGAGAGCCCGATGTGGGACTCGATTCCAGGACCCTGAGATCATGACCTGAGCTGAAGGCAGAGGCTTAACCCACTGAGCCACCCAGGCACCAGAGAGATCCTATTCAATGCCAGACAGAGCAAAGATCTACCCAGCTGAGCCAATTCACCAATAGAATTGTAAAGAAAAAAAAGTTATTATTTCAGATCACTTAGTTTTAAAGTAGTTTGTTGCACAACAAGTATATATGAAATATGCATGTGTGCTTATACCAAAAAAATATTAAGAGTGTGCACAACAGTTGTTTCCACGAATGGCCAGATAAACCTCTATCAGACTGGCCTTCCCAGGGATGACAATAGGCAATGAAGAAACAACAACAATAACAACAAAAGCAAAAAGCCAGAAACCAAAAACACAACCACTTCAAGACAATGGGCAGTGATCAAAAGTAGGCGTATCCTGGATGGGCAGTTAACATTCAAAAGAAAATGGCATTTGCCTTTTCTTTGCTTGTCTTTGCATGAGGACAGTCCCTAGTCTGCATCATGCAGCACGGTTAAAACACTGAGAAAATGCTCACAGCCTTGCCGGCTTCAAAACCAGAGGTTAGAGTATGGAACAATCCTATTTGCTAGAAAGTGAGGGGCAGAGCCTGAGACGGAAAGCCCAAATTCTGTACATAAACTTGACCCAAATCTCTGACGACGCAATCACCCAGGTATGGAGTTAGAAAGTTTAAATAAGCTGCCTACGGTTGAAAGAACTGAACTTTGAGTTGCTGTCCAAGAGACAGACTTTGCATTTTGTGCCCAATCACGTCATCTTCTGTCAAAGCAAAGTAAACAAAATGCCTCTCTTGGAAAGAATACAGCAGAATCTACCATCTCTATAACATTTTCAATGTCCAGGAGATAACCATTGAAGACTCCATATAGGGAAGACTAGGACCATGGGACACATCCTCAAGGGCATGATAACTATGCCAACGGCAGAAGGTGACATTTAATGAAAGCTTTGTATGTTCCAGGACTTACTCTATATACCTTATGCTTATGACGTGAAACCTCATGGCAATTTTATCATGTTACTACACTTACTTTATCAATTAATATGGAGTCAAGAAAGGAGAAACCAGTTCAGGTATTTTAGGCAAAGAGAGATTAAATATATAAATATATAAATATATATAATTGAGCTCTTCAATAGTTAGAATGACTGGAATCCCCTTTTCCCCTCCCAACAAAGGACAATGTTGTTCAGAGACAAAGAACTGTGAGAATCCACTACTGCCCTAACACACTAGGTCCTCTGCTGCTGCTATTCCAAGGGCTGACTGTGTCACAGCTACTGCAAGAGTCTGTTACTGCTGCCACCTCCACTGAATGAAAATCTCCTGCCTCCTGCTACCCACGTCATGGCCACTGCAGGACGCCTCCTTAGGCTGCCATCATTGAGGCTGGTATGACAAGAAGAACGCCTCCCTTTTCTTCTGTCCTATAACCTGGTAGAAGTGCTTTTCTTTGATGGAACCTACATTGGAACACTACCAGTAAGGGGTACAGGAAATACAGTTTCCAATCTTGCAAGCCTTGCAATAAAGAGGAGAAATTAAAAAGGCAGGAAAAGTGCCTATATGAGCAGGCACTATTCAGCACAACTATCATCATTATTTTATACTGGAGGGGACAGAAACACAGAATTCTAGGGAGTTGTCCAAGATCACATATCCAAGCAGCAGTGGTTAACATTTGAACTCAGAAAGCTTAATTCCAGAGGTCGTGTTTTTAAACTGATGGTCATTTACCTTGTTTTTAATTATTTACAATTAAAAGCAAAGTCATAGAAAATATATTTGTCTTTGTGCCCAAATGCTAGTTATAATTTCTGATGATTGCCTAAAAGAAATTAATGTTGGTATTCCTTACATTTTCTAAATTGCAATATTATAACCAAGACTACCATTTAATTTCAAAGCTCATATTTGTATTTGTTTTTCCTAATTATGTCCATGTCAGGTTATGATGCCAAGTGACAGCATTTAACTTTTAATGTGTTGGTAAGCAAGTATGACAGCATGTAGTTTGCACATCCTAATATCAAAATGACAATATTTGTTCTGCATCTGCCATTGTATTCATTGATACTTCAAAATTTGTAATGACAAAATTACTCTTCCTCGCAATGGGTTGTAATCAAAAGATATTTTCATGGACTAAGAAATTAATTTATTGACTTAGTTCATAAATTAAGGATTTAATTTGACATCATGAAAATGATTCAGTGAAGGGGAGTGTCACACTATCTTAAATGTTGCAGGCTAATGAGAAAACTGTACTGCCAGAGACTTCATAATAAATGATACATTTGAGAGCCAAATGACCTCATGACAAGCTATAGGGACAAATAGTCCTTGGCAGTTTGAACAAAGAAAAGTGGTGGGAGAATTGAGTCATAAGAAGGCATACAATGGTATTCTCAAAACAAAACAAAATAGAACCAAATACATGCTTTGTACTTACTGCCGTGTTTAAGTTTTCAGCAGAAGTGCAACACAGATCTCTTTGTACATACTATTCAATATGAGTTTAGCAATAAATATGTGAATAAAAACATTATAAAGAATTTATATAAGTAAATAAATGTATATAAATATTTATGCACACATTTAATAATCTTTTGTATGTCTGCTGAGGTTGGTTCTGCATAGGAACTGATAGACTCCAAAATTTTAGTTTTTAATACAATAACTATTTGTTATTTCTCACTAACTGTTTCTCACAAACATAACTATCCAAGATGAGTGTTCTGCTTGGTATGTGGCTCATTTTCCTATGGTAATGCAGTCTTCCTCTCCCTTGAGACTCTACCGTTGTCTGGACCTTATTAACCTCATCATCTTACTTCCAGCAAAAAGAAAGAAAGAACTTGGAAACTTAAAAGGGTCGGCGCAGAACTGAAACAGACCACTTTCATTCATATGACTTGGAGATCAAACAGAATGTGCAATCTGATTTGCCTAAAAAAATCAAATGATGGAGTTTGGGAATACCAGAAAAGCTGGAAAATAAAGGGGAGAAATGCTGGAAGAAGGAGAGCTACAGAAGAAGGATTTCTAAAATCTGAATATAAGCTTCCCTTGAATCCTTGATTTACTCCTGAGCTGTACATTGTGCAAATTAATGAAAGGAAACCTTACTAAAATGTAGTAGAGACCAGCAGAGGGAACTCTCATGCCTTACCACTCCTTGTCAATTACAAACCCAACAGGATGAGACATATACCTTGCAAGTCCAAACTGCTTTAGCTATTACTTTACTATCCCAGAAGGAAAAAGAAAGTTTTCCTTCCCATAGTAACAGCCCAGCCAGTAAAAGAATGTCACAATGCAGTGAATGAAAAACCACTATACTTTAAATTCCCATTTTACTCCAATGAACTTTTAGTGTATAACAGCCCTTCCCAATGGCCCCCTTTCCTCTATAAAAGAGTATATCCTCTATTTTGTTCTCTGGACTTGCCTATGATTTTGCTATAGCTTGCTTCTTCTGGATTGCTATTCCTGAATAAACCCCTTTTTGCTGAGAAAGAATAATTTTGTCACTACAAGTGTCAAAGTATTAATGAATACAATGGCAGATGCAAATAACTAGCTGTTTTATTTTTAAGGTTAACAGTATCAGTATTACAAGAACCCAAGTCATCTCCTGGCAAAATAGCAACTGGAAGCCCTACACGTCTGCAGAAATTTAGTAGCAGCTGAAATTTCAGTAGTTCCTTATCTTACAGGAAGCACAGATTTGGATTCAGTCAAGTTATGTAAGAGGGAATTGGTAAATACTTTGGGCTTTCATTGAAATCATGCCATTGAAGAAAGTTATAAGTTTCAGGATTAGGATATTTGTTATAGGACTCAGGAAAAAACAAAATGGGATTGGTCATTTCTCTAAGGCCCAAATCTAAGCCTTCAAAGTCCAGTTGCTCTCAAATAATTTAACTGTCTGCCAGAACAAAACTCAACACTCTGCAGAGGAGGACAATAGGATCTAGAATCTTCAGAACTTACTATCTATAATACCCAGTATACAGTTAAAAAATTAATAAACATATGCTCAAGAAACAATGTGACTTGTAGTCAAGAGAAAGATCAGTCAATAGAAAGACACCCACTGACAACCAAAATTTTGGAATTAGTAGATAATGTATTTTTTAAAAAAGAGAAATATGTCATGAAACTTTTAGAAAAGCTTTAATATAATTTGTGAAAAGTTGTGTAATTCAGGAAAAATATGCAAACTGTAACAATGAACCAAATAAATATTAGAAAATTGAAAAATAAAAGCAAAAATGTGTTACCTGAAGTTTAAAAAAAAAGTCACTGGTAGAGATTTGCAGTATATTAAACAAGAAATAACAGAGCCTCAATGACCTGTGAAACAATAGTAAGTGAGTAGCATGCTAAATGAAATCCCAGATGGAGAAGAAGAATAAAGCAGAAAGATATGTGAAGAAAGATTGGTAAAAATCCTTCTATATTTAATCACAGATTCAGGAAGCTCAGAAAACTTCAAGCAGAAAAAAAAATGACAAAAATCATATGTAAGCACATCAAAATCAAACTACTAATAGCCAGAGATAAAGAGATTAAGGGAAAAAAAATCTTAAAGCATGTAGAGGAAAAAAATTACATAATACAAACAAGAAATGTTGGCTGAATTCTTGCCAGAGACAAGGGAAGGTAGAGATTAAAGTAATGACACCTTTAATATTCAGAGAAAAACAATATCCAAAATAACTATTAGCTAGACCTCTTTATCCAATGAAAACACATTGTAAAACTGAAGATGAAAAAGGGTGCCTGGGTGGCTCAGTCAGTTAAGCATCTGACTCTTGGTTTTGTCTCAGGTCATGATCTCAAGGTCAGGAGATCAAGCCCAGCATTAAGCTCCATGGAGTCTGCCTGAGATTCTCTCTCTCCCTCCCTGTTTTCTCCTCCCCTCATTCTCTCTCTCTCTCTCAAATAAAGGAATTGATTTAAAAAATTGAAGATGAAAAAGATACATTTTCAGGCAAAGAAAGGCTGGAGACATTTTTTTCCTACTCCAAAAATACACTAAAGGAAATTATTTAGGCAGAACAAAAACCTAACAGATGAGAATTTATATGTTCTGAGAGTAATGAAGAGCACAGCAAATGATCAATATGTGAATAAATAAAGGAAAAGATAAAAATATCTTTTTTTCTGAAATTACTTAGAAGTTATGTGACTAAAGCAAAATCCATAATTATATATATTTGGGGTTTATATTACATGAAGAAGTAAACTATATGATAATTAGGAAAAGGATGGAGGGCATACACATGAAATTATATGGTAGTGAAATTTTTACAATGTATATGATGTGATACAACATTAATTTAATATATATTGTGAGAAGTTGAACATATGTGTATTAATTCCTGGAATAAATAATAAAACATAAATAAACAAAAGAAGGAGGTGTACATTTAATAAAAATTATAGATATAATGGAATACTAATAGTACTTGATTAATCCCAAAGAATAACAGAAATAAGTGACATAGAAACAAGGAACAGGAAGCATTAATGGGGGGGGGGGAAGCAGAATGGTTGGCTTAATCCCAATTATATAAATAGTTACAATAAATGTAAGTGGAGTAAATAAAAACTGATTAAAATGGGGAAATTTTTCAAAATTTAAAAAAATGTCCAAAGTATATACTCTTTACAAGACTCACACTTTATTAAGATACAGAGAAGCTCAAAGTAACAGGATAGGAATAGATCTACTACACCAAGCTCTAAAGCAAGGAAAATTGTAGTTGCTATATTGATATCACACAAAGTAGATTTCAAAACAAGTATTGCCAGATGCCAGAGATAAAGAGGAACATTTTAAATGATAAGAGTCAATTCCTCAGGAAGACAAGATGATCTAAATGTACATCTTCTTAATAAAGGAATTTAAAATACATTGATAAATTATAGGGAGAAATGGAACAAAAGTTATATATTTCTACCAAGGGAGAAATAGGACAAAAGCTACCCCTGCAAAAGTGTTAAAACCACATCCTCTACATTTAGGTCCAATATTACTAAAGTTCTCTGGTATTCCCTAGAGTATTTATCACTATTTGCTTTTTACTTCTGGAATGTAAGAATGTTCTTCCAGGGGCACCTGGGTCGCTCAGTGGGTAAAGCCCCTGCCTTTGGCTCAGGTCATGATGCCAGGGTCCTGGGATTGAGCCCCACATTGGGCTCTCGCCTCAGTGGGGAGCCTGCTTCCGCCCTCTCTCTGCCTGCCTCTCTGCCTGCTTGTGATCTGTCTCTCTCTTTCCATCAAATAAATAAATAGAATATTTAAAGAAGAATGTCCTTCTATTTTAGCTTTTTTTCCTGTATCGAGCTTATTTTTATTTTTATTTGTTGCTAAAAATAAATGTGAATTTCTAGGTATTAGAGACAAAAGGGAAATTGTGTATACTGTTTCAGATTGCCAATATGCCAGAATTAAACATCACAGACCAGCACAAACCTCATATGGTGTATTGTGACACCATATATGAATGGATCTATGGTGCACGACAGAATGAGAGTCTATAAGCAGGTGGCAGTAGGTGAGAAAAATGGCCATCATGTAGTTACCATCACCTAGGCTCATGCTGAATACCTGACCTGCATCACATACCTCATTATTGCCAAATCCTGTAAGGTAAGTATCATTATTCTAGTTTTAGATTTGAGGAAACTTCCCAAGATCATATAGTTTGTAGGCAATAGAGATGGGTTAGGGTTAGAATTAAAGTTAGCTACAAACCCAGTTTTCCATGACTCTAAAGTCTGTATTCCTGTGTCACTAAATGATGAACACATAAAACCTACATCAGCCAAGGAAGATGGAGGAAAAAATAATGCATCTGTGACATACTTTGGAGCACTAGAGATTGGTGAGATAAAGGCAGATCTGATAATTAAAATGACTGAGGAAGGCAAGGAGAAAGAGTTAGAAAAGGCAGAGGAAGGAAAAAAAGGAGATTAAATATCTTTTCAGAATAAAACCCTGGTCCTCAATTGTAGCCTTGCTCTGCTATCCACTCCCTGGGTTGTCTTAGACAAGACTCAATTTCCCCAACCACAAAATGAGGGACGTAGACAGACAGATCTTAAAGATGGCATCCAGTTCAAAACTGTCATCCTGGCCATGCTGCCAGTTTCCCCATGCCAGGCACAGTGGCCAAAAATGCACGGCAGGACCTCATCGAATCTGTATCAGCAGGAGAAGCAAGGTGGAGAAAACCACCTCAGGCCAAACTCGTTAACAGTTGTTTCATTAATCACAGTTTGTGTTTCAAATCCAAAGACAATCTGTCCAATTAACATTAAAGCTCTGGCAGCCATGGGGAGACCTTTAGGAAGAGGCAATTTGACACAATTGCTAATAATGCTCCCATTTAGGAAAGTGGCTCCCAAACATAACATTCTCTCATGACAGCTGGAGTCCTGTCCAAAGCAGGAGCACAGGTTTCAAGTGCCTCTACAACCCGACCTCTTCTGCCACCCAGCCTCACTGTCCTGGATGTCTATCACATGGCAGCCCTCTCAGAAGAACCAGTCTTCCAGAACACCACTGTCATTCACACTTCTGTACCCTGTCCATTTGAATCCACAGTCCACACGTCATCCCAATATTTTTGTAGCCTTGTCTACACTTCGTGTTACATTTCCAGTAGCACTGTAGTTCAGCAAACAATTCTCAAGGTGTGCTGAGACTGAAGTTTCTTCAGTCAGCTTTAACTTAGGCATGCTTTATGTTTTTGTTTTCAGGCCGTACATGTACACAGACAGAAGCATTCAAATAGTACAAAGGGTTGTACCGTGAAATCCAAATCTCCATTTTCTAACTTCTAGGATCCTGCCTGAATGTGAGCTCAGTTACCAGTATCTTGTATTTTCTTCAAAGATGCTTATACAAGAGTATAAGTAAGTGAACTTTTCCTGATACACAAATAGTAATCTATTAGTCATACCGTTTTACACCTGGCTGAATAGTGTATCTTGGAGATTGTTCCATATCAGTTCACATGGAGCTTACCAGTGTTTTTATAACTATGGGCACATAAATTGACCTCTGAACAGCAGTGCCCTTATAGGTGAAGGAGTGTAGTAAAATGATTCAAGCCTTACTCCTGAGTGTCTACTCTGAATGCATACCTACTCCTTGGGTACACAGCAGTAAGAACAATCGATTTTAATCGTCTGTTAGTACTTTGTTCAATGCTGCCAACCAACGACTGATATTTGTAGAGTGAATCATTGTGAATCTAAGGAATTCTATGGCTGTGTGATGGTTACTTTCATGTGTCAGTTTGACTGGGCTAGAGGAGGCCGAGAGATAGCTGGCGAAACATTATTTCCGGGTGTGTCTGTGATGGTGTTTTGCAAGAGATTATCATTTGAATTGGTAGACTGAGTAAAGACCTTCAGCAATGTAGGAGACATCATCCAATCCACCTAGGACCTAAGTAGGACTAAAAGAGAGGTAATTTGTTCTCTTTGCCTGAGCATCCAGCTTCTCCTGCCCTCAGACATCTGTGCTTTTGGTTCTTACGCTTTCTGATTTGAACTAGGACTTGCACCATGTGCTTCCCTAGTTCTCGGCCTTTGGGCTAGAAATCTATCTCACTGCCAGCTTTCCTAGTCCTCCAGCTTGTAGAGGGCAGATCCTGGGACAATTTGACCCTATAGCCATGTGAGCCAATCCATATGATAATGTCCACTTAAATATCTAATTTCTATATCTTTATCAATCAGTCTATACATCCATCTGTTACCTGTGTTTCTCTAGAGAAGTCTAACTAATAGAGGAAATTACATGAGGTCACAGCATCAAGAACAGTACCTGAAAGAAGGAAGGTATGCAACATGATATTCTATTTCCTTTTCTCTACAATTCCATAGGAGGCACATCTGTGCAATGGAGTACTGCACTTTATGTGTGTGCATGTGTGTGTGTCTGTGTGTCCCAGCCCTGCTGTGATCTACTGACACAACAGAGGCACTGAGATGTCGACTGTTTAGAATGAGCTCTGGGAAAAATGATAGTCTGCAAAATTGTCCTCCCCTTACCTACCACTCCCCTAAGGATTTTGTTAAAAGGAAAAACACCAGACTTAGGAGCTCTGGTTACCAGTTGTGGTAATCATATCTAGTAATTGCAGGACTTCTCTGAGGATTTTGCCACTCATGGGCATAATGAGAGCAGGGGATTGTTCCTGGGTTGGATTATTGTGAAGACTAAATCAGATAATACATGTAAAAGCACTTAGGGGTGAAACAGCTTGAATGGTGACAACATTACTGAGGGGATCCTACATTTGATCTTGATAAAGTCAATCCTCTACTTTGACATTCTTGTCTAGCTATGTTCCCTCCTTCTAGCATATCCCCAAACAGGGACCAGGTAGAAGTAGATTCCAAGTCCACAGTAAAAGCAGAGAATCAGGAAGAATCGCAATGTGGTTTCTGTGAATTTCCCATTCATAGCAATAGCAATCTCCTTTTTAGGCATGTGGTGACTAGGAGACACCTGGGGCAAACACAGGCAAGAACCTGACAGTCTTAAGACCCACCAAAAGGTGATTGAAAGTCATGGTGAATCCTTAGTCCTTGAGAGAATCTGAAGCACTGAAAGAAGCCACTGTGCCAGGAATATATGCTCTTCTTATGGATGATCTCTTACGTCCCAGCATAGTTTCTGGCACTGGCATAGAGACAGCCTATTTCACAGGTGCTGGTATATTTCAGTGAAAAGTGGGGTGATAAGGACGGGAGGAAACTGTGCAACTTTGCAACTGCCTAAGTATCGATGGCTTACCCAAGACACCCTGAAGGTGGAGTCTGAAGCTAATGGTATGTTTTCTGTCCTGGACAGGAGTGTCTCAGGTTCTGATGAGGGGAGGTGTCCTCTGGGAGAAACAGACAAACACACATGGAGGAGTGAGTAGGGATCAACCAGGAAGCCACAAGCATTGCGGAGAACTCTCCCAGAGCCTGGCCTTTTTGGAGGGTTGGACATCCTGTTGCTTACTGGTAATTACCAGATGTACTCAGCTGCTCGGCAGACTGAGATGTCAGGTGGCAGCGCCTCCTTCACCCTTCCCCTCTCCTCCCCCTGCTCTCCTTGGGTGCCCTTGCCATCATCTTTTCTTCAGGCTCTTGCTGGCCATGGTGGGGCGGCAGACAAAACCAGGGTATTTTGTTGCTCCTTTTCTCTTTTCCCCATGGAATAATTGAAATACAACTAGAGAAGGGGAGTGAAAGGAAATGAAAGGGTCATTAGATACTGGGAGAGGAGGGGACAGCCTTTGAAACAATCTTTGCTGGGTGACACCTGAGCAATTCAAGCCTGCAATTTCCTCCATGAATGTTCAGCCTCTTCACAAGAGTCCCCTAATGACAGTGTGGGCGATGGATGGAGACAAGGCAGTTGAAGCTTAAAATATATGCCAAGGAGATATTAAAAGCCATATAACCTCCTAGGAGTAGAGAATAGGCAGGAGAGCAGAGGAGACGGGATAGAGGTCCTGCCACTTGTCTGTTAAGATGCTGGGATCATCTTTTGTTCATTCTTCTATTGTTCTGCACACCATCATCCTGATTCCTCATAATGCCTTCAGTATCTCTCCACTTTTCTTCACTCCCAAAGTCACCATGCTAGCCTAGACCTTAATTACCTTTCTCCTTGACAATTACAGTAATAGACTCCCTGCCCCCAGGCTCTGCCACTTCCAGTCTACCCTGTCGATGTCACCAGATTGAACTTCCTAAAATATCTCTTTGCACATGTCATTTTCCTGCATAAAAACTTCAACGACTCCCAACTGTCTGCAAAGTAAAGGCTAAAAATCTTAGTCCGGAAATCAATGCTGCCAAAACCTTAGACATTCTGTGTTCACTGTGAAGGCTGTGACCAGATCTTATTCATCTTTCTGTCTCCCATTCCTGAGATGTAAGCTCCACAAGGGAAGATAAGATTTATTCTTCATTGCAGACCTATAATAAGCATTCAGATGATAGTTGTTGAATGAATACATTAATTAACTCATTAATAGTGTATGGCATATGGTAGACGCCTATAAGTCTTTGTTGAAGGAAAGGATGATGGGAGACAGGCAGAGAAGAAGGATGATGCTCTATTAAAATAGGTAAAGATTGTAGATGGACGGCAGCAGTAGTTATGGGCCTCTAGAACCAGAACAGCCCAGGAGAAACTTGACAGAAGGTGCTAGAGAGAGGGATGAAAGGGGTTTAAGACCACCTGAGGTTCAGATCAGATATTGGAAGTGGAAGGCCAGGAGAGAGACTGATTAAGCTGAGAAACCACCAGAGAGCACTGTTTGGGAAGAGAGGCAGCTATGGAAGCAAAGTCCCAAGTCCCCAGTTGCAGGGGTGGGGAGGGTGGGAGTGCGGGGAGGTGGGGGAGGCAGGTGGGGAGGCTTGGGGGTCCAGTTAATAGGACTAGAAGTGATGAGCTAGTTGGGTGAGAAGCCAGGGACTCAGAGTTTGCACATCAGTCAGAATGTGCAGAGTAAGTTTTAATAGCCATTATGAGTAACTTTATATGGGTAGTGCGTCAATGGCTATATCATGAAAGTTTGAGATTTGGATGACAGCTGAAGACCATTTGTCAGAAAAATAAATAAGCCCGTATGATTTTGCACACAATTGAATGGAGAAATTGCCCTGAAGTCAATCCCCAGGTTAAGAAAACCTGTGTCCATGTAATCAGAAAACCTCACATTTGCATTTTATCACCTATTACCTTGAATTTTTTTTTAAGATCTTATTTATTTATTTGAGAGAGAGAGACAGAGAGAGCATGAGAGGGGAGAAGGTCAGAGGGAGAAGCAGACTCCCCATGGAGCTGGGAGCCCAATGTGGGACTAGACCCTGGGACTCCAGGATCCCGACCCGAGCTGAAGGCAGTCCCTCAACCAGCTGAGCCACCCAGGTGCCCTAACTTGAAGTTTTTATCATCTGTTAATACATTGAATCCTTGCAAGTCTCTGAAATTGGTAATAAATTACTTCTATTTGAGGACTATGCCTTGTCCAACTAAGAAGTAAGTGGTAATATATTTAGGGTAGAAGTCAGGTATTTTGGTTTCAAGTTGAGTGTTTTTTCCCCCTCTATCAAATATTCACTGGTACAAGCTGTGTGAACATTTCTGAAGGAATCAGAAACCCTTCACAAATACCAATTGAGTACCTACTATGTGTCGGGCACTGTGCTAGGCACTTAGGATATATCAGGGAACGAAGACCAACCCTCCTGCTCCTTTGGGTCTTCAAACCCAAAAGGAGGTGAGTGCCTTCCCAGCCTGAAAGCCTGGATCAGAGCATGTTCTGGTCATGGAGTATTGATTTCAGTGCTCAATGCTTAATGAAAAACCATAATCCAATAGGTATCATCCTAGGTATTAGTTTTTGTCAAAGATAATGTCCACTAACACTGAATATCCCACATCTCTCATCACTATGTACTCCATTAATTTTCATTTTGTCCCATTTTTTGTTCTTCCATTTTAAAAGTTTAAATCTGAAAGTCTCTGTTTTCTCTCTCACCAAAGGAAATAAGCCCCAATACAACATGAAACTCATGGTTGTTCAGAAGAAAACAAATACAAACCAAACTGAGTGCCGAGAAACCCAGTGCCTTCCTACCATACTGGCTTTGTCATTTGTGGTGTTCTTATCTTTTCCTTGTCACCAGTTTCCTCACCTGTAAAGCAAGTCTGTGTGCTCCCATGTTCCTTCTCTGTTGTAACGTGCTAAGAGGCTCTAGATGCCTGGGAGGGTTGAGCCTGAGAGAAAACCTTTAAAATTGCAAAGTGGTGAGATATAGATGATGAGAGAAAATTCACCCCCGCAATTAGTAGCTGCCTCCTTGGCTCTAGGAACCAAACAGTTTCCAGCTGAGTGGGATGGAGAAGGCAGAGAAGGTGAGAGTCAAGATGAAAGCTTTTTTTTTCCCCCCCAGCAGAGAAGGAGAAGATCAGATCAGGGAGGATAGTGGTGAATTTAGATGTCAGGCTGTAGTTCGTTCTGAAAAGGTCAGTGCCCTGCCCAGCCAGGGCTGCAACATGGTGGCCTTTTAAAGAGCAGACAGTCAGAGAGGCTGCCCCCAGGCTCGGAAGTGTGGGGCAGTCTTGGGTTTGTCAGAGCAAACCTGGTCTGTGAGAGCAGAAAGGGGTCTGACTACATTGGTGCAATCCCCCTCTTCTACTTTGCAGGGAGGGACACTGAGGTCCAGAGAGTGGGTTGGGAAAGGTGACAAGTCCATGGTCCCAGGGCTTGCAGTCAGCAGAGCTATGCCTAGAGCCCAGGAACTTCCCATTTTTGAGTAAATCAAAACAAACTTTTTCTTTGTTTTGCTTATTGCCACCTAGAAGAAAATCATTATTTTTCTCCCATCTGCTGCTTGCTTAGCATCTCGGAATAAATAAAATGTGGTAATAACAGTTATGCCTTCTTGACAGCATGGAACCTGACACTTAAAAATTGAAGGTGTGACTCATTAAACCTCTAGGTATGTTTTTAAGAGTTATTTTGTAAATGATTAAGTGTTTATAATGAGAGTTGACAAAATTATATCTTTGGTTTGAGTTTTCAATTTAAATACACTTTCCTCCATTCAATTTCTATTTCATTCTCCACCTGGTCCAAATTATCTCTCAATGAGAATTAAAAGCTTTCTCCCTGTTTGTACCTAAAACATCACACTGGATTCTCACATCCCCACCCCCAACCCTGTTCATGCTTGACCCTCCTGAATTGATTTATACTATAGGACCCTCACCCCTTGCCAAGCGCCCCCCACCCCCACCCATAGTGGTTATTGGTTAAAGCAATCCAGACAGTCCAACTTGCCTTTGTGCCTTGAGAACAAAGCAACCCTGGAAAATTATTCAGCTTCTCTGTGCCCAGTATGATCTTCTGGAAAATGAATACTTCTTAACTGTCAGGTTATTATAGAGCTAAATAAAAAATAATACCTACTATTTCTCCAACACCTGTTCTGTGCCAAAGCGAGCATTTTATACATCTTAATGAATTCACTTAACCCAATTGTTCTTATCACTACCTCCATTTTATAGCTGAGGAAAAAGGGTCAGAGAAATTCCAGGATCGCCGGGTGGCAGAGAATTTGAATAACCATCCAGGTCTAACGTGAAGAACCGTGCCCGTTTCTAGCATACCGCACAGATTAATCTATAGGATCAGTTCTCAACCTGCACAATTTTGCCCTCCAGAGGACATCTGGCAATGTCTGGAGACAACTTTGGTTGTCACAACTGGGGAGAGGCACTACTGGCATCTAGTGGGTAGAGCTCAAGGATGCTGCTAAGCAGTCTATAATGCATAGGGCAGTGCCTCACAAGGCATTACCTCGACCAAAATAGCAATAGTGCCATGATTGAGAAACCCTGCTGGGTTGTATTCCATTGTATGACTTTACTGTAAAGTACATAAAAGGACATAATGTGGTGCATGCAAAGGGTCAAGCACATGGTAAACATTCAGTAAATAATGGCTATCATTCTTATTGTTACTACTTCTAGACCTACTTCACATCTTACCTCTCCTCTTTTCAGGTTATTCCTGATACCTGCTAGATGGAAGTAACATTTCCCTCATCTCTTTCAATAACCCTTTATTTTCTTTAATATTTGATACTCATTTATTGTAGCTATTAGTACACATTCCTTGTTCTCTTCCACAAGTTGCCATTTTCCCAAGGAAAGAAGTTGTGTATCTTTCATATCTCCCCACATATTCAGTACAGTGCCAGGCCATCCTCATTGAATTTGAGAAACTGAACAATTTCCTAATAAAACCTAGGCAGAAACTATAATGCTTATTTGATAGCTGAGGAAACAGTTCAGAACGCCCAAGTTATTCAAGGCCACTGACTTACAGGAGTTGGAACTTGAACTAGGTTCCACCTCAGAGTCCAACATTATCTTGTTTAGCTGCTATTTATATAATGGTAGTTCATTCTTTCGAAGAGAAATGTCTAAGAGAACCTTTGGAATCCACAAGCAAAACTGATAGGGAAATTGTTTCTCATGTGCAACCGATCTGGAAATGTCTTTTGTGGGGTCAACAAAATATAGCTATAGGAAAAGATTGCCACAAACTCCCAATCACTGCAGAAAACTCATGGCAGTTACACCAGGCATCTGGATATGAGGCCCGAATGTGAATTAGTTAGTTGTGTAGTTCCTCTTTGATCCTCACTTTCCTCATCTGTCAAATAGGGTCATAATGCCCATCTTAGCTAGCAGGTAAGATGTCAGGTACAGTCAATCCACATTATTGACAATAATTGTGTTCTATAAAATCGCTGCAAACACTGAACTGGTGAATACTGAACTATTGCTCCTAAGGGAAATACAGGGTTGTCTTGCTGTAAGGCTCTGATCACATTTTCATCATCTGATCAATGTAGAAACTTGGTTTATGTGTGTTTTTTTTAAAGGTACTTTATTTAAAATATATTTTTGATTCATTAACATTGAACTCACAGCCAACAGCACTGTAACTCATGCCTGAATGAAGTTTATCAAATATACTTATTTTTTTCTGTAAGGCATAGCTTGGAACACTTGGGCAGCATTTCAGCTCTATGCTTGGGAGCCATTTCAAACCAACAAAAAGCCCAAAAATGTGACAACCATGGCACCAAATGTACTACAAAATGGACACTTGTCTGTAGGACAAGAGCTGAAACCAAGAAGGTAGAGCATCAGTTTGTCAACCTCAGCTGGGAACACGCATGTCACAATAACAGTTTCATCACTCTGCACACGTCTGTGAAAGACCAATGAAAGCACATGAGTATTGGTTTCGGATCACAGATAAATTCTAGCAAGTTGGAGAATTTTGAAAGTATAGAATTCATGAATGATGAGAATCAACTGTGTGGGTGTTAAGAAGAAAAGGATGATAGGTAATTCACAAGGGAAGACAACAAAAATGGCTAGTGAACATATGGAGAGATGTTCAACATCACTACTCATCAAGAAAATGAGTCTTAAGACCACAGTGCAATACCCTTATACATCTACCAAAATGGCCAAAATCTAACAGTCTGGTGGTACTAAATGTTGTCAAAGTTGTGGAGCAGTGGGAACCCTGGGTACCACTGATGCATGTGTGCAATCAGTACAGCCATTTTGGAAACCTCTTTTAAAGAGTATCTGGAAGTTGAACATAGGCTAACATTATGGCCCAAAAAGTCCACGCCCAGATACGTACTCAACAGATATGTATACACGTGTTTACCAAGTTTCATGTGTGGGAAGCAGTCATCTCTGATCATCTACGAGTAGTCAGAAACTAAATGTCCATCTACTAGAATTTTAAAACAACCATGAAATAGGATACAAGGGCAAGACTGGAAAGGCTACAGCCATACTCAGTACGGATTACTTTCATAAGCATAATTTTGAACCAAAGAAGACAGACATTTATGACAGTATATGCTATGTAAGTCCATTTATATAAAGTTCAAAACCAAGCAACATCGGTCTATAGTGTTAGAACTGAGATGGGTGTTTACCCTTGGGGCAACAGTGACTGAAGTGGGCATTGGGCTACTTCAAGGAGGCCAGTGGCCCTCTGTTACCTGATCTAGGTGGTCCACAGCATCCTCACTATGAGACATTTATTGAGCTGCATGCTTATAAGCTGTACACTTTTCTATATGTACTTTATACTCCAATAAAATTTTTAAAAATATTGTTAAGGAGAGGTAGAGACAAAACACTTTGAAAGGAAATATGTGTCAAGCATTTTACTCTGTGTCTCATTTAATCCTTGTAACAATCCCATGTGTTTTCATAGCCTGCCTAATAATAAAAAATCATGGATAACACTTCTTAAAGTTAGAAAATCACCAGATTCCATCCCAGGTCTAGGGGAAAGTATGGACGTCAGTCACTTAAATAGATGCTTTTACTTAACCAGGTTTGCATATGTTGATTGGGTATGTGTATGGAGAAGTGAGATTTATTTATTTATTTATTAAGAGAGTTTATTTATTTATTTGACAGACAGAGATCACAAGTAGACAGAGAGGGAGGCAGGGGAGCGGGGGTGGGGAAGCAGGCTCCCTGCTGAGCAGAGAGCCCAACGAGGGGCTTGATCCCATGATCCTGAGATCATGACCTGAGCCAAAGGCAGAGGCTTAATCCACTGAACCACCCAGGCACTCCAGGAAGTGAGGTTTAATGTGATGTTTAAGATATATGAACTTAAAAAGATGATAGGTTTGCTTTTTTTTTTTTTTTTTAATTTTTAGCTGCTTTTGCCTCCATGTTATAGATAAAGGACTGAGGAGCAGAGAGAGAAAATGACTTACCTAAGATTATAGCCCAAAATAAATATTTTACATTTTACATGAGTTATGTCACTTTATGCTAATAACCATTCAGAGGAGTAGATTCCATTATGTTTACCTTACCTAGGAGCAAACTGCAGCTTGGGAACTTATATAACTTGCCCAGGGATACTTAGCCAAGAAATGGTGGAGACAGGTCAGTCTAACTCATGGAGCTATGATCCATTCAAGTCTCAAACTTCTGCCATAGATTAGGAAAGGTAGAAGAAAGGCCAAATACAGGAGCACAGAAGACAGACTTCATTATTTTTACATTTTGTGTGCTTGGTCTTTACTATATAGTCTATTTGCTTACTCAGCATCCTCCTCTTGGAGCAATTAGGGCGGGCTGCACACTTTCTCACTTCCATCTTTAAATAGAATGTTGGGGAGGAAGAGGAGTAATGGGTAAGTAAGCTTGAAGTAATCAAGCTTCGTTGATATGCTCTGTGCCTAGGACAGTTGTAATCTGTGCCATTTATTCTCAAAAAATAGCGTACCTCCTTTGGGTTGCTGCCTTCATCAACTAGGGGAAATCTGAAGTTAAAAGGCAGCCCCACCATGGATTTGGGGAAATCCTTTGGTCTTTTTGGAAGCTATCTCTTAGAAAGTCCCTGTTTGAAACAAAGCTTCTTCTTGTCCATCTTTTACTTGGCTAAGTAATGTATCTGGCAGTTGAGGTGGTGGCTGGAATCTATTTGGCAATGTCCAGTATCATGAGCATTGTTTTATCATTATTGTCAAAGAGCAAGAATGTTTCTGTCTCAGGCTAAAGTAAGGAGGGTAATTTCTGTCCTTTTCTGCTCATAGAGTAATATTCAATTTTGCTGCCTACCTCTTTTGGTAGTCCACTGTCATTGGTTAAAAACCAGGACCATGCTTTATCAGTGGGCAGGGTCTTCATCCTCTAAAGAAAAGAAGCAGGCACTGACCTACATATTTTCACCTTCCATTCCTATGTGTTGTGCATTCCTATCAGCCTGTGCTCATCTATTTGGAAGGACCGGGATTGCCTCCTGGTGAGAGGCCAAGAACTCTCTGCACTGTTGCTGGTGGTATGTTTCAGAGCCTTTGACACAGGCTGCACAGTGTAGGCCATCTTAACACTAGAGACCACAGGAAAATGTATTCTCTCTTGCTCCTCTTTTCCTATGAGGCTGGTGAATGTCATTTTAATTTTTGTGACATTGCAAAAGTAAGATCCTGACCCTAAATAAAGCATCAATGGGGAGGAGGTAGACACTCCTGTTTAAGACTACGGATTAAACTAATGTCTCTAGTCCAACTTTCACGAAGAAAGTTGTAAATGGTTTTTTGCTCAGTTAGTGCTCTTATGCATATAATGCCCTGGTCAGACAACTCTCTGACATACGTCCATATTCTACCAACATCATAGCCATCTCATTTTCACCATAATTATCTTTATTCTCAACATAGGAAGGCCTTGACCACTACTGACAAAAAGACTTGGTCACCATTGACTGATAATCTTACCATGGTGACACCATTATGCCTGGTACACTGAATGGCTCCCAAAGGCACAGAGATGCTTGACATAGTCCAGTCTCCACCCTGCCCTCCTCCTGGGAGATTTTCACAATGCACACCTGACCATTTTTACTTATAGTTCTGGGACAAAACAAGGATGGCAAAGAGCTCTCAGTGCATATGCAAACCCTCCTTTCCAGGGAGGTTCTAAACAGATCTAGGTGCTGAGCATTCAGCTAGGGAAGTGGGAAACCACCCAGACTTGGTGGTGGAGAAACCAACTGCAGACATTTTTCTAACATTCTGGCTTTGATCAAATATTGCAGTTTTGCTCCAAGCAGTTTTGCTCCTGATCATTTAACTCACATGTGGTGGCGAAAGGTACATTAATCGATCATGTTTTAAATTCATTGACACTCAGCCCAAACATTCTGGCCTTGTAAGAACAGTCTTAATTTCTCAATGCCTGCAGGCAGCTGCTAAGCTGTTGCCCGGTGCTTCAGAGAGAGGAGAAGTCTCCCTTTGTGGAAAAGAAAGAAATTCCTAAATCAAGAGGATGGGGAGGAGAAGGAGGACGGGGATGGAGGAGAAGCAGGAGCAGCAGGAGGAGGAGGAGGAGGAGCGGGAGGAGGGGGTAGGAGAAGAGAGGACAGGAGGACGGGGAGGCAGAATGCTTCAAAAATCCTTCTGTGCCCTTGCTCAGCTTTTGCACTCCCACATAGGAGAACCCCCTGGCTAAGGGGTGAGGGGATAAATGGAACCAGGGCAAGCTTTTCATTAAGAGGCAGGGTGGCACAAAGAACTAAATACTAGGTTAGAACCAGACAGATTGAAATTGCCACTAATCCAGGTGTCACTTTGGACACATTTCTTCACTTCTAGGCTTCTCAGTTTTCTCAGCTATAAAATGGGGATAATGTCTTGATCTTTCAAAGGCTGCTTTATGGATTATAGGAAATGTACCTAATACAGATGCTAGCACACGGCTTTACTTTCAGTAAAAGACAACTACTAGTATTCTTTAATTCTAGATATTGAATAGATTCAAAGATGAAAAGATAAAAAGGACACACACCTAGTTCCCTCAATGCCCACTGTAGAGTAAATGGGATGTGATGTTACCTGGTTACTATTACAAAGCAGAATGAATAAAAATCCATGTTCGATTACAGCATCATAATTATCCCTGTCCTCTAAGTAGAAAGCTTGGGGCCATTTCAACTCTTTTTCATCTCTCTATCCCCAATCCGATATTTACAGAGTCCTATAATTGTATTGGTAAAATGCTTCTCAAGTCAAACCTTTTATTCCCCTCTGTTCTTCCTGCTTTTGCCATAGTTCTGGACCTACTTCTCTCTACCCCAGGCTGCTGCAGTTCTTATGGACTAATCTCCTCTAGTTTTTCCCTATTTTAATTTGTTTTCTGAATCAGTAATATTTTTTTAACTTTTTTTTTAAGATTTTATTTATTTATTTGACAGAGAGAGATTACAAGTAGACAGAGAGGCAGGCAGGTGGAGGGGGGAGCAGGCTCTCTACTGAGCAGAGAGCCCGATGCTGGACTCTATCCCAGGGCCCTGAGATCATGACCTGAGACGAAGGCAGCGGCTTAACCCACTGAGCCACCCAGTGCCCCATGAATCAGTTATCTTTTTAAAACAGCTCAAATTCTGGGGCGCCTGGGTGGCTCAGTGGGTTAAGCTGCTGCCTTCGGCTCAGGTCATGATCTCAGGGTCCTGGGATCGAGTCCCGCATCGGGCTCCCTGCTCAGCAGGGAGCCTGCTTCCTCCTCTCTCTCTCTGCCTGCCTCTCTGCCTACTTGTATCTCTCTGTCAAATAAATAAATAAAATCTTTAAAAAAAAAATAAAACAGCTCAAATTCTAATGGATATTTGATTGTCCCAGAGTTTTACCATTTGTATCTCTCTGTCAAATAAATAAATAAAATCTTTAAAAAAAAAAAAAAAAACAGCTCAAATTCTAATGGATATTTGATTGTCCCAGAGTTTTACCATTTGTCTTAGTAATCAGGATTATCAGCATTTTGGTTCCAACCTTTTTTTTTTTTAAGATTTTATTCATTTATTTGACACAGAGAGAGAGAGATCGTAGGTAGGCAGAGAGGCAGGCAGAGAAAGAGGGGGGGAAGTAGACTTCCTGCTGATCAGAGAGCCTGATGTGGGGCTCGATCCCAGGACCCTGAGATCATGACCTGAGCTGAAGGCAGAGGCTTAAACCACTGAGCAATCCAGATGCCCCGGTTCCAGCCCTTTATTGGTGGTTTTCAAGTGGCGCTAATTTTGCTCCCCAGGGGACAGTTTTGGTTGTCACAAATCGGAAGGGGGTCTGCTACTGGTATTCCATGAGTAGAGGTCAAGAATGCTCTGACATCCTATAAGGCACAGTACAATCACTCCCAACAAAGAATCATCTGGCCCCAAATGTCAATAATGGCAAGATGGAGAAAACTTGTTTTATGGCTGAGGTGATCAGGGCCAAGCTGGAAATAAGAAAACGAAGTGTTAAGCTGCTATTGCTGGTTAACAAAGGATAAACTGGGAGGAAGCAGGATGGATTGTGGGCCAAGTGGACAGGTTCAGCAATGAGTATGCCTTTCTTTGACAAGATCTGCTCCACAGCAGGAAATGGGCATGAATGACAAAGAAATTGGGCTGCACTGGGCAGCTGGGTCTTGGAATGACCTTCCAAAGAATATTGGGGGAGTATGCATTGAGCTTGTTGGGTTTGGGAAACAAGAGGAGTGTTGCATTTTCTCTAGGACATCTCCACTTCCCTTTTCTGTTAAGAAAGCACATAAGGTAAACAGGTGAATCTTCTCTCCCAGAGGTAGGGACAGAGATTTGTGACAAGTAAATACAAAAATACATAGATCACTTCTGGAACTGCAAATTCATAACATCAAAATATAAGATCAAATTAATTCAACTACCAGAAATTCTACAATATCAATGATGACAATACTAACAATTATGATAGTGGTTTAGATTAATATATCATCTTTAACCTGAAGAGTTGGATGAAATAAAGGAGTCGGAATTAAGTTTCTATAGTGATATAAGAAACTCTGTGACAAAACCTTTAGTGATGCTATTTTCAGATAAAATATAAATTTCTAAAGTTCCAGATACAAGGCAGTAGAAAGTTTTTTTTTTTCAATAAGCCATTGAATGTGAGTTAATTTGAAAGGAAAATTTAATGATAAGATTTATGCAATGAAGACACCTACAGGGCCACAGACACATACCTTCCCAGTATGTGAATAAACAGAGTTGAATTTCTTGGGTTGCTGCAGCTGATTTGTGCTTGCATTAGGACCTCTGTGAGGTGACATGCATAATTAATCATTAATATTATTATTAATATCTCTTAATATAGAAGATGGATCATTGTGTATCTAAATTGCACCCTGCCTCAGATGTTACCTAATTAAAAAGCTGAGACCAACAGTCAGAGAGAAATATTAATGGCATGCAATTTAGTTTAAAACTCAGTCCACAAAGAGATCTCAAAAATAATTGTATGTTTTGTCATGAGGAATACCTGCTCTGCAAAAACCATTTCAGGACCAACTCCCTTGCTCTTCAGATGAAATAAATGTCTGTTCTATATTAACACGCTTATTTGATCTCAGGTTGTCAATAAGACCGTTAGAGAGCATTCAGCTTTGGAAACTGGAGGGAACAGTAAAGACACCAGTATAAATTACAGGGTGAAATGAGGAGTTTATTTTTAACCTCATGGAGGATTGGACGTTAATGAGACACTACTTTAGGTCTGAAATGGAAGGTTTGCAGCAAGAAGAAAAAAAAAAAAGAAAAAGTAAGTTGGATGTGATTACCATCCCAATCTCGGTTTTGCAAGATGCTTTTGAAAAGACGATAACTTACATTTGTGTAATACTGAGCAGTTTCTATGTGGAGCACCTAGACATGGGTTATTTCATTTGATGTTCACTGCAACCCCACCAACAGGCAGGACAGAATTTATCATTCCCATCTTACAGATTAAGAAATAAATCATTCAGAAAGACAAGTGACTTTCTCAAAGTCACACAGTAAAATATCCTATCCCTACCCAGCCTTATCTAAAGAAGCATTTTTTTTTAAATTTTGTACTAGAGGCCTACTACACTCACCTCTAAACTTGGTATTTTAAAATAATATGTGTAAAAGCCATTTTTCATTAGGAAAGTACTGTATGGTATAGGTGCTGTTTCTGAATGGGGCTCTCAACTGCTCTTCTGCTCTTCACAACAACCCTCCAAGTTAAGTTTTATTAACTCTAATTTAAAGATGAAGACATTGAGGCTCAAAAAAAAAAGGCTTAAGGGATTTGCCCAAGGTCACCATTTGGGGGCACATGGGCTGAAAACTCAAGCCCATGTGTTCCAAACCCAAATTCAATGTAAAGTTCAGTTATTCTGAAATGCAGCTGAACTCTCAGTGCACATGACTCCTAGGTCTATGTGACTTTCAATAAGACACTTGGAACTCTAATGTCTTTAATGAACCAGATAGATGAATCTGTTATCCAGAAATTTCACGTTCTGTCAGTGATAGAGAAGGACTTCATTTTTGCCTAGGCTGCCTTTCCAAGTGTCCTAAACCCTACTGTGCAGGCTTAGGACATCCTCATAGAAAAACTGACAAATCTGATTCCATGGTCCAAATGAGGAAAAGAAAAAACAAAAAAGAAGGTAAACATGCAAAACAAATGTCCAGTAAACCTCCCCCACCACTCCTAGGAGACTAGTGCAGGGTGAGGCTATAAAGAAGTCATTTATCATTTTAAAGGTGGCTGTGTTCCTTTAAATACAATCTGTAATGACTTATGACTCCAGCGACCCTTCTTGATTACTGCCTGTTGCCATTCATTATCACCATGGAAACAGCACTGTTGCCAGCTGTGTACTTGGTGGTGGGGTGGAGGCGGTGCTGTTGACTAGGGACAAGAGGCTAGTGCATGTGAGACTCTGAATTTATGGAAGTTTTTTTTGTGTGTTTTTGTTTTTGCAGGAGAAGAGAAACTGGGGACATGGCTCCTTCCTTCCTGCACCAAGCCCCTAGGTGGGGTGTAATCCAGAGGGGAGCACCAGAGCAGATGGTCTCAGTGTCCTCGTCTCTCTCTGGGAAGAAAATTAGATGAGATCAGAAACACTCCAGTCTGGATGATAATCCACCAGACAGCAGAAGGCTCGAGGAAGGGGCAAACTGTGTGCAAATTTCATTAACACAATTTCTCATGGAGATTCTTCAAGCCTGTGAGCCAATCTTCTCAGCTGCCTTATTCCTAAGCCCCTAGTGTATTTCATCTCCAAAAGTGACTGCGAAATCCATCTAGTTTCCCCATACCTGACTCTGTCTTAATTTCATTCCTATCTTCCTTCTGATTTGGTTTTCTGCTCCTCTCTTCATTCCTTCTTATATATGCCACTTAGCCCTTTTTGGCTGCCTGCTTTCTCTCATCTCCCTTCATAGCTAATGAATGGTCCTGGCAAAATAGACCAGGAAGGGGTTGTGACATAATCTGGTCTAGACAAGAAAACTGGTCTAGACAAGAAAACTGACCTCCGAATGGTTTCAGTAATTCCCCAAAGACATCAGAGATCTGATGGCAGACTCAGTACTAAAACCCAGGTCTCTAAGTTCCCAGCCCAGTCCTTCCTTTTAGCACATGGCATTGCTCTTATTTCCCATTTGCTTCATATGTGAATCCTCTGCCATATGAAGTATAGTCAAATCTCAGCTCTCTAGGCCAATTATTATTTAGTGCAGCTAATCCTTTCTTTCATGGTGTATTTCTCTCTGCAGTATTTGGTTTGCTCCAGAGACACTGGAGGGTTCATTCTCATGAGATACTCAAGAAAGAGGGGAGCAGAGCCAAGATGGCTTAGTTATCTTTCTACTTTATTTAGAGTGAGCATTAAAGTCCCAGGACATGGAAGGGCTCAAAATGGATATATAAAAAAAGGGATAGAAAAATCAGAATATGATTACTCTGCACTGTTGAACTCTGCTTGAGCTCCAGGCTGCTGGGGGAATGAGAAACACCATCTCTAAGTTTGCTGCAAAAATGTTTCACACAAACATATTTGGTTAGCAAAGGGAATTTTTTATACACAAGATGGCATTCAACTTCCAAGAACTCTGGAGAATGCCCACAACTGATGTCTGGTGTTAAGCAGGAGGAAGGATGGTAAAGTAAAAGCACACAGAACTTGAGAGACTGTTGATCTGGACCCCAGTCCTGACTCTGCAGCTGAGCTCACAACAAAGCCATGATTAAGCCCCTTCCTTCCCTGGACCTCTGTGTTTTTGTGATGTCGGGTGTGGGCCAAGGTTATCCCCTAGAAGACCTTTTCCAACTTCACCCTAATAGTAATGATAAGCAGAGGCCAGGAATTGTTACCCTTTATTTAGCCCTACTGTGTAACTCAGGACTTTGCAAGCATCATTATCTCATTTATGCTTACAGTCTCACACAGAAGTATTTTTTCTAAATTAGAAATAAAGGGTTTCAAAGAGATTAAGGAATTTGCCTAGGGTAATTACATACTCATTTAAACAGCACAGCTAGGACTCACGCCCAGGTCTGTAAGGCTAACACCATGTCACCAAATGACAAAATGACAATGATTTTGCTATTCTGATCTCTTCAAAGACACATATTAATTTATTCGATGAGTATTTACTAAGTGCCTAATAGATGCAATTTTTTTCTTTGTAATATTTTTATTTAAGAATTACACAAAGTAATGAACACTTTTACCACCTCTCCTGAAGGTAACTTGTCTCTCTTGATGGTATTTTTTTTTTTAAAGATTTTATTTATTTATTTGACAGACAGAGATCACAAGCAGGCAGAGAAGCAGGCAGAGAGAGAGAGAAGGAAGCAGGCTCCCCGCTGAGCAGAAAGCCCCTGGGATGGGGCTCCATCCCAGGACCCTGGGATCATGACCTGAGCTGAAGGTAGAGGCTTTGACCCACTGAGCCACCCAGGTGCCCCAATGGTACTTTGTTTGATATTAATATAGCCACTCAGCTTTTGATTACCATGGCATGCTTCTTCATCCTTTTACTTGTAACCTATAAGTCTTAATACTTAAAGCATGTTTCTTGTATACAGTATATGTTTGGGCTTTGTTATTTTATCCATTCTGACAATCTCTGCCTTTTAAATGGAATAGTGATGTGATTTATATTTAATGTAATTGTTAATATGATTTGGTTTAAGGCTACTACTAGCTATTTGCTTAATATTTGTCCTATCTTTTCTTTGTCTTGTTTTTCCTCTTTTCTGACTTGCTTCGGGTTGAGCAGTGATTCATGATTTCATCTTTTTTTTTTTAATGATTTCATCTTATCACTTTTGTTAGATTAGATAAGTTTCTCTGCTGTATTAATTTAATGGTTGTTTTAGAGTTATACTGTAACTTATCAGAATTTACCTTCAAATGACATTATACTGATTCCTGCATACAAGAACCTTAAAATAGGATGCTTTCATTTCTCTTTGCTGAACTTCAGTCTTTTTTTCTCATACATTTTACCTCTACTTATGCCATCCATCCCAAAATACTTTCTTTTTTTTGCTTTAATGGCCAATTATCTTTAAAAAAATTAAAACTTATTTTTTTTTTCAGTGCAGCATCAGGTTCAGAGTGAAATTGATAGGAAGGAATTATATGTGACATTTTAAGGAGCTGAGGATCACGGTGATGAACAAAACACAATACCTCTGTCCTCCTGGAGCTTACAGACTATTTTATGTATTAGATAAACACACACCCAAATTTAGATAGAGGTCAGTGCTCTGAAAAGAAAGAATAAGGTGGTGGGGTAAAGTCAGTTTAAGTGCTTTCCCTGAGTGGGTGACACATAGGCTGACACCTGAAACCTAAGAATGAAACAGCTTTCTCTTCTTTTTTTTTTTTTTTTAAGATTTTATTTATTTATTTGACAGAGAGAGATCACAAGTAGGCAGAGAGGCAGGCAGAGAGAGAGAGGAAGGGAAGCAGGCTCCCTGCTGAGCAGAGAGCCCGATGTGGGGCTCAATCCCAGGACCCTGAGATCATGACCTGAGCCGAAGGCAGCGGCTCAGCCCACTGAGCCACCCAGGTGCCCCCCTGAAACAGCTTTCTAATGAGCTGAAAGAGAAAGATGTCAGGTAGGGAAGAACAGAGAGAGAGTGCTGGGAGGGAAAATGAGTTTAATATATTTGAGAAAGAGCAAGTAGATTGGGAGACAAAGGGGAAGTGTGTCCTAGGGGGCAAAGAAGGTGGAGGGTGATTTGCTCAGAAGGTTAGACAGGAGCCAGATGAGTATAGTCTTAAAGGTGCTGTGATGTCACAGGGCTCCATTTTAGGTGTCAGGAGACATAAAAACAAAAACAAAAAACAAAACCCAAACTACACGTATACAATCAAGATGTATGTATATGAATATACATTCTCTGGAGGATAAATGCAAAGTAGTTTTAGTTCTTCCTATAACTATCCCAACTATACTCTGTGGAATTATAGATTTTTGCAGAAATCTCATTAACTACATCTTGGTCTTGTCCCTCTATTTCTGAGCCACTTTAAGATATTAGAACACTAACTATTATATTTATTTCTCAGTCCCAGATGTTTTAGTGTTAATGTCAAACTTTCCTTATGATTTTCATCTTCTCACCTCCTCACTACAGACTAGACCTATCCAAGTTTCTAGTGTAGGAGACAGCAAAGTTTTTCTGTAAAGGGACAAAAAGTAAATATTTTAGGCTTTGTAAGCCATATGTTCCCTGTCGCAACTACTCAACTCTGCAGTTATAGTGTGAAAGCAACCATAGACAATACATAAATGAATGAGTGTGGCTGTATTCCAATAATACTTTATTTATACTCACTGAAATTTGAATTTCATATAAATTTCACATGTCTTGAAATTTTCTTCTTCTTTTTTCCTAACCTGGCTCATAGGCCAAATGGAAACAGGATTATGGCCCACAGGCCATAGTTTTCAGATGCCTTCTCAGGGGATTTATAATTAGAGGATGTGTATGGGGTATATGGTCCACTTTTGACACAATTTATCCCTCTTATGTTTTTATGTCTCCTCTCTGCTGAGCTGAACCAAAGGAGACAGAAGCCTTTAAATGCCAACCCATGGTCAGTTTACTGTATTCTCACTGTTGGATGCCGCTGCTCCTTAAGCTAACATTGAATGGGAGTAGCAGAAACTATCAATGTCCATCCATGTCCCCTCAGTCCATATATTTTTCATGTAAGTTCGCTGACTTTTGAATGCCAGCCTATATTCCTTTGCCTGAGGGTCTTTTCTGGCTTCTGGAGCTTACTCTTCCTATGTGGTAGTAGGTTGGAAGTGCTTGGGAATTAATATTCCTCTAGAGCAGCCCTCAAACATTCTGCAAGCAATGACTGATACGAGGGGGCGGATAAAACCCCCAGCTCCCTCTCCTTATGGATAATCCTGAGGAGTGTGTTCCATCCTGACCCCAGTAGGATTTAGCGACAATTGTCCTCAGTGTTAACTTGCTTCATAGTTTGTTGCTTATTGATTGACTTCCTAACCCCACTTCACATCCTTACTCCCTTACAGATGTTTTTCTTTTTAAGATCACCTCTCTAATAAACTACTTGAACTTTAATCCTTGTTTCAACGCCTGGTTCTAGGGGAATCTAAACCAAGATAATGTGCATCTAGATCCTGTGTGTCAACCACTCTCCAGTACTGACCCCCTTTCATAACATATAATCAGAGATTTGAAGGTCTCCAACAGGGTCTGTCTATGAATGGTTAGAAGTGAATGTTGTCTTCAAACATCTGAGATTTATCACAGAGATGAAAGATTTTATTTAAACCCATGTAGCTCTAGAAGACAAAAATAGGACCATCAGATAAACGTATGGAAGGAACAGCTCAGCTAAGGAAGTGTTTTTATAGTGACAGTTATCATGAATTAACTTAGTCTAGCTCTCGAGTCAGTGAGCTCCTAAGCAATGGATAAATCCACAGAAATTTGGTGGGAGACTTCTTGGTGGGAATACTAAACAGTATCCTCTCAGCTGACTGAGGGTAAACTGGAATATCCTTTCAGATGCTTTCATACTTTTGCATTCTTGTGTCTTGGAATTAAATGTTGAACTCCTGAAGCACTGGGCATGGCAAACAAACCAAATGTTGGGACTTGATTCATGGCAGAAAAAAAACTTTATCCAAACTCTGATGACAGAGTTTAGGAAATTGTTCCTTATCCCAAACCTCATAAATTGTTTCACAAGATAGTTTCCCAAGTATCTGGAAATTGTTAATGTGGAGAACAGTGACTCCTAGCCCAGTCTGACACCTCTTCATACCTGCAGAGAAATCTATCCAGACTTGGACAACCATCATCTCCTTCAGGAAGAATTATGGCACTATTATCTTGCCCTCTAGTGTCTTTTTCTCTCCTTCTTCTCAGAGAAAACCGTGGGCAAAAAAGTAAAATATTTTACTGCTCTCAAAATCATGTCAAATATTTATTGGGGTAATTCTCCAGTTGTCAGCACTGATTGCAAGCCGTGGTCATGTTATAAATCTTACTAGTGTCAAACTCACTGAGTAGACCCGTCTGACTTGGGCACTTGGTGAGCAGGCCTTCCTTATTCCCTAGAGAATGGGATTTTAAAATCTCACGGGGAAGCTGGCAAGGGTGATGGAGATTAGGGGTTGGTCAGAAAGTACCAGGAAGATAACGAATCATTTAGAATCTTAACGGATGGAGTTAGAGATATTTCAGAGAATGTCAGAACTCAATCTTGCACTTCAGTGTGAATGGGGAGGAATGGAACAGCACATAGCCTATGGTGCCAGCTGACCAGAGTTGTGTCTTTGTTCTGTTTCTATTTCCCCAGATTAACAACAGGTAAGCCACTTCTCTTCTCTGAGTTCCCATTTTCATCTCTAAAATAAAGGGATTGTACCACTAATTGTTAAGTTCTGTTCAGCTTTGAAAATTCTGTGATTTATAGCTACATTGGCTCTTATCCTTAGGCAAAGTGTTTTTCCTGTATATTCACTCAATAATGTGAGATGAATATGTATATGATGTATAGTTTCTGTGTGTATATATATACCTTTAGTTTACACATGTAAGTTTAGTGTAGATGATTGTTGGTGTTCATGTAAACATGCACTTACAGATAAATACATGTAATCACACACATAAGTATAATGTGTGTATGCGTAAAATGAAAGAAGAAAGCAGAATGAAGAATATCCAGTGGGAGATACAATGCCAAAATAAGTTAGAAGTATAGAAAAGAATCACTTCACTTTCATCAATTAAGAAGGCTTTCTGTAGGACGTAGAATTTCATTAATTATTTAACTGGTGAATGCTAAAATCTAGATGGGTTGATGGCAATGGATAGTGTATAGTTATATCACTAACACGAATGAAAGCAGACTTGTATTTGAATGGGACAACCCTTTTAAAATGGTATTAAAGTCATCATGACAACAGGTATGGGCAGAGTTAGGAGACCATCTCAATATTAGATGGGTTTTAGCAGTATACTTTTGCCAAGTACCTATTTTCAACCACCTCTAGGAATACTGGAGATTAGGAAAATGAATAAGATTTATTAGGAAAAGCAGTGCTATAAAGATAAGATGTGGCTTCTGCTTTCAAGAAGCTCACAGTATGGTGAGGGAGAACGAATGAAGAGTTTAATTATTAAAATGTATACTAAATTCAGAATCACACAGAAATTGTGGAGAAGAAAATAAACATAAAGTGAACAGACAGCATAAAAAGCTTGATGGCAAGTAGCAGAGACAACTGGGTGAGTGCAGAGACCATAAAGGGTCACTGTGGGTGAAGCATAGAGTGAAGGGAAAGTGGCTGCAAAAGGGGAAGAAACATCAGAGTGTGAACAACTTAAACGTAACATTAAGGATATTGGAGCTTGTCGTATTTCATGCAGAATAGTGCTATGATCTTGATCTGCATCTATTGGGGGATAGATTAGGGGAAGACTAGACTGAAAATAGGGAGAGAGAGAGAGAAGCTATTACTGTCACCCTGGTGAGACAAGGTGAGAATCTCAACATGGGCATGAAAGTGGGGATGGAGAGAAGAGGTCGATATTAGTTTCTGTGGCCATGGTAACAAATCACTACAAACTTAGTGGCTTAAAACAACAATGAGAGTTCTGGGGGACAGAAGCTTGAAATTCAGGTGTTGACAGGGCCTTGCTCCTCCCTCCACGGTTTCTTGAGGAAAATCCATTCCATGCCTCTTCTAGCTTCTGATGGCTGCTGGCATTCCTTAATGCTCCTTTGCTTGCGGCTGTATCCCTCCAATCTCTGTCTCTGCCTTCACACCCCCTTCTCCCCATTTGTCTTAAATCTTCCTCTACCGTTCTCTTACAAGGATCATTGTTACGGCATTTATCTTCAGCCACGTTTGCAAATACTGTTTTCTGCAATAAGGTAGCCTTTACCAGTTTCTGGGATTAGGATGTGAATGTATTTTTAGGGGCACATTCAGCTCGCTACCGGGACAGGTATTAGAAACGTATAGAGTGGAAAAACTGCAAGATCAGAAAGGACCAGGGAGAAGAGTCCCATCTGATATGTAAAGTCCCAGTCTGGGTGACTAGCTGTACCATCAGATGAAATAGAAAGTAGCAAAAGAGGGGGGGGGTTGGAAAAGATGGTGATCTGTCTCATCATGGACCTACTAAGTTTGAGTTGCAATTGGTTATCCAAGTGAAGACATGATCCTGAAGTTTAAAAAGAGGTCTGACAGAAGACACTTATTTGGTAGCCATTATCTATATCAGACTAGAACTCAAGGAGATAACTTAAAGTGGACGTGTAGTAACATGAGCAGGAGGCCAATGATATAATCCTATGGAACACTAACCTTCAAGAGGGAGGAAAGCTGAAGGAGGCATAACAGAGACTTAAAATAGAGACAAATATTGTCATATTTGAAATGGAAAGACCAGTTGAGTACATAGCCATGGATGCCAAAGGAAAATAATATCAAGACCTAAATACTCCAAAATGTCAAATTCAAAGACTCTTAATAATAATATCTGACATTTCCTGACTATTAGTTCTTGGGCTAAGCACTGTACATGCATCCCAGTATCCTTGCAACTGTCCTCAGACAGTCGTGTTATAATTCTACATATAGACAGGAACTAAGGGTTATAAAAGAGTTTTTGATTCAAGAATGCAAAGCTAGTCAGTGGCATAAATCGGATTCCAATGCAGGTCTGTCTGAGTCAAGAATACATGACCTTAGGCAATCTCTACACTGTCTTCTTTTTGCAGAGCAGTTGGACAGTGAGTTCAAGAGTTAAGAAGGAGGCCATGAGTGTAGCAAGTGTCCACTGATCCTCCCAGAGATTGGTTGGTAAAGGGAGGATACATAGTGAATAGTGAATAGAGAGTAACTACATGTCAAATGATTTCCTAAAGGATATGTGAGACCTGAGCATGTTTATAGTACTAGGGAAAGATTCTAAAAGGAAAGGGAGAAGTATGAAGAGAAAGGGTATCACTGATCAATGACCTCAAGGCTGTGGAAGAGAGGGGGGATTCAAAGGCACAGGTGGTTGTACTTGCTCTTTTTTTTTTTTTTAAGATTTTATTTATTTATTTGACAGAGATCATAAGAAGGCAGAGAGGCAGGCAGAAAGAGAGGGGGAAGCAAGCCCCCTGCTGGGCCGAGAGCCCCATGTAGGGCTGGACCCCAGGACCCTGCAATCATGACCTGAGCCGAAAGCAGATAGGCTTAACCCACTGATTCACCCAGGTGCCCCTGTACTTGCTCTTGACTCTCAGTTTTCACAACTTTAAAAATATGGACAATAAGCCCACATTTGAAGAGAGCTGTAATAAGGAGGGCATGTGATGCGATAAGCACTAGGTGTTACATGTACCTGACAAACAGTCGACCACTACATCTGAAACTAATGATGTAGTGGATGTTGGCTAATTAAATTTAAATAAAAAATATAAATGGAGTTGTATAGATTAAATGAAATAAAACCTTGGGAGCACTTTGTAAATTGCTAATTACCTCACTAATTATTGGTTTGTTATCTTTAAAAGGATATCCAGAGGAGATGGATTGGTTGGTAAGGGGCCACAAAGAGGATGGAAGATATGTATTCATA
The DNA here is from genome assembly GCF_011764305.1 of Mustela putorius furo. NCBI lineage: Eukaryota > Metazoa > Chordata > Mammalia > Carnivora > Mustelidae > Mustela > Mustela putorius. The sequence continues at coordinate 459,510 of NW_025421428.1, forward strand.
TGTGTGACTAAGTTCTCTAAGCTGCACTTGGCAAGAGATAAATGGAGAATGAGGGGATCTTAAATCATAAAAACTATGTTTCTTGAGAAATCAAGTGGAGTTGCATTCTTCCCACCCTTGCATATCTCCTGACTAGAGAGAAATTTAACTCACGAATGATCCAGCTGAGGACAGAAGGGGCAGTAGCAGCTTTCTGCTACACACTAGTGAGATCAGTTTGGATTGGTGTGCTGGTAAGTGCTTAGCAAATAGTTCTCCAGGTGGAAAAGGCCCATATGTAACATTTCCTGATGTCCTGAGATAAATCACTTCCATCACGGCAGATTTCAGTCTCCGAGTTGACATGGAGTTATGAAGAGGTGTTCATAGTCAGTCTTGTGGGCCAGCACAAGCAGGGTGTAGAACTTGTTGTACAGGATACTTATGGTTTAGAAAATGAGTATTTTGATTCCCATTTTCAGAGATGGAAAAACAGAGGCTTAGCAAGGTGGAATGTCTTGCCTAATCTTGCATAGCTAGTCCCCAGGGGAGATGGGTACTTAAAACCACTGTTACAGGTTGAAAACACTATGCAGCATACTTCTTTTAATCTTGATTCAAATGTTGAGATTCCAAATCTCAATTTTTGCTGTTCATGTCTGTTGTAAATTTTAGAAAACTCTGATTATGTTCACTCCCCTTCCTGAGATATAATCAGAGGTTTCTGTTTTCAATAATGCTAGATGTCAGAGGACCTGAAATGCTCATGGATTGGAGGAACAAACATTGCTAAAATTCTATACTACTCAAAGCAATCTACACATTTAAAGCAATCTCTATCAAAACACCACCAACATTTTTCACAGAGTTAGAACAAACAATCCTAAAATTTGTATGGAACCACAAAAGACCCCAGATAGTCAAAGCAATTTTGAAAAAGACAAGAAAACCTGGAGGTATCACAATTCTGGACTTCAAGTTATATTATGAAGCTATAGTAATCAAAACACTATGGTACTGGCATAAAATAGACCCATAGATCTGTGGAACAGAATAGAAAACCCAGAAATGAATCCATAATTAATATGATCAACTAATCTTCAACAAAGCAGGAAAGAATATCCAATGGGAAAAAGAATGTTTCTTCAACAAATGGTGTTGGGAAAACTGGACAACAACAACAACAACACACACACACACACACACGCACGCGCACGCGCACACACACACACACACGAAAAAGAAAGAAAATGGACCACTTTCTTACACCAGGCACAAAAATTAAGTGAACATGGATTAAAGACCTAAGCATGAGCCTTGAAAAAATAAATATGAGATAGGAAATCATAAAAATCCTAGAGGAGAACACAGGCAGTAATCTCTTTGACACTGGCTAAGGCGACCTCTTTCTAGATATATCTCCTTAGGCAAGGGAAACAAAAGTGAAAATAAGCTCTTGGGACTACACCATAATAATACAACTTCAGCACAGCAAAGAAAACAATCAACGAAGGCAACCTACTGAATGGGAGAAGATATTTGCAAAAGGCATATCTGATAAATTGTTAGTATCCAAAATATATAAAGAACTTATAAAACTCAACACCAAAAAATGAATAATCCAATTAAATATAGGCAAAAGACATGAATAGATATTTTTCCAAAGAAGACATCCAGATGGTCAACAGACACATGAAAAGATACTCAACATCACTTACCATCAGGGAAATGTCAATCAAAACCACAATGAGATATCACCTCCCACCTGTCAGAAGAGCTAAAATCAACAACATAAGGAACAACAGGTGTTGGCAAAGATGTGGATAAAGGAGAACCCTCTCTTGCACCATTAGTGGGAATGAAAATTGGTGCAGCTACTGTGGAAAACAGTATAGAGGTTCCTCAAAAAGTTAAAAATGGAACTAACCACAATCCAGCAATCACACTACTATGTATTTACACAAAGAATACAAAAAATTAATTCAAAGGGATACATGTGTTCCAATGTTTATAGCAGCATTATATACAACAGCCAAATTTGGGAACAACCCAAGTGTCCACTGACTGATGAATAGAGAAGATACACACACACACACACACACACACATATGTGTATATATATATTAAATAATATATATCTAAAGAATATATATATATATATATATATATATATATATATATATATAACAGAATATTACTCAGCCATAAAAAAGAATGAAGTATTGCCATTTGCAATGACGTGGCTGGAGCCAGAGAATGCTTTACTAAACATATTAAATAAGTCAGTCAGAGAAAAGCAAATACCATATTATTTCATTCATATGTGGAATTTAAGAAACAAAACAAATGAGGAAAGAGAAAAAGAGAGAGAGGAGCAAACTAAGAAACAGACTCTTAACTATAGAGAACAAACTGATGGTTACCAGAAAGGAGGTGGGTGGGGTAGGTTAAACAGGTGATGGTGATTAAGGAGTGTACTTGTGATGAGCACTGGGTGAAATATGTAAGTATTGAATCACCATATTGTACACCTGAAATTAATATTACATTTTATGTTAACTAACTGGAATTTAAACAAAAACTTTTAAAAAAGAAAGATTTATGAAGCCTTTATTACCAGATCAGGTTTTAAACTTAAGGTTAGAGTTGTTCAGAATATTATATCTCTTATAGATAAAGTTGAAATTAAGAAAATAGTTTGTGCTGCAAGGAAGTAATCTTTCTAATGCTGAATCCCAGAGTTAGACAACTTTACAGGGACAGATCCAGGGACGGATCATATTATGTCAAAACAGGCCTGTCCTCATTGAAACGTTAGTGCACTGAGAACTGAGAAGACCATGTCGCCCCCTCCTCCTGAAAGCAGTTCACTCACAAGAGAGTGTGAAGGAAGAGGGAGTAGGGGAGGCTACTTGTGTCAAGGTGCCCTTTCCAACCTCAGCAGATAGGTCACTCCACTTCTTCTTGTATGGGAATTAACCCCAATCCTTCTCAAACTCTTCCAAAAAATCAGAAAAATAAAAATTCATTCTGACACTAGTATTACCACGATAGCAGAGCCAGCCAAAGACATAACACAGAAAATGAGAGATCCTATGTTCCTTATGAATATAGACACAAAAATCTTCCACAAAACATTAGCGACTAAATCCAGCAGTCTATAAAAAGGATTATACACTATAACTAAGTGGGATTCATCCTGGGAATGCAAGGTTGGTTCAACATTTAAAAAAATCAGTTTAATACACATATTACTAGAATAAAGAGGGGGAAAAGTCCACATGATCATTTCAATGAATGCAGGAAACAGTATTGGATTTTATCCAATACCCTTTCATGATAATAGCAAGATAGGGGAGGGAAAAAAAAAACTTACAAAATGCAAACAGAGCTTCCTTCACATGGAAGGAAGTATCAGGAATGAGGAAAAAGTCTCCTTTTTTTTTTTTTTTTTAGATTGTCAACTGAATATGTTTTTTTTTCATTTATTTATTTTCAGCATAACAGTATCATTATTTTTTTCACCACACCCAGTGTTCCATGCAATCCATGCCCTCTATAATACCCACCACCTGGTACCCCGACCTCCCACCACCCCCGCGCCACTTCAAACCCCAGATTGTTTTTCAGAGTCCATAGTCTCTCATGATTCACCTCCCCTTCCACTTTACCCCAACCCCCTTCTCTCTAACTCCCCATGGCCTCCATGCTATTTGTTATGCTCCACAAATAAGTGAAACCATATGATAATTGACTCTCTCTGCTTGACTTATTTCACTCAGCATAATCTCTTCCAGTCCCATCCATGTTGCTACAAAAGTTGGGTATTCGTCCTTTCTGATGGAGGCATAATACTCCATAGTGTATATGGACCACATCTTCCTTATCCATTCATCCGTTGAAGGGCATCTTGGTTCTTTCCACAGTTTGGCGACCGTGGCCATTGCTGCTATAAACATTGGGGTATAGATGGCCCTTCTTTTCACTACATCTGTATCTTTGGGGTAAATACCCAGGAGTGCAATGGCAGGGTCATAGGGAAGTTCTATTTTTAATTTCTTGAGGAATCTCCACACGGTTCTCCAAAGTGGCTGCACCAACTTGCATTCCCACCAACAGTGTAAGAGGGTTCCCCTTTCTCCACATCCTCTCCAACATGTTGTTTCCTGTCTTGCTAATTTTGGACATTCTAACTGGTGTAAGGTAAAGTCTCCTTCTTTTAAAAAAAAAAAAAGTATGAATTTTGTCAATCGATCAGCTCAATTTTCTGACAACTGCTTGAAAAGAGCCACCTGATGAACATGAAAGTTTTTAAGGCTGCAAGGAATAGAAGAAACATTTTTGAAGCACACCTGTGTAGATTGAAAAGCATAACATAGTTATACAGGTGTTGGCTTTGAATTACCGTTCACTAACTGTATCATTTGGAGGACCTCTTAAGTTTTGTGAGACATTGTAACTCTTCCTGAGAGTTTTGTCATCTGTAGGATGATAACTGTAATTCTTATTTCCCAAGACTGTTAGAAATTAGGGTTAATCTCTGTGAAGAGTGCAGCATGGTGTGGGGCTGAGATTAGGCTCTCCCTAATGATAATTTTACCATTATTCACAGTTGGGGGGAGCAGGGTGGTAGGATGGGAAAGGGATGCTCACTTAAGAAGTGGGTCTGGTTATATACTCTAAGAAAATAAAATCCCTATTTCAAAGAGATATCTGCACCCCTATGTTTATTTCAACATTGTTCACAATAGCCAATGTATGGAAACAAACTGTGTGTCAACTGAGGGATGAGTGGACGGAGAAAATATGGTGTCTATATATAATGGGATAATATTTAGTGATAAAAAGAAGGAAATCCTGCCAGTTGTGACAACATGGATGAACTTTGAGGGCATTACGCTAAGTGAAATAAGTTAGACAGAAAAAGACAAATGTTGTATGATGTCACTTATATGTGGAATCTAAAGAAAACCCAAACTCATAGAAACTGAAGGTGGAATGCTGGTTGCCAGGGCCTGGGGGGGGGGTTGGGGAAATGAGATGTTGGTCAAATGTTACAAGATTCCAGTTAAAAGATGGGTTAGTTCTTGTGATCTAATGTACACCATGGTGACTGTCATTAACAATACTGTATTGTATACTTGAGATTTGCTGAGAGATCTTAAATGTTCTCAACACCACCACTACCAAAAAAAAGGTAATTTATGTGAGGTGGAAGTTGTGTCACCTAACCTTATTGTGGTAACCATTTTGCAATACATACGTGTATTAAATCACCACATTTGTACACCTTAAGCTTATAGAAGGTTGTGTCAATTGTATCTTTAAAAAAAGAGAAAAAGAAAAAAAAGATGGAGTGGGACAGCACTCAGAAGGAAGAACTTGAAATTCTCTGTAGTGTATTCTATGACAGCTTGTACAACCTCAACTAAGTCATGAATCTGATTCTGGCTTCCATTCTCTTTACCTGCAAAATAGAGCAGGTGAATTACATGATATTTGGCATCTCTTTTAACTCTATAGTTTTAACTCTATAGTTCAGTGACTACAAAGTGGTGATGGCACAGAAGGGAGGTGGGACAATAGCCAAACCAGAGAAAGAGCCTTAATGTCCCAACAACAGGTGAATGGATAAAGAAGATGTGGTATAAATATACAATGGAATATTATGCAACCATCAAAAAATGAAATCTTGCCATTTGCAATGGTGTGGATAGAACTAGCAGGTACTATGCTAAGCAAAATAAGTTAATCAGAGAAGACAACTGCCATATGATCTCAGTGATATGAGGGGTTTGAGAAACAAGAGAGAGGATCATAGGAGAAGGGAAGAAAAATGAAACAAGATGAAACCAGGAGGGAGACAAACCATAAGAGACTCTTAATCTCAGGAAACAAACTGAGGGCTGTTGGAGGGGATTGGGGTGTGAGAGATAGGGAGGCTGGGTGATCAACATTGGGGAGGGTATGTGCTATGGTGAGTGTTGTGAATTGTGTAAGACTGATGAATCACAGACTTGTACCCCTGAAACAAATAATACATTATATGTTAATAAAATTTTAAAAAAAAATGAAGGGAGGTAGGAGAATGCCCTGTGGAACATTTTGAGTATTGTTGTAGACTTTGTTTGAATACAAGCTCTAGTTTACTTTCACCAAAGGTAACAAGAGGGAGGAACATCAACATGATGACACACTTCTTTTTGGCTCTAAAAAGCTTCCAGATTGTGTCTAATTTTAGACCACTTTCTGGAGGCCAAAGAGGTGCCTGTGGACAGCTTGACGATAAATCTTTCAGCACACATAACTCTTCTCCTTGTCATCCTAGTGTGAGGAACGTGAGCACTTCAAGCTTCCTCCTCCAGAGTCGTCAATCTGGCACCTGTCACCAGCATCTGATTCATTATAAAAATATTTAATACTTCCAAGATGAATTGGCACGATGTCCAGAGAGGGAATAAATGGCATAGGGAAGAGGGAAAAGGCTCTTTGCAGGGAGGGTTTGTGCTTGGCTCAGTATCCGATAAACATTTTTAGAGGAAAGCCAGATCCAGTGGTCTCCTTCATCATCAATGTCACTAGCACCATTTTGGTCAGATTCAGCAGTAATTTTAACAACCCATTGACTGTTCCAACCTCAGAATCCTTATCTCCACTGATCTGTGGTAGCCCCACTCATTCAAAGTCTCTGTAACATGTTCCATTTTTAGGATTTCAAACTTAGGAGGCCTTTTTTCTAATCACAATTTTAAAAGAACCTGGATAGCTTCCTACACCCACAGGACAGTGTTCAAAGTCCTTTCTTTCAAAGACTATTTGTCATTTGCCTTCAACCTATTTCCCCCGGCATCAAGACATTGCCTTCACTCTGAACAAATCTGACTCTTGGCTTTATATTCATCTTGTTCTAGAATGTTCTTTCTTAATAGCTCTACTTCAGAGTTTCTCAATCTTATGACTACTGGCATTTGGGGTGAGATAGTTCTTTGATATGGAAGATGTTTATAAATTGTAGGATGTTTTTGCACCAGCCCTGGCACACCCCAAGTTATGACAAGTAAAAACGTACCCTGGAAGTTCAAAGTGTCTCTGACTGAGAGTTATTACTCTACTTGAAAAACATTTTTTTTTCTTTTAAGATTTTGTTTACTTATTTATTGTGAGGTAGGGGGAGAGGGAAAGAAACTCAAGCAGACTCTGCATTGAGCACAGAGCCCAACCCAGGACTTGATGTCATGACCTAAGCTGAAACCAAGAGTCCTATGCTTAATCAACTGAGCCACCCAGGCACCCCTCTATTTGAAAAATTTCTAGTCAGTCTTCCCTATCCAGTTCAAATATCACCTCTTCTATAGAGCTTTTCTAACTTCTCTAAGGAAACCAACTCATTTCCTCCCACAACTTCATCATAACTACGGCCAGACATGCTATGTTTTAATTATTTCTACACATGCTTATCTTCCCAACTAGACTCACCTTCTCTAGGGTAAGGACCTTGTCACATTCATCTGTGTATTCTCAAATTCTACCTGGAACTGGAACTATGGACAGTGATCAAAATCTGTTAATTTATCTGCCATTTATATAGGTGATATTATATATAAATGGAAAAGAAAAACTATTATTAACAAGGAAAATAATTTTCCCACTGGGAAGATATACTTCCAGTTGCAATTGACAGGGATATAACTCAAACTGGCTTGGGAAAAACAAGACATATAATGACTCATATATTTAAAAAAAAAAAAAAAGTCCAGATTTGGAGTTTAGGCAGAACTGGATCTAGGTGAACAGATTCTGGCCGGGGTGGGGGGGTACAAATTACTACAGATGAGTGTTCGGAAACCTGGGTATAGAAGATAAAGGAGGGGTTCCTAGGTGGCTCAGTCCTTAAGTGTCTGCCTTTGGCTTGGGTCAGGATTCCAGAGTTCTGGGATTGAGCATAGCTTTGAGCCCCGCATTGGGCTCCCTGCTCAGTGGAAAGCCTGCTTCTCCCTCTCCCCCTCCCCCTCCCTGTGTTCCTTCTCTCGTTGTGTCTTTCTCTGTCAAATAAATAAATAAAATCTTTTTTTTTTTAAAGGTAAAGGAATTATAGTGAACTAACCTAAAACACCAAATCAAGGGGGATTGAGTATGAGAGAAAATGAAGCAAATTGCATTCAAATTTGCTTTAGTTTCGGTTTTTCCTTACTGCCTAATAGAGAAAATGGTGTATTTTTTAAAAGTCTTATTTATTTATATATTTACTTGAGAGAGAGAGAGAGTGAGTGCACAATTGAGGGGAGGGGTAGAGAGAGAGGGAGGGAGAGAATTCCAAGCAAACTCCCCACGAGGCAAACACGGGGCTCAATCATGCCACCTCTAGATTATGATCTGAGTGAAAACCAAGAGTTGGATGTTCCACCAAGTGAGCCACCCAGGAACTCTGAGAAAATGGTGTATTTGGTGTGTTTGAGATGACAACTCAGGTGGAGAGTGTAGATCCCTGTCATCTCCATTGCATCTCACAGAAATGTGCTCAAGGTTCTGTGACTTCACATCCTGTGTAAAGGTCAGTGTCTTCAGGTTGAAGGGACTTAGAATGGTATGATTTTATAGCTACAGGTATATCCATTCCTTATAACAATCTAGCCAATGATTCTGCTATTCATTGATCACTCTCAGCCAGATTCAATGTCTGGGTTCTAGGTCTTGAACCACTTGCTGTGTCATTGTTGAGTCATTCTTAGGTTTGACTGACTGGTAGGCCTAGAAATTTTAAATGTATGTGCTCTTAGAACTTCTTTTCCTGAAAGTCTAATCATAGACCATGAAGAATGCCTAAGATTTGAGACCAGATCTCTTGACACATGAGTGATTGATTAAGTTTTCTTCATCGATAGAGGGTGAATTAAAATGTGATAACCTTCACAGCAACGGAAGAGCATAGATGGGGATAGGCAGGTGACTTCCCTCCAACACAGATCAGATCTGGATGTTAGAGAGATCTAGAAAAAGTTGCAACTGGGGGAAACCACACAAGGCACCTCTTTCTTGAAACAAGCCTCCCCAGAAAGCCATAACGTATACATATCTGAGCTGAGATAATATCTGAAATAGAAACACTCAGAGTAGCAGTGTGGCAACCCAGATTTTATCTACCTTGGTAAGACCTTAGTCAAGTCACAGAATCACAGAATATCAGCGATAAAAGAGACTTTAACCATAAGGTACAAGCCTCTTATTTGTGGTGGTATGAATATTGTTCCAAAGAAATAACATGTTTGAGTCAAAACCATAAAGAGGCAGAGTCAGGATTAGAACCAAACCGTGTTAACACTGCACTTGCGTACCAGTATTTCCTTTGAGGTTTGCGATGTTCCTGATGTTTGTGACATTCCTATTATCATTATTACCTCCATTTTAAAACAATACCGTCCGTGTCCAAAGTGACTTACCCAATGTCCTTTCGTAAATATCAGGGTTAAAATTAACAGTGTTGGGATTGGTCTCCTTGTTACAAAAACTCAGACATTTTTTGATACCATCTATAAAATAAGAGTTGAAGACTAAGGGGTCTTCCTGTTCTAGGATTGATGTCCACTGCCTTTGCCTAAGTTACCTTCCTCAGAAACCATCCCATGTACCACAGAGGACTTCTGTGAATTCAGTCTCCTGAGAAAGTTAGGGCAGATGCACTCTGAAGAAGGAGTGTTTTGGGAAGGCAGGGAAGGATCTAATAATAAGGGTACTCTATGAATCCAAATGTGCTAAGCCTTTTAGTCACATTATCACATTTAATTATCATAATCATCCTCTGATTAGATTGTCTTGCTTTACAAATGAAGGAACTAAGGCTCAGAGAGATGGCAGGATCAGTACAAGTTCACTCAGATATTAAGCAGAGATTCAAATATACTTGGGGGTGGTGCCAAGTTTGCCCTCTCCTTCACGCTGCCTCTGGACTGTTCCGTTGGAAGTTGCAGAACGGAAGCATAGATAACCTGACTTATTTTCCTACTAAAATTAAAATTACATTAGTACAGTTAATTCCCCAGAGACCTGTTTAGCTCTCATCCGTCTGTCGGCCTCAATGTCCTCAATTTTCTGCATGCAGCTGAAATTAAAATGCAGCCCCACTCAGAGGACCGCACTAATGTTTCTTCTCTGGACTCAGAGTTTGTTTCTGCCAAACGGCATCAAAGAGATTCCTTATCTCTATCCAAGACTCAGCTGATAGCTAGCGGCTTGCCCTCCCATTTTTCAGAACATAGGCCCACCGATGGCTCCTGGACTTTTTAAAGTTACATAGTTTATAAGAGTTTTAGGGAAGGTGTGAGGAATATATTTATTTTTTAAGATCTAAAAATAGGAGTTAATGATAGTGGGATTGAAGGCATTTATAGTGTTTTGGAAAATAGAAATAGTCTAGGAAGCTACGTTATCTAGGTCCAAATACTGGAACTTTATATTTTTTTTAGAGTTTATTTATTTATTTGCCAGAGAGAGAGAGAGCACACAAGTGGGGGGAGCAACAGGCAGAGGGAGAAGCAGGTTCCCCTACCAAGCAAGGATCCTGATGTGGGGCTTGATCCCAGAACTCTGGGATCATGACCTTAGCCAAAGGCAGATGGTCCACCCATTGAGCCACCCAGGCGCCCCTTTACAAAATTAATTTAATGCATGCCAAATTACTGGAACATTTTTAAACTCAATTTTACTCATCTGTAAAAGAGACTGATATTCTCTTGTGGGATTGCAGAGGTGATCAAATAAGATAAACAGAAAGCACCCAGGATAATGCTAATGGGTATTTAATGTGTGTAAATTCACAAATGTTAAGAATAAGTCAAACATACCAATTTAAACATTTTTGCTTTATGTGCTCCCTTTCCCCTAATCTGTAGCTGACATCCCATCTCTAAGTGACCAAATTCCAAGAATTATTCGCAGTACAGAAGCACTCATGCTGGGTCCCATGCATAGGGAACTCAGAGAGCTGGAGAGATGAGCTACTGTGCCAAGGTCTTTCTAAGGAAATAATCAGAGATGTATACTTGTCTGATCATCGTAGTGTTATTTTGGTATTAAAATATCATTAAAACTGACCATCTACCAGCAGTGAACTATAAATTAAATTGTGAAATATCTACATAATTAAATCTTATACAGCCAATAAAAAGCACCATATAGAGAATGTTTGACAAACTTGTCTGATCACTGGAGTCTCCCAGGGTGATTTATAAAAGCACAGGCCCGACCCTAGACTTACTGAATCCATGAGCAGAGAATGGATATATGTATTTGTGTCAGGTTGTCGGGTGATTTTTATGATAGCCAAATAAATGAAATTCTTTTACAGAAAATGCATTTTTAATACAAACAGAAAATGTTATCAAGTAGCTATCATTTTTTAACATTTCTATAAAAAATAATAATTAAAAAGAAACAGAAATTCTTTCTGCCTGTGGAGATTATTTTGCAGAGTAAAGAGCATGGCATTTAGTTTCAAAAGACCTGGTTAAATTGTATATCCTTAGGCAAGTACTGAAACCCACTATGCCTTTGCCTTAAGTGTCTCATCTTTAAAATGGGGAAATATGGGGTGCCTGGGTGGCTCAGTCAGTGAAATGTCTGCCTTCAGTTCAGGTCATGATCCTGGGGTCCTGAGATCAAGCCCCATATCGGGCTTTCTGCTTAGCAGGGAGTCTGCTTCTTCCTCTCCCTCTCTGCTCTCTCTCAAGTAAATAAATAAAATCTTAATAAAATAAAATGGGGGGGCGCCTGGGTGGCTCAGTGGGTTAAGCCGCTGCCTTCGGCTCAGGTCATGATCTCAGGGTCCTGGGATCGAGTCCCGCATCGGGCTCTCTGCTCAGCAGGGAGCCTGCTTCCTCCTCTCTCTCTCTCTCTCTCTCTCTCTCTGCCTGCCTCTCTGCCTACTTGTGATCTCTCTCTGTCAAATAAATAAATAAATAAAAATCTTTAAAAAAATAAAATAAAATGGGGAAATAAAAGTACATATCTTGTGTGTCTTTGTGAAGACAAAATAATAAATACAGGTTATTTAACAGAGTTAATATTATTGATCATATTATTTTACATTATATTACTTAATATTATTATAAGCCCCGTTACTATTACTAGTTACTTCCACTTTCAACCATGAGGAAGTTAAGGCGGTCTGAAATGATGCGCTCAGAACTCTGCACCAGACAAATACAGGAAGTAACTATCTGCAGAAACAGGACAGCAGGCAGCTGAGATTCAACCCATCCACCTTACCCGGGGCTATCATCTGCAGCCTCTGTTCTTACATAGCCTTCTAAATTGTCTCCCTGCCTCCCTTCTTGACGTCTACTATCAATTTCCTCAACGCTGCCAGAGTGACCTTCCAAAGTCACTTTACTGTTTAAAAAATTTGTCAATGGTTCTCCATTGCAATAAACAAATGTGGCCTTCCTAGGGCATTGCTTCGGTCTTTACGCCATGCAGCAAGTGTATTTCCCCTTCTAGTTGTGACCTGTGAGAACTGGACTTATGTCTTTGTCTCTGCTCTCTTTCTAAAATAGCCTTCAGACTATGACTGACTGAATATCTGCGTGTCTTTCTTGCCTTGCCTTCTGCCACTACCTTGCCTCATACCAATCCTAAAGCAGGATTTGAAGTTATCTCTGTATTCCAGGCTCCTAACATTCGATTTGTGTCCCGGAAGTATCATTAAATGCTGCCACTACTGAAACTCCCCTGGGTCTCAATTGCTTTGGGTGAATTGCTTTGCTTCCTGCTCCACAGCAAAGTAATCTCACATCATCTCTTGCCAATGTCTGGAGAAAAATACCCCTGCTAACTCTCACTTGCCCAAAGAGCTTCTAGGTTCTGTTCTAGGAATCCAACCTTCTTATTGCTTTATAGCTCATTGGCCAAGATACTATGATTGGCATGTACCTAACCCAATGGGTGATGAAGTCTGTCTTATCACCTCCTCAAACGTCATCTCTGGGGGGTTGGCCTGAGAATCATGAACGATTCTATTTTCATGAAGCTTCTTCACTAACTGCAGAGGGAGAGAGCTCTCATCAATGAAGGAACACCAAGCCAGATTCTGTGTGCAGAAAAAGACCTATTAAAAGGTTTATAGTGTAAAATGGAGGCTAGGACATTTCATCAGTAAAAAAGACAGCCAGAAGTGTGACAGACCCTGACAGAAGCCAAAAGAGTCACTGATAAACCATGAGAACAACCTATGATTGTTCCTAGGAGGCTTGGGCAAGCCCCTGAGTTGCTGGGCTCCAAAAGATTTTGAAGGTGGTGACCAATCAAAAGTCAGGACCAGAATTCATAAGACTTGGAGAAACAGAGCTAGCTTGAGAAGACCAGAGAGAGCAGTGGGTGAGAGATCAAGCACTGAGATGGGCCTTGGATGAAGAAGCCCTGTTTAAATCTTCAGTGTCTTCCCCTTTCTCTTAAGATAAAACCAACCACTATACCATGACCTTCAGAATCTGCTCCAGAATCAACCTCCTCTCATTTCTGTCCTACTCATGGCTGTGCAGAGAGTTCTATGAGCTCTCCCAGCCTGAGGGCTGAGAACATTCTGTTGCCTTCACTGGGAATACTCTTCTGCTTCTCTTGTCCTTCAGTGGGGGTAACTCTCACTCATCTTTCAGGGCTCAACTTATAAGTTACTTTCTTCTAGAAGCTTTACCTCACCCCTTCAGGCTGTGCTTGGTGCCTTTCTCCACCTCCATTTTCCACCTCACACTGTGGGAAAGGAGGTAAAAGACAGTGGCAGGTTCTAAGAAATGGTGCCAACACCACCTTCCTGGGGGAAATGAGAAGCAGGATAGGAGAGTAGGAGTTTAGGAGCAGTTACTGATAGGGGGAATCTAGGAGGAATGTTGTGAGAATGAAAAGAATCTTGGAGTAGAGGTTGGGGAAACCAACACAAGGGGAAGGAAACCAACCAAAGAGGACACATGGAGAAAAGTGTGGGGAAGTATCATCAAAGGCATGTCCCAAGGAGAATAGAGCAAGTCATGTCTACCATTTGGCAAAAAGGATGGGACTTCTGGGAATGAGCATGTGTGTGTGTGTGTGTGTGTGTGTGTGTGTGTGTGTGTGTGTAAAGTGTAGTGAAGGATGTCTGGATTTATAAAGAAAGTACCTATGCCTTTTCTTCAGAATCCCAAATCTCCCGATCTTGTTTCTTCGGCCTGGTAGACGTTCCTCTCTACATCCTGCAGTGAGTTTTATGGACTGTGAGATACTGACCCCAGATCTCCAAGCCTGCATGGTACTTACAGCTTGAATTCCCAGAGGTGAGAAAATATCTTTGTAGATAATTCTGAAGAATTCTGCACTCATTAGCTTGGCTTGGGTCATGTGTTTCTCTTTGAACCAATTACAGTCACCAGGATGACAGGAGCTAGGAGGTCTCTAACTGATCTGGCATGCACTATGGTGCCCCTCTGAGCTTTGATGGGAGGTGGGGGTGGGGGGAATGGGACTGTTCAGCTTCCACTTCCAAGGAGCATGTCCAACATTACACAATAGGTCTTCCCACAATTCTGGCACCACTTTCTTCCTGTGCCTTTCGGATGCTTCTAGGCTCACAAAGGTCCATGTGAGAATTCAGAACTTAAAATTTAAGTCAGAAAAAGCTTTGGACATCTCTGAGAAAGACCCGAGTAAGTGTAAAGCAGTAACTAATCAATGCTCTCCTCCCGCACCTCTCCTGCACTAATAAACAGTCTCTTTTGGTCTGTCCATCCCTTCGGGGTCTGGGTGAGTTTGATTTTTATTAACTTTGTTTTTCTTCCATCATTCTCCTCCCATTCAGAGCCAGGAAAATTGTAGGCAAGTAGCCAAGAGCCAGGGTGGCCTTAGGGAGATCTGCTGACTGAAGGGACATTTTCAGGTCTCACAGCTAGACTTGGCCACCTGGAATGTGGGGTGACCTTGGGCAACTGACTTAATCTGTCTGGGTTTCCCTGCTCTGTGCTTTTGAAGAACAACAAATCCATTTGCGCCTTCTACCTTGCCTCTAGAGTCGGGTGGACGAGAAGAAATCTTAGGTGGCAGGAAGTCTGACTGTAAGCCAGATGGATGACTTGTGTCCTCTTAAAAGACTGGTTTATTCACCTCCACTCACCCAGTGCCTCAATTCTCCCCTGTTCCCACCATCCTCAAAAATGAACTGCTGGTTTGACTTGTGAAAAATTTAGTGAAATAAACCCTTTCTGGGCTTATATGTGAATGGAGGGTAGGAGAAAATAGGTGAGAACAGAAAAGAAAAGAGAAACAAAACAAAGTCTTCGGGAAATATAAAAACTCCCTTTCTGGCTGCAGTTCAACCCGGGCACCAACCAGAGAGTTCATTTACTTATTTATTGTCCAGAACTGCTAAGAGGATATCACTGTGATTGGATCGTTCCGTGCTCTGTGCATTCTCTGCTTAAAGGCCAAATTAACAGAGATAAGGCTGCCATGAGGCAGCCTCAGGAACCTTTCTGGATATTCTACAACTTGAATAATTTATCCCTAGACTACTGGAAACAACTTGGGTTTAAAATTTAAAAAGTGAGTGGCTGCCACCTAAAAAGTAATTATGAACTAATTCATTCAACAGGCACTTACCAAGGAATCAGATGAAGTCATTTCCTCATTTAACAAATGCATATGCAGTGTGTGTGGGAGGGCGCTCCTCTGCTCCAGGGGAACACAGTAAGGAGCAAAACAAAGATGATGTCATCCCTGGTAGTGCTTGCATTCCAGTGGATAGAGATTGGTGTCAACACTGACCAGGTAAATAAACAGGATAATTTCAGAGCATGGTAAGTGATCTACAGAGAGGTGGGAAGTGACTGGAAATGGAGCTGGTTTAGACAGGCTGGCACGTTCCGGAGGACACAGCATCTGAATGGAGAAAGGAAAACAAAGACGCAAGCTTGGAGTTGGGTGAGTGGGACCAAAAACTCATTAGTAATCTCACCTTCCAGTCACTCTCTATCATGGAACAAATATTCTCTCCTTGCCTGTCCATCTCTCCAGAGATGGGTGACTTAGATTTTTATTGACTTTTTAATTTCATATCTAGCCTAGCATTCAGAGCTGGATCAGCATCTATTGGGTTTTGTGGAAGTCTTGGGCACAGCTTTCCAGGCAGGGAGAAGAGCAAAGGCCTAAGATAGGAAGAAGTTTACTCCAGGGGATAAAGTGAAAGCTTAGCCTGTGAAGGGAGGGGTGGCAGTGGAAGAGCCTGGGAGTCTTTGAGCAGGACCTGGTGTCTGCTGCTCCGGTGGGGGTTGGCATCTTATTTTAAGTTGGAAAGTTTTGCAAAGGAGAGTAACAAAAGCTGATTTACAAGCAGATGGGCTAGTATGTAGACACTGACTCCAAGATGACAAGGGTGGGAATCTCTCACCTTACAAAGTCCTGGTCCCCCAGCAGAGACAAACATCTGAACAGATGACGATGCTTCACGGGGATGATTCAAAATATGCTGCATGCATTTTTCCAGAACACAAAACATGGGCTGCACAATCCTGTATATTGACTGATAATTGGACACGGTAAGGAGCGAAAACTTGAGCGAAGTACCTGGGTAGAGTACACACTAAGTGACACGAGGAGCACAGAGGTAGGCGTGATTAATTCTGCCTGGGGATGAACAACAGAGTCCCAACAGAGATGACATCCCACTGCCTCCTAAATAATGAATGGGAGCTTGCCAGTTAGATGGGGGCCGAGGGGATTTTCAGAGAGGACAATGCTAACAAAGACTCAGAGACATGGAAATTCTGAAAATTAAGGAAAAGGTGACCAGAAGGCTCTTTCTAGAGGACTCAGTGGGTAGGAGAGTGGCTGGAGGGGATTCTGGGAAACTTAGCTCAGGTCGCTTTGTAATAGGACTGTTTGCCATTCTAAGGGTTCTGGCACCAGGTTGCTATTGAAGATTTTTGAACTAAAGAATAACAGGGTACCGGGGCGCCTGGGTGGCTCAGTGGGTTAAAGCCTCTGCCTTCAGCTCAGGTCATGATCCCAGGGTCCTGGGTTCGAGCCCCGCATCGGGCGCTCTGCTCAGTGGGGAGCCTGCTTCCTCCTCTCTCTCTGCCTGCCTCTCTGCTTCCTTGTGATTTCTGTCTGTCAAATAAATAAATAAATCTTAAAAAAAATAACAGGATACCTACTATTTTTTGAAGGATCACCGTGCTGGCTCTGGGGAGGCTAGATTCAGGGGATCTTAGTAGAGAAGGGGAGCCCAGGTAGAAGCCTGTAGCCATAGCTTAAAAGAGAGGTAAGGACACCATGAACTAGGACATAGCGATGGAATCTAGCAGAAGTGAGAGAATGCAGAAAATTTCATCCAGTCCAAATGCCACAGGTTAATAGCCAGTGACATAATTATTTACCGGTAAGTAAGAACAGTGACAGGACAGTTATTTTCTGGCCTGAATGGTCTCTGCCCCTGACTAGTGTCCACATTACTGGGTATACGATGCCCCAAGTGACCATTTCTCACATGGTGGATAAATCATAGTCTCAAATCAGGAGAATGCTTGAATATCAAAGTGACTGACCCACTCCTAGTAATAGCCAATCTTTTTCTTTTTTTTTGGACTGGATTCGCTGTTTCCACTTACTTAATGGTACTGAGGTCAGCACTCTATGGGAACCTCACACATTTGTACATGGTTTTATAGTTTGTAAAATACTTTCAGGGCCATATCCTCAAGCATCACAAGAGTCTGGCAAGGTAAGGAGAGGGAGAACCACCCCACTCACCTCATGCACAATGAAACTCAAGTTCCAAGAAAATAAGACATTTGAATAAAATTATACAACCCCTTCACAGTAAAGCATTCCCGTTCTGTGCTCCAGCCCAATCCCAGATCATCCACTACATTCTACAGACTTTAACTTTAACTAGTAGGGAGTGAACTTGACCCCTAATGGCAGTAGACACAAATATTTTTGCTCCCTCCTTTCCTGTTCCTGACAGAGATTGCAAACCCAACTCAACCCTGTTTCCTATTGGCCTTCGACTTCGCCTGAGTTGTGTTAACAGGGTGCTCCTGGCAGCCACTGATAATTGACTGGGGTTATGTTTAAAATAAATCCTATTTCCCATCCTGGATCCCGTGATTGATAAAGTCCATCCCCGTTTTAAGTTTTATGATTTTATATTTAATGGTGATGATTCTAGGAACTCAATTTAATCCAACAAAAATCTGTCGGAAGTCTGTCCTCTCTAGGTACCCTCTATTCATCATATGAGTAAAACATGTTTTAGAGTTTTGTGCTCACTGGTGGAGGTGATAGGCAGAGACACAAGTAACGGAGGTCTGGTTTCAGTGCATAACAAAACGTTATGGAAGAACAGAAGAGGCAGAAGTTAATGTTCTTTGAGGGTAAAGATGGTTCTAGGTTAAAAAAAAAAGGAAGACCTGGAATTCCTGTGGATAATGTGGGACCTGAGCAGAGCTTCACATGGAGGGAGTAAAGGCGACACTTCCAGCACTGACAACAAGGCATTAAAGTTGGGTGTTTCAGGCTGGCAACTTTCTGAGTGCGGCCTTCTATTCTGGATCCCATAGTGGCTGGATAGATGCTAAAGAGAAATGCAATTCTTGTATAGATTGGATAAATTTTTTAAATCCCAAGGCAAAAAAAAAAAAAAAAAAAAAAGAGAGAGAGAGAGAGAGAGAATGGTCATCGTTAGGAAGCATGTCATTCAAAGGGAGAGTGGAGATAAGGTTGGGTATCAGAATATTATGATCTTAACTACAACATGGAGAAGTCATCCTCCCAAGATCTCAGGTTTGAAGGCCAGAAAATAAATCTATCTGAAGTGCCGACTCTCATTAATCTGGAGCAGAGTTGAGGAGAAGATTCAAGACACATATGACTGGCTGGATCGGCAGGGGATGCCACGGGTGGGTGCCGGGCACATGGTGGCCCCCATGCTAGATGCGTGTCCTACCCAAACAAGTGCATCTCCAGGTCCCTGTGAACTCTAGACTCTTGGAATTCCCACTCCCGCCCCAGCACTGTAGCTTAACCTCAAAAGACAGCAGGGTGATGAAGTGAGGTCATTTATTCCCCACTCAAGAGGAAGAGAAGCACGTACCACATTGGCAAGAGGGAAGGAAGACTCCTGGTTACTGTCTCTTATTTTGAGATACATTTTGAAAAATTCTTGTCTCAGCATCCTCCGTTCCTGGCTATCAGCCATGGTAAAATCAGTTCCTTCTGGTCCATTACAAATTAAATAATCATAACTGTATTCATCAGGAAAACATACACAGAAGGGATGCATAAGCCAGCAATTAGTATGAAGCCTTCAAGCCTTTCACTGACTAACTCCAACGGCCTCATAGTGACTATCTCACTCGAGACCATGAGTATCCAAGCTCCTGGCTCTGTGCTTCCAGGGTAATGATTCCTCAAGTGCTTGCACTGGGACGAGTCATCTGCCTGGCATCGTTTCTGTCTTATACTAGAATGTCTGGTAATATTTGTGGAAGGAAGAGTGCCAATAGGCCACCGTACTGAACAACTTATTAAGCACATCGAATGCTCCCGGGCCACTGCTAGGCACAGGAGGAGGTCTCCCTGCACACAGTAGGCACTCCCCTTTCTGTACATCTGTGAAAATAAGAGTTTGGGCTGGACTCTGTCCAGCAACGTATGAAACAGGATGTGACCAATCACAGCATTCTGCTTGGGTTTCTGGTCATAGGAACACGGTGATCCTTCAGGTGATACCCATTAGGATTACACATCAACAGGGGCTTCTGGAGTCAGGCTGAGCGTCCTGTGGCTAATGTTGCCAGTAGGTGTTTACTGTTTCTGTTTGCCTGGCCGTGTTTTCCTGGGCTGTCTTCACCTATTTGGAGGCTGATTCCTTTGGGAGCGTAATACCCCTTGCCCTTGAAGAAGACCACCAAAGCCTCCATTTAATGCCACCAGCTCTTGACACATAGTGTTTGCAACATGCTTGTGTCAGGAGATGGGACATCCCAATATGAACTCTGGGTGGTGCTGTGCAATGTTGCCCATGCACACTGAGTCTGTGGCCATTTTGTTTTTGTGTCCTATAATTTGTTTTACTTCCATCTAATATTTTCTTCTGGATATTTACTGAGTGCCTCATTGGTGTAACCAAGCTCTGTGCTTTGGGATCTATGGGGAAAGAACAAAACTATGGTGCATCTTTCTTCTCTCTTTGTACACTCACAGTTCCTCTGTTTACACACGGGTTTGTTTAAACCTACCCCATCATCTGTCTGATAGGGAGCTCAGTGATTAGGTTGAATTAATCCTCTCTATGCAGTTGAGAAAAGTAAGGCTGAGAGAGAGAAAGTGACATGCCCAAGGGCACAGAGTTTCTACAAGCACATCTAGCTCTGATTCCCAGTCCTGGCTTCTTAGATAGATCCCCAGCTAAGCGCTGCCCTGGGAAGAATAGGGAAGTGGTCAGCAGGTATAGGAAGGCAGGCAGCTAAGGAATTAGTGAGTCATTTATTTGCAGTACTTTTTTTCTCCCTTCAATATGCATTTAAAGACTTCCTTCTATCTGCAAAGCGTGAAAAAACTATGGTCATTGCCATCTGCCAGTTTACTTCCTGGTAGGGGACAGAGACACACACACATTTAATTTCCATACAGTTTAGAGTTTTGGTAAATGCCACAAATACAATAAACGTCACACGTTTGAAGGTCGGAGAGATGAACTGTTCTTAGACCTATGGGCATATGTACTACAGCTCAGTGCGGGAATTGAAGCAGCTTGCGGGGAAAGGCATTCCATGAAAAGGGACTAGCGGATGGAAAGATGTGAGTAAGACATACAAATGTCCTTTGCAGAATATGCCAGCACTCATTATAGGAACAGGAAGTTACCCCGCTTGCCATCTCTTGGAGGTCAGCCCTGATCCCACTCCAAGCCACAGATTTTACAGAAGCGGTCATTGGTTTTTGCGGTTTAAGTGGGTGCAGTTCTAGCTTTGACCACACGATGGCAGTACAAGGCCGCAAAAGGGTTGAGCATCCTCCGGCGTACTTCTGAAAGGGTACCTTCGCAAAAAACGCCAGGAAATTAGGGTGCCCCAGAGCAGAAGCCAGGGCTGCCAGGGATGGGCTTCTAGGGGAGGACAGTAGCCTTTAAAGGTGGGAAGACAGGTACTTTCCTTCTAAATCTCTGGTTTTTTCAGAATCTCTAGAGACAACTTAGATGCCCATGAAGAAAACCCCTTTTGAGTTATACCCATTTTTTAAAATAAGAGGACTTGTAATGCCCTCTCCACTGTTTCTCCAAATATATTCTCCTCTGTGGGGAGTGTGCCTATGGTGGTTGAAGAGAAGTGGGCTTATTGCCATCTTGGGTGAAGAAAATGAGAGGTAATGGTGGGAAATGAAATAAATGTCACCAGAGCCCCTAAGAGAACATACAGTGAGGGAAAGGAGGTGTGAGACTCTGTGTGTGTGGCTGAGAGTGTAGTTGTGTGTGTGAGACTGTAAGTGTGATTGCGTGTGAGGTTGTGAGTGTGGTTGTGTTTGTGAGACTGAGTGATTGTGAGGTGAATGTGTGTGGTGGTTGTGTGGTTGTGTGAGGTTGGTTGTGGGGTTGTGAATGTGGTCGTGTGTGTGCGCGCGCACATGTGGAGGTGACAGTAATAAAGGTGGTGATCGTGGCACCGGTATCTGTTTTGGCTGTGGGGGAAACGAGACAGAGAAGAGGAAAGAGAACGGGAAGGGAGACAGATGGGGTGGGGGGCTGAATTCCCAGAGATTCCTAGGGTTAGGGAAATGATTTGATTGGTGTCTCTAGCAAAGAGTTTTTCAAATTGGATTTTTTTTAAGTCCCTGTTCTTCTCTGACTTCTTTATTTCCACCCCTCCCCCACATACATTCTGTGTGTCTGTCTTGCTCTTCCTCTTAATAGCCACACCACCCCACATTTCAACTTCCATCACCCTCCGTTTCCACCCTCTTTTCTGTTACTCTCAAACAGAAACTTGCTGCAGGAGAAAGGGGGATTAGGGTCAGAAGCTGCTGTCCTCCCAGAAGAGGAAGGAATCCAGGTGGGAAATCCTCACGCACGCACGGTAGGCGGCGGGGAAGAGAGCAGTGCGAGAGGACAGAAATAGCTCAGCCCCAAGTCCAGGAGGCTGCAGTCCAGGAGGCTGCAGTCCAGGACGAAGGCTGGGTCCCAGCTACAGAAGACTGAGACCCAGACAATGCCCAGGAGATGCGAGTGGGAGAGCTGAGGAGAAGGGACGTTGGTGTGCATGGAAATTGGAGCTCTTCTTTAAAGAAGCAGAACTTCTCAATTTTAAAGTCACAATCAATTTCCAGAAATCATTCATTTCTAAAAACATTGCCAGTCAAATCCCCCATTCCTTTCTGCTCTTAGAGTTTGAATGAAATTGATTTATGTTTTTAATTTCAAAGAAAAAATGTCCCTCTGGCTTGGAAATTCTGGGCATGGGTTTTCTCTTTCTTCCCTTTCTTCCCCACTCCCTCTCCTCCTCCAGTCATCCACACTAGGGTGGGGAGATAAGGCAATTGTTTTAATTTGCTTCTTTGTCTACCATTGATGACTCAACATAAGAAACATTTTTTTTTTTTCCAGAAGTTGATATTCATCAAGACCATTTTCAAAGATATACAAGTAAGAGAGGCTGTGTGGGCAGGATTCAAGAGAGAATGCATTATGCCTTTTTAAAAAATCATTATTATTTACTAACCTTTTATTCAAGGACTGCAGTGGATGATTGACAAAACAACTCTTATCCCATAATCAATTATAGCTGGAAGAAAATAAATAGCTATTCGATGTTTCTTTTGTGTTCTGGGGAAGAAGGATGTATTGACCGTCTTTACAGCTGAGGGCCTTTGCATAGACCCTAGGTGGGCAGTCATAATTGGCATTGCTAATCCAATAATCTCTACAAGCTTGGCATAAATAAAGATACCAACCATAATGAGGAAAACAATAATTTGGTTTGGTGTTAGCTATTAGAGTTTATAAAACAACGGCATGTGCATTTTGAAACTGAATTCTTTCAACGGCTCTGTCAAGTAGTTGTTATTATCCCCATTTTACTGAAGAAGCAACTGAGGCTCAGTGAGCCTGCACTTGACCCTGTCTTCCTCCCATGCATGCACGCAGATCAAGGGGCAGCCCAATGCATTGCCTTCCCACAGGCATGAAGACCACAGCTTAGTGAGACAGAACATCCTCAACCAGGGAGGAGTTAAAATAGAGAGAAAATGCCTGCGGACTCTACAGTAAGCAGACCCAGAGTGGAGATTTTTCTTTTTTTAAAATTATTATAAGAACGTTTAACATGTGATCTACCCTCTTAACCTATTTATAGTGTACAATACAGTATTATTAACTACAGGCACGGTGTTGTACGGTAGATCTCCAGAACTTACTCATCTTAAATAACTGAAACTTTATACCCTTCGAAGAGCAGCTCCCCATTTCTCCCAGCTCCTGGAAACCACCTTTCTATTCTCAGCTTCTATGTGCCTGACGATTTAGATACTTCATGCAATTAGAATCACAGAGTATTTGTTCTTCTGTGACTGACTTATTTCACCTAGTATAATGTCTTCAAGGTTCATCCATGTCATTGAGCATTGAAGAATTTCTTTCCTTTGTAAGGCCTCAAAAAATTAAAAATAGAACAACCATATGATCCTGCCATCCATCCCACTTCTGGGTATTTATTCATAATAATTGAAATCAGGATCTTGAAGAGATACCTGTACCCCCACAATCATTGTAGCATTAACATAATAGCCAAGATGTGGAAATAAATTAAATGTCCATTAACAGATGAATAAAGAAAATGTGCTATATACTTATAGTGGAATAGTACCTATCCTTAAAACATAAAGAGAGAGAATTCCTTTTGAAGCATACCTTCCTCCAAGTTCTGACTTCACCATATTAAATCAGAGGCCTTGGACTTAATTGACTTTTATGAATCTTATTTTTTATCTATAGGATGGGAATAATGGTGTCTGTCTCTTAATAATTTTAAATGAAATTGCATGTGTAAAAGGGTCAGTATTCCTTTCATACATGTAGTTGTGATTATGCCAGCTAGGACTCCTGTGGACCATCAGTTCCTAGGTCTCCCTGTAGTTATGATCAAACACAGGGGAGAGAGAGATGGTATAGTTATCTCTTACCATATGACAAATTACCTCAAAACACAGCAGCTTGAAATGACAATAACTCACACAGTTTCTGTGGATCAGAATTTCAGAAGAGGCTTACTAAGGTGGTTCTGGCTAACAGTTTCTTAGAAGCTGGCAGTCAAGGTGTTGGCCAGGGCTGCTCTCATCTGAGGGCTTGACTGGGGATGGAAGTTCTCATTCCAAGCTGGCTCGGTGGACAGACTGAAGGTGACTGGAGCAGGGAGCCTTGCTCCCTAGCCATGTGGATCTCTCCAAAGAGTTCCTGCACTTCCTCACAGTGAGGTGGCTGCCTTCCCCTGGAGAGTGATCCAGTGATTGACAAGAGCAAAGTGGAGGTTGCATTGTCATTTATGCCCCAGAAGCCACGCTTTGTTATTTCTGCAAAATGATTTTCTACCATCACAGATGATCCAATATGGAAGCAGTTGACATGGTGGCATGATGGCTTGTGGATGGAACCTTCTGAAGCCATCTGCCACAGAGTTCCTTCCTATAGTCCCAGGACTAGTAGTTTTATACCCAGAATTGTTTGGGGAAGCACTTGTAGTCAGGTGGTCATGATGAGATGGCTGTTGGCAAATATTGCCTCAGAAACCAGAAGGTCACTTTCAGAACACACTGCATGGGCTCGATGTAGTAGAGAAGCTTCACAGCCTGAGCCCATAAGGCTCTCAAAGTTTAAGTGATCTGCTGGTTTCCCAGTTTCTAGTCTGATTTCCTTCCATGCCCTACCCTGGGAACTAGGCCATCCTAATCCTTACATCCTAGCCTGCCCCCAAACAGGAATCTGGCTCTAACTGCTCAAGGCCATACTTCCCTGCCTCCATTGAGCCTATGAAACATTAGGTCCTTGTTGAATTTAAAGATTTCAGGTGGCTCTGGGAGAGATCTTGACCCAAGAAGCTTGGGATGGAGGCTGGAATCTGTTTTTAACAATCATCCCAGGTGATTCTTAATATCAAGTTTGGAAAGACCGAAGGAACTTTCATCAAGAGCGGATGGTATTGGGAGACCTGAATCCCTCTCTCTGTCACACCATGTGTGCACTGAAATTGTTCACAACCCTGGATCTTTGCACACACAGCCTTTGCTAGCCTCATGCACCCTCCAGTTTCTGACTCCTCTGTTCTTGTCTTGTGGATGTGTGTTTCTGGGCTCCTAATGCTGCCTCCTGCACCACCTACATTAAGAACCCACAAAAACACACATGGAACGTTTGTGTGTTTGGTCTGTTTGGACAGGCAGGGGGTTCCCTGGGTGTTTTGAGATAATGTTGTTTGGTTAAATTATACATATCTTTTTTCCTTTCATGTTTGAAAAAACAAATTGGCTTCTTTACAGTTGCTTCCTCTCTCTCGCTCCTCATTTCCTGCTGTGGAGACCAATCTCCTGCTTTTTTTGTTTTCTTTTAAGTCCCCAACACATTCTTAATCAGTCTGCTTGTAAACCAACATTTTCAGCCCAAATAGTGCATAGAGGAGAGAAGCGAGCTGGGGGGCGGATCCTTTGTTGAACCACAGAATATTTCTCTGCATTTCCACTGTTCAAGGATGACCTCTTGGATGTTAAGACGAGCACATCCGTTCGGTAGAAAAATTGTGAGGTTTGGTTCTGGTCTATCATGTCTATGCTCTTGTATTTATTAACCCCGACTGTATACTTTTTTTTTTAAGATGTGTTTATTTATGTATTTGTCAGAGGGAGAGAGGGTACAAGCAGAGGGAGCAGCAGGCAGAGCAGACGGAGGGAGAAAGAAGCAGATTCCCTGCTTAGCAAGGAGCCCGATGTGGGACTTGATCTCAGGACCCCAGGATTGTGACCCAAGCCAAAGGCAGATGCTTAACTGACTGAGCTACTCAGGCATCCCTATTTTTTTTTTTTTTAAGTAAACAGATAAAACGATGTGGATTCAACTGTCATTTAATCTAGTAGGGGAAAAGGAAGAAGGACTTTTTCAGTGCAAGGTAGGATATGAACAGTCTTAGAAGTGAACATAAATGGAAGCTCCAACGAAAGGAGAACAATCCAGGGGACAATCACAGAAGGCACTGAGCATAGAAGATAAGGACATGAGATTCTGGGGTCATATCCTTGGGTTCAAATCCCAGCTCTGCCTTCTATTAGCTGTTTGCTTTGGGGCAAGTCCATTAACTTCCCTCGGCCTCAGTTGCCTCATCTGTGACATGGAGATAACACTTATGCTCATCTCAGGGTTGGTATGAGAATTGAGGGAATCTGTATAAATAAAGCAGCTAATCAGCATCTAGTATGTGGCATGGACTCAAAAAATGTCCATCAACTCTTCTTGAGCTGAGCCTTGAAGGATGGGTGAGATTTGGGTGTGTACAGGTAGACATAGGCAGGGAGATCATTCTGGATTAAGGCAATAATATGAGAAAAACCAAGTCTGTGGGGAATTGGCAGGCATTTATGGGAAGAGGGGAAATGCTTTAGCGGAACCAAAAGGGGAGTGAGGGGTACAGGACGATCTGCTGGAAAGATGTGCCAAAATCCCATCTCCCTCTTCTTGATGGCTTACTTATTACTTCTTTCATGACACCAATGCAGTGACATCGTAAAGCCTGAGTTCTGGTGCGGAGTATACTGTGGTTAAGTGAAATCACTGTAACTTTTCTTTTGAGAAGAAACAGTTATACGAAGAGAGCGATGACTTACATTCTTCTCTTTCACTTTGCTAAGTCGTTCGTCTCAACAACCGTTTCTGGTAAAATGCCCTCCAGCTTGACAACAAAAATAGTCCACAGCTACAAGGCATTGTTACTGTAACTCCAGCAGGTTTGTGACAGCCTTTTGTAAGATTTTATAAGATTTAAATCTGCTGAGGTGTAGTCCCTGTTTGAAGGCCACCTAATTCTTTCTTTCCCTCCTCTCCTCTTTTAGTTACAAAGAAATGATCTCTTTGTTATAGCAAAGCTCATAAGTAAAGATAGTTTATCAAGTCTGTCTTTTTCCCAAATTGAGTACAACTCATTTCAGGCAAACGGCCACTGATCTCAGCTTACTTCTGTAAGCTTCTTTTAACCCTGTAAAAGCAGGGTTTTACAAAGACCCTTTTGCCCACTTGGGCCTGTGAGCTTGAAGAATTTCTTTTTTAGACGCAAGGCTTGGAATTTGAAAAGAGCCAACAGCTGAGAACAAGACATATTCTGTCTGGGAAAAGACAGAGAAGCAATGCCTGGGAGGACAGAGGATCAGGAAGAAAACACACTGAAAAAAATAATTAATTCTGGTAAAGATGTTTTAGGGTGGATTGCTCTGGAACAAAAAATTAATTAACATTTGACTCTGTCCTTTCAGGGAAAGGTATTGTACAGTCTTAAGAAAGAAAAAAAAAAATCCAGCAGTGTTTGGAGATTGAGTAACTGGACTAAACACACACAGCAGGACCCGGGGGCGGGGGTAGGGGCGGCTGCATGGATGAGAGGACAGGTCTGCATCTCGTGTCAAAAATAGTGGTTTCTTTTATACAAACAGCAACCTCAGGAGCAGGTGTCAGTTGTCCCCTCTATGAGATGAGGACATTGGGGACTGGCGGTTTAAAGTGACTTGACTGGGATCACATAGCTGGTAAATCACAGTCCGAGCTCTGTCTCTGGAGTATGGGATGCTCCAAGCTGTGCCCTACAGCCCGCATATCTCTGATGTCCTGCTACAGGGACCTCATCCTATCTACCCTGGTATCCTCTGAGCTGAGTGCAAAGCCTGGCACAGAGTAGATTTTCAGTGCTCATTTATCGAGGGAATGTTCCAAGGACTCGCTTGTCTTCTGCGTATGGCCTACAGGTGTGTTGGTTAAAGGGGGAAGATAGGTACTTAATTAGCACCAACTCTGGCGGGTGGAGTGATAGAGGGGACACTGATGCGCAAGAGGATACATGATTCCAAGTAAGTGGTTCCTCTTCAAGGTGTTGGCGGTGGCTTTCATGAGCAACTTGGAGGGGCCACAGTAATGAGGTCCAAACATTCGCCTTTAAAGCACTTTAGGATGCAGAGTGTGCATGTGGTGGGAGTTGCCAGACTCTTTAATACACTGGCCCAGAGTAGAATAAGTCATGGCTGTACCTTCCAAGGAACAGGCTATCCTCACAAGCTGTGTACCTAATTAGACTCTGATAATCTGTATAAATTAGCATTTTCTAGTGATAAATATCACACACTAAACCTTAAATAATACATTAGACTTAATTGAATAAATGCATATATTATGGCCTTCTAATGCATATTTGCCATAATGAGTTATCTTTCATGCACAAACAAACAGCAATTCTGATTAATCAGGTGGGGTAATTGTTAAATTAAAACTCCAGGTTCCCAGAGAAAGGTCTCAGTGCTGGTCAGGTTACAGGAAAATAAAAATATACGTATATACATATATACATATATTTTTTACCCTTGACTATTTGGATAAATTCCCTTTTTAGAATCTCTCGGTCTTTGAACCCTTAGGCTTTTGCACTAATACCAAAGTCTGTACTCCTTTCCCACTCCTAAAATTAGGATTTAAGCTTCAAATCTGTAGTTTTCTAACTCTATGACCTTGGACAAATCATTTGAATTTCTTATGCCCAGCTGTCCCCATCAGTACAGAGGGCAATAATAGCACTCCTCTTACTAATTTGGGAGAATTAGATGTGTTACATGTAAAGCATCTAACCCAGTGTTACACACAGAAGGTTATTTGTAAATAGAAGCTATTATCTTTATGAAACATGAAATAACTTGCTATCTATTATCTCACTCAACCATGTTAATAAATACATGAAGAGCAAACAGATATCATTATGTACAATTTTTAAAACAAAAGAAACAATCCCAGAGATTAAATGACATATTTGTTTATCCATTCAACAAATATTTTTTGATCACCCAATGCCAAGAGATGGAAATACAAAGATTAAAAAATACAAACTATCCCCCCCCCAACCCCCTCTCTAGGTGAACTTAGAGTGTTGTGCAGGGGGGAAGAGAAGATGGCAAGACATAACCAATAATTACAATATTGCCATAATGAAAGTATACACAAAATGCAATGGCAGAATCCAGGAAGTAGTCCCCAAGTCATTCTCTGAAAGCTAAGGAAGTTCTCAAAGACATGACCAGAGTTGAGTGGAAATGTGTTAAGAGTAAGAGCCTGATGGTTGCTTGGGATTGGGCTATGCTTTCCAGGAAGAGGGAGCAGTCCTATCGGGGGGTTGGAACTGAAAATCCAAGCAAAGATGGAGTCACTGTAAGAGATTCAGTGTATCTAGAATATTTCTCACCCTCAGTGCTCTCAGTGGCATTTGGGTTAGTGGTCAGGAGGTTCCTCTGAGGGCCGTCTTCTGTACTGTAGAATGTTTAGCCAAATCCTGAACCTCTGTTTGCCAGAAGCCAGGAGCATTCCTCTCTCTCCCACCAGTTGTGACAATCAAAAGTGTTGCCACACATTGTCCAACGTCCCTGAGGGGCAGAGATCTCCTCCAGCTAAGAACCACATCTCTAGAATTCAGATGAAACATGAGGCTGACATGACAACCAGATCATGGTAGACTTCTTCTGCCTTACTAAAGTAATTTTTATTTTTCTTTTAGATGATTGTGAATGATCTTTAATAAGCACAGGCAGATAGTCTCTTAATATAACTTATATAGAAGGCACATTTTCCCACTTTACCTGCCTATAAATTCATTAGCAGCAATAATTCAGGTTGTACTAGCTCCTGCTACCAATTGCTGACACAGAATCTGCAAATATTTCCCCTCCTACAAAACCTCCTCTTCTTCCTTTCCCCATTAAGTGCTTTGTGTGTGTGTGAGAGAGAGAGAGAGAGAGAGTGTGTGTGTGTGTGTGTGTGTGTGTGTGTGTGTTGGGTCCCTGGAAATTTCTCACATATGCTCATGGGCATATTTTCTGCAGATCCCCGGCTCTGTTAGGGACCGAGGCTCTGCTGGATGGCAAAACTCCACACAGAAGGCTAAAAAGTCATAGCAGGGATAACACGTACAAAACCATGACTTCACAGGCCAGTCTTAGAGCATCATAGCAGGCAACATGGTCCAGTCCCCTAAACACATTTTCAATGTAAATTCTTCTTCTTTACTTGCAATCAAACTTCATGATACCAATGCCATGTGGAGACCACAGCCATGCTCATTAACCCCCCTTTTTTTCCTTCTAGCCACACCCTCACATCCCATCATTTTCCTGGCACCATTCCCTAAAACCAAACCAAACCAACTTGCTTTGTGCTTCAAGAGAGAACTTCTCCTCTGGCTACCTTCAGGCACCGCTTGTCCTTCTTTTCTTCTTCCTGTGGTTTTTTCCCCCCTCTATGTTCTACATCATAAAAACCTAGAGAATCAATAAAATGATTACAGATAATCCTTGGCGGGCAAGAGATAAAGATGTGGGCAAAGCTTGAATCCCCAGAGTGGACAGCAGGAAGGACAAGGATAAGAATCTTGTCCTGCAGGGTGCTTAGAAGATGCAGGGGTCCCTAGGACTGGCCCTGGCACTGCATTGGCTTTATTTACAGGTAGCTGCCATTGCTTTACCAGCCTCTCGTGTGCCCTCTCTTTTTCATGCAGTGTCTCTTCCGGGAGAATATTTCCGGGCACCATCATTCCTCCTGCCCTTCTGAAGTTCCCTCTAGGTGGTGGCCACTGACCAGCCAGGTGTTACCATCCCTGCACACTTGAACCGCTGCAAAGCAAAAGATTCTCAGCAGACAGAGGTGAGTTGAAAGGGATCTTTGATTCCCCTCCTGACTTGGTGTTACATTCTGTTAGAGAGGTCCCACAGCAGTATTGACAAATTCTGCCATGCTTAAAAGAATCTGCTAAACTAGGAGCTGTGTTGTTTACTTAGAGCCCTCATACCCTTCCAGCTGACTGGCTCGGCAACAGATTTGAAAAACAACCATAGTACTGTAACTGAAGTCATTATTCCCTCTGATGATTAGATTTTGTACTTGGGTCAGCTGACTCGGCTGTCCTTCTCTTCCCTTAGGAGGCGCATATACTGCTCAGTGCTGTCCCCCTCCGGCCCCCGATACCGCCCTGCAGTCCTTCCTAGCACTTCGGCTATATTCCGGCTACATGCTTACCAGACATGCCCACCATGGCACATCTCTATTTTTTGGATGCAGCCTACCTATAAGCAGGTATTTCCTCGGAAATATATTCCATGATCCTTATATTTTATGTGTTTATTTCTTATGATCAGTGTGTGTGTGTGTGTTTCCAACAAGCCACCTTGAATCTTTGGTGGGATGAGGTAGGCGGTAAATAAAGACGTTAATGAATCTATACATTAGATATCCATGAAGTGGATATGGAGAGCAGATAAGAACCAGGTGCAAATGAATAAAAGCTTGGCTGACCTACTGCAAGGGAAAATAGGTAGGATCACCTGTAATCGATTGTAATTGTACAAAAAAGATTACAAAGGTGGACTTGTATGGGACCCTTCTTGTTGATCTGGTATTCCCCGAAAACGAGGTAATCCACTGAAGCTGATTCTCCTTAAGAGAACACACTTTCCTTTTTAATAATTTTATGGAAATCTTTCTAAATAGAAGGTTACAAACTTTCTGGAAGTTTCAGAAGAGATAGACAAATCGCATTTTACAGTTCCTGTAATTGAAACCAGCAATAGGAGTATCTGCTCTGACATCATACCCTAGCCACAGCCATGCCATGATATCTCCTCTAGTACCTCACACTATGCTCAATGATCCTGTCCACAGTCTCATGACTCTCACAAGAGGCATTTGGTTGAGGCATGTAGAATTGTTGCCCTTACCAAATAACTTCATTTATATTGTTTCTTAAATTCTTGTTGCCTGCCTTTTATGATTTTTTTTCTGTCTCCTTGTTTATTATCTGGAAATCACCTCTTACTCAACTTCTGATTTTCTCCTTTGAATCTCCTGTGCGTTAGGAAACCTAGAAACCACACTACATAGATTTATGTATCAAGGAAGCTGGGGTCTAAAGGAGCATCTCATGATTTGGTTGGATTAAACTGGATACATTGCTTCAGATCCTATAGTCACTTGGGAGGACCCTGTGTGTTACCAATGGGGACCATGTGGAGCAAACCCAGAGTTGCCCAGCCAGCCAGCCAGCCAGCCAGGCCTTTGTTTTTAGAGCAGAACTAGGTTGGCTTTTACTTAATATCCCTTGAATGCATCACTGTCTAGTTATTGTGAAAAAAAAGTCCTCTTATTTTATATATGTTGATACTGACAGATGATGAGAAGGTAATTACTGCTTATTTGAATTTAATATGTCTGAGCATTTATCTTTTAAAAATGAATCTTAGAATTTCAACCACATGTAACTCTGTGCACATATCATTTGTCTGAACTTAATGCAGTGGCTGAAAAAGGTTTTTAAGAATTGTTTGTACCTCTGGGTATATCTTAGTCACAGCCTTTTAATAGAATTTGTCTAAACCTTATGAAAACTGTACTTAGTCATGGCTTGATAGGAGTTGCTCAGTGGATTCATTAGGGATTACATTGGAGCATAAGACTTACTGCATTTAAAATAAAATGGATAAATGAAGAAACAAAATGTTAATGTTTCTTATATGTGACAATATGCTAGAATGACACATACTATGTAAATATGGCCAATAGATTAGGATACTGAGTTTTTTATTTCAGTCTTTTTCACAGTTCTATGGTTCTTTATTTCCAAGTTGGCAGACACCATTGTTAAGCCAAGAGAAATATGTGTGATCAATACTTTTGTGAAGGCCTTGAGTTTGGGGATGATATAGGAAACATCACCGTCTAGAGCAGTATGCAATGTTTAGGGGTAAGGGCATAGATTACTACACTACTTAGGGTTAGAAACTGGGTCATCACTTCTCATGTGGACCTAACCTGAGGATGATTTTCCTTCAACAAACTATGATTCAGACAAAATTAATGAGATATTAAAAAGCTTCATTTCTGGAGTTGTAGCTCATCTCCTAAACTCTGGGGGATAGCAGACTCAGCATGCTATAGAAATTACAGAAGACTGGAGACTGGGTCTAAGGGTCAAGTCTAGGTCATAGCTCTATCACTTTACTAACTTCATAGTTTCCAGCCAAGCACCTCTCAGTTTTATCTCTGAGTTGAAGGGGTTAGTAATGCCTACCTCAGAGGGCTGTGAGAAAGCCACAAGTCATGATATGTGTCTGAAAAAGATGTTTGGAAACTTTGGTGCATTATCTATGCCTTTTCTTATATCATTTGGAATTTCCCCTCAAGATTTAATCTGCTTTCACGTCAGCCTCTAGATGTAGAGAAGAGTTAATGCATGAGTCCTTGGAAGAACCAAGGGTCATCAATGGAACTAAGGTTCAACACATGGAATTCAGTGAATATTTAATGGGTTACTGTGACGTGAAACACCCATCCACTTTTTGTGTCTCTGTTGAAATAGATTGTCTAAAACCACACTGATTCATCAACTATAACTGAAAATACATTGTATCTACTTCCCCCTGTAAAAAGAGCCAGTAATCGCCTAGGCAAACTAGCAGGGACCTTTCTTTTTGGTCCTGTCCACCATTGGCCTCAATTCACTGTTTCCACAATATCTCAGGATCTTTCCCTTTCTCTCTCTCTCCCTGGAAAGACCACTCTGCAGTGATTACATTCTTTAGGAGGAAGGAGAAGAACTGACATATAATATACTTAATATGTTCCGGTACATTTCATGCTCCACCGTAATTAGCCATCAGACTGACCTTGTGAAGAAGAGAGTACCATCCTATATTATGGTTGAGGGAATCGATGCTTCTAAATTATTTACTTAAATTCATACTGATGGTAATGAGCAGAGATGGACCTAAACTTTTCTCTCTGATGTCTAAATAGTGTTGGGTTCACTAGATCAGGCTGCCTCCCAGAACCTGCTACATGCTTGGGAAGGGCCAGAGGATTCAATCGAAGGAATTATAAGAACATATTGTGGTATTTTCCTGTTACCTTGTATACTTGAGAAAATCAGATAAGTTCTTTGAACCCAACCTCTGCCCCCACTGGCATATCTCCCCAGCTTGCTGAGGATCAAATGGAATAATAAAAGTAAAAGTAGTTGGTGGGCTGTTAAGTGCTATATCAAAGTGAGAAATCAGTATGATCCTGAAAGAACTTACCATATATATATACATGTATACATATATATGTATATATTTAAGAGAGTACAGGTAAGAACACCACTCAGCTACTACTTCCAGAAAGTGACATTTTTGTTTTTTCTTTAACCCAGTATGGTAGCATAGGAGAACCAGCTCCTTGTATTTTTGGCAAAGGCTGGTGCCAGTCAAATGTGAGGCAAAGCTGCAACTCGTTTATCAGATTTGCACTGGCTTTAGAATGTGATCTAGTTTTAATGGCACTGCATCTGCCATTTTTGGTGTCTAGGTTTAAGAAGGCTGGACTCAGTCTCTCGGTTTATAACTTCTTGATCTGTGCACAGAACTGTGGGGTGCCTCTGATATTAAAGAAGGGCTATTATAGAACAAAAATAGGATGGTTTACCATAGAGGGATTTTAATCCTCAAGTTTATCAGAATCATATACAGTAATAATGCTAGAACTGGAAGGAAGAACGTACAGATCAACTTATCATTTGCTTTGCTTGTTAATTTAATTCCAAACTTTATTAAGAACCTCTGTGTTAAGGATCAGAAGGAAAAAAAAATGAAATAATAGAGTTCCTGCTCTTCAAAGCTTAAAGTCTGGGGGAACAGTGTATGTTTAATAAATTCCCTAAGTTGTTTACTAAGGACCACATAATCATAGTTAGTGGCCATATCAAAAAACCCAACCCGGAATATTCTAATCCATAAAAAATTTGTAGATAGCCTTTCTCCTCACTAACTCCCTGCAAACATTTGAATATATTCTTCTAAGGCTTGTATTCATTTGTTAGCATTTCAGAGCAGGATGGACAGGCCCATCCTGGCATTGTAATTCGTGGCTTATTTCATGTGTGAGTTCTGTGTATACCTTGGCAGAGGATGCGGTGGGTAGCATAGTGATGAATATCTTGGCTTTGGAGTAAGCCTCATCTGCCCCTGGCACATGTGTATACAAGAACGTGGGCAATTATTTAATCTTATAAATTTCCATTTCCTTTCTCTGTAAAAGAGGGTACAAGTACCTACCTAATCAGCAGTTGGGAGAAGGATGAAAGGAAATAAAATGTGTCAAATTGCTAGGGTAGTATCTGGCACAAAGTAAGTGTTCAAAATCTTAGTTGTCATGACAATCCATACATGTTCCTGTAGCAGCTTGGAAAGAAGCCTGTCCCCATGCTGATTCTAACACATGGTATCTGTTTGATCTTGAGAAAGACACTTTGTTTCTCCAAGTCTCTGTTACTTTCTCTATATCATGATAATAATAATAATAACAACTTTGGAGCTAGTGAGGGGATTTTCATGTATTTATGCATTTATTTCATACAGCTTCATCAAGCCCCTATTATCCACTAGAAAATGTTCTAGCTGCTGGAGAATCAGCAGTGAATAAAGGTGAAATAACACATGTAAATTGCTTGGCAGATAGTAGGAACTTAATAAATGTAAGTAACCACATGTTACAAATAATTATAGCAGATCAGCTATTACCATTCAATCAAACTTGGTTATAATTATAATTAGCATTAATATTATCTATTAAAAATTACCATTTTCCTCCATTAGGTATATTTATCTCTTTGTGCATGTGTAATTTTAATATACTGACAGTCCAAATAGCCCTTTGCAAGTTACAGAGACCCCCTGGGACCAAACATTTGAATTTCCAGACATTAGCATGTGTTTCATCTTCCACTGGACCTTGCGTTTGACCTCAACTCCAGTCTCTGAATTTCCATTTAATAAGAAGCTGAGTAGAAAATGAGACCTTCACCCTTGGAAATCCCTTTATTTCCACCTGTGTTTATAAAAATGATGATGCCTTGCAATGAACTTGCTCCCTCACAGACTTCTCAAAACGTGTTTGAGGAATCGGCAATGATAATTTGGTTCTAAGCCCAACTCTCTCAATTTAAACGATTGCACCAGTAACTGTGAGTTTCATTTCCTTCCTGGATCCATCTGCTTTCCAGAGTATTATTAGTCTGTGTAACAGGTCCCGAGAAGGACCTCATTAGGCACTGAGGTGATACACTGTTTGGGCAGAAGTCTGTCTCAGTTGTTCATGAATGCCTTAATTCTTTAGCGGAGTGCTGTAGGCACCCGCAGATCTGCCGTATCCTGGGGCTGACCTGGAAGTCACAGGGCATGAACCTTGGTTTGTTAACTTCTAATCTAGGTGTAATCACACAGAATACCTGACTTGTGACTGATTTGCTCACTTGGTTTAGCTAAGGACAAGGCCATAAGTTCAGGCCA
Organism: Mustela putorius furo; assembly: GCF_011764305.1. NCBI lineage: Eukaryota > Metazoa > Chordata > Mammalia > Carnivora > Mustelidae > Mustela > Mustela putorius. The sequence goes on from NW_025421428.1 coordinate 496,092, forward strand.
CTTTCTCCAGCCTCATACACCATACCCCAGTTGACCCATAAAAGCAAGGACATTTAGGTCAGTGGTTTTCATAGCTGGGGTTCATAGAGGTGACTTCAAGTTGATATAGGTGGAGGTGGGGAAGGCAGTTCTACAACCCTGCACTACTTTAGGTAAAAACAGTCCTGATTATATTTGATTGCCTTTTTCTTGCCTATAAAATTTTATATTTAAAAAGTATTCTTGGACCTATTTACTTACTTTGGAAACAACAGTTTAGGATAATTGTTCTGTCTCTTCTCCCCTCGTAGGCCTTCTCTTCCCCTCCTAAGCATGGCGATCTCAGGCACTTCACCACTGTTTGGGGTACCACTCTTAACATAGGGTGACTTGAGAGGGGGTATCCCTCCCACCTCAGTTTTCCCATAAAAAATTGGGCTATAGGAGTGGACCCTAATCTTAGCACATTAGAATCATCTGGAAATTCTTACAACTATAAATAAGTGGACTTGCCTTTGAGATCCCAATTCTGAGGTCTGAGAAGAGCCTGGACATCTGTTTCATTTCAAAGTTCCCCAGGTAATTCCAGTATAAAGCTAGAATTTTGAACTTTTTTTTTCTTTTCTTTCTTTCTTTCTTTTTCTTTTTTTTTTCAACAAATCATGGTGTCAACATATATCTTACAAGCACCCAAGACATCCTTTCTCTGCCCATCTTCCCAAGGAAGACCGTGGGATCTGCCACCTGCTTTCAGGTTGAACAGGGCTATATTCTGCAATAAGGGGCAGACAGAGGTTGGTGCATTTTTGGTGCTCTTGGCAGTGACTGAACATAAAAATCACTTTCATCACTTGCTTCCTTTCCCCGTCTTTGCTTTCAGTGATGACACTACACAGAACTGTCCACTGGGCTCCTGACATTTTCTCATTTAACTCTCAAAACACTTTCTTTCAGGAAAATATCTGTGTTTCATAAACGATGAAGCCAAACCTCCAAGAGGCCTTGTGGTCTTCAGAAAATCTCACTTCTGGGATTTGGACCTGGGTCAGTCAAGCTCAAAGTGGTCACTTTTCTCGTGGATTCCCAGAACCCACTGTCTCTCTTCAGTCAGCTTCTCCTTCACTTCCCGAGTATGGTTCTCCGGAGACAGGACCTATATTAGTCAGCCAGAGCTGCCATCAGAAAGCACCACAGACTGGGGAGTCGAAACACCAGGAATTCGTCTCTGCCCTGTTCTGTTCTGGAGGCAGGAAGTCCAGCATCAAAGTCTCAGCAGGTTTGGTCTGAGTCCTCTTTCCTTGGCCCGCTGACAGCCACCTTCTTGTTGTGTCCTCACACAGCCTCTTCTATGTGACAGTGCAAACTCCTTGTGTTCCTTCCTCTTCTGATAGGGACCCCAGTCCTACTGGATCAGGGCCTCACCCTGAGGACCTCATTTATGGGCCCTATTTCCAAACGCAGTCACACTACGTGTTAGGGCTTCAACATATCAACTCTGGGCAGACACAATTTAGTCCATAACAGGATCTTTGGTTTATTTTACCTTGTTAACATATATGGATCAACAACCCCCAGCCCAGTTCATTGGATGTGGGGTGAAGGAATTCTCAGTGAGCCAAACTTTCAAAGCCCTTTATTCAGTCAGTTTTCAGTGTATTAGTTCAGCAGGCACTGGGCTAGACACTGTGGATTCTTCAAACGTACCCTTAGCCATATATGGTGGGAGGGGTGGGGTGGTCCTAAAATTGTGTGTCACAATTATATGGGTGTATAGATGTGCATTTTTCTGGGGGGGGGGGGAATCCATAGCTTCCATTAGATTTTCAAAGATTTCACATTATCTCCAGAGCTTAAGGAGCAAAGAAGGCATTTCTCAGCTCTCAAGGTCTGAGAGTCCAAACAGAGGTATTCTGTTCTCTTGAGGGCTGTTAAAGTAGTATCCTGAAGATGTCATCATCCTGCTCCCCTTCAACCTCCAGGGCTAGGAAATATCTGCTTCTGGACCAATCAGGGCAGGCTTCTTGGAGGAGGTGGGCATTAGGTCTTAACGTCTGTCAGCCATCCTGAGTGCATCATGAGGGCATAGATGGTTTTCTCCATATGAGATTAGATCAGAAAATTCTGGTCTTTTGATGACAAAAGAAGGAAAAGAATGTCCTGGTGGGATGACTTAGGATTTGCCAAACTTATGAATAGAGTGTGTATTTTGCAAAAGTGTCTTCAGGGAACAATCTCTCAGAATGATTCAGCACCAAATGACTTTTTGAAACTTCTATCATGTACTCACTTTCTCCCACCCCCCCATCACCACCTTTCATCCATTTAGTTGTTGCAGCCTGTGGCTGATCCATATCTCTCACTTGGAGAGTTTCAATATTTAACGAACTGGCCGCCTGTCTCCTGCTTGGTCTACCTCAAATCCTTTCTCCATGCTGTTGTTAGATCAGATTTCCTAAGTCTTTATTTCACTCTCCTCCTCGGCATTCTGAAGACTGTATTATTTCAAGACTCCTAAAGTACTTTGCAAATAGTAACATGCTGCCTAGAATTGTAAGTAGTAGCTATGCCGTCCCATTAGCAGGAATTAGAGGAATCTGTTCATTTAAGCACGCTCACAAACAACTAAGTAAACCATAACCATGGGTCAAACATTGTCCTCGGGTTTTGAAATGTGGTAGGTGATGATGACAGAATTAATAGCCAAACTTTTAGAGTTCTTGCCATTTTCTGGGGCTGTTTTTACCATTTTGTGTCTATAAACAAAATCTACCTTGTCAAGGATCATGCACCATGGATACTGTCATTCCCAGTTAAATGTAAAAGCGTGAAGACACTAAGAGGTCTAAGGTCCCAGAGCTCGTAAAGGTTGAAGGCAGGATTCAAACCCAGGTAATCTGGATCTGGTGTTGCAAGAAGAGCATTGAAAGAAAATATGAAAATAGTAACTTGATGGAATGAGCACTGGGCGTTATATGCAATAGCTGAATCACCGCATTCTACCTCTGAAACTAATAATACACCATATGTTAATTAAGGTGCATTTGATAAAAATTAATAAATAAAAAAATAGTAACATATGTGTAAAGTATTTTTAAATCTCTCTTTCAAAATTTCTTCTTTTTTTAAAAAGATTTTATTTATTTATTTGGGAAAGAGAGAGCATGTGCAGCGACGTGGGGGTAGGGGTGGGGAGGGGTACAGGGAGAGGGAGAAGCAGACTCCCCACTGATCAGGGAGCCTGATGCAGGGCTGGATCCCAGGATCCCGGGATCATGACTTGAGCCTAAGGCAGATGTTTACCTGACTGAGCCCACCCATGTGCCCCTATCTTTCAAATTTCTAATTAAGTATACTTTAATTTTCTTCCTTTGATAAAGGTTTATCAGCAGAATTTATTTATGTTTACTGGCCATTGTTAGAGACTTCACAGACTTATAAATAGAACCTAGGGAAGAAACTGAAAGGAGAATGTACGGGGGTGCCTGGGTGGCTCAGCTGGTTAAATGCCTGTCTTTGGCTCAGATATGATCCCAGAGTCCTGGGACTGAGCCCCATGCCAGCTCTCTGCTCAGCGGGCAGTCTGTTTCTCCCTCTCCCTCTGCCTGCTACTCTTCCTGTTCATGTCTCTCTGTCAAATAAATAAATAAAACCTTAACAAAAAAGAGAGAGAGAGAGAAAGGAGAATGTAGATTTACTAAAGGTAACTGAAAAAGAATTGGGAGAGGAAGGAGCTAGGGAAAAATGGAGTTAATTAGCATGTTTATGAATATAGGAGAATATACCAGGTGGCCATTGCTTTAATAATGCTGAATAACAGATTATTCCCCAGATTTCAGTGGCTTATAGCAGTCATTTATTTATCCCTCCGAGGTCTGCAAGTCAACTGGGAGACTCTGGTTCAAGCTGAGTTGGTTCAGGTTGGTTCTATCTATCTGTAAGCCGTAGTGTTTATAAGAGTATAATCTTCTTATGGTACAGGGCTGGAGTGCAAGACACCAAGTCAGACATCACAAGCCAATGCAAAGCCTCTGGTTGCTCTGGTCTACTTTATATTCACACACATTTCATTTGTCAAGCAAGTCCCATGGCCAAGAGCCAAGTCCTCAGAGTGGAGAAGTAAAAATTTTTCTTTAGTGACTGATGACAGAGCTTGGGAGGGAAGGAAAATGAGTACAGTCTGCCATAGAGAGATAATCTGAGGTTGAAATAACCCCTAACTAGTGAAAGGCAAAATGACTGTCCTTACTGGAAGGGTAAGACACATCTTAATGGGAATGAATATTAGATTTAATGGACAAAAACATCACCACTGGGTGGTACTCTTATTCCAGGATGGCTTTTTGCAGGAGAGATGTATTTGAGTAGACAAATTTTCAGTAAGATATTATGATTTGAGTTTTTATAACTCAAACTGTAAATACATTTTCATTTCTACTTCACAATGTTAATATGTGTAATATACTCAAAAAAGTTCCTGGAAGAGAACACTGCTATGAGAGTTTGCTCTGATGATGATGGTGTTGATTATGAAGATGATGATGATGTCCAAACTGTGGGGCATTTCTGTTCTTTGTATATTTCCTTTCTCGTACTTGACTCAACAACCGTTTTGGCAAGATACCCCCAAATGCTTAATCCCAATGAAGACCTTGTCTAGGTTTCATAACCAATAAGGAGAAAGTAATAACTTTTGGTAATGTTGGGCATTTTTAATAATATAGTTTTGTCCAAAGCATTAAGGATGAGTTATGAAGAGATTTGGGGGGTTAATGAGAAGAGGCAAGAAAGATCTGTTTGTCTTCTACCCACATCATTTTAACTGTCAAATATAGGATAACTTCTACTTAAAGGGAATAAGGAGGGGAGAGAAATGTGACTGTTACAATGCTGGCAAAAGATATGGCCAAGAATGGCTCAATCTGGGAAAAGCATTCTATGTGCAACTATAGAACAAGTAATCTTTAATTTATTGAAGCTGGATAAAATCTTTAAAAATACACAATATTATGGAAGGGAGGGGAAAAAATGAAACAAGATGGAACTGGGAAGGGAGACAAACCATAAGAGACTCTTAATCTCAGGAAGCAAACTGAGGGTTGCTGAGGGATGGGAGAGATAGGGTGGCTGGGTGATAGACATTGGGGAGGGTATGTGCTATGGTGAGTGCTATGAATTGTGTAAACCTGATGACTCCTGGGGCAGACCTGCACTCCTGGGGCAAATAATACATTATATATTAATTTTTAAAAAAGGAAAAAAGAAAAAAAAGTATACAAATATTATAAATAATCAAATTAAATAAGTGACCCAGGGGCGCCTGGGTGGCTCAGTGGGTTAAAGCCTCTGCCTTCGGCTCAGGTCATGATCCCAGGGTCCTGGGATCGAGCCCCGCATCGGGCTCTCTGCTAGGCGGAGAGCCTGCTTCTTCCTCTCTCTCTCTGCCTGCCTCTCTGCCTACTTGTAATCTCTGCCTGTCAAATAAATAAAAAAAAAATCTTTAAAAAAAAAAAATAAAAATAAAAAATAAATAAATAAATAAATAAATAAGTGACCCAAAATATTTAGCCATTTTTTCCCCCTCAGAGTCTCCCACATAGTAAGAAAGCAGAAAACTTTCTCTACAAAAAATAAGTAAGAATTGAAGGTCAAGGGCCTAATAGCATCAGGAAAAAAACAATCTTGAGATTGTAGGGGTTTATTCATCGTGATGTTTCCTTTCTGTTTGAAAGGAGAATTTGTTTGTTAAGAGAAAATCCTTCCAACCCCCTATCCTCATAGGTTTGGCATTAAATCTAATATGTTCTTTTCTTAATGAATGTGTCTAATCAGAAAAGAGGCACAGAATCCTGAAATGTCTGCACTGACAGCCCTTGAAGACCATTCTGAGACACCGAGAGAGAGTTTGTCACTTGCTGAAGTTCACAGTTAGTGACAGAGCAGGGACAAATTACTCAGGTGTTTTTATTTTAAGTCCAGAGCCCAGTATTGAATTGGATTTAATATAGTTTCCCCCCAACTGCTTATTTTTGGGAAAATTACTTTAATGTTTTCATTTTCCTTGTAATCAACATAGGAAAACTAGATCAATGGCTTTTCCAAGGATGTCCCTTCCACTTCTTTGGAGGCATGCCTCATGGAGACATAATTCTCCTTCTCCTTCTTTTTGTTATTTTTTGCATCATGTTCAAAAACTTACCAATCAAAGGAATCAAGGAATATTTGGGGGAGAACTTTTGAGGACTCCACACTTAACATACTGAGCAATAGTCAACAGATTTCTTACTGGCCTCTATTCCATTCAAGATTTGTTATTTTTCTAGAAACAAAAGCAAAAATAAACTATTGGGACTACACCAAAATCAAAAGTTTTTGCACAGCAAAAAAAACTATCAGCAAAACAAAAAAGCAACCTTATAAGTAGGAGAAAATAGTTTCAAATGACATATTTGATAAGGGCTTAATATCTGAAATATACAAAGATCTTACACAACCCAACACTAAAACAAAACAAACAAACAAAAAAACAAAACCCAAACAGTCTGATAAAAAAATGAGCAGAAGATATGAATAGACACTTCTCCAATGAAGACATACAAATGGCTATCAGACACATGAGAAAATGTTCATCATCACTAGCCATCAGGGAGATTCAAATTAAAACCACATTGAGATACCACCTTACACCACTTAGAATGGCCAAAATTAGCAAGACAGGAAACAACGTGTGTTGGAAAGGATGTGGAGAAAGGGGAACCCTCTTACACTGTTGGTGGGAATGCAAGTTGGTGCAGCCACTTTGGAGAACAGTGTGGAGATTCCTCAAGAAATTAACAATAGAGCTTCCCTATGACCCTGCAATTCCCCAAAGATACAGATGTCGTGAAAAGAAGGGACATCTGTACCCCAATGTTTATAGCAGCAATGGCCACAGTCACTAAACTGGAAAGAACCAAGATGCCCTTCAACAGACAAATGGATAAGGAAGATGTGGTCCATATACACTAAGGAGTATTATGCTTCCATCAGAAAGGATGAATACCCAACTTTTGTAGCAACATGGACGGGACTGGAAGAGATTATGCTGAGTGAAATGAGTCAAGCAGAGAGAGTCAATTATCATATGGTTTCACTTATTTGTGGAGCATAACAAATAGCATGGAGGACAAGAGGAGATGGAGAGGAGAAGGGAGTTGAGGGAAATTGGAAGGGGAGGTGAGCCATGAGAGACTATGGACTCCGAAAAACAATCTGATGGTTTTGAAGGGGCAGGGGGGTGGGAGGTTGGAAGAACCAGGTGGTGGGTATTAAGGAGGGCATGTATTGCATGGAGCACTGTGTGGTGCAAAAACAATGAATACTGTTACGCTGAAAAGCAATTAAAAAATTTTTAAAAAATGGGCAGAGGACCTGAGTAGACATTCTACCAAAGAAGACATATAGAGGGCTAACAGACATGTGAAAAGATGCTCAACATCACTAATCACCAGGGAAATTCAAATCAAAATCAAAATGAGATGTCACCTTGGGGGTTTGGGAGAAGTGGGTGGGATTATGGACATTGGGGAGGGTATGTGCTTTGGTGAGTGCTGTGAAGTGTGTAAACCTGGTGATTCACAGACCTGTACCCCTGGGGATAAAAATATATGTTTATAAAAAATAAAAAATTTTTAAAAAATGAGATGTCACCTTATACCAGTCAGAATGGACAGTGTTAAAGAGAAAAGAAATACGAAGAATTGATGACGCTGGGAGGGGGAAAGGAACCCTCATACACTGTTGCTAGGAATATAAATTAGAGAACGCTGTGAAAAACAGAATAAAAGTTCTTCAAAAAAGTTAAAAAGAGAAATACCATGTGATTGAGTAATTTACTACTAGATATTTATCCCCCAGAAAATGAATTCAGAAAAATATGCATCCCTATGTTTATTGAAGCACTATCATAATAGCCAAGATATGGAAGCAATCCAAGTGTCCTTTAATAGATGAATAGACAAAGATATGGTCTATATATATATAGTGAAATATTAATCAACCATAAAAAAGAATGAAATCATGCCATTTGTAACAACACTGATGGACTTAGAGGGTATTATGCTAAGAAATAAGTCAGACTGAGAAAGACAAATACCATGTGATTTTAGTTATGTATGGAATCTAAAAAAGAAAAACAAATAAACAAAAGAACAGACAAAAACAGACTCTTAAATACAGAGAACAAACTAATAGTTCCCAGAGAGGAGGTTGGTGAGGGGGTGGGCAAAATAGATAGAGGGGATTAAGATGTACAGATTTCTAGTTATAAATAAGTCAGAGATGAAAATCACACCATAAGGAATATAGTCAATAATATTATAATAACTTTGTATGCTGGCAGATACTTCTCGTGGTAAGCATTGAGTAATGCATAGAATTGCCTAATTAATATGTTGTACACCTGAAACTAATATAACATTATATGTCAATTATACTTCAATAATTTAGCAGATGATTATCTTTCTGGATGAAAAGTTTTTGCTGAAATTTCTCAGCAAATTAAGCTTTGAAAGACATCTTATTTAGGATGATGGGGCTATTTTCAACCTTCTCAATTGACATAAATGTAGTTAATAGACAATTATTCAATGCACGCTTTCTGGTGCATGAATCAGCATTTTGAGGCTTGAATCTCAGAGATTCTTCATTTTAATTGTTGGCAAATATTCAACATTTGTCTTTCTTAATCTTTACTATTAAACTTTTTTGACCTAATCTTCCTTCAGTCTTTCATCCACTGTGTTCATTATCTAAAAACAGACACTTGAAGAAATCAGTGATAATCATTCTTTCAATAAAGCTAGAAAAGTTCTGAGCTATGATCCTGTCCCATCTTCAGATGAGGACAGTGAGACAGAGTGGTTACATGACTTATTCAAGACTTCCACGAATAATTTCTGTTTGCAAGTTACGATCTTCAACTTCTCCCTGGTTTTCTCCATGCCACAAAACCCTTCTAGTGGCAGCTATTCGGAAAGACAAACAAACTCCTGAGTCCTCTGTCCTGTTTGCTTCAAGGACTGAAGGGAATTTCATTATTAATCATTTATATATTATCCCTACACTGCCTGCCTCCTTATTAATCACCTCCATGGAATCTACTGCTATTAATCATCAAATGTGTGTCTGAGCATTACTGGTAATTATCTTTGAATGTTTGTTACCTGTCAGTTTAATTACTTGTTTTCCCCCAGGAGCACAGACTGATTCAGGTCCCTGACTCTGCTGTGTGTGTGTGTATTAATGTGTTTACATTGTACTTGATTCTGTGTGTGTGTGTGTGTGTGTGTGTGTGTGTGTGTGACTTTTAGACCCCAATTACCATCACATAAAGTAAAACTATATTTCAAATACATATTCTTAACCCTTGGTCACCTATAAAACCACATATTTCTTGTTGAATGTAAGGTAGAAAGTCAGGTATAATCTTTGATCCCCCTTGATTTAATCTTCTATCTTCCGCAACAATTCTTTGAAGTCCTCCATAAACCGATTGATTTTACTTCTCCAGGAATAAGCACTGTATGTACCTGGGGGGTTTTGTTTGTGTGTATGTGTGTGTTTTTTAATCCATTTGATGCTTGTGGGGATCAGAAAAGAATGAGACCAAAATTTGTAATCAGCGCTTGTCTACTCCGCTTAGGGTAATTGCCCCAAAGAAGGCTCTACACCCTCACTTTTGAAAGGGTAGGAGTAGAAAGATAGTCTGTATGTCTTAATGGTGTTTAACAGCAAAGAGCACCCAAAGTCTGCTTAGAACAGAAGAGCAAATTAAATACATGCTCAGTCTTCTCTGAGGAAGGCATTTCACTAGAGAAGAAGAGTTCCTGCCATCAAGGAACATGGAAAGTCCTATTGGTTGGAGACAGAGGGAGTGAAAAGAAAGAAACTGACACTTGTTGAGTATCTACATGTGCTATTTTATGTTATCCTCCCAATGATAGTTCCTAGGTGTAAATCCCATTATCTCAGAAAAATTGCCCAAGTACACTCAGAGGGGAAGTAATAGAAGTGGGATTTACACCATGATCTGCCTGATTCCAAAATCCATATTCCCACTGCCATACCAGTGCTGTCTCAAGACAAAAACAGGTGCTGCATTAACATCAGATGGTGTGCAAATATAAAAATTAGAAGAAACCCAGAAAGCTCTCAAACTCAGAAGAGGGGTTCAGAGACATCCAGAGGCCTTGTCCAGAGAAAATTTTACAAAGATGACCTTTGAGCTGAAGAACGTGAAGAATGTAAAGATCTAAGCAACTCCAGTGTATGACCTTGTATGCGCTCTCCTTTCTGGAGTCTAAAAGCCTAGAAAGTTTCAGCTCTCCATTGAACTTCATGAAGTCTACAGTCTATTTTTGCATCGAAGCTTTGGAACACAGACGGATAGGCTGCTGTGAAGATGTACTGTCTTTTTGTTAACTAGACATTGACTGGAGGAAGTTTTGTTAAAACACACACACACACAATTATTTTACCTACTTGTTCTAGGAAGATATTTCTTTTTTTCTCACTTCTGAAGACCTCTACTATTAGACATATGAAAGGTGTTTAGTTTCCAAGTTATGTCCACAACCAACGTACCCATTTAGTAGAATGTATTTGTTGAGTGCATCGACTCTATGCCCAGCACGGTCACATCTACACTGGGATTTGCAGAGATGCACTTTAGGAGATAGGAGGCATGGCCCCATTTATCAAAGATCTTATAATTTACTCTGAGATGTAACAAACTGTAGTTTACATTTATTGACCTTAACATGCATCTGTAATTATTCTAAACACATTTCTAGACTTGTTATCTTACTTAATTCGTTCAACTGAAAAGTTTCAAGTAGAATTGAAATTTGTCTCTCATGTCATAGTACTGGGCAGATGAATTGGTTGGTGGAACTTATTCTGAGTCAATGAATGTAAAAGCATTTCTGAATTGTAAAATGCTTTGTGGACTTGAGGAAAGTGTTGGGAATTTCATGTAGGGTAGCTGGGTAATTTAGGGAGAAGATTCAGGTTAGTGAAGACATTTAAAAAAATCAAATACTGGAGTGTAGAGTTTGTATGATAATGTCCTGTTTACAGATAGGATAATTAAGTCTCTGAAAGGCCAAGTGATGTATTCAATGTCATCTGGCAAATGAATTAGTGAAACATTCAAGTCGCCTAACACCGGATCTAGTGCCCTTTCCTCCAACCCTATTACTACTGGCCAAAGATACAAACTAAAGGGAATGCTAAAGAGTGTAGAGGGGGTTGGGATAGAGAGTCTTAGTTATGGGTCGACATCTTTGTTTGCTCTAATTCCACCATTAAGACTCAGATGAAAATGAAAGGCACAGTCAACTCTAAGTTCTAATTTGAAGAAAAGAAAAATGAAAGCAATGGTGTCTGATATGTCTAAAACCCCTACTATGGGTCATGCATTGTGCTAGAAGTTTCTCATGTCATCCTTCTGATAACCTCATAAGTAAAGTATATTTATCCTCATTTTAATAGATGGAGACAGAATAGAGCCCAAATTTACACAGTTGGTAAATTGTGAAGCAGAGATTCAAATTCAAATCTGCCTGCTCCAAATGTGCTCCATTTCCACTCATGACTTGGCTTTCACTCAAGTGGAATCAATCTCTCTATGAATTGTTTTCCAGTAATTAACATTTATCATTTCCAAATGTGATCATTATCACTTACCCAAGGTGTAAGATTTTTTTTTTTAAACTCTTGGGGAGGTATTATTTTCAGGGCAAGATTATAACTTTCTTCCATTTTCCTTGGAAGTATGTTTTTCCTTCAATAGGTAATGCCACATGACCGCTGAGCAGAACAGAAACTCTAAACGAAAATGTTTTCTGAAGGTCAGAATTTTGACATGGCAAATCCATATCCTTGGAATATCCTTAGAAGGTATCTTCTCTCCTTGATATCAGTAGGATTCTGATATCTTCTTGGCATTTGGCACAGATAGCTGTTGGCAAATTGTTGCAAAGTCTGGCCTAATTTGGAGGATTCCCTATTGCAAACCCAGGCACGATTCATTCTGAGATCTGGGAGAAGTCCAATATGCCTCAATTTCCCTTGTACAGATATTGAAATTGAAATCCTCCACAGAGAAATTGGATACCTGTTGTTGACTTACTTGTTACTGTAGTTTTATATGTTCGTATTTAGTGCTGATAGTATCTGACAATGTGTGCTTAAATGGAGATTATGTTTTATGCATTGAAGGAGCCAAATCCCCTTCCTCCCAGAATTCCCCAGTTCACTTTCTATTTTCTTCTCTTCTTGTTTTTATGTCAACTATTTAATTGAGATGTTAAGGTCCTGCACAGCTCTGAGTGGCAATTTTAAACCAGATTTCTCTATAGACTTGGGACCTAGCAGCACTTGTGAGATGAGGCTGATCCAATTATCTAGGCTGAAAACTCTGGAGAGATAAGATTTTCCAAATTGTGATGTTATGTCCAGTGTACTCTCTCAGTTAAAAATAAACATTTCTAGGTTATGAGATCTTTGTTCAAGTTGATTGTGTAATTGAGGGAGGAGAAGGGAAATGTCCTTTTGAAGTTGAAGTGGAGTGTGTGACATCTTTTCTTTGTGTGTCACTTTTTGTTTTTTCACTTAATTAAAAAAATCCTGCTCTTAAATTTAAAATTACCTGGGCATTTGTTACCCTTTCAATTTTGTTTTATCATAGGACTCCTTTTGTAGTATACCAGAAACTCTGCCCAGGAGAAAAGCTTAACCTGCCTCCTTACTTTGTGGATGAAATAATTGAAGTAGAGATGTAGGTTCTTCACTCAAGATCACATAGCAAGTTTAGTGATAGAGTCATGAAGAGTAGAAGCCAGGTCTCCCTATTCTTTCTTTACTTCATTCTCTACAAGGTTACCGAGTGGCTTTGCTTAGTTTTCCAACCTGATAAAATGCACAGTTCATTATTTCTGACATTCATTTACTCCATTCATCTAATTTTACAGATTCATTTGATGGTTTGAAGACTATAAGGATATCACTGCACACCTACCCCTTCATAATTTAAAAAAAAAAAAGATGTATCTGTATTGACTGTAAGTTTACCCTGATTGCATAAGAAAAAAAAATATTTTGGAAGGCTCTCGGAGGTTATCCTAGAGGACTAGATTTGGGAATAAGCAGGAATCAAGTAGCTCTGGAAGGGAGGTCAAAATGATAACTCCACAAAATAGATACAGAGAAATTATTTGGGGAAAAAAAAAAAAACCAGAATGGAGAGAACAGACATCAGGGTAGCTCTGGGTGAACAAGGGAATGTTTTCTGGAGGAGGTGGCATTTGAGCTGGTCCTTCCAAGACCAGGAGGATTTATATGCATTAAGACAGAGAAGGGGAAAAGGTGATATTTGGTAGGAGCTCAAGATCACTTTTCGGGAACTCGACACATCCACATGTGAATGGTTGGGTGATGCTGGAAGGTGGGGCAGCTCGTCATGAGGGCCAGAGTGAGGGATATCATCATCACGTCAGCTGTCCACACTCGACTGCATTCTGACTAACTTGGATCCGACGTGGGTGTTTTGCATTGTCTTTCCACCTTCTCCCCCTCATTTCCCTCCATCATGTGCTTTTCTCACTGCTCTTTCTCTTTCTGTTCTGTCGTCCCATTTACCTTCTTTCATTGTTCTCCTCACCGAGTGCCTGTGCTGCAATTACTGGCCTTATTTTTAGGATATTAAATTTGGTATAAAGATCACCTACTTTGGGGGTGCCTCAGGCTCAGCAGGGAGTCTGCTGGTATCTTCATTCTCCCTCTCCTTCTGGGTTCCTGCGCCCACCCCACTTCTCTCTGAAATAAATAAACACATCTTTAAAAAAATATTTCCTCCTTGGAGTTCCAATTCTGGCATGACAGTGTGAGAAGCTCCACAGACAGATTCCCCACAGAAATGGGAGAAAAAAAAATTTAAATATTAAAAAAAAAAAATCTAAAGTCTCTGGAAATGGTTCAAAGGGCATCTAGCAAATGAAGAACAATTTCAAGAAAATCTAAAACTCCGCAGGAACAGTGAGAATCTATAGTATTTTAATAAACACTCACTGACTCCCCACTCCCAGTAAGACAGAAACTGGACTTTGGACTGTCAAGAACACAGGAATCCATCTCCCCTGGCCTGGAGAAGGGGTTATCTTCCCAGGGGAACAGTGTGTCAGCTTTCTCATCCTGCTCCCACCTACCTTTTGCTGAGGCTATGTGTGTGCAGCCAAGTGGTGACTGCTCCCTTCTTCTCCTTAGCCTCCCCCCCATATTTCGGAAGGAGGCTCTACCTTGAGCACATACCACTAAAAGTATCAAGAGGCCAATTTCTCTTGTCCCAGTTTGTAAGACAGTGGTTCCCTGCTAGGAGAAGCAGGCCAAGAAGACAAGCCACCCTGTCCACGAAGCACTCAGGCCCTAAAGTGGGGGTGTTACTCAGATAAAAGCAAGGCATTGTCCCAAACCCCAGCTTTAGAGCACTGGGTCAGAAATTTTGCCAAAGGGAAAAAGCAGGCCTTACCAAGCAGAGTTCCTAATCTCTTCCCAAAGGAATGTCCTTCACTTACAAAACAAGGTGGAGAATTTCAGATTAAGATCGCTCTCAAAAATAGTTCAAATTATAATGAATGGTAATTGGGAAGATACTGGTAAATCCAATGGAAAAACAAATTGAACCTAGTCCTGAAAACTGTAAAAAGGAACCAAATGGAAATTCTAGAGTTGAAAAGTACCATAACTGAAATGAAGCAATCCCTAGATGAGATGGATTGGAAGATTTGAAAACAATTAAAGGACAATATTCCCCAACTTGATCTACAGACTCAACGCAACCCTTATCAGTATCCCTGTTGGCTTCTTTGCAGAAAATGAGGAGCTGATCCTCAAGTTTGCATGGCATTTCAAGAGACCCAGGGGAACCAAAATAATCTGAAAAAGAATGAAGTTGGAGGATTGACATTTCTTGATTTCAAAACACACTATGAAGCAATAGTAATCAAGATAATGTGGTGTTGGCTTAAAGGTGGACCTGTAGATTAGTACGGTAACAGGAATAAAAGTTCAAGGTAAGCTGAAGTGTCTTTGGACAACTGATTTCCAACATGGATACCAGGAAAATTTGATGGGAAATGATTAGTCTTTTCAACAAATAGTGGTGAAAAAACTGGAAAGGTGCATGCAAAAGAATGAATCTTTACCTCACCCTATTTACAAAAATTAATTTAAGATGAATCAGAGATCTAAATGTAAGAGCTAAAACTATAAAATTCTTATAAGGAAACAGTGATAGACCCTCATGACCCCAGATTTGGCAATGGATTCTTAGCTATGACATCAAAGGCATGCACATAAAAGAAACAATCGATAATTTGGGAATTCAAAACTTGAAACATCTGAGCTTCAAAAGACACTATCAAGAAAATGAATACAACCAATAAAATGAGAGAAAATATTTACCAATCATGTATCTGATAAGAGACTAGTAACCAGAATATATGCAGATCACTTAAATCCCAGTTAGAAAGACACAACCCAATTAAAACACGGACAAAAAACTTGAATAGATATTTCTCCAAAGAAGATGTCTAAATGATCAATAAGCACTTGAGAAGATCCCTGACGTCATTAGTCATCAGGGAAATGCCAATCAAAACCAAGCTGCTATGTCATGTGTCTGGCTCAGTTGGTGAAGCATGCAGCTCTTGGTCTCAAGTTTGTGAGTTCAAGCCCCACACTGGGTGTAGAGATCACTTTAAAAAAATAAAATCTATATTAAAAAAACAACAAGCTGTTTAGGCCCCCAGTGATGGTTCAGTGATATATTACTCAAGCTACTCCCTGAGACATGATCTCAATTAATGATGGCTATGGTGATGAAGAATCACATTGATTTGTTTTATTTCAAAATTTTTAAGAATATTTATTTATTTGAGAGAAAGAGGGAGAGAGAGAGAGAGAGAGAGTGAGCTTGCACAGAGAGGAGGGCTGAGGGAGAGAGAGAATCTTAAGCAGACTCCATGCTGAGTGTAGAGCTTGCCACAGGGCTTGATCTCACAACACAGAGATCACGATGCCGAGAGCACCACCTGAGCCAAAATCATGAATTGGATACTTAATTGACTGTGCCATCCAGGCAGCCCTGTTTTATTTCAAAGTTTTAAAACCCTCCTGTTTGTCTTTCTTCCTTAGGGCTTTTTGGGTTTTTAATTGTTTCTCCTCTTCTGTGTTAAAGGGTTTCCCCGTTATCTACTTGTTTGTTGGTTCAGTGTATAAATATAGTGTAATTTTACAGCTTGAATTAAAAAGGAAGCTTGGATTTGCATTCCAACTCTTCCAGATTTAATTGTATGAAAAAGCACATCTGTGTAACGAAGTTTTAGTTTTCACAAAGAAAAATGTGGAAGCAAGAGCTTCCTTTCTCAGAAACCTGACTCCATAAAAGAGACTGATGGTGGGGCATGGCCAAACCACCACCAGTTGGTCCAGTCAAGCTTTCTAGAACTTGACTCCATGGTGACAGTATTCCTCGTCCTCACAACAGTGATGGTACTGGTAATGAAGTGAGAAGAGGAAGGCATGCTGTCACCCAGCATTTTCAGAGCTAGATCCTGAATTATTTACTTCCCTGTGTGTGCTTATTCTTTCTCTTTGGTTCCTTGCAGTCAATTGTCCACTTTTCCTCTGTACCCCCTTATTTTCAGTCTTTCATCTTAAAAAAAATTAGCTCTCTGCTCTAACCACCCCAGAACTCCTCTCTCTGTCACTTCACTGTATTAATTGTTCAGCAGCATTTGTGCCCCTGTGTCCCTGGGACTGATTTGACCCTATCTGCAGTTTGCATTGATGTGACCTAAATCTGCAGGTGAGACTAGTTAGCTCACACACCTACTGGATAGACCACAGTTCCAGTTCACAGACTGAATCTCTACCCCTCACATGTTACTTCCCATTGATCTCAAGTAGGAGTATAGATCTTTCTCTGCACTCTACCCTTCTTATGACCAAGAAAACTCACACCAACTTTAAGAGGGATGTTGCATTGAGTCTCATTTTCCCACATGAAGGACAGAACAAAACACAGAACTGCGACCCTATCACTGCCTCCTGTGTAAAGAGAGATGGGAGAGCTTAAAGATGTTGTGGATCAGCACTGAGCAACCTACCACCATATGCTGCCCCCAAGCTTTGCCATATGGCTCTGAGTCTAATTTCAAACTCACTTTTCAGCACATTTAAAGGTGAAGGAGTCAGACAGGAATGAGGGACCCCTGTGGACACCAACTACCATGAGCAGAAGAGAGATTTTAGAATGGCCGCTCCTCTAGCATGTGTTCTTCAGCTGGACTGGGACAGAGGCAGAAGCAAAGGTTTGCAGTTGGTTAAAACAAAGCAAATGCTGCTGAGAGGCCCCAGGGCAGCTGGGCCTGTGGGCTTCATTGTTGAACCCTGACCAAGGAGCCCCTCATCATCATACTAGAAGGAAATGCAGAGAGCAGTCACTTCAGTTCTCAGAGAATGAGGGTCTTTTCCCTTTCAGTGGCATGATTTTTGAGCTTCACGTTGTGTTTTATTGCAGTGATTTTGTTTGGGGGATTATGTTATTAATAATTTTCCAATTTTTTCGGGGCACCTGGTGGCTCAGTGGGTTAAATCCTCTGCCTTCAGCTCAGGTCATGATCCCAGAGTCCTGAGATCGAGCCCCGCATCTGGCTCTCTGCTCAGCGGGGAGCCTGCTTCCTCCTCTCTCTCTGCTGCCTCTCTGCCTACTTATGATGTCTGTCCAATAAATAAATAAAATCTTTTAAAAAAATAAAATAAAATAATTTTCCAATTTTTACTTTTAAAAATGTGTTCTGTTATCAAATATATTTATTTTTCTTTCTCTCTCCTTTCCTTCGTTTCCCCCCTTCCCTCCCCCCCCCCCTTTCTCTTCCTTCCTTCTTCCTTTTCCTCCTTTCCATTAGTTCATTTTCTTTTCCACAGGGCGAAGTGCTATGCAGAATACATACATATCCGAAGTCAGCTTCCTGTCCTGGGGGAGTTCCTGGTTTGGGAGGGATATGAACTATGATACAGTGCCTTTCTATGCAGATAAGCGTGCATGAGGCCAGTGCAATGTTTCTAAAGAAACTCAGAGCAAAATGAAGTCACTGTGTGAGTATGTGGGGCTAAAGGGATCCCAGAGAGGGAAAGTTCAGCATGTGGGGGTCAGCCTTGAGCTCAGTGGGAAGCATTGGAAGACAGCTTTTCTCCCTACACAGCTTAAGTCACTACCTCCTTTTCACATTCAATTCTAGTAGCCCCGGTTATAGTGATATATGCTCTTTTCTTGAAGGGAACAGACTGCGGGAATCAAACCCCAACATACAAAGTTAATAGGAGCTCCATCGGCCATTTACTTTGTATCTTCTTCGGTGATGGGAAACTGTAACTCAAAGATGAAAGATATTAAGAAATCAACCAAGAATGGGCTGTCTGTTATCAGAAAGGTGCAATGAATGTTACTCTTCCACAAGAAATGAGAAATTTCTATCAAGTATTAACATAAATCAAAATAATACATCTTAAAGTCGCCATCGTCTTAGCCTACATTACCGCATTTTTTCCTTATGAGAACCATTGTACAGGGAAGGAAACTAAGACTTATTGAATTTAAGTGACTTGGGTGAAGTCACACAGCTGGGAAGTGATGAAGTATTAGAAGAAAAGACTCCCGATAGAATGCACAGCCCATGCATTTCAGTTATTATTTCATGCCAAGTCATTGAGATTATTCCTTTATTGAGCCATTCAGGAGACAGTCGATGGCTATTTACTCTGAGCAGTTCCCTGTGCTGAGCTCTAAAGGAGCTGAAGATGAAAAAAGCATGGTCCCTTTGGCACAGATCAAAAGGGCAGAGTCAAAATAGAAACACAGTTATGTTTAGTATTCTAAACATAATTTTTTAGTTACTCCAAGCACAATCCCTTTCCACAATGTCACATCAGACCTTTTCTTTTCTTTTCTCTCTCATCTTCCTGCTCCTTGGAGCCTCAACCTTCTAAGACCAAGGCACTAAGAATGTTTTTTGGTTTTTTTTTTCCCTTTTCTACTTTTTTTTTCCCTGTTCCTGTTTTGACTCAAAGCAGGAAAGGAGACAAGTACTTACAGAAGCATAAAAATATAAAATAATTGGGTGGAAAGAGTTTCATCTTCTTTCTGTAAGTATCCATCTTTTTGGTTTATTTTTATTTTAATATTTCCCACCTTTGGTGGTCATTTCACAAGGGTCTCTTTGTCCCATGCTTAGATCTAGATTTCCCATCCTGCCGTTCAGGGACTCCAAGCTGAGCAGAGGAAAACTAACAGCTCCTATTGAAGTCTGTAGCTAACAGAATGTCTGGCTTTGGGAAGAAGAGAAGGATCAAGGGTCTGTAGGGGCGGCGGAGATCATGCTAGGAGCAGGGTTTGGGGGTAATCCCGTCTGGCGTGGAAAGAAAGGCTCTTAGGCACCGTCCTCACAAAGGCCAGGAATTAAAGTGGGGCTCTGAGGAGTGTCCATGAGGCCAGTTAATCCCCCTAGGAAATGTTGCTCTGCATTCTGTACCACACTTGGGATTCTGTATGGATTGAATTATATTTCTTGAACTTCAAGGAGGGCATTCACAAGGTACTTCTCAGTGCTCTATGTGTCTACCCAGTCTGCATATTTTCCCATCAGTTTTCTACCTGATCATCTCTAGGTACCTGGATTCCTCTAGTGTGGGAGACTGAAAGAGATGAAAGCTACTTGTGGATTCAACCAGGTAGTTGAAAAATAACATTTATTTACTTATGTCCTTATCCTTTTTCTCTCAAAGATATGTGCCCTGGGTTACGCAAACATGTGTTGTCCACAGTGCTGTGTTATAATGGGACCTACAAGTCTAGCACAGGACTGCATCAAACAGCAGCTTGAAATGTGTTGTCATAGGCTGTCTTCCAGAAAAAGGGTAGATACCTGTTTCATTTTTTTTTCCTTAAAAAAAAAAAAGTATTTATTTATTTTCAAGGGGGTAGGGGCAGAGGGAGAGGGAGAGCCAGAATCTTAAGTGGAGACTCCCCACTGAGTGCGGAGGCCAACACAGGACTTCCTCTCAGGACCCTGAGATCATGACCTGAGCCAAAATCACGAGTCAGTCGCTTAACCAACAGAGGTGCCCAGGTGCCCCATGCAGGCAACCCGTTTCAATGTTTCCTTCCTCTATTGCAAGGAAGTTGTTAAGATGTGGAGAAATTAGGCTGACTAGTATTAAGTGATGAGCTAACTATACATAATCTACTCATTCTTTTATTTAATCCATTTTTATTGAACACTTACTATGTACCTGGTACTGATGGAGAGAAGCTACAGATATGAGTATTTACAATTTGTCCTCTCTCAGACCTTATTAGCATGCATATGAAATCAATGATTATTGTCATCCAAAGTTATTAGTATAATCATTGATGAGACTAACAATGCACTGAACTGGGTATTAGCACTGTGCTAGGCATGGGGTGTGGACACGGGCCAGGTTTGGCTGCTGTCATCAAGGAGCTGAAAGTGTAGCAGAGAGGCAGACAATTCATCCCTCCTGAGCATAACAGATGGTTGCTGGAGGAACCTAAGGAGAGCGTGACAATGCCTGCCTTGGGGAGGCTTGGGCAGGTATCAAGAAGATACAAAATCTTTACAGTGGTCTATGATGCCCTAAGTGACCTGGATGGCCATCTCTCCACACTGGCTTCCTTGTTGGTTCTAGAAATCTCCTGTGTTTAGAATTTTGCACCAGCTTGTCCCTCTCACTCAGGATTTCTTACCCTTGGCACTATTGATATTTTGATTAGGGGCCTATCCTGTGCATTGTAGGATGGGTAGCAGCACCCCTGAACATGACTTACTGGATGCCAGTAGTAAGTCATCTCTGCTCCCAAGTCATAACAACCAAAAATGTCTCCAGGGGCATTAACTGCCAAAAGACCCTTAGGGCAAAACTACTGTCAGTTGAAAACCACTCTTCTAACTGGAGTATTCTCCGAGATATCTGCATAGTTAGCAAATCCTTCAAGAATTTCCTCAAAATGTTACTTTTTTATACTCAGACTACCCTACTTAAAACTTCTGTACCAAGGACTTCTCATGAGTTTAAGCCCCTTGTTGGGCAAGGAGCTAACTTAAAAAACAAAATCAAACAAAACTTTCAGTCCCACTTATCATTCTTCATCCTCCCCGACCATCTTTTAAAAATTTTCACCCACATACATTAACATAATTTAATGTGCTATGTAATTTATTTTGTATATTTTAAAGATTTTATTTATTTATTTGACAGACAGAGATTACAAGTAGGCAGAGCAGCAGGCAGGGAGAGGAGGAAGCAGGCTCTCCATGGAGCAGAGAGCCCGATGTGGGGCTCGATCTCAGGATCCTGGGATCATGACCTGAGCTGAAGGCAGAGGCTTTAACCCACTGAGCCACCCAGGCACTCCTGTAATTTATAGGAGCTATTGGTTCTCTTCTTGTTAGAACTTGAGTTCCATGTGAGGAGGTGTTGTTTTGTTCATGGCTGTGTCCTTTGTGCCTAGAATAGTGCCCGCTAGAATTTAAGCATTCAGCACATATTTGATGAACAAATATATGAATGATAGTCAACAATTGTGTGAAGAGGTGATGTTTATAGATACATCCTCTCTAAACTCTCAAGTAATGCTATTACTTAGGCCACAGTGTTATTTCCTTTATATAGTTAAGGAAACTCATGATGTTAAAGATAAGTCTCACCCCAAGAAATGATGATGCCAGGAAGTAAATCAGATAATTAAATAAAATAGAGCCCTCTTACAGTACATGATGCTTTTCCAGAGTCTGAATGACCTGGGAAATTTGGTGAGTAGTGAGATAGAACAGAGGAGAGTCTCTCAGCTCTAATGAACCAATCTCTCTCTCAGGTTCATGAGTAAAAGAGACAAAGGGTTTTTCTACCCCCAGGACAAAGGGATGGTATTTAATCCTAACCCACTTGGTATCACTCTATGTACCTTTGTGTTGCTTAACCTGGGACATATGTATCCCCAGGGAAGGTAGAAAAGAAAAAAAAAAGTCCAGAATAATCACTGATTATCAGAGTCACAGTACTCAGTATGGAAAGGTGAGGAGTACTCTAAAATTCCAGCTACGTGTTAGAAACAAATTCTGGGGGCACCTGGGTGGTTCAGTGGTTAAAGCCTCTGCCTTCAGCTCAGGTCATGATCCCAGAGTCCTGGGATAGAGCCCTGCATTGGGCTCCCTGCTTGTCAGGGAGCTTGCTTTCCACCCCTTGTCTCCCCTGCCTGCTTCTCTGCCTACTTGTGATCTTTGTCTGTCAAATAAATAAATAAATAATCTTTAAAAAGAATTAAAAAAGAAATATAAATTCAGATATGTTGTTCCTTGATTCCTTCACCAGCTGCTTACCTAGTATCAACTACTTGGGCACAACATATGTGAACATTCCATAAAGCCTCATGGAGTTTATATTCTACTGGAGAGACAGATTATACAGAGATGGGAAATTCAAAGTAATTTTTTTAAAATAATACAGGAAAGGTCATAAACTTACACAGTTTGCCTTGATAACTCTTGGGGAGTAACCCTCACCCACCCTTCGTACTCGAGGTATTTGGGAGAAAATATTGAGACTTATGGAATAGTACTGAATGTCAGGACCCAGCCCCAGAGACAGGAATTGGGTCACCTGCAGCCAGGAGAGTACACTTCATGCTTCTGCTTAAAAGCAGCACTTTTGGGGGTACGCTTGAGATCACAGGAATGCTGGTCCAGGGCATGTTAAAGGATACAGGACTGGTAATGGATATCCAAAGATAAAAGGGAGTCTGTGAGTCCAAAAATGAAATGTTGAGTGTTCCGTGTCCCTTTGTAGATGCAGTACACACATTAGCCCAGGATATGTTGTAAGGAGTCCTTAGAAAATGTATCTCTTTATTCTTTTAGCAATGTGTTTTCCTTTTTTAACTTGTTTTTTGTTGTTGTTTGTCCTGATGAACTCTTCTCCACTGAATGTAAGATACCAGATTGTAAGACATACCATTACTTCATTGGCTACGAAGAAAGAATAAAACAAATTATGTATGTAACGTATTGTCAGTTAGGAGACATTCTGAGTCGAGAGGTGTTAACATGTGAAAAAAATGTGAAACTTGGAACCATTGGATAGAATCAAATTTGGTTCTTAGATACGTCAAACTAATTGGGCTTTTCTTCTCCGAGCCAGGCTGTGTTGTGATTGTTCATTCTTATTATTTTATTTTAATTACCATAAATGAATATTACAGGATACTAAGGTTGTGGCCCAGATAATTCTCTGATCAAGGATGATTTGCATTTCCTTTCCATAACATAGAATTGGTGCTTTGGAGGGGTACCCACCAGTGACTGTGTGTGCATGCATATGAATTCTGGGTGCAGGACAGGATGCTTGAAGCTTAGGAGCTAGAGTCCCCACTGGGTGTGGTCTTGCCACTAGTTCTGGACAATGGAGTGAAAGCAGAGATAATGCACCTCACTTCTGAGCAGAGGTATCTAGGCATCTGTGTGTCTTCCTATGCTCTTTTCATGTTCCACAGCAAACTTAGAGACTGCGTATTGAATATGGTATCATAATGAAATAAGAGAATCTTGGATTCATGAACCATTCTTGGAGTACCTCCAATCAGGAATATTCTCATTGAGCATGGCTTGAGCCAGAAATCAACTTTTATTGTTAGCCTAACCTGACACAGGTCAGTTTGGGCCTTTCTTTATTTCTTATAAAATAGGCAGTGCTTGCCAAATAATATCAAACACTTCTTCCAAAACTCTGATGAAGATGGAAATTCCTCAACTGGTGGAATGATTATGGGTGCTGAGTTGACCTTGCTCAGGAGTAGAAATGCAAGTTGTTCCCCATCCCACTGTTGGCCGAGTCTCTACCACTGCAGCCAGGATGTAATTATTACTGTATTGTGGTAGAAATTGTGGGCCCAGTAGTTTCTCTTTTGTAATTAGAGACACTGTCTGCCTACTGGCAGGGGCACACAGAACTGAGATCTCTTCGACTAAGGTCAGTAGATCATAGTGTGTTAATCCTATAGGGAAAAGAAAATCATCTTTATAAGGCACTATCATTAATTCCCCAATCATAGCTAGGAACGTTTTTCAGGAAGACTTCTATAAAATATGTGTATTAAAGTCTCATGAAACACCGTCTGGGAAATTGTCATGAACTCTTTCTCTTACTCTTCATGTTGACCATCATGGGATTTTCT
The DNA here is from genome assembly GCF_011764305.1 of Mustela putorius furo. Lineage (NCBI taxonomy): Eukaryota > Metazoa > Chordata > Mammalia > Carnivora > Mustelidae > Mustela > Mustela putorius. Next base: position 520,417 of record NW_025421428.1, read on the forward strand.
CTTTAGCAATAGGAAGAAAGGGGATCTGCTCTATCACACACGTATTACTCTATTCACTTAAGTGTTGTGTTTTAGTAACGGGGTCTCCTTATGAACATACGTTTGTTTCTTAAAAGGTGGAGTGTGTGTGTGTGTGTGTGTGTGTGTGTGTGTGTGTAGTGGGTGGCAGAGGTATGAAGCATGAGGTCTAGGCAATACAGAGCACTAGAATATTATTAACATGAGGTAATTTTCTTTGCATTTTAGAAGGATTGCTTTGATTTCAAGATAAGGGATGGATTAGAAGCGTTAAGACACTGGAAGAAATGAGTCTGGTCCCTAAGAGACCCGTTAATAGTGTATTCCACTAATCTAGGCCAAGGGGTATATTCAGTGGTAATGCTAATAGAAACGAAGAGTGACATTTTAGAGTTATTTTATAGATCCAACTCTCTAGAAAATGGTAGAATGTTTTATTTTTAAATATAGGTTTTATTTTTCATGTGTGGTGAAACCAATGGATCAAGAGATGATTGCCATTGAAAATAAGGTTTGTTATAGTTCCCAAGAGGGGGGCTGCACACCACCCCATGCAGAGCCACATGGGGAAGCACCAGCATCAGTCAGGAGGCAGAAGGAGCAAGCAGAAGGCATGAGCAGGAGGTTTTGTTGTAGTTTCTGTGGGAAAGGCAAGGAGATGTAGGGTAAGCAGGCTTAGAATTGGTTACTTTGAATAATTTCAGGAGGCTGTGGGGTCCAGAGACTTTCTCTAGGTTATCTAGTACCTGGTCCTTTGATGATTAGGGCAGAAGAATATTGCCTCCTAGACTATGAGTTTTGAATTGGTTCATTGGCACATGAGAAGTAAATCACAGGGCAAATCACTTGCTGTTTCTAAGGATTGGCTCGCCCTGGGAGGGGCAGTGATACTAGTCAGCTAGGCTAGAGGCCAAAACAATAAAAATACAGGAAATTAGAAAATATAGTTAATACACAGTTGATGAGAAAAATGAGGAAATCAAAGCAATTTCCAACTGGAATGACAATGTGGAAGTGAAATGCTATTAACTTCCCAGAGAACTAAACTTTATTGAGGACCTACTATGGCCTTTATATCATCACAATCCTCAAAGCAAAGCTTTGACAATGGGACGATTTTTAGCTTAATTTTACAGCTGTGTTGACGAGAACTGCAAGAGTTTGTGCTCAGTTCCCTAGGACATGCTCCCTCACAGCTTGATTTTAGGTATGTTGAGTCTGAGATTCCTGCAGAGTATCTTGGTAGAAGTATCTAGGACACAATGCCAGGAATATCCCCACTTTTACCTCTGTTCTTACTTAACAGAAACGTGCCTTCCACTTGCTACATCACAGCTACTGCTCTAAAACTTCACAAATACCAGCTTATTTAACCCCATATCAATACCTGGAGGTATTTATTATTATACCCATTTTATTCATATGTTTACTGATTACAATAGCTACCAATTTTTGGAAACACTGACAAAGCACACACTATGCTAACCACTTTATGTAAATTAAAGTTGATCAGGCAAAACAAATGTGATCATCTCCATTTCAAAGACCAGAAACCAAGGCTTAATGGCTTGCCTCATTTGACTACTATCACATGACTTGAATTTTACAACTTTCATAGATGTGAGTATCTGTTGTGATGAAAATCACTGTCCCATTTTGCAGAGGAGAAAGTAAGCATCAGTAGTAGCCATGGGGCCACAAGTTACCCAAGCTCAATTTGAATTTCAGTGTCTGTGATACTTCATTCCAATCTTTTCCCAATATCCCTGTGCTTTTCAAATGGTGGTTTACTAGAGCTGCACTTTCAATCAGTTTCAGAATCAGGAGTTTCTTCACAGGATTTCACAAGAGCGACCATTACTATGGGCTGAATTATATTCTCCTCAAAATCCCTACTGAAGTCCTCTAGTACCTCAGAACATGACTGTGTTTTGGGACTGGACCTTTAAAAATGTTTGCATTTTAGAAGGTAAAATGAAGTCATGCAGGTAGGTCATAATCCAAAATGGTTGTTGTCTATCTAAGAAGGGGAAATTTGGGCACAGATGCACAAGGGGGAGAGACCAAGTGAAGACAGCCACCTGCAAGCCAAGGGGAGAGCCTAATCAAGCCCACTGACACCCTGGTTTCAGCCTCCCAGCCTCCAGGATTTCATAAGCAAATGTCTTCCTTCAAGCCACCCAGCCCGCAGTAATTTGTCACGGCGGCCCTAAGAAACTAATACCCAGGGCGAGTTTCCACTACTAAAGCGAAACTGGAAAGCCACCATCCTGGATTGTTGCACAGGCCGTTGGACCGGTCTGACTGTTTTCCCAAGTTCACTAAAACCCTAAAACCGGGAGGTCAGATGACTTCCCGGGATCAAAGCCAACTTCCTCTTGCTCTTACTTGGACCACTGATCTGCAGACGTTTTGTTCTTCTTCTTGTAACTTCCTCTCCTGTGACTGGGGACATAAATATTAGAGAAACAAAAGCCCAGAATGCTAAGGTTGCCACTCTCACTTCCTCTTGCCCCTGAACCAGCAGCAGCACTGCTCTGAATATCTTAATCATCCTGGGGCACCCAGCGGGGCCGAGAGAAGGCGGCAGTGCCCCGGTGACCACCCCAGCAGGCGGATACAACGTGTCATGTTTCACAGAGCCACTTCTGGGCAAAGAAAATGCCAGAATGATGTCTCCTACCCGCCTGGCTGGGATGCTGATCCCAGCCATGGCCTTCCTCTCCTGCCTGAGAACCGAGAGCTGGGAGCCTTGTGTGCAGGTATGTGGCTCTGAGTCAGTTCTTCTCCTGGGAGATTTGCCTTGCTTCTGAAAAACTGCTCTCTGCCTAGAACTTCCCACTGTGGCTCCCTCCTAGCTGGCTAGTTTCATTTGCAACAAGGAGTCAAATTACCTGAAGGATTTGAAAGCTACAGGGACGGAAGAGTTCATGGTATATCGCACCAACATGCAGTCTGTGGATTCATGGCCCATTTAGGACTTTTAGGGCTAGTAGGGGCTTTACATCAGAGAGATCTACGTAAAATCACCGTTCTTTGACTTCTGGGCTGTGTGACCTTGAAGAAGTTATTAAACCTCTCTGAAGCCAGTTTTTACATCTATAGCAGACTTATAATAACACCTACTTTAGTAGAGAGTTGTAAGAGGTCTGCTTCTTGTCATTTCTTTCTGCTGGTGGATTATACTCTCAGCTTCAGGCACTTACTCTGCTCCTTTCAATCTTGGGAAGGTGTTTTGTTTTGTTTTGTTTTGCCTTTTGTCTCTTAATAGTGAAAACTTTCTAAGTGGAGTTCAGACTTTTAGATCTAGCCTTTTCATCAAAGGATGAAAAGAAATGAAATTGGAAAACAAAAGTGGAGAGAGAAAAAGAAAGAAAAAAGACGGAGAGAGAGAGAGACAAACAGAGAAGGGGGAAAAAGAGAGAGAGAGAACCATGTAAAACGACAGCTAATGTAATGGTTTCTTTCTTTGTGAAACACCAACTAACTTTTGCGTAATCTCATTCATTATGGATCTCTTTTGTTTTCCCCTGTGTGGACTTCACAAGTGCTTAGAAAGCCCATGGTAGGACCCCAAAACTGAGGGAATGTCCTGAGATTTAGTGTGTGGCCGGGTCAGAAACTCAGGAAAAGTATAACCAACCGAAGTCCTGAGCATGAGAGAACTGGTGAAAGAAGACACTTTAACATATAACAAAGATGAATTCGTCATCTCAAAGTCCTCCCTTCCTCCAACTCTCTGCCCAGAGCTCTGCTCATGGTCTTCTCTGTGTCCATCCTGCTGTTAGGTTAATGGGAATAGATCCTCTAATCAGTCACCCCCAGATAAAATCACACCTTCCCTTCCCCTCCAACCCATATTCTCAGTCTCCAAAACCTGTCCAACCCTGCCCATTCACTCAGTGTCATCCTAGGGTAGGTCCTCAGTCTCCCTTGCCTTGATTCTTGGACAGTTACTGGTCTCCTGCTTCTTGCTCTCCTTTCCACTCTAATTCATTCTGTACATTTTTGTTTGTTCTTTATTTGTTGTTGTTTTGCCCAAGGTCCAGTTCTAACAAATTGCCCTCTTAACAGCTTGTTATAACTTCTGCGTGCTATTAGGACAGTTTGCTACCTAAGGGCCTTTGCACTGACTATGTCCTCTGGCCAGAATGCTTTCCTCCTAGATCAGTGCTGCCCAAAGGTAATACCATGTAGATCACATGATCTTATTTAAACAATAAATGTAACTAAATTTAGCCAAATTTTTACTTACCTAAATTTTAGCTGTTTATTTATTTATTTCTGGAAGTTAATAATTGTTACTGTATTTACTGACTATTCCGATGTCTTTTTTTCTCCCCTAGAGAAAGAGAAAGAGAGAGCATGCCTGTCTGTGAGTGAAGGGAGAGGGGCAGAGGGAAAGGGAGAGAATCCCAAGCAGACTGTGCTGAGTGTAGAACCTGTCAGGGGGCTTGTTTCGCAACCCTGAGATGAAAACCCGAGCCAGATTAAGAGCCAGGCACTTAACTGAATGAGGCACCCAGGTGCCCCCGTTCTAATGTCTTTATAAGTTTTGGGGTTTTTTTTAATTTAAATTCAATTAGCCAACATATAGTACATCATTAGTTTCAGATGTAGTGTTCAATAAGTCATCAGTTAAACATAGCTTTAAATTTTCTGGTAATCACATTGAAAAACTGAAATTGGTAAATCTAATTTTAATATTTTTATTTAACCCAGTATATTCAAAATATTATTTGAAAATGTAATATATACTAAACTATTAATAAAATACTTCACATTCTTTCTTTGGTACTGAGTGTTTGCGATTTAATATGTATTTTACAGTTTCCCTGTCTCTCAGCTTGGACTAAATGTCTCATGCTCAATAGCCATGTGTGGCTAGATGCCACCATTTTGGGCAGTCTTAGATTTCTTCATGACTTAATCTCTCACTTCACACTTGATCTTAGCCAAAAGGCCGAGAAGTGATAAATCCCTCACTTCATTTATATTTCTGCCTAAATGTCACCTCCTTTTGGAAGTAGTCCTTGATCAACTAATGTAGAACTTGCCAACCCCCATATTTCCTTCTAATCTCTAAATGCTTTATTTTTTATAGCATATTATTAAACATATTTTGTGTATTTGTTCATTTGTCCTTCCTTTTGAAATAGGATCTATAAGTGAACAACACCATTGCTGATTTTTATTTACCTCTATATCCCAGTGTTTTGTTCTGGTCTCAGCCTATCAGTAACCCATGTTGTGGCTGGACCAGCCCCCTTTGGTTCTTTATGATTGTAAGATACCCTTAAGAGATGACCATCAGGAAATTCTGAAAAACTGGAAGTTTATTACTCTGAGACCTGGAAGTTACACAGCACAAGCAGGGCCACCCAGCAATACTGAGGGTAAAGAGAAAAAGCTCTCAAGCATGTGAAGTTCTGTTGTTATTGGGGTTAAGGAGGGGGAACTAGGGTTTCCCTGGCTCCCTTTTATTGGTGAATTTAAAACATAAGAGCAAGGGTTGAGGAAGGGATGGTAGAAAGAAAGGGCAGGAAGAAGGCCAAGTGAGGAGAGGCGCCTGGCTCTTTTATCTAGTCATGTGGCTGGCATTGTGTTTCTTAGAGATAGCCCTCGTTGAAGTGGATGCTTCCCTTGTCAAAGCTTAAATCAGGCAGTTGCAGTACAAGAAAAGCCACCTGTGAAGGCTTACACTACACCCAGCACCTAGCACATCGTAGGTGCTCAACTTTCACACGTTGTATGATTAAAAGCATTGCCACAGGGCTCTGGCTTCCCCACGTACTTAGGTTTTACCACTCCTACTTCGTACCGGCTGCTCTGAGTTAGTTGCCATCTCTTCTTGCTTACACTGTTCTCTCCCTCTTCCTCTTTCCATGTATCCGAATCGTACTCATCCTTTAAGACTCACCTTGAAATCCTCTCTTTCTCAGAAGCCGTCTGTAATCCCTGGATCTGGAATTGATCTCTACCATATATGAGCTAGAGGAAATTGTTGTCCAGGCCTGGTTTATGGTCCTTTTCAGTAATGTGAGTCCTGTTCCTACCTCAACTCTTCCTCTGATTGTGAGATCGCTGAAGTCTGGAGCCATATCACATGGGTCATGGGTGGGTCATGGCACTGTCCACAGCACTTAGAGAAAATGGCTACAATTTGAAGATTTAAGCAAACCTTCATTCAATCCGTTATTAATTCATTTATTCAATAAATAGTAAGCATTAACCATTTTCCAGGTACAATTCTGAGTGCTAGAGCCATAGCAGAGAGCAAGAAAACCAAAGCTTACACCCTAATGAGGGAAATGAACAACACACATGGAAAAATCACACAGATAATTTATGATAGATGGTGATGCACTGTGCGGAGGGATTTGGAAGGGAGTAAAGAAAGGAAGCCTTGGGGCGCCTGGGTGGCTCAGTTGCTTAAGCCTCTGCCTTCGGCTCAGGTCATGATCTCAGGGTCCTGGGATCGAGCCTCACATCGGGTTCTCTGCTCAGCTGAGAGTCTGCTTCCCCCCCGCTCTCTAATTGTCTCTCTGTCTACTTGTGGTTTCTCTCTCTGTCAAATAAATAAATAAATAAATAAATAAATCTTCAAGAAAAAACAAAAAACAAAAAACGGAAGGAAGCCTGTCACCATCTGCAAATACACAGCATGCAGTATGGTCTGGGAGGCTCCTATAAGGGACAGCATTTCAGGAGACATGCCAATGAAGCAAAGAGTTGCACATGTGACCTGTGATACTTTATGCATATTACTTCTTCTCTCTGAATTCTTCTTTAAAAGGTTTATTTGAAAAGACATACAAATGGCTATTAGACACATGAAAAAATGTTCATCATCACTAGCCATTAAGGAGATTCAAATTAAAACCACATTGAGAGATACCACCTTACACCAGTTAGAATGGCCAAAATTAGCAAGACAGGAAACAACGTATTTTGGAGAAGATGTGGAGAAAGGGGAACCTTCTTACACTGTTGGTGGGAATGCAAGTTGGTGCAGCCACTTTGGAGAACAGTGTGGAGATTCCTCAAGAAATTAACAATATGACCTATGACCCTGCAATTGCACTACTGGGTATTTACCCCAAAGATACAGATGTAGTGAAAAGAAGGGCAATCTGTACCCTAATGTTTATAGCAGCAATGGCCACGGTCCCCAAACTGTGGTAAAGAACCAAGATGCCCTTCAACGGACGAATGGATAAGGAAGATGTGGTCCATATACACTATGGAGTATTATGCCTCCATCAGAAAGGATGAATACCCAACTTTTGTAGCAACATGGACGGGACTGGAAGAGATTATGCTGAGTGAAATAAGTCAAGCAGAGAGAGTCAATTATCATATGGTTTCACTTATTTGTGGAGCATAACAAATAGCATGGAGGACATGGGGAGATGGAGAGGAGAAGAGAGTTGAGGGAAATTGGAAGGGGAGGTGAACCATGAGAGACTATGGACTCTGAAAAACAATCTGAGGGGTTTGAAGTGGCGGGGGGGGGGAAGGTAGGGGGAGCCAGGTGGTGGGTATTAAGGAGGGCATGGATTACATGGAGCTCTGTGTGGTGCAAAAACAATGAATACTGTTACGCTGAAAAGATATATAAAAAAAAGAGGTTTGTTTGACTATTAAAGTATATAACATATAAGAAATAAACATGCCCACATGTGGCAGGGGGTTAATAATAACAGCTAATAATAAATGTTAACATTTATTGATCATTTTCACTTTAATAGGCATCGAGATAATCTTTTAAATACCTTATTTCATTTAATCCTTTTAACAGATTCTATTTTTTTTAATTTTTTAAAGATTTTATTTATTTATTTGACAGAGATCACAAGTAGGCAGAGAGGCAGGCAGAGAGAGGGAGAAGCAGGTTCCCCGCCGAGCAGAGAGCCCAATGTGAGGCTCGATTCTAGGACCTGGGATCATGACCTGAGCTGAAGGCAGAGGCTTTAACCCACTGAGCCACCCAGGTGCTCCTTGGGTTTAAACACAAAACCAAAGTTAAATAGTTTAAGGAAGAAATTTTGTTAAAGCCATCAGAGAATTCATAAATTAAATGTGAGGTTAGAGTAAGCGCTTACAAAGAATTTGGGAAAGTATAATGGAAATGAACACATGAACCAAAGGAGCATAAACCATTCGACTTTGTTTACTAGGTTTCACCATTGGAATCCACACATCCTAAGGATTTTTCCCCATTTCTGTATCACCTTCTCAAAGATCAATGAGTCAAGGGAGAGAATGTCAATGGCAAAAATTGAGCTATGATTGAGATGTGGACACCTTAACTGGTAGTCTTCCCAGGGCTGTATACAACTGTGGGGTTCTTAGGGAAAAACACTTTGCCCCAAATCACATGGAAGAACTGGGTGAAATGCAGGACTTTTGACTCCAAAGCCTCAGCTCTTTACTACTTCATTCCATTGACTCCCTCTAAATGCTACCATCGTGATAGTAGAGGTTAGAAAACCAGGGACATAGTAGGTGCTCCCTGTTCCAAATCTGGTGTAAGAGATTATAGAAGTATAAAGTGAGTGAACGGATGAATGAATGGATGGGTGGATGGATGGATATATGGATGGACAACTGGATGATGGATGGATGATTGGATGACAGATGGGTGGATGGACAGATGAATGGCTGGATGACAGATGGGTAGATTGTTGGATGATCAGAGGATGGATGGATGGATGGATGGCCCCTGTGCTTATACTGGAGGTCTCCAAGGTTCTGGCCTAGGAGAGGAGAGTGGAAAAGGCAGTTAAGTTGCATGAATTCAGACACTGTATTTAATATGTGATCATTGCAGGTGGTTCCTAACATTACTTACAAATGCACGGAGCTGAATCTCAACAAAATTCCCAACAACATTCCTACATCAACCAAGAAACTGGACCTGAGCTTTAATCCCCTGAGGCATTTAGGCAACCATAGCTTCTCCAACTTCCCCGAACTACAGGTGTTGGATTTATCCAGGTAATGAATGAGATTTTACACATTGCCCAAGGTAAAATGCTCACTGTTCTATCACTTCATTCTTATGTCAGGAGTCTCATCTTTATTCACTTATTCATTCAACAGATAACTTACTTGCTGTATAACTTCAGGTGAGCCACCTTCCTTCTCCTGATCTCATTGCCTTATCTGTGAAATGAGCAGCTGGATGAAAAAGTTTTTAAGGACAGTTCTACTTTTTGATATAGTTTAAGTCAAGGGAGAAAGTTGACTCAAACTCTTTCACTAGCAGATGATTACTAACTACTTCCTATATATTATACAGTCTGCTAGGAAACAAGAGTATGTTGATATAAACACTTCAGCTATTAAGCTATTAAGGTGGGCATACACACCTGAAAGAAGTAACCTGTTACAATCCTGAGCATGGTGCTAATCACATAGTGGGCATGCAATAAATGTTACTTAATTCTGATGCTGGATTTTGAACCTGAGATAGGATGGCAATATAGACCAGTTAAGTGATAAGCTGTGCACAAACTAGAGGCAACATATTGTGTTGTTCAGAAAAGGGGGCTTCTCTGCAGTGGGTAGTGAAGACAGATGTCGTGAACTGAGTGGGATTCAAATATGTCTAGAATATTAAAAGTGGGATAGAGGATAGGGAAAGAAGATATAAGTAATCCAAGGAGGATGATGACAAGATCAAAGGAAAATATCTATTGTGAGAAAGAGCAGTGACTAAGATTTTCTTTTCTGATGCAGGGAAATTTATCATTTATTAGGGCAGGTGAAAGTATTATCATTATTTTGGGGGGTAATTGAATCCTAAAACTATTATCATCATTAGGCCCATATTTTAATAAACTATACTAGATAATGAATCATATTCTCTGTAAGAGTTTGTGGGAAATGCAGAAGCATTTTATATATGACTTTTTATTATAGAAACATGTATTAAATTCTAAGATCATAGCATGAAAATCCTCTTTATAGTGGGTATTTCTGTAGAAAGAAGAGTGGGCATTTGATGTCTTGTACTCTAACTTGGAAACTGACAGAGTATGTAACAAAGGAGGAATAGAGCATTTTAAAGCCAGTGGGATAAGGCATAGAGCTCTATGGGGGTCAGAAGACCCAAGCTGGGCCCTCCTCTACCATTTACATCTGTGTGGACTGAGGCATGTGACTTCATCTCTCTGAGTGTCAGTTCTCATATCTGTGAAGCAGAAAGGGTGAAACTTACCCCACAGGGATAAATGTGATAATGAATATTAGCATGTATATGTATTAAGAACCTTACAGAGTTTATAAGAATAAAAATATTATTATAGCACTTCATTAGTTTCTAAATTTCAGTTTTCTGAGTAAGAACTTTGTCAAGGACTATAGTTAAGATACACAAATCATTCCTCACCCTTTTTAAAACAAGAAGTAGTTTCTCATCAAACAATATCCCTTATAATTCATCTTTGATCCATACCTACACAAGGAACTTCCCTCAGAGGCCTTAACGATGTGCCTGGAGAGAGGACAGGTCCCTTTCTGGTTAACCAGGAGGATATCCTGGCTTCAGACAGGAACAAACATAGTACCAAAGATATCCCTTCCTTTTTGTATTCCTTCACAATGTTCACATATAGTAACTCAGCTAGTCCCCTAGACAGCCTTTCATTCCTATGGAAACCTATTGACATATTTGTTTTCTTTTGTAGATGAAGAAACTGAGGCTCAGAGAGTTTTAGTAATTTATCTACATTCATGCTCTACATTTTTTGAAGTTTGTTGGCAGCAGAGATCCATATTTGCATCTCCTCCTTCCAAAGTTAAATGTTCTCTTCATCTTCATGCTCTACTCCTCCAAAGTGATGAGCTCCCTTTGATGAGACAGAGACACAGCAAGACTCCTCCAGTCTTGCCTAATACCTAAGATTACAGGTTATACAACTCTAGACTGGAAAGCAACGTGAGAAATAATCGAGTTTAGCTCCCTCATTTAGAAAGGGGATAACTGAGATCCACAGAGGTATGAGAAGATCGCAGAGACACCAGAACTGAGATGTCTTGCCCCCTTTTCCAATGTTCTACCTGTGACACCCACCACCCTCTATCAAGCTGCCAGTCAATAAAAGCTTGGGTCAAAATGCTTTTTATTACCCCTGACCCTCATGGAGGGGATAGGACAAGTAGAGAAATTGTAAATGTAAATCAAGTTGGACTAGGAAATAACTCATTTGCAAATGCTAACTGGCATGTATCTATAGTGCTAGCAAGAGGCTTGCCATTTGTTGGCTGGGTAAGAGCCTTGTCTCTACGACACTTCCATGAATATTGTATAGACCATAGCTGCCATTTCTCTTGGGGCAAAATTCACAATGCTTTTCCAATCGGTAAGCCTCTGCTTTGTATCCTTCTTTCTCCACAACCTCATCTCACACACCCTCCACCCTACTCTGTACACCAGACACAGAAGTTTCTCATGGTTCCTCCATGCATCATGGCTGTCACCTACTCAGGGCTTTTGTATCTGCTCTTCATCTCACTTTCTTTTCTTGGTAATTCCTACTCATCCTTCAGATTTGAACTGATGTGCTCTCAGAGAGGTCTGCTTTGATCTCCCTTGTCTAGGTCCATTTCTTTAACCTAAGGTTTCAGAGTACACATTCCTTTTCTTCCACTGAACTCACTTCTACCGACTGTTGCTAACATTTACCTATAACTACAACTACAAATATATAGCTAACATATATGGAGAGCTTTGCATAAACCTTGAGGGTATTTGTGACCTTGTGTGTAATTTTTTTACATCCTTGAAATAGACATTTATCAGTCATTTTTCATGCCTAAGATCTAATGGCTATCTTCATCATCTGTACCAATCTGAGGGATAATCACAATTACATGTGGCAGGAAATGGCTGAAGTTAACCCAAGGCAGTTACATACTCTACGAGCCATACAGTCTTCATGTGCCCCAATTATTGATCTTTAACTGATTTCCTTCTGAGGGATGTCCTGTCTCTTCTTAGCATGTGTGCCTTGTATGACAAAAAGAGTTTGTCATTGTGTCCAGTACGGAAATACTGAATCCGTGAGGCTTCTTATCTGCTCATGTCATCATCTGTCCTGCTTCATGTCTCTGTCAATGAATATTCATATGTCATGTCACATCTCTGTGAAGAGCTAGAAGATTGGTATGGTTATTCCTTTTTGACTTTTAATTCAGCAGAAATATTATATAATCTGTATCTCTTTTCCCTATAGGTGTGAAATTGAGACCATCGAAAATGACACGTATCAGGGCCTAAACCACCTCTCCATCTTGATATTGACAGGAAACCCTATCCAGAAGTTTTCCACAGCAGTCTTTTCTGGACTCTCAAGTTTACAGACTCTGGTGGCCGTGGAGACAAACCTACAGTCTCTAGAGGACCTTCCCATTGAATATCTCAAAAACTTGAAGGTGCTTAACGTGGCTCACAATCTTATCCGCTCCTTCAAGTTACCTGAATATTTTTCTAACATGACCAACCTGGAGTACTTGGATCTTTCCAATAACAAGATCAAAGTTATTTATCATAGTGACTTGCAGGTTCTACATCAAATGCCTCTACTCAACCTTTCTTTAGACTTGTCCCTGAACCCTTTATCCTTTATCCAACCAGGTGCCTTTAAAGAAATTAAACTGCATGAACTGACTTTGAGAAGTAATTTTGATAGTACAGATGTAATGAAAACTTGTATTCAAGGTCTGGCTGGTTTAAAGATCCATCACTTGGTTCTGGGAGAATTTAAAAATGAAAGGAACTTGGAAAGCTTTGACGAATATCTCCTGGAGGGACTGTGCAATGTGACCATTGAAAAATTCCGGATAGCATTCTTTGATGAGTTCTCAGAGGATATCACTGACTTATTTAATTGTTTGGCAAATGTTTCTACAATTTCCCTGGTGCATCTGTTTTTAAAGAGACCACGATACCTTCCTAAAAATCTCAGATGGCAACGGCTGGAAATGGTTAACTGTGAATTTGAAGAATTTCCCAAATGGGAGCTGGACTCTCTCAAGGAGTTTGTTTTCACTGCCAACAAAGGCGTGAGCACTTTTACTCAGATGAAGCTGGAAAGTCTTGAGTTTCTAGATCTCAGTAGAAATGACCTGAGTTTCAAGGGTTGCTGTTCTTACACTGACTTGGGGACAACCAGACTGAAGCATTTAGATCTGAGCTTCAATGATATTATTACCATGAGTTCTAACTTCTTGGGCTTAGAACAGCTAGAATATCTAGATTTCCAGCATTCCACCCTGAAACAGGGCAGTGACTTTTCAGTATTCCTATCCCTCAGAAACCTCCGTTACCTTGATATTTCTTATACTCACACCCAAGTTGTCTTCAAAGGCATTTTTGATGGCTTGGTCAGCCTCCAAGTCTTGAAAATGGCTGGCAATTCTTTTCAGGACAACTTTCTTCCAAATATTTTCAAAGACCTGACGAACTTGACCATTCTAGACCTCTCTAAGTGTCAGCTGGAAGGGGTGTCCCAGACAGCATTTGGCTCGCTTCCTAAACTTCAGTTGATAAATATGAGTCACAACAACCTCTTGTCATTGGATACACTCCCTTATGAGCCTCTCCCCTCTCTCCAAATTCTGGATTGCAGTTTTAATCGAATAGTGGCCTCCACAGAGCAAGTACGACAGCATTTCCCAAGTAATCTAGTTTCCTTAAATCTTACTCGGAATGACTTTGCTTGTGTTTGTGAACACCAGAATTTCCTACAGTGGGTCAAGGACCACAGGCAGCTCTTGGTGAAAGTGGAAGAAATGGTGTGTACCAAACCTTTAGACATGCAGGACACGCCCCTGCTGAGTTTTAGGAATGCCACCTGTCAGAGGAGCAAGACTATCATAACTGTGTCGGTGTTCACTGTACTCATGGTTTCCTTGATAGCAGTTTTGGTGTATAAGTTCTATTTCCACCTGATGCTTCTTGCTGGTTGCAAAAAGTACAGCAGAGGTGAAAGCACCTACGATGCCTTCGTTATCTACTCAAGCCAGGATGAAGACTGGGTGAGGAATGAACTGGTAAAGAACTTGGAGGAGGGGGTGCCTCCCTTTCAGCTCTGCCTTCACTACAGAGACTTTATCCCTGGTGTGGCCATCGCCGCCAATATCATCCAGGAAGGGTTCCACAAAAGCCGGAAGGTTATCGTTGTGGTGTCCCAACACTTCATCCAGAGCCGATGGTGCATCTTTGAGTATGAGATTGCCCAGACCTGGCAGTTTCTTAGCAGTCGTGCCGGCATCATCTTCATTGTCCTGCAGAAGGTGGAGAAGTCCGTGCTGCGGCAGCAGGTGGAGCTGTATCGCCTCCTCAGCAGGAACACTTACCTGGAGTGGGAAGACAGTGTGCTGGGCCGGCATATCTTCTGGAGACGACTCCGAAAAGCCTTGCTGGATGGTAAACCATGGAGTCCAGAAGAAACGGCGGATGCAGAAAACAACTAGCATGAAATGGTAACCTCTGCCTGGGGAGGAAAATCTCCCATGGGGCTCTGTGCCCAGCTGGACCCAGGACTTGTTCAGTTAATGAGTACTAAATGCTGCGATGTCCCTGGCATTATGCTAGGGGCTGATGATTCAGTGGTGCATGAAGTTTACAGGACTGCTGACCTCATGGAGTTTAGTGCAGAGGGAATAATAGTGTGCTAAATCACATACCTCTACGTGCATGCTTCCACCAGATCAGCTCAGGAGTCCATGGCATGGAAAGTCAACTCAATTCTTATCCCATTAAACTCAATTAGATCTAAGAGATGGGGCCCCAGAGAGATCAGGAAAAGATGCAATTCTTCACCTGGGTTTTTGGAATGGAAACTACCTCATGTTTTACATGCTAGCTCTCTTAAAGATGTTTGAGCAGTTTTAACTGAACAAGGTCTTTGCTCACCTTTCCCTCTTCTACTGAATGCAACTTAAATTCCACTCAACTCAGAAGCCTCCTTATTCAGACCCCTTTGCCTCCACTTGAAGTGGGTTTCTTTACAAAGGTCAAAGTCTAGTTACTGATTCCCAAGGAAATCTGATTAACACATATCCACAAACATCCTGGCCGTTCTTTAGTATGTTCTATTTATCAACGAATCGTGCCTGGTGCATTTTTGTTTTTACAAAATCCAGTTCTCATTTTTCATGTTTCCTCTATAAACTCTTATCATAAATAAGACTGTTAGAGACATGCTGGAAATTTCCATATTTAAGCACTATCATTCAAGCAAATATGTAAAATACACTCCATCACTTTGTCACTTGATGTCACTCTAAAAGTTATTTCCTACTAGGTTATGACTGTCATGAAGGAAACATTAAAATAATTTGGTGGAAAGTGGCACTTATTTTAATAGAGAGGGACAAATCCAAATTCCCAGTTCTGTAATAAGCAATTCGGGGCTAAGGGTATGCCAAGAAATAGGTTGTCCTGGAGGGCAGTTCTTAATGGTCCCAGAAACACAGGGCTGATACAGCTGGGATGACCACGCAACATGAAGCACAGCAGTCGCTTCTGCAGGAAATGAGTATTTGCTGATGGAACATTGACTTGTCCAGGGGATTATGAAATAGTTCAAGGTGGGAAGTGCACACTGCTGCTTCCTGTTGAGTACTACTCCCCATGACCACATTCAGGAAAGAGTAGATATTATCACTGAGAAAATAGTCTCACTGAGGTTAATGTGGTCATGTTAAGGGGAATTCTTAGAAGAACATACACCCTTCTTCTTCTGCAAGAACAATAAAGTAATCTGGAAAATATGGTTGTCAAAACTGAAAACATAAAACAGAACCCAGGAGTGTGTTTGTGGCTGTTTCAGATGCTGTTGGAGCATCACTGGAGTTGTTGAACATGCCTGGGTGTGCTTATAGGTCTTACATGGCAGTGAAAGTAGATCTGTGTCTCTGTGTGCATGCCACTATGTGTTGCTGTCTGTGTCTGTGTGTATGCAAGAGTGTGTGTGTCTGTGTGATCATGTCTGCATGGAACAGTGTGATTCTATTGCAAGGGGAATATGTGCATTTGATGTTTGAGATAGTTTCTCTACTCCTGTGTTTGTATGTGATTGCTTATATACAACACCTGTGTTAGATTTGCGCATGCCCGAAGCCGTGTGTTTTTGTGTGTACCCAAGCTATCATGAGTGTGCTTCTGTTCATATTTGAGTGCGGGTTCTGCAGATGTGTGTTAGTTAAAGCAAATATCCAAGACCCCAAGGAGGAAAATCAAAATGAAGCTGAAATGTTTCTTGTATACAAGGTTGATGCTGGCCTCCTTCCTATCAGTCCCCTCTCCCAGATGGGGATTCTGAAAATTGCAGGTGAAGCCGATAAGGAGGGAAAGAAACAATAGGATGGAAACATAAGGGGAGGAAAGAGGAAAGTCAGACCAGGAGCAGGTTCTTTGAAGCCATTTAAGTTCTCTGGATTAAAAGGAGACCAGAAGTGGAGTAGAGAGAAATTAATACTAATTAGAATGCCTTCAATTTGTGTAATACCCTACAACTTAGAGCATAGTCACACAATTATGACCACATCTGAATTTCTTATTATCTGGGGGAGGTAGCAAGTTAAGAATTAATTTCCCTATTTTACAGTCATGAAAACTGAAGCTGAAGGAAGTAAGTTTATTATCAATAGGCTGCAGTGTAAGTGAACGGCCGGGCCTGAACTTGGGCCCACAGCCTCCCTGGGGCAGCTCACTTTCCACCGCACCCCAGTGCTTCACGCTTTAAGTCAGTAAAACAGGAAGTGAAACCGCTGTAGTTCTCTGGGAGTCAACACTGGTCAAGAGTTTTTCACTGAAACCGCAAATCATTAGGCAAATACATATGCATATATATATGTAATATATATACGGAGTGATTTATTCATAACACTTTCCTTTGCATAAAAGGATGTGAGGGAGATTCAAACCAAGTATTCCTGGACAATAAGGGGACTTGACAAGAGGTAGAAGAGCTGGACAAAGGGCGACATAGAGGAAAGGAAGACACTAGGAGTAAACTTTAATACCGCGCTTTCCCATTCAGACTCCAGAGAGCTCCCCCAACCCACTAGTGTTTTGGATAGTCGGAGAGTGTGGCTTCTAGAGAAAGCCACAACTCAGACTTAACCATTTACCATGTCTGTTCGGGGCTTCACGTTTATGAGCGCCTCGCTAACTCCAGTATAAAATGGGGGTGGGCTATTACTCTCTGAACGGCTGTCAGTATTAAGCATGATTGCGTGTATAAGGGATACTATTTTTACGGAGGACTAATCCTCTGGGATTTCATAAACGGTGAACTGAACAAAATGTTGAGTGGCCTTCTCAAAACAAAAAACCAAAAAACCAACATGTTAGCAATTGCTGTTTTCCCAACCTGTGGGACCACACGAAGACTGCAATTAGTCCGTTTCTTTCTGACTCAGCTCCCACCCACAGGATTGTCAGAACCCCAGCCGCCTTTTGGACTTTGTTACCTCTCTAGAAATCACCAGCAGGTTCCTGGAGGGTCTTACACAAACACAGTCCTCCACAAGGATGATCTCCCTCTGTGAGGGGAAGGAGCATGTCCATTCATCCTTTGCTGCCCCAGCCCTGAGCTTGATGGTCTGCACAGAACAGACATCTGTTTACTTAAAGAATTCATGAGTGAGTGAAGACCCACCTCTACAGGGAGGCTGTCCTCTGTGCTCAAGGCCTTTAGGATCCAGACCACAGCTCTTTGCCGCACTTGCATTGTCTGGGGCTCTAGACTTCTACAGCTATTTCTTGTCTCTGCTGTCTCCATGAATGTTCTCAACCTCTTCCTCCACTCAGTTTCTTAACTCCCAAGTATTCCAAAAGTTACTTTGCAGAAGAAGGGAAGAGGACTTCTAATAGTTATCCTTCGTCGCTATTTTTAGGTCCTACTCTACCGTTTTATGTATGATATCTGATTTAAATTCACATACCACATTATTATTACCCATTAGGAAACAAAGACTCTGAGGCTATAAGTAACCTATTCAAAGTCACACAGCTGGTAAATGCACAGCTTGAATTTAAACCTAGTCTCTCTTCTATCAGCAGCCAATGCAGCTAGGTGGTTTCCCTGCCTTCCCTCCATTTATTATAGAGATTTTAGTATACTGTTCTTTATTTTTATTTTCTCTTCGTATGGCCAGAGCTCAATGCCAGAACCCAGAGATGAAGCTGAAACCAAAATATGGGTGTTGGTTTGAAGGCTGAACTTTATAAGAGATATCAAGCGGTCCATGAATAACCATTTTCTCACAATGGAGGACTAAGCCCTTCCCACTTCAACTCTCTTTTCCAACAGAGTGCACTCTTTTCCAAGATGTTCCCAGGATTTTCATGCAAACAGGTCCATCCAAATGTCCTTCCAGGTGGACCAACTGATTCTTATTTATACCAAGTACCCAACACCCTAAACTCAGGGATCCTTTCTGCCGATGATTTTAAATAAGGCTATTCCAAAGACACAGATATAGTGAAAAGAAGGGACACATGTATCCCAATGTTCATAGCAGCAGTGTCCGCAACAGCCAAACTGAGGAAGGAGCCAAGATATTCTTCAGCAGATGAATGGATAAAGAAGATGTGGTCAATACATACAATGGAATATTGCTCAGTCGTCAGAAAGGATGAATACCCACCATTTGCATTGACATGGATGGAACTGTAGGAGATTATGCTGAGTGAAATAAGTTAAGCAGAGAAATACAGTTATCATATGGTTTCACTCCTATGTGGAACATAAGGAATAGTGTGGAGGACCACAGGAAAAAGGAGGGAAAACCAAATAGGAAGAAATTAGAGAATGAGGCAAACCATGAAAGACTCTGGACTCTGGGGAAACAAACTGAGGGTTACAGAAGGGAGGGCGGGGGGAGCCTGGGATAACCAGGTGATAGGTCTTAAGGAGGGCACATGTTGCGATGGGCACTGGGTGTTATATGCAACCGATGAATCACTGAACATCACATTAAAAACTAATGATGTGCTATATGTTGACTAACTGAACTAAGTAACTAACGAACTAACTAACTAACTAAAGCTATTCCTTTCCATGTCTTCATTAAATGGCACCAGAAAGCAACTTGATATGGACCTGATATTCATCCTCTGAACTCATCAGCTTTAGCAATGTACCTTAACACAGGGTTTAAAGTGGACTGTCTGGAGGAGAAGCAACCTAGCATGAAACTTACACAGGGTTTCCTACTGGCACAATCACTCTCCTTCCTTTAGCTTGGGTAAATGAGAGGACCCAATCACTCAGAGTACAAGAGTGTGAATTTCATCCTACCACTTAAAATGCTAATAATCTATTTTGCTAATTGAAGATTAATACTGATGCTTTGAAAATCAGAAATGGCTGGAAAGTCTGACTTTTAATTTCTTCCCATGTAATATTCTAGCATTTGTTATTAAACATAGCAGGTGTAAGGGTTGCCTGGGTGGCTCAGTTGGTTAAGGCTCTGACTCTTGATCTTGGCTCAGGTCATGATCTCAGAGTCATGAGATCAAGCCCCGTATTATGGGCCTCCATGCTGCGCATGGAGTCTGTTTGAGATTCTTTCTTTCCCTCTCCTTCTGCCCCTCCACTCCCCCCAAATAAATAAATAAATGGGGTGCAGATTTTAAAAAATCTTATGTGGACTTCTATATAGAGGTGCCAGTCCAACAGATGTGTATGATGGATTTGGGTTTGGGTCCTGGTTCTGCCACACCTTCATAATCTAATTTTGAACAAGTTTCTTAAGCTAATTTTAGTTTATCTTGAGTAGCAAGGGTAACTATTTCCTATCCTACAAGGTTACTATGAAAGTACAATAAAGAGTGAAAAGGAGACACAGCATAACTCTAAATTTACCTGCTTGAAGAATCTATCTTAACAATAGGAAATATCCCAAGTCTGATATGAAGTTGAAATAGAAAACTGGAATTCTGAAGGTCTCTAAGGCAGGAGGTCTTACATCCCTAGTAAAATTCAAGCATTCAATACGTGTGGGGGGGGGGATGAAAAGAGGAGGCAGGGCCCCAGCTCTGAAACACACCAGATTACCAGACACTGCTGCTAGAATTTACAAAGGGGCAAAAGCCATAGTCTGCTGTTGTCCTTCCTCCCTCCCTCCCTTCCTTCCTGCTTTCTTTCCTTCCTTCCTTCCTTGCTTAAAGAGAAAGAGGGAGTGGGAGAGGGCTACAGAGGGAGAAGGAGACAGAATCCCAAGCAGGCTCCATGCCCAGTATGCAGTCCTATGTGGGGCTCTAACTCATGATCCTGAGATCATGACCTGTGTTGAAAACAAGTTGGAAGCTTAACTGGCTGAGCCATCCAGGCACCACCATACTCTATTTTTAATGGAGCAGAATCCTGGCCTGGTGGAGGTGGACAATAACCTGCCTTGCCTGGGAGGGTAGAAAATGAGATCTGGTCTAGGTTCTCCATTTACATGTTGTATAATTGTGTGAAAGTCATTCAAGTGCCTTGTGGCTCAGATTTCAATATGGAAAATAGGAGTAATAGTACCTTTTGGGCAGACCTCACTTGGCTATAATGATAATGCTGACAATAATAACAACCATTGCCTTTAACTGACCAATCATTTTGTGCAAAGGCTTTGTATGTACTAACTCATTTGCCTTATCACATCAATGAAAGAGGAAGATACTAATTATTTCCAAGTTACAGATGAGGAGACTGACACTTGGAGACATTTTACAACGTGGCCAAGGTTACCTGCTAATAAATGGGAGCTCTGAGGTTAGGATGTAAGACCACTTCCACTTCATAGGAAGGACTATTTAACACTGTTCTTTAACCAGAGCACTGCCCTCTCAAAAAAAAAAAAAAATTAATAAATAAAATGCATAAAACCTCTTATCTCACCGTAGTACTTTTGACTGATATTAACCAAAGGGAATTTTTACTGTTGTTACTTTTTTAAATTATGTTTTTAAATTTTTATTTATTTATTTGACAGAGAGAGATCACAGGTGGGTAGAGAGGCAGGCAGGGAAGCAGGCTCCCTGCTGAGCAGAGAGCCCGATGCAGGGCTTGATCCCAGGACCCTGAGATCATGACTTGAGCCAAAGGCAGAGGCTTAACCCACTGAGTCACCCAGGAGCCCCTGTTGTTTCTTATTGACATTAATATCACAGCCATATGAGGGGCTGGAAAAAAGTTAATCAAAGACACCCATGAATAAAGATTTTTAACAACGGACAAATCAGGAACACAAGATGATGGTCTTCCTGTAAACAGCATGCTCAAGTAGCTGTATCACTTTTCAGTCAGTCTGACCTCTTGGTGGGAATCACTGACTGGTGACTTAACAGAGATTATGGGGGAAGTTCCAAAAGCTAAGGACTTTCCAGATGGTTGGAATAAGATCACACACTCTGGGTTGTGTTATGGAGATCACCAGTATTTTCAGTTCAAAGTGAAACCTGTGGAAGAAGTAGTTGATCAAAAGGAACTAAATCGGGGCGCGTGGGTGGCTCAGTGGGTTAAAGCCTCTGCCTTCGGCTCAGGTCATAAATCTCAGGGTCCTGGGATCGAGTCCCACATGGGGCTTTCTGCTCAGCGGGGAGCCTGCTCCCCACCCCCAGCCACACTCTACCTGCCTCTCTGCCTACTTGTGATCTCTCTCTGTCAAATAAATAAATAAATCTTAAAAAAAAAAAAAAAGGACCTAAATACACGGAGCACTATGTGTGCTCATCCAGTTGCTGCGAATTTCCCTGTGAGTGAGGTACAACTTTCCTCCTCAGTTTAGCAATGAGGACATGGATGAGTCACACGTCCAAGGTCACACAGTTTATATGCATTAATAATAAATAACATTTGTTCTACTCCCCAGTACATCCTGGGGGCTGTTCTAATCTGAGTAGTAATTCATTTAATTGTTAAAATGATCCTGTTGGACAAGTACTTGGTGCTAAAGCTATGAAGATTTGCCATTTCTCAGATAAAGAAACCGAGGGGCAAATGTGAAATGTCCAGCCGGAAGACGAAGGAACAGGGTACGAACCCAAGCTGGCCTGATTTTCCAGGGCTACATTCCTCCTGCCATGAGACAAACGCCCTGGTGTTCTGGCTACTCTACCGGGGGTAGCCAGAGGAGTGACTGGAGAATAATGTAGACAAGGTCAGTAACTCCCATGCCATCTAGAAATTGAAAGTTTAAAATGCAGTGTCTGCTCTTCGCCTTGATCTCTACGGAAATAGAGATGATACCTCTCTGTGACAGTGCTAAGTGACAATTCTGAGTGTAAATGTGCTTTTTGGCACAAATTGTCCTGTCCTAATAGTCTTGATTATAATTATAAAATAATGGGTTTCTGAAAGGCTGCGAGCAGTTCTGGGAATGGCAGTAAGGGCTTAGAAACGACATGTTGTTTATGCGAGAAGTGTTCTGTTGAAAATTAAACCCACGTTTAGGAGAAAGGATTGTGTTGTATGCTCTTAAGAAACGCTCTTGCTGTGTAATTAAGTCAAAACCAGTCAGTTGCCAATTTGAGTTCTTGTCTCACACGAATGATGCCCCATTTCCTATGAGCCAAGTGGCAGGACTGACCTAAAAATGACCCAGCCTGGTTCTTATCCCCTGCCTGTCCCCACACCCCCACCCTAGAACCTTGGCAGTCCATCTTCCCATGGTCCATCTGTGAAGTGTGGTTCCAAGGTCCATCTTCCTTCCGGGGACCCTGTCTTATCTTTCCCTTAAGATTCTTGGAGGTCTTCCCACCTCCACAATAAAGAATGAACACTTATTGTTGAAGGGATTTCCTAGGAGGCCCTATATGGAAATAAGGAGTTAAAAAAAAAATGTGATAAAGTTTTAGAGCTCTGAACTTCTCACAAAATCCCCAGAGAAGCTGTCTCTGACTTCACTTCTTCTAAGGGTAACAGAAGTCTCTCTCTGAAGGTCAGAAAGTCTTCTCTGTTCCAGGATTCTGAAGTTAGATTAAGCTAGTAAATCTACCATGTTTTCTTGGGTCTCTAGGTCACTGTGTCTTTCTCATTTGTTCTGTGTTCTTCTAGCATCTTCTCCCACCCTTTATTTGTACTAAGGACTTTAGGTAGCTTACAATGGAGACAGTTTTAATGGAATTATTAAAAACGGAACCAGTGTATCAAGATGATAAAGTTTACCACCTCTGGGTTTTTAAAAAATGCTTGGCTTAAGAATCATTTGAGGACTTTAATTATCTATTTCCATCCATTTTCTAGATACGTTTATGATCCTTAGGAATTCTGATTTAGTATCAGAGATGGGGCCTAAGGAATCTGTATTTTGAAATGCTGCCCAAGTGATTTTAATGCACAGACAGATCTGAGAATGACAGTTATAATAGAAAATGGAGGACAATACACCACATTTAATATGGTTACTGGTTTTGTCCTTGAGAATATTGCTACAATTCATAACAGCCAAGGCAAGGTCCACAGGATGGAATATGTGATCCTTCTTACAAAGGGAAGTGAGGCACCCCCTCTTGGTCAGATTATTTTTCTCTTTCACTCTGTGTGGTTATTCCCCCATTATTCTCCTAGGTCAGACCCACTGTGATGCTAGAGCTGGCCTCTTTGATTCTGAGCTTACAATATCCATTTAGACATTGTGACCTAGGTTCTTATTTGCTTCTCCTAGTGTGGTGCCAATTTCTCTTCTTCATCTCGCATAAACTTACACCAGAAAAATGTCATGGTCTGCTCTGAACTTGCTGAGGCATCTGCTGCCAATTTTAGTTTTCTAATTTTTCATTCCAAAATAAATAAAAATAAAAACTGTCAGTTCTACTTTTGCAAACTGACTACTCAACTTGCCATTGACTATCAAGATTCCGAAAATGGTTTTCTCTGGGAAACGCCAGGATCTCCTGTGCAAAGACTGCCTGAACCACTGTGAGTCTTCCCAGGAACCTCTTTTTCAGTATTGTTGGGGGACAGGTAAAGGTTGATAGTTAGAAGCTTTGGCCATAAGTTCGAGGTCCTGAATCCTCAGAAGGAGTGTACTGTTCCTCAGTGGGGAAACAGCTACTGTAGAAACTTTCTACATTCAAAGAGCACTTTTGACATTCATGGCAGTGGTGCCTGGGTGGCTCAGTGGGTTAAAGCCTCTGCCTTCAGCTCAGGTTATGATCCCACGGTCCTGGGATCGAGCCCTACATTGGGCTCTCTGCTCCGTAGAGAGCCTGCTTCCCCCTCTCTCTCGGGCCTGCCTCTCTGCTGTCAAATAATCTGATCTCTCGCCGTCAAATAAATAAAATACCTGATCTCTCCCTATCAGATAAATAAAATCTTTTTAAAAAAGAAAGAAAAAAAAAGAGAAAGATATTCATGGCAAAGCATGAGTCTCAGCTAGAGCTGTGAATCCTTTCCATACATCATCTTTGGTTGGATTGTCTATAGTTGCAATGTCTTGTCCAGGCCTGAGAGCTGAAAACCACAAAGAGCAGGGAACACCTTTGTCAGTTACTAGAACATTGGCTGCTGAGATCAGGTGGATGAGCAGAGGCAGTGGCAGTGTGGTTCAGAGCCTTGCCCTGGACTCAAGCCTCTTGCCTATAAAATGGGACACTGGGGTTGGGTCAGGATTTTCCAAAGTGGTCTGTGATTTTATGTGGTTAACAGATGAAAGTATATTACTGTTAATGATTATGTATATATTCTCATGGTTATTTTCTGTTTATGATAGGTTTTGTGAAGAGTGAGGAATATGATCCCTTAACAATGCATATTTAAGTTTACAATGTGGACCTTTTTAAAAAAAAATTAAAAAACAAAAACAGAGAACAAAATGAATAATACAATAGGTATGTGGGAAATCAATTTGATATTGCCATGAGAAAGTTTACCTATGGGAAAACAATGGACCAAGTGGCTCCTGAAGGTCAAGCCAGCTCTCTGACATTCTAGTATGTTCATCTCTACAGGAGAATTTCCTTATCTATAAAATGCAAGTTCTGGAGTAAATGTCATTTCCAGCAATTCTGTTCTATGATTAGAGGCGTGACTCCAACATGCAGATGTTCCAGCATCCTTAACATGTGGTTCTAGCATTTTAAAACTTGTGATACAGTGTGAAAATGGGACACTCAATAAAAAAGTTATAGTTTAGGGGTGCCTGGGTGGTTCAATGGGTTAAAGCCTCTGCCTTCAGCTCAGGTCATGATCTCAGGGTCCTGGGATCGGGCCCTGAGTCGGGCTCTCTGGTCAGTGGGGAGCCTGCTTCGTCCTCTCTCTCTGCCTGCCTCTCTGCCTACTTGTGATTTCTATCTGCCAAATAAATAAATAAAGCCTTAAAGGAAAAAAAAAGAAAGTAGTACTTTATTCATGCATTTATATTTTTTTCCCATTCTCCCTTATTTCTGGAAAAGGTTTAGCTATCAACTGAATTGAGTGGCAAGTGAAAGACTAGGGAAGAAAGAATTAGGACCATTCAATGGAGCATTGACCCCACCACTATGTGTTGACCAAACAGACCCTTGATCTCTTTGTCCCTTGGTGTCTCTCTCTTTGTCCATGGGGTGAATCGTTTATGGAGTCACTTCTCTGACAGCTACAAGAATCAAATGTAAGAGAGGATTCAAGAAAATTGAGAAAGGGCTATATAGATAGGAAAAGTTTGTATCACATGGGATTGAAAACTCCTTGAAGGAAGGGTTCTTCTTCTTAGTGGTATGATCCAATTGTATAATCCCAAGAAGACTTCCCTTCTTGCCTATTCATTTAAAAAGCAGTAAAATTCACCCAGGTGTCATTTTTATAAGATTCTTCTATAGTTTGGCGATGTGTTACTTGGCTAGTTCAAATTAAAGTTCTCTTTAAACTAGTTTGTCTAAATCCAAGCACTTTCTTACACTCTAGTGCTTGCAATTATCCTTTCCCTTTCCCACACTTGACATTTAAAGTGATATCTCACAGGCTCCTAAACAGTTAGTGAGGAAGGCACAGTCTGACCCCGGTGTCTTCCACCATCTGTGTATTCTTGCCAGTTAAGAGTAAACACTCTGTGTACATTTCACAATTGGCGATTGGTAACAGCACAGACCTCTGGTTACTTGTTCCTTCCTGTTCTTAAAATGCCAGCCACGATTATCCCTTCTATCACTGTGGGGCTGCTATCATCCCTCAGCCATATGCCACCGCAAACAGCCACCAAAGATGTACTCAGTGGACACACTGCCAGACCTTGCAGGCGCTGCCGTTCTCAAGCCGTTGAGGTCAAGCCTCGAGGTCAAGCCTCCCCCTTCCTGAGCTGTGGCACCTTTCTGTAAGTCATTCTTCCTCCTTTGCCTGCCACAGGCCCTTGCCTTTGCCCTTTGCTGGCTCCCACAACAGTTTTGAAAGAAACTTGTCCAATCATCTGGGGTTCAATTCTGATGCCATTCTCATCTGTCTAAATGTCACTTTGATCTTCCTTCTTTTGCACTTTTTACTGGGCATGAAGTTGGTCCTTACGGAGGAAGTCCTCTCTCCCACTCCACCTTGAACTGTCAGGATCCCACTTTTCTCATTTTCTGAATTTTTTTCTTCCTTCACTCTTTTCCTTCCCTTCTTATCTGTGAACTCCATTACCCACTTCTGCACTTGACAATGCCTATTGCATTCCCCAAAGAATGTGCCTTTTCTTCTTCTGATTGTGAAGAACATAATCTCAGGAATCAGACAGATCTGTATTCTGATGCCACGTCTTACATATCTGTCTTGCTCGCCTCAGCTATAAAGTGAGGATACCTACACCAACCTCTCAGATTTGTTGGCAGTTTAATTAGCGAGAGTAAAGCTCTCACTTCCCTTTATCTCCTTGAACATTTTCTTCATTTTACTCATTCTTATATCTACATTTATGGAGAAGTTACTCCATTGTTAGCACATTGCAAAGCATGTAAGGTGGCAGAGATGAAGAACAAAGACATTTTCCCAAAGTCGTGGGGTTCAGATTCAAATTGGTAAGGGACATGTGTCAACAAACAATTCACAGACACACACACACACATGCACAGATTGTTAAGCCAACATGGGGCGGGTTGTTCTGCTTAGAAGCAATCATGGAAGGCTTTACAGAAGAGGTGTTATTTGAACTAGAAATTTTAAAAGAATAGCTCTCCAGATGGACCATGGAGGAGGCCAAGGAAAGGGAATTCTTTAAAGGAATAGTAAAGGATTAAATCTGTGAAACATTAGTAGAAAAGCATGGTGCTAGCACAGAGGGGTGGAAAGAATATAGTAGAAATAGTTCGTTGTGTAGTGCCAATAGTTAATTGACATCAGTTGACCTTGGAAAAGTTATCTGTCAGAACTCTTTCTCAGTTTGTTCACCTTTCAATTAAGGATATTGTATTAAACAAACTAGTACAAGCAAAGAGCAGGCCACATAGCAATTGCTCAAAAATATGAATTCTTTTCGTGTACTTTAGTTAAGAGATGGAGAAGATCCTATCGGAACAAAAGACCAGGTAATTCCCTAGCATCAGGCCCCGGACTGCAGTGCCTGGGGCGGAAAGGACTCGAGTTTTCATCCTGGGGCTGCTGTGACCCTGCTGTGTGACAGTGGGGAAGTTATCACTCCACTTGACGTAATGTGACTTGTGACTCGTTTTGCTTTAAAAGCTGAACCCTGGGGGTAACCGCACCCTCCATTTCAAGGAACGAGAAGACATTCTGGAATGTTGCAACATCAGGGGTGGAGAATCACTGTCATAAGGGGAATATGTCATTGGCTGTAATTGTCTGTTGCCTAACAGGGTCACAGAATTTCTTCTTCCCTTTTTTTTTTCTGCCCGAGAGTCAAAGATTCGTGATATGGCAGTTCTACTTTCCTGGAAAAGACCCTGCAGTTGAACGAAATCAATCACTTAGGTACTAGCAGCGATAGAGCCAGCAACCAGAGAATATTCATTGAGTGGACAGTTTTTTACCAGATGGTGAAAAGGTACAGAGAGAAGAGATAGCTACCTCCCGCCCTCTAGCAGATGCCAGCTGAGCCACAGAGATAGAATGTGGAGCACCATGGAAAGAAATCTTCCAAAGAACCCTGTACGACGGGGCATGTTTTTGTCAGGCTTGGGCCTGAGATACCCGGTCTTTCTCTGGTCATCTCCTGCTCTGTGTCATGTCGCAGGGACAGAGAGAGGCACGGCCTGGATTTGAACCTGATCGGCCTGTTCTGCTGAAGGATGCTGACTGGGGATGAAGCAGACACCTGCTGCAGTAGTGGTGGTAGTCACAGGGGTAAAGTGATGTGAATGCTCTTCCTCCTGACAATGAGACACCTGGACAGAGGTTGAGGGGAGGGGGCGGGGAACCATGAGGGGTGACCCGCAGTAGTTCTGCTTACTGCTGTGTTGCGCGCGAGCGTGTGTGTGTGTGTGTGTGTGTGTGGTCTCTTAGAAGCTTTTATTCAACATTCTGTCTGATGCAGGAATTCCTTCTGCTACCACAAAACAATAAGCATTTAAATCATACTAATGAAAAACATCAATAACTATGAATGTCATTTATACTAAATGAGGCAGGCTTTGGGCACTTTCCATCTGCCAGCCAGCATTGCTGAGCATTTTTACATGCATCATCCCATTTAATGACCCCAGAAGTCCCAGAAGGTGGGTGTCCTCATCACCACCATTTGGCAGAGGAGGAGACTGACCATCAGGGAGGTTGAACTGCTTCTGCTAAATCACTTAGGCAGGATATCCTAGCTGGTGAGATGGAAGACCAGGACCCACGTGTGCCTGACTCCAAATCCTGCCCTCAAACATCTCTCCTACATGACTGTTCGGATGATGTCTGAAACTCTGGTGACGGGGCTGATTATTCCCCCGAGTGTCTCATTTCATTGTTTGACAGTTCTGTTGACAGATATGTGGATAGAAAGATTTAAACGGAGCCCAAATCAGCCTCCCTCTGCATCAGTATTGGACTAATATTTTCATCTGTGATGTGGCAGAAGGGCTGATACTTGTTGCTTTATAGGTATTGGGAGGAGAAATAAAGGCTTATGAGAAGTGGAGTTGGAGCCCGCCTCTGCCCTTTGCTCATCAGGAATCTCCTAGTCAGCTGGAAACAAAACAAAACAAAACAAAACAACAACAACAAAAAACAAAACCACTTTTGTCCTGGGGTAGGGACACCATTCTCAAAGAAGGTTCTTCCCCCTACCCCCCTCCCACCAACTTGGCTGTTTGACCCTCTTTGAGTCACTCACTGAGCTATTTGGGATGTTGTAAATGCTCAGTGAATCCACACAGACGTTCCTTCCTCTGTGACCTCCATGAGGAATACAGTTTGTCTAGGTTGCTCACCAGTTTCTCTGCAGTGTATTGGGGTACTGAGCGTTAGGTACTACATGAAATGGGGGGTGCATGTGAGACAGGCAGCACAGCATCTGGCTCATGTTTCCTGTGCAGTTCACATGGGGTCGCCTTCCATGACTAGCTGCTGAGCAAACGTTGAATGGGGCATCAGGAAGCAACAGACTAGATCCTATAGGCATGGAAACTGGAAGAGGCAATTGAGAATCCCTATCTGGTAGTTATCCTGTCCCCCACAGCCTGGAAGGCTGAATAGACAATTCCAGAATCCTGTGCCCACTCATTTAAAAGTCTTGACGGAGCTCCTACTATCTGCCAGGCTCTGAAGCGGAGTGACATTCAAAGCAAAACAAAACAAAGCATGATGTCCATGCCCAGGAGGGTCAAAATCAAGCAGTGGCTGAGGGGAGGAGCAGTGGGATCGGCACATTCCTAAAAGTGTACGCCAAGTGCCGTGGGTGACCAGGAAGCTAACTGGTCATTAGGGCTTACTGATGTGGGGCACCTTCTCCATGCCCAGGATTCTTCAAAGTGCCTTATAGGAAGGAACTCATTTACTGACTTCCCATTCTATAGATAGGACCCTCAGGTGCAGAGCAGTGAGGAACTGAGTCCTAGATCGTTACAAATCCAGAGGTCATAGAAGTGGGATTTGAACTAGTCTGGAGCTAGACCACACTCCACGCCATGCCTCTATCTTAGATTAGATTAGAATTTGGAAAACATTTTCTGGAATGTCTGCCATGGCTTTGTTCCAGCTAGGGGTGAGAAAAAGTATCATTTTTCATCTCGGGGTTACTGATGGAGTTGAGAGAGAGGCAGACCTATGAACTTATGGTTCCGTTGTAGCATGATATGCGGGAGGCAAAGACTAGTGATTAAGAGTATGGAGCCTAAATGCCAGACGGACTACACATAAGCTGTGTGACCAGGGCAGGTTATTTAACTCCTCTGTTCCTAAGTTGCATCATCCTGCCTGCTAACATGAAGATACTTGCCTCCGAAAATTACAGTGGGATACAATAAGGAGATACAATGTATAGAAACTGATTGGCACACCATCACCTAATATGCCCTCAATAAGTGAGCCCTACTATTGTACTTCTGTTCAATAATAAAAGGATAGAAGAGAAAGGGCTGGAAAGGCAGCAGGGCACCAGAGCTGGAAGGACCTTGAAACTTCCTAAGGTATTAGGAAACGGCGAAGCTCTTTACTCCAGGAAGGGACTTCAGTTCTGTCACTCAGGTAAAGATGTCGTGGATGGATCGAAGGGAGGGAGACTAGAGCCAAAGGCCAGTGAGTAGAGAGCATGGAGGCCATACTGCCGACTGCTTTGCTGAATGCCAAAGAGATACCTGATCTCTTTGGAGTGAAACTTTCAGGGCCACAAAACAATCTGTTCTTTCTGGGAGAAAGTAGCAGCAGTGTCTCCCGTGGTCTGACCCAACAACGTGGGCTCTGCTCATTCTTCTCAATAGCTCAAGCACTAGATATATATAGAACCATGGTGACAACGGGTAGAAGGTAATTTAATTTGAACAAAAGCCCCAAGTGGAAGAGAGAGGAGGCCTTTCTGAATGTAAACGCCTAACATGCATAGCTTTGTTTTTATTATTTTTGTATCTCCTAGCAAAGGCTCAATCTTGTTATGTCTGCAGTTGCATTTGGCCAAACACCACAGGGAAGACAGACACAATCTAGGCCTGTGATTACGCAAAGAAAGAAACCTTTCTGAAAAAAGAAAGCAAAACAAAACAAAATAAAATAGGCCTCTTATTCCCTTGGAGGGTTGGAAAGAGGAGAGTAGGATTATTGGTAATTCCCACACTCGTATTCACTCCCTATGAGCTGACAAGTCATTCTCTCCTAGATCCTTTAAATCTGGCCCAGGATATATTAGCTAGAGGACAGTGGAGAGGCCAGCTTAGACTGAAATCAGTCCTGGTGCACATTTGTGTGTGTGTGTGTGTGTGTGTGTGTGTGTGTGTGTACGTGGGTGTGTGGATCTGAAAGCATTCCCTCCTTTCTTCTACCTACATATTCTTTTATCCTCTGCGTGTGACTGCTGTCACCTGTTCTTTTACGGGTCTGTGGTTTCATCCAATGCCTCGAGGCTCCTAGGATTTGGAAATAGGCCAGCTGGGTGTGAATCCTGATTTTTAGCACTCTCTGTGTGGGGGTCCTTGAGACGGTCACAATGGCCTCCCTTACTCTCAGTTTGTTCCCATGTAAGATGAGGATAAAGATGCTTACATTCTCACTTTTCAGTGGGAATGGAGTTAGATAGTAGAGGTAGAATGGGGGCATATCATAGTGAATATATAAATACTAGAGCCCTGCTCAATGACCACATGGACCTCTTGCTCTTGTGGTCTTAAAATCTTCCCAGGCTGTGCCAGGAGCTTCCCCGTCTGTGCAGAGCCCACGTGTGGGAGGCTACTTGCCTCCAGCATTCTGTGCTTTGATCTACCACCACACTGTTCTAGGAGTGACAGGTCTAAAGCTTATTTCTTTTCATGTCACTACCTACAATATGGACGCTCGTCACTTCCCAATATCCAATTTCCAGCTCTTTAAAACCTTTCTATCCTTCATGGTCCAGATAAAACCCTCTATCTCTTGGCAAGCCTTCTCTGAGCAGAATAGTTCCCAGGGTTTGTCGTCACACTAACTCTATTGGGATTTCGGGCCTACAGGCCCCCATGGGTACTCCCTAGGCTCTTCCAAGATGCCAGCCTGTGTGCTGACACACTCTATACAGACTATACTTGACCCTGAGCGATAAAGTTGAGGTGACAAAATGACATCAAAGGAGGTGGGGCAGAGGACATGGATTTAACACAAGCCAGAGCTCTCGGGGGAAACAGACCTAACCAGAATTGGAATGAGCTTTGCTGTAAGCAGTGATTTCCCTAACAGTGCTCCCTGTGATTGCCAGTGGCCCCATATACTGCTGCAGGGGCTGGTGCAAAAGAAACAAGGGTAGAGCTGGGCTGGCAGCTGGATATGAACCCTTAGCTTTGTATTCATACAAAGATACAGATACAGAGCTGACATGTAGTTCAGTGGTCACCAAACCTAGCTGATCACCAACATCTCCTGGGGAAGAGGGATTCATGGACCCCAACTCCTAAGAACTTAACAAGACTTTTCTGAGTTAGGAATCAGAAGTATGTATTTTTCAAGCTACCGAGGTGACTCTGATAATTGGCAGACTTGAGAAGCACGGATAGACGCCATCCACTTGACCCCACAGGAAGGAAGTTAAGAACTTCCTAATGCATGTCTATTCCTCTCCAGCTCTAAGAGGAGTTTAAGCATTTCCCATATGCTGTGGTCAAATAGTCCAGCATTTGAAAGATTAATTTCAGCTATTGTCCTAGAATGATCGGAAGAAGAAGGAGCACTGTTTCCTTTAACTCTTATCATGTCTCTTCTTTTTCTTTTTGAGAGAGAGTGAGAGAGCATACACGTGCACAAACAGGGTAGCGAGAGGAGAATCTCCTTCCTTCCTTTCTTCCTTTCTTGCTTCCTTCCTTTCCTTATTTTAAATTCAATTTAATTAACATATAGTATATTATTAGCTTCAGAGGTAGAATTAGTCATTTAGCAGTTGCATATAACACACAGAGCTCATTCCATCAAGTGCCCTTCTTAATGCCTATCACCCAGTGACCCCAATCCGTCCACCCACCTCCCCTCTAGCAACCCTCAGTTTGTTTCCTAGAGTTAAGAATCTCTTATAGTTTCCTCCCTCTCTTTTTCATATTATTTTATTTTCCCTTCCCTTACCCTATGTTCATGTTTTGTTTCTTAAATTCCATATATGAGTGAAACCATATGGTATTTGTCTTTCTCTGACTGACTTATTTTGCTTAGCATAATACCCTCTAGTTCCACCCATGATGTTGCAAAGGACAAAATTTCATTCTTTTGGATGGCTGAGTAATATTCCATTGTGTGTATATATCACATCTTCATCCATTCGTCTGTCAATGGACATCTGGGCTCTTTATAGTTTGGCTATTGTGGACATTGCTGCTATGACCATTGGGGTGCATGTGCCCCTTCAAATCACTATGTTTGTACCCTTTAGATAAAAGCCTAATAGAGTAATTGCTGAGTATTAGGGTAGCACTATTTTTAACTTTTGAGGAGCCTCCATACTGTTTTCCATAGTTTGCATTCCCAACAACAGTGTAAGAGGGTTTCCTTTTCTCCACAGACTCACCAACATCCGTTGTTTCCTGAGTTGTTAATTTAAGCCTTTCTGACCAGTGTGAGGTCATATCTCTTTGTGGTTTTGATTTGTATTTCACTGATGTCCAATGATGTTGAGCATTTTTCACGGGTTTGCTGGCCACTTATATGTCTTTTTTGGAGAAAGGTCTGTTCATGTCTTCTGCCCATTTCTTGACTGGATTATTTGTTTTTTTAGGTGTTGAATTTGATCAGTTCTTTATAGATTTTGGATACCATCCTTTTATCTGATAAGGCATCTGTAAATATCTTTTCCAATTCTGTAGGTTGCTTTTTAGTTTTATTGACCGTTTGCTGTGCAAAAGCTTTTTATCTTGATGAAGTTTCAATAGTTGACTTTTGCTTTTGTTTCCCTTGTCTTTGAAGATATGTCTAGCAAGAAGTTGCTGCAGCTGAGGTCAAAGTGGTTTCTTCCTGTGTTCTCCTCTAAGATTTTGATGGATTCTTATCTCACATTTAGGTCTTTTATTCATTTTGAGTTTATTTTAGTGTGTGGTTTAAGAAAGTGGTTCAGTTTCATTCTTCTGTATGTAGCTGTCCAGTTTTTCCTGGATATTTGTTGAAGAGACTTTTTTCCATTGGATGTTCTTTCTTGTTTTGTTCAAGATTAGTTGACTATAGAGTTGAAGGTCCATTTCTGGGTTCTCTATTCTGTTCCATCCATGTGCCTGTTTTTGTGCCAGGCCCACACCATCTTCACGATTAGAGATTTGTAATAGAGCTCGAAGTCCAGAACTCTGATGCCTCCAGTTCTGGTGTTCTTTTTCTACATTTCTTTGGCTATTCAGGGTCTTTTTTGGTTCCATATAAATTTTAGGATTATTTGGGATGCCCAGGTGGCTTAGTGTCTGCCTCCGACTCAGGTCATTATCCCAGGTAACTGGGACTGAGCCCCGCATCTGGATCTTCACTCAGCAGGGAGTCTGCTTCTGCCTTTGCCTGCAGTCCCCCTGCTTGTGTGCTCTCGCTCTCTCTGATGAACAAATAAAATCCTTAAGATCATTTTTAGGATTATTTGTTCAAGCTCTGTGAAAAATGTTGATGTTATTTTGATAGAGATTACAATTAATGTAGATTGCTTTGGTTAGCATAGACATTTTAACAATATTTGTTCTTCCAATCCATGAACATGGAATGTTTCTCTATTTCTTTGTGTCTTTTCCAATTTCTTTCATAAGTGTTCTAGTTTTCATAGTTCAGATCCTTTACTTCTTAGGTTACATTTATTCTTAGGTATCTTATGGTTTTTGGTACAAATGTAGGGATCCAATCTTTGATTTCTCTTTCTTCTGCCTCATTATTAGTATATAGACATGCAACTGACTTCCGTGCATTGATTTTATATCCTGTGACTTTGTTGATTCCTGTGTCAGTCCTAGCAATTTTTTGATAGAGACTTTTGGGTTTTCTATATAGTTAATCATGTCACTGTGAAGAGTGAGAGTTTGACTTCTCCTCAGCTAATTTGGATGCATTTTATTTCTTTATGTTGTCTGATTGCTGAGGCTAGGACTTCTAGTACTATACTGAGTAACAGTGGACAGAGTGGACATCTCTGTTGTGGTCCTGACTTTAAGGGAAAAAGCTTTCAGTTTTTCCATTGAGGAGAAAGAAATTCACTGTGGGTTTTCTGTAAATTGCTTTTATGATATTGAGATGGATCCCTTCTATCTCTATACCGCAAAGAGTTTTTATCAAGAAAGAATGTTGTATTTTGTCAAATGCTTTTTCTGCATCTATTGAGAGGATCATATGGTTCTTGTCCTTTATTTTATTAACGTAGTGCATCACATTAATTGGTTTGTGGATGCTGAATCAACCTTGCAGCCCAGGAATAAATACCACTTGGTCATGGTGAATAATCCTTTTAATGTACTCTTGGATCTCACGTTGGTGAGAATTTTTGTGCCCATGTTCATCAGGCATATTGGTCTGTAATTCTCTCTTTTGGCGGGATCTTTTTTGGTTTTGGGATCAAGGTAGTGCTGGCAGAGAGAGAGAGAAAATCTTCAGCAGATCTCATGCTCAGTGCAGGGCTTGATCTCACGACCCCAAGATCATGACCTGAGCTGAAATCCATAGTCAGACACTTAACCTACTGAGCCACCCAGGTGTCCCTTTTATCATGTCTATTATTGCTTGCATATACATTGTACCCAGTTTCCAGGCCCAGTTTCTGGTTCAGTATAGTCCTAGAGCCAGCATTTAATGAGTGGATCAGTGTGTGCCAGGCACTATGTGAATAGCTTGACTTGCATTGCTTTGTGGAGCTCTACTGACTCCCTCTCAGATGCACTGTTACTACCTTCACTTTACAAATGAAACTTCAACGGAGAAGTTAATTATGGCCTATAAGATTCCATGACTAGTAAGTGGTAGAGCCAAAATTTAAATTCTGGAGGCTTTTATTCCAGAAGTTACCCTCATAAATATCACTACTATACTTCAGAATTTTAACATATGGGTCTGAATATCTGTTATTCGATTCTAATTTTAAACATGTAGCTTCTTCGTAGGTCACATTTATCCATTTCCCAATGTCTTGTTCTTCTCTAAGACAGTTAAAATCTTCTTCCAAATAAATCTGCTTTACTGTTTCAAAAATCATTTTGGTTCTCCAAATACATTTGTGTGTGTGTGTGTGTGTGTGTGTGCGTGCGCGCGCGTGTGTGTGTGTGTTTTAGGGAAAGGCAAACTCATTAAAAAACATTATGTTTGTCCTTTCCTATTATATAACTGAGATCATACATCTTCCCACCCACATGGTGAATATTTATTGGTGTGCTGGTGAATCTTTAACAAACAGCTCTCCAGGGGCAGGAGAGGGGAATGGAAAGCCTTGATACTGTTTGCTGATTTCTGGGGTGTAAATATTTCTGCCATGGCTAATGCAAGAGGTGGAGGTGCTCTTCCATGCAAGGAAGAGATGCTTAAGATTACTCTCAATAACCAAGTTATCAGAAATTGTAGCATTTTGCCCTCTAGCCTTTAAAATATCTATTCTTACTCACACATAAATCTCATCAATTGTCTAGGTGTGATTTCTGGCTAACTAAAATCATGGAAACCAACATTTGCAGAGTGATCTCTCTGTTCCCAGGACTATGCAAGTCAGTTAAGATAATTGCCATTGGTTGTATTTTGACATCAAAGAGTATGTTAAATAGAATTTCCAAACTTATGTTACTCTTCTCCAGTGACCACTGCATAACCCACCAGTCCTCAGGGGCACAGGTTGAAATATGGGGAAAGCAGTGTCTGGGGACATAGGCAAATTCTCGATTCTGTCCTGGGTCTAGCATGGCTTAAGGTTTGACCTTAGACAAGACACATAATCTCTACGGGATCTGGCATACATGGCTAAACGTGCTGACAACGTAGGAGAACTAAATGATAGACCAAATGTAAAACACCGGGTACATTACAGAAGATCGATAAATGTTAGCTACCGACCGTCGCTCCTTTCATGAATCATTTATATTTTCTGAATCCACATCACCTGCTTTCTCATTGCCTTCTTGCTCAGATGATCTCCACTTGTTCACTCAGAGCCTGCATGCTCTGTTTTCTGTTTGTAGCATAGGTCTCCCACTCTGAGTTGTGCATTCTCTGTATTTGTGTGATTTTGTTTTCATCCTCCAAGACTTCCTTTCGAAAATTCTTAGCTTTTTTTTTTCCTTTTTGTGTTACCCCTTTTTTTCTCAGGCTGTAACTTCCTTGGCCATGCTTTTCTCCTTTTACTGGGATGTGTGCTTCATCACCAGTGGGACTCTTAGTCTCAACTCTTTGCTTCTTCCTCCATTAATTTCTCACGATACCCTTCCCCATTTCGCCTCTGTGGATTTCAGACAAAGCTGTCTTTACTGATGTGTGTTCTGTTTGCTT
This sequence comes from Mustela putorius furo, assembly GCF_011764305.1. Classification (NCBI taxonomy): domain Eukaryota; kingdom Metazoa; phylum Chordata; class Mammalia; order Carnivora; family Mustelidae; genus Mustela; species Mustela putorius. The sequence goes on from NW_025421428.1 coordinate 557,919, forward strand.
CTCTAGACAAGAGTGGCTTTCGCGGTCTTCTTTATTTCTTGCATCTTGTATGTCCCTGCTCCTACCTCTCCTCACCAACTCCCAAGGGCTTCCACTGCCTCAACCTGAAATCCATTTTCTTTATTTTCCCTTTTCCTTCCCAAAGGACCTCCAAATCCCTCTTCCATCAGCCCATTATTTGTCTTTCCTTTTCATTTTCCCCTGAAACTCCTCTAGCTCGGTAGTCTTCCCTTTCATGATGCAAAGGATACAGGGCCAATTTGCATTGATATATCTGTTTTGCATCATAAAGGTAACACTCCTTTTGTGGGCTGAGTAGCTGGATTCTTGTCACTAACTTGAGGGGGGGTATGGTTCCTGTCTCAACACTGAAATCTCTTAAACAAATCCCAGCAGAGAATGACAGTTTATGTAGTGGAAGGAAACACGGACCCAGGCCTACTTTCAGATTCAACTTGTCACAACTGTGTCATCCTGAGCAAAGACTTCATCTCCTTAGTCTCCCCTCTCCTCATCGGTAACATAGGGAAGCAACACAGTATAGGGTCTGAAAATAAGGCTTTGTAGATTGACAGATCATTGCCCAATTACTGGTCTATCTCACTAGCAATGCCCTCCCTAGATTACCCACTTCTTCATGCCAGCAAGCAATTCTTTGAAAGTGAAAGGTATATATCTGTGAAACAGGTGAATCTCAGAAATGAGCAGAGGATTTAATACCATTCTGTGTGCAAAATACTTAACCCATTGCCTAGGGCATGGAAGCACTCATCACTGGGGTTTATTACTACTGGGATACTTCTACATCTCTTAAAAGTGACTTGGCTCCTCATGCGGGTTTGGCTTTACTCTTGCTCTTCCTGCAACCTGGAATATCCTTTAACTTCATCCCTGAAGTGTCCTCTGTGACAGGTTTTTTTTTTTTTTTTTTAAGATTTTATTTATTTGACAGACAGAGATCACAAGTAGGCAGAGAGAGGCAGAGAGAGATGTGGGGGAAGCAGGCTCCCCACCGAGCGGAGAGCCTGATGCGGGGCTCCATTCCAGGACCCTGAGATCATGACCTGAGCCGAAGGCAGAGGCTTTAACCCACTGAGCCACCCAGGTGCCCTTGTTTTTTTTTTTTTTTTTTTTTTACATCTTTGGCAAAGCGTTCTCCAGTTACCCCACTGCTCTAAACAGAACCAGTCATTCCGAACGGGTCTGCTCTCAGAGCACTTTGTCCATGCTCTGTTTGTAGCTCCAATCATGTTACTTTGTAGCTTACAGCTTACTCACAGGTTTACTTCCTACAGATTGTCCCAGATGATGAGCTTCTAGAGAACTAGACTATGTCTTATCTTTTTTCTCTTTCCCAGCAACAGATACAATGTCTAACAAATACAGGTACTCAATATATATGTGTTAATAATTGGAAGAAGAGACACAGACAAATGGTAGACATTCATTTTAAGTTTGTGATGAATAAAAAAATTAAGACAAAGACCCAGTTTCCCAGTTTCTAGAATAATGCCATAAGGCTGGGGCATATACATGAACCATGCAGGCATCCTGGCCCTGATATGTAGAACCAAATTAGATTTCGCCCAACAGGCTGATTGGCTGCTGAGGCCATGGGCTACTGATCTGGAACCTTTCCCATTTCTACAGGCCAAACATAGGCTTGTTCCTAAGTATGGAGTAGGTTGGAGCATGGGTGTAGGGTTAAATGGCTCCAACCCAGAAGATAAGATAAGAGTAAAATAGGGCAAGAAAACAAGCAAGTCACTAGAATAATCTGATTTACTTGGATCTCTCAAGTAGTAATTCTCAGACGACTTGGAGTTTTGATACCTTATGATCTTCATTTCTTTAAACTTGTAGTTATTTTCGTATACTTATGAAAATGGCACAGGAGAAAAAAACACTAAAGTATAATGGGATTTTTTTAAAAACAAAAGTGAACTAAAATTACCATGCCTCCTAATCCCCTATTCTTTGCAGACACTTCCGTGAATAAGATCAACATCTTTTGACTATAATGTGTCAGGCATTGACCACTGATTCATTACGTTTCTGCAAGCACGGTTTAATCTATGGAAGAGGACGGTTCAACTCTTCGCTTAACAAGCATTTATTGAACACAAAGTCTGATGTAGGCACCATGTGACAAATCAAGAATAATAAAAAGTGATGGCTTGGAAGACAGTCCTGAAAGAAAAGTCAAGAGCTTGGAATTCAAGTCTGTGACTCTACCCCTCATTAGCTCTGTAATGCAAGGTAAATCAGAAGGACTCCCCAAATATCAGTTTCTGCATCTCGGAAATAGGCAAGATATGGGCGGCCTTCTCTCCAACCCCTTCTCACAGAGTTGTAAAGATCAAGTAAACAAGTGTATTAAAGAGCTTTGAAAACTGAGAAGTCATAAAAAATAACAAAGAATGACATTCAGCAGTATTTTGTTTTGTTTTGTTTTCTTCCCCATCAAGTAACATCAGCTTCATTCTGAGGAACTTGGTTTTAAACCAAATGTGAGACTGTAAAATGAAAGCTGGTAAAATGAATCCTAAGACAATGCCCCAAGTTCTGACTCTGGTGCAAATTAGCTGTGTGATATGGTCAGTTTACCACCCTTGGCTGGGCCTTGGTGAGAACAGTTTGTAAAATGAGGGGGCCAGACCAGATGAGCTCTAAGGACCCTTCTAGCTCTAACAGTTTTCTTGTTTCCATGAAAATTGCTGCCATCTGCTTGAACTTGGTGGTAAGTTGTGTTTATAATTATGCTTACCTGGATAGGAAAGATGAGAGAACACGGCTGAATTCTTTAGGTCTAGGAACACAGCTGGTGAGTGGAAGATTCAAGAAGGCAGAGTTGTCCCAAGTCTAATGTCAGAGGAGGCCAGCATGACTTCTGGGGCCATAGACACATATGCCTTCATGGGTCTCTTTCTGAATTATAAATTAAAAAATTAAAAATAAATAAATAAATAGCATATTTTATGACTGTATTATTATAAGGATGAATATATCTCAGGATCAATTATATATGCTTTCTTTTGTTATAGAAAGAGTAAAAGTTTTAATAGTCTCAAAGAATTGTCATGGATCCTAGGCACTATTTCTATTGTGTTTAATGGCTATGTGGGCCTTGCTAGGTTCTCTTAAAAATGGTGGTACATTTTACTCAAAGAACATGTAGACAGCCAGCCACCTAAAGCTTGATTTCCTTCTAGAGTAGGGATTTTCAACTTTGGCACTTTTGACATTTGTACTGGATAATTCTCTGCAGAGAATTATGTTTCTGCAAGCATGGTTTAATCTGTGGAAGAGGACAGTTCAACTATACACTTAACAAGCATTTATTGAATGCAAAGTCTGATGTAGGCACCTGTGCATTGTAGGTTTTTTTTTTTTTTTTTTAAATGTTTGAGAGAGGGGGAGAAAGAGGAAGGGAGGGGGAAAGGGAGAGAGCATAAGCATGGGGAGCTTAGAGGGAGAAGCAGGCTCTTTGAGCAGGGAGCCAGGAACGGGGATCCTGGAATCATGACCTGAGCAGAAGACAGATGCTTAACTGACTGAGACACCAGGCGTCCCTGTAGGATGTTTAAGAGTAACCTGGCCTCTACCCATTAGATGTTAACAGCACACCTGCCACAGCTGTAACAACCAAAAATGTCCCCTGCCATTGCCAGGTGTCCCTTAGAGGTAAAATCATCCCTAGCTGAGAAGCACTATTGTAGAACATTCTCTCTAGATGATGTTCTACCTTCTGCTGATAGCTCATGATCGTCTTGAAAAATGGTTTCCCATATTACTCTTAGTGAAAGAGATAGTCCTTACAGGGATTTGTAAGACTCTCTCCGATCTTGCCCCCCATACCTTTCTGACATTCCTACTGCTCTTCTTGTCTTCCACGTGCTTCCTGCCTCACTGTTCTCGTTGCTGTGTCCTGGATCTGCCAGACACACCACCCTAGGGCCTTTGAAATAGTTCTACCCTCTGTGTGGAACATGCTTCCCCCAGATTATCCACTTAGTAAACTCTATATAAACTTCTTCACTTCTTTGTTTAAATATTACCTTCTCAATGAGGCCTATCCAAGCCACCATTTATAAATTCCAGCCCTATTCCTTGTCATTTCTCTTTCCCTTTTCTCTATCTCTCTCTCTGCCTCTATATATGCACATTTTTTCCCCCATAGCTTATCACCTTCTATCATACTGCAATTCAGTCTGGAACAACACAGACACCAGGGGCAGGAAGCCCCTGCACCATCGAAAATCCGTGTATAATTTTTTACTCCCTCAAAACTTAACTACTAATTGTCTACTGCTGACCAGAAGATTTACCAATACTATAAATGGTCAATTAGCACATATTTTGTATGTTATATGTATTATAGACTGTATTCTTGCAATAAAGTAAATTCTCACAAAAGAATATAAAGTGTTATTAAGAAAATGATAAAAAAAAAAAGGGGCGCCTGGGTGGCTCAGTGGGTTAAAGCCTCTGCCTTCGGTTCGGGTGATGATCCCAGAGTCCTGGGATTGAGCCCCGCATCAGGTTCTCTGCTCAGTGGCGAGCCTGCTCCCTCCTCTCTCTCTCTGCCCCTCTCTGCCTACTTGTGATCTCGGTCTATCATATAAATAAATAAAAATCTTTAAAAATAATTTTAAAAAAAGAAAATGATAAAAGAGAAAATACATTTATAGTACTGTACTGTATTTATTGTAAAAAAAAAAAACCCATGTAGTTCAAGAATCAACTGCATAAAATTTATGTTATTTATTTACTACATTTATCATTTATTTTCTTTGTCTCTGTACTGGAATATAAAATCTACAGAAAGAGAAATCTTTGTTTTGTCTATTTTGTTTATTCTACAAGTGCTACACAGTAGGTCTTTAATAAATTCACATTGGATTGCATTGAAAAAAAAATGAAGTAGACCTCTCTATCTTCGAAGAGAGCCACTAGGAATCCCCCTTCCTTCTTTGGACACCAGATCCACATCTCTGTGTCTCCCCTGCTGTGTGAGGACTGCTTCTCCAGGGGAGTTCTCCACCTCTTCCTCAAGCGCTCCCATGCCCCCCAGCCATGTCTCCATGTCTTTGTGCCCATCGGTTCCCCTTTAGTCTCTGGGACTCCGGAAGCAGCAGCAGAGGGGAAACCTGCCTGCTCAGGATTTTGAAACAGCTAATTCTTCACTTCTTATAGCTGGTCTATCCACAAAAAGGAATGATTCAAAAGAGACCTTGAAAAAAACTAAGACCTTGCCGTCCCTGTGGGCACAAACAATGACCAAGAGAACAGAGAAAGCCCTTTCAATCTTGGGTCAGGAATTATTTACCACTGGAGGTGCTGAATAGAAGGGCCAAGCCATGGGGTTATTACGGCCTCCTCTCAAAGCTGGCTGGGGAGAGAGAGCCAAGAAGTCACTGCAACCAGGGCCAGCATGTGGGGACGCCAGGAGCCCACGTTGTGCCGGAGAGACAGCCCTCACTGACCCAGTTTCAGAACAACACCGCCTGACACAGCACTGCAATCCACAACTTTAATAACTTGGTGACATACAAAGCAGTTTTGATGCAAAGTGGAGCTGACAGAGCAGCAGAGGGAAGGCTTTGCTTCTCACCGAGCTGCGTGGGGAATCCGTTCAAGGTGATTGCAACCTTCACAGCCTGGCCTACAGTCCGAGCCTGCTCTTGCAAACAAGTGAGACTGGTTTGTTTTCCAGGAGGACAAACACAGGGGTGGCTGACAGGGAGTGGAACCAACCTAGAAGGACTGGTTGTTACAGCCTGTCCCTTCTGCTGTGATTTATGTCCCCGATATACCTGCTCTTCATCATCCTTGCTTGCTCCTGCCTTAAACTCAGCCCGTATCACTGGGGCTGTTTTAACAGTTGCATAATATTAAATACTCAGAACGTATCCCCTCCATCTCTGGTTCACAGCCAATTTTGAATGATCTTCAAAAAGCACATCAGTGATCATGTAACTTTCCACATCAAACCTTTCCCAGGCTCCCCATTCCTGCAGAAAGAAAACTGTGAACACCAACAGTTCTCCACACTTAGTCTCTGAGCAACATTTTTAGCTGCTTCTCCTCAGTCCTGCCTATTTCTTCTCACTTCCTGCCACCACAGCCTCCATCGCCCCCGAATGTAGTTTTCTCATTGTAATTTATTGAATATACACCACACTTTCCATTCCTTAATGTCCCGAAGTATGTGATTATTCCATGTGCCCTTAAATGCTCCCTGTGCTAGGAGACTCACTACGTCACATGATAGCCATTTCTGATACTGAACAGCTTTAAAACTCTGTAAGCCTTTTCCTATGAATCACAAACTGTGCTCTACAACTCTCATTTGTTGTCCCTGTGCCTACTTTCTGGAGTCCCAGAGAATATGTTCTGCCTCAGAACTCCTTTCTGAGAAGTGATACTCAGTGAAACTTATCTTTTGAGCTTCCTATCTCATTCCTTTACCCATTTTTCACAAACTAAGGTTCTAACCATCCCAACTCCCTTCACTGTCACCTTTCTGCACCTTCCTTATACATCCCAGATTCCTCTTAGAATCAAAAAGAGGGAAGTTGTACACGGTGTATTTAAAGATAACAGTAACAATTAGTAGCAATAATAATAATTAGCAACTATCCTTGGCATATGGGAATGGATGTATTGACTTAAGTTGTGCAATTTCAATTATTTATTCTAGTATCCATTCATTCATTCTCTCTCTATTTATTTCTGTTGAGTAATGAAGGGCCACAGAGTAAAACACAGTCCCTGTCTCACAGCATTTCGTGGACTGGAGGGTAAGGGAAGAGGCTGATAACTGTGTAAGCAGCACTTACATTCAGGGTAACTATACCTATGGTGTGGGTTATGCTAGCACTGAAGAGGGACCCTTGACCCAGTATGGGGATACTGAGGGAGGCAAAGGGACTGAGAAAAGCACTACAGAGAAATCGTTGTCCATACTGAGACAAGGGAGGTAATAGGTCGTACCGTCAAATGGAAGGAGTGAGCAAGGACATTTGCAGGTGGTGTGAACAGCCAAGGCAAAGGCACCGAGATAAGAGGGCATGGAGTATTCAGTGACCTTGAAGGGTCTTGCGATACCTTAACAGGGTAGTGTATATTAAGAGGTTGATTCCCCTGTTCAGACTGCAGTTCAAATGCAGTTCCAGAAAAGAGAGATTACTGGGGCTTGAAATTGTCAGGACAATCTCCCTGGAGGTGAAGGGTCCTGAGGTGGGCCCAGAAGGAACAGCACATTATGGATGGCCGAGAGGAGGGGAGATGGATATCTATATGCAAATATGCCCGTACATATACATCTGCTTCATATGCATTTAAACCTTAAATTGACTTTCACTTGCCTTCCACTTTGGTTTCCATGGTAACCCTGGCCACTTACATTTCTTTTAACCTCCTTTTCTTTGTTTCAGGATGAGGCGAGATGCGTGAGGGTTAACCAGTCAGGGGAAGACAGGAGATTTTAAAGCAATTATTTGAATTTTTTTTTTTTAAAGAAAACCGCCAACTTTGCAATTTAATGCAAACTGTGTCTGGTATATTTGCCCTGAAGGATGCTGCAGGGAGAAACAGGAGCCAGAATCCTTCTCGTCCCCTCCTCCCTGACTTCTATTATTACCGTGCACTTACTGCTAATACAGCATCTAAACTTGCAATCTTGGTAACTATGGCAATAAAATGGGTGAGATTCCCTTCCATTATAGCTTGAATTGTTAGGGTTTTGCCAAGAGCACGTGCATTTGCACAAGAGGAGGGGGGCGACGCACTCTAGGGAAAATAGTTCTTCCCACTCTCTGTAGGGAGTTGGACACTGTTGTCTATCAGTCTGCATTTACATGAAGAATCATCACCATGCCTGTGTCAGAGGACGCAGGCACCAAACCTGTGGGTTATAGTGCACTTCCAGACCACACGGAACTCCCTTGTGCATGGCCTGGAGAGCCAGGGCCCCAGCATGGAGCTTGGAAGAGATGGCTAGCAAAATCCAAGAAAGATTTAATCCAGGGGCCAGCAAACTTTCTCTATAAAGGGCCAGACAATAAGCATTTCAGGCTCTGTGGGTCATACTGCCTTGGTTACAACTACTGAACTCTGCCTTGACAGACCAAAGCAGCTACTGACAAAATATGAATAAACAGATAAATTTATTTGTGGACACTGAAATCTGAATTTTACTTTTCACAGGTTGTGAAGTACTATTATTCATTTGATCCCCCCCCCCATTTAAAAATACAAATCAAACAGGAACACACCTGAAAGAACATGGGCTGGGACCTTTTGTTGCAACGGGAGCCATCTCATTGCCGTAATCCAAAATTCACCAAAATTCATTGGGATTGGTCTTACACACCCCAGCTCCCCAGCCTCCTGATGTCTCCTGATGGTCCTAATCTCTGGTTTGCCTTCTGCCTAGACATGAAATGAGGGATACACATTGACTGTCTCCAGGCCCTGGCTGAGCCCTGGGAAGATCCCCCAGCATTCTGAGCAGACTCCATCTACCTTTTACAGCCTCTGCTTCCTTCTTTGCTGGCCCATGTCAGTGCTGACAGATCAGCTCCATAGCCCACAGACTTCCTTCCTTGGCCAGCTATTCTCAACTCCCCCAACTTCATCCCCTTCTGGTCCTCTGAGCGGGGGTTCTGGGAACGTGAGATGCTCAGGAGGGAGAGGAGAATACTTCAGCGCTCCTAGGAGAGGATCACTGGCTTCTCATCTCCCAGACAATCCTGGAGGGAAAAACTAGGAACAGCGAGTGGCATTTATAAAGTGGCCAATTTCTCTCTTACAGGTGTTATTCTAGGCTGCTAAATACACCTAAATACACAGGCAGCTGTGATACGGTAGAGAGAAAGAGAGAGAGCTGAGCTGGAGAGGTCTAGGGTTCTGGATTCAGGGTTTAAACTCTTTAGTTGTGATAGTCTGATCCCCTCTCCCAGCTGGAACAAAGGGGCTTTCTGCCAGTGCGGAATGTAAAGTTCAACAACAACTGGCCCAGATTCTCTGGGCAGGTGGTGTGACCTTGGGAAAACCAGGTCGCATTCTCTGGGCCTTCCTTATCTTCCCATCTGGGCCATGTGAGTAGCAATCCTGTCCAGCAACAGACCACCGATTATAGCCCTTTCTGCCCTGCTCCCAAGGAACAGGCACATCTGTGTTTTGGATCCATTACTTTGCAAACTTGTAAGGGATAGTCTTCCTTCCCTGTCAGTCCCGAGGAAATTACTGCAGCTCTTTCTTTGGAAAGAACATTAGCCAGGCCCTGTGCTAAGCAAACGCATTCAGCTTCTCCCTATCTGATTTCTCTTTTTCTCATTTGTCAGCAAAGGGGAAACTTCCCAGCTATTAATCAAACTCCTGGCTGTGGATAGCTCTAATTGCAGAAACCACTGCTGGATGAGGTATGCTCAACTTTTCCAGAGAAAGCCAGCTGCCTATTGCAGAAGAGAAACAATTAATTACCTGCTCCTCCTGTCCCCAACAGAGATGCAGATGAAGGAACAATATTGCTGCTGGCACCAAACCCTCCCTTCCCAAGGTGGAGGAAAGCTAATGCAAACTCAGACAGCATTCATAAAAGTGGAATGCCCCAATAGAAGTTTAGCGATAAGGCTCTGGTGGGACCAAAGTTTTGCGTCTCTCTGGCATCTTTACTTGAAGATGGATACAGACAAGCTCTGGATCTTATTGAAGAGAGGGATTGGGAATACTGCCATGCCTGAAAATCATATTCTCTGAGGAAGGATAGAGTGTGTCAGAAATATTGAGTTCAGAGAAGAAAAAAATTAAGATAGGGGTAAGGGAGGGCTGTAACTTAAAAAAATAGCCAAGAAAAGAGAGATCAAACTGAATTTGTATATTCTAGTATTCTATTATACAGACTATTATTGTAATTCTAGTATACAGACTAGAATTGTGGGCTACATTTACAGTTTCATGTAAGAAGAAATCCTTGGGACTTGGGACAGTGTGCTTCTGAAAAGAGCTGGTCCCAAAGGTATTCAGCTCTTGTCTCTGTACTGTAAAGTTTTTTTTTTTTAAAGATTTATTTATTTATTTGACAGACATCACAAGTAGGCAGAGAGGCATGCAAAGAGAGAGGAGGAAGCAGGCTCCCTGCTGAGCAGAGACCCCCCCCACCTTCCCCCCCATGTAGGGCTCAATCCCAGAACCTTGAAATCATGACCTAAGCAGACGGCAGAGGCTTTAACCCACTGAGCCAGCCAGGCGCCCCCTGCACTGTTGGTTTTTAAAAACCATTAAGGATGTTGTAACACCATTTTTGTATTGGATAGGAGAATTTATGTAATCATCTTAGATAGGTAACCCACCTCCTTTGGATCTTACTACATAATATTTTTGCTTTCCAACCAAGCTTTCAGCATTACTGGACAATACAGAAGGAATGAGTGTGTGTGTGTTGGGGGTGGGGGATGGTGGCGGGGGGCGGGGGTAGGGGAACTGAGCCCAAGATCACAGTCTGTTTGCAGTGGACGACTGTGGGAGCTAATGTTGGAATTTTTTTTTTTTTTTTAATCTTCAATTGCCACACGAAGATGGTGGATATGATGTTCCTTTGAAAGCTTATGCCAAGAACTATGTTTTTCTCTGCATCCCCAACAACTAGCAGGTGCCAGCACGGAGAAACTGTTTAAGACACATTTGAAAACCTTTTGACTGAGTCAGATTTAAACTTGCACTTCTGCTATGAGTCCCTGGAGGCAACCTTATACAGTTATGAAAAGAATGGATCTGGCTTACATTGACCTGGGTCTAAAGCTTAGTTATTTGTTGACTAGGTAGGTGAACTTGGGCAGGTAGCAGAAACGCTCAGGGCCTCAGTTTCCACATCTGCGAAACAGAAATGTATTCATACACTGGGTGTCTGCATCAAGGTACCCATCTCTTTAACGTGTTGAATTGGAATCCAACCTCAGTCAGTGCCTCCCTTTTTCTTTATTTCATTAGTACATTTATTCCTTAATTATTTCCTTGCAGATAGAACGGCCTGTTGAAAACCTCAGCGTTGTGTTTGAATTCAGGCCTTTGCACCACAGGCTGTGTCAACCTGCGTAAAGTGCCTCCACTCTCCAAGCTTTGGTTTCCAGCCCGTGATGGAAGCAAAGTAAAACCTATGTTTGAAGATTCATCAGTGATATTGGGGAAGTGCCTAACAAGGGAGTCCTGTTTGGGGATGGATAATTTTCACATTGACTTGCCCATCTGCAAAACTACCAAAGAGGAAATGTGCGGTTTACTCTCCCAAGGCCCTACAGTCTCTCCGTGGTTTTCCCTCTTAATTCCCCTTGATGGGGTTTACCTCAGTTACTGGTAAGCCAGAGGCTTCCACCTTTCCTGGTCTCTCCCACTGTAGGCGGAGTGCGGTGGGTCAGGTAAGGGGATGCGTGATGGCGCGAGTCAGCCCTTCCTGCCTTCAGCGTTTGCTTTTCAATTGCTTGAGCTGTTTTCTTTCAATTGCCACACCCTCCCCTCTTTTATTTCTTTTCTTGAAGTATTTTTCAGGGTGTTTGGGGGTTTTAACATTATTTTTTAAACTCTCGCTGTTCTTTCTTCTCTTGCGTCTATCAGGCTTTCTCAACAGCTTCCAATGGAAAACTTTGAAGTAAGTGAACTTAAAAGAACTGAAAACTCAGCGCGATGCCCCGGAGTCCCGTGGGCCGCCTTGCCGCAGTAACCACTCTTGGCGGAGCTCATTAGAGCGGGGCTGCGGGCCCCGGCGCCGCGCGGGCGGGCCTCGCCGGGGAGTGCGCCTCCGCCGGCTGCGCGGAGCTGCACGGGGCCGCGCGGGGGCCGGGGGACTGCGCGCGGCGGGGTCGGGGCCGCCCGCGGGCCCCCGCTGGCGCCGAGCCCACTGTGCAGACGGCGCCACGCGCAAATTACATCTGAGCCGCCTTTCAAGCCGCCGGCTGCTTTCAAAACGGGCCTTTGAAAGGCTGGGCTCCCCCGGCTCCGCGCTGGAGCACGGAGCCTGGCTTTTCAGGGAGGCCGGGCTGGCGCGCACGTGCCTGCCTCTGCGGCCTTCGCGCGCTTTTAGAGCAAGCATAAAAGGAAGAAGACTGTCTGGTGGGTGTTCTTCTGCACGCTAACATCCCTTTATTTACGGAGGAAACGGCCGGCTCCTGGAGTTCTCACTGGCCGTTGAGGGATGAATGGGCTGTTTGAAGTGAGAGCATTGGAAGTTTTTCTTTGGGATATATATAACTCTCTCTCTCAAAACTCAGTGATACCGTTTTACCTAGGGACCCGATCGGGGAAGGAAAGAACATACAGATACATGTAGAGTTCAAACCCTGTTTGAGGTTTGGAAACCCAATTTCTATGACAGAGGAAGGGCTGCTGCATTCAACCCCCCTTCTCCTGCTTTACCCCAGTCCTTTAGGTCCCTGGATGAAGGAGCCTTCTCTCCATGAGATGGCGATGGTGGAGGGGGTAGGAAATACAGAGATGGGAAGGACAGATTGGATGTGAATTTTCTGCATCACGTAAGGCTGAGAAAGTGCCTGACCCACAGCAGCCACCCAGCCTTCCCCCCCAACTCCAGAAGGTGGCCCTTTGCCTCTACACTTGTGCTTCCACTCACTCCTGGATAAATATGTCCGTTGTTCCTTGCCCAGAGGCTGAGTTTTTAACGGTGCCCAGGTCACCAGTGCTTTCCTTTGCACCAGTTCTTATTGTGCTGCCTTTGGTATAAATGCCTTAAAATCCTTGTAAGACTTTTAGAACCCCAACTCACTGCAAGTAGCCCCAGTCCATATGGCATGCAATTCTTGGTTTTAGGAGCATTGCTCCACCTCTAGGATGCCCAAAGCCATCAAACAGGTCATACTGGGATAGAAAGAAAATGTAAGCGCTCTTCTCCAGGACACTCACTCCTCTATTTGGAAGGACACTTGTTTATCCAGCGTTTTGATGGAGAGTTTGTCAGGGAGTCCCGGTATGAGCCCGGAAGGGCATATTGAAACAGACTTTCCCAGAAAAGAAATATAGATTCAAGGCAACAGTCCTTGAGGGCAGTCTTGTTATCCCCCTCATACACAAAGGTAAGATTTAAAGATGCCTGTGGATTCCCAAGGCAACACAGAGAGTGGTGAACCCAGAAAAGAATAAAGATAGGTTTCCTGACTCTAAGCAGGTGTTCTGTCCACACATGGTGACGTGACTCGAAGCAGGTGTTCTGTCCACACATGGTGACTTGCCTTCCTCCTTGTCCCCACCCTTCTTCCTCTTTCTTCTTGATGAACACGGCATGTCTTAATTCCCTACCTCAAACTTTTTGTGCCCTGAAGCCTTATCAGGCTATGACAAGCAGTCCTGGGCAGACAGCCCACTCAGTACCCTGTGAATAGTCCTTTACATTCTCACACACAGCCCATGTTGTGTACCCAAACCTTATTCCCTTTAGTAGGAGGAAACTGTTAATTATAGAGGCTGGCTCACGGACTGTGTGTTCCAAAAAGACCCAGAGCATGTCTTTGTGTCGCTCCCAGCCCAGCAGAGAAAAGCTAAATTGTGTTTGAAAGCCTTACAAGGGGAACGTTAATTGAGGCATAAAAGCGCGTGTCTTTGATCTTCCCAGGACCTGTGGTTCTCCCATTATCTGAGTCCTGTTCTGATGACATAGGTTGGAGCGAAGCCTGCAGTGAGGCTGGAGCCAAAGGCACCAAGCGGACTGTCACAGCGGCTCCCTCTCCCTTCTTTCCACCACCATGAAGGCTCGGCCTGTGTGTACGTGTGAGTTACTTACATCTGCAGCAGCCTCACCCCGATCTCTGTGGCCATCTCCCTGCTCCACAACACAGGCCTGTGTTCTCAGCTTTCAAGTTATTTCTGTGAACATTTCTGCACTTCCCTTCTGGAGCTCCCCGACCCCAGAATAATTTCTGCCATCTGTCCTGACTCTCAGTCTCAATGATGTGACTCATGGATTTCACAGCTGCATTTCAGGGTTTTGTAGGATACCGTGTGCATTCATTCATTCATTCATTCACTCACTCACTTAATTTCTTCTTCACTTACTCATCCATAAAGTTCTTCAGGCATTCACTTACATTTTGGTCCTGTTTCCAATCTTTTGCTGATTGAACCAAAGAAGACTGCATGCATTATAAGACAACTAGAGTCCCTGTAGGAGTATAAGGATTCCTGCATACACATACCTGTTTGAGTTCATGAAAATGGCTGGAGGGAGCTCATGCAGTGGCTTAAAATCTGGGTAACACTGCATTTCCCAGAGAAGTGTTCCTCCAGGGTTGTTTGAAGGTCTAAGGCTCTATTGAGCCTTTAATGAGCAAGTCAGCTTAATGTAATATGAAAGTAGTTTGTTTGGAGCCTGAAAGAAAGACCACAGTTCCCCAGTTCAAATATCAGCATTGCCACTTAGCAGTGATAGGACTCTGGGCTAGATGCTAAAACTGCTCTGAGCCTCCCTGTCTTCAGTTTTTAAAGAGGGGTACTGATGTCTGCCTGGGAAAAGAGAAAATCCAAGTACATACTTATCGGATCCTGACACACCATGGTTGTGTTCCGTGGTATTACTGCTCACTTATAAAGGTGGGTTTGGACCAGCCAGAGAGCATTCCTGATGTGTCCTCTGGGGACTCCCGGACATTCTGATGGTCTCATAAGATACAAGCTGAAAAAAAATGGGCCTTCCTTGAGGAAGCTGCCAGCATCAAATGAGACTGCTGATGTTTTAGACTTTCCTTTCTTCACTTCCTGTGTGAGGACTGGAAGGCCATGTGTGCGGGACAGCGGTAGGGACATGTGGAAGGGCTAGGGGAAGAGGTGAAAAGTGTCCACAATGGTAGCAACACATGGTCAGCTCAGTAATGTCTGAACTTTCCTGCCTCCATCTAGGAAAGCATTCCTTGATGAAAACACCCATTCATTCTTCTATTTGCAACATATTTTTGTTTGATATGCTAAGTTCTGGACAGATTTCTGAAGACCCCAGCCCTAAGAAGCCCCCTTATTGCCACTACACTTCTAAGGTAGTTTTCATACTATTATCTTTTTTTCTCTCTCTCTCTCTCTTTACTTGCAGCAGCTTTGCTCTATTCAGAAGACATCTTGCTAGGAGATCCCCTATGTAAAACGAATAGAGGGTCTGTTGCCATTGAACTCAGGCTCAGGTTTATGGAGCCTGCCCATTCAGTGTCCCCAGATCCTGTCCTCCCATTCTAAGTAGACTTGCAGGGATTCTGGAGGACCCCTTTAGTTTAGGAACTGAAAAATCAAGAACTCAGATGTGGTTGCAGCAATGTGCTATCCTGTTTCATCAGAAGGATGAAATTACAACCATGTGCACCACCATGCTCCAAACCCAGGATTGGTACATTTATCAATCACACAAACAGGTCAGTCTGGATGAAAAGAGTGGGATACAGTGCAGGGATATGGGATGGCGGTGGCAGAGGGAAGGCATGGCGCAGGATGTGTTCACAGTTCTTATATCATGGTGTTATCAGACCAGCCTGGGATGTTAACTAAGTAACCTCACCACCAGCAATGCACCCATTTTGTGTACTAGGAAGCTGAAGCTCAGAAAAGTCACTTGCTGAGAAGTAGCCAGGCTGAGATTTGAATTCAGGTCTCCTGATTTCCTTTCCCATAGGGACTGCAGGGCTTCCCACATCCCTACCCCACCTCGAGTGAGGTATCAGCTGCCCCTTTTGCATCAAGTGTGGGGAAGGACACGTACCCCCAAGAATGTACTGCATGCCCATCCAAAGGGCCACTTTCCTTTCCCTTTCTGCTCATTATCCCTTTATCTTCATCAGTGGCTGACAGATCTGTGTGTGTTTCAGGAAGATAAATGTCCCCTCAGATCTCCTGACAGAGATGTCTTCTCTTGGGAGAAAAGCTTACAGTATCCCTCCTAGATGCCTAGAGGGAGGATCCAGAGGTTGCACCCTCCCCCTCCCTCAGTCTTCAAGTGTCAGGCTAAAGTAGGCAAAGCCAACAGTGGCTGAGGGAAGAGCTTCCAGAGTCAGGAACGGCACCTTCCTGGCCACCTCAGCCAGACTCAGAGTCAGGTGAGTGGGGGACGGAGAGGGATTCAAGATCTGAGGCCAATTTCCTTCTCTCTACTTTGAAACTTGCCTTTCACAGTGCGAAAAGAGGCTGTACCAAGATTTGAGGACAATTATGATTTCCCCGTGATCAACAAGGTCAGTTGGTCCCTCCCTGTGTGTGTAAACATACACAGTGTGGAATGGGGCTTCTTATTTGGGCTTGGAAGTACATGGAAACCCCAAAGAGAAGGAGCCACCGATGATGGAATTGCTCCTTGTCATTTGAGCAGCTCTTTGCTGTCTAAAAAGAGGAGGAAGAAAATCTTTCTTGGGCATTATCTTATTTGATCCTCACCATGATCCTCTCAGACAGGACAGGAGATAATCACTCCATTTTACAGAGGGGCAAACTGAGGCTCAAAATGGCCACAAGACTTGTCTAAAAGCAAAATGGTGGAGCCAACATTTGCCTCCAATTCTTCTGGCTTGAACACAGGAATATGACTATACTCATCAAGGTTTAGTTTTTAAGAGTATTTATCTCCACAGTGATGCTACCGAGTGTGCCAGAGATGGTGTTTTGAGGTCAAGTTGCTTACGTGTTATTTCAGTGAAATTATAATCTGACACTCTTGTAGCGTTTTGGAAAGAATAGAAGAGTGTTCCTTTTCAAATTAACAACCTTATTTCCAGTGCTTGGTGTCAGTTTAATAAAGAAAAACACAGAAAAACGATACATGTTTTGGAAAAGACCATGGCCACGTTTACACAGAGCAAATTTTAAAATTCTCAGGGATGCTAGAAGAGAGCAAAATTCTCTGGGGCACTAGTTTCTTATATGACAATCTTCTGATTAAGGGAAGGATTTCGGTGTATTAATGGGTGGGATGGGAATGGAGGAAGGATGCATGAGTAGAGGACAAGGGTGGAAGACAGTGAGGAATGGTGCTCACCAAGCTAGGCTGCCATTGTCCTTAATACTTTTTAGGAGTGTATTCCGTTAGCATGATGGAGCTTGAGTTCTGGAAGAGTACAAGGCCCTTAGCCTTTCTCCTGCCCTGTCCCACCTCTATGCATCAACACCAGATTAGTCTCCAAGTGTGCTCTGGGCAAGCATTAATGTCCTGCTTGGACACTCTCATTGCCCCCCTGCCCCCATGCCTACTGGATAAAGTCAAAGCCTCCTAGCCAAGTATTTCAAGCACTTAACATCTTGGCCCTAATCAACATTTCCAACTTTATCTCCTAGAATTACCATTCTCCATGAGAAGCTGCTTCGTCTATTTCCTCTGCCCTTTACTTCTTCATCCCTTTATCTACCCAGCCATTCCTTTCTCCAGATTACCAAATCCTAGTCTGCTCTGCTTGTGCCTCCTGTCTCCAAACACCTGGGACTACTGGCGGCCCACACATAGCCTCAATCTTAACCTCAACCCATTTGATGGATCACAAGGCACAAAGATGTAAAACAGAGACTAAGTCAATAGGCACCTTACTAGGTTATATACTTGTTCCCTTAGGTACGGGGCTCCTACATTTTCCTAAGTGGAGGGAGAGGCCAACCTTGGGCTCCAGATATCATCTCTGGATCCCTGTCCAAATTAACTGCACAGCTTGACAATACTGCAGGACTGATTTTTGCTTAGTGTCTTATGTTCTGCCTCCTCTTTTCATGGGACTAGACTCTTTTTCTGAAACACCAGGCTGCTGACTGGTTGGCAACAACTGCCTGCTAGGTCTTCCAATGTTGACTGCTCTTTGAACCCTCTCATAGCTAAGCAGGACACTCTAACTCTGCACACTACCTCTCTTTAAGGTTCATCATTCATGCTTTCTCATCACTTGCTGGCTACTAACTCTCTGGATTCAGAATGCAACCTGCTGGATTGGCATTTTGCTCACTTATCAATTAGCTCAAATGCTGTCTCTTCCAAGAAGCCTTCTGTGACCTCTGCAGTTTCAGATGCTTCTTCCTCCAAGGTACCTCCTTGGCAGGACTACCTTCTTGAAATATGGTTATAGGTGGTGGTGAAGTGGTCAATACTTGCAGAGTCCTAAATGTAGAGTCAATACCCATAGTATAAATATTCCCACTATGGATAATTTCAAACCACTACCCTCATTGGAACCAATGTGCATAATGGATCCTTGCCAGCCAGCGTGAACTGGCCCCAGCACACTCTGGTGATGTGTGTCCTGTTGCCATCTTTTGTTCTTTCCCTACTTCTGTTACAGCCACTGAACTTCTCAGATTCTTGAACATGATATGCTCTCCCATACTGCCAGACATTTGCGAATGTTATTCCTCTACAAGTCGCATTCTCTTGGTCCAGTGCCCCCAAGTCCTTATCCTGTATCTGCCTAACTTGTTTTTAAGGCTATCTTCCCACTAGCCTGAGGGTTCTCGGAGGGAGGTATCATGGTTATTTAGTTCCCCCATCATATCTCTGGCCCCTAGCTCTGTGACTGGCACATAGTAAACTCTCATAGCATGCCTGTTGACTATACTATTTTCTTTTACTGGATGATAAATTTTTATCAGCATATTTCCTCTGAAGAATTGGTATGCTTTTCCTTTATAATATTAGACATCAAGTGAACAATTGTGTTTTCTTTTTGTTTCAACCTACAAGAGGCTCAGGTTGATTTTGTTGCTTAAATTTAATAACCTTTATATGCTAGACACTGCATATCTAGGTTTCAGTATTGTTTTACACTGGTCTGGTCCTTTTATTTTGCTTCTGTGTGTCATTTTCAATTTCATTGCACTTATTTTTGGAAGGTGCTTCAAATTTGCTGGGTTACAAAGTAGGATAGAGAGAGACATAATTCCTAATTGTAGTTTGGTTATTTGATCATTGAGCAAACACCTTTGCTCTGCCCTAAAGCGAGACCTCACGCCGGGCCTGGCAATGGGAGGGAGTAGAGTGAAAGGACTGGGACTTGGGCTTGAACCATAGATATCCGTGTTACAGTCCCAGTCGGTCACCAGTTTGCTACATGACACTAGGCAAATTCATTGGCCTCTCTGATTTATCTGTTCCCTGGATGCAATAATGTATTCCTCAGAGTACTTCTGGAGATTAAATTAAATAATGTGTGTAAAGTGCTTAGTCCAGTTCCTAGCACTTGGTGAGCACTCCACAAATGACAAGTATAATTACAAATACTGCTATTGAGAAAGATCCGAGTTGTGGCAAAATCATAGCAGAGGTTTGGTAAAGGCCAGCCTATTTGCTGCAGCCTCTTCTATCTTCCCCCATCTGATGCTACCCTTGCCAACCTGTCTCGGAACATGGCAAAAAATACCAGTGTTTAGTCTCTGATTTGCTAAGAGTGCATCACTTATTCCCCCAGGGACAGTTCCTGTTTTAAATCCCCCTACTTTCATTTGCCGGGAGAGAAACTTTAATTCAGCACACGGAAGAAAATGCAATTTGGTGCATTTCATCAATTTATTGCCACCTCAATTTGCTCAATTTGTGCAGAGCAGGAGAGGTAAAGGCATGGAAAGCAAGCTATAGAATGTTTAAGATTCTACAGGATCCAGACACAGGCTTACTCAAGTTGGCTGATTTCAGCGGCAACATGTGCACATCTATTCTCCCTCACACAGACTGGCCCATGCGGCTCCCACTTATCCACTTGGAGCAGTATGTCAGCCTCTTAGGGGTCCCAGGAGATGATGCAAAGTCAACCCATGCTGTGGCTTTCCCAACCAAGGATGTTGGGTGAACTCTTACAAAGTTCATGTGGTCACCTCAGACTTCCCTGTGAGTTTTCTGTGTGTTTATTCTCAGTATCATTCATCGAAGATGAACTGAGGACCTGATCTGTACATGATGCCTTCACAGACAACGTCTCACTCATAAGCGATGTACATCCGTTTTCTATCCAAATGCACTGATTTTCCTACAGTATCTTAAAATGCCTGGACTCCCCACACTAACCTGCCCTTGTTGGTTTCCTCCCCCTAGCTTGAAATGACTCCCATCCCCCTCCAAGAACAATATCAAGAGTTGTCATTTTAGTTCCAGTTAAGCTAACAATGAGGTACAAGCATTTTTGTTTTCATTCTTCCATCGATTCTTTCACTGGGCAAAATATGTGATGCTGGACATAAAAAATTTAAAAAATAAGTATGAACATTCTTTTTTTAATACAAAGAAATTGAATTTTATAGAAGCTCTGCAATCTGCCCAACACTTATCAGTTATGATGGCAAAACTGGAATTAGAGACCATGTCTATATGTTTTTAAATTCATGCTTTTCTTGCTATGCTACCTTACTCACTGCAGAGCTATCCTATATACATATATATATATATACATATGATAGATATATATAGATATATATCTATATAGATATATATAGATTGACATCCTTAGATAGATAGATATCTATCTATCATATATATAGATGATATATAGATACATCATCTACTGCTGTGACAATCATTTGACTTAGAGGATCTTTGTGAGCTGTCAGAGCCCTGACACAGAGAGTTCACAAACAGGGCCTGCAGTTTTGGGATATGTTGGGGGCATGAATGGAACATGACCCTCTGGCGGCGGGAGGAGACCTAGCATGAGAAATGGATGGCCTGGAGTCAGATTCTGTGTCAAGTGCAGAAGCCAGGGCCAGACAGCTAGGGCTAGGTACCAGACTCTGTGGAACTTCCCAATGCCCGGCTAAACCTTATTAAGGAGGAAATGGACACAAATAAGGGAGAGTGCTTGGAAGTTCTGGAAGAATCTATGTGGATAGTGTCCCATAGTCAAAGAAGCTCTTTGATGTTCTGTGATCTGTCTCCTAACTTCTCCGCTCCCACACCTGTCTTTCAGTTCTTTGTGACTTTGCAAGGTGCTGTGCTCTTGAACCTGTATCTACCAATATTGAGATGGCTGGACTGGTCTCTTGAGCTGGGCAAGGTCATTCAAGTTATCGTGGAATCAAACATGACTGTATGGGCACCATAACCGCCTCTATCACCATCATCCTGTGTGACTTTGGGCAAGTTACTCTATTGTCTCATCCCTGAATTTCACTTTCCTCATTTTAAAACGTGTATATTTGAATATATAATGTTTGAAGGGAACACAAGTGACTGCTAACAGCAGTTGACTCTGGGGAAAATACCTTGAGGACCTGGGGGAATAGAGAATCCCTTCCCTGGTTATTGCATTTTAGTATTTTCTCATATTTGTGTATTAACTCCCTGTGTGTGTATGTATGTGTGTATTTGTGTATGTATTTGCATGTGTATGTATATATGTATATATAACATACTCTATATGTACATAGTGTGTGTATACATATACAATTTTATCAAATCATAATCCCCATGTATTATGTTCCAAATACTTAGTATAGTATGTTCACTTGTCAAAGTCAACAGTGGCTCTTGAGAGAAAAGATGGAGTCTTGCTCATCGACATTTCTTTGGAGACCTACACAGGATCTGGCATATAAGTGTTAGATATTTATCTGAATTACTTTTACAAGTATGTCTATCTGCAGAATAAAATGTTAGGCTAGACAAGAATCTTCTGAGGTGGGCCTCCACAGCTTAAGAATCTGTATATTACACATGTATCATAAGGGGCTTGACATCCTTAGGCAAAATTATATATATAATGTGTATATGCATATACACATTATATATATAATTATGTATCTCTGACCATCCTGCTCCTTAGTGTAAAGTGTCAGGGGGACACAGGCTGGGTGGTCAGAGCCAACATTGGGAACCAGCAGCAGTAACGGCCAATTAAGATCCTGGGTAGAGACTTTCTTCTAGGTCTCCTGACACTGGCTATGGATCAGGGCTTTTAGATGTCTGTAGCCAAAGATCACGAAAAACTGGGGGAAGCGGTGGCACCTTGTCCCCAAAGAAGGCATGCCATAAGGGTGCAGGGCGTAGATTTCAGGGAAGTTCTTCTATACAGAGCCTTCCCTTCAGGCACAGTGTGGGAGTTAGCGTTGTGGGGGGTGACTTCCTCCTGAGTGCCAGGCTGTCAGCTTCCAGGCCTTTTTCTTGTGACATCTGCTCTAGCAGCCAGGAGCTGGGTCACAAGCTTCCTTCCTCTGCTCTACTGCATGGTGCAGTCCGGAGGCAATGAGGAAGAAGAACGAGGGAGGGAGAATGTTGTGTACACAGAGTTTAAGTGATGTCTTCAGGGCTTGGGAAAATGTAATTCTGTTGGAGCAGTTTGCTGGCAGTTTTGCAACTCGTCCCCCTGAATTAGGGACCGAATGAAGTCATTAGGACCTAATCAAAGGCAGCTAATCAGGAGTCAGTGGGAGATCTACCAATTAATCGCGGCTGGAACCCAACGAGCTGAAGTACCCAAGACTGGATGGAGAAAAGTAATGAAATTAGATATCAGTGCCACGCAATGTCGTACGACTTCAAGAAGCAGTTACGGGCTGCTCAGCCCTTCCTGCCGTACGAGAAACAGAGACCCGGTGCCAAAGCATGGATGGGGTGGAAAGTGATCCGGAGCTCGCCTTGAGATTTTCAGAGGTCGAAATGTGTGTAAACAAGCAGCAGGAGGACATGAAAAAGATGGGCATGGATTCTTGTCGATGTGATAACACGGTTATATGGTATGATAGCATGAAACGCCATGGTTAGATAATCATATGTGATAATAAATACCTCTTTCATAACATTTGAATAATTTATTCCCAGGTTCTTTGTTGACATATCATTCTGTCTACCTAGGCTGTGGGGATGGAGGTTGTTTACCACGTCTCTTGCCCCATAACCAGCATAGCACGTGGTTGCTGCTAGATAAGTAATCCCAGATGCGTTTCATTGATTCTGGGTGGAGCAAGGCTTTGAAGGGAGCCTTTTCCATTCAAATCGCTGCATGCCTTTCCTGAGACCACTCAGGCCGAAGGATTCACCGCCCTGATTTAATCAAAATAAAAGTGATTACCTGCTGGCTGTTTCTGGTTCAGAAACATCCAAATACTTTGAATCATAGCTTTCTGGGATGGTACAAAATGATCTGTCAAGTCCTAAGCCTCTAAGTCACAGCAGGAGAGACCCAGGCCAGAGAGTGCCAGGAACCTGCCCTACATCCCCCAGCAAATCTGCAGCAGAGGCAGGCCTAGAACTGGGGTCCCAACTCTGAGTTCAGGGGACTTACCTCAGCACCTGCTCCTTCGCTTGCATTACTCATGGTCATGCTTCTGACATCGAATTTCTCAGTCCTGAGATTCCCAGAGCTCTTGGTCTGTCTAGAATGGACCCAGCTAAAGGTTTGCAGAAGAGTTCCTCAGTCTATGCCGGTGGGGCGGGGTGGTGAAACTGGGCCATGAGGCAGGTGGGAGCCGTCCCCGTCTCTATTTCCCATACAGCAGGAAGGGCTGAGCAGCCCGTGACTGGTTCTTGAAGTTGTGTGGACTGTGTGGCACTGATATCTAATTTCATGACTTTAATCCGTCCGGACTTGGGTGCTTCAGCTTATTGGGTTAGTCTGTGTTAGTCTTAGTGGGAGGTCTGTGTTAAACACAAGAGAGAACTTGCTTGTGTTGGGAGATTTCTGAGGTGATGTTCATCTGAGTACAGTCAGGCTCCAAGATGAAAGCAAGGGAAAGTATCACAGGAGGAAAGCACTGGGGTCAGAAGTGTGTGTGTGTGTGTGTGTGACTATGCACAGGTATATTTTGTTATATCCTATATGAAGTTTTGTGTTTAAAAGTAGATGCTTGATGCTGTCATAATAAAAAAAACCTGTATGATTCTGTCTGAGTATGTGCATGTGTTAGCACAAACATGTATGTGTGTCTGTGAGGTGTGTATGGATTCCTGGAAGGTGCCATGTGTGTAGAGAATTCTAAGGGGGTGTGTTACTATACGTGTCTATATGTGTATTTCATTTTTATTTTTCCTTGCATGTCATTTTCCTGGATTTCTGTCTTCCCTGTTTGTGGGTCTGAGAGTCTGTTACTGTCCGTGCAAATGGATGTTTTCATCGTACGGGAAGGATGGTTTAGGTAAGGATTTGAAAGTGCACATTCAGAATTTTAGTGCATCAATACATTTTGGTGAATGTGCACATTTTAGAATGGTTAGATATCTTTATATGTGTGGGGTGAAGGGGAATTCTATATGTTGGTGTGTATGTACATTTGTCTGTGTGTCTGTCCACAGTATGTTTTTTGAGTATATGTTTAAAGTTAAGGTGACTATATAATTTATCATCCATATGGGGCATGTTTGAGAATTAAATGTGATTGTATTTGTGTGTTGCGTGTCTGTCTGTCTGTATTTGATAATTATGCCTGGTCACCAAGGGAAATCCATGAATGGCCCAGGCAATCCAGGATATACTGACATTCTTGTGTGTGAGAAATTGTCTCTGAATGAATGTTCGTATTTAATTGTGTGTGTGATATGGATGTCCAGAACTTATAAGAAGAACAGTAGAAATTATTAAATTATTAGGTCTTTCTGAGGTTGTAGGCTTATAACAGAGGCATGGATAGAACTAATAGGTAAGAAGAGGCAAGCCCCAAAGATAGATATATATATATATATTTTTTTTTTTCTCCCAAGCCAGATCAATGAACAGAGAAGAGAGGCCATACATATCTAGTGGTGACAAAAATGCACACGGTTAAAAAAAAAATGAGCACAGTCAGTAAGGACAAGACATGTGAACTGTATTGTGCTAGAAAGTGTCTTTCATGTACAACATCTGCTTTGCTGTGTCCTCTTTATGCCTCCTGCCTTGTTCCCCATGAGTAACTGCAGCTTGTGATGGCCAAGATAGCGGAGACCTTTTATCCTCTTACCTCGACAGTTTGGAAAAATAGCTCAGTGTGACCTCCCTCATGTAAGAGATAGAAAGCGGCTGGAGAGAGTCCACTGCTCCATTTCAGGTGATTCAGAAAAGAAATCCCAGGGATGCTCCCGGCATTCTCCCTGACTTTCAGAGCATGCTGCCCCAGAGTCCTCGGTTTATGCGTGCACCCCCTGGGGCTGGGAATTCCACTTGCTTAGTTCTCACTGGCTTTGCGGGGTATAGTGGAGTGGTTGGAGGAGTGCTTTGCCTTCCACTTGACCACACTGGTGCAGTAGTTTCTCAGCAGCTCCTACCCCCCCCCATGCCCCTGTCATCCCTTTCCATACTCTCCTAACAGTGGAGTACCTGCTCTTGCTGCCTAATGTTAAAATAGCACCAGGAGCTTTAGGTGCGTGGTAGATTAAAAATGGCTGCAAATTCTTTGTCATCCTCCCATTGAAAGGTGGAGTTTAACTGCCTCTCTACGAATCTGGGCTGGCCTTAGTGACTTATCTGACCAAGAGAATATGTCAGAAATGATTTCCTGCAACCTCTGAGTCTGTTTCCTAAGAGCCTTAGGACCTCTAGCTCAGATCTCTTTCCTCTCTGGGAAACAAGTGGCAAGTCTACGAAAGGCCCAAGTCACTGTACAGACCACTCTGGTCTATCTGGTCTTTGTAGGCGTTCTGGCCAGTAGCCCAAGCTTAATGTCCATCTGACAGCTAGCCTCCCTTCCCTGTGCGGATGGCATCTCAGCCCAGATGCCAGACGAGTAAGTGAAGAAGCCCTTCTAGAGGTGAGTGTTCCAGTCAGTGCCACGTGGGTCAGAGACTCACCCAGCTGAGCTCTTCATGGAACCCTGACACACAAAGTATACTGGCTGACAGCACTACATTTGGGAGTAGTTTCTGCAGCAACAATAGATGATCGGAGGATCAGTGCTAGGAGTAGCTGCCGGATATTGAGCCGGGGCTGTCTGGTCAGAGCATGTTCCTAGGAATTTGTGTACATGATTTCTTGGTATCTTCACCATGATCAGATGAGCTTAGAGATTTTATTATTCTCATTATGCGTATGAAGAAGTTGAGGTCAGGAAACTGCCCTAGATTACACAGCTACTGTTGGGTGGAGAGGCATTCAGTCTAGGACTTTTTCTTAACCACCGCCCTCCTCCACACTGATGTTAATGTATAAGAAGGCGTTCCTGGTTTTGCTTGGAATTATCTTCCGAATCACCCCACTTCAACTGACAAATTTCTTCTGATCCTTCATGGTCTAGCTCTGTAATTGTAACCGTTTTGCACCCAAATCCATGTAGATTTCCCACAGCCGGGTACATAGGCACTAAACTACCTTGCATTAACAGTATGAAAACAAACAAGATACTCAACTTCCCTGAGGCTCCTTTTTTCTCATGTGTAAAATTGGTTACAAGGACTTTCTTATAGGTTTGTTGTAAAGATTAAATGTTGTGAGAGAGATTAAATGTGTCATACACAGAAGAACGGGATACACACACTAAACTTTGATAACTGACCGCTATCAAAGCTGAGCTACAGCGCTAAAGGATGAGCCTGTAGTCAATCACCTCTTACGTATGTGTCTGGGTATAGAGGGTTGCATAGGGCACCTCCTCATGGAGGTCATATTTCAAGAGGACCAAAGACAAGTAAAAGAACCAATATGTTAATGAGATTGATGTCAGGATAGAGGGGGCCAAAGAGCATTAGAACCTCAGAAAGGGGTTCTTAATCTCTTTGGGATGGCATGTCATGAAAGATATCTTAGAGGCAAAATGAGCCCTCTATGATGAGAAGGAATCAGTGAGGTTAAGAGAGAGGAGAAGTAGGCACTTCAGGTAAGAATAAGCTTGAGCAAAGATTTGAAGGAATCCAAGAGGATAATGTATGGAGGACCCTCTGGGAGCTTGGTAACCTTGGATCCAGGTGAAGGTGGCTTGGGGTAGAGACTCATGAAAGACGGAGAGATCTTTGAATTCCAAACTGAAGACTTTATGCCAAGGTCAGTGCGAAGCTAGCAAGGGGTTGATTGAAGACAAAGAACGCAGATGAATCAGTCTGCATTTTAGAACAGCTACCTTGGGGACCATTTTGGAAGGTACAAGACTGGAAATAGAGAGGCTGACATTGAGGATGGGGTCATGTCCTGATAAACCCACCATAAGTTGAAAATCCCATAAGTCAACAATGCATTTTGGTATACCTAACCTACCAAATGTCCTAGCTCAGCCTAGCCTACCTTACATGTGCTCAGAACACTTACCTTAGCTTGCAGTTGGGCAAAATCATCTAACACAGAGCCTATTTCATAAAAAGCATTGAACATCTCATGTATTTATTGAATATTGTACTGAAAGTGAAAAACAGAACATCTCTCTGGGTACAGAATGGGTGTGAGTATAGCAGTTGTTTGCTCTTATGATTGCCTGATTGACTAGGAGCTATAGCTCGATGCCACTGCCCAGCATCATGAGAGAGTGTAACTCTCTCACTAGCCTGAGAAAAGATCAAAATTCAAAATTCAGAATATGGTTTCTACAGACTATGGATTGCTTCTGCACTATCGTACAATCTAAAAATTGTAAGTGAGAACACGGTCAGTTGGGGACTGTCTTTACTCTGAAAAAGGTGGTGGTGGTGTGATCCAGGGGCATGTGGCAGTGGGCATTGGAGGGATGCCAAAGCAAAGCAAAGAAGGAAGCCTGGCGAGTGATTGTTTAAGAGGGATAAAGTTGGGGGAGGAACCTGAATAGTACCCTGGTTTCTGACTTGGGTGACTTAGTTCATGGTGGGCGCACAGTAATCAAACAGAAGGAAAATAATGCGGTAGGAGGAATAGTCTCTTTCCACCCCCTCGGGGCGTGACTGCTCGGTGGAGAGGACAATGGGTCCCCTGGTTCCCTCTGCAGGAGTCATAGGCCCACAGGAGCACGGGTCCAAGCAGGTCATTATAGCACATCAACGTCCGTGATGAAAACGGAACTCTAATTGTGCCAGCTCCACTCTGGCATAATAAGTGTGGTTTTTAACATAATGCACTGCTGGAGTGAAGTTGTCAGAAAAGCGGGGGATGGAGGATATAATCTGTGAGACTTCAAAGAAAAGAAGATTGAAGCCATTTTATGGGGCTGGAAATGAGTCATTTGTCAGCGATGCCAACCTGCTGTCAGCCCCACAGGCAGAGATGGCTGGGCACCCTGGGGGGAGGGCTGGTGCCGGCGTCAGCCTCCAGTCACCAGAGGCCATGTGTGGGGGATGGAGTGTCATTCACATCACATCCCTGTCCTGACCTGGGTCAGAGGGAAACCAAGGTCATGTCACAACATTTAGCATCATAACCGAGGAACCTTTTAACCTGCCTCTGTCAGGAAAAGCTGATGTGCTCAGCATTATCCAAGACAGTTCAGAGCTTGAATTTCCCAGGAGATGTGCACTTTAAAAGAACAGTGAGAGAGCAACACTTTCAGGAAAAAGAAGCAAAGAGGTAAAACTGGACTGGTGGCACCGGAGAAGAGGCTTGTGAGCAAGGACCTGCCCAAGGTCACTGAAATACCAGGTAGGTGCGCACTCTTGGTCTCTGTCCGGTCCTCAGGGCTTGGTGAGGGGCAGGGCTCTGGGAGTCCAAGCGGCCTGGAAGTCATTGCAGTGAATGAAGACCTGCTGTTAAGCTAGTGCCCCAGGCCCTCCAAGGTGCTTTTCCTATTTCCATGACTTTGTTCTAATCCACTTTCCTCCCTGAAACCTCAATGATCACTTTAGAACTTAAACTGAATCTCCTCTGTGTTCACCGTGTCTTCCCAGGCTGGATGCTCTGGTCTCTACCACGTCTACAGTGTCCATCTCAAGCCAGACATCTTCTCCCTGGTTCTCTGCACTCCAGCTGCAAATGCCCTTTACCATTCCTTGAACAGACAGAGGTCTGGCCTCTCTCAAGATCTTTGCACTGGCTAGTCTCTCTTCTTGGGTAATGTCTATCTATCCTTCAGTTCAGCTTAAATATAGCTTCTTCAGAGAGATACTGACTCTCAAATAAAGTCACCCCTCAACCCCAACACAGACAGGTTTTCTGTCTCATAATATTTTATTTTGGAATGTTTATGATTATTTTAAAGTTGTTATTGGTTATATTCTGAGATCCCATTTTGACTCTGAATTCCAAAAGAGCAGGGGTAGTGCTTATCTTTTTTTGCCACCGCATCTGCGTGCTATCTGGGACAGTGCCTAATAGAAATGTTTGACATTTCTATTTGTAGGATGAATGAATGAGTGGGTGAATGAATCAACAACTCTTCGGTAATTCTGGCCAGCCGAAAATTCTGAGACCCCATGCACCAGGCAGTATCAAGTGACTATGCAGGCAAAAAGATAAGCAAAAACTCACGGAACCTCATCAGTCACTTTCCTGACACTTTACGCTCTGCCTCCCATCCACACTTTCTGGGTCAGGATGATTTTGAGGAGCTGAAGTTATAGAACACTTTCCGTCAGACAGTGGTTCTCTAAATTTCCCAGAAAAGTTTATTACAACAGAGTACTAGTGTTGTAGTAGTGTTTCTGACCCACAGTGTTTCTGACTCAGTAGGTCTAGTGTGGGATCTGAGAGTATTTATTCCTGAAAAGTTCTCAGGTGATATTGATGCTACTGGCCCAGGAAAAGCACTTTTTAGAAAGAGTGCATTAGCCCACAAACTCTAAGGGGCAAGGGCTCTACTTTTCACATTTACTATCATTACCTACAGATGCTGTGATATAAATATATATATTTATCATTGTATATACTCGCAAAGACTCATTGAGTAAGTGAAATACACTGGGTGGTCACCTGTTTGCATCACGGGGCTCTATCCCCTGGGCCACTCCTCTTCTCTTATCCACCTCTAGCCCATGTCACATGATCAACACTCTCACTGCTGCCCACTCCCAGCAACCATCTGACTTTCTCAAGGTAGCTTTTATGGTCTACCCATCCTCCCAGAGAAACACCACCTACTTCTGCATTTTTACTTTCTGCTAAGGCCTTAATGACACTTGATAAGCCTTTCAAGTTACAATGCAACAAGTAATGTCAGACCAACTTAGTACTTCGCTAAAGAGAACTTTCATTCTAGTATCTGATAGAACATTTGTATCCAAAGAACACTGATTAATGGTGGTGATCAGTCTGTGCAAACATAACCTGCAGCTTGAAATAAGCCTTCACACACACACACACACACACACACACACACACACACACTATTTTAAAATGGTTTATTTAGCATTTTCTAATTTTAAATACAGCATTACAAAGATTGTGAGGTAGGCAATGATAAGACAGCTTAATAGCAGAAATTACTTCTTTGTGCTTTAGAAACATCCACATGTATGATGTTAAATGGTATGCTAGTAATAATAGTATCTTATTCATCCTACAAGGATCTTTATTGAGAAAAGATGGGAGGTAGAATTACCACTTGTTTCTAAAAGAAATAAATGGATACTTATATAGGTGTGGATAAAAGCAAAGATGTATATGTTTTTTGTCACAAAATCCTAAAATTCCAGTCTTCCTTATCTCACCCCACTGACTTCATGTGAGTTAAGCTTTACTCAATGAAATGGAACCTATTACAACTTGCATTATCTGTTCTCGTACATATTAGATTGTGCCTCTTGTCTTACACTCATTAAATGAGTATTTAGTAACATTTCTGAAAAATGACTTCTGCCAGATCCAGCTAGAAGCCACTGGGGACTTAAAAGTCTTTTTTTTTTTTTTTTTTAATGGCAAAGCATCATCATCCCTGAGCAATTTACCAGGTTGACTTAATTTTGAGTCACTTCCATGCCTTCCTGTAGCTCTACCCTAAGTCTCTAGCTGAACAGAGTTGGAAATTGATGAAATGATCTACCCAGTGTCACATATACACACAAAGTTCAATTTTAGCACTGATACTCTCATCTGCAGGCTTGGTTCTACTTGAGGAAAATCAAATATTTTCTTTCCTCTTGAGCCAGATAGGTACTTCTGACAGTAAGAAATGAGGAAGAAAACAAATGCACTGAGCACATGGTATGTATCAGGTGGTCTGTGTATGTCAGTAATGATCCTCACACCAACCCCGGGAGAGAGATACCATTATTCCTTCTAGGCAGATTAAGCAAAGTGCAGGGAAAAAGTAAAAGGTATGCCTAGGAGTAAAGTCATATACCTGAGGTCACACATTAAGCAAATGGTAGAGAAGAGATTCACAGAGAGATTCATTTGTCACTAAAGGCCATGTCCGACGTTTGAGCAGAGTCGCCCACTCCAGTGGAACCTCTTATGGTGGCTTAACGTCAGCTTTGACAATAATAACCAAGAAACAAGAGAGAAGAGTCAGAAATAGTCTTTTACTGGTTTCACTCAAATGAGACCATGTAGTATCTTTTTTCCCCATTAAATTTCAAGGTAAGGATACTATACCACTTTTCTGAGACTTCTTTGAGAATTATTTTTAAATCCCCATCTCCATCTTTCTTGTATCTAACTTGGAGAATCAAATTCAGTCCCTCTAACTCACACGTCCTCTGATTCTGCCCCTAGATGTAACTTTCTTCATTCAATTATTCTGGAATCCTGTGCTCTTCATCCAGCACTTAACATTTTGCAGCTTCACTTATACCTGTTTGAGGTCCAGGGTTGAGGGGAGAGATGCTGAAATTCTCGATTGAATCAGTGACATAAGTGCATGCAATCTGTGATTTACTTCCCAAGATGAGCGTGTGAGAGAAAGAGAGATAGAGAGAGAGAGAGAGATGAGAGTTGGGGGGGACTTAATTGGAATTTCCAACTAATTCTCTCTGGAGCTCAAACTCTCCTCTGTTAAATGAGAATAAAACTAACTACCTCCCATGCCTCACAAGGCTAATATGAGGATCCAATGAGATAATATAAGGGAGAATGCTATTGCTGGTATTACTGTTAGGACAAGAACAAAATCTGCAACACAATTTTAATGGATCCATAGACTCTGCAGAAAACAAACAAACAAAAAACAAAAAGACAAACAAACAAAAACACCTGTCTTTAGGCTGAAACTCTTAGAAAGACTGCCCACAATTATAATATACACTTTACTTGTTATGCTTATTCCTAAAGTCTTAGTAAGGTCCAATTTATTTATACATCTTAGCATTTTAGAATCAGTAGAGATTTTAACAAGGGTCAGACTATTTTATATGTGGAATATAATAAGTTTTCTAGGCAGGAAAGATTTGAAAACAAAGTTACCAGTGGGGACAGGAAAAAGATAGTTTAAACTATCCAGGAAATCAGACGTTATTCAAGAGTTAGACAAAATCTATTTAGCTTGTATCCAACGGCTTGCCAAGAATACACAAATCATTCTTGTTTATATTCAGTTCTTCAATCTCCGTAAATCTGCATGTACTGAAATGGCATTTAAAAATGAACACAGTCTAAATCCCTGTTTTTCTAACATAGGGAATCTGAAAGCATCAGCAGACTAGTAGTTCTTAGTTTTCCCATCTGTACAATTAGCAAGCTGGACTAGATGGGGAATAGAGAGACATGGCAAGGTGGCCCAACATTCTCTAACTCTTTGACCATGGCGGACATCACTAGTGGATGACAACACCTTCTTGTGGGGCCAGGAAGTAGCCTCAGGATCGGTCTCTCCTTACTGATCCCTGAAGCTGCTATCAACCAATTGGAAATATGCTGTTGTAGGATTAGATGCTTTCTAAGATTTTATTTTTTAACTCTGACATTTTCAGTATATACAAATGCAATGAGTTTGTCTCACTACTAAAATTCATTTTGTTAAAAAAAATAATCTGTTCCTATTCTCTGGAAGGTGATGACAACTTTCAGTTGGTATTTCTCATTCAGTTGTGTTTTCTCTGTTCCCCATTCTGTGAATGGTACCGGTGTCTCTCAGCAGGGGGTGCCAAGTAAATGAAACCGCCCAGCGGGAAACCCTGTTTGGCAATTCTAACAAGGCTTGAAGAATTGGTTTCCTCATTAGAAACAACAAAAGTTTCCTATCTGGTGAACATGCAAGTTCTGGGCATGATCTCATGGGTGCTCTACCTGAACGAAATATTGAAGCAAAAAGAATATAAATGAAAAGCAAATACTTGGTAATGATGGGATCTGTCATTCACCTTGACTACAGGAGATAAAAATTCCATTTTCTTGCAATGCATTTTCTGGATTTAACAGACTTTAGCCCTAGGAGTGGAAAGACTTCACCTTCTGCATGGGGATTACCACCTGATGAGCTCCCACCACTTGCCTAGGTCCCTCGTGTTTATCATTCCATTTAAATCACCGTAATGCTAGTTAACATGTCTTAAACTTCCCCTATGTGTCAGGGACTGTTCTAAGCACTTTACTTGAACCAACTTACTTAGTAGCTTTAAGAGCTCTATAGGGTAGGTACTACTAGCGTCTTTAAAAGAGGAAATGGGCGCCTGGGTGGCTCAGTTGTTGGGTGTCTGCCTTCAGCCTGGGTCATGATCCCAGTGTTCTGGGATCGAGCCCTCCATCGGGCTCCCCACTTGGCAGAAAGCCTGCTTCTCCCTCTCCTACTCCTCCTGCTTATGTTCCCTCTCTTTCTTTCTCTGTCAAATAAATAAAATCTTAAAAAAAAAAAAAAAAAAAAAAGGAAGGCTAAGTAACTTGCCCAAAGTCATACAATAGTAAGTTGTATAGCTTGTAACTGAATCTGTAAAGTATGGCTACAGAGTCTGAGCTTGGAATATGGCATTACCACACCCAATGATATTCCCAACAGCTGGCTGTTATGTTAAGAGAGTAGAGGAAACTTGAGCTCCTGCGGGCTCTCAGCCAGAAAGTGGCATAGCAGAGCCAGCACTTGTCTTCGGTTGTCTCATTTAGCCCTTGATATCACTTCACCATGTAGATGCTAGCATTTCCCCCATTAAGCAGATGAGGAAATAGAGGTTCTTACGGGATTGTAACTTGACTGAGATCACACAGCTAGTGAACGCTAGAGCCAGGCTTTGAACAAGGCAGCCTAACTCAAGGAGTACCTGATTTCAGTTCTAAAGGAGCTTACAATCAGCTCGAAAAGAAGGAAGAGCATACAGATGAAAAGAAGTCTCCCAGGCCTGGTGGACCAGAGACAACATGGGACAATGGGAATAGAGCGCAAGAGGCTCAGAGAAAGAACAGAGTTGAGGGGGCAGTTTCAAGAATGAGGAGGAACAGCTGACTATTTAAGAATAAGTGGAGCGGCCAAGTGCCTGGGTGGCTCAGTCAGACCTTCCACCCAGGTCATGGTCTCAGGGTCCTGGGGTCAAGCCCCGCATCGAGTTCCCCGCTCAGCAGAGTCTGCTTCTCCCTCTCCTTCTGTTCCTCCCCGCTGTTCATGTGCTCTCCCTCCTTCCCTCTCTCTCTCTCTCAAACAAATAAATAAATAATCTTAAATAAAAAAGAGTAAGTAGAGGGTAGATTAAGGGGTTTCAAAATAAGACAATTGACAATATCTGCTGGGGGGTGCTATCATGCATA
This sequence comes from Mustela putorius furo, assembly GCF_011764305.1. Lineage (NCBI taxonomy): Eukaryota > Metazoa > Chordata > Mammalia > Carnivora > Mustelidae > Mustela > Mustela putorius. Next base: position 592,319 of record NW_025421428.1, read on the forward strand.
GGAGTCATAGTTGAGGGTGGGTAGTATGGAAATGGGCACCTACTAGTCAATCTAAGCAATGCTAATAATTGATTAATAAAAGAAAGGAAAGTTGATTAAAGATCTGTTTGTTCAATAGCTGCTTAATAACTACTTCAATAAATACAATGAAAATGTTTCTGAGCCTTACTTGAGAGCTCAGACAGAGCCTCGAATTCACTCTCCCCTAACTAACTCATTCTCCTTCCCACCTCTCTGCCTGTCTGCCTCACTTTAGTACCTCAGCGTACCCTTGGAACTACTTCCCAGCCCTTAACAGAATTCTGTTGTTTAAGCAGGGCTTTTAGAGATTGAGATCCCTAGTTTATTTTCATTCCATTTCAGCCTTTTGACTTCTTGGTAGTAAATTGCTCCTAAGTTCATTGCTGCCATGTCTCCCAACCTCATTTTGCCATAATTGGATTTATGCTTCTCCTCCGCTTTGAGATATATGTATACATCCATACCCACACATAGAATGTGTACATATATAGGTTACATACACACAGTTACCGCTTGCTCACAGTTTTGGGGTCTGGGGGTTGTTGGGTTTTGTTTCCCAATCATAAACAATGTTTCTATTCTACTTCCCATCCTCTAGAGAACACCGATAAAATTTGACTCATGAAAAAAGAGAGAGGAAAAAAAAATCCAGGAGGCGAAAGTAATATGGGGAGAAAATGAAAGAGATTTAGTGCAGCTATCAACCGACCGTTGTGCTGTCTTTAAGAGTCTGTTGAAACAACATAATAAAAGGTAATAAAGTTTGGATTTATAGCCTACCTGGCGGAAATGGCTGCCTGTTTGTATCTTGCCCACTCACAGCCCACCGTGGGTCTTTGTCATGGGGTCTTTTCCCCCGGAGGGTCATCTTCCCCATCTTGGACTTAAGAGGCATAAGGCAACCCTGAGAACATCCAAATCAGATTGACAGGTGAGTTAAACATTTTTCTGGCTTCTTTCTTGCCCTTCCTCTCCCTGAGATTTAATGGCCCAGCTTTGTTTCTTTTAAAAACTGTATTTGGCTTGGTTTGCCTAGAAATACCCTCAGTGATTCACTAAAATAGGCAACGGGAACTTTGAACTTGAAAATGGTTATGTCAGCTCCCAAAGGATGAAGGGTTTATTGCTTCCCTTTCAAGTTCAAATCAATTTCCATAAACTTCTAAATCAGCACTAATCAGTCTCTTGAGAGGAAAGTGGTACATATTCCCCAGGTGGTTTGGGAAAATCAAAGATCAGGAGGACAAGAGAAAGGATGATGTCTGCCCACAAGGTGCTGGGACCACATTCCAGGAGGCAAATGGAACAGAGGATGGCTCCCTGATACTTAGCTCTCTGATACTTAGCAGGTGATCAGAAGATGAAGCTCATTTGTCCATCCATCCATCCATTCATTTATTCATCCAACATTTGTCCACAAACATTATCCTACTTTGTTCCAGCCCTTACACCAATGACAGGGATACACACATGAGCAAGACCAGAGCTCCATCCCAAAGATTCCAGTCTGGGGAAAGAGATAACCCCTTAGAGGCAAAACTATAAATGCTTTGTTAAAGTCCGTAATGTTGGTATATATGTTCAGGGTCCAGCAGGTTCAAAAGGGAGGTGGGGAACCAAGCTAACCCTAATTGCCTTGGAAGGTTTCAGGACAGAGTTGACCCTTGATACTCGATTCAAGTTATTTGCTTGAATGGATAAAAACATTAATAAATTGAAAGAACAGGGTGGAAAGAGGAGCCAGAAGTTACAAGTTCCAGATCTAAAGGCCATTTTCTGTGAGATGTTGGGCATGTCTCTCCCAACCCTTGACTTCAGTCGACTTCAGTCTCCCCATCTATGCACTGAGATTCTTGTCTGTCTCATAAGTTCTGTTCCACCTCTGATATCCTACATTACATCAAGCAAGGTAAAGGAATACAAATATTTTTCCAAATATGGGCTCTTGTAGCAGGCACAATATGTCCCTCCTGTCTCTCTAGAAAATAAGCCTCATTTTTCTTCACGCTACACGTTTTGTCAATGCTTATTTCTAACTTGGTCTAGCTGGGTGTCTGAGTCTGATTCTTTGCAGAAGAGCAGCTACACACACCACTGTCTGTTCCCCATCCATGGTGGTAACTGAAGCCAAGAAGGAAGCTAGGAAATTCTGGGAGGAAAATGGAAATGGGGCCACTGTGAGAAGCAAGGAGGAGGGACGCCAGCAACAAAGCACTGAGCCCCTGGAACAGAGACCTCATTACTAAAGTATGAGTCATGGTAATAGTCTGAATAAATCCCCATAAAGTCAGGGCTAATGGTGTCTGCTGGAGCCCTCATCGTGCCATAAACACCGAGCCAAGGCTGTGCTAATTGTCAGACCCAACAAGAGGGGCTGAGGAGCATGAAATGAAGGATTAGTTCAGCGGGGTGAACCCCAGCTTCTCTGGGGACCCTGGCTCTGCCTCCTGGCTGGCTAGATAGAGTTCCTGTGTGGGAGAAGCCTCACCTCTTTCCCTTCTTCTTCTTCCTGTTTCTTCTGTTTTCTCCCCTTTCCCCCCCTCCCTGCTTCTTCTTTCTCCTTTTCCTTCCTTTATCCAAGCTTTTCAGCAAGTAACCTGGGGTTTGCTGGACCCGATGACTGAGCCCCCTTCCTCATCATCACCTTCAAAACACTTTTCCGATTTGATTCTCATGATGACTTTCTGATGAAAATATTTTTGAGGAAATTAAATTTCAAAACAGCTACACGATGGGCCAAGGTTACACAGCTACTAAGTAGAAGATTTGGGATTGCATCCTAAATTTGTTTGAAGTCAGGTTTCCCACACAAGATTTGGAATTGGGGTGTGGGTGTCAAGTACACCAATCATGGCTCACTGACAATGTTACAGGGTCCTGTATGCTCCCGAGATGAGGGGAAAAGGTGTAACAGCGAGCTGGTCTGCCCCCTTCCTCCCTCCCTAGCACTCATTCATTCAACAAGCACTGAATGATCATCATATGTAGGCATCACCCTTTGTGCTCAGGGTATAGGACCAAATGGCTCTTTGCACGGAACTACATTCACACGGGGGTGATAGTCGGTAAACAAGTAACGGACTACATATATGATACAACGGGCTCTGATGCTGGTGTCAGTGGTGATGGGAATGTATCGGGGAAACAACAGGAAGTCGTGACCATTTTGGTTTTCATCACATCTTCATAAAGGTCTCTCTCTCTCTGGGCTTCAGTCTGAACTTGATTGTTGCCAGACTTTCTCAGTATAGGGTATACCATTAACCCACAAAAATCTCCTAAAATTATCATGCCAAATATCCTCTGAGCCCACTTTGGTTACTCAGAGACTCAAGAGACCATGGTTGGAGGCAATGGGCTGTCGCTGCCATCACACCCTGCCTTTCTTGGAGAATTTCAGCCTCCCTGAGTCTCCCAAATTGAGATTTTTTTGTTTTGTTTTCTTCCATTCAGCTCCGTCTTCTTTGTCTTCCTAGAGCTGGGCTGTGTCACAGGCTCAGTTGCCTGTGTAATGGGCAGTAGCATCAGGGGACCTTACCATCTGGCTCAGACTGCCAGCTTTTAGTCTCAAGAACTTTCCAACGCCTAGGGCTCCTGTTGAATGTTAGGGGAGGATAAGTATCCACGCTCCCTTGTTTGGTACAGAAGATGGCCCGAGACAGTGAAAGAAGTGCGTGACAGCTGCCTCTGTTAACTTTAATTGTTTTTATTCTGTATCTTAGATGCTTTTTTTTTTTTAGATGCCTTTTATCTCCATGTGCAAACTTCTCCCCTCCTTCTGAGTCCATAACGAATGGCATCTTCACCATGGAGACAGGCTTCTTTAATAACAATGATCTACCCATCTTCTGAGGTCCCGTAGCAAAATCTGCCAGAGCCGTATAGGTCTGGATTCATATTCCTGCTTCCTCTATATACCAGCCATGCAACTCAAACCTTAAGTATTTGTCACAGTGATATCTGCCATCCCACACCCTCTTTGGCAGTATGACCTTGCCATTTTCCCATCGCAAACTAGAGTCTAATTTCTAAATTAATGCACACTCGCCTTGTAGAGACTGAGAATAAGGTAGAAGGGACATCGCAGGAGTCTGATGCTAAGTGAGTGGAATCCAGCTGCCACCAGGGGCCTCAGCCACATGGAAAGGCCACATGTAGGTGTCTCTGATAGACAGTCCCAGCTGCATCCAGCCACGGCTCACCCCAGCTCAGAAATCTCTTGATGATTCCAGCCTCTAGCAATTTGAGTCTTCTCTGTGGCCTGGACACCTTAAAGGAGAGGCAAGGTACCCCTGCTGTACCCTGTCCTAATGTCTGGCCCATAGAATCGTGAGCAGAATAAAATGGCTTTATGCCCTGTGACTGCCGTGGTCTCTTCGGCAGCAAAAGACACCTGCAACAGTGTTTCCATTTGTAAATCAGTGAGATGGGGAGAGACTGCCAATTGTAGAGTGCAGTCGAAAACACAAATGAAATAATATACAAGGAGTACTGTCAATGCTGACATTTAGAGGACATTTAATAAATATAATCCCCCCCCACTTCCCTTTTAACTATAGCATTTTCAAATGTCCATGTGTTTTATCAGAATGTCTGCTTCTCTTCAACAGGGGTTGAATCACATTCAAATTGTAAGCTCCCATATTCCCTGTTATGTATCGTGTGTTTAAAATTTTTAAGAAAAAATGTTGACTTCACAGATGAATAAGGAAAAAGGAAGAACAGTGGATGGGGAGTTAGAAAGGTTAGTTATCAGCTGTGTGGTCTTGATTAATCTCCCTCCCTCTGGGGATTATTTTCCTTACGTGTAAAATTAAAACACTGTGGTCAGCGGAGGAACACCTGGCAATTTCCCTCAAACTGTCATGGCGCTGCTGTGGGGAAGTAGAGCAGATTTCCCCGACTCTCAAGTGCTTTAGTCAGGACCCTGAATAGAACACATAGGGGCGAGATAATAAAGAACTATGTAAGGGTCAGAAATGCTCAAAGGTTGAAGACCTCTTGTGAGCCAGTGAATACCTTGGCCCTAGAGGTGTTAATGTGAAAATAGAATGTTTTCTTATGGCTTTGCTTGGAGGAAGGGAAGTGCAGGATTGGGCGGATTCTATCCCCTCTATTGCTATTTGTAATGCCACTGACTTCTTCCAGCTCCAAAGGTGCCCACATTGGCGAACGTTCTTTGGACTTTCTGGTCCTTTCTGTAATTCCTAGGTCGGTGGGTCTGGGCTGGTTTAGATGGGGACCTGGCTGGTACAGCAGCCTAGAGTCTGGGTCACCTGGGGATATTCTGGCTTATTTATTTCAGTGATTCAGGGGAAGGGAGTAGGAGTGGAGAAGTCGGGGGAGGAATATTGATCAGGGACTGAATGTTAAGTGCACTTCCTGAGATGATTACAGGCCATGATTAATGGTCTGCAGGAGCTCACCGGGGGAGCCCTAAGTGTGGAGTACTAGAAAAACCTCTGGGAAGTGTGGGTTCAGACACTGTTCTAGGGGGGCCACAGAGACCAGACATTAGGTTTGCTCTTCTTCATAGGAGCATCTACATTTACTTGGTGATAATAGGTTAGGCTGCATTAATAGCCAATTTCCAAAGGTTTTAGAATTTAAATTTAACTAAAATTTAACTCTCACTTACATAAAGTCCATCCCTCTTGTGAGGGCAGTAGCTCAGCTCTCCAGGCAGCTCTGGTTTTGTGACTCTGTTTTCTCAACATGAAGTCTCAACATGGGAAAGGGGAGCAAGAGATTTCGGCAGGGGAAGGGGTTGCTGAAGGTACTTGCACCAGCAATTAAAAGCTTTATGACCCCAAACAACAGCTCATTGGTGAGAATTATTCACATGGCTCCTCCTAACTATAAAAAAACCAGGAAAGGTGGTCCTTCCATAGATCCAGAAGGAGACAAGGACCACGTATGTGTGAGCACTAATAGTTTCTAATAAAGGAGGAGAGAGAATGAGAATGAGAGGATACCTGAAAAGTATCTGAGGGAATGGGACCAAAGAAAAGAAAGTAATCTCACTGAATTTCAGTTTCCTCAAAGAAAGATGATCACACCCGCCACACGAAGGGTATTGTGAAGAGGAAATGAGAAAACGCAGAGAATCTTAGCCCTAGTCCTCCTTCAATGACAAGACATTTAAAGAAATGGAATATTGTTTTTATAATTGGTGATTGTACTAGTATGAAGCCATAAAGTGCCTGAATTTATGGGGATGTGAAAGACTATCTGATAGGGCTTTCTCTCCAGTGCAAGAATTTCCAGGAAAGTAGAAAATCCTAAATGCAACTACCAGAATCGGCTGGGAAGCTACAGACATGCATAGCCTGATTCAGTAGGAGTGAGGCAGGAACCCCTGTCCCTGTTTTGGGGTTCTGAAAGCTTTTACACGAGGCTAAAAGAATGTACCTGATAAGAAATTGGCAGGATGACTGGACATTTTCAAAACACACAGGCCAATTGCAATAAATCTGATGCTACTTTTCGGAACCCGCATGCTAAAAATAGTCATGGTTTTCCCGGATGTGGCATTATTTTGATATTGGTCTTTGTGACCTATCTGTTTTTGCATCTCTGCTGTGTTCCAGTCTTTTTTTTTTTTTTTTAAGATTTTATTTATTTATTTGACAGAGAGAGACACAGTGAGAGAGGGAACACAGGCAGGGGAGTGGGAGAGGGAGAAGCAGGCTTCCCACTCAGCAGGAAGCCTGATGCGGGGCTCCATACCAGGACCTGGTGATCATAACCTGAGCTGAAGGCAGTCGACCAAGAACTGAGCCACCCAGGCACCCCCCCCTCCTTTTTTTTTTTTTTTTAAACCTTCTTGCACCATCTATGTCTGCAGCATTCAGAGCTGTATCAGAAAAACTCATGCTGTCTTTCATTGATGCTTTAATTCTTGTATCCCTTTATTTATTCATCTGTTTATTCTTTTCTTTCTTCTCAAGAAGCTATCCAGTATTTTGGCTAGAAAACAAACATTTATCAAGCACCTGGTTTTCTCTGGGCACTGTTGGGCACCAGAGACTCTAAGGAAAAAGAATTATAGTAGGGATAGAGAAAATAAGTACATAATTAGATAAAAATACATGATGGGAGTACAGGGTTGAGAATCTCAACCAGCCTGACAACGTAGGTGATTGAAAACTTCTCAGAGGAGATAGCAGTGGACATATTTTTTTAAGAAGATTTAGGTCAATGGGGGAGATGAGAAGAGCATTCTAAGTACACATGATAAAGAAGACAAGAGCAGGAGAGCCTGGCACGTTTGCAGACCTGCAGGTATCCTAGGAGGCTCTTGTTGAATGAATGCTTAATGCATTGAAGCACCTGACCTAACCCAGTGACTAGAAAGTATTTTATTTCAACCTCACAGATTTACTGTAAAAGTTAAATTTGCTTATTTAAACATAATGAGCCCATCAGAGTACCAGACACACAATAGGTGCTAGAAAAATATTTATTAACTCTCATTTCTTCACCATTGCATTGTTGGCCTTAATCCCAGGGTGCCTAGCAGAAAGTAGCTATTCAATAGTTTCCTTAAATTTATACACAGACACACACACATACACACACATATGTATATATATATATACTTTTTAAAATTTTTTCTCACCATAGTACATACCCTACCCAATGTCCATCACCCAGCCACCCCACCCATATATATATATATATATATATATATATATTAAGATTTTATTTATTTATTTGACAGAGATCACAAGTAGGCAGAGAGGCAGGCAGAGAGAGGGGAAGGGAAGTAGGCTCCCTGCTGAGCAGAGAGCCCCATGCAGGGCTCAATCCCAGGACCCTGGGATCATGACCTGAGCCGAAGGCAGAGGCTTTAACCCACTGAGCCACCCAGGCGCACCATCCCATCCATATATTTTTAAAAGATTTAATCAACTATTTGAGAGACAGAGAGAGCATGAGGTGAGGGTACAGAGAATGAAGCAGGCTCCCCTTTCAGCAAGGAGACTAAGGTGAGGCGAGGCAGGGCTTGATTCTAGGACGCTGAGATTATGACCTGAGCCCGACACAGATGCTTAACCAACTGAGCCATGCAGGCCTCCCCACCCCACTTTTTTTATTTTTTTTTTATTTTTTTTTTAGATTTTAATAGCTTTCTTAAATTTAATTCAACAGCTTGGGACCCAGTCTAAGTTTTAACTTCCTGGGGTTTTGTTTTTTTTTTTTTTTTTTTTCTGCAGACACTGAGGGGCACAAACAGAGCAGCCTCTTCCCAAAGCCTCCTTATTCCTGCACTTTCGTCAGTGCAGTCTGTCTCTCTGCCTCCGTAGAAATCTCAGCTCACATAAATCCTGTAATTAGAGGCTCCCACCCCCTTCGCTGGAAATGCATCTGTTGCCCTAGATTTGCACCCATTTGATTGTGGAGAGATAATCACAGGGGCTGCTACAGTCTACAGCTTGGCAAAGACAGAAAGAAACTGAATAAATTTTTGGTTTCAGGAGTAGGGATCTCCCTCTTACATCATACCCCTGCTTCCCGTTTGCCTGTACACTTGAGTTTAAGGCACAAAATCTTGCTTCTTCATTTGTTTTTCAAAAGCTGTGTAAATCAGGCAAGCAGTAGAATTTTTTTTTTTTTCTTTTGATTGATGAAGACTGTGCAGCTCAGAAAGATAAGACATTTGACTCTGGTCGTGGTTTTACTGCCTCCATGGGGGAAAATAAGAGAAAGTGGAAAAAAAAAAGATTTTTAAGATTATCTGCTTTCAGTGTGTGTGTGTGTAAACCTATATATTATTAATTCAAATGAACTTTTAAAATATTAGGAACATATACATATTGTAAGGCATCTATGAAACACAGGGAAGCATAAGGAAGAACCTGAAGTCATGCCTTATATCACAATTTAGGGATATTTTTGGTTGATATATAAAGTGTGTATGCATCTACATAAAACTTTCACAAAATCAGGATTATACTTCATGCCCATACAGTTCTTGTTTCACTGAACTTGATACCATAAGCATTTCTCCATGTAATTAAATAGTTTTCAAAAACACAACTTGGTGTGATTCCAGTAATGTCTGAATGTGCATCAACAGATCATCTGCTATTCCATTTGAGGGGAAAAAAGGAAACAAAAAACAACTGGGTAAAAAACAAGCTCTGTGTTCTACCCCCAATTCTGCAACTTCATGAGCCTGTCCCTCACGTGTCTCCATTTGCCTCTCTGTAAAATGAGGATGACAGTGTCCTTTTTTACCAATCACCCAGCCTCGTTTGGAGGCTCCCATGGAGCCACAGTGATGGGTTTGCCCAGGATCATAGAATTTCCTGGTGCTGCCTTGACTGTTGTGTTGGTGAAGATTCCTGTTACTGTTCTCCATGGGTCCATGCACAGGCCCCCCACGGGAAGCAGTTTTTTTTTTTAATCATTTCTGCAAGCAGAGTGCTTGCATGGGCGGTACAGTTCACAGGAAGCAACTCTCCTCTGACTGTCCTCCTGTATTGTCTGTCTTGATGAAAAATGACCAGTTATTATTTCCTACCTTTGGGTCTGGGAGGCCTGAAAGAAATCAGTAGCCACATAAAATAGCTGCTGTTATTGTAACAGCCTTTTCATTGACAGATTTAAGTGTAAGGTGTTTGGTATCGATTGCTAGCATCTGTCCTAAGGAGGCTGCGCTGTGGGGAAAGCAATGATAATGGTGGGAATGGCATCACCAAGGGCTACTGAAGGCTGAGTGGTTTCCCTAAAGCTTGAAGAGGGAGAGTACATTTGGCTCTCTCATGACAGGCTCATGAAGTTGCAGAGGAGGGCTATGGAGGTATCTTGCTTTGCAGGGTAAGTGTACACCCACAAAAGAGTTTTTTCAGAGGCATAACCCTGTAAAGCAAGTACTGGTTCCTTACTGGAGTACTATCTGATTTCAGAGGATTGAAATTGTCATTCCCAATTTGATATTCAGTTGGCTCCTTTTACTTATGTTTCAATATTTTTGGTCTTTCTTCTCTGCAATCAGCACTGAAATGGAAAAAGTGAAGCAATGTGAAGCACATTTTATATCTTAAATGATTCTTGTAACATAATAAAACATTTATATATTTATCTCCCCTTCTTCACTTTATTTCTGTCTTTCATATTTCCTTCCATCCCCTTCCATGCTTGAATTTTTCCCTTTACCACATTGTTGACCTTCAAAAGACAAAGAGTGTCTACCACCTGTATAAAGATGAGACATTAAGCCTTGTGAGAAACGAAAAGTTGATTATGACATACTCTTTGCCATCAGAGAAACTCACTGAGGTAGAATGTGTAGGCATGTATATGTTCTCATAAGCAAGGGTCTTAGTCCAGAGTGGAGGTGAAGGTAATAGAGTAGAGGGGATATATTTAGAGAACAAAATAAAAGAAGATGACTAGATATGAAAAGTTGAGCAGATGGAAGAGTCTGAGATGACTGAGAAGTAAGACTTAAAGTTATATTTGACCACTGATGGAAAGAAAGAGAGTGGTTTCCATCGCAGGAGAAAATCAATTCTGTCACCAAAGTAGAAATGGCTGGTCAAACATTAGAGCTCTGGTGCTCACAACTGGAACAGAGGTAGGGATTTAGGAGTCACTGGCAGACAAATCAAACTGGAATTGTAGAGTAGGTAGGTTCTTCACAGTAGGACAGAAAAAGAAGTGTGTCCTGCTTCATCAAGATCAAAAGCTTCTGCACAGCAAAGGAAACAGTCAACAAAACAAAGAGGCAACCCATGGAATGGGAGAAGATATTTGCAAATGACAGTACAGATAAAAGGTTGATATCCAGGATCTATAAAGAACTTCTCAAACTCAACACACACAATACAGATAATCATATCAAAAAATGGGCAGAAGATATGAACAGACACTTCTCCAATGAAGACATATAAATGGCTATCAGACACATGAAAAAATGTTCATCATCACTAGCCATCAGGGAGATTCAAATTAAAACCACATTGAGATACCACCTTACACCAGTTAGAATGGCCAAAATTAGCAAGACAGGAAACAACATGTGTTGGAGGGGATGTGGGGAAAGGGAACCCTCTTCCACTGTTGGTGGGAATGCAAGTTGGTGCAGCCACTTTGGAGAACAGTGTGGAGATTCCTCAAGAAATTAACAATAGAGCTTCCCTATGACCCTGCAATTGCACTACTGGATATTTACCCCAAAGATACAGATGTAGTGAAAAGAAGGGACATCTGTACCCCAATGTTTATAGCAGCAATGGCCACGGTCACCAAACTGTGGAAAGAACCAAGATGCCCTTCAACAGACAAATGAATAAGGAAGATGTGGTCCATATACACTATGGAGTATTATGCCTCCATCAGAAAGGATGAATACCCAACTTTTGTAGCAACATGGACAGGACTGGAAGAGATTATGCTGAGTGAAATAAGTCAAGAAGAGAGAGTCAATTATCATATGGTTTCACTTACTTGTGGAGCATAACAAATAGCATGGAGGACATGGGGAAATGGAGAGAAGGGAGTTGAGGGAAATTGGGAGGGGAGGTGAACTATGAGAGACTATGGACTCTAAAAAACCACCTGAGGGTTCTGAAGGGGTGGGGGGTGGGAGGTTGGGGGAGCTAGGTGGTGGGTATTGGAGAGGGCACGGTTTGCATGAAGCACTGGGTGTGATGCAAAAACAATGAATACTGTTACGCTGAAAAGAAAAAAAAAAAGAGTGTGTCCTGATTGTCATTTCATGTTCTTGCCTGAAACACCACTGCAATCCCTCAGAATAGGCAGACCTGGATGGTTGTGCTCTCAGCTGAGGGAGGGAAGAACAATGGTAGGAAGTCAGGGAAGGTAGTGAGTAATTGACAGAGTATCAGAACCTCAATGTGTTACAATTTCAAGAGGTCCCACAACACCATAAGGTGAGTTCCTCTCATCTTAAAAATGGAGAAACTTGAGCCCAGGGAAGCAAAGAGTCTGGTCCAAGGTTTCCATGTGACTGGGTCTATTGTTGATTCACATTCTTCAGGTTTTTGAACCTGAAAGAACCAGCTCTAAACGCTGGATCTGCTACTTACTGGCCATCCACATAGCTAACTTCCTTGAATCTCAGTTTTCTGATCCATAAATTAACACCTTGCCAACTAATTGTGAGCATTATGATGAAATCAGGGATATGATGTGTCCGATATAGTAGTGTTCAGTACACAACCTTCAGTGATACCCCCAAGCCAGCATTCTCTTTTGGAAATTCATGGGGTCTACTGTAAATCATGTGCCCTCCGTTTAATAGTGTACATCTTCCCTCCTGTCAACCCAGATGGATGGAGATACACTTTGGTTAGGTTGTTTGGGTGTTTGTCTCAAATGCTAATGATAGTTCACTTTGGCAGAAAAACAAACTCAGTCCAGTGAGGTTCTTGGGACATTAGTCCAATCTGTTAACAAGAGAATCTTTCAGTCAGGACCTCCTGAGCAGGCATCTCACACACAGAGCTCCAGAGGCACAGAGGAGACAACCACTGCCCTCTCATGGGGAGCCTGAGAACCATAACTCCCTTCTCTGATCTAGAAGATAGCCCAGTGTCTTCTAATACTTATTACTCACCCTGCCTCAACCTCACCAAGCATATATTTTTAAAACATGCAGCTCGGAAACAGAGAATGACTCTTGTTCAGTATCACACAGCAAGTTGATGATGAAGACTATAGAAGAAATCTAACTTCCTAGAGCACAGTACAAGAAATTTGCCCCTGAGTTAGAGGGACTTTGTGTGGAAAGAACTAACCAACCCAGGTGTTGGGTAAGGCTGACCACCTTCTTGTCAAATTTTCTTACAATGGTGAGGAACATCTGATGTGTTTCTCCATTCATTTTACCAATGAGTGGGTCATAGTGTGCAACAAAATTGGAGCCAGTCAAATAAATCTGGTTATAGGAATTCAGGAATTCAGAGATTTGGGATATAGACTAAGGTATGGAGAACTCCATCAGAAATTGAAATTGAGAGGAAAAAAGTGAAGAGAAGGATGTTGAAACAAAGATAGGGGGCTTAAGACACATGTGACACAGAAAGATGGTGAGGAAGCAGAGCCAGACACTTAGATGACATAAGAGAGAAAACATAATGAGAGTAGGAAGAACCAGCACAGATGATGTGGACAGAAGGGAAACCAAGAGTGGGAAGGGGATTAAGAGACACAAACTTTCAGAACAGAGAATGTAGTCAATACCATGTCAGTATGGTGACAGATTAGACTTACTGTGGTGACCATTTCATAATGTATATAAATACTGAAGCATTAGGTTATAAATCTGAAACTAATATTGTATGCCAACTATACTTCAATAAAAAATTAAAAAAATAAAATATGTTTTTTTTTTTTTAAAAAAAAAAGGAGAGGCAAAAACCAAGAAATGTGTGGTTCGTGCAGCTACCAACTGGCAGCCAGCAGCAGGGGGCATCAGAACTCCACGGATATTAAAAGGTAATTGAGAGAGGAAAAGAATATCAGAAGAAATTGTGTGTGAGAGAAATAAGACATAGAGAAAAGGGTGAGACCTCCTTCTTGTAACTTGAAACTAGGAAGAACAGTGAATAGTTCTCTCTCTGGGGACCTGCATTCAATGGTATGGATAGCTCCCCAAGCATCTTTCTGTTCCACATAAACACTGGAAGTGTGGACGTAGTTGTTTTAAATGATATCAAAGATTTATATGAAGACAAAGAGTCCAAGGGACAGAGCCTGTTCTTGGCCATCTAGTGCACACGTTGGCAGAACTCACTCAGTCACCCATCGTGTATCTAAAGGCAAAAATCTTATTCTAACATCTTCCCCCATTTTACCTCCCCAGATAAGGTACCGACGGAAAAGTGAGCCTTAGAAAATAAACAACAACGGACTGATGTTGGAACACCATTTTTTTCGGGTTTGTCTTTCTCTTCTCACCCCTGCTGAGTAGGTCTTATTCTCCCAGCCTCTACACAGACCCCATTTCCTCTGAGGTCTCTCTATCAGTCTCTTACCAGAGAGAAAGATGGGGGTAGGGGGGCAGTAAGCATCCCGTTACAGTTTTCTAGGTTTCTGATGGGCTCAGCTTGGCTCAGGTATCCACCTGCCTTGGGCCAACCACATTCACCAGGACAGTGACATATTCTAATTGGCTCAGCCTGAATGACATGCCCACTCCTGTGTAGGCAGAGATGTGGATGGATGAAAACTTGGGGGTATCTACAGGCAGAATGAGGGGTTGAGTCGTGATCCCTGAAGTCACAGCAAGTTAGGTCTACAAAGTACATCTTAAAGGAAGTTGACTGTTACTTTGAGCTCCTTTCCTCATCTCTCCGGTGGCATCAGTTACACCTGCCTTGACCCCCTCCAGGAGTTATGGTGATCTGCAAGGAACTCAGAGCAAATCGCACTTTCTACTAACAGTTATACAGAGGAGCAGCAAGAAACAGATGGAATATGAGTGAGGAGTCTTGGATGTTAGTTTTGACTTAGACATAAATATATCCAGCAATAAAAATTTTGAGTAAGTTCCTTATCTTGCTAGATTTAAGTATCCTTAACTATAAAATATACATGTAATATATAGAGGATTACTAGGTCAGTATATTTTTCAAGCTTTTTGTGGTTGTTAGATCCCCTCCGAGTGTCTGAGGAAAAGATAGATGCCTTTACTGTCCCCCTCAAAGTCAAGAAATTCATGAATCCTCTACAAGTCTCTCTATAGACCCCACGATAAGAACTTCTGGATTACATTGCCCTTGAGGTGATATCTGACGCCATCCAATGGGTTGAAAAGAGGGGCTGCATTCTTAGGGGAAAAGACAATTGTGAATCAAGCAAACATACATCTCTCCTTGGTTTAAATCCTCTTCCTTGAAATATCACACATGTTTCTCATTATCTCCTTCCTCTGGACTCTTCCTTCTCTACTCTTCCTTATTCTCCCTCCATCACCTCATCACTCCTCCCTTACAGGTGGTCAAGTGTGGGCATGATTGAAGTTTCTTTTCCATCTGTGTTAGCGGCAGGAAGTATTGTTATCAGGGAAATGGATGGGACATGTATCATCTCTTATCTGCATCTCCAAGAACTTAAACAGTTTCTTACCTCCAACCAAAATAAATCAAAGGAGAGGAATTTTAATTGTAGTCACCAGGTGGTGAATTCAATACATCCACATGAGTTTCTGGGCTGGCAGTGTTGTCAGAGGAGCTTGTCTCTCCAGGCAGGAAGATAATGGGACCGCAAGCCTGGAGATGGGGAGGAGGGGGAAGAGAGGACTCTGGGGATTATAACAGTGGCTCCCTGGTGAGAAGGAAACAGTCAAGCAAGGCCTGTTAAATATAAAGGCCAGAGAAACATTCCCTCATGTCAGGGTTTTCTCCACTCATGCTCAGTAGTCAACAGTTTCTCCAAGGGACTCATGGGGATTGCTCACACAGGCATGGCTCGCACGGTCCATGATGGGTCACACATATCCATAATTTTCCACTGATCAGTCAGTTTGGGGCCATGGATAGAGCTCTAACTTGGGTTTCAAACAGATTGGAACATGTATCTACTCTCAATATTAATTGTTGGTGCTTTCAATTAATAAATATTGAGTATCTACTGCCTGCCAGACACTCGTTCTAGACAGTAGAGAAATATCATCAAAAATAGAGAGTAAGGGCGCCTGGGTGGCTCAGTGGGTTAAGCCGCTGCCTTCGGCTCAGGTCATGATCTCAGGGTTCTGGGATCGAGTTCCGCATCGGGCTCTCTGCTCAGCAGGGAGCCTGCTTCCTCCTCTCTCTCTCTCTCTGCCTGTCTCTCCATCTACTTGTGATTTCTCTCTGTCAAATAAATAAATAAAAATCTTAAAAAAAAAATAGAGAGTAAGTGTCAAGTTAAACATATACTTAGCCTGTTATCTAGCAATCCCACTCCTACATGTTTAGCTAAGATAATATTTTCATAAAAAATGCTCCTAGCCACTTCATTCATATTATAGCCCAAAAACCAGCATCAAGGTAAATCGCCATCATTAGGTCAACAGATAAACAGTCATATACTCATTTCAGTGGAATACTACTTAGTAATAAAAGAAACTATTGATACTCAGAAGAATATAAATGAATTGAAAGCATTGAAAAGCATTATGTTGAAAGAATTGAAAACATTATGTTAGTAGAAGTAGCCAGATATGAAAGGGCACATACTATGTGATTCTATTTGAATGGGTTCCAGAAGAGGAAGACTAATCTATAGTTCTAGAAATCAAATCAGTTTGCTGCATAGGATGGGGAAGGGATCTTTTTCTGGAGTAACAAAAATGTTCTGTATCTGATTATAGTATTACTTGTCAAAACTCATCACACTATACATTAAAACAAATACATTTAATTTCACACAAAGTGTAATGTAATAAAGTGGGGGGAAAGAGAGGGATTTATTGCGGGCCACATAAAGCTTTGTTCTGGTGTGGAAATTCAGGCATTAAGCGTCTGCTTTCAGCTCAGGTCATGATTCCAGGGTCCTGGGATGGAGCCCCGCATCGGGATCCCTGCTCTGTGGGAAGCCTGCTTCTCCTTCTCCCACTCCCCACTACTTGTGTTCCCTCTGTTGCTGTGCCTCTCTCTGTGTCAAATAAATAAACAAAAATCTTTACAAAATAAATGAATGAATGAATGAATGAATGTACTTAATAGAATAGCAGGGGGCAATAGGTATTAAGATGGAAAAGGAGGCCTTAGCAAGTGGGAGGAGAGAGAGAGAGTTGTTTTTTTATGTGGTGTGAGCACAGACGGCCACTCTGTAAGATGATACTCGAGAAGACCTGAAGTAAAAAAGTGAGCTGTGTAAAGAAAGGCATTCCAGACCAAGGGAAGAGCAAAATCCTTGAAATACTGCCTCGAGGAGAGGCACAGAGGTGAGGCTTGAATGGCTGAGCAGAGTGGACAAAGTAGGGAATGGTGGGGCCTGACTTAGGTTTTTGAGGAAGAAAAAAAAAATTCAGACACATCAGGGCCTTTGAGACCGTTGCTTGGACTTTGGGTTTTGTTCTGTGATCCAAAACCACGAGGATATTTTGACTGGAGGACTGCTACAGGTTGACTACGTCTTCAAAAGTTTATTGAGGACAAGATACTAGATGTGGGTCGAGAAAACACATGGGAAGCTTTTGTAATGATCTAGGGAAGATAGGACGGGTTGAAGTGGAAGTGATGGGACACAGTCAGATTCTGGGTGTATTCTGAAGGCAGAAGGAATTGACAGAACATAATATGGGGGATGAGAAAAACGAGTCATCAGGGATGTCTCCCATGTTGGCCCGAACAAGTGGAAGGATGGAGTACCACAGTCTGGCATTCAGCAAGGCACTGAGCTTTTTCTAATTTTCAATTTTTTTTTTATCTCCCTTATAAAGGTGCTAAATTTTGCTTTACGGAGTTCCATTATGGGGTCAGAGATACTGTAGCGGGAGTGCCTAAGACAGGAAAAATCCAATATCTTAATATATATTTGTTTTTCATTAGTGAATTAGAAATAATCTCTTCTGTAGAGGACTTCCAATTATATTGTCTCAGGGATTACTATTCCCGGCTATCTGAGAACATCATTGCACCCATTTTGCAGGACTGGTACTTGAAGAAGTGAAGTAATTTGCCCAATGTCCAATATTGTTGCAAATGCTAGAACCCAATCCAAGTCTCTTAATGTCATATAATGTAAACCCTGGTGTCTTAACTCCAAACCTTCCTCTCCATATCTCCAACGTCTTCTCTAGATGTTTAGTTCAGTATAAAGATTTTACTTATTTGTTAGAGAGAGAGAGAGAAAGAGAGAGAAAGAGAGGGAGAGAGCACAAGCAGGGGTAACTGCAGGCAGAGGAAGAAGCAGACTCCCTGCTGAGGAAGGCGCCCAATATGGGACTCGATTCCAGGACTCTGGGATCATGAGTTGAGCCGAAGGCAGAGACTTAATAGACTGAGCCACCCAGGTATCCTTATTTAGCTCACTTTACGTAAACATTCCCCAAATATCAGCTTTCTCAAGTAACAATACTAAGGAGAAGATAAATAAGCTACAATTATTGCAGCCCAAGGTATCTCTCTGAGTACTCTTCTTTGGAGGAAAATCATATTGATAGTAACTAAAAATAAGTATCTCTTGACTAAAATAGTCGAATGCCTCACTTTTTTTTTTTCTGGCATAATATCATTCAATATTAATAACTTCCCTATAAAGTAGGTTTTATTATTCCTGTTTTATAAATGAGGCAAGGTTTTGAAAACTTATATAAAGTTCAGACATCTAGGTATCACAAAGTTCTGTAGCTTGGTCTGACAAGAAGACTGTTGCTTATCACACAATATTGTTTCTATCCACCGTGATACCCTTTTGTAGTCCATTCGGGAGAGAGTCAGCAGGCTGTCCGTGGCATTAGTAGGTGCAATGCCAGCCTGAAGACAATGATGGAACCCAGTGGCCTTGAGCGTCTGAGTCCAAGTTCTCAGGTTTGTAGCTGACTGCAACCAGGTCAAGATTTGGAGAAACAGGATATCCAATGAGTGCTGAGCCTCTAACACAGAGGCCAGGAAAGTTCCTTCAGCTGGCCCAAAGTGAGAAGTTGCTCAGCTCAGATTTGGAGCTTTGTGCTGCCTTTGTGGTGATACCATTAGGCAAATGAGCTGGTCTGAGGGAGGCTGATAAGGCTCAGGGAGGGAATGTGCAAGTCTTTCCAGAGGGGGGTCCTTTGAAGCGGCCACAGAACAATAAAGCTGCTGGCCTGAGATAGGAAAGGCCTTGAAAAATAACCAAATGAGGGCCTCTTCCTTAATTCCTTGGAGCTGAATTTTATCAGGAAGGCCACTTGTGCTTACAGAAAGCTCTAATCGCTCACAGTGGGACACAGATTCTCAGTGAGACTGCAGTTGCTGATCAGGTCTAAATGTTCAGGATTCTGTCTAAAGACATGTTTCTCACTGCGCAGCCTGCCTGTTCTGTTCTCGCAGCTTCTTTAGAGTTTTCTAAGCATCTGGACCATCTGAAAATCATGGTTGTCAAAGACTATCCTTTTCTCCCAGAAGAATTAAGCTTTAAGCGATCCCTGGGGAGGACAACACCTGTCTCCATCATGCCAGCCTCAACAAGGATGCATCAAGGGCCCAGCACCCCCTACCCATCTTCTCCCTCAAGACGGATGGTTGGAAACATTGGTGTCAAGAGCATCAACTCATCAAAACTGTCTTCTGTCTCTGAGCTTTTCTCTTGGTCATTGGAAAGAACAATGGCTTTGGAACCAGAATACCCAAGTTCCGATTGGCTCTTTTATCTAAACCTTGCATAAGTAATGCCTTTTTCTTGGATTCCACTTTCTTATTCCTGAAACAGAGATTATGGCTTTAGTTCACAGGGCTGTAGAAGGGTCAATTACAATACTAATTTTAAGGTGCCTCAAATTGTTTCTGGTACCAATATGACTGGTAACCCTAGTCATATTGGATTTCTTTTAATTCTCAGATTTGCCAGGCTCTCTTGGCACCTAAGACTTTCCTTACTTCTATACTGCTGCTTTCTGCTTCTCACTGTCCACCACATTTCTTCAGCTGACTCTCATTTATTCAACTTGCCCATGTAAGTTTATGCATCATTTCCTCTGGGAGATCTTGCTTGATCATTTCCTTAAATCTAGACGGGAGATCCCTCTCTACACTCTCACAGCAATCTGTTCTTCCCTGTTACAGAGATTATTAAAATCACACTTTTATTGGCCATTTCCTGCACTATGTATTAATCCATGAGAGAAAGGACCATATCTGTCTTAGATCTGTGTCAAAGTTGTGTGTTTTCCTAGTTTACAGAACTCTAGCCATGCTTTGTCAACCTTTGACTCTCCTAATTAAATCAACATCCCTATGAGGTAAGCTGTATCAATCAGTTCATACAAATTAAGAATTAATATTTAAAGAGGTTAAGAAATTTACTCAAATGATACCAGCTATTAGATAATGCCTATAATTTGATTCCAGTTATCAATTCCTGGTAACCAAAGTAAGCATTCATTAAGTACTCTTTAACTGCCACAAAGATGTATTAAGGGTTTATACCACAACTATACTATTTGGGTATTTTTATAATACATATTTTACAAACACATCACCATGGTCTAAGAGAGGCTAAAGAACTCAAATAAAGACACACAAAGAGTATACAGTAAAGCCTAGATTCAACTTGGTTCTCTCGGGTCCTGGAATCCATATTCCTCATCAGCAACTTGTTTCATGTACTTTTGCAAAGGTTCAGTAAGTTCCTTTGCACCAAACAATTATTTCTTTACTCTACCCAATTATTTCTTTACCCAATTATTTCTTTACTCTACCCATTGCTGTTTAAATTTAAAGATGAACTCATCTGATCTCATTCCATTCTCCACAGATATTTTTTTTTTTCCCTGTTAGGTATTCTTATAAACAAAAGCTATGACTCTTGAATGTGGCTGCCAAAAAATTTGAAAGTTTTCCTAAGAATTCCATAAAGTAGGAACTTTCTGGGTAATGAGTGAAGCACAGAGAATGGACCTACCATCTCTGTCCAAAAGTTAATTCTCAAGTTTTAATACAAACCTATATTCAGAGAAGAAGTGACAAAGAAAAAAAGAAAAAAAGAGTCCTTCTGCTCATTCACTGAGGACATTTTAGGGGAGTTCAGGATCATTAACTCAGGGAAGAGACTGGCTTTGTGTACATGTGTGTATGTGCATGCAAACACATTCTTACATAAGGCTTTGTGAGTTTTTGGCAGAAGTTAGTCCTGATGGCAGTCTTCGAATATCAGAGACTGGTAAGTGGGAGATAGAAGAACAGAGGTCTTGTCTTTTCTTAATATAAGAACATAGTTTATAAATCAGTTATGGTATATAAATAATAAAAAGGCATAGAAATAATCTTGTGTGAATAGTAGACATACCAGATGATCTAGGGTCTTTTTATGTATACACTTAGTGATTTTTCAGTTTCCTTTCAATTCTAAGAATCCATTATTATGTGAAATTAAGTTAGCAACTTCTAATGATACTGTGGATAATGAGTTTTGAACAGCTGGCTAGAAATAAATAAAATAGGAGCTATTCTTAAGAGCTTTAAATATATATTTTCTTGAACTAATCTGTTGGTAAGTTGGTTGGAGGGTGTCTAATGGCCACCCTCATCTGTCTGGCAGCTCTTTGTAGTTGTTGACATAGCCACCTTGATTCTCTTCCATGAAACACCCCACATGGCTAGTTCAGGCTTCCTCATAATGGTGCTTGGGTTACAAGGGATTGTGAAAGGAAGCTCCAAGCCTTCTTGAGAGCTCCTTCAGAAACCGTACAACAGCTAGGTCCAAGCCGGTTATAAGCTAGCTCACATTTAGAAGCTTAACATCTCACATGGGTAGAAAACGTCCTAATGAGAGGATGAGAAATGCCACATTGCAGAGGCACATGCACAAAGGGAAGGGAGGAATTTGTGATCATATTTTGTAACCAATCACATACTTTATTTATTTATTTATTTTAAAGATTATTTATTTATTTGACAGAGAGAGAAGACAAGCAGGCAGAGAGGCAGGCAGAGAGAGGGGAGGAAGCAGGCTCCCCGCTGAGCAGAGAGCCCGATGCGGGGCTTGATCCCAGGACCCTGGGATCATGACCTGAGCCGAAGGCAGTGGCTTAACCCACTGAGCCACCCAGGCACCCCTAATCACATACTTTAGAAGAGTTATTTCTTTAGCATCTTACCTAAACTCATGCTGACCTATACCAATCCAAATAATTATCACTTATGCTATACTAATGCATATTTTTCAAGTTTCCAGAATTCTTTAATATTTACTTTCTCTTTCCTTGATTCCCATAGCAGTATCTCCTACTAAATGACTGAGTTAAGGTGCATCGTTTCAGAATTTTAGCTTTTGATTCCTCATCCCAAAAACGGAAAATGTTTTTACTCTTGATATGTTTTAGGATTACTTAAAATCCAGTGGGATAATCTAAGAATGGCTAACAGTATGAGATTAACAATATCATGAGATTTTAATGGTTAGCAATATTATGAGATTTTGGTGACTTCTTGCATTAAGAAAGGAAACTCTAGTGGATCCCATCTCCTGAATGCCAAATTCTCAAAAAAAAAAAAAAAAAAAAAAAGAACTACATCAATGTAGGAGTCCTGGTACAGTTTAGATTTTAAAATACTAGGTTTTCCAGGATATTGTATTGGTTTGTTAGACAAAAGAATGGATAAATGACATTAAGTTGTCCACAAAATCTAGTTGGTTTAATTCCATACTGTGGTAGAAAGAAAGCCTCCATTTAATTCTGCATCAACCAAAATCAAATGGATTGAGAACATAGAGATACTGTTTAAATCTCAAAACATGTCTTTATGATTTGTCTACTCACCTGCTTTCTGTTCTGTATACCAAAATTCTTTAAAAATTTTTTAAATACAGTAGGGAACTAATTTCAAGAACAGCAAGGAGTAGCAGGGGAGAATTATATCCTCCCTCTCCTCTCTCTCCAACACCCTGTATATGATGGATCACTACATCTTCTCAGTTTTGGATGGGCGTTCCTAGGCTTGTCACCACTTGCTCTAAGACTCAGCTAGTTGGTGTCAGATCACAGGGTCAAATTTGGATCTCCTAACAAGAAAGCCCTATATTAATGTACATTCTGAGAATACCACTTCTCAGACAAATATAAAACTGCAAGATAGAAGAAATTCTTGTAGGAAAGAAATTCAAAAGATTTGAGCATATTGTGGGTCACTGTGACCAGAAATAAATCAGACAAAACTTTGGGATCTATGGGAAGGACAGAGGGAGTACCTAGTGATATAGGGTATACTACAGAAGCTGGGTTAAGAGCAGGAAAGATAATAATAAAAGGTCCTGTAATTCTTTGTAGTGGCCCCTCATTAATAATCTCATGAGCACACATTATCTGCCACATTCTTTTTCTTCTCTCTGCATCTTAGGGAAACAGAGAGAAAGATAGTTTTGAGCAGAGAGCTCCCCCAGTTCTACCGGCCATATACATAATTCACTTCTTAAAAGCTGCCGACAAATGGCAAGATTCGTTTTAGCGCCAGTCTACCATAAATTTATTTGCTTGTTAATGCAGCTTCCCCAGTTCATGTTTTTGCTAACTAGGAGCATTGAAATGTCAATCTGTCCTGAGGGGTGTATCAACCTCATGATCTGAACTCAGTAACAAGACTAGAGTATGAACTGCTCAAGAGCACACGCTACCTCAAGAATTAAGGCGTGCTAGAATCCTGATATCAAAGAATCTTACAATAATAGAACAAGACTTGTAGAATCATAGACTAATATTCTCTCAGAAGTGGATGGAACCTTAGGGCTCATCCTGTCTTGTGCTGTTTTTGTCTTGCTGTCACTCCCCCCAGCTCCATAATCTTAGTTTCCTTCTATATGGTATTGATATTTAGGGATGGATGAATTAAAAATCTGGCATTATCTTAATAGCATCCCATTGGAAGACAGAAAGAGAAGAAGAGATGGATAAAGTAGCATAATTCAATTTCACTGAGAGGCACTTGCTACTAAAAACAAAGTCATCAATAGGACATGATTCATCGTAATCACTGTAGCAGGTTGTTGTTTGTTTAAGGTTGTCTTTGTCTGTATTTCCTTATTTTGAAAGAAGGCCTTTGCTTTTCCTTTTGAGATTCATCCCTCCTCAACACTCTGCTACTGTTTAAGAGGGTTGATCAAAACCCCTGGCCCCAGCCTGACAATTGGCTTATTTCATCTTCCCAGTCATACTTCATGAATAAGCATGGTACCCCAGTTAATCAAATGAGAGTGAACACTGGACTTTGCTAAAACATGTAGAAAAGAAGTACTATCTTTTCCCTTGAGTTGCTGATCTAATGAGACGCTAGCCTGACATAGTAATAACCTTCTGGCCATCTTATAATAAAAGCCTGATTGAGAATGATGTTACCAGGGAGAAAAGCAAAACCAAGATGCTGAAAGACAAAAGCCTGGGGAGGCAGAGATAGGGATACTCCATAGTAAGGCAGGGCTCACTATGTGTGGCAAGGTCAGGTCAATGCTCTCTTGAGTAGAAGTGATGTACCCTCTGAGGGTACAGATCTAAAAAGGAGGTAGTTAAGGTTCACCTGTGTGGCTTAGTTGGTTAAGGTCAGACTCTTGATCTTGGTTTAGGCCATGATCTCAGGATGGTGAGATCAAACTCCATGTCGGGTTCCATGCTGGGAGTGGAGCCCATTTGGGAGTCTTTCTTTCCCACCCCCTTTGCCCCTCCCCATTTACACATGCGCTCTCTAAAATAGATAAATCCTTAAAAAAAAAAAAAAAAAAAGTAGCTAAAAGTTAAATATACAACTACCATGTGACCCAGTCATTCTAATCCCAGGTATTACCCATGAGAAATGAAGGCATATGTCCATACAACGACTTGGACCCACATATTCATAGCACCTTTATTCATAATAGCCCCAAACCAATCCAAATGTTTATCAATAAATAAATGACTTAAAAATATTGTAATGTGTTTTTAAGATGGAATATTACCTAGCAATTTAAAGGAAAAATGTTATTAAGACATACAACGCCGATGAATCTCAAAATAATATGTTGAGTTAAAGAAGGCAGACAAAAAAGGCAAGAGGAATAATTCCATTTGTGAAAACTTCTAGAAAATGCAAAATGATCAATAGTAACAAGAAAGTAGGTCAACAGTTGCTTTAGGACAGAGGTGAAGGACATGGATTGAGTTAGGAGGGATTATAGATGGGTATGATTAGGCTTTTGGGGGTTTGTTTTCTTGATTGTGGTAATGGTGACTGAGGTGATGCATGGTTAAAATGTATCAAGTTGTACAATTTATATATATGTAGTTTATTGTAAGTCGATTTGCTACAGGAAAGCTGAGAAAAACAAGAAAAATAAAGCCTATATTGGCCTGAGTCCCCTAGCAGGGCAGAAGACCTCTTCCAGCAGTAACTAACCTGTATTAGAAAGAAGTTTTGCTGCAATAATTCTGTATATAATAAAACATTCCAAAATTCAGTGCTTTAGGCATTGACCAGTTACTGTCACATTCACAGGTCTGTGTATTGATTGCAGCTTGGATGGGGTAGCCTACACTTCAGCATCCTGGCTGAAGGTTGGGTTCATGTCTGTTCCATGTATATTTTACTCTACTTAGAGCAGTAGCTGTACAGGCCAGTATGTCTGCTCTATGTGTCCCAGTCTGGGGCCAGATGGATTGATAATAATAGCTACCTAAGCCATATTATTTTCATGGTAGGTCACATGAGTATGGGAGCCCAAGCCAAAATGGATAACCCTATGTATGACCTCTGCTCATGTGACGTCTGCCAATGTTTCACTGGCCAAAGCAAGTCATGGTCAAGTCCAACTTCCGTGGGGTAGAAAACAGACTCAGTCACAACGGGAGAGGAAAAGAAGTCAAGATTTATTTAACAATAATTTACATGATCACATAGATGTACCATACACCAACAAACAAACCTCTGAATGTTAAGCTACTCACGTATCTGGAGGTTCTTTTTTTTTTACACATGAACTTGTGCCCATGCTAAGAACTTCAGTTGTGCACTTGGATCCAATGGTAACTGTAAGTTTCTGTTTTGACAGCCAACACATTTTATTTACTCAGTCCTATCTGAGTTAGATTTCTCTCACATGAGCCAAAAGTATCCTTACTATTAAAAATCATGCAGAACAGCGGTGCCTGGGTGGCTCAGTGGGTTAAGGCCTCTGCCTTCGACTCAGGTCATGATCCTGGAGTCCTGGGATCGAGCCCCACATCGGGCTCTATTTGGCAGGGAGCCTGCTTCCTCCTCTATCTCTGCCCGTCTCTCTGCCTACTTGTGATCTCTGTCAAATAAGTGGATAAAATCTTAAAAAAAAAAAAATCATGCAGAACGATGACTAGCAAAGAGCAGAGTTCAGTAAAACAAATCATATCTATCATTAGTTGAGCACTGACTGTGTGCTGGTTGCTTCACATTAATTATTTCACTTAAGCCTTAATCATATTCAGCAAGGTTGGTATTATACACTAGGCTTTCAATGAAAACAAAACAAAACAAAACCAAAAACAAAAAACAAGATTCATTGTCTCGTGAAAAAGACAGACGTAAGAAGCAAACCTAGGTCCTTCCAAACCAGGACCTATACTTTTTCCCATTTTCTCATGTTTTTGCTCATGAGAAAATCAACAAAACATGGCACCAAAGGCATTTACAATATTTCTCTGTCTCCAGACAAAGCTGAAATTCATTTCTTTCTGAGATCCAACATCTATTGCTTGTTTTAACTCTCTCCTACATCCTCGTTCAATTTCAAGTGTTGTCAGTCTTTATCCTTAGTTCCAAGAAAAATTCTTTCTCAGTATGAACAATGTGGTGTTCATTGAGAAAGTAGTATGCCCAATATGCTATTGGGCAGCATGACTTTGAATCCCAAATCTCCCATTTCGTGGTTGTGAGACCTCTGGAAAACTACTTAAACATTCTTCCTTTATAAAATGAGAAAAAAAGAATATTTCCTGCTTATCTGATTTGACAGTTAAATATGATAAAGTAAAAGAAAATTATAAACCATAAAGTACTTCAAGTATTATATAGGATCTGTATTTTCATCATAATTAAAGTTACTAATGATTCAGGGGAACTAATCTCTATTGGTAGAATTTTAGCTGTCATAACAGGTGGTGCTGGGGTGGGGATTCGCAGCTAGAGAAGGATGTACCTGCCAAATGACACTTAATTTAGACCACATAGACAGACACTGTATCTGTCTCCATATAAGACAGTAACCTTTGCTACATGTGGTAGATTCAATACCACTTCTGGCTGTAAGGTCTCTAATTACCCAGGGCTTTCTTTAGCCATCTCCAGCCCACTCCATGACCATCAAAAGATTCCCCCAACACTGGCTGTGATGCTTTTTCTTTTCTCTAAGAGGTCTTTATTAACTCCTCTGCCTCTGCTGGGTCCTGGAGGCAATGTAGGTGATTAATGGCTCCTGAATTATGATCCAACCAGAAAGACTGTTGGTGGAAATTTATACTCAGAGCAGTAAGCTAGAATTCTTTCAACCCAGGTACTTGACATTCATTGCACAATTTAATTGTAAAGAGTAGTAGTTAATGAGAGCACAGGGGAAGAGGGTGAAATAGGAGCTGAGGTCTGGGCTGAAGGCCAGTGTTCTCAGCAGGCAAGTGACACCAGGGGTGGGGAGTGGGGATGAAGCACAGAGTAGACAAATTGCAGCATTGGAATGGGATTTTCACCATCATCATATTTGTCAATAAGAAAGCAGGGGCACCTGGGTGGCTCAGTGGGTTGAGCCTCTGCATTTGGCTCAGGTCATGATCTTGGGGTCCTGGGATTGAGTCCCTCGTTGGGCTCTCTGTTCAGCGGGGAGCCTGTTTCCCACCCCACCCCCACCTGCCTCTCTGTCTACTTGTGATCTCTGTCAAATAAATAGATAAAATCTTAAAAAGAAAAAAAAAAAGAAAGAAAGGGAAGGCACAGAGACTAATAAGATAATAGCAGCAAAAACAACAACTGCCTTTTTGTTTTAGTACTTTCTATGAACCAACCCCTAGGTAGGAAACTATACAAGCACTAAAGTTAATCTCAAAAGCAATATGGTAAAGTTAGGTTTTATCACCTTTATTTTACACATGAAAAATTTGGGACTCAGGGAGATTAAGTGACTTGTCTAAAATCATGTAGCAAGGTCTTGGCTCTGAGATTATAAATGGGGACTGTATGGACTTTGCAATCTTTGTTTCTTCCAGTGCTTCTGTGACATGGCTTCCATTGTGATTCTTCACTGCTATCACCAATGTAGAGTTTACTATATGCCAGGCACTGTGTCTGTGTCTTATCACTACTGTTCTCATTTTATCAATGAGGAAATTCGCACTTAGTGTGATTAAGTAATGTGCCCCAAGCCTCATCCTGAGCAAGTGGCAGGACTGGAACTTAAGACCAGTTCTGCCTGACTCTTTGGATGATTATCTTACCCACTGCTATACCCAGTTACAGCTGCCACTAAAAACCAACACTGTGACCATATCCAAACCCCATCTTTTAAGATATGCACGTCTATTGTTACATTACCTACAGATTGGGATGAAATAAATTGGGGGCAACAAGGCAGAATGTATAAAAGGACGTGCTGCCTCTGTTACCACAGCACCAACATAGTCCATCCAGTGGCATGAATGAGACCCTATTTTGGTAGTTGACCATGAAATTTATGAAGTCCATGGAATCCACAAGGATCCTGAGTCCAAAATTAAAGAGTCAACCACGTCTTATACGGGAAGAACCCTGCTGCTTAATGAAACTATGCTGTCTTCTAGCTGATTGAAAAATTGAATGAAACAGGCTGCCAAGACGCCTGCAAACCTCTGAGCCGAGCTAAGCTTCCCTGTATAAATAAATTGCAAAAATAAAGTATCTTTTTTACTTGCATATAAAAACAAGCAAATGAATGTCTTTTGCATAATTGCTACAAAGGGCCCTAACCAGCCATTTCCATTTGCAATTTCATATTTCAATAAAGTTTTATTTATTTTCATTTGCAAACGTATTTGCTGCTTGTGAAGAGAAGCCTCATCACTCTGACTGGTGCCAGATTGTTGGAACTTCCATGCCTGAAAATGGCCTTTTCGTTGACCAGGAGACCTCTAAGCTTGTCTCCTTGTCTTCCTTTTTCCCACCTATCCCTGCCTATTATTGTATTTATAAATTTCTTCCTCTCCAATTACCCAATTGCCCTCTTTCCTGGAGGCTGGAAATGTGCAAGCATCTATCTGTTCAATAATGGAATACTAGGGGCGCCTGGGTGGCTCAGTGGGTTAAGCCGCTGCCTTCGGCTCAGGTCATGATCTCAGAGTCCTGGGATCGAGTCCCACATTGGGCTCTCTGCTCAGCAGGGAGCCTGCTTCCTCCTCTCTGCCTGCCTCTCTGCCTGCTTGTGATCTCTGTCAAGTAAATAAATAAAATCTTTAAAAAAAATAATGGAATACTATTATAGAGCTGTTCTAAATACTAGAGATACAGCAGTAACAAAACAGACATGAAAACTTACATTCATGGAATCCAGACAAAAATGTATGTTTGTTTAGGGTAGGTGTTTGAGGCAAGGCATGAACAGTGTTACAGCATTCCATGATAGTGGGCAAAGCATGTGTGTAGGTCCTAATAGGGGAAAATTCTTGTTGTCCTACCTGACCGACCTGGACCTGAAATTGGGAGACATATGTGGCTGGAATGGGGTGGGCAAGGGAAGAGTGGTGGGAAAGGAGTCTAAAAAGGAAGCAGGAGCCAGAGACCATGGGGGGTCTTGCAAACTAGCAGGTATGTGAGAAATAGCATGTTGCAGTGGAAACAAACAAACTAAAAACTAAAGATCCATGAAGCAATTCTTTGGCAGGGAAGAATAAATTCCTTTGGAAAGGTATTTGCACACCAACTGGATGTCTAAGTTCTTATCAATAACACTTCTTATTCCTCAGTGACTATAAATTGTGGTAGGAGATGGTAGCAGCTGATGTGACTGAGAATCCTTGAATGCTCAAATCCAGTCTTGACCCAGCCAATGCCCATGGGAGCTCCAAGGAAAAGGTGTTTCCCCAGAGAACAGAGAGGGAGGAAAGTGCACTCCTGATTTTCTTTATTCAAAACCCCAAGGGGTTCCAGGATAGGCTAAGCTGGGCCACAGAGGTGACTACTTTAGTCCGTGCCAAGGTTATCACTACAATGATGAGAAAAGGCAAGTCCAAGGAAAAAATCAAGAAACAATAGATCATAGTTAAAATATATTCTTCTTAAGGCTGAGAGCTTAGCTGATCTAGTTTGTCAGCATATGGAATTTCCTTGGTTCTGTCTACTTTCTGGGTGAGAGTTGGGCAATTTAAACTTTACCTTTTTATGGAAGGAAGATAGAAAAAAAATGGAAGAGGGAAGAAATAGGGTAGATAAGAGAAAGAAAATATTTGCTCCCCAGATCACAGAGAACAATGCTCATCTCAGGCCTCCCAGGATGAGGTTAATAACCAATAGCCCCTTAGAAGCAGCTCTAGAGCCATCTCATACTTTGGTCTAACTTTCCCTTTGGAAATACTTGGGCCTTGTAGTTTTCATCAAATCGGAGGATGAAGGAAAACTCAAGAGGCAAATACTAGAATTCATGCTATTAAGGCAGATGAGAGCTTATACAAATCATTAGGAAAATTAAAGATGTTTGTAGATGAACCCATTACAACAAAAGAACTTGTCTAGTTTTAGTATCTCCAAAGATAAGAACAAGTAAAATTTATTTAAATTGTTAATTATTATTACTAATTGAATATATTACTAAATGCTAAAATGGCATAAGAAAGACTTTCAACCAGCATTGGGGCCCCAGATTTATGGGAATGCTAGAAAGAACATCAAGAGGCAATTTCATTGAGTCCCTGCCTCCATTTTGCAGGTGAAGACATTTGTGATTATGTTAGAACAGAATTAGAACCCAGCTGCTTCAGATTCCCTGGCCAGGGTTGTCTCAACAGTACCATATCCCTCCTTCCAAGAAATGCTAGGACATAAGGCACGAGGCATGGTGTTTGGAGTTTTTCCAAATGGTTGGAAGCTTGGCCCAAGCTACCTCAATATGGAGCTGCTTACCTGGTGATGAATGCTGTGTCCATGGCCCTTACCATCCAGTGCTTATACAACAGGACTGTAATTTATGGCTGTTGCATGTCTGGATTGGACAGAGGAAGAAGGCCAAATGCAAGGCCTGAAGATTTGGCTTTCTTTGGCTTTAGCTAATAGTAATTATCTCTCCTTTCTATAACCACGATTAGATCTCCCACTAACTCATTTCTACTCTTCACACATTGCTTTCCTCAATCTCTCTGTCTCTCTGTTCTCTGATTAACTTCCAAAGATCCCTGCTAACCAACCTACCTGGACCTCAAAGATAAGGGAATAGAAGGGAGGGTGACATTATTTAGGTAACTTTAATATACCAGGCACTGGGCCAAATACTTGTCTTTCCATTTAAGCTGCACAATAACACTGTTAGGGGGAGTTTACCCTCATAGGCAAACGAGGAAATTTGTCCAGAGTTGAAGAAGTTGGTACATAATAAGACTAGAATTCAAACTCCGCCCCATCAGAGTCCCCAAGTGTGCTCTTTCCATGTATCCTCATTTATATTACCACTCTTCTTCTTCTGTCCAATAGATCACCTTGCCCCTTGTCCTGGGTATACATGACAACACACTTATGTAATAAACACTGAGATTCTATTATGTGCTAAAATTTAAAAAATCAAAAATATATGGAATGGAGCATCTACTCTCAAGCAGCTCACAGTTAGTATACATATATACGTATGCTTGGGGCTTTGGACAGATAAAGAATGTATTAGTAAGTACATCTTAAGACAGAATGTTTATTCATTCATTTATTCTTTCTTTCAGCAAATGTTTATTAAATAACTATTTTATGCCAGGCTTTATTCTGTGCCAGTGTCTATCAATCCTGGCTGCATTTTAGAATAACCTAATGCACTTAAGGGGGGCCTGGCTGGCTCAGTCAGTTGAACGTCCCGCTCTTGGTTTCAGCTCAGGTCATGATCTCAGGGTTGTGAGAGCGAGCCCCATGTTATTAGGATGCACACTTGGGGGGAGTCTGCTTGAGATTCTCTCCCTCTACCTCTGCCCATCCCTCCACTCATGTGGCCTCTCTAATAAATAAATAAATCTTAAAAAAAAATAAGAATAACCAAGAGGACTTAAGAAAAAAAAAATAAATCCCTGGATCATCTAACAAATTCTAATTAATTGACCTGGGATGGTTACCCCAGAATCACTACATTTTAAAAACCTCCTGGGGTTTTGTACCATGTAGCCAGCGGTGAAAAACACTCTTCCAGACTCCAGAGATATAAGAGCAAACAAAGGGGAGAAAAAGCACTCAAGGATTTCATAAGACATACATCCTTGTTGTTGAGGTGAAAAAAGTGGTAGATAACCCAGGAAAGAGGAGGATGAGGCTGGAATGGCCAGATTGCACAATAAATCATCTTGGGCCTTAAATTCAAAGGATTTGAGAGAGAGCGAGGACATAAAAACTGGGCTACCTTCACATTCTACATTTCTGCGATCTGGGCTGAGTTAGAGGGATTCACCGACCTAAGTGAGAGTTTTAATCAGATTGACTGAGGCACGGTTAGACTTATTTTTCTGAGACTAGGGGTCATTCATTTATTTCACATCAGTTCACCTTCAGGGGACTGGGTCAAAAGAGGATGGGAAGGAGAGTTGAGAATTTTCTCCATAATCTTATTAAGAAGTTGGCTTCCACACTAGATCAAACCAACACAGAGGACCAAGCGAGCATCTTTAAATGTCTTCCAGTTTTGCTCTCTTTCATACCACGACTTTCATTGTGTTGATGCTAGTCAAGGCTTTGGAATCAGACAGATCTGGGTTTGAGCTGCAGTTTAGGTTTGACTAACTGGGTGACCTTGAGCAAATGATGTCATCTTTCAGTGCCTCAGCTTCCCCATTTGTAATGTGGGGATTAAAATACTATCCACTTTCTGAAGTTCCCATCAAGGTCGAAGAGGACAATGTACTTACTTTTCTGGCTTAGAATAAGTACCCCCTTAATATTAGCTGTGAGTCTTATTACCTCATTTTTTTTGTTATTAGTGCATAGCTTTGTATATAAGTAAATGTGTTCAAATAAGGAATGTTACTAGTGACTATGTGGGTGCAAGTAAATGAGATATATGCATTTAATATACTACAATAACATTATATGGGAAGCACTTTTCCACATTTTTATAAATATTAACTTCTCATAAATTCTGTGAGGGTACTGTATATTTTTACACTTTATTATAGAAAATTTTTTTAGAGAATATTTGTTATTTATAATGAATGTCCACATACCTGTCTCCCATCCTCAGCAATTATCAACATTTGGCCAATCTTATTTTATCTATGGAATTTTATTTATTTTTCTGTAATATTTTAAGCTGAATTTTAAGACATCATGCCATTTTAACTATAAATATTTTAGTATCATTCTCTAATGGCGGAGAGTCTCTCTCTATCCATCTACCTGTGGATATCTAACATCTATCTATCTACTGCAATGCTATTATTACACTGAATGAAATCAACAATAATTCCTTAATATCAAGGACTTGATCATATTAAAATTTCCTCAATTGCCTCAAAGATATCTTTTTTACAGCCTTTCTGTTTGAATCAGGCCAAAATCCACACAATGAATTGGCTCATATCTCTTAAGTTTCTCTTTTCCTGCAATAGTCTGAAAGAGTATAATTCTCACTTCATATAACAGATAAGGAAGTTAAGGTACAGAGAAGTCAAGTCAGGTGCTGAAGGGCACACAGCTAGATGAATGGATATCACTACCTGTAACAGGAGAACGTGTTTTGGATATATATAGAGTTTCTCAGAGGGAGATGCTCAATGTCCCCACCTTCAACCCTTCTGCCTATCTCCAATGCCTGAAAGACTAGGTGGGGGTGCCTCGGTGGCGCAGTGGGTTAAGCCTCTGCCTTTGGCTCAGGTCAGGATCCCAGGGTCCTGGGATTGAGCCCCACATCGGGCTCTCTGCTCAGCAGGGAGCCTGCTTCCTCCTCTCTCTCTGCCTGCCTCTCTGCCTACTTCTGATCTCTGTCAAATAAATAAATAAGATCTAAAAAAAAAAAAAAAAAGACTAGGTGGTATGAATTTTATCTTCAATCTGTCTCTAACTTCTTACAAACTATTATAGGGATTCTTTGGTCAAATATCTGGGTCCAGCTCCCTCCAAAACGTGAGGGAGAAGGGGATCTAAAATCTGTCCTCAGATTTTTGTAGATGTAGTGGGGAGTGTGAAATTTAGAAAAACAAATGCCACTAGCTCTAATCTTCTCATTCATTCATTTATTCATTCTAGGCATTTTTCCAGGCTCGCTGTGGACTTTGCACTAGGAGCTCTGGATACAAAAGGGGACAAGAAAGTTTCTGTCCTCAAAGCAATCCTAGTTTGGTGTGTATGATGGGGCTGAGGAAAGAGGGGTTACAAAGAGACAGTTCTAGTTCAGTAAAAAGTACAAAGCTAAAGGGGGAAAAGAGTGCTATCAAAACATCTACTCTTATAAGGAGGTACTTCTAAAAGTGAGCCTCTACAAGTGAATGGTGATTACAGAGGAAAAGAAATGCGAAAAGAAACATATAGGCAGAGGGAACAGCAAGATGCAGGGGTAGAAGAAACTTGGGCTGATCCAGTTTCTTGAAGTGATGTGGTCTAGCTCAAGCACAAACGTGAAAAGGGAGAGATGTTGAGGTTTGTGGTTATCGAGGGTAGTAGGGGATGATGAGCATCAAAGGCCATGTTCAAGAGCCTTTTGTTTTGAAGGCAATCTCTTGAAGGGATATATGGAAGAGGAGACATGGCCAGATTTGCACCTGAAATTTCCTCTGGATAATGATGGTTGTTGGAAGAGTTTGGAAACTAGGAGGCTAGGCGATAGCAGAGAGAGAGGTGATGAGGAAATGAAATCCTTATCAATTAGAATATGGAGATGAAAGGGTAGTCTTGGAGAGGTCCCTGCATTCTAACTGGCTTCTCAGTTTCTTGGCTCCAGAAACTCTACCTTACCTCTGCCCCAAAAGGTTATGGGGTTCTTAAAGAAACATGATGTAAGGAATGAAAGTAAAGCAAGGGGGCAGATGATATGGACTTTTGCCCTGCCTTCACCACTTTCAGACTGTGTCCTGTGGACATGTTGCTTTACCTTGCAAACATGTTGTGTCCTTGACTATAGAGTGGGACCGTGACAGCTACATTCATTTCCTCAGAGTTCATGGGAGAGTTGAATCAGTCACACCATAGTGAAGCAATCTGTAAACTTTAAAGGTCTTTATAATTAGGCATTGTATTCTGGATTCTTTGAACCACTCTCAAACCACAAGTACTATCTGTATGGACAAATAGAGGGTTGGGGCTCCAGCAGATTCCATTTCTGGGAGAGGCTTTAAAATCCCTTCTATGAGCTTATAACGTGCTAGCAAATCCAATCTTGAACTATCCTCATAGGCCACATATTTGTCTTTCTCCAATTTTGCTGTCACATCAGCTTCTGATCAGAGTTACAATTTGAATGGTGAAGCGACTTTGGAAGACAAGTGAGTGCAGTCAGCGGAGGAGGGAGGAGGTTGAGGGAGAGAAAAGGAGCTGCTGTAACTCACCTTTGTTCTGGTTGGGAGTCTGAATATGAAAAGTAAGCAGAAACTCAATTAGTAACCCCTGAACTTGCCCCACGTTATCTCTGAGAACACACACCCTCTTCCATCCTCTGCCTCCACAGGAGAACAGGCTTCCTATCAAGCTAGGGCAAGAAAGGATGCAAACCCAGAGGAAACAAGAGAGTAAAGGAACTCATGACTGTTTCCGCATTCTCCGGCATCTCCAATTCTGGGCTTTCTGGAAGGATTAGGTGGTTTCTACCTCTGAGAGTTTAAAAGGGGGTAATTACTCCTAATACATTCAGAGTTTCTTTTCATTAGGTGCCTACTATGTGCTACTCAGTCATTCCTTTCAAAATTTTATTAGGTTTTGGTATTGCTGTCCCTATTTTACAAATAAGAAACTCAAGTTCAGAAAGGCAAAATAGCCAACAAGCTACCAAACAAAGTATCAAGGACAGCTCATACCTTCCATTCATTCAATTCTCAAACTATTATGATTTTTTCCCCTGTGAGTTGCATTACTGTTCTTCCCTGTTTCCCTCCTTGCAGTGCCTCTCCCAGTCAGAGGATCAGGCCTTGTGTTCACTTAAAGCAGACTTAGCAATGTGGCAGCTGAGTGGGACTGACAGGTGTCACTGAGAAGCAGAAGCTTTAAGAATCTGTCTGCTCTGTCATATCATATCTTTTTCTTTACCATTAGACCAACAAAGTCCCAGATCTAGATGACCAGTCAACCTGGGCCTCAAAGTAAAGACAATACAGTGGAGAGTCAGAGACATCTGCTGACATATTAGAAAAGAACCCTGAGATTTAGGGATGACTTGTTACACAGTGTAACCTAGCCTAAACCAACTAATGTATCATTTAAAGGGAATGAGCACTGGTCAGCAGTTCAGTGTCCTACATTAATTTGTCATGGTCATTTCCTATTTCACAATCTGAATTGTGTGTTGATGGGATTCCAAACCCTCTCACAAGAATTGCAACGTAGTCTATGGAAAGAACCTAGATGTCCATCAACAGATGAATGGATAAGAAGATGTGGTATATATACACAATGGAATACTATGCAACCATCAAAAGAAATGAAATCTTGCCATTTGTGACAATGTGGATGGAACTAGAGGGTATCATGCTTAGCAAAATAAGTCAATCAGAGAAAGACAACTATCATATGACCTCCCTGATATGAAGAAGTGGAGATGCGACATGGGTGGTTAAGGGGGTAGGAGAAGAATAAATGAAACAAGATGGGATTGGGAGGGAGACAAACCATAAGTGACTCTTAATCTCACAAAAAAAACTGAGGGTTGCTGGGGGGAGGGGGGTTGGGAGAAGGGGGGTGGGGCTATGGACATTGGGGAGGGTATGTGCTATGGTGAGCGCTGTGAAGTGTGTAATCCTGGCAATTCACAGACCTGTACCCCTGGGGATAAAAATATATTATACGTTTATAAAAAATAATTTAAAAATAAATTAAACAAACAAACAAACAAAGAATTGGAACGTAGCTAGATGGAGCCTACACAGGTTGCCATATAATAATTATTTCGCTTGGTTATTATAAGCTACTGCGGACAGCTTTCACTTTTTTCTACTTGTAGAATAACAGTTGTTTTGTTCTGAAAAAAAAAAAAAGAAAGAAAGAAAGGGTGGGAGGATGAGGTTAAGAGGTTAAGTAGGTGCCCAACTACTGAGTAGTAAAGCCAAAACTTGAGGTCAGCTGTGTCTTACTATATATTGTGTGACCTTGACCCTGTATTACTGTATTATTCCTCCTCCTATATTTTATAGTGACTGCTATAAAACAACAACAGCTAATTTTAACACATTGAAGAGCGGCAAGTTCCTCAGGAAGGGAAGTGTGTTGGTTAGGGCAGTGATGTGTAATTTCAGTGAACATACAATTCATCTGGGAAATTTTGTTAAAATGAAAATACTAATCTAGTACATCATGGGTAGGACCTGAGATTCTGCATTTCTTTCCTCCTCTGTCCCCCACCTTTTTTTTTTTTTTTTAAAGATTTTATTTATTTGTCAGAGAGAGAGAGAGAGAGCACAAGCAGGGGGAGAGACAGGCAGAGGGAGAACCAGGCTCCCTGCTGAGCAAGGAGCCTGATGCAGGGTTTGATCCCAGGACTCTGGGATCATGACCTGAGCTGAAGGCAGAGGCTTAACCCACTGAGCCACCCAGGAGTCCCTGAGATTCTGCACTTCAAACAAGGTTCCAGATGAAGCTCCTATTGCTGGTGCTTGGACCACTCTTTGAGCAGCAAGCTTAGGGGATGCCCCTTAGCTCTCCATGGTGATGACAGAAAGGTGAAATCAAGTAGTATTGCACGGCAGTTCAGAATATATAGAGAGCACTGGGGGTAGGGTCAGGTGAGCAAGGCAGTAGGGACCTAAAATTTAAGAAGGCAAAATAGAGCAAGTGCTGATCTTGTGCACCAAGAACCCCGAGAGTGAGAGCCTCCTAGTTTAAACTGCTATAATTTGTTTCTAGATTGATTTTAACTCAGTTTGAAAACTGAGCTAAGACAGAGCCCAAGAGTGTCCTCATATTTTAACTTCACATCAGTTCTACTGTCACTGACCACCATCAGGCTATTCCAAGGTAGATGTTCTTAACAACAGTACAAATACATATTCTTTTCTTATCAGAAAAAAAAATTCAAAATCATGCCATGCTTTAGTTAGCTTTACATTTGAAATAGATTATTATTAATTTTTGGCTTAGGTATTTATTTCCAGAATTTCTAATTATGTTTATCTTCTGTTCTATTCTTTTATTGTATCTTCAAGTTTTTCCAAGCTTGTAGTTATGCAGTAGTGTCTATCAAATCAAGCCCACCATAAATATCCTGTTTTCCAAACTGAGCTTTAGTCTGTAAGTGACTTATTTCTTATCATCTGTAAATTGTATCTAAGTCTGAAAGCTTCAGTTAAAATACCCTAAGTAACTTATAGTCTAAAGAGAAACCTTAAAGTCACCAACTTTGGGGCCAGTGTTGTCCAATGACCACTAAGGCTTTCCAAGAAGCAACAACCAATCCCCTTATCGCAGAGACCAGCATCTCTCTTCCTTATTCCATAGATTACATGAGAAGAGAACTATGGTAGTAAAAGTGATGGGGGTAATCAGAGTTATCTGAGTTATTGCTGGTCTTGTGAAAAATATTATTTTCTTGATACATAATTTTTCCTTACCAAGGAAAAGGAAAACCTTAAGAAGGAAAGGCAAAGGAAATTCTCAGTATTCCCCAGACAGATAGACAGACTGACTGAATGACTGACTAAATAAATAAATATTTGGAATGCCTACAAGAGAAGACTGGCCTATTCCTTCCCCAATAGATAAAGGACATAGAAGCCGTATGAACACCTGGTCATAAGAGATTTGGAGAGGGATTCATATCTGTGTCCTACTGGGCAGGACAATTCTTTCTTCAGTGAAAGTGTCCTCCGTACATCTATGCACATCCGAGCTTGTGGCTCAGTTTGTCTCAGTGAACAGTCCCATCTGATCCTGAACAGTGTTTAAATTCTCTTAGCCATCATGCCCTT
Organism: Mustela putorius furo; assembly: GCF_011764305.1. NCBI lineage: Eukaryota > Metazoa > Chordata > Mammalia > Carnivora > Mustelidae > Mustela > Mustela putorius. The sequence goes on from NW_025421428.1 coordinate 631,227, forward strand.
CTTGTTTTTTCTTCCCTCTCTTTCTTCCTTATCTTTGCTTAGGTTTTCTGCATTTAAACACTCTCTTTTATTATAACAGAGATCTCTGGAGGAAGGTGATATGTCTCCTCCATAATTAATGTGTTGAAACGCTAACCTCCAGTAAGATGATTTTTGGAGGTGGGACCTTTGAGAGATAATTAGGGTTAGATTAGGTCATTGAAGGCAGGGCACTCATGTTAGCATTACTGTCCTTAAGAAAGGAGAGGCAATCCTGTGCCTTCCTTAATGCACTTGATGTTATAAGACTGATGAGTCACTGACCTCTGCCTTTGAAACTAATAATACATTATATGCTCAAAAAAAAAAAAAAGAAAGAAAGAAAGAAAGAAAAAGTAAGAGGAGATACAGGATCTTCCTGTGTATACACACCAAGGAAAGGTCACATGAAGACGTAACTAGAAAGGGGTCCCTCACTGAGAACCCAACTGTGCTGGCTCCCTGATCTCTTGATTTCAGCTTTCCAATTTCCAGAACTTTGAGAAATAAATATTTGTTGTGGAAGCCACCCAGGCGATGGTAATTTGTTACTGCAGCCCAAACTGGCTGAGACAGAAGGGGAGATTGATACGTGATTTCTGCCCCCTATTTTGAATGGCAGGTCTCTCCCATAATATTGGGTTGTGCTTCTATCATTTGATGTTTACCTACACATAGATGTATATTCTTTACATAAGAGACAGAATGATCAGAAGGAAGAGAATGGGCTTAAAAATTTTTACAGAACTGGTTTAAATCTTGGCTCTGTCGCTTATATAATCTCGGGAAAATTTAAGTTTTCCTTTTCTGGATATGTTGATAATAATAACATTAATAATGGTAACAACACAAAGTCAATAACAATGCTAGCACTGGTTTTGTCATGAATAGATATTAGATATTTTAAAAACCTACTTTGGTCATTAATTCACTTAATGAGTGTTTATTAAGTACCCACTATGTGCCTGGCATTGGGATGGGCAGTAAAGATCCTGCAATGATCTGGAGAAATATTGTCTATACCCTCATAGAGCTGTTGGTCTGGTGTAGGCATTGGTAAACTTACTACACAGCCTCTGACCTAAATCCTGCTTGACCTTTTTTATAGTCTTGGAGCAAAGATGGTGTTAACATTTTTTTAAAAAGTGAATGTGACAACGATTTTTATGTAGCTCACAGAGCCTAAAATATTTACTACCTGGCTTTTTTGCAAGAGTTTACCTGTCCCTGGTCTAATGGAACATGTAAATATAGAAAGCCTTCAATAAATGCTTTTCACATACCAATTCTTAGTCTGAAGTTCCTTGCATGGGTTTTGGATTAGTTCTGTATTCCTTCAATTCCCCACAGGCTTAATGTTGCCCTTGTAATAAAAAATCAAAATTTTCAGATGGTTATAGGCTTTACATGGGTGACCCACGTAACTCTTTAGCCTCTCCTAATTACACCCTTCTGTACCCCTGCCACACTGGATTTCTTTCCGTTCAGCAAATATTGCACACATGCCTTAGCCCAGAGTATTATTACTCTTCACTCCCCCTGGTCAGCTAACTTGCTTCTAGTTTTCCTTAAAATTCCTCAAAATTTCCTCAAAAACCCCTGTAGGGTCACTTCCTCTTTTTCTTTTTTTTAAATATTTTATTTATTTATTTGACACATAGAGAGACACACACACAGCAAGAGAGTGAGCACAAACAGGGTGAGTGGGAGAGGAAAAAGCAGGCTTCCCGCTGAGCAGAGAGCCAGAGGCTCAATCCCAGGACCATGGGATCATGACCTGAGCCAAAGGCTGCTACAGCTTAACAACTGAGCCACCTAAGTGCCCCTAGGCACTTGAGAAATTTCCGTGACCGCTCCTTGCTAGTTCAGTACCCTCCTCCACCTTTTTATTTGTTCTCATGGCCCCTGATACTTAAGGTAATTTTATATTGTCACTTGTGATTATTGTTGGCTCCACAAGTTCGTTTTGTGACGGCAGGGGCTATAGGTCTTTTGTTTATTATTTTATCTCCAGGATCTGGCATCCTTGCCTACTACTCAGTAAGTGGTACATAAATGAAAGAATGAATGAGTGAGTCAATGTCATGGTTCTTGAAAAGAAATAGGTCAGAAAGCATATAGGATTCTTGCAACATGGGAGTGCTTTCCTCTCCCAGGCAAATATGCCCCCAAATGGAATTTCTGTGGCTCCATTTAAATAACCCCTCATTCTCTTTGTATAATTAATGGAGGCCCAGTGAGCTGTTTATGCTGATACATCATCTGCACCACAAGCAAATTCATTTGTTACAGAGTTATCTGGGCCAAAGCTAATGGAACATTTGCAAATGTCCTGATTTACAAAGAGAAAATTGGTTCACCTGAATGACAAGGTTTGTATGTGAAGGAATGTTCTTCTTACAATTTTCTAGCTGTGTTCTGAGAGATCTAAAATTCCTAAGGAAATACACATCAGCAGTCCTCTCAAGAAGGCAAAGACCAGGGATCAGCTTGGAGGAGGATGAAGGTTCTGAGATCAATATTACTACAATGGTATCCTCATGTGAGCTTTATGATGCCTGAGAACACTCAGAAATTGCACAGTATTGTATGTTTGCATACTATTCTAGGAAAAAAATTAAAGATCAGATTCTCACTTAAGTCTGTATCACCCCAAAAGTTGAAAGCTAGAAATCTAAGGAAATCCAGGATTTTCCCATCTTTACATTTTTTTTTCTTTTTAATTAAGTAGTCTCCACACCCAACATGGGACTTGAACTCACAGCCCTAGGATCAAGGGTCCCATGCTCTACCCACTAAGCCAGCAAGACACTCCTGAATTTGTTAACTTTTATAAAAGAAGATATGAGGGGCACCTGGGTAGCTCAGTGAGCGGGGAGCCTGTATGCCCAACTCTCTCTCATTGCATGCCTCTCTGCTTGCCTCTCTGCCTACTTGTGATCTCTGTCAAAGAAAGAAAGAAAGAAAGAAAGAAGAAAAAGAAGAAGAAGAAGAAAAAGATATAGAATAGGAACAGAGATGTGTTTAAGTCCTAAAGGGACTTTTCATATTTCTACTCCCAACCTTACTAATCCACTATCTAAATGAGATTCAGACCAAATTGGTGAGATGCCTTGCCTGGGGCTTTATGACACATGAGACATAAACTCAGGACAAATCTTCTGCCAGCCTGGTGTCCCTTCCTACACAACCTCCTGTCCATTAATAAGATAATCATTTCTTTGTTTCATCTGTTTCCTCATTCACTTAGCTTATCATTCACGTATTGTTTCTCACTGTCCCACACTATCATTTCTTCAACATGAAATTTCACAACTATTTACCAGTTGTGATCAGATAATTCCTAAGAAGAAGTCTGGCTTCCATAAATAACTGACCAGCAAGGCTGATGAATTAGAAAATGAAACACAATAGTGGAATCCATTTATCTTCTCCTTCCCAAATGGATCTCTCAAGTGCCTCGTCAAGGAATAAAAAAGTCATATGAATCCATAAGAACCAAGAGAATTGAAGAAGAGGAGATTCAGCACTCCATGAGAGACTTCAACAAGTTTCAGAAATTGAAGATGGAAGAGTCAACAAAGAACAGAACCTACAAAATAAGTGCCTGCAGAGGGAGACAGTGATGAAAAACAAACCAATTAGTTCTACGAAGTCAATAGATAAAGGCGACAGATATCACAGAGGATGGGGAAGATTGGGAGGCTGATTGAATGTCTGTGTACAAAGGAGCTGAACATCACTCTGTGCCCCAAGATTTCATCAATCAGCGGTTGTGAACACAGACTAAGGACAGGAGATTGGAGGGAAGCTGAGTGATTCTAGAGAAAGGAATTTCAAATATGGTTTTTGTGATCAATCAATAAAATTAGTGACCCCCCCACCCCTTCAATCTGATCTAAAGCTCAATGATAAGCCTCTCCCATGTATACAAAGGTTCTATATGTTTTATGTGTCTAGAAGAATAACAGGGAGTAAAGGATCAACTGACAGTTCAGAGAAGCTTCTAAAACAAGGGAGAAAATCTGAAATAAACAAACAGGAAGGGGGAGAGCTGGGAGAAAAGACACAAGGCAGGGAGGAGAGTAAAACTTCAGGACCCAAACTCATTATTAATATAAACTGCATGTTGTATCTATAAAAAGGAAAACAGTATAATAAAAAATAATAGTGGATAACAAGTCTTATAAATTATAGACATATATATCCAATAAAAGAGTTATAAGATAAGGTTGAAAAAATACTTGGAGAACAGAAAAAGACAAAAAATAAAGTGTCTAGGCCTGCCCTGCAAAAAGACACTGTCAAGAAAATGTAAAAAAATAAATAAATAAAAAATAAAAAAATAAAGCACAGAGTGAGAGAAAATATTTACAAAACACTTATCTTTTAAAAACTGTTATCCAAAGTACACAAAGAACTCTTATAACTCATCAATAAGTAAACAACGAAGCTGATGAAAAAATGATTCAAAGACCTTAACACAAACTTTACCGAAGAAGATAGAGAAATGGCAAATAAGTTTATAAAAAGATGCTCCACATCATATGTCACTGGGGAAATGCAAATTAAAACAACAAGAAGATACTATTACACGGCTATTAGAAAGGCCCAATCCAGACCACTGGCAACACCAAATGCTGATGGGCATTTGGAGCAACAGAAGCTCTCATTTATTTCTGGCTGAAATGCAACATGGTACAGCCACATTGAAAGACAATTTGGCTGTTTCAAAACAAAGCATTCTTACCATCATACAAACCAACAACCACATCACTTGGTATTTATCCAAAGGTGTTGAAAACTTATGTCCATGCAAAACCTGCACACAGATGTTTATAGCGGCTTTATTCACAATGACCAAAAACTGAGTAGATGGCCTTTAGTTGGTGAATGGATAAATAGACTTTCATGTTCTAGTTTGCTCCCACCCAAGGCTCCTGTAGGCAGTTTCAGCCAAACCCAGTGTTTGTAGAGTCTGGTAGCCAAAAGAACCCAGTGGTCAGCAGTACATCAAACCTCCCCCAGGATCCTCTTATGTGGTTTTGTGATGTGTTCTCCTCCAACCCCCTACCATAGAGCTTCTCCTGGTCCTCCAGAGGACAGACTGAAATGGGTCCTGCTGATGAAGAACTTCAGTGAATGTCCCTATGATCCACTGAGCAATGGCACATCCCCTCCAATAAGACCTACCGTTCACCCTGGGGCTACAGGAGGGATTCTTCCTTGGCCTGCTGTCATATCACTAGGGATAGTGGGCCCTACTTGTATCTGCTATCCCTATATTTTTTTAGAGTTGTCTTTACCCTTTTCTGGTCAGTTCCCCATTTTTTTTTCCAGGTTTATTTATTTGACAGAGAGAGCGGACAGAAGAGCACAAGCAGAGGAAGCAGAGGGTGGGAGGAGGGGAGGGGAAGAAGACACCCTGCTGAGCAGGGAGCTGAGCAGGGAGCTGAGCAGGGAGCCTGATGTGCTGCTGGAGAGCAGGACCCTGAGATCATGACCTGAACAGAAGGCAGACACTTAAACAACTGAACCCCGTAGGTGCCCCCAAGTCCCCATTACTACAATAATATGCTGTAATTAATAACTTTTATATTAAACGTTTTATGTTAAAAGTACTGTGTGATTTTGGTCTCTTAACTGGACCTAATGGTTATGGTAGGAGATAAAAATTAAAAAAACAATTTAGAAAGAACGATATACAGATAATAGAAATTCTACGTTTTTAAAAGAAAATTCCTTAAATTAAAAGATAAAATTTTGAAAGTTCCCAGTAAGTGACCAGATTAAAAACAAACAAACAAACAAACAAAAAAACAACCCTCCAATAAACCACATAATCATAAACTCTCATGACTTGAACATTATCAGTAGCAAATAGAAGATTCTAAAATCTTCCACTATGAGTGGGAAAGATCATCTATAAAAAGCAAAAAGAATTAGAATGCATCAATGTAACAGTGATGTTAAGTTTATAGAATGTTATGAAAGTAAAGATAGGTGATTACTAACTCTAGTAAAAATATACCCCAAAAATATGCAAGAAAGGAAAAACAAATTTCATGTTCATTTATATAAATATGATAATATTAACAGTTTTTTAAAATTAAAATTATTATAATTATGTTTGCTTATGGAAAGGCATAAGTACAGGAAAAATAATGTGTAAAGCTGAAAACCCAAACAATATTACTGAGAACATAACCTTTAGAAATACAGTGCTCCATACTAGCAAGGAACATCAGTGTTAATTCTGAGGAAAAGTTTCTTTATTTACAAAGAAAGTAATTTATTTACAAATGAAGTTTCTTTATTTGTTTACAAAAACAAAGAATCAGGGATGATACTGCTGAGATTTATTACAAAACCTTCTGATCATTTTCTTCAAAACCTAGGCATGTATACATTTTGATTAAACTATAAAATAAAAAACCAAAAATAAAACTTCCATTGTGGAGATAAATGAGATAAAGAATGGAAGAAATCAGTGAAGTATTGAGCAGATAATTATCATTCAGTGAGAGGTAGTTTGGGTATAATAATGTTGCAGAAATAAGTTTAGGAAAAAGTCTGTGATTTACCATTAAATTTGGACTGTAACTTTAAGGTGTTAAAGAACAGGTAAAACTTGGCTCAATGCAGATGAGCATACCCATTCTTGAGATAACACAAACTTCTTCTTGTATTCAATTTTAGATAGTTACCATGTGGACAGTTCAAAGGGGTCAATGAACAGTACTTTAAATGACGACTTAGAAATGGTTTTGGCTGGGAAAAAATCAATATTTTTAAGAGTATTTCTTTTTTTATATGCGTGCCTTGCAACTACCAAACAAACCAGCAAATATTCCACCTTACATCCACATAACAACAACACAGGTAATGGTGTTGAAATTTTTAAAAAATGCATTTAAAAAAAACACAACACTGTAAAAGACTATGTCAGTTTATGTGGCTGGGGTACAAATTAACAAGATTCTGATATTCTGATTGATAAAAGATTCAAACAATATTTGGAAGAATGGATCAATAATAAGCTTTTCAACTAGCTTACTTCCAGGACCGAGGTCAGTTTCGAAGTACTTTGACATCATTTGCTATCAAGTAATTGGCTTCTTTACAACAGAGGTGGAGCATGGGCTGACCATGCACTACAAGGATGCCCAGGAATTCAAAGACTGCAATGCCCAGAAACAAGTGACTCACTACACCTTTAAAATACATTGCTGCCACTAGTGTCATCCTCTTACACTTCAAAGACAGCATCATACCTAAGTCAATCTGATACAGTGTGATCAAGTTGCATCAGCCAGTTTCAATTTAAGGCTGACAGGTTACATTTTAGCAATGAAAGAAAGCCTCATTACCAAATGGCATTTGCATAGGAACCTCCCCAGGAGACTCTGATCAGCACCCCCAAATATACTTCTTGATCTAATTTTCTGAGTGAGTGATAGATATAGTACACACACATACACACACACACACACAGAGACAGAGAGAGAGAGAGAGAGAGATATTAAACCCCTATATAGCTCAGCACCGTTGAAGGATGGAATGAACTCTATCCCCACCTTGCTGGACAGAGAACAGTAGGATGTTATGATAGGCTTCATATGGCCAGTTAAGTTTAGGACTGAACACTTAAATATGTGATCTGGTAATGAGGCCTTAGGATAAATGTGGTGAGAATTCAGCCCTAAATATCAGAGAGTTTAATTTCTCTCTCAACTTTACCCACAATTCACTTGACCAACCCCAGCCACATCCCCCTTTTCTGCTTTTAGTTTTCTCACCAGGTGGAAGCATAAAACAACAGCAAACTATCTTACAATATTGTTCTAAGACTCCCACAAGATGACATACACAAAATGGCTTTGAAATGGTACAAAATTCTGTTTAGACTTTGAGTAATAGAATGCTGTATCAAAAAGTCTGTATAAAAAAATTTAAATTCTGAGCAAAAATTAGAGTTTTTGTCTCATGTAACTGGGGAAACCCAAAGGTACAAATGACCTCAGGGAGTACTAGGTACTTAAAAATTATCCAGAATCTGTTTTTCCTTTACTCTATTACCTGTGTTACCCTATGGTTGACTTCTTTTTTCTTATACCTTGAAGAGTTTTTCCACTCAGTGGGTAGAGGGAAGGTGGCAAATAGCATCAAATCTTGGCTCACATTGTCAATAGTCATGCATAGGAAAGAGAAATCTTCTATCAGCTTCTGCTAATAAATTCTAGGGAACAATTCTAATTGGATCACACCCATATTGGAGTCAATTACTAGGGCCAAGGAGAGGGGTTTGTATATCTGGTCACATGAATGCCATGAACTGCACAGAATGATCAATATTCAGCTCGTCAAAGTAAGAGAATGTTGTTACCAAAGGGCAAAGAAACTCTGGGATACTAACAAAGACAAATACCAAATGTCTACCATCTCTGTGCTTCCAAAAGCTCAGGATACATCTCTCTATCACAGTGCTGATTATATTAGAATGGAATTGTTTCCTTGCTCTTCCAGATTGCATTCATGTGTCTGATGCATTTGTGTAGTACCAGTGTGTATCATAGGTAACATAGATCTGTTGCTCAATAAACACAAGTTGAAGGAATGGATATGTGAATTTCTTAAACTGTGGATGGAGGACTCTGCTCTCCAGTTTTTACGTACATGGAAGATCCACTCTCAAACTCTCCCAGGCTCAAGAGTGCTACTTAGGAACTTTTTCTTGATCTAATCTATCAAATATTTACTTGGCACCAATTATGAGCAATGCTGTATGGAAAGTCCTTCAGACAATCCAGAAGAGTGGATTCAGAATGACTTCTTGCCTTCTTAAATGATGAATGAGAAGCTCTATCTAGAGAACCTTACAGCCAGATTGCCAAACCATGGCATCGGATGCAAAATGGATCATCTTTAGAACCACGTATCAAATGTTTAAATAATCCATTCATGGCATGTATGATATTGCGGGTCAGAGAAAAGGTAAATGGACACCATGAGAAAACAGTGGAGAAGCTAGATGACCAAAAGGGAATGCCGTGCTCTGGTGAATGCAAGCCAGTAGAAACTAGCCCTGAGCCAGACATGATGCATCTGACAACCACTGTCTTACAGCTCTCACAGCACTGGGAGGTGGGCTTTTTTTTCTTTTCTTAATAAAGGTTTTATTTATTTATTTGTATGAGAGAAAGAGGAGGACACAAGCAGCAGGAGTGGCAGGCAGAGGGAGATGCAAGCTCCCTGCTGAGCAAGAAGCCGAATGCAGGACTCTATCCTAGGGCACTGAGATCATGATGGGCGGAAGGCAGATGCTTAACCCACTAAGCCACCCGGGTGTCCTGGGAGGTGGGCATTTTTATCTTTACTTGGCAAGATACAAAACTGAGGTTCAAAGAGATTAGTAAATTAGTAAGACAAAGCAAGCAATGAATGCAAGATTTATAAGCATTCATTGGCATTTTCAATGTCTATGTCGTTTCCCCTTTGGTGTAATTAATCTTACAGACATCACATTAGTCAGAGTATCTGCATACAGATGACCAATCAGGAAGGATAATAGATAGATCAGTTATTGATACATTGGCTCAGATAATTATAAAAGTGTTAAGAGGTATGAGGACTGATCATAGATGATAGAATATAAACATGAATGGGAAATGAAGATATGTGAATATATAATTGCATTCGATTGATAGATATGTTCATATATATTCTTATAGGGATGCTACCGACTCCATTTTGTGAAAAGTCAGTTTGGCCAGATATACTGTGCCTTGGTGTGAGGATAATTTGACAATTATGGGGAAGTCATGATCTGCTCCTACCTCTTCTATCTACCACTTCTCTGGCCCCATGTCCTTGCCTGTTTTCATTGTCAGTTTCGTCATCTGTGAAATGAGAATCAGAAATAGCACCGAGCCTACTCTCACGGGGTAGTGTTGAGAATTCTACAAGATAATTGTTGGGGAAGCACCTTGGCCACTCTATCCTGCTCTGGTGCCCGCCCCTGCCCCCCCAGGTTTGATCTGGTTAGTTCTGCAAATCCTTTTTTGAAAAGAAAGTCAGCCTTCTTTCAGGTCAGGAGATGGATTATTTTTTTGAGAGGACATGTGTGCTTGGCTGCTGCCTGCCTATCACTGGATGCATGTTTTATCAGGTTCCACATCGCTTCTACTTTGCAGCTCAGCTCATATCATCAAAAACCACTCTTGTGCCCTCCATGTCAGCATATGGTCGTTCCTCTGTTGTATCTCTCACGCCATCTCCAAAGCTGAGCTCAGTAACAGACCCTTTTTTGATGCCAGATGATCTGAAAGCAGGATGAAAAGTCAGGAGAATGTTTTCCCACTCAAGATCAATATGCCTTTAACCTTCCTTTCCTCTATCCTTGGGGAAACATCTCTTCTTACCTTACTGGCAGCTACTGCCTTCCTACACTCCTGTCTTTCATTCTCCCATCCCCCCAAGCTCCTTCCCTGCTGCCTAGTTAGAATTCAGCATGTCTTCCTTCTGGAGCGTCTGTGTTAATATCCATCATAACGTGTTCTGCTGGATGGCTTTTCTCAGATACAGAATCCCCTATTGCTATGGACTAAAGAAGCCAAGGAATCACTCTCGTTGAGCCAGAAGACACAGGTTTGAATCTTGCTCTGTTATCATAAGCACCATGATATCAGAGAACATATTTCACCTATCTGAGCCTTGGTTTCCTTTTCTGCCAATTAAGAATCCTCCTTCAAGTATGGAGGATTTATGATGGACAGGCTGTAGATGTCTGTATTTGAAAATTTTAGTGCCAAGTGGTTTGATTTTAATTTAAAAAGACATTTGGAGTACTTTTTCAATGCTAAAACGTACTTTAATTTTTAAAATACTATCCTAATGATGTATTCTTACTGATAGCTGGGGAAAGTAGGTATTAGCAATGTCTCCATATTATAGATGAAAAATCAAAGGCAAAAAGGTTAAAAAAAACTTGCCCCCAATTATATATTTATTAAGTTATAGCACCAGATTTTGAACCCAGGCAGTTGGGTTCTAGAAACTTGTGATTTTAATCACTGTGTAAGGTTACCCAAGCAATTCAGTGATCCATTGACAGGACAGTAGACCCATGTCAGGTTTTCGATGTATATTGTGGGTGCTTGTTCAGTACTAAAAAGCAATATGCTAGGATAAGCTAGGTAATGAGATGGTAATAAATGAACACCAACAGACCTTTACTTTTCACTCCTGCAGAGGGCAGTGAGTGTCTAGATAAACTCTCCAGGGCAGCAGTGATCATTTGATGTCCCAGGGAATAAAAACCTGATGCGGATGGACGTTACCAACATCGATCACCATGAGTATTTTCCATCAGGTAAAAATAGTGAAACAGATAAGCACATTACAATAACAAAGACTACTAAAGACTATTAAAGCACCAAAAATGATAAGATGCCTAAGAATAAACCTAACGAAATGGGGGAAAGACTGGTACTCTGGAAACTATAAAACACCAATGAAAGAAATTAAAGATTACATCAAGACATGAAGACATTCCATGCTCAAGGATTGGAAGAACAAATGTTGTTAAAATTTCTTATACTACCCAAAGAAATCTACATATCCAATGCAATGCCTATCAAAATAACCAACAACACTTTTCACAGAATTATAAGCAAACCTAACATCTGTATGGAACCACAAAAGACCCTGATTAGCCAAAACAATCTTGAAAAAGAAAAGCAAAGATGGAGGCATCACAATTGCAGACTTCAGGTTATATTACAAAGCTGTAGTAATTAAAACAGTATGGCACTTGCCCCCAAATAGACACAAAGATCAATGGAACAGAGTAGAAAACCCAGAAAGGAACCCACATTTACATGGTCAATTAATCTTTGACAGAGCAGGAAAGAGCCCCCTCCCATCACTGGAAAGAGTGTGTGTGTGTGTGTGTGTGTTTCTAGAAGACAGGAATACTCTACTTTTGTTACCTATTAAAGAGTTCCAGGATACCTTGGAGAAGTTAAGACCGACCTTACTACTATGTCTGACAGACTCTGTGTTCCTTCAATACAGGGAACTTTATCTTTTTTTATACCTCAGAGCTTTGCATAGTGTCTGACACAAAGTAAAATTTCAATAAATATATGTGAAATCAGTAATTAGATAATGAACACGTATAATAGTCTTTTCAGTTAAAATGGAGAATGAGTATCATTGTTTAAAAAAAAACAACAACTAACAACTTATAGTTAATAGCAACTCAAGTCTTACATTAAACCCATTCTATCCTAGTCCAATTTATCTTAGCACCAGTGACTGGAAAATATTAGACCATCATACAGATAACAGAGATAACAACCATCATTCCTGATAAAGAGTGCTAGATTCAAGAGTCAGAGAAGAGGAGACAGCAAGCTGGCGGGGAGAGGTTTTGGCCCCTGCCCTCTGCCCAGAAGTTTGCTGTCTGCAAAATTTGTGTGTAGCCTGGCAGTGGGAGCTGCAACACCCCCCCCCCCATACTATCCCTCTTCTCTCTGTGTCTCATAGATGCCTCTGCTCCCTCAATGCCTGAGAAGTTCTAAAAACTGAGAAATAGCTGCTGACTCACGATCTCCTTAAGTCACTCTGCTAAGAGAGCCCTCTCTGTATCACTAGATTTTAGAATATTTGGGTTCAAGTCCTAATACTGCCCTTCCTGCTTATGTCAATACCAGGGAATTACTTACCATGTCTGTATTTCATTTTTTCACTCTCCAAAAATGGGTATAATGACAGGTATCTTAGCAAACAAGCAGACAGATGCAAAATCTTTTAACATGTTACATATCAATAAAATGTAGGCTATTAAAAACAGTATTTATCAAGCATATCCCAGGATCCTCATAGCTTGTCAGAGCCTGGAAAATTTTAATTCTTGGCTTAAAGGAGTCAGTCAACAGCTAATTTGGAGACCCAAAAGGGCAGTAGTTGAGCTGAAACTAACATTTTCCCCTCAAACTGTAACTCAAGCCAACACTTTTTTATGAGCTTAATAGCTTCTGATTAGCTGGCTTTCTCTCTGTTTTCCCCTTCCCATTTTCTGGGTTTAAACAACCTCCTTTGCCAGTTAAAACCTAAATCCCTGAAAATCTGAACTGAGCATGCCAGGCATAATTCTGATGGTCATAAACAACCTCAGGATTTAACTAATGCCTCCTATGTCTGAGCTAAGTGTTCATCCTCTTTGCGATTCCACGCAGTCCCTAGACACTTACTTCCTTAGCCCTCCATTCTCTCAACTCTGATCTCCTTGACATGTAATTAGGAGGTCAGCAAAGACCACAAAGTATGCAGAGAACCCACAACTACGCCCACAGGTAAATGTGCTATTCTCTCTGCTTAGTCCACCTTTTCAGGAAATCTGTCTTCAGACCTTAGTTTTCTCATCATAAAATAGGAGGATGATGGTTACTGGCCTGCCAATCTGGAACCTATTAAGGAAGAATGAGTGGTTTTTTCCCAGGGCATTAGAAAATGCATCATAGATATGCCATTTTAGTTGGAATTTGAAAGATAAGAAAGAAGTGACCATTGGAGAAGGTGGAAAAGAGTTTGCAAGTTTCTGGTATTTGCTTTTGGAGGTAAATCAGATGCCACCACTAGGAGAACATCAACAGAAGAAACGGCAGAAGTCAAGGCATGAGAAGATAAAAAGTCTATGGCAGTTTCGGGGAAGAGAGAGAACTCTGATATGGTTGAATGTTCTCGTGATTTGGGAGAGCAACTGGAGTCTGAGAAACTGTGATTAAGACAAACTATGAAGGGTCTCGAAAGCTTGGTTAGGGGTATGGAGTTTACACTATCCTGGAGAGCTCTCTCTTTTAAGAGTTTTTAAAAAGGTAACTCTCTTAAAGAGTTTAACTCTCTTTTTAACTTCTTTCTAAGGTTTAGAAGTATAATTTTAACTAGTCTTAAGAAAATTACTTCACCAGCTGTGTGAAAGATGGAACATAAAAGTACCCCCAAAATATATTAAGGCACAAGTTCAACTGGTGATTAAAAGGTGTTCTCATATATAAGTTCATACCTACACACACACACACAAAATACTATCATACATTATAATTATACAACAAATATTTGCTGAAAAAAAATGAACAAATTAAGGTTAATAAGTTTTAGTTTCCACCAGGTAATTAAGATTTTTATTGATTATTTTCTTTTTTGATTATTTAATTATAGGACTTCCCAGAACATCTAATCTCAAAAAGAGAGGGCATAGAGAAAACAGGTGAGTTTTTATAATTTGTCATGGAATTTCTCTTCATCATCCCATGGGAACCGGTGCTCCATGGAAAACCCATGGGAAATGTTGGATTAAAAAAAAAGATTGTAGGGTGCCTGGGTGGCTCAGTGGTTAAGCCGCTGCCTTCGGCTCAGGTCATGATCTCAGGATCCTGGGATCGAGTCCCGCATCAGGCTCTCTGCTCAGCAGGGAGCCTGCTTCCTCCTCTCTCTCTCTGCCTGCCTCTCTGCCTACTTGTGATTTCTCTCTGTCAAATAAATAAATAAAATCTTTAAAAAAAAAAAAAAAAAAAAAAAGATTGTAGGCAATGAGCCCTTACAAGAAGCAATTTAGGTAACTCAGGAGAGCACACACGGTGCCTGAACTAGTCTCCGATGGGTGGGAGGAGGAGGAAAGCTGAGGGGTACCCTGTGAAGGCGGTGCAGAGAGGACAGAATGGTCCACTGGATGTCAGGAGAGAAGGAGATGGAAGAATCAGAATGATTCCTGGCTTTCAATTTTAGAAAAAACTGTACTCTTGTCCTGTTTTATAATTTAATAAAGTAATTTATTTATGAAAATCTATTAGAAGTGAATGAAGCCTTCCCTTTTCTCATTGCTTTCAAGAAGTACCTGAAAGTAAGAAAAGGGAGGGTGCTCTGAAATTGGCACTCACCTGAATGGCATCGATACAGACAGATAGAAAATAGATAAATAGGTGGTAGGTAGATATTTAGATAGATGATAGATATGGCATAGATACATGTGTCTATATACATGCACATATATATCTTAATATTTATTATTTTCTTTTTAAAAAGATTTAATGATTTATTTATGAGAGAGAGAGAGAGAGAGAGCACACACGCGCGCACAGAGGTGAGTGAGAAAAAGATGCAGCTGAGCATTGGAACCCCACACAGGAGTTGATCCCAGAACCTTGAAATCATGACCTGAGCGGAAGGCGGATGCTTAACCAACTGAGCCAGCCCGGTACCCCTATCCTAATATTTCTTAAAATATGTACTAAATGCTTAAGGTTGTTATGGCATTTTTTTTTTTTTTTTTTAGAATTAATAAAGACATTTTTAAAACCCCAAACGTCAGGGGAGCCTAGGTGTCTCTGTTGGTTAAGTGTCTGAGTCTTGATTTTGGGCTCAGGTCATGATTTCAGGGTCATGAGACTGAGCCCCACATCTGGCTGTGCTCTGGGGTGGAGTTTTCTCTTCCTTTCTCTCTGTCCTCATCCTCCCTCAGTAGTGTGCATGTAATCTCTCTTGACAAACAGACAAAACAAAATAAAAAACCCCAAATATCAAAGAATAGAAAATTAAACATTGGACTATATCAATACAGCAGACTATTGTGAAGCCATTAAAAATCATGTCTTACAAGAAAATTCAAAACATATAGAAGAAAAATCCTCCCATGGTATAACTTAAGTGTTGAAAAAAAAAAAAAGAGAGAGAAAGGAGGTTTTAAAGCAGACTATACTAACAAGAATTTTAACAAGGAAAATACAATTGCATCATATGCACAGAAAACAACCATAGAGGGGGCGCCTGGGTGGCTCAGCCAGTTAAGTGTTCCACTCTTGATTTCAGCTCTGGTCATGATGTCAGGGTCATGAGACAGCCCTAGGTCGAACCCTATAGCAAGCTCCACACTGATTATGGAGTCCACTTGAAATTCTCTCTCCTATTTCTGCCTCTCCCCAACACTTGGGTGTGCTCTGTCTCTTAAAAAAAAAAAATTGAGAAACATAACAATATTTTTACAGTATTTTTATTCAGATATGGATTTAACTATAACTTTTAGCTTTGTCTATATACATTGAATTTTCCAGATGCCTATGTGGTATTTGTTGATAAGTACCCCCACCCATTAATAATGGGGTTATAATTGAGGAGATAATCCATGCTAAGATGTCCAAAGATAAGCTTTGAGATTAGTTAAGAAATAATGACAAAACACAGCATCAGGTATAGTCCCTCACAGCACATGCGCGCGCGCGCACACACACACACACACACACACACACACAGTCAGCCTCTTGTCTGGGTCCAAGCCTTGATGATTAGAGGGGCTTTGCCAGAAACTGGATTTAATATGTTTTAATAATGTATTTTGTGAACAAAGGGATTCTAGGTCCAAGCAGAGATGTTTATGGCCCTGTCTACGGAGAGCAAGAGGAAGCCACTGTCTCATTTCCACACAGAGCATGAAAGACTTGGAAACACTGGCTAATAACATCGTAGCCTGGCACTGATGCCTTCCAAGGGGCCTGTCCGTGATGGCAGCTTCAGGCATTGACAAGCAGGAAAGAGAAGACAGGAGGCCTCTTCGTGGTGAGGGTAGCTGCCAGCCTGGTTTGAGCAGAGACATCGATGTCATCACTGTTGTCCTCCCGGCTGGGGAAGACCCTAACTTGTGAGCTATGTATCTCGAGAAGAAATGAAGCCAAACGGGAACTCATGACTCTTGGGTGCCCCCGCAGAGGCCTGCCTTCCTGTATCCTTAGTTTGGCGCTTTTTCTACTATCTGCTCTTTTGCACTTGGCCATCAGACCAAATTAGGGGAGTTTTCAGATATTAATTCCTTTCTCTCCTCACCACCACCACTTTTACCATTCTGAGAGAGAAAACTAATTTATTTACTTATTTTTTTCCCCCTTATTTAGCTTTAGATGGGACTTGGGGTTTGGGAGATAGAAGGGAAAGAAATGGGATTAAAATGTAGGTCAGCTGGTGAGTTATTTACAAATGCCTGAGTCCTTGGAGAGGGCCTAACAGAGAGATGTAAGGAAGGACACTTGCTTTCTGTGTGCGAGTCACCTCCTTTGGGGTCAAAGCCACTTTCCCGAGTTGCTGAAGCGAATCTTTATTTTTTCCTAAAACTCAACAGACAGCGTCTTCAGAACCTAATTTGATTTTGATTGATTTTTGAAACTTGAAACACTTCTAAACTAATTTTCAGTATATTACTCTTGTCAACGCTTAAAGATTTTGTCAGGAGGAATTTGCTGAACAGACACAGTAATTTTGTTTCTCATTCTGGCATATCACCCCTAAAGAGGAAAACCCGGGGAGGGGGCGGCTCTGTTCCTCCGGCTACTTGTATTAGAATATACATCGCAATCCCTTGGCTGCTCTTTTGGGGACTTTCTCAAGCAGTTCATGCTGCAACCCACGGGAGCTGGACGTCTTGAAATAAGAATCACAGAATCAACCCCTCTTGGGTCAGACTTGGGATGTAAAGGGAGGACGCGAGGCTCAGAGGGGAAGGGATTCATCCAAGGTCATACAGCAATTTAGTGGCAGACCAGGGACTTGCAAACGTGTTCACACTTTTCGGCTGTTTTTCTCCCCAGTCCATCCAGAAGCATGGAAACCAAGTCAGCCCTGCCGTAGTCCTGGCCCAAGACGGGATTTATTAAATAAATACACCAGTGACAACTTCAGAGGGAGAAGGGGCGTCAACTTGCAGTCAAAACACCAGTCAATAGGCAGTAAAAGCCACTCCGAAAGCCGGGCACAAAGCTGCTCCTTACAAAGCACAGGGACTGTGTTAACAGTGTCTCCCCCTTTGTTTCGCCAGTCAGCAGATCCATCGGGGGCCGTTGGAAATAGCAGTGACATTACAAGATAATAACCTCTGCTCATGCCGGCATTATGCCAGGAGGGCTGTCAAAGAGTGGTTTTCTTTTATTACTTTTTGCCACCCAGGGTCGGTGGCACAGGGACAGATGGACGGGCTCATCTTCACAAATAAGCAATGGGGACAAACTGCGTTGTTTCAAACTGGTGATCTTTGCTCAAGGCAGGGCCTTCAAAGCAAGCACCTGCAGGGGCCTGGGTAAAAACATGGGCAGATGTAAAGCACAGAATTATTCAGGAGGGGAGGGAATTGATAGAAGGATGGCCTATTGTGTGGACAAATAGACTCAAGGACTTTCATCTGTTGCCAAAGTACCTGGATGCAGTGGGGGTTCACGAAATGGGAAGAGAAATGTCATTACAAGCAGCGGAGAGGCTGAGGAGTCTCCAGCTCTGTTGGAGCAGTGAATGTGCTGCCCAGGTCACAGTGGCCTTTAGACGCAGACTAAGAGGTCAAATTCATACGCACTTATTTATATGCATCTGTTTATTAATATGTCCCCAATACTCCTCTACATATGTAATAAGGTAACTGTAGGTGACACTATACCATGTGGTATTTTGAATTTTGGATAAATAGAAACTTAAAACAGAATGGAACCATTGAAATTTTAAGAAAAAATAGGGGTTTTTTGTTTAAGACTAATTGATAGGTACCTAGGAACATACTGAGGTCCAGCTACTGTATGATTACGATCACTAGGGCCCTGGAACCAGACTGTTCCTTTTGGGTTGTGACAAGGCTTTCCCTGGATGAACTGGCTATCTCCACTCTCAGAGAGTCCTGGAAGAGGTGGAGACGGGAACAGAAGGACGCAAGAGGTTGGGTTGGTTTGGGGAGGTGGGTGGGTTCTTTGGATCTAGGAGCCCAAACTGCAGGGAAAACTGGATTTCTTCCCATGGCAGGGATGGCCACGAAGAAGATCACTAGGGACAAGTCAGAACATCAGGACCATAGTGTGGGTTCAGGCCTGGGCTATAATTGCAAATTAATCTCTGTGGTTATTTCTTTCTATATGCATTGTCCTTTAGACAGACCTCCAGTTACAACATAGCCTTATCTCTACTACTACAGAAAATTAAGGAAAGGCCAGGACTCATCAAGGGGCTTTCAAGGAAAAACAGCCTGGAATTTGGGGGCCTCTCTCTTCCCCTGAGGGCAGAGTGATGGTAGCAGAAGGGTCACCAACAAAAGGTGGTTGTGTCTAGGGGAAGGTTAAGTTCTCTGGGACAAAGAAGCAATGTTGTGGCAGGTGCAGTGGCTAGGGGAAAAGGATGCCTGGAAGGTATTCCTTAGCACTCTTCAGGCAGCAACCCAAGGTATCTTAAGAAGCACCCATGAGATGTTTTCAGGGGTGTACTTTGGGAGCAAGAAAGCAGGTGGATGCTTAGTCCAGTGTCACTAGCAATAGAGAAAGATATAAATGTTCATAAATCCAAAACCCTGGGGAACTTCTTAGTCTCTCCAGGAATGTGAGGCATCCACCAACAAAAAGGTGCTTCCTGAAAAATGTAAAGATGCAAAACCTAACAGGAAAGTAGAAAACTCTCTGTGGTAGCAGCTCTGGGAAATGGAAGATCTCTTAGGTTGGATTCATTGCAGATGACACCTGGAAGATATGGGAAATGAGCTAAGCATTTTTTTTTAAATTTTAAAGATTTTTATTTGTTTATTTGGCAGAGATTAGGCAGAGAGAAAGAGAGGAAGCAGGCTCTCCGCTGAGCAGAGCCTGATGCAGGACTTGATCCCAGGACCCTGAGATCATGACCTGAGCCGAAGGCAGAGGCTTAATCCACTGGGCCACCCAGGTGCCCCTGAGCTAAGCATTCTAATATAGAATTTAATTCTACATGATCTTAGAAGCAGTGGCTCCCAAAGTATTGTCCTGGGACCTGCAACATCAAAGTCACCTAGGAACTTGTTAGAACTGTAAATTCTTGGGTCTTATTCCCTCCCTTCTTCTGGATCAGGAATTCTGGGGGTCGGGTCCAGCACTCTGTGTTTGAGGAAGCCCCCTCCTAGAAGATTCTTGATGGCTATTCAAGTTTGAGGGCAACTGAAGTAGAAAATGTGGTATAAAGCAAGGTAACAGAAGTTGGGCCAAAGATGTGATTGCCAGCCATTCTGCTGCAGCTGTGTGTCAAATAATTGAGACTTAGTGATTACCAGATTTTAATACCAATAGTAGACGTTACTTTCATATCATTGCATGACTCACAAAATATTCAACTATTGAATTTTGTCAGTATGTCATTTGCAAAAGTATTACATGTTACTTTTATTTGACAAATGAAGCAACTGAGTATCAAAGAGGTACTATTATTCAAAACTGCAAGATCAGCAAGCAGAGAGGAAATAGAAGCCCTTGACTTCTGATGGTTAATCTTTCCATATTTGGGAATCTACTAAATTTCCAGGATTTCCCTAGCATGTAGCTGGAACTTTGCATGCATGTCATCTGTAAAGATGAACAGTGATTTTTAGAACCCTCTATTGAGGCTTCTGAGCATGTTTCTGGAGTCACAGGAAAGAGTGCTTTGATAGATTAGTGATGTCTGTTGTGAGCACCAAATGGGAGGTAACAGCATCTACGCAATATATCGGAATATCTCCCCTTCACTCCATTTTTTCGTTAGGACCTGAGAAGTACAACCTACAGAGGAGTAGGATCTGGTTAGGAGGGTTTAATAGGGTTGGTATGATGAAGAGAGAATGATTATTATCATTTGCCTTTGTATTGTCTCATTTGCCATTATGGTTCCTGCTAATTCCAACCAGCTTTCCCCAAATTGAAAAGAAACTATCAAAAAGGCTCATAGTCTGACTTCATCTCAAATATATACCACTGCCTTAGAAACCCTTGCCTCTAAAATGCTGGATATATTCTTAATGACACACTTTCTTATGTCAACTTCATGGAAAGATTTGTATATAAAAGTTCTGCCAGATTTCTTGAATAGACCTGATATTATTCTGTTAGGAATGAATGGAAACTGTCCATTTTGCTAGCCTTGTCCTACTAACCTTCTCCTCAAAAGGAAAAAAAAAAATCATGAAGAAAACAAGCAAGTAAACAAAGAAAGACAATACTATAAACCAAACCAGAAATTCCTAAAGTGTCAAGTGTTTGGGAACATCTGATGCTATTGTTGGGTGTGAGTCACTTGCAAACTCAGGCTTGGTTTTTAATTGCTCCCAGTTGTCACTTTGCTCTGAACAAACAGACCAAACCTTTGTCCAAATCCTGTGTGATAGAGCAACATTTTCATTTCCTATAATGCCAGCAATGAGCATTAGCTTTCCCTCTGGCTCCTGCTAATTTCCAGGGATTTTACTGCAATTTGGAGAAAGGCCTCTCCCCACGGAGGCCATGGTTTCCAGCCCCTGTTGGCATCCTGGCACTGCTCTGCAGTCCTCCCCCTACCCTTTGCTAATATCATATCTGCAATCATTACTCCATTTTGCTGTGATTTTAATTAGAGGACATGTGGTATCTTTTAATATTCTTCTGCACATTGAGGTTCCTGAGCACTTGTTACCAACCAATGCCTCAATATAATTTAGAAGCTGTGGCTTCATAAGCAAGTCCTCCAATCTTTTGATATTAAATTTTCAAATTAATCTCTGCTGTATGCATCACTGGTGATTATCTTGGCCTAAATTATGCATCCTTCTTAAAGTTGGAAAACAACAGCCCTTCCCATCTGACAGTGGATCTATGCAGATACCCTTATCTCTAAGGAGACATTTATTTTTAACCCTCTATGGTTTATAAACAGGGATCTCTGTGACTCCAGCTGTGTTTGCTAGCATTCCACTCATGACAAAAATTAATCCTGTGAGTCCCTTCCTAACCCATCGTATGGCTTCCCAATGTCTCCAGGAAAAACCCAAGCTCATTTATCCTTCAAAAGATAAATATCACGTGAGAGTGATATGATTATAACTATATTAAAAGAAAAATATATAGTGTAAACTTCATTGCATTCCTTGTTATGCCTCAAAGTGAGTGTGTACAAAATGGGAGATTGAACACGGGCTCTGGAATCGGAGGGATTCCCTATTCACATCCAGTATTCAGTATTTATTACTTACCCCATTTTTAGCAAATTACTCCCTTTTCCTACACCTTAAGGTTTTATTGTGAGAACTCACAAGACTGCTTGCTGTGCCAGCACCTATGAGGTTCTCAAAAGGCAAACTTCCTTTCCTTCTAACTTCTCTCCCTTCCCTCGATATTTACCTTCAGAGGCAATCCTCAAGGCCGAAGCGTTTTAAATATGGATAAAATCGAGCAAACATAAACACAGATGCTTGGATTCTTTGTAGTTTTGTTTTCAGAGGTAGGGCTGAAAGGAGTGAATGTCCTTCGTGGACAGTAAGCATAAAGAAAGAAAGAGATGAAATTAGATACGTTATCTAATACCCCCAGATGTGACTCTGTGTGCGCTACCAATTAGGGATAGTATCTCTACTCTTGG
This sequence comes from Mustela putorius furo, assembly GCF_011764305.1. Taxonomy (NCBI): domain Eukaryota; kingdom Metazoa; phylum Chordata; class Mammalia; order Carnivora; family Mustelidae; genus Mustela; species Mustela putorius. The sequence goes on from NW_025421428.1 coordinate 653,649, forward strand.
TTTGAGCCCTTTGGCTCCAGGCTGAAAAGCGGTCTGCACAACGTGGTTATAATCTTCTTAGCAGTTGTTCTGAGGTTCCCGTGTGAAGCCACTGTCCCATCAAATGATATGACAGTCTTCCAGCAAAAATGAATAAGAGAATCTGATGCTTTTCAATATCTGAAGCTCTATATGATAACACAATAGTTGAACAGTGGGTGGAAATCTGGATCAATCAAACCTTTAGACAAGTGTGGCCTGTCCTTGAGCTCGGACCAAAGTATAACTGAAAGGGAGGACTCAGCATTTAAACCAAAATAGTTCCCAGTCCCTTTGTTTACAATCCTGGAAACAGGCAAACTTTCCTCTCGCGGGATTGAACAACTCTAGGATGTATACTTACCTGTTTCTTTGTTAAACAATGTTAAGAATAAAGAAAATAATTTAAAATAAAAATAATTTAACTGCTTGCTCTAGGAAATATCTGCACCTGGTAGATAAGACAGTGAACCAAATAAACAGCTCATTTTTCAAGATAGATACCCTACTTATCAGGAATTACTTCAAGACCCTCTCCTTGCTGCACACATCAATCTAAAAGTGTTATGTTACAATCTCTGTCCAATTCCAATGAGTTTCTATCTTGCAAGGCCTACCCTTAATTCATCCATCCTAGGCCCCCAAACCTTATATATTTCTATTTTGAGACACTATTAAGTCTCTGTCCTTTTCTGCACAAAATCTAATAAGCTTAGTTTTTCTTGATCAATAGACTTTTCTGGTAGTCTTTTGGGGAATTAAAAGTTGACTCCATGAAGTACTTTATTACAAGACTAATTGTATTTCATGTTTAAAAATGTGTTTTCCACTCTTTCATCTTTTCATTCATTTACCCAAGAAATATCGCTGGGTGCCCAGAACTGTCCTAGATACTGAAAACAGATCTCCCTACCTTCGTGGAATATACATTCTAGGAAGGAGAAAGATACATTTTTTTTTTTTAAATGAGGAGAACAATTATGTCACTACTCTTATGGTAAGGGTGTTAAAGAAAAGCTACAAAGGGCCAAGAAAGCTTGTCAAAGGGGAACCTATTTTAGCTTTGCACGGAGGTGTGTATTGAAGAACATGGGCAACATCTGCGAGCAAGTAACATTCTAAGTAAAGAAGTCATCCAAGTAGAAAAGTGTCACTGACAGAAGAAAGAGCATATCTAATGCTTCAACATTGTTTAGGGCTTGCTTTGGTGTGAAAAGGGACAAGAGTGAGGGCCAATCCAGTGTAACCACAGAAAGCAAAAGGGAGTTTCACTAGAGGTACACAAGGCAGGTATTAATCAGACTTGCAGACAGAGGAAGTATTTACACTTGTACATTAGTTGGTGCCCGCTGTTCAACTGGTTCCAGCAAGTCTCTGTCTTAAGACATACAGCACATCACACTCAACATGTGATGATTTTGTCCATGTTAGCACTTCTTTTTGTTCTCTCTTTTGAGGCCATCTCCTCTCTTCTCTACACTTTCACCTTTTTCCCCCCCTTATTTTACCAAACTTTCCACCCCCCCATGTTTGTTCTGTTTTATCTGCTATTCTTTTTTTTTTTTTTGAAAAGTTAAAAATTCCTTAATTTTTTATTCCTGGTACCACTACCACAATTTACAGGGCAATATACCTGATGTAATGAAAAGAAAAAGAAAAAAACAAAGCTACAACAGATAAAAGACTTCAGGAATGTACATCTAATTGACACTACATTGCATTAATCAATAGCTGCACTTTTTGCAAACTGTGGCTATGACAGTCCTGAACAAGAAGGGTTTCCTATTTAAGCTGCAGTAACTTTTCTGACTATGGATCATCGTTCCTTCTGTGGCAGATTTTTACAGTTTCTCTAATGCATTTGGGACGACTGTCTCAAAGTAACCTGCAGCTTTACTAACAACTCCTCGCTCTCTCTCCTAAGAACTGTAGCCCTTTTCTTCTGAAAATTTTTTAGAACCTTCTGCTACCATATCCACCACTTCCACCACCAGAGCCATAACCACCACCATAGGGACTGCCTGAGCTTCTTCCACTAAAACTGCCCCCCTTCATGGGTCCATAATTTGATTGCTGTTGTCCACTATAATTTCCAAAATCATTATAGTTCCCACCACCACCATAGTTACCACCTCCAAAATTTCCTCCTTCATTGTAACCATCATATCCTCTACCACCACCTCCATATCCACCTCCTTGGTTTCCATATCCTGGTCCACCACCACCAGAGCCTCCTCTACTACTGTAACCAGGACCACCACCATAGTTGCCACCATCACCTCCAAATCCATTATATCCACCATCACCTCCTCCATAACTACCTCTGCTGCCACCACTACCACCACCGTAGCCTCCTCTTCCACCAAAGTTTCCACCACGGCCAAAGTTACCACCACCTCCAAAGTTCCCTCCACGACCCATGAAGTTGCCAGATCCACCTCCACGACCTCTTTGTGATACAGCAGACTGCATTTCTTGTTTAGAAATAATTGTTTTCACTTTACAATTATGCCCATTAATAGTGTGGTATTTCTGAACAACAATTTTATCAACTGTATCATGATCATCAAAAGTTACAAAAGCAAATCCTCTCTTTTTTCCACTCTGCCTGTCTTCCATAACTTCTATGGTTTCAATCTTGCCATACTTTTCAAAGTAGTCTCTCAAATTATACTCTTCTGTATCTTCTTTAATACCACCAACAAAAATTTTCTTCACTGTTAGATGGGCACCAGGCTTTACAGAATCCTCTCTAGAAACAGCTCTCTTTGGTTCCACTACACGCCCATCAATCTTGTGTGGTCGGGCACACATTGCTGCATCCACCTCTTCAACACAAGAGTAAGTCACAAAACCAAAACCCCTGGAACGTTTTGTTTGGGGGTCTCTCATCACCACACAATCTGTAAGTGTACCCCATTTTTCAAAATGTTCTCTTAAACTATCATCTGTAGTTTCAAAGCTCAAACCACCAATAAACAGTTTTCCCAACTGCTCTGGTTCCTTTGGATCATGGCCCTCCTCCCCCCGGCGGCGGCGGCGACGGCCAGAGTCGGGCTGGGGGCGACTGAGCGGCGGTTTTACCTCCATTTTGAGACCAGACTCGCCTCTTCCAACTCGAGTTCAATATGGGACGGAGAGGAAGAGGCCTTTATCTGCTATTCTTTATTTAGGGCGGGCCCCTACCACCAATATTCCACCTTACTGGGAGATTTTGGGGACTGGAGGAATTCTTGCCATCCTGGTTTTAGTCCCTTGAAGACAGACTTTGAAAGAATACAGGATATGAACTCTTTTTACAGCTTAAGTAACCACATGCATTATTGATTCTTCCTAGAATAAGGTCCCCACTGTTTCCAGCATTAATGAAGGAACTTTTCCTAGTTCACAGAGTTAATGAGCCTCTGGCCTTGCTCACTCTATTCCTGGAGCAGTTTACTCCCTGGGGAAGTGTGACTTCCTCAACTCCATCTCAAGTTTGGAGTGATTCCTGTTCAGTAACATAAAGAGTGTGGACGGTTGTTTGTAGAATGATTGTAGCAGTTTGGAATTTATTAGATGTCCATGCCATTCGGCAATGACATTAATGTTCTTCATGCCATACCTCAATGTTTTCTATTACAAAGTTTAAGGCAGGATTTTAAAACTTTATTTTAAAATACTGAACCTTGGGTGCCTGGGTGGCTCAGCCGGTTAAGTGTCTGCCTTTGGCTTATGTCATGATTCCAGGGTCCTGGGACCAAGTCCTACTTCGGGCTCCTTGCTCAGCGGGGAGCCTGCTTCTCCCTATGCCTGCTGCTCCCCCTGGTTGTGTATGCACTTTCCTATCTCTCTCTGACAAATAACTAAATAAAATCTTTGAAAAAAAAATAAAATATTGAACCTTTATGTGCAACCAGTTCATATTCAGAAGCCCTGTGTATAAAACAGAAAAAAAGCAAACCCTCTCTGCTGAAAGCAGGACAAGGACTAAGAGCCAACACAGTGGGTTGCCCCTCAGTGTTGCTAACTCCTCAGAATCACCGAAGGACCCCAGATTGAAACAACCCTGCTGACTTTGTGTTGGGGCAACATGGTCAACTACAAAAACTCAAAACCCTCCTACTATAAAAGCTTAGACATTCTCAACAAAATGATGCAAACTTTCTTCTATGTGCATAGCCTAGCTTGCCACAACAAAGGGAAATATGCCACTGCCATTAATAAATATGGAGCTGATGAGAGTAGATATACATGAGCTAACATATAGCTCGGAATGAGAGTAACTTGTACACTTAGGACTAGGGAGTCACATATTCAGAGACAGGAGTCATGACCTTGGGCTCAACAGTGGTAAAAATGAGAACTGGATTCTAAGATCCAATTGGTTCTAAGATTAAGGTGGGAGTCCCTTATGGAAAGAAGAAGGTATATAAAACCACCTTTTAGCATGGTCTAGATTCAAGAAAACATGACCATCTGTTGTTAGTCTCTCAGTGGAAAAAAATCCTTTAAGAATCTATGAAATTAAAATCATAACCCTGTTTCACTTTAAGGTGTAGGGTTTGAATATAAATCTATCTTTATGGTTTGTTAAGTCATGGGCTTTGCTATTAACATACTAATGATCCCTGGTCTATGGGCCAACTTTAGGCACCTGGAAAATTCCAACACAGTTCTTCTCTAGAGATATATGTCCTCAACTCAGGCTTCACAGGAGCCTAAAACCTCAAGTCATAAAACGCAAGAAGAAATGATCTAGCATGAGCAAGAGGGAACATATGCAAAAAACAGCTAATACAGATCTGCTCCCACTTCAGTTAATAAAACCATATGATATAAACTATAAAAGAAGCATATTTTAAAAAATAAGAACCTGCAGGGGCACCTGGGTGGCTCAGTGGATTAAGCCGCTGCCTTCGGCTCAGATCATGATCTCAGGGTCCTGGGATCGAGTCCCACATCGGGCTCTCTGCTCAGCGGGGAGCCTGCTTCCCTCTCTCTCTCTGGCTGCCTCTCTGTCTACTTGTGATTTCTCTCTGTCAAATAAATAAATCTTAAAAAAAAAAATAAGAACCTGCAAATGGAATTAAAAAATAAGTGATTAAAATACAATGATAGATAATAAATATCAATATACTCATTTGATATCAAATACTTATCACCTGGTAGAACAGCAGTTTAAACACAGCCAAAGAGAGAATTGATGAACAGGACCCTGATTCCTTACCTTTAAACTGTGAACCAAGCCAAGTGATGCTATCTCACATTCTCCCACATGCTTGAACATAACCTGGGCCAAGGAGATCTAGATCAGAGGAAACACTACTTCCTGTGCACTTTCTTATAAAACCCCTCTAAGCCATCCAATTAGCAGCACAGCCTTCATATGCTTCGTGAAGAAGAACAGCTCTATAACTTTATCCTCAGAAACTAATGCACACGTATTAACAGACTCTGAAATGTTAAGATCTGTTTTGGAGCAGATCAGACATTTTGTTTTGGTCTAACTTTTCTGACTTTGGGAGATAATCCCTCCTTGTTGCTGGACTGATCTGCAATCTCTTTAGTGGACGGAATATGTATTAAAATATACATGGACACACTTGATGGTCAGTGAAATCTGCCATTCTACAATAACAATCTAACTCATGCAATAACTATTAAACTCTGTCATATTTTATACATTTTGAAATCTAGGTCTCTTAAATCAAAAGAAGAGCAACTATTCTTTAATTTAATCTTAGGCAGAATTTTAATCTTGGCAATCCATTTAATCCATTTAATCTTAGCAATCACCCTCATAATTAGGTATTTTTTCCCCATTTTACAGATAAAGAAAGTGAAGCCTATCCAAACAAAAATATCCCAGTCTTCAACACCAAAGCTCATGTATTCAATCATTACATTATACTACATACTTTTCCTTGAATTCTCAATCATGATTAATGTTTAATAATGCTTAATGTTGAAATTCCAAGGAGTTGAAACATCAGTTGACAAAGAATTTGAATGTTTGTTGCTTTATTTTATTTTTACCTAATCCAGGAAATAAACAACAGAAACTAAAAGGACAATTCAAACCTACCACTTCCTACTAGGGTTAGCTGCCCTGTTTAAAGCAGAGCTGCTGGAAACTCTCGATTCAAATTTGACCCGAGGTTCAACTTATGGCAAAAATGCATCTTTCCCTAGGCTCTTCTGAGACCTCCTCAGCTACACAGTCTAGTGGTTATGTTTAAGGACATGAAGAGTTCATTGCTGAGAAAGAAACAGGGGACAAGAAGAATGTAGCCATCGTGAAAAACAACTTCCTTGTTGGGGTAAATATAAAAGTAAGGGACAGAAAGGAAATAGCATTGTAGGTCATTGCTGGGAGGGCCACTGGGTCCACAGAGGGCTCCATTGAGGAAGTAATAATGAGAAATGACTTTAAGGACTATATTTTCCCCTTTGCTTTCTTCCACAGCAAACCTTTTTCTGGGTCTCTTTTCTGTATCTAAATCAAGGAGCAAAAGAAGGAAGAGTGAACTACCTAGGCATTTACAATTCTATAGTCTTCCAGGTTTTTCTTTCTGCTGAGTTTCTACTGCTATTAATAATTTCATCATGATAATCACTACTTACTGATTCAACTCCTGTTTTCTGAGTCCCTTGCACATGCTTTGTACAGACTAGCATCTTTAGACCTGTTAGTGTCTGTGAACATACCAGTTCTCTACAGCAACTGTCACTGTTTCACATTTATAGATAAGGAAAGTGAAGTCAAAAGAGGTTAATGTGTAAGTGGAAGGATGAGGACTGAAAATCAGGTCCTTCTTTCTATGACCCATGCTCTTAACCATGAGGATAAAGCCCTATGCACATCAACGGATGTCAAGCAACTTTAACAGAACAGGTGATATGGTAAACAGTTTTGAGGAATACCAGATTAATACAATTAATATAATTAAGCTGCTTCATATGAAAATATGCATGAGAGATTTCCCAAAGGAGGGCATTTCCCAAATGTATTTGACTACAGGATCTTTTTTTACAGCTCTTGTCCTAAGACAACTATACTGTGGAAAGAATATTGGGAAATGTTTTTATAGATTGATATTTCATTGGAATAATCTCCACTTAATTATTATTGCCAAAACATAGGTACTCATCATGGGCAACATCAGATAATCGGCCCTTTATAGAATATTATTCTGTCCAGATTTCTGCCTGCATATGCTGTGTCACAGAACATCTGGAAGAAGCCCATCTTCACATCACTCCATGTTGTATGGGGAATGTTAATGGCACTCACACTTTCTTCTCCAAGAAATTTCATGACTCTCTCACTTTTTTCCCCCCTCAAACACTACAGGGCCATTTCTATTCAATCAGAGACATTTAACACAGCCACTCACCTGGTATCTTTCAGAGTTCTTTCCCTAAACTCAAGTTTCAAACCTGAAGTGCGTGAAAAATTTATCAAAAACAAAACAAATGAACAAAAACACATCAACCCACCCCCACCAAACAAACCAAAGAAGCAAAACAAGATTTAACTTAATAATTTTCCTCAAAATGAGGAAAAAAAGTTACCAAGTTCTCACAAGTGGCCAACCATTTCTAAAGCTCTTTCCTTGAACTGGACCAAACATACAGTTAATATTCACGACCCGATTCTGTCTGCATTCCCCTCAATCTATCAGCAATTACCATCATGGACATAATCAATAATGAAATGGGAGAAGCATTGATTGAATGTGGAAAAATGGAGTTGTTTTCTGACAGATGTGTAGAAGAGGATCAAAGTATTACAAGAAAGTGAGGGTCCTGTCTTTAATACTGGACCTAGCAAATAGCCTATGGGATTTTCCTAATCTGTAAGTCTATGTTTGCAAAACGAAGCAGGTAAAGAGGGGTAACTCTATTCACCCTGACCTCTGCATCTTCAGCATTCTTACAGAAAACACGGTGACTCCTGGACTCCAGGAAACATAAAACCCATGAGAAAAGTGACCCTGAATATCATCCAATACAATGATTTTAAACACTGTGTTTCACGGAGCCTTAGAAAAGATGCAAAGAATCCTCTGGAGAAAAAGCCTCCAGGCCCCATCATCCACTTCCATGTCCCTACTGTGGAAAAAAATTGAAATGTCATTAAGGCGTGACTTCTAGTTAACATGGTATTTGGAGTTCACACCACTAACTCCGGGATCTGTATCTATACACGAAATGGCAAAAAACAGGTTTTTATTGAGTGAGCACAGAGGCATATTCAAACTAGACACTGAGAGAAATACAAGACAGGCTGAGAGGGGGTGGGACTTGATCAAAGGAAACAGAAGCTCCAGACTATAGCTATAGATAGCACTAGCAGTCACAGGGGCAGCACTGTGGGTGTTTCATACCCCCAAATGTGAATTTCAAGCACACATGGGAAGGAGGAAATTGCTAGGGATTGGGGGGTGACCAGGATCTGTAAGCCACCATCATTCTAGGCCTTCTGAATAAGCAGTTATGATCAGGGGGACCATTCTGAGGTGGGAGACAGGCAGAACCTAAGTAGCCAATAATTCTGGGAGAAACCAGGGGGAAGAGCCTCTTCTCCTGATGCTACATCCAATCCACTTCTCAACAGTAATTGAAACAGCAAAGAGTAGACTCTTAGGAGAGTGGAAGCTTGTGTGGCCTTAAAGGCAACATCAACTGGTAACAAGCTGATCAGCTGGAGTTACAAGATATGTGAGCACTTGTGCTATGGAAGAGAAACAACAGAAAGAGAAGAACAGAGCTGATATGATCAGGAAAGAAATTTATAATAAGCATGATGAACATTGTCAATGAAAATGGAAGGTGGAACTTCTAGGAAGCACACCCACAGGCTTGGATAAAAGAGGGAGCAGGGGATCTTAGGAGTGAAATGGAAATAGTTACCTAATGGGGGTCATGATAGGAACAGCAGAAGAGATGGACTGAGTGGAACAGACAGAGTCAAACAGAAACTGATGATCTGGAAGACCCAGCGATAAAAATCTTCCAGAATGTATCTCTGCCACATGAGATACACACCCATGTCCCCTTTGAATAAGGATTCCAAGTCCAGCTACATGGGGCAGGTTTACCTGAAAGTCTTCAGCTGTCACTTTTATAAGTGGCTACGGTGGCTTTTGAGACAGAGTCATGCTATTCTCAGGGCAGCTCCCAGTCAATGACATAGCAAGCGTGAGAATGTGGGGCTCCTCTAATAAGCAGTCTTTGTGCTGGTGTTCCCTTTTGGGATGGCGGGGCTGTTAGGTTAGTATACCACTCCCTTGTGGTATCATAGGTATTTATCCTTTTTAAAGTGTTTCTACCCTTCTTAAAATCATTAATTAATTAATTAATTAATTAATTTATTTATTTTTGAGAGTGAGTGGGAGTGAACAAGTGAGCATGTGAGCAGGTCAGGGAAGGGCAGAGAGAAAGGGAGAGAGAGAGAGAGAATCTTCAGCAGGCTCTCTGTGCCAGGCACAGACCCCCATGTGGGGGTTGATCTCACAGTCTTCAAATCATGACCTGAGCCGAAATCAACAGCTGGACATTCAACTGACTAAGCCACCCAGGTGCCCCATAAAGTGTCTGCACTCCTAAAACCAAAGCTGTCACAACATCAGAAAGGTGTAAATATGTGGAAAGTATTAAAGAGAAGCTAAGAAACATGGAGCATAGGCACACAGGTGTGGAAGGCGGACCATGTGACTATGACAAAATGAATTTAAAATAAGAATTCTGTATTCAAGGGGTGGGAGATGCAGAGATGTACGAACTAGGTGAAAGGGTGCTCGCTTCGGCAACACATATACGAACTAGGTGAAAGGGATTAAGAGGTATAAGCTTCTCGTTATATATATAACTGACTTATATATAAGTCACAGGCGCCTTGGTGGCTCAGTTGGTTGAGCCACCGCCTTCGGCTCAGGTCTGGATCCTAGAGTTCCAGGATCAAGTCCCTCATTGACCTCCCAGCTCCGCAGGAAGTCTGCTTCTCTCTCTGATCTTTTCCCCCTCATACTCTCTCTTACTCCCTCTCAAATACATAAATAAAATCCTTGAAAAATATAAGTCATGGGAATGAAAAGTACAGCACAGGGAATATAGTCAACAATATGTCAAGTACACTTCAATGGGCACTTTACAGATGGGCAACTACTTAGGAAATCATCAGCAAAAATATTTCAAAGTAATGATTAGATCATATTCTTAAAGAATAATGACTACAGAAGGAAGTAATGCTAGGTAATAAGTATTTATGAATAAAGAAAATAATAACATACTGGGGTCCAGATTAGACATGGCAAATATATACATAGTTTCTATAACAATCTGGAATTAAAATGCCACCAACCAGGTGATAAAACTCAGAAACAAGAGCATAACTAAATTTTGTGTCTTGATGGATAGAAGCTATAAATACTGATTAAACTCAGATTTTGCTAGGAAGAAAGTTTAGGCACTATTTAGAGAAACCATTAAAATAATAGAAACAGCATCTATTTAACAGAAACAGGGAGGGAATTTTTTTTTTAAAAGACAACAGTAGACAAAGGAAATAAATTAATTTAAAAAGCCAGTAATATGCTACTTACAAGAAATATTTCTTTCAAGACAAAATATATATATATATATATATATACACACACATACACATACACACACATACATACATACACACACACACACACCAGGACTTACAAACCAATACTAATATCAGATAAACTAAATTTAGGGCTAACAAGGGGAAAAAAAGAGAATATTTCATATTAATAAACCTAACAGTATACCAATAAGGTGAAACACTTATGAAATTTGTCTCTACCTAACATGGATAAAGGTCAAACGAAGTTTCAGAAAATTCCAAATAATTGTGCATTACACTGAGTATATTTTCTATCATGGACAAAAATTATTGTTATAAAAAGTGATTCTGTTTTGGGGTGCCTGCGTGGCTCAGTCGTGGGCATCTGCCTTTGGCTCGGGTCATGGTCCCAGTATCTTTGGATCCAGTCCCATATCGGGCTCTCTGCTTGGTGGGAAGCCTATGCCTCCCTCTCCCACACCCCCTGCCTGTGTTCCCTCTCTTGCTGTGTTTCTCTCTGTCAAATAAATAAATAAAATTTTTTTTAAAGTGATTCTGTTTTTTAAAAACTATGAAAACCAATGATTTGAATCCATGTTATAGGTGAGGGGCACTGAGAACTATAGACACTAAAGTAGTTTGGACAAGGCCATGTGACATAATAACAGAACCGAGGTATGCGAACCCAAACAAGACAGAAAAAAAATCCGGCTGCTGAAATTGCTATCAACAAAATCAAAATTTTTTTTTTTTTTGAAGTGAGCTCTAAGCCCAACATTGGCTTGAACTCATTACCCTGATCAATGGTCTCATGCTCCATTGATTAAGACAGCCAGGCACCCCTGGAGAAAAATAGGTTTAATATAAAGTGTATAAGGGTAAAATAAAGTGAAATTAAATGAGAAGATCCTGATTCAGTTATCAGTGCTGTGTTTTTCTAATGTGGAATGCAATCCTTTGATTTCAACGTGAATGTCAAGAAGGCTCGAAGAAGACTGAACTTTGAGGAAAAAAGTCACCATATTTGTGGGATAATCCTGGATAATGGAAAGGGGCTATGAAGCTAGAGTGTTTATGGTTAAGTCAAAGGATCATTTTGCCAGTCTGTGATGCTATGAAAGCTGGTATTTTTCCTTGTTAGGCTTCATGGTAAGTCACACCAATAAATGCTCATTCTTACTTTTTTCCTTCATGGGTACTTTTTCCCCACATAAGGCTCAAATTGAGAAAACAGTGGGGTCAGGGTGATTGACAATGTCATATGTTGTAAAAAGCAAAATAAATAAAGGATAAAAAAACAATTGCCTTTACCACCAGAGAACCATTGCTATCTTGGAGAGAGAAATCAACATCAGAGAAGAGGGGCATAAACCATGCCTTGGGGAGTTAGAGGAACTATTTGGGGAGGACACACAGGTAGACTGCTAGATTAATTTTGTTGGAAAAGTTAGGTCAAAGAATGGATAATGGAAAAAGATGGTAACTTAGGTTATAATGAGATCAAATAAATTCTTCTGAAAATTGTAAAATAACTTGTGTAACTTTGAAGGATGAGGGAGAAGATAGGATAGACTGGTTTAATTTGGAAGCATCTGGAGATGGAAGGAACCAGTGAAGGTATAGACTGTCCTAATGACTGTGAGAGACATAAAAGACAACCATGTTGTGGGAACCAATAGCAGTGTGGCAACAATATCCTATGAGGATATCACCATCAGTCATTTAATGAGTGGATTTTATGCCCAGCATTTTGCTAAGCACTTTACCTATGTTTTTAGTTTCTTTTTCATTCTGACAACAGCCCTGGGAGGACTTTGGAGGTAAATATTACTATGCCTCTTTTTAAACATGAAAAACTAAAGCTTGGGGCAATCTTCTGTGTAGGGAAGATCTGGAATTCAAAACTGGGTCTGCCTGGTTCCAAATCCATCTTTCAAACCACTTGCTATGTTAGTCCATCAGGTCATAAAATGGGATGAAATGTAACTCCTATTGTTGACTTATGTTTCAGCACAAACTGAAGACAACACAGTGACCCAGAACTTTTCTTTACTCAGTTATAAAAGTCTCGCTGGTAGTGTATCAGTGAAGGCAAATATAAAAATGGAAACCCTCATAGAAATGTTTATCTGATAATCCAGTTTGAAGTATGTTTTCCAGACACATTTAATAGATAAATGCATCTCTTCCTCTAAAACAAATTTATTTATTGAAATATAAAATGCAGTCATTGGACTAAATGAAAATTGTACCAGATAGACTCAAATTTCTATGGATATACACCATCAGCAATTTCACAGAAAATTGCTTCTAAAATTATATCTTCAGCTAGGACCCTCAGAAGGGGTCCCAGAAGGTATCCCATACCCTATTAATAATGCTCCTTGAGGCCACATAAATTCATTTAGGATCTTTTGCTTTACACAATTAGATGTCGTGGAGAGAATCCAGCCTCTTAAAGATAGACTTAGTTAAGGAAAATATAGCGGGTTTTTAAAATAATGACTCGAAACAGATACTCCCACAACTAAAGGAAGATGTATCTCCAGTGAGACAATTTGACCCAAATTATTAAAATCATGATAGTAATAGTGCTAATAAAAATTAAATAGCAATTTACTACTTACTAATGCATCCAATTCCATAAACTCTTGTAATCTTTAGAGCAACTCTGAAAGGTGGGTGAAACGTCTTTGTCCTTTCTTTTGTAGCAAGGAGGAAATCAAGTCTCGGAGATAGTAATTGATCTGGTCAAGGGTAGGGCTAGTACATATGATAGCTTGACTTGAACTTTTGCAATTATTAGAGGAAAGGAAATGAGATTTTTAAAAATATTTATTGTGGATCAGGGCCTGGGTCAGATTTTTACATGTTATTTCATCCAATGCTTCAAATTATATTACTAATGGGCTTCAGTCATGAGGACAAAGAGAGAGAGCAAGTGAGTGCTGAAAGGAAAATGAGAGAGCGTTGTCCAAGGTCACACATTTATCTTCTAACAAATATTTATTGAATTGCCATCAAGTATTCTTGGGTCACTGGCAATAGTGATGAACAAGATGGACAAGTGTGAGTAAAAGTAAGGGTCAGAATTTACACCCTGTTCATATGAACATAAACTTTTTTTCCCTCATGGGCGCACAGAGATTACCACTATCTTTTTTTTTTTTGCTGTTCTTACTTAAAAACACAGCATACCCTATGAAATACCACAAATGGATATTTGCATTTCTGCAGCCAGAGAGAAGACCAAACAATGTCTAAATCCTAAACGATGGCAAAACACTGGAAATCGAATTCACTGGCAGGAATCGGGGGAAAGAATTTGAGCGGAGTGCCTTGTTTGTTGTCCCTGTGTTAATGTCTTCCTTATCTTCGGTGGGGGCACACTTGTGCCTTCTTCCCTTTGGATTAGGCACCCAAACATAGCACCTGTTTCCTTTTCTGTTCAAGTGATAGGCAAATGCAAGAAGGATGAGGCAGGAAAACCATTCTCAAGAAGGAACTAAGCAGAAAGCAATGGTAGTTGGGCTCTGCGCCAGTCTCCTTGAACCTCCTTGATCATGATGTCTTTTCCGGCCACAGCCCTCAGAATCTTAAGCTATCATTAGTAACAGAATTCAAGAAACTTCAGGGGGAAAAAAAAAAGTGTCTTGTATATTTCTGCCTCATTGACTCCCCATCTCATTTCCAATCTCATCTGAAAACATATCTTTTTCTCTCCTGACCGCATCTGCTAATTGCCCTCTCCCACGGCTATTATTTAACTGAAATGTATGTGATCACTTTAATAAGAGTATTTAACTTCATGGGGTTGTTGAGATGCTGTTTTTAATAGTTTTAGGTTGAAATATAAGTGGCAGAGGTTCTTAAACAGGAAGAGTCCTTATGAAAGCCCCATCAGTCTCTTATCTAGGAGGGTTTCCTAGTCTTTTAAACCCATGCCCCCAAGATTAGTTGAGCTTTATATTTATAGCTTATATTATGAAAATAAAATAACTTTATTTTGGTTTCCAAATATGCATTTGTAATAAGAAAACTTTCCAAATCATACAGTTTTCCTACCCTCCTCCCCACCTGGTTTCAGATCTTGGTTTTTACCACTTTGTAACACTATGAACCTTGATATACTATTTAAATATCTGCAGTCTCAATTTTGTCATCTTCAAAATAGGAATTATATACTTATTTTAAGGGTTGTCCCAGAAGTAAGCAGAATTCTTTCTAGAAAACTCCTTTTACAATAAAAGAGTTCATGTTAGCTCTTATGAAGGGGAGGAGCATAGGTGATTCTCAGCAAACTTAAAATCTGAGCAGTTAATACAATACAATACAAATTCCATGAGCAATGAATCATTGTCTGCTTAATGCTATATCCCTTGCACCTATAATTATGCCAGGTACATAATGAACAATCAAACTATCTGTGAATGAATACCTTACACCATTGCATACTTCCTTACAACTTATAAAGTTCTTCCAAATCTATGATCTCATATGATCCCCTCAACAGTGTTGCGCATGAATATGACAAAACATTCTAAATAGACAAGCAGATGAGGGTCAGTTCACTATAATCCTATTGCCTTGGAATACTGCCCAGATGGATCACCCTTCATGCCATCCTTCTTCTCACCACCCACAAACAACGAGTGACCACATCTTAATTCTACCTTGTACTTTTTTCTTAAAGTATCACTGTTGCCATTGACACAAATCAAAAGGCCAGTATATACTGGAATGGCTACAGCAAGTTCTGTTGTCTGATAATCTTCCACATGCCACTGCACTCCCTCAGTTGCTCATTCTGCAAATATTTATGGGACATCTACACTGAGAAAGGCACTCTGTTATGTCCCCTGAAAAAGTGGTAAACCAGTTATGACCCTTGCACTTATGTATCTTCTTTTATTCTAGTGGCTTATTAGGTGACCACCCTTGCTATTATCTACTGACCAACCCCTTGATGTGGCATTACAGTCCTTCAATGGGTTACCTCTTCAACCTCATTGCTTTCACAATCTATTAGGCTTTCTGCCATGCATCTTGACACATGAACCTCAATGCCATACTCAGACTTTTGTTTTTTTAATTCCAAGAACATACCCTGGGTTTCCGTGCTCCTGAGTTTAGTGTTTTCTCCTTCTGGAATGTTCTGCTCAAACCATTCTTGTCACTTCTCAATCAGAAATAACTGCAATGGAAACTGCTACGCCATGAGTGATCTTTCTCCAAGAGGCATAACACTAAGTACTGTATGTGGGTGTGTGTATATATAACCACCACATAATTACCCCTTGAGTAATTCTTAAAAGACCATTTTACTTATGAGAAAATGAAAATGGAAAATGGGAAGTTAATTAACTTACCCAAGGTCACACAGATAGCCAATGGCAGAGTATCATTCCAAACCTGGTTTGACTTTAAAGCCCATGTTCTTAACTGCTCTGCTTTATGACAAGTGAGCTTCCAATCATCCTTCAAGACCTAGTCCAAGGGCATTTAATCTCTGAAATCCTTTGTGTTTTGTCTGGGCAAAGAGAACAGCCCTGACCCTTACGTTTACATTACACACATCTCTGTGGTGGTACCTTTTGCATTTACCTTATATAAACATTTGCACTCATCTGTTTGGAAATCTCTGGTCCTTTTAAGTCACTGGTGTAGACTTACTCATCCACACATTCCCTGAGTTTAACACATATTTATGTATCTAGTCAATTGCAGGTGCTCAGTATGGGGACGACGAGTGAATGATGGGCTGAACAGCACTTCCTGTTAAGAGAGAAATAAGAGAGGTGGGAGGCAGTAGCTGAAGAAAGTCTGAAGGCTTTGCCCACCAGGTCATCATGCACGAGTTTGACCTGATTTGAGAGAAAGCCCAATCAAACATTGCTTGAAATAGTGGAGACAAAACACAAAAACAAAGACAAAATTCGGTTTGCTGCAATTTACATTTTTCATCTAGTGCTTTTGGCGTTGCACTGACACTCAGAGCTACAGGTCGGGCCTAGGTTCACCTCCGCTTAATTGGAAAGTACATAGGCTTGTTTGCAGAATGCTCTAGGGAGCGGCTGGCCACCAGACCTATGCCATCAACTTGAAATACAGCCATATGACAATATAAAAAAAATTAAAACTCACTCTGTTTTTTAGCAGCATGCCTTTCCATTTTTCTTGGCTGAGTTTGGTATCATTTTAGTTTAAAACAAAGAATGAAGACAACATTTGATCTAGGCACTGTTAGAAGTGATGTGGGAAATATGTAGCCTATCAGCAGTAAGACTGATTACACTAGTGGCCCCAATTATTTGCCCCTCAAATCCATATACTTTGCCCCATTGCTTTGTAGTGCCTTGACTCTGAACCAAGCTACATGACTGGGTAGGTGATCTTGGTTTGCCCTGGACTGTCTTGGTTTTAGTACTGAAGATCTCACACATCATTCAGTCAGAAATAGCAGGAGGGTTGATCACCCTCTTGGCCAATGGGACAAGACACAAGCAGAGAGTAAGAAAGAACTTGTTAAGTGGGCTTGTCTTCTCTTTTGTGCTTCCTTCATCACTAAGATAAAAAGCCCAGGATAGCCTTCAGGAGAATGAGAAACACATTGAGATAGGGAGCACCAAATCATTTAGGTGTCCCAACCAGGACAGCCTACATCTGCCACTACCTAAGGACTCACAGGCCCTGTGAATAACACAAAACTATGTTAGAGATGAATCTAGGCTATGGAACACTTAAATATGCAAATATAAGCAGTATAATAAGTAGCACATGATTTTTGCCTTTGCATACCTGAAAAATATCGTTAGAAGAGAGAGCAGATTCATTTTTTTTCTATGCTAGCTGGGTGTAATTATGACCAATGCGTAGACTCTATAAGAAGACAAATGTAGATGAACTTAGATTTCTTCATGAGGAAGAATTTTTTAACAACCACAGCTGTTCAAAGCTGTCCAGAGTTGGCTTCTGGGTGTAATAATGAGCTGTCCCTTGGTTGGGATGATGATGCTGAGGCTGGAAAGAGGGGTGACAAAGCTGCTATAAAGTGTCCAACTCAAGTGATATTTATTGAAGGGTTCAAATGTGCTGAACATTAACTCAAGCTCTGGGCTTGGTGCACATGTCTCATGCCCCTAAAGTTGGTCCTGTTGTGGGGGTAAGCTACTCCAGAGAGAGGAATTAGTATATACAAAGCATGGAGACATGCAGAGGCTTGATGTTTTTGGAGTCTTGTTAGATTATGGCATATGGATATAATGTATAAGTGGGTTTGTAGGTGGAGATGGAGATGAGGAACAAAGCAGAATTAATAGCATGGTGGGTTTATACTATGTTCATCTAGCTACATAAATACTCATTTTCCAAGGATACCTTTCCCTGAATAATTCAGGGTACTTTGGGCCACAAGAGTCATTTCAAACAACATCTGAAAGAAGGAAGTGAAGCAGTAACTACATCCTGTTTGGACTTGGATGGTCTATGCAGAGTACCAGGTGCTGCTGTGGATCAAACAGTGTTGCAGATCTCCCAGTTTAATGTGAGGCATGGGTCAGTGGCAGGCTTGCAGCACCTCCAGCTCCCATCTGATCTCCTTAAGCTTTTCCAGCTTCCCATGATGAAGGCTACCAGCTTCTCCTGCTGGCCACCCAAATACTCCATTAAATTTGAAGGTTTGGAAGCACTGAGAGTGCAATAAAGGTTCCATTTCATCCTTGTGGGTTCCAGTTTGTCTTTGCAGGGTCTACTGTATCCTTATTCTCCCTCTGGTCAGGTCTATTTTTTCTTTACGACTGAATG
The DNA here is from genome assembly GCF_011764305.1 of Mustela putorius furo. Classification (NCBI taxonomy): domain Eukaryota; kingdom Metazoa; phylum Chordata; class Mammalia; order Carnivora; family Mustelidae; genus Mustela; species Mustela putorius. The sequence goes on from NW_025421428.1 coordinate 672,049, forward strand.
CCATGCAGACAGCCCTTCAGGCCTCATGACCAAAACCAAAATAACTACCTTATAGACTGTACCACCAGCATCCAGAACTATGTAAGGTCAAGTTCCTATAATAAATCCCTAATTCCAAGTCACTCTTAGTGGTTCAGCTTCCCCAATCAATCTCTGTTGGTACTGATAGACCCTAGAAGATAAATTGCATATGACCTTTAAGGACGGAGCCAGCACTGGGTTAAAAGCATGGTTTATAGAGTCAGACATAACCTGAGTTTGTAAACCTGCTTCCTTACTGCCACTCAGGAGTCGTTTATCCTTAGCTTGTGTTACAGGAAGCCTCCAGGATGGCCCCCATGACCTCCACCTTCTCTGCTCTGTATAGTCCCCTCCCATATTATATCAGGGTTGGTGAGTATGATCAACAGAATACTGCACAAGTGATGGTGGGTCACTTCTGAGTCACAGTCCTAAAAAATACTGCAGTTTCTGCCTCTCCCTCTCTTGGTTTATTTGTTCGAAGAAAACCAGCTGCCATGTTGTGAGGATACTCAGTTATTAACAACCATGTGACTGAATTTCCAAGTTGATTCTCCAGCACCAGGTGAGCCTTCAAATGACTTCCCTCTGCCATTGTACTTGCACATTATACTTTAGTCCTTTTTGTAAACTCATTAGACTCAGAGCCTGAACCACCCCCTGAAGCTGCTTTCAGATTCTTGACCCTCAGAAACTGTGTGAGGAGGTATATTATTGTTTTCAGTTTCTAAATTGGGGGTGATTTGGTTTGTAGGGTTAAATAAACAATAACTGATACAATAAATCACAAATTAATTTCCTAAAAAGTAAAATGAGGGTAACTATTATACCCACCTTATTGGGTTGTTGTCAAGATTAAGGGCACAACTGTATGTAAGGCACTGACTGCTGTGTTGGGCATGTGGTAAATGCATAAATGAATGCTTTTCCTGCTGCTCCTGCTGTTAGTGTTACTGTTGCTTTTGCCATTTCTTCCAAACTTGGCATTCTGAGATTCCCTTCACTTCAGGCTACAGTGATGGGTATAAGCTTCAGTGTGGAGGTGATATTAGTGTTGGATCTGAAAATCTACCCTCATAAATGTATGGTGCCTGCCACTTGAAAATCACTGGGTGTGTGGCAGAGGGGGGCATGGAGAAGAACAGCTCCGCACCTGGAGTGTGCGAAGTTTGGTCTTCCTGGTACAAGGAGGGTGCATCCTTAACCTAAAGGAAGAGTCTTAACTTGGATTCAGACAGCAACTGACAATATCAACTCATGTAGGTCCACCAGTGGCCCAAGGGCTAGACAATATTAAAGGCTGGGAATTAAAATCTGATGCCTGTCTGCTTGGGAAATTAACTCAGTTGGTGATAGTTATTGGAAAGTTGCAAGAAGCATGGGCACCTTCCCAGGACTTGATGGTGCAAACAAACTGAATGGCATTTAACATACCTAATTGTTAATGAAATAGAGTATTAATTGTGGAGTGTTAATTCCTTCCCTTCAGCAGTAGTTGCTTGCTTTGACTGGAAGTATTTGCATCAGAATAATAAAACATTGGGGCTTAAAGAGGTTTTTTAGATGGATGCAGACTTCTTACTTTTACAAATGGGGTAACAGGATGGGGAAGATTACAAATATATACATAAAAATAGTGCTGAATCCCTATGTTATTCTTTCCTGAAAGGGTCCTGGGCTGGGACCTAACTTGCATTGAATAAATTACTTATTTTCTCTAAGCCTCAGTTTTCTCATCTGTAAGATAGGACTAGCATGCATTTTGTCATAGGTATTATGAGGATTCAAAAACTGCTTGGCCCGTAGGATATGACATATAAAATGCAGTTTTAACATTCTTTATTTTATATGCAGATTCTCAATGTTATGGTCTGTATACCAAGCAGAAAAAGAATATGTGGATATTATTGAGGCTGTTTACCCAAATTATGAGCTTTACTTAGAGTTGCTTAATTTTTTTCAATGAATCAAGTCAAGATATCAAAAATGCAAGATATCAAAAATGATTATCTTCTACAACAAGCATCACCTTCCAGTTCTGCAAACCCTGAGGGTAAGCCATCATGATTACTTTCTCCAGGTTAGTTTAACAGAATAAAAGAGAGTTCCAGAGGCTCCTTAGGAGAAGGGTATCGACCAACAGAGATTAAAGGCCACTTTTACCATAATTAATAATATGAGCCAGAATGTTGTTCTAGGTACTCGATCCTCAACAATATGAGAATTAATGTCTTTTGATTTTCTGAGTCCCACCATGCTTACCTTACTATTTGCCCTTTGTTGTGAAGTTTTCTTCCTCAAGAACTGGGGGATCTTCATCCTGTCAATGTTGCCCCAAGTCATATTCTTTTTCTTTGGAGAATAACTAAAACTTAGGCCTAGTCAGATTGTTATGACCAGGGAGCATCTACTATGAAGGAACAGAAAATATCACAGAAAGGAGGAAGAACATGAAATAAGGTAGGTGATGTTCCAGAAGGGTAAGAGAGAAGAGCTAAAAGCTGGATCATGGGCAAAATTTAAGCCACTAGAAGTATTAGTGAAAAATCTAGATCTGGAGCAAAGAAACCAAATCCTGGAACCAGGAAGCAAGCAAGCAAGAAATTACAAGATAGGTCTTGGGAATATTGTTCACCACTAATGGAATGGTGCAAAGCAGGACCCACTATGACTGTCTTATATCCATTGTGTTTAGCTTCTCATCTGGGGAAAAGGATTCAAACTGACTTGGTTGAAGACTCAATAAATATGAATATTTACATGCTATATGGGATATTTACATGATCTCGATTTATTCACCAGGTTATTTGGAATAGGCATTACTCTTTCCATGATCCAACTGAGAAAATGAAATCTCAAATTACTTGATTCCTCACAGTTCCATAATCAGTGAACACAGAAGCCAGGGCTTGGACTTTGGATCTATACCTGCAGAAGTACAAAGTCTGGATTCTCTCCACTATCAAGATTAGGCTTAGAGTACCATAGCATTACAGATAGGAACCAAGTAGCCCTAGTTAAATCCCCTTGTGAAGTGGCAGTGGAGTTGACTAAAATGAGAACCAGGATGGTCAGCTTACAGCAGGTTAACAAGCCTATCTGTAGACGGAAAATGGCAGCATTACCCTTCTTTGGCTACTCTTCTAACATTGTGACAGACAGACTCTCCACCATTACTCTCAAGTCTTGAGCAATCATATTTGAAACGAAGGCAGTGTTTTTTATCTCTTGGGAAAGAATGGTCTACATTCATTTGAATTGAATTCAGTACATTTCTATTTACAAATTCTCCCCTTGAAGGCAGGGAAGAGATAAAGGGTATTTAGAAAGATTTTAAACTAAAATTGAACCAAGACAGTTAAACTTCCTTTTCAGTGGACAAGTGATGAAAGGACACTTGAATAATTTTAAAAGACCTGAGTTTAAATCCAGGTTCTGCTTTGTAACCAGTGATGTGGTTTGGGGCCCTGTCTCATTTCTTTGTACTTATTCTCTTCTTTAAAAGGTAGAACAGGGGCACCTGGGTGGCAGTCAGTTGGACATCTGACTCTTGTTTTCTACTGAGGTCATGATCTCAAGGTTTTGAGATTGAGCCCCGTGTCAGGATTTACATTCAGCACAGAATCTGTTTGTGATTCTCTCCCTCCTCCCCACTTCCTGCTCATGCTCTTTCTCCAAAATTAGTAAGTCGATAAATCATTAAAAAGTGAAACATAACTGCTCTGGTTAATATCACATGGTTGCTGTGAAGTAATAGAACGAGGAATGTGTGAAATAATTTTGTAATCTCACTGTGCCCACATTGAGGTTGGCACTTTTCCTTAATACCAAAGGCCAAGGTCCCCATTTACCTAGAATTAGAGGGTGCCCAAGGAAATGCAAATCAGTATTTACACTCTGTATCTAGAGACAAAAGGACATAGTGCTGCCCTGTGATAACAGTGAACTGAAAGTCAAGGTGTCTGGGCTACTTCTCACCTCTTCCAGTTATTAACAATGTGACCTGGGCAATTATTCCTTTACCTCTCTGAGGCTTATTTTCCTCATTTGTTAAATGGAGAAGATAACCTAAAATCGACAAGACTGGTGTTCAACCTTCTCTACAAATAAAACTCTCCTTGGGTGCTTCTAAAAGACTGATGCCCAGGAGGCGCCCAAGATTAATTAACCCAGGATCACTGAGATACGACACAGGCATCATTATTTTTGAAACGTCCCAGATGATTCCAAAACACAATCGTGTTTGAGAATCATTGATCATCTTAATTGTTTTAAGGTCAGGGCCCTTCAATGTCTAATATTCTAGTGTTTTGAGAGAACTTCTGGTTACTTCCAGATTGGTCCATCTCCAATTCCTTAGTAGAGTTAGGTAACGTCATTGAGAATTGCACACACCAATTATATTAGTTTCCCAGGGCAGCCATAATAAAGTACCACAAACAGGGTGGTTTAAACAGAAACGTATTGTCTTACTGATCTGGGGGCTTGAAGTCTGAGGTTAAGGTGTCAGAGGGTTGGCTCCTTCTGAAGGCTAAGAGGGAGAATCTGCCCCCCGCCTTTCTCTTGGTTCTGGCAGCTTCCTGGCAATCTGGCATCCCTTGGCTTATAGAAGCATCATCCCAATCTCTGCCTTCATCTTCCTATGCATTCTCCCTGTGTGTATGTCTTTGTCCCAATTTCCCCATTTTTATAAGGATGCCAGTTAGATTAAGGGTCTACTTTACTCCAGCATGACCACATCTTAACCAATAATGTCTGCAGTGACTATTTGTAAATACGTTCACAAGCTTAGGTACTAAGGTTTGAAAATCAGCATGTGGATTATAGGGGGATGCAATCCAATTCATAAAACCAGTACCTGGATTTCGGTAATTGGGAAGGACATGGATTATGGCAGGTGACGTCTTGAAACTTCCATGTCTGGTTCCGAAGGAGCACCCATTCTCATGCTCAACACAGCACACTCATACTCTCCCTGAGCTCCAACCCCACACTTCCCAGGTTCTCAGAATTCTATGCCCTGACTGTCCCTTCATGTCTGTTCCAGTGATCCGTTGCCAAAGAGGGAGACCCTGGCCCCTTTATTTGCCAGTTTAGGGATTTTCCTTTAAGCAGCACAACTCCCTGCCAACCACCTCTAGTTATTAAAATGCAGCTCAGGATGTCTCACTCTGGCTGTTACATTATCATTCCTCGTTAGAGACTCCTCCAGGGCCTGAGACATCCCTGCACTGACTTTATAATTACAAAGTCAATTTCTAAACAGACATTTGCAAATAAGTCAATTTAAATACTGAGATTTGCAAACAATAATTAAGCAGTAGCTTCTTTTTAAATATCTCTATATATAATTAATGCCTGTGGGCTTTTCATTTTACCTTGCAACTGGGTAGTTTGCAATTGTTTGTTGAGCTAAAGGGTTCTCTGAAAGCAAATCAAAGCACTGGGGAGATTTGGGAAGCAGCTGAAGAAAGGGCTTTCCTCTTCCTCCTTCCTCCCTGCTTTACCTGATTGACTGTGCTTTTCATCAGTTGGGATTATGACAGGGGAGGGGGGCTGGAGAAGAATCACCTTCTACAGCAAAAACAGCAATGACAATACAGGAATTCTGGTCTGGTAATAGATTGGCTACCATGGCTTCCTAAGAAATGCAACTGGGGAGTCACCATGCTGGAAGCCTCAGCTTTTGCTGATTTCAGCACCAACCAAACAAAGAGAGCTCTCAGTGCCTCGGCTTCGACAGTGCTGCTCCCTGGTTTAAAAAATCTACGGAGGGGCACCTGGGTGGCTCAGTTGTTAAAGCATCCAACTCTTGATTTTGGCTTAGGTTGTAATCTCAGGGTCACGAGATTGAGCCCTATGCTAGGCTCTGTGCTCAGAGTGGAGTCAGCCGGTCCCTGTCCCTTTGTTCCTCCCCATCTCTTGTGTGTGGCCTCTAGAATAAAGAAAGAAATAAAATCTTTTAAAAAAGTTTACAGTGAATCCCTGTTACCTGCAGGGTAAGGGTCTGATTGTGCTGTTCATGGTCCTTCACAATCTGGCCTTATTCTCTCTTTTAACAAGTTGTTTTTTTGTTGTTGTTTTTTGTTTTGGGTTTTTTTTTATTTTATTTTGTTTTGTTTTTGTTTAACCTACTATACGCTAAAGAAAATATTAGATAACAAGGGCATGCTGGTAAACAAGACAGTCTATTTCAAAATCTAATAGGGATACAAACCCTGAAAAATTAAATTTATGGATGATATGCTACAAAAGAGGAGGTAGGAATAAATTCAGGTTGGTCTAGAAACTGTCCTCCCACATAGCTGGGTAATTCAAAACCTCTTGTGCCTGTGCTCCCAAGATCTCCTCCAGTAAGGAGGTTCTCTCCCAAATTCTCCACCCAACTAAATACCTCAACTTCAAAATATGGTTCAGAAGTCAGACTCTCTAAAACGTGTTTAGTCCCATTACCACTGGCCTTATAAGACTAGATTGCCTTCTATTCTAATCTGTGCTTCTAAAACATTTTGTTCAACTTTCTAGTTTAACTTATACCATGCATATATTTACATATGCATATAATAATGCAACCATATAAATATATATTATATATGCAACTCTCCAGTTCAACAGTATTTATTCAAATGCATGTTAATAGTAGAAGATTTCATTGTTTTCAAGTTAGTGTATATATATATCTCAGCAAGATGTCAGCAAACAGTAAACACTAATAGCTTTTTATAATCACCATCAATTTTACCAATATCATAAGCATTTTTCAATGGAAGTACTGTGGCAGAAGTTGAGATGTTTTGCCTTTAGAATGTCCTCAAGTACAGTCATAATTCTCCTTAGTCTTTAGGCAACCCATTCACTTTATGGGACAAGAGATTCTATATTGCTTTCCCCTCGGGAAGAGCAGGGCTGACTGAGGTTGGCATTCTCCAGAAGAGAGGTGGAGACTCAACATTCCTGGGTTCATAAAGGGTCAGAGTCATTGACTGTTCTTCTCAAGGTGCTGGTATTCTCAGCTTAAAACATAGGAAGGGGAACCCCACTGATTCCTAGGACTCTGTTTCATTCTGTTGCTGAGATAAATGTCTCTTTTCCCATGTCCATTCTTATTAGAAGGCAGGTATAATTCAGTCCCAGGATCTGGGCTCTAGAAAAGTCCACCACTCTACAAGTGCAAAGTCAGCCTGGGGAAGTTAAGCGTATGATCAGCTGAGGGACCTCTACTTCCTCCTTGAGTCATCTTATTTTTTTTAATCTCACAACAGTCAGTGCCAGCGGTAAGTGACCTTCAGTGGGCTACAAATCTCCCAACTCAGATACCTTACAGATTATGAGTGACCCTGATAATCCTTTAAAATAAGGATTTTATTTCCTTTGGTGATGTATTCTAGAGGCTTTGGTATTAATTTCTTATGGTCTTTTCTTAGGAGACCCATCACGTCTGGAAGGACATTAAATGCTGATGGGAAAGGGTTATATAGACTACTATTATGGATGATATGCTACAAAGAGAGATAGATAGATAGTCTATATAACAGTTCCCTACCTCAATACTACTTTAGGAGTGAATCATCAGTGAAATTCCGTAGTTCTGATCTTCACATCCATTCATTTCAGCTGCTGGCTCATGTTCCAGATGCAACTATCTGGGATAATAAGATAATGGTTCTGATTAAGATTACTAAAGTTCATTTTTTTAAAATCTGGGTAAATAAATGAACAAAACCCTACTAATCTTGATTCCTTCTGTATCTGATTAACTAAGAATCTTTTCAGGTACTGGCTTGGGAACTTTTTATATTTCCTAATGTGTTTCAGTTCAAAACCACTAGTCCAGACTGCCATTTGTTGAAAGCCAACTTAATTATGACTCAATTGCCATGTAGAATTATCCAATGCAGACAGAAACAGACAGACCAACTAAAGATCTAACTTTGGTGATCCTCTGTATTTATCAGCCAGCAAAAGACTCATAGAAGTGTTAAGGTGATGAGGGACGAGCATGAGCAGCATTCCAGTTTCTCACTACATTTTGGCAGCTTTGAATCAGCCCTCTGACACCAGAGTAGGGGCACACACCAGTAGGAATCCTACTCGTGTATTTTTCTGGTTCTTCTCCCTTCAGCCTTCTCTACCCTCTTAGTTACTTTTCTCTGTCTTCTTTTGTGGTTTCCTTTCACTGCTTCCGCAGAGCCCAAGAGCACCAGAATGCGGATACAAAGGGTGGGTGGATCATGGTGTTTGTGGTCATTGTATGACATTGGAAGAGTCAGTTCATTTCTTGGGCCTCCTTTTCCCTTCATATTTAGTTGATTGGATCCAATCTCCCTTTCAATACTAATTATATTCTGGTCTTTAATACATATATACATATATATATATATATATATAAAATAATTTTCTATTATTCTTCCCTCTCCTTTACCATCTTGCTCTGTATAAATTTTTGAAAGTTGGATTTTGAATAAATGGAGTATAATCATTTCAGTTCCTTTTGTACCTGCTTTTGGTCCAACTTCTAAGGTTCACAACTAAGCAGAAGGCTGTGGTACAGAAAAGTCAACACTCACAGCTAAATGGAAGTCTTCCGGCTCACTTCTTTTATTGGGATTCCAGGTACTTCATCTTCCCCATTAAGTGTGGATGTCCATTTTCTCACCCCTTCAAATCTCTCTTGCCCTTCCTCATGTAGTCAGGTCTCTCTTACACCATGGACATCTTCCTTGATCATTCAAAACCTCCTTGAATTCTTTTCTTTGGCCAACTACACCATTTCCATCTGAACCTTAACATGTAACACTTAAATACAGTTTTATATCCCTTTGTTTGGTGGTGTTTGGAGTAGTATGTCTGAGCCTCTGAACATTATTTATAAGATACTGGAGGATAGACGTTTCATTCTTATGTTTTCACTCCTCAGGGTATCAAGCTCAAAATAAAGCATGCAATGTGCACTTAAGATAGAATTTGAGAATATTACAAGTTTTTCAACTTAAAAATAATCTCTTTCAATTCTCACAATTTATACACAAAGAAACTCTTAGAGAAGAAAAATGACCCCAAGAGGGTTAATGGATGAACTTGACTAAAAGCTAGGTCTCCTTAATACATTTCATTTTTTATATCATTTGCTGTTTATTTTTCCAGTACCTAAGCATGCACTGGATCCTCAAAAGCATTGGTCACTGAACCATTGTACTTCCACTTCTGTACAGTTTCACAGAGATATATTTTATCCAGATACACTCCTGATGTTCTTCTCTAAGTCAATTTTATTGTGCTAATTAGTCCTCATAGATGTCTCCTTTGTGAAGGAGACAATGACAGTTTCAGAGAAGGAGATTTCAGTTTGGAATCTGAAGATCTGCCTTCAGTTCTCTGTTTGTGCCTTAGGAGCTCTATGAGCATAGGCTTACTACTTCACTCCTCTATACTTACACTTCCTCATTCATAAAACCAAAAAAAAAAAAATACTGTAATGCTTAGATGAGTTTAGATGAGTTTGGATGAGTTTGGATGAGGTGTGCCCTTTCTTAACTGTGATGAGCTACTGAATATCAAATATAGGTTTTTCCACGATTATTAATAAACAATAATAAAGGATAAAATATTAGCACTAGTAAGGGCAGCAGCACCTTTATTTTGCTTCTTGAGACTTTACTTGGTGGGCAAGACGCCATCATCAATACTGGTGACAATTACATATACCTCCTCTCTTCTCCTTATGTATGGGTAAGACTCATAACTTAAAACACTTGCTGCTATTCAGCACAAAAACAAATAACAATGCAACTCTGGCTGTGATGTATTTCAACAGCATAACTTAGACTTGCCACCATTCTGTTAAATTATGAATATCTATCACCTGATGGAGTCAATGCTTTTATTTGGAACAGGGAAGGAGGGAGGCAGAGAAAAAAAACACAAGAAGATGCAGTTGCTATAGCGATTAACAATGGGTATCCTTCGAACAGGTTTAGGGATGCTGATGCAGCTAAAACAAATGTTTGTGTTTGGCCACAGTGGAGACGGTGACGGATTATGGAGCCTTGGCCTTGAGCCTTGATGTAATCCAATTCTAAATAAATCATAAATCTAAGTGCAGACTGGTAAGGCAGAAAGAATACCAATTCAGGCCAAGGAGTAGCAAGCAGGCAATGGTGGCCAGGATTGATTAAGGGGTGTGAAGCAGGAAGCACTGACAGGAGGAGGACCGTGACCAGCCTGCAGGGATGTACTTCTTTCTCTTTAAGCCTTTGCCAGCCTCCAACTGAGCTGCCAGACCTCAGTAGTGCGAATGAGAGATCACTGCTGAATTAGCCACAAGGCCAGGCATTCTGCTGCCTCCTAAATTTTTTCGGATGAAGGGATTTTTCATCATGAAAGGTGCTGAACTGCTAATGTTTAGGCTACTTTCTTGAGTCCCTCACTTGGAAAGACTCAGAAGTTAGCTGAGAGTTTCTCATGGACCTAAAGCTGCTGGGGCATGAGAAGATGCTTTAGTTAAAGCACTTGGATATGGAATAATCATATTCTTGTGTGAGGGGGGTAACAGGAACAAAGAAAATTATTAATGCAGAATGCTGGTGCTCTTCCTCATTTTCTGTTTTTGAAGAGAAACAGACCATGAAGTGTGAAATGGAGAACGAAAATGTTGGTTTTATGCACACTGGAGTGGACAGGCTGCTCTTGGGAGAAAAGGAAGACTCTAGATGGCTATGAACAGGGATTAAGAACAGTATGAACTACTGCGGGCTGGGGAAGTATGAAAGAAGAATTTTAGCAAGCTTGTACAGAGAAGGAGGTATTTAACAATCATTGGAAAAGTTAATTAAGTTTCAAGAAATTCTTTGTATTTTAAAAACAGACCCCCTGGACTATAAATAAGATGTTAACTTCTTTATAAATTTCTTGGCTGTCAGACCAGAGTTCCTTACAAATGCAACGTATTGTACTAAAATGGAGTAGCTAAACATTAGCTGAGTTCATTCTGGAAGATACGTCTGGGGTTTGGTATAAAAACTACAATATTCAGATTCAACTCATTTAAAATCACCATCCTTCAACTGAGCCCAGAGGGTATTTTCTTCATGGCTGACAAATTAATGGACTTTTGACACACAGGATAGATGCTGATACAACATACGCAACAGTGGTCCTAGGAATGCCTCCTCATTGCCGGAGAGGTACCATGGACTCAGAATTATGGTATTTAGGCAATATAATTGGGCAAACAAAAGTAAATGTTCACTGAACTGAGTAAGTCTAAGGAAGACTATTGTGTAGCAGTGGATACAAAGACATGATTAGATGTGCAAGAGATTACTGGGGTAGAAATGCCTATGCCGGATCAAAGGGAGCAAGCAGAAGGCAGGGAGAACCTTCCGACTGGGATGCAGGTCTGACTCCAGGGAAGGATGACAGGAAAGAAGGAAGACTGGGTAAGAACATTTTCAGACTACATTTGTTTAGAAAGGCTTCAAGATGGGTCAAAATCACTCATTAGAGGAATGCTGCATCCCACAGGAATGAACTGGCATTAGTCGTTCAGTCATTGGCTAGAAGCATCCTGTAGGAAGTACGGTCTCAGGGGTGACGGATCCAGTGGGTTAATAACTGGGAGTCATCTGTCAACTATGTTCCCCATAGCAGGAGCCATGCATTTCCATGGCTACCATCATGATTTTAGACTGGATGCATTTGTGTTAACCTGGCTCTAATGGAGATTCAAATCTTAAAGAATTGTAGACCATTCTCAAAAGGGACAGGTGGTCAGTGGTAGGCATAATGGAACAGTTCAAGGCTTTGTCCTAGACCAAATTTTTAAGACAAAATCCCTGAGAATTAAGCTCCAGCTCTGTGGTATTCCATCAATCGCACTTTGGAACTAATATTACAGGCTACAGTGTGATAGCCTTTTATGTGAATTTGGATTCTGCAAATTAGAAATACCACCATATAAAATATCAGTGTCTCACTTTGTACATATTATTTAACACTATGTGACTCATTCAAATTAAAAACAATTCGTCAAGAACTTCATAATTTCAAAGTGGGCTCTGTGAGTTATAAACTGTGTCTTTGATAGAGTCACAAAGGCTGTTAAAGAGAAAGGCCTTACATCCCGTGTCAGGATCAGTCTTTAATTATGTAATGTTTTTACAGTTACGATCCTTATACAAAAAAATGCATGAATCTTCTCTTACTCTAAGCAACATGATGATGTGCAAAGATAACTATAATGGCAACATAAGAAGAAAAAGCAAACAAATGGAACACTGAGTTGTGGTTAAAACTTGCAGAGAACCAAGAGGTGGAGGAAAGAGGAGAAATACTGGCAATTAAGTAAGTCTACAGGGTCCAGGATTAGGATTTATTTATGCACTCAGTGCAATCTATTTTGGCATGGGCTGCTTGACTGAATCTCCTAGAAAAAGTAAAAAGAGGCTACAGTGTTTGTGTCTAGTTGATAGCTGCCCATGGTCAGGAAAGGGACTCATAAGTTACATACTCATCCAGACAGGAGGGACTTCTGCAGCTGATAATTGGGCTGCAGGTTATAGAAGGTGGCTTGGAGGATCATAAACTCCTAGATCAGGTCAGTACAGTATCAATCTATAACCAAGAGTTACAAAACTATTTTAGATTTCACCATCGATACAAAATGTCTGAATTCTTGTTGTTAGTAAAGCTAATTAGAGGAAGGGAGAAAAAAAAAATAAGGGTGAGCCTGATATCTCTCTTGGAACAAATCACATAACAGAACTCAGACTGAAACTCCAGGTAATACAGAAGAATCTAGAGATTCTACAGACTCCTGAATTTGGATACCCCAAAATGTGACCCAGGTAGACAGAGATGAGTAGTTTGAATTCCATCAGCTGATACTTCAGAGATAGTCAGAGACTGTATCTCCTAAATCACTTCCACTATGAGAAAGTGGGCTCCAAAGGAAAATGTTCCCTGTAGACCCACAAATGGAAGGGGAAATATCAGAGGAAAACCAAAGATGAAGAGAAACATCAAATAACTTTGGAGCAAAAACTAGATAAACTTTTCACCTTCCTTCCTTCTCAGGAGAAATACAACCTAGATTTGGAGGCGACTGAATCCGAAAACCAATATGGCTGCTCCTCTGGACTTGTTAAGTCACTCAACCCTAGGTTTGTTAGACATAACTTTAACGGACTCTATGTTCAGCCCTTGGAAGATCCCACTGGACTCTGTGAGACAGAAGAAGAGAAGGAAATAGGGGTGTGGGCTGTGGAGGAGAAGGACCTATGGGTGGTGCAAATAGGCATGTTCCCTTCTTTGAGGAGCTTCTTAAACATTTCACTGGAGGTTTATTATAAAATGTGAGTACTCAGAGGCTCCTTTCTTGCCTTCTAAGAAAGTGATGCTCATGCTTAATGGGTAAAATGAAGAATTGGAGGGTAAAGGAGAGAACACTTGTTTTAAATAAGAAAGGGCAGAGAAGGGTTTTTTTTGTTGTTGTTGCTGTTGTTCGTTTGTTTTTTGTTTTAAGAGAAAGTGATAGATCAACAGGGGTTAGAATTTGAGAGCGCTTGAGGCTTTTGGCAAGAGGGAACATTTAGGGGCAGTGGCTACTCGTTTTACATATAAGAAAAAATATATTGAGAAAAATTACATTAAGGAGTTTCTTTTTCTCTGAGTATTATGCTTGGCATCTATTTTTTAGAAACTTTATTAAAGATTTAAATAGCCTTTTCAATTTTCAAATATTTGTTCATACAAAATTAGAGTTTCTTCTAAATGTGACATTGTGCTGAGGCGAGCCCTAGAAGAGCCTAGCTTTATCTTGGTTATGCTGGCATAGTTATATAGTTGAGCATCTATCTTTTTCCAATAAGAATTATATTAAAGTATAAATTATCCAAGTTGCATTCTTAACTGGAAGTGTTCACTCTAAATCAAGAGAAAGTCTAAATATTAGAGAAGCAAGTCAGCTGTATAAAGACTCAGAAACAGAATTGGAATGGAAATTGCAGGGGTTACCAGGGATTTAAAATTAGAGCCTCAGGATTGGAAAAGGCATTGTAAAATCATTAAGTTCAACCTCCTAGCCAGTCAGATTTGCCTCTGCAATGAGCATGACAGATGGTCACCTAACCTTTGCTGGAACCCTTCCAGGAGTGGAGAGATCTCCACCAGGGCAGCCAATTCTGTGTTTGGACAATTCTTATCATTATAATGTTTCTTGTATTTAACCCAAATTTGTTCTCTGTGACTCACAATTATTGTTCTTCCTTCTACCCTCTGGGTAGAGTAGAACCTGGCTGAGACTCCACCATTTACTAACTATTGACCTAGGGCAAATTTGTAATATGAGTAAGAATTTCTGCATTTATACAACAGGAAGGATAATTCCTAAATCATAGGTTTAAGGATTAATAGGGTAATATGTAGAATGGATTCAATAAAGTGTCTTATACATAGTATGATCCCCCAAAATGTTTCAAAAAACTGTATCAATGTTTCTTATGCAAGTATTATTAGAAAGTCATGATCGGGACGCCTGGGTGGCTCAGCTGGTTAAACAGCTGCCTTGGGCTCAGGTCATGATCCCAGCGTCCTGGGATCGAGTCCCACATGGGGCTCCTTGCTTGGCAGGGAGCCTGCTTCTCCCTCTGCCTCTGCCTGCCACTCTGTCTGCCTGTGCTCGCTCTCTCTCCCTCTCTCTCTCTGATAAATAAATAAAATCTTAAAAAAAAAATGCCAAAGGATTCCAGGTTATCTCTTTCCTGTCAAAATGTACTTTTCTGCTGAGGATTTTGGAGGGGAGGCGGGTGGGAGGTTGGATGAGCCTGGTGGTGGGTATTAAGGAGGGCATGTATTGCATGGATCACTGGGTGTGGCACATGAACAATGAATTTGGAACACACACACACACAAACAAAATCAAATTAAAAAAAAAAAAAGAAAAAGGAAAAGAAAAGGCTAATCCAATGGCCTCTTGTGTCTCACTCTGACCTAGCTTCTACTTCTGGCCTTGGTTCTGAGTAATTGCCATTTCCAGCACACATGTTCCATGTATGCCCATGTTTAGGAGGTATAGTACAGAGTAGAGAACATCTGACTTATACAATCAAGACAAGCACGGTGATGTCTGCACATTCCAACCCGCTCCTCAGTATCTCCTCAAATAAGACTCCCTGGGATCTCTGAGGACTCCAGTTAAGGGCCCTGGACCTTTGAGCGGCTTTCTTTAGGAGGTGCTGTCCTTTACATCTCCACCTGGGCAAGGACAATGATGACAATGGCACAACCAACCTTTCCTTTCCAGATGCTGCTGCTCCTATCACTGAGTGGGGATAGAAAAATTCATTTGTCCACTTCATCATTCATTAGATTTCCTGAGAAGTGCCCAGCACCCTGTTATTTGGGGACACACCAGCTACCAAGACATAGTATTCACCCTCAAAGAATACAAAAGGGAAGGTGGGAGACAACAGGATGCAACAAACAAAAATCTGTATTTAAGAGACAGATTTTGAAGCCAGACAGATTTACTGTCTATCCTAGGTCTTTGGTCAAGTAATTGTAAGGCTCCCAGGCTTCTGTTTTAAAATGCAAACAGTACCTGTCATGGATTATTGGGAGGACCTCGAGGACAAATGGAAATAATGCTTCGAGTGGTGATTTGTACACAGTAAGAGTGTAGTAAATATTAACAGCAGTAGTAATAATGAAAAATGATTCTAATAATAATAATTATTTGTGTTATCCATTTGAAGCGTCTGAAGCAGACAGCACAGGGATGGGAGAATGTATTGAAAACTGAGGCAGGAGAAGCAAGCAAAAGCCAGGTTATGAAGAGTTTTGCAGAGCCCAAGGGGGCAATGGAAGATCTTTTCAGAATTTTAGAGAGAGGCGTTTTAAATAGGAGAAAACAACTTGGCCTTCCACTTCTGAAAGATTGCTTGCCCCTGGGGTAGAATTTTAAATGCCTGCAAGCCCAGGATTGGTCTGTGCTCAGGACGCACAGGTGTCCCCCTCCTTGATGTGTTGTGAAAAATTAAAATGAGGACAGTTCAGTCAACAGAGTGTCTGAGAAATTAATGAACCCCTTCGCCTTCAACACCTGGTAATTATATCTTTCAATTAAACCAACTCTCTAGCTGTCTATGATCTTATAAATTAACTCACAGCCTTACGTCTTTCTAGGCAGCCAGAGCTTTTCAAGCCTCAAACCTAAGAGACCAAAGATAAAGAGTGAGGTCAGGGAGGCTGAATGTTGGGCCTCATTTCAAATGTAGGACTCACTTTTGCTTGTCCCAGAGGGACCTAAGTCTCTTCCCTCTCAGCTTGGCCATGAGAAGCAAAAATATTGTTTTTTGTGTAACTGATAATTAGTGTGAACTGTATTTGAGCATATCTCACAACCTGCTGAAAAGCAGGAGTGAACTAATGCAGTCTGTTAAGTCTAGTTCAGATGAATTCATTCATTCATTAAATTTTTGAGAGCAAGAACATTTTCTAGGGATAAAGGAAATGATGCTCTGGGAGGAATGGGCCATGTCTGTCATGAAAAAAAAAATACAAACTTTGGTTTAAAAAACATTGAGCTCATATGTATATTCATTCATTCTTCATCTAGCTGACAACCTTTCTGCTTTTAACATATGCAATGCGGTACTGAAGATTGTAAGGGAAGTACAGGAAGATTTAAGAGGATAGAGCAGCAGTTCATTAGGGAGTCCAGAGCTTAGTGAGTCATTGCAAGAAGTGGCATTTATACTGGTACCTGTGGGCGTGGAGGACAAGGACAAAGGTCATAGGAAGAGAATAATATTGCAGGCAGGGGTACACAGAGAGTTCATGGAACAGAGCTGGAGCTGGAGCACAGCCCGAAATGGAGAGTTGATGTGATGAGATAAGGAAGATCCACACTATGGAGGGTCCTCTAATGGTTTGTAGGAGGTTTGCATTTTGTCTGAAAAGCTGAGAAGCTGTGTAAGATATTAAGCTAAGAGTTTTTGTGACCCTTGATGGTCATGGTATTTTTCACATTATCTTTACAAAAACATCCTCCTTGTAGAGGTGGTAAGACTGGAAATGGAGAGACAGGTTTGAAAATTCCTATGAAAGTTCAAGAGGACTAGAAAAAGGATGGTGGAGATAGATTAAACTGCAGAGTCACAGAGTGGGTGACTGAGGGGAATGCATGGTGAGGAGGGGAGTATTTTTAAATGTTTTATAAATAAAATAAGTCAGAAAAAGACAAACACTGTATGAGCTCACTTATATGGGGAATTAAAAAAAAAAAAAGGTTCAAAAAGCAAAAACACAGATTGGTGGTTGCCAGAGGTAGAGGATGGGTGAAAGTGGTCAAAATGTACAAACTACCAATTATAAATACATTTTGAGGATCTAAGCCACATTGAGGTACCAGTTAGAATGGCAAAAATTAACAAGGCATGAAACTAATGTTGGAGAGGATGTGGAAAAAGGGGAACCCTCTTACACCGTTGGTGGGAATGCAAGTTGGTACAGCCAGTTTGGAAAACAGTATGGAGGTTCCTCAAAAAAGTTAAAAATAAAGCTACCCTAAGACCCAGGAATCGCACTATTGAATATTTACTCCAAAGATACAGATGCAGTGAAAAGAAGGGGACATGCATCTCAATGTTTATAGCCACGCTGTCCACAATAGCCAAACTGTGGAAAGAGCCAAGATGCCCTTCAAGAGAAATATGGATAAAGTAGATGTGTTTTATATATACAATGGAATATTACTCAGTCATCAGAAAGCTATGAGTAGAATAGCCACCATCTGCATTGACATGGTTGGAACTGGAGGGGATTAAGCTGGTGAAATAAGTCAAGCAGGGAAAGACAATTATCATATGGTTTCATTTATATGTGGAACATAAGGAATTACAAGGAAGACATTAGGAGAAGGAAGGGAAAAATGAAGGGGGGAAATCAGAGGGGGAGACGGACCATGAGGGACTATGGACTCTGGGAAACAAACTGAGGGTTTCAGAGGAGAGGAGACTGGGGGGATAGGTTAGCCCAGTGACGGGTATAAGGAGGCATAAATTGCACGGAGCACTGGGTGTTATACACAAACAATGAATCATGGAACACTACATCAAAAACTAATGATGTACTGTATGGTGACTAACACATCATTAAAAAAAATAACAACATCTATACTGTATATTCGAAAATTGCTAAAAGAGTAGATCTTAAGAGTTGTCATCACAGGAAAAAAAATATATTATGTGAGGTGATGGGTGTTAACTAAAACTATTATGGTGATCATTTCTTAGTATATACATATATCAAATCAGTATAAGGTACACTTTAAACTTATACAAAGTTATATATCAATTATATCTTAGCAAAACCCAACAAAAATTTTTAAATTAAATTTTAAGAAATGACTACTAGCTTCCTGGTTTGAGTTACAAAGTAGATGCACAACATGTTACCTCCTACTCTTGGAAAAGTGTCCCCCCCCCCCAAAAAAAAAGGTAGCAGAGTTCCTTAAAAGGGAGGTGGCTGTCACTTATTACAGGTCTATCAAATGGTTCATGGGGCCAGAGTCTTCTCTGATATTCTTCAAATTGAGCTCATGTAATGGAACACTTTCATATGAACCTTAGTTGTCTGTTTAGTAATATATAACATATATGAACATATATGAATAACTCATGGGAGTTATCTAGAAAATACAAAAATTTCATAATTCTTACTTCCTTTTCTCATCCTAAAAATGCTCTAAATTTGATTCAGAGATGAGTAAACCGAAATCAGAGTTAAAATGATTTGGGACAAACAAAGGGTTAAACCAGTCTTCTTCATTTGAATCCTCTGCTCTTTCCACAGAACATGAACTTGTATCATTGGTTACAGATATTTAAGGAACACTGACTATGTATGCAGATCTACTATGACCTGTGAAGTTTAGTCTTGTCAAATCCAAGGTTTCATCAGCTGATTAGTCTTCAAAGCTCACGAGACAAACATGCTCTTGAGAGGGACTACATTGGAGCAATCATTTGTGCCTTTCATATCTCCTACAATCACATGAAACAGGCAAGTCTTCCCGGAGTAAGAATTCCAGAAAGTGGCAATTATGGCCCTAAAATCCATCCCCAAAACAGTGTGATGTAATTTTCTCATGCTCCTGGGACATTCCAGTGGCCCTATCTTTACCTATCACTCATGGACTTGCACAGAGAAATCTGATTTTTAGGCTACTGACTCCAACAACATTCTAGACCTTCCCTGACATTTTTCATTACTACTTAACTCTCCAGCATGTCTGAGCTCTAGTTTCCTTATCTGGCCTCTATCTGAGGAAAAGATTGCATCAGCCTTAGGTTTATAACCTCTTAAACTTCACTGTCAATATATAAGGGAAACTCATCAAATGTTATTATAGCTTAACACTTAAGTGAGCAAAGTATGGTAGTCCTGATCCAGGACCCATGTTCTGCATGCATATCTAGATTAAATATGATGGAAAAGAACAGAAAGTGATCTAAGGGTATGAAAACATATGATAAACCTCTAAACTTCTTTCTCTAAAGATTTTTATTTATTTATTTGAGAGGTGAGTGAGAGAGAGTAAGTATGAGCTGAGGGAGTGGGAGAGGGAAAAGCAGACTCCCTACCGAGCAGGGAGCTTGATGAGGGGTTTGATGTGAGGTTCAATGTGATGTTCGAACCCAGGGCGCTGGAATCATGACCTGAACCAAAGGGAGACACTTACTCAACTGAGCCACCCAGGTTCTCCTCCAAACTTCTTTAAAATCAAATGCTTTGAAGTCAGCCATATCGGGGTTCAAATCCCACTTCTTAACCCAAAGGTTACAGGCAATTTATCTAACTTCTCTGAGCCTCAGTTTTCCCATCTATAAAACAGTTAATGAAGAGGAATCAATAAAACAATGTATATGAAGTCCCTAATATCTAGCACATACCTTGAGAAATAATGGGAATTGTTTTTTTTTCCTGTTTACCAACACTTTGACTCGATGATCCCTGTTGTCCAATATTCATTTTATTTATCTCCAATAATTAATTCATGAATTATAGAATTGATAATGGCCTGGTTATAAACTTTTCTATTTTTTCCATAGGTTTTATAATATAACATTATAATTGGCTAACATTTGTTGATTATTTACTCTGTGCCAGGCACTGCACTAAATGTTCTGCATGCATTCCTCACTAGTAATGATTACAATAATCAGAGGATCTATAACTGCTATTATCACCCACCACCTCCTTTTAAAGATGAGATCACTGGGTCTCAGAGATGTTAAGTAAATTATCTAAGATCACAAAACTAAAAAAATTCCAGAGAATGGGATTAAATGGACTGAAAACTATAGTGCTTTGACTCAGCAAAGTTGTATAAACTATAATTCATTTTCTGATAGCCCTCAAAATATTATACTTCTCTTAAATTTTTCCTATAACTAGTACTTTCCCTTAACTCAGACTTTATTATTTTTTAGGCTGAAGATTCCACATCCTTCAGTGCAAATCAATAAACATTCTGGAGAATACACTGATGAGGTTTTTGTTTGTTTGTTTGTTTTGTGAGGGGACGTCTTATATGTCTTTCATAAGCCAGAGGAAATTGCTACATGAAAGTATTATCATTACTTATTTCTTTACTTTTCCAAAAGGAACACAGGATTTGTATTTATTCTAGGACAATATCAGAACCTAGTTACCTTACAGGACATGTGTTGTGTGCAGCCACAGGTTTTACAAGCAGATGGCCTGTGCTAAACAATGTTTGTACGAATTAGCTCTGGGAATAACTTCTGCTAAGGGTATAAAAGAAATTAGGAGGTGAGCCAAATTAAAATTAGGCACCAGGCCTATGCAAAATTGTACTCTTATGCCTCCTCTTCTTACTGCATGTACTTAATACACACATGGGCACACACACATACCTATGCAAATACATCCCCATATGTCTTATAACATATGTCTTATAAATCTACTCTGTACTCCAAAGAAGTCAAAACAGTGTTTCCTTGTCATTCAAGACAGTGGACTAATAGACTTATCTGTAGAGTTTCAGTCCAATCTAAATACACCTGATAGATGTGAGACCTTAAGAAATTCACACATTTCTGGGTCAAATATCTGTCATCTGTAAAACAAGGTCACTGAGAAAGATCATCTTTGCTTCCTGTTATGTTTAATGTTGCGAGCATAGGAGTCTGTAAACCTAGTACTATCTAATACTGGAGAATTGGACTATGTCCACATAAGTAATCTCCAACCTGATCCTCCAATCTATCAATAACATTCCTATCTACACAGCTTTAGAATATGGGCTGAAACAATTAGCATACTATAGTAGTATGCAATAATAATAATAAAAAAAAAAAGGTCATATTCAGACTTTCTGTACCCACACCTTCCACAATATTACTGTCTCTCTACTCCTTAAACCTGAACTGGCCTTATGACCTGTTCTGACCAATAGATTGTCATGGAATTGACATGGTGTAAGTCCCATAGCCTGGACATCAAAATGTTTTATATCTTTCTACTCGTCGCTCTCTGAAAATTGAGAAGCTGCCAAACAAACAAACAAACAAACAAAAACAAAAAACAACAAAAACAAGCTTAGCAGTAATGTGCTGGAGGGTGAAAATCCACATGGGGCAGAACTAAGTCATTGTAACTAAAGAGATAAACCTCCTCAGTTGAAATGACAGCCCGCCACAATCGCATGAGTATGCTAGGATGAGACCAGAAAGAAATCTGAGCTGAGTCTGGACTTCACTGTTGACCCAGAGAATTATGAGCTAAAATAACAATTGTTTAAAGCTCATCTTTTTAGAATGGTTTGTTATGCAGAAAAGCCAACTGATACATGGAGCTTCCTACATGACTTTTATTTTATGAAGAGCTTTACACATAGTTCAAGACTTGGTTGGATTCTATTTCTTCCATAAAGTCTACTCTCATAATTTTAGGCTACATTGAACATATTTATTTGTTGTACAAATACTTAGTGATTTTTCCTTAGTATTTTACTGGTAATGAATTTTGGTAATTTATCCCATTAAATACTGGCTGCTCTAGCTTATCCGTTAGTGTTTTATCATATTAGGCCATTTCCTGTATCATAGCAACTGGAAAACAAAAATCCACATTTCCTAAACTTTTTTGTCAGCCCATTCAAATTTAGGTTACCAGAGAAAAGTACTGGCAAGATATTTAGAAAGTGTAAAAGAAAGAGAAACCATTATCACTCCGACAGTAGTTGATGCTGGGCTTATAAACAAAGCAAGTGTGACATTTTGTTGGTGACTTGCATATATTCTCCTATAAACTGCTCAATTCAGTGGTCTTAGTACCTGACATAATTGACAGAAATTATCTGAGATTCTTGTACTTCCTGGATTTCCAAGTGATATCAGCATCTTCCCTGACCATTTCTACCTCTGTCCAAAGCTTCTGTCAGAATTTAGTTCCCTGTATTAAATCCCTTCCTGTTTGTTCGCAGTTCCCACACTGGACCTTGAGAGGTTTTCCAATATATTCTTTAAAAAATATATAATTATGTAGAGATGATATTTGTCAAGTAAGTAAGTAAGTAATATGGTTCATCATTTTGATTAAAAAAAAATGGGTAAACTGAGATCCAGAGAAATGAAATTACTTATCCAAGTCGATCATAATTTACTGTCAGAGATGAAGGTGCTATGGTCATAGATTGCAGGCCTCCAAACTTACAACTTAGAATAAAACATGGAGTCAGGTGTTCATTTAATAATGGTTCAGGTTCTGTGGAGGGCTTTGAAGGAGAGCTGGGACTGGGGTGGACAGTAGGGGTCAGTAAGAGGAAAAGGCCTGGGACATCTGGGTGGCTCAGTGGGTTAAAGCCTCTGCCTTCAGGTCATGATCCCAGGGTCCTGGGATCAAGCCCCGCATCGGGATCTCTGCTCAGCGGGGAGCCTGCTTCCCCCCCTCTCTCTCCCTACTTGTGATCTCTGTCTGAAAATAAATAAACAAAAAATCTTTAAGAATGAGTCCTCCTTTAAAAAAAAAAAAGAGTAAAAGTCTTCCAGAACACCCAACCTCACTCAAGCAGAACAGCTTCTTTTGGTGTATGTACATAGTTTCCTTTTAATATGTCATTAAAAATAGATAAAATGGATTAAAATATGTTTCGAACTACTGTACTGATTGGGTAATGTCACTTGCAGTATTAGACGTGATTGACAACAGAGTAGGGAACACATTTTCAAAAAACTTTCTCCTTTTGGGGGACAAACTATGAGGAATAGACAGCATACAATAAGCTGCATTTACAGTTTGTTTTATATATCCATGAAATCACCACCATGATTCAGATAACAAATATTCCCACTGTTTTCAAAAACTTTCCTGTGCCCTTCGTAATCCATTGTTGCTCTACACCTATTCCCAGGAAACCCCTGATCTGATTTCTGCTATGATGTATTCGTTTGCATTTTCTAGAATGCTATTACATAAATGGAATCATAACCACTGTACATTTTTTCCTGATTTTTCAGTCAGCATAATATTTTTGAGATTCATCTGTATTTTTGGTACACATCATTAGTTTGTTCCTTTGTATCAGAGAAAGTATTCTGCTGTATAAATATACAGGAATCTGTTTATTTATTGACCTGCAAAGGGACATTTGGATTTTCAGTTTTTTTACCATTACGAAAAAGACTGCTAGACACATTCATGTACAAATATCTGAATGGATATATGTTTTCATCTATTTGAGATAAATATAGATATGCGAATATCAGGGTCTCATGGCAGGTGTGCATTTAACTTTGTAAGAACCAAAAACCTGTTTCCATGGTGGTTGTACCATTTTACGCCCCTAAGAGTTTATGGGAGCTACAGTTGCTCCACACATTCATCAATACTTGGCATTATCATTCTTATTAGGTTTAGCTATTCTCTTATTATTATCTCATTTAAAAAATAATTAAAGGCCATACTTTAGATTCTTTAAGTTTTCACCGAACATCTTTTTGTTTGTTTTGCAAGTGCTCCAGGATCTATTTAAGGATACCATATTATATTTAGTTAACGTATCTACTTAGGTTTATCTTGGCAGTAACAGTTCCTCGGACTTTGTTTTTGACCTTGACAGTTCTCAGTAGTGTCAGGAATTCTGTAGAATGTTCTTCATTTGGGATTTGTCTTGTACTTTCAAGATGAACTGAAGTGGCAATTCATGATTAAAGTAGAACTGTGGATTTTGAGGAGGAAGACCACAAGGGTAAAGCACCATTCTCATCACATCATATCAAGAATATACACCAACATCATTTATCACTACTGATGTTAATTTTGATCACCTAGCTGAGGTATGTTTCTCCATGGTGAGATTATCCTCTCCCTTTTTAACATTGCACTCTCTGGAAAACAAAACAAA
This sequence comes from Mustela putorius furo, assembly GCF_011764305.1. Classification (NCBI taxonomy): domain Eukaryota; kingdom Metazoa; phylum Chordata; class Mammalia; order Carnivora; family Mustelidae; genus Mustela; species Mustela putorius. The sequence continues at coordinate 696,500 of NW_025421428.1, forward strand.
ACAAAACAACAACCACACTGTGTGCAGCCCACACTTAAGGAGTAAGGAGTTATGCTTTGGAGTCTGTACACTTTGGAGTCTGTACAGAAATTATTTTGAATTCTTCTGCATCGAATATCTATTTGTGCAGTTTACTTATTTATTTATTTAATCAGTTATTTATATCAGGTATTTTTTTTTGTTATTCTTCCCTGTTTGTTATTAAACATTACTGATGGTATGTGATTTCAATACATTTTGATGGCAGAAGCATATTTTATGTCTATTCCTAATTTCTAATATAGTGCATGGAACTTAGTATGTGCTTGGGAAAACTATATTAATGAACTAAATCCAGAAGATAACTATTTATTATTGAACTCAAAGTCCTAGTGAGGGAAGAACAAATCTTTAGCATCAATAAGCTCTCAGTGGGATACTGACTCAAATACTAATAACAATGATACAAATAGTTTCACTATTTGAGCATTTAATATGCTCTTCTTTACCATGGAAGAGTTGTACTACATAACAATGATATAAATAGTTTCACTATTTGAGCATTTAATATGCTCTTCTTTACCATGGAAGAGTTGTACTACATTAACTCAATTACTACTAACAAAACCCCCAACGCACACTTGAAACTGAAGTCCAGAGAAGTTAATGGAACTGCCCAAGATTTTACATCCAATTAATAGCAGAACCAGATTTCAATCTCAATTCCGATTTCCACAAACTCTGCCCTTAACCATTGCCCTGTACAACAGTGTTTCTGTTGCCAGTTGGTAGTGGCAAATGCATGATAATAAGCTACTGAAAGAATATTAATTGAAGCAGCTGAAGTTTTTAAGACCAAAGAACTAGGGGTACCTGGGTGGCTCAGTGGGTTAAAGCCTCTGCCTTCTGCTCAGGTCATGATCCCAGGGTCATGGGATCGAGCCCCGCTTTGGGCTCTCTCCTCAGTGGGGAGCTTGCTTTCTCCTCTCTTTCTGCCTGCCTCTCTGCCTACTTGTGATCTCTGTCAAATAAATAAATAAAATATTAAAAAAAAAAAAAAGACCAAAGAAGTAGGTTAGAATCGAGCTATACCGTGCAACAGCTCTGAAATTACACAGTAGCCTTTAACTTGTTGAACTTCAACTTGGTGAATCTGAATAAAAATAAGGGAAATAACACTCTTTATCTTCTTAATTAGGATGAAATGTGATTTACTGAATTTAGTTAGTAATGTTCTTTCCTTTTATTCCTTATCATAGCTTAGAGAAAATGAAAACCAGTAAGGTTTTCTGCCCTCCCTCAAACATTTTATTTCCTTATTTTTCTCTCTGAGTTTTTTGTTTAGTTTCCTGAAAATGACTGTCCATGAGACATCAAATTATATCTGGATGGCTAAAGAGAAAGAAATGAAATTTATTAATGTTAAATCTATGTTGATCCCATAACTTCACTGGGCGATCTGGAAGTAACTTATTGGTCCTTGAAGCCCACCATTATGAACCACAGAATTTGTTCTCAAACAGAGAACATCCTGATAATAGAAAGTTCCAGGTGATAAAACATAACATCATCTTTAACTACAAGTTTAGACTGGTCAAATGGAGCAGTTGAGCATAGTGTGTAAGATTCTGGAATAAGACAGATACACATCAGCAGTACCACTTCTTTATCTGGAAAACTGGGATTAAAAGCAACCATCGACATTAAAAGACTTTTATAAGTTTATGTATTTATTTAGCAAATACCGATTGAGTCATCTTCTAGGAAATTAAGATAAATCAATGGACAAAGCAGACAAATATCCCTATCGTCAGGAAAGGAAGAAATGAAATTCATAAACCCAGCTGCCAGTAGGTTGATAGATGAAGGAGTGGGATATTATGGACATTTGTTCCTGACTCTGGCAAAAAAAAAAAAAAAAAAAAAGTGAATGATTTAAAGAATTCTAGTAGACAGGATAATTAATGCTAGGTTCTATAATAAATAGGTCCAAAACTTTATTAGCTTACCACACCAAAAATTTATTTCTTATTCACAACACATTCCAACATGTGAGGTTAGCATGAGGGCTTTGGAGAGAAGGTTCTGGTCCTTAACATAATTTGGGAACCAAGGGCTGACAAAGGAATTGTAATCATCAGCCATCTTTAGTTCATTGCACTAGAGAGTGACCTGAGCATTTATATCCTTCCAGCCAATAGAGAACAAGACAGAGTGGGAGATCATGTACGACATTTTATGGGTATTCCTGGGAAGGGCAGTACTGTCACATAGCCCAGTTAACTACAGGTGAGGCTGGGAAAAGTAGTTTTGTTTGTGCCCAAAAGGAAAATAAAACAGGTTGGGTAAACTCATAGAATTGTCTATATCCCAGAAACCAAATGGTATAATGTTTGTAAAGCACCTGGCACTTCCTGGCACATAATAAAACTTCAATAAATGCTAGCTATTACTACTACTGGGATTTTAATTTGTTAGAATATGATGCATTTTTACTGAATCCAGGTAATTACAGAATGGAACATTTTGCTCTGTGTCAACCCATCTGATTATAAGAATAGCAATACCATATTACATTTGCATTACATTTTATTGTTTATGAAACACTTACATAGATATGATCTCATTTTGTTTTCATTTTTTTCTTCTAAGTATCATACAAAATAGGTAGATAATATTCCTATTTTAAATATGATCAAATGTGCTCAGAGAGTGTTATGTTATGGCTAAGGTATTGCAGCTAATAAATGTTAGAAACAGGATTCAAATCCAGTTTTGTTTAAACTCTAAGTTCAAGGTTTATCTCATTATACCATGCTGCCCAAGTCACTAAAATCCACAACTGTTCTCTAATGTTGAAGGTTTAACTATGATGCCTACAAACTCTGGGCTGTGAGTTCCCAAGCTTTTTCTTTCTTACAATCATGAGATATCCTTCCTAAGTCCCTAATAGTGCACTTCTTGTTTTAGGAGGATGCACAGTTCTAAAGAAATTAACCCTTAACTTTTGGGATACTATATATTAAGGACTTTGAAAAACTAGATCATATCCAGAAAAGAAAAAAGAACATGAGAAGATCTGGAAATAATATGAAATAAGTAATCTGTGGTAAACTGTATCTATTTGTCTAGCAGAATAAAAGGTAAAGAAAAGATTCTAATAAATATTTGAAGGTCCACAGGGGATGGTGCATTTCTGCCTTCCCTATGGTTATAATCATTTTGATACTTCAGGATCTATGAATCATTTAAAGATCTGTTTTTCGTAAGTCCCTACTGCTTTGTAGAGTGTCTGGCACAGAGAGGGACTCAGAAAACGTTAACAGGTGGGCTGAGTTTATTTTTAATGTGTAAGATAAAGCCATTTGTTCAAAAGAGCAAATGTCATCTCCTCTAGAGATGTTGAAGAAAAAGTGCTGTATGGCATAGGGCAGATTACCAGGTATGAGCCCCTCTTTTCTGAAAGCAAGTAAATGCATATCTGTAACTTCTACATGAAGTGGGGAATTGTTAATCTCTGAGACTCTTTTGACTCTAAAATTCTCTCAACATTTTGTTTGATACAAAGTGTCATTTCATAAAAGAAACATGGGTGGGCATGTGGAATGTGGCATGTGGAATGTGATTCTTTCCCGCATGCTCCACACTGAGGTGTTCATTAACAACATCCAATAAACTTCTTTTGGGGAAAGCAAGAAATCCTTCACTGGATCTTGCTAGATTGTCTTATTGTTAACTTATGTTCTATCTTGTGCTCCATTTTGTCTTTCTCACCACATACAGGCCTCTTTCCCCAAGGAAGAAATCTAATTATTTCTTGAATGTCTTCAGTATTTTTCTACATGTTTTCTTGGCATAAGACATCTGCTGTTAGGTCTTCTCATACTGTAATGATGCTCTGTGTCACAAAATACATTTGCATTCTGTTTTTTTAAATATTTTATTATTTGACAGACAGAGATCACAAGTAGGCAGAGAGACAGGCAGAGATAGAGGGGAAGCAGGCTCCCTGCTTGAGCAGGGAGTCCGATGCGGGGCTCGATCCCAGGACCCTGGGATCATGACCTGAGCTGAAGGCAGAGGCCTTAACCCACTGAGTCACCCAGGTGCCCCTTGCATTCTGTTTTTAATAAATATTTCCTAAATTTCGCATGTTGATACTTTTACTTCCCCTACTACTGCATCCCCACATAGGTGAGAATAAGTTTTCCTCTTGACATATCTAAGCTATCATCAATTAAAATGCACCTTTTCTGGCCCCATATTGCTATTAATAATCCTTGGGCTCCAACAGCAATTATATAACATTTTCCAAAGAGCCTCAATAAATATTATCTTATTTGCCTTCAATAGTCCTATGAGTCACACAGGTAAGTCTAACTGTTTCCATTTGACAGATGAGAAAACTGAAGCAGACTGAGCTGAAATGACTAATCTAATGTGAGCCACCTTATTTCTGCAAGTTAGAGAAATAGAATCCATCTGAATATTCCTGTCCCTGTGCTTTCTCTATCTGCAAGGTATCTTCTAGGGTTTCTTTTCTTTCATCTCCATGCTTCCTGATGGCATACCTTGCCTCTGCTTATTCCCTCATAAAGATTCTTTCTTTTCTTTCCTTCTCTTGTCCTTTCATTTGGGAAACACTGCATATTGGCAGGTAAATGAAAACACAGAGACAAACTTGACACCCTGATTGAGAATCTGGGCATTTCTTTCACAAGGTCTGGTTTTAATGCAAATAGTTTTTCTGTTCTAAGTGGTGGATGAAATTTTCATCCTAGGCATCAGGATGGCTTGCCTTCGATCTAAGGGAGAAGGATAAATGGGTAGGTCCTGAAGTCAGGGCGCACTGAGGAGAATGATCCTCAGATACAGCCTACAATCAGCTTCTGCCTGTTTCATAAATCTTCTCTAGCTAAAATGTATACCTACCTTTGGAGTCTAGCCTTAACACAGGCTGTGGATCCCTAGAAGAAAGAGCCTGCAAACTCTAACACGAGGAATATGGTCTGACCTAGAAGCATGGACTCTTTCCAGCCCAGGGGACGGCATCGTGGACGAGGCTGGCAGAAAGTACGTAATATAGTGAAGCAAGGGTAATGGTCAGTCAAACCTGTGTGGCATCCAGGGTTCTGACTGAACATCATCCCCGGCATCTGACTTGTGGTCTTGAATTCTATTTATCAAGGGAAGCACAGTAACTTTTCTACTGATTCTGTGTTGACATTTGCTTATAATTACTTTTCAAATGTCCAAATAAATTAAACCCTTTGCCAGTCCATCCTCTGTGATGAAGGCTTTAATCTAGTTTCTGATTCAAATCCTCTTAGTCTAGACATGCCTATTATTTGAAATTTGAGCCACTTTAAACCCCACTTTAGCCCCAATTTGAGCATATCTCTGATGGAGCCATTTTATCATCTGGAAACCATAACTTCATACCTACCATGTGTCAAACAATGCTAGGGTTTGGACCTAGCCCCAACCACTGCTCCCTTGTTCAAAACCCAGCATAACATATTCAAGATTAGCTTTTGTTTTGCCACCTGATTTTCCAAGGTGATTAGTCTTTGGAAATTCAAAACTAAACTGATTCATGACACTGTAGGCTGAAATAAGCTTTACTTTATTATCCTCTTCTGTACACTTTAATATAGGATTATCTCTTTAATCATGAGGCAGGAAAATGGAGATGAGAACACAGGATTTGGACTCAGTGTCCTACTGTTTCAACGCTGAAGTATCAACTCTGCCTCAACCCCACATTATCCTTGTAAGCTTTGGCAGTTTTGTCTCCTGATGCCTCAATTTCCTCCTTTGTGAAACAGCTGTGCAATAACTACTTTATAGTGTCTTGTGACAGTTAAATGTGTTAAATGATAATTAATGAAAAGTGCAGGGTGAGGCATATAATAAGTGCTCAACAAATGGTAAAAAATTATATATGACTCCTTTACCATTTTTCTCTTTGTTAAGGCAGACTTTGCCACTCTAATAGTCACAGTAGAGAGTCATCACATATTTTATTATTTCCCCTGCATTTTACATTTATAATCTTGTTTCCTTCTCTTGATGGGGACCTATAAATTTTCTATTCAAGTAATCCCTTCCAATACACTTTCATATATCTATTTACATATATGAAAGTCTTATAATATATGGTTCATGGAGTAAGTATATGGCATTTAAATTACGACAAGTCATATTACATAATAAATATTGTTTCCATATTTTTCCTTTAATATATTTTGAGAAACAAACCACATCACCACATATACAGCTCAGTTCTTTCGATCACTGCGTAGTATAAATCTAAGGTATGTAATTCATTTTATTAATCTGCCTTTTTATTGATACACCACAGATTGTACCCAACTCTTTACCACCTCATGTGAAAATAGGGCCATGTACAATAAAACACACAGCTCTTAGTGTACCTGTAAAAGCTTTTCTGAGATGTACACGTAAAAACACAACTGCTATACTTCAAAGTAGGGACAAAACTCATGGGATGAAATGCTAAAAAAGTAAAATATTTTACTTAGCATTTGGGGATGGGAAGAGTTCCATATGGGATGAGTGCAACATGACTTTTTTTTTTCCCCCCGAAGTGGCTTATTAGCTTATGTCCTATCAGGAGTTCATGAGAGTTCCCATTTTGACCGTTCATCACAGGCATGCTGCATCAGTTTTTCTAATTGCTTCCATCCTGATTGTGTAAAATCACATCTTGTTACTGTTGTAATTTGAATCACTCTGATCAGTATGGAGGTTGACCATTTCTTCCAAGTAAGCTGTCTTTCAAGTTTTTCCTCACGTTCTATTCCCATAATTAGTCTATTTTTCTTTTGGGTTTTGTAACCTTTTCTTGTTGTTTTATAGGAATTTTAATTAATTCTTTGTCAGCTATTAATTTGGTAATTATCTTCTCTCAGACTGGAATCTGTTAACTCTGTATATCTCAGACTTTTGTTAAAAAATTTATTTTTGGTCTGTCTACCAATGTTTTCCTGACTTTTAGGTATTTTATGTTTCCTAATCTTAAAGTCATAAAGATATCCCCCTTTTAAATTTGTATTACATATCCTTCTCATTTAGGAATGCAATCCCTCCAGAGGTCATTTATGTATAGGGTATGTGACGAAGTCAAGCTAACTTTTTACGTCATTGAAGTCATTGTTTTTATTTCTCTGGTTGTAGAAAGAGGTGCGTGGCGGGCGGATAGGATATCCATCAGGTATGGGTGAAATTTATTTCTGTAACTTAATCTGATAACTTAATCTTAATAACTAATTCCATTATGATATCCAAAAAGCTCTAATGATTTCAGGGTTTTCTTTATAATTTTTAGTATTTTTTATATCTCTTACCAGTCATATCCATAAAAGGAACTTTTAATTGAAAGTCAGGGATCTAGCTCTCTGCATTACCTTGGCCACTAGCTGTCTTTTTTAAAGCTGTTTTTTGTTTTTTAAAGTTAGGACACATACTTTTAGGATATAAGATAATGGAGCAGATAAGAACACAGATTTTAATCAGAGCAATAAAAACTAATTTTAATTCTAATTCAGTCCCTCATTATTCCCATAACCCTTGGTAAGTATTCCTCCTAAGCCTCAATTTTCTCATCTGTAAACTAGCTATGAAACACACTGGTTTATAAAAGGTGAACAAGCTTTATTAATTATTGAACTTGCAATTTTTAAAAAAGATTGTATTAAATTCCACTTAGTTAACATACAGCATATTAGTTCCAGGTGTATAATATAGTGATTTGTCCATACAACCCCCAGTGCTCATCACAAGTGCAGTCCTTAATCCCCCATCACCAATTATTTAACCCATTCCCCCTCCCACCTCCCTTCTGGTAACCATCCATTTGTTCTCCAAACTTAAGAGTTCTTTTCTTGGTTGCCTCTCTCTCTTTTTTTTTTTCCTTGTTTGCTTGCTTGTTTTGTTTCTTAAAGTCCATATATAGGTAAAACCATATGGTATTTGTCTTTCTCTGACTTATTTCTCTTAGCATAATATTCTCTAGCTCCATCCATGTTGTTGCAAATAACAAGATTCCATTCCTTTTCATAGTTGAGTAACATTGTATTGTGTGTGTGTATATATACACACACACAAACACACACACACACAGACATAGACACACAGACACACAGACACACACACACACACTTCTTCTTCTTTTGAAATTGTTATTCAATTTCCAGTTAGTAATCAAAACTACAATGAGATATCACCTCATACCTGTCAGAATGGCTAAAATCAACAACCTAAGAAACAACAGGTGTTGGCAAGGATGTGGAGAAAGAAGAAAACTTTTGCACTGTTGGTGGGGATTCAAACTGGTGCAGCCACTCTGGAAAACAGTACGAAGGATCCTCAAAAAGTTAAAAATAGAACTACCCTCAACTGAGCAACTGCAATACTGGGTATCTACCCAAAGAATACAAAAAAACTAATTCAAAAGATACATGCATCCCAATGTTTATAGCAACATTATGAACAATAAACCAAATTCTGGAAACAGTCCAAGGGTCCTTCAAAGGACGAACTGATAAGGAAGATGTGGTGTATATATGCAATAGAATATCACTTCTTTTTTCCATTTAAAGAATGAAATCTTGCGATTTGTAATGACATGGATGAAGGTAGAGAATACAATGCTAAGTGAAATGGGTTAGAGAAAGACAAATACCATATGATTTCACTCATATGTTCAATTGAAGAAACAAACTGAACTTGTACTTTTGCTCCGTTTCCATATTAGGATTTTTCATCATTATTTTCCAACAGGTGTCACAATGCCTGGCACACTGTAGGCCTGCCACACTGTCGGTTGAACCACTAGAAATACGCTTAGATTTTAGATTCTGTTCCACTTCTTAAAACTTTCCAATTTTCCATTTAATAGTAATTCTAGCTAATGTGTATAAATCTTACACCATGAAAGATACAGTTCCACATCCTTTGTGTACTTATTCTCCTAACAATTTTCTGGCTTAGGTCACAAAAATAACCCCATCTTGCAGATGAGTAAACTCAGGCAAAGAAATGATCTAACTTGCTGGGGCTTCATAGCTAGTAAATGATAAAGCCCATGTTGAACCCAGACACTTTGGCTTCCAAGGTTTATGTTCAAGCCATGGCATGTGGCTGCTTTTCTCTAAAGTCTGAATGTATGATTGTTGAGGGCCTGTAAGTTGAGCTTAAATATGAGCTCTGGCTTCCACTAACTGTGTGATCATACACATGTGTTTTAACCTTACTACACTTTAATTTTATTTTCTGAGAAATTGCAAAACAAAGCACCCAGATTTACAGAGTTCTTGTGAGGGCTAAATGAGAGAATCTGCATGAGTCACTTATTATAATAAGTACCCCCCCCCCACACACATTTTTAATACTAGCATTATTACAACTATGTGTTTTATTTTGCCTATAATTGAAATAGCTAAGCAAAACATTTTACCTTTCTTTGGCATTTAAAAAACACAAAGTACATTCAAAATTTAGATAAATTACTCTGTAGAAATTTCAGATCTGCTGAATGATCTATTGCAAGAAATAACTCCACACTACCATCTCCAGTCTGAATATGCAACTGAACAGATTGTTATCTAACATATTGTGTCTAAGGAAAGACCACTTACCCTGCCTAGACCGTTAGAAAGGAGAGGGAAAAATTGGGTTCTATTTTTGTTTTATTCTGACTATGACCATCTGAGTCTGTACTGAAAATCAGGTGATCTGGGTGAGAGTTTTTAGGGTTAAGTGGCAATGGTCTTAGACTATTTTAATTCTATTTTTACCATTATAAGAGTAGATCTCAGTATCTCTCTGTGCTCCTCCTTTCTCCTCTTCCCCACCAACCTTGACCAAGGTCATCCTGCTCTCTTTGGAGGCTCAAGCCTCCTGCCACTGCTTTAATGGCTGTGGCAAGCAGAGAGCGAGTTACGAATGCGAAATGTATGTCAGCCACTAAAAGCCTGTGAATTAGTGTTTCCTGCCCTTGTCTGTTAGGCAGCATACTTTTAAGAGAAAGAGCTTATCCTTGTGAAAGGGCTGACCTGCCACTAATCTGCTTTGCTAGCCAGGCCCAGCACCGATCCTTCATGACCCCCATGGAGATGCTCTCTCTGTTCCGGACAGGGCTCTCTCCAGCTCCTGTGTCATATTCAGTCTTATCCCAAGTCAGAGGAGGTTTTGAAAAGGAAGGTTATTCTCAATTTCAAAACTTCCATGGATTTTGTACCAAAGAACATCCCTAATGTGCTTGCACCCAGAAATCTTGACTCTTCCCACTTTGCTTGCCCTTCTTCTTCTTGCTTTATCAACTTTATTTTGGGGCCCATCAGTCTGTATACTCTCCCTGGAACTGCTGGGGAATATGCGCTCTGCACTTAGTGCTTCATACTATTATGCCCCCTTGATAGCAGATGCTCTACAAGGCATCTGTGCTCCAAAATACAACTTCAATTTATGGCCAGATGGGCATTTGTCTCTTCTAAAGAAGTTTCTGGAAGCACTGAGCACTTGCTTAGGGTAATATTTGGGGAGGAGAGCATTGATTGAGGGACAATTAACTGTCACATCATTGTCTACCATCAGGTTAAATTCTACAGAACTTTGTACAACATTTAGCGGTGTTCCAAGTGTTATCCTATCAGTTATTCAATGTAATCTCATGCAATCTTTTGTTTCTGAAGAAATCCTTGAGAAGTTTTGCTTTCCCTACTTTACAGATTTATAAATCAGGGCTCAGGTCAGCTTATAAATGATAAGGATAAGGACATGATCCCAAGTCTTTAGCTGCCATGTCTGGTGCTCTTTATTTCTACAGCATGGTATCACTGACAGGGTTATCTTGTGTCGCTTGAGCTATTTCCTAGGCAATTGTTCTAAGTACTAGAAAAATAAGAATTGATCATGCTATAATCAAGTATCCTAAGCTCCTCTTCTGTCTAGGGGGTCTGTTTGTGGTGCTGGAGGCAGGATATAACACTTTAGAATTTAATATTTCCTAAACAAGATCTCAGAGCATTTTCAACCCAAGTGTAGACATTTCTCTACACCACAAGAGGTAATGAGACCAGATATGAGGAAAGCATCATGTTGGACAAGGTGCTGAATCAGACCTTGGACTTAGAAACCTCTAAAGGTCAACTACTCACAAAAGCTGGTAGGGTATACTTTTAGTGTAATGGTGGAGTGATGTAACAGCAACGGAGACCATGCATTTAACTCATGTGAAGTTTCACTAATGGTAAGCCACTCTTGTCTGAGGTCAAACAGGAATGAGATAAGTCCTTTTTGCAAAACAAAGTACAGAAAGTCAGGAGAACACTAGGGAAATCCAGGACCCAGTCAAGACTGAGAATCAATTTCTATCTTCTGATTTGCTTTTGTTGTTAATTTTAAACACATTCTGGTAGGGCTGCTACTTTGTTTTTTGTTTTAAGATGTAAATTCAATTAACCAACATACAGTAGTACATCATTAGTTTCAGACATAGTGTTCAAAAATTCATCAATTGCATAAAACACCCCATGCTCATCACATCACCTGCCCTGCTTAATGCCCATCATCCAGTTGCCTCATCTTCCCAGCCACCTCCTCTTCTGCAACGTTCAGTTTGTTTCCCAGAGTCAAGAATTTCTCGTGGTTTGTCTCCTGATTTCTTCCCATTCAGTTTTCCCTCCCTTCCCCCACAATCCTCTGCATTGTTTCTTATATTCCACATATGAGTGAAACATATGATAATTGTCTTTCTCTGCCTGACTTAATTTACTTAGCATAATACCCTCCAGTTCCATCTATGTCAATGTAAATTGTAGGTAGTCATCCTTTCTGATGGCTGAGTGATATATAAAACACATCTTCTTTATTCATTCACCTATTGAAACACATCTTGGCTCCTTCCACAGATTGGCTATTATGGACACTGATGCTATGAACACTGGGGTACAGATGCCCCTTCGTTTCGCTACATCTGTATTTTTGTGTAAATAACTAGTAGCGCAATTGCTGGGTCTATTCTTAACTTCTTGAGGAGCTTCCATTCTGTTTTCCAGACTGGATGTACCAGCTTGCGTTCCCACCAACACTGTAGGAGGGTTCCCCTTTTTCCAAATCCTTGCCAACATTTATTATTTCCTACCTTGCTAATTTTAGATATTCCAACTGGTGTAAGATAGTATCTCATTGTGGTTTGAATTTGTATTTCCCTATGCTGAGTGATACTGAGCATTTATTCTTGTGTCTGTTGGTCATTTGTGTGTCTTCTTTGGAGAAGTGTCTGTTCACGTCTTCTGCCCAGTTTCTTGACTGGATTATTTGTTTTTTGGGTGTTGAGTTTGATAAGTTCATTATAGATCTTGGATACCAGCCTTTTACCCGATATGTCATTTGTAAATATCTTCTCCTATTCCATAGTTTGCCTTTTAGCTTTGCTGAATGATTTTTGTTTTGTTTTATTTTGCTGTGCAGAAACTTTTTATCTTGATGAAGTCCCAATAGTTCATTTTTGATTTATTTTCCCCTGCCTTTAGAGACTTGTCTTGCAAGAAGTTGCTGTGGCCAAGGTTGAAGAGTTGCTGCCTGTGTTCTCCTCTAGGATTTTGATGATTCCTGTCTCACATTAGGTCTTTCATCCACTTTGAGTTTATCTTTATGTATGGTGTAAAATAACAGCCCAGTTTCATTCATTCCTACTTTTGAACTGCTGCCCATTTGTGCCCTGTTACTGAGAGTTACCACAGTCTGCTACAACTCTTGCAAAAATTTAACACTGGTTTTCAAACTTATTTCACAGAGGCAAATTGGGTTGCCCATGTAAAATACAGATATTGGACCCTATTTCCAGACATTAAAATTTTTTTACTTTATATTTCTAACAAGCAGCTCAGGTGATTTTGATGTAGATAATTCACATTCTGCATATTGAGAAACAATGCACTGTTTACTGACCTTGAATTACGTGACATATTTGGACAGGGGGAGAAAGCTTCCTAAACTTATGAAGTATTATTTACTTGGCATTTTACAAAGTACTTTTTAAAAAAGATTTTATTTGAGAGAGAAATAGAGAGAGAGAGAGGTGGTGAAAAAGAGCACAAGTTGGGGGAAGGGGAGGGGCAGAGGGAGAATCAGACTCCCTATTGAGTGGGGAGCCTTATATAGGGCTTGATCCCAGGACCCTGAGAACATGACCTGAGCTGAAGGCAGACATTTAACCCACTGAGCCATCCAGGTACCCCACAAAGTACTTTAATAGACATTCTCTCACATAATTCATCAACCACAAGTTTCATAAAATGAATATTGGTATCTTCATTTCATTTTTCAAATGACAACTCAGATGAAATACTATGCTCAAGGACATACAACCAGTAAGTACAGGAGATAAGAAAGCAAGAAGAGTTCTTTCTCTAAGGCCAGTTGTCAATGTTGGCAGGATGTTCAGGATTCCCTAATGAGCTTTTGAAATATGCTCATGCCTATGCTCAAAACAGACGACTGAATCACAGACATGTTTTACTCATGCTTTGGTGTTTTCTAAAAGTCTTCCTCCAAATGATTTTAAGACCAGAGGTGAGACTTACCAGAATTTAGATGATATATATGTACATATACACCCATGTACATATATGCCTCATATTCAAGAGCAGGGATTTACTCCATGAACCCAAACGCATGGTCTCTGGCAGAGGCCAGATGAACAGATCTCAGCTCTGGTGAAGGTCCAGCATAACGAAGTGACTTTGAGCTCCAGGGATAGTTGTGGACACAGCCCTCCTCTGGCCTCCTTTTGCAAACTTCATTAGCTAGAATTAATGCAACTGCTCTCTACCTTGGAGAACTTCAGAGCTGCAGTGCCTCACCGGTGAGTACAATCTTTCCTAGATTCCTTCTCTATACCTAAAAGATGACCCCTCCACAGAGTAGAACTGGGAGGGGGTTTTATTTATCTCTTAACTTCCTGGGAGAATAGCGCATCACTGGCATTTTTATCCCTTACCTTCTCCTCTGGGCCTATTAAAGCAGAAATCCCATGTGCCAGTGGACAGGCATTTCACCTTTTCTCTAAGTGAATGTGACTTGTCTAATTCAAAAAACAATACATGCTAAGTATTTTTGAAATGCAAAGAATTCTGACAAGAAAATGGAACAAAAGCAAAATCTGTTACCCCAAATCCCATGCCATTATCATTATATGAACAACCCTTGAGATATTTATCCTGCTATATGGGTATGGAACAGAAAGGCACAGAAAGCACCCATGATACAAATGTGATCACACCAGAGTAAGGCTTGGAATTTAATCATTGCTCAATAAACATTTGTTGCATTCATAAATACATAGGCATACTTACCCATACCTGGTTTTTCACTTATCAAAAATTCTTAAACCTCTTCTTGCATTTACATATAGGTTTACATCATTATTTTTTAAAAACCGTAAAAATCCACGGAACTGATATGTCGCAGTGTATCCAACTAGTTTCCTGAGTACTAGTTAGCTTGCTTCCAGTTTGCTAATACTTCAATCTCCTTCCGCCCCTCCTTTTCCCCCCTCCCTCCCTCCTCCTCTTATGCAAACTGCTCCTTATAATCTATCTCTAGAGTAGAATCACTGGGCTAAAGGATATGCCCATCTTCAGTTTGATCTATGTTTCCAAACTGCCCTCCAGAAACGGGGCTCTCATTTATCCTCCCAACAACACCCACTGCCATTTTAAACACTTTCTGCTTTATCATGTATCACAGCAAAAAGACCCAGTGGGTTAGAGGATAAGTGGATGTTAAAAGAAATGTCTTTCCTTTCAGTGTGTCCCTTTAAAACAACAACCTAGAGAGGTCCCAGAGGAAGTTATTATATATTTCAGGTCAGCTAGTGGCCACTTAGAATCTAGAGAGCAAGAAAACTAAAGCTCTAGGCATTTGCGACACCATGCTTTTTAAAATGTTGTTTCCACTGCCCTGAACCATCTTTAATTGAGGGTAGAGATGAAGAAAAGGATGTAGGGACAGAGAGAAGAAACATTGCATTATTTCATGGAAGTTACACCCAATTATTATGCACATTAGGTGATGGCTTGGCTCTAAATAGAAAGAAAAGAGATAGAGTCCACCAAATAGCCCTTTGACCTTGAACAACATACTCAAGCTGGGAAACAATTCATACATGAAAGCAGCAATGGTTTTCAGTGGGGACTTGTGAAAATCTTCGATGGTGAAGCTTTCTGGTCTTAGTGTTCAGGCATTGTGGTAGAACGGCAAAGAATTAACTTCCACAATACAATAACCTGAATTTATGTGTCTATTTTTAAACTTCTTTTCTGCCAGATCTTGAGTAATTTACTTAATTTTCCAGGCTTTCTTTTTCTTTACCAAGAAACACACACACACACACACACACACACACACCCCTTAAGTGTTTCAAAGCTTCAGTTAGTTGTGGCACATAACAACACTCTAGAGGAGTGTTGAACAAATACTGAAATTGTCAGTAAATGAGAGGTATTGTAATTCATTTGTTAAGTAGCGTGAACACTGCACTTGAATTTTGAAGGGCGCAAGTCCAAATTTTACCACTTACCAAATGTGTGGCCTTGAAGAAGTCACTCTGTTGAGAACGAAGCAAAGTCAAAGAAAATGCTAAATCCTTATTTTTTCTTCTTTTGTAAACTGGCATTCATAGAGTATGCTCTGTCCAGCTCCAGATACACTGGTGAGCTCCAGAACTGAAATACATAAAATATGCAAAAATCTGTTATACCTATAAATTTCAATGGGAGTATTAAGGATTTAGAAATACAATTCCAGTATTATCAGTGATGGTTTCTTACATCTCTGTAATTCCAGGATTCCTCAGTTCTAAAACATCACAAGAAGATGGAGGGTGTAGGCTCATTTGTCCTTGTGTGTTTGTGGGTGCAAAACATGTATACCAGGCAGAGGAAGGGAGTCAGCAGAATGTCAGTGCTAGAGGTGGGACTGAGTTCTGTCACTGACTCGCTGCATATACATAGATACCATCTAAATTTTCTCAGTCTAAGTTTATTCGTATGGGAAAAAAAGATTACAAATGAACTCATGTAACTGTATAAGATTATCGTGATCACAAGCACTAAAAAGCTTCTATTGCTTGAACATCAATTATGTGCCAGATACTACTAGCATTTGTGTATCCTCTCATTTAATAACTCATAACACTCAGTGAGGGAGGTTGTTATATTTCCCCCTTTTTAGATGAGAATAGTGAGGCTGACAGAAAATAAATGACTTGTGTCAATTCATAAAGTAGACACAGGTTAAGACTCCTCTTAAGTCAGCCTGACTTAAAAGGCAGGGAACTTGCCACTGTACTTCTAAATAATATTGTAAAAGGAAGCTCTCCTTCTTCCACCCACTGTAAAGTAAAGCTTATTTCAGACCAACCATACTTTGTTCCTTCACCAGACTATAAATAGTACAATCCGTATGTGTGAATGCATATGTGTATGTATGTGTGTGTATATAAACATATACATATAGACAGACATATCTGACAAATCTACATGTTCGTGATTTAAGGTAACGGATAACAATGTTCTGTGAATACAGGTCTCGAGCATGATATGGAGAACCTAGAAATGGGTCCTTACAGTGAACTGTCAGACCATGAAAGGAATGTGACAAAGTTTGTAGCATTTCTTTAGATGATGATAGTGATAATTTCAATTAGAAATATTGGCTACTGAGTCCCTAGCTCAAGACATTGCTCAAAATAGATTTTCCCAAAATACTTACTTATTCAATAACTAAATCCTTTTTATGGGGGTCCATTAAAATCACCAAGCTGAAAGGTAATGGAACTACTAAAACAATCCCTCCAGAGGATTAATGGTTTCTTATGACTTTTAGAATCTTTAACCCATTTACTCTTCCTAATAATAATCATTATATTTCCATGGAAGAAAAGACAACTGGATGCACCTGGGTGGCTCAGTAAGTTAGGCATTTGACTCTTAGTTTTGGCTCAGGTAATGATCTCAGGTTTATGAGATGGAGCTCCATGTCAGACTCCACTCTCAGTGCAGAATCTGCTTGGGATTCCTTCCATCCACCTCTCCCTCTACCTCTCTCCCTGCTCAGGTTCTCTCTCTCTCTAAAGTTGATAAATAAAATCTTAAAAAAAAAATAATAACCAACTGGATGACTGGGTAGGCAGGAATGGGGGGCAGTGCACTCATGGAGCGGCCTGGGCTATTAGAAAGAAAGTAAATTTGAATAAGAAAAAAAAATCAATATCAGAAACTTTAAAAGTGTTTAAGTGTTTTTCAGATAAAGGGGGAAAAGAAGTTTACTAAAATATCCCAAGGTGGATGTACACATAATCAGCTCTCAAAGTTCTAGAAACATCATCTTACTCAAACTCCCTCCTTTAGCATGTTTAAAGACCGTTCAAAAAACAGCTTTCAGGACTACAGAATGTCACAGCTGGATACTAGATTTAGAGTTAAGGTAACATGCCCACCCATCTGTCAGATGAAAAATAAGAAAGAATAAATAAGCTTCTAAGGGCTTTATCTACCAGATGATCTAAAAAAAAAAAAAAATTAAGTTTTTCAACATATACTGCTGTTTAGATACCGTATTTTATAAAAAGGAGCCATTTTGGCAGGAGCTGACCCAAGAAAATAAACAGAAAACAGCTTTATTTTTCCTCCACAGACCATTCAAACACAATCCATGGACATAACCCCACCCCCACTTCTTGTATGCAATTTGGGGAAGGTACCAGATTTTTCATCCTTTTTTTTTTTTTTTTTAAGAAAATAGAGTAGTCCTTTGGTAACTTTCAGTTGCAAAATTAATCTACTTTCAGTAGTAGATTAGTAGTAGATTCAGCTCAACACAATAATCCCAAAGCTGCCAAATCTTAATTAATTTAGAAACTTTCCCCGTACCATTTTATCATTTTATTTATGCGCACGCATGCACACACACACACTCACACAGGTTTTCAGCTTATACACCTATCATAAGCAACAGCATTGTGGTCAACCGATTCTCCTTCTCTTTGCTGCTTCTCATCGTTCTCTTTAAAGCCTTGGTTTTTGATCCCTCTGTAGTAAACCTTAGGAAAACAATGAAAGCATGTTTTTTTTGGTGGCCAGGTCCATTGTAATCTGTTCTTGGCTGATACTGAAAGCTGTCTTTTTCGTTCATGGGGATTTTTAGGACCTCTAGTTGGAAACTTCTTCTACAACTGGCCCATAGTTGAGAGTTGCAGGGACTGGATTGTATTTGTAAATACAAATAACAATAATTCTCAATAAATTCATCCTTTGGGGTCTCTTTGGTCTAAGTACTTGTAGAAGCCAGCCTTGGTAACACTAGCATGAAAAAAAACCTCATAATCTTTTAGCATTCCCCCCAATTGGCCTACTATTTCTCTTTGAAATGTGAGGATTCTGGGGCACCTGTCGCTAAGTTCTCTGATCCTTAGCAAGTCAGATGAAACTGAGATAAGGAACATGAACTCCTAAGAAGTCCTAATAAGAGTAGATGTGCTGTGAGTGTTTTGAAGATTATTATGGTCTATTATAAGGTTTGTAAATAGATTTTAAGGAGGACATTTAGGTAATCACTCTACTTTTTGAATAAATAGTTATGAAATCCATGCTTTTTTACTTATTTAGAGTTCAGGCATCTCTTTTGAGAAAGTGATAAAAACCATGGGTCATCACCCTGGGTCAGCAAGCATAAGTACTGGTTTTTTAGAAAATTCCAGGGGTAGGCTATATAATACAACTCCTCAAGGTCTATCCATAGACACTGGGGAAAAAAAAATTATGATTGGCTGCTATTCTTTCCCTTCATCTTTCCCTCCTTACCTTCCCCACCTCCTTCCCTCCCTTCCCTTCCTTCCTTCCAAAATAACTTGTTAAATGTCATTAGCAGTGGTAGCTGGGCAGAGGAGTAGAGTCCCAGTGAATACCACACAGGACAGTGGCCCAGTGGATTTAGGATTAATCAAATAAATAAATATATTGAACATAATGGGGGTCATGTTTCTAAATGCTAGAAAGGGAGTTACAAATATGGAAAGCGGGAATTATAATAACCCCTGTGATACTGGATTAGAAATGAGTAGAATCAGTATCAGCTATTATATTACTTGTCTATTATTGCTGTAACAAATTATACAACCTCACTAGCTTAAAACAATGCAAATTTATTATCTTGTACTTCTAAAAGTAGGAAGTCCACCATGAGTTCTCATTGGGCAAAAATTAAGGTGTCCGTAGAACTAGGTTTCTTCTGGAGCTCTGAGGGGGAATTACTCCCCCTACCTTTTCCAACTACTAGGGAACACCAACATTCTTTGGATTATGGCCTCTATTCTTCACCTTCTAAGCCAGCATCTGTGGGTCAAGTCTTTATTCTGCTTCAATTCTACCTTCTGTTGTTACATCTCCTTCTAACTTCCATCTTCTGCTTCCAACTTCCATTTTTAACAATCCTTGTTACTGAAGGACAGGCTGGGAATATGGCAGAGTAGAAGGACCCTAAGCTCACCTCCTCCGAAGGATAAAACTAAGTAATACTCATATTAGTTTAAATAACCTAGAAAATGATCCAAAGACTGGCAAAACAAACTCCACAACTAGAGGTAGAGAAGAGACCGCATTGAAGAAGGTAGGAATGGTGGAGACAAAGTTGGGGGTAAAGGGGAGCAGGAGTAAGCAGGGGTGGGGAGCATGGTGAAGGGCAAATACAGACTATCAGACTGTAGAGCCTTCAAGGGAAAGACAAATCCCCATAATACATGGCTTAAGATAGAATCCTGTGAGTTCTTACAACTAGTGGGACTTAAAACCTAGAATTTAAAAATCAGTAGGTTCAGCTCTAGGAGAGCCTCAAGGGTTTTAGGAAGTTGAGTCCTCATTCTTAAGGAGCTGACATGACAAGCAAGGAGCAGAAATACAGTCTAGAGGCAGCTGTTTTGAAAATGCCTGGGACACATGGGAGGGAGAGTTATTTACTCATCTCAGAGCATGTCCCAGAAAGACATGTATTGCATGAAGACCGCTTCAGGAACAAAGCAGCTAGCAGGCATCATTTCCATCCCCTGCCCCCAAGTATGAACACAAATACATGTGCAGGAATGAGTAAGGGGTCAACACTCCCTACCTAATTTACTTACACAAAGCCCTGTCCCTCCCTCCCACACTTTGGTGGACCCAGCCTTTCAGTCATGCTTGCCTCGGTGCTGGTACTGTGGGTCTCCTCCTCCAAAAGGCCAGCACAAACCCTGCCAACACATCTCCCTACCTGCATGTTTTGTGGGTCCTCTGTTGCAACAGTAGGAGCAGGTGTCATTTTGTAGGCAGACAAGTGCACGCCTTGTTAAAACGTGCCCTGCCTTGGTCAGACAAAATACTGCTCACAAGAAGCAAAGAGAACTTCTGCAGATGGCTGAAAAAAGTGGCTAGGACATAAGAACAGGGCACATGCAACACACATAGGAAACACTCCCTAAGGCACCAAGTTCTGAGGAACAGGGGACACTGCGCTGCAGGGCACTAGAGAACTTCTACTTCATAAGGCCATTACCTTCAAGACCAAAAGATGTATGTGACTTTTCTAACACAGAGAAAGATATAGAGACAAAATGAGGAGACAGAGAAATATATCACAAATGAAAAAGCAGGACAAAACCACAGCAAGAGACCTAAGCAAAATGGGTACAAATAATGTGCCTGATAGAGAATTTAAAGTAGTATTCATAAAGATACTGACTGGACTTCAAAGAAGGGTAGAGGGCATCAGTGAGACACTTAACAAAGAGCTTAAAAAAAAAAAAGCCAATCAGAGATAAAGAACACGATGTAATTAAAAATATGCTTGATGGCATAAATAAGAGGCTAGAGGAAGCAGAGGAACAAATTAACAACCTGGAAAGTAATAAAATAAACAGAGTAATGGAAAGTAACCATGCCGAATAAATGAGAGGAAAAAAAATTATACAAAATGCATATAGACTTAGGGAACTCACTGACTCCATCAAGTGTAGTAACCTTTGCATTAGAGAGATCCTAGAAGACAGAAAAAAAGGGAGGCAGAAAATTGATTTGGAGAATTAATAGCTGAAACCTCCCCTAATCTGGGGAAAGAAACAGAAATCCAGATACAGAAAGTAGAGAGATCCACCACCAAAATCAGCCCAAGGAGGGGAACACCAAGACACATACTAATAAAAATGGTAGATAGTACTAATAAAGAAAAAAATTAAAAGCAGCAAGATAAAAGAAGACAGTTACATACAAGGGAAACCCCATAAGCTATCAGCAGATTTTTCAGAAGAAACTTCACAGCCCAGAAGAACAAGGCATTATATATTCAACATGGTGAAGGGGAAAAAATCTGCAGTTGAGAATACTCTATTCTTCAAACCTAATATTCAGAATAAAAGGAGAGATAAAAAGTTTCTCAGACAAACAAAAACTAGGGGAGATGACCACTAAACCAGCTCCAAAAGAAATATTAAAGGGTAATCTTTGAGAGGAAAGGAAAGATTGTGAGAGTATGAAAACTAGGAAATAGAAAAGCAGTACAAATAAGTATATCTGTAAATATCAGTCAACAGATTCACAAAATAAAAGGATGTAAAATATGACTCCATATACCTAAAACATGTGGGAAGAGAACTAAAGCATGGGTTCAAGCTTAAGTGACCACTGACTTAATATAGATTACTATATAGAGAGGATGTTATATATGAACCTAACTGTTACCTAATGGTAACAAATAAAAAACCCAGTAATAGATATGCACAGAGTAAAGAGAAAGGAATCCAAACATCACCAAAGAAAGCAAGCAAACCATGAAAGAGAGCAAGAAAGGATCAGAGAAAAACTACAAATACAACCACAAAACAAGTAACAAAATGGCAATAAATATATATCTAACAATAATTACTTTGTTGCTTTTAAAAATAATTATTATTTATTTACTTATTTATTTCGGGAGAGAGAGCATTGAGTAGGGAGGGGCAGGGGGAGAGGTAGAGAGAGAAACTTAAGCAGGCTCCATACTCAGCACTGAGCCTGATGTAGGGCTTAATTTCAAAACCTTGAGATCATGACTTGAGTCAAAATCAAGAGTTGGATAGGTTAACTGACTGAGCCACCCAGGTACCCCTAGCAATAATTATCCTAAATGTAAATGGATTGATCGCTTTAGTCAAAAGACATAGGGTGACAGAATAGATAAAAAACAAGACCCATATATAGGTTGGCCTACAAGAGACCAATTTCAGACCTAGAGACACCTGCAGATTCAAAGTGAGGAGATGGAGAAACATTTATCTTTCAGATTGATGTCAAAAGAAAGCCAGAGTAAGAATACTTATCAGAAAAAACAGACTTTAAAACAAAGACTGTAACAACAGATAAAGGTGGGCATTATATAATAATAAAAGGGACAATACAAAAGGAAGATATGAAATTATAAATATGTATGCACGCAATATGGGAACACAAAAATACATAACATAGTTAATAACAAACATAAAATAACTAATTGATAGTAATACAATAATATTAGGAGACTTTAATACCCTACTTAAATCAATAGACAGATCATCCAAACAGAAAATCAACAAGGAAACAATGGCTTTGAATGACACACTGGATCAGATAAATCTAAGAGATTTATTCAGAACATTCTACCCCAGAACAGCAGGATACACATTCTTTCAAGCGTACATAGAACATTCTCTGAATAGATGACATATAAGGCCATAAAACAAGTCTCAAAAATTAAAAAAAATATTGTCATACCATGCATCTTTTCAACCACAAGGGGGGAAAAAAAAAACCTAGAAAGAGCAAAAATACATGAAGGTTAAATAACATGCTACTAAACAACGAATAAGTCAACCAAGAAATCAAAGAAGAAACTTTAAAAAATTCCATGGAAACCAATGAAAATAAAAATGCAATGATCGAAAACCTTTGGGAGGCAGCAAAAGGGGTTCTGAGAGGGAATTTTATAACAATACAGCAAGAAGAGAGAAACATCACAAACAGCCTAACCTTAAACCTAAAGGAACTAGAAAAAGAACAACAGCAGTAGCAACAAACCCTCAAACCAGCAGAAGGAAGGAAATAATAAAAATTACAAGAGAAATTGATAAACCTCTAGCTGAGGGAGGGGTAGAAGAAGGGGGAGGAGGAGAAGGAGGTAAAGTAGTAGTAGCAGTAGTAGTAATAATAGTAGTCATAACAGCAGATAAATTCCTAGAAACATATACCTCCTGAATGTAATCAAGAAGAAACAGAAAATTTGAACAGACTGATTATAAGCAATAAAACTGAATCAATTAAAAAAGAAAAAAAATTAAAAGAACAAAAGTCCACGGCCAGATGGTTTCACATTTACTTTATTTATTTATTTATTTATTTATTTATTTTTTAATTTTTTATTTTTGATAAACTTATATTTTATCCCCAGGGGTACAGGTCTGTGAATCACCAGGTTTACACACTTCACAGCACTCACCAAATCACATACCCTCCCCAATGTCCATAATCCCACCCCCTTCTCCCAAACCCCCTCCCCCCGGCAACCCTCAGTTTGTTTTGTGAGATTAAGAGTCACTTATGGTTTGTCTCCCTCCCAATCCCATCTTGTTTTATTTATTTTTAAAGATTTTATTTATTTATTTATTTGAGAGAAGGAAGTGGGGCATGAGCTAGGGGTAGGGGCCTAGGGAGAGTGAGAAGCAGACTCCCCACTGAGCTTTGATCCCAAAGTTGGGATTGATCCCAGGGCCTAGAGAGCATGACCTGAGCTAAAGATAGAAACTTAAATGAGTGAGTCACCCAAGAACCCCTCTCCCAAACATTTAAAGAGGAGTTAATATCCATTTTTCTTAAGCTATTTTAAAAAGTAAAACAGGAAGGAAAACCAATTTTATCAACAGAGTGATAGAAGGCCCAGCCGTGGCAACTGGACAACAAAAAGACATAAAATGCATCCAAAGTGGTAAAGAAGGAGTAAAAATTTCACTATTTGCAGATGACATGATACTATATATAGAAAACCCTAAAGAATCCACCGAAAAACTACTATAAATGATAAATGAATTCAGTAAATCAAGTAGAGAAATACATTGCATTTCTATACACTAATAATGAAGCAACAGAAAGAGAAATTAAGAAACCAATCCCATTTACAATTGACCCTGAAAAAAAAAATTTTTTTACCTAGGAATACACTTAACTGAAGAGGTGAAAGACTTGTAGCTGAAAACTAAAACATTAATGACAGAAATTGAAGATGACACAAAGAAATGGAAAGACATTCTAAGACATTCTATGCCCATGGCTTGAAAGAACAAATATTATTAAAATGTCTGTACTACACAAAGCTATCTACAGATTTAATGCAATCCCTATCAAAATACCAACAACATTTTTCACAGAATTAGAATGAGCAACCCTAAAATTTGTATAGAACCACAAAAGACCCTGAATAGCCAAAGCTATCTTGAAAAAGAAAAAAAAATGGAGGTATCACTATTCTAGACTTTGAGTTATATTGTGAAGTGGTAGTAATTAAAACAGTAATGGCACAGGAATGCAAACAGATACAATAGATACAATGAAGCCGAATAAAAATCCCAGAAATAAATCCACAGTTATATGGTTAATTAATCTTCAACAAAGATTAGGAAAATGAACATGCTAAAGAATCAACCTGGATCACTTCTTTCACCATACAAAAAAATTTAAACTCAAAGTGGATTAAAGACCTAAACTGGGACCTGAAACCATAAAATCCTAGAAGAGAACAGAGGCAGTAATTTCTTTAACATTGATTGTAGTAACATTTTTCTAGATATATCTCCTAAGGCAAAGGAAACAAAAGCAAAAAGAAACTATTGAGACTACATTAAAATAAAAAGCTCTGCACAACAAAGGAAACAACCGTCAAAACTAAAAAGGCAACACACTGAATGAGAGAAAGAATTTGCAAATGACATATCCATCCGATAAAGGGTTAGTATCCAAAACATAAAGAACTGATACAACTCAATAGCCCCCAAAACAAAACCCAACTAAAACACCGAAAGAACACGAAAACAGACACTTCTCCAAAGAAGACATCCAGATAGCCAAGGAACATATGAAAGGATATTCAACACCACTCATCATCAGGGAAACGTTAAATCAAGACTTCAATGAGTTACTATCTCACACCTGTCAGAATGGCTAACATCAGCAACACAAGAGACAGTGTTGGTGAAGATGTGGAGAAAAAGGAACCCTCGTGCACTATTAGTGGAATATGAGCTGGTACAGACACTGTGGAAAACAGTAGGGAGTTTCCTCAAAAGGCAAAAATAGAACTACCATATAATACAGTAATAGCACTATTGGCTACTTACCCCCCAAATACAAAAGATACTAAGGGATACATAATCGTTAGGTTTATCACAGCATTATTTACAACCCAAGCATCCATTACAGATGAATGAATAAAGAAGATGTGGTATATATACACAGTGGCATATTATTTAGTGATTAAAAAAATTCAATCTTGCCATTTGCAACAGTGTAAGTCAGTCAGAGGAAGAGAAATACCACATGATTTCTCTCATATATGAAACAGAAGAAACAAAACAAATGAACAAAGGAAAAAGAGAGAGAAATCAAACAGATTTTTAACTGTAGAGAACAGATGGTTACCAGAGGGTAGGTGGGTGGGAGAATGTGTGAAATAGGTGATGGTGATTAAAGAGTACACTTACCAAGATGAACCCCGAGTTATGTGTAAAATTGCTGGACCACTGTGTTGTACACCTGAAACTAATTTAACACGGTATGTTAAATATATGAGAATTAGAATAAAAACTTAAAAAAAAAAAAAAACCCTGAGTTGTTACTACATTGGGTCTACCCAGATTCTCCAGGTTAACATCCCCATTTTAGGATCAGCCAAATAGCAATTTTAATCTTTCTACGATCTTAATTCCCCTTTACCATATAACCTAACACATTTATAGTTTCCAGAAATATGGATTTCTTTGGAGGGCCATTTTCTCCTTACCACATTTGTGATGTTCAATATAGAGATAATATAAAGAGAGAGAGCTAAACATACACACGGAGGAAATGCATACACATATTTCCTAGTTCTGTCCATTAGAGGGCATGAGCACAGTGACATCCTATACCTCCTAGGGTTGTATTCCCTAGAAAGCAGACTTTGAAATAGGACATTTAGAAGGGAGTGCTTTGAGAAATCACACTTGTGGAAGGAAGGGAAAAGCAAAACTGGACAAAGAAAGAAGTTAACCTAGTATTGAGCAGACTCAATGAAGGCTTTAGCTAGCCTCACAGAAGCTCTGGAATTGAGATCATAATTCAGAATATTCCTGACTTGACGCATACTGTGGGGGTATCTCTAATAGTTAAATGACTTTGGGCAAGATAGCTTTCTTCAGGTGGTCTCCAAAGGGGGTTGAGAGTCAAGGGTTATTTGAGTGCAGCATTTCTACAGCAGCTGTATCACATCACCCAGCACAGTAAGTGCATCTTGTATCCAGATCTTGGTTTCAAACTACTATCCTCAACTAAAAAGGAGGAGGAATCTGAAAAATTGGCTGACTCCAAAACTGGGGTCCAAGAAGTACAAGAAGTGCCTAGAATGTCTTACTGTGCCAACAGTAAAGTAGACCCAGAGAACCTTGGAAACATATTAAAAACAAAATCAAAAACAAAAACAGAGGAGAACCCATCTCAAGGAGGTCTTACTAGCCAAATCCAATATAAGTCAAATAAAATAACTGATTATTACACTTTGAATACAATAGGGATCAGTAAGTTCATACTGATAGAACTTAAATGAACAAATTAGAAGACAAGAAAGCTTTTCTTTACAGGAAAATGCCAAGTAATAAACTTCAAATAAATGATGGAATTTCAAAAAACACTACTTAAAACACTACTTAATGAAGTCAGGCAAATAAAAATAAATGAATGCTAAAACTGGATAAAGTTCTGAAAATAAATGGGATATTTAAACATCTTAAATATCTCTGCACAAATATTTATTTTAAAGAGGAAAGGAATAATTCTGCAGAAGAGAAACTTGTCAAAAATCACATTAATCAATGGTTCAAATTGAAACTGTGTACCACCCAGTAGAAAGCAATAAAAACACATTAATTGTCATATCTCTCTTTCCCCCCAAACTAAAAGGGCTTAAGTTAAATCTAAGTATTTGAAAAGATCAGACAAATCCAAATTGAGGTATGTTCCATGAAACAACTGACTTTGTTCTTCAAAACTACCAAGATTATAAAACTCAAAGGAAGACTGAATGGTTCCACATTGAAGCGACAGGTGGGTTGAATGGAACATGTGATCCTACACTGAATCCTTCTGCTACAGAACATGTCACTGGGGTAACTGACACACATCTAATGTGTTTTGTATATTCAACAGTAGGAGGTAGACCATATCGGTATTAACTTCTTAATGCTGATAGCCATACCATGACCGTATTTGAAGGAAAACATCTTGAAGTATTGGGCGGTAATTGGACACCATGTCTCTAACTTGCTTTCACTTGATTCAGGGTGGGGTGGGAGGGTTGGTTGGGAGAAAAGCTTTGTTGTGCAAGTTTCAAAAATACTTCAAAAGAAAAAATAAAAAAAGAAAAAAATGGACTTAAGTATTTCTAAGTAAATAAAAAATGGTCATTTCTGATGATTTTGAAGAGGCCATTATGAATGTTAACATCTCTGTATAAATAATAGGGACACCAATTTGCAAAGATTGGTAACTAGTTCTTGGAAGACATGGAATTGTTTAATACTTTAAGACTTCTCTGTCAGGAATTAGCAAGTCAAAAATAAGAAGGAAAAAAAAAGGTAAAGGAAAAAGAATAAACTACTCTAATATCTAATATTCTAATATCTTTAGTCTAATATTAAAAATGACATGTTTATTTTGTGATAGCTTTCCAGGTATGTTCAAGCACAATGATAAAGAAAAGGCACTGATGAAATGGGAAAGTATTTAGTAACAGTGTTTGATTCATGCATCACCTCACCCCCATACTATAGATGGAAGGGTAATTATAGCCCATTACCAAATTACTTGCAGTTATCCCTTGATCTTGTAGTTAATACAGTGAACCTTCATTTGCATAAATGTTATTAGCATATTTCACACCACATTCTGATCTTTTTTAGGAGAAACTGTTGCCTAGTTAAAGCATATCAACTTGTTTTTGTTGTTGTTGCTGTTGTTTTTGCTTCCTTCTGGCCATTCCTGGGCAAATTTTGACTTTCAAATCTGGTAGACAATTCAGAAAGAGAAAGGTATTATAGCAATGTAGAGTATGAACTGCTAAACTATGAGCTTTTTGAGGGTAGAAAGTGACTTTCATTTATTTCTCTATTGACAGAACACAGCATAGCACTGGGCAGGCATTTCTGGTGCATTATGTTTGTCATGTTCACCTGGAAATCTCAATGACATCTAATTGACATTGTATTGGTCCAATACTAACTCATTATTTTTCCAAGTCCAAAGCCTTCTCTTCTTTGTGAGGATACTGCCATCAACCTATATCATCAACCTATATCCTGGAGGAAGTCATCCTCCAAAGCATCTTTCGCTCTTACCAACCACTTACCATCATATCTTATTAATCTGCACTCCTGGATATCTCTTATATCCATTCAGTCCTCCCCATCTCTCTATAAACCAACTTAGTCTATGCTATCATTTCACACGTGAACTCATTTAATAATATTCCAACCAGTTTCCCTATGTATTATTTTTCTTCAATTCCTTTCTTCATACGCTACAGTTATCCTTTTGTAACACAGATCTATTCTAGCTGATTCACAGGTTCTCAGTATACTCCAGATAAGATATGAATTTTTAATCACATCCCTGTGTAATATGGCCCCAGCCTGTTCCTTCAACTTATACCTCTTTCTCCCTTGTTCTTATTTCCTTTGCCTCACCTGAATATTTTGAGGTGTTCTTATACGGTATTTGTACTTCCTCTAATGTCCTTATTCATACTTTCTATATTTTAATTCACACATGTGAATCCTATTTATCCTTCAAATCTCAGATCATCAATTATTTATCTTTCTCCAGCTATCTTAGGTCAGTCCCCATAGTTTGTTCTCATTGCAAACTCATCTTGTTTTTTGTAGAACTTACAGCAACTCGAATTAATTATGTAAATATGTCTGTTTCATACTCTAGATTAAAGTATACTGAAAGAAAGAAATATCATTCATGACTTATTCTTAGTGTCCAGAAGAGTTCTTGGCAAGTGGATTTCAATAACTATCTAATAAATCTACGAATAAACTAAACTTTGCAGATATAGTCACCAGAAAACTAAAGTTCTGGTCCTGAATGTGTCTATAGTTTTTTTAATGACATTGGGAAATCACACCCTCCATTATTAGTGGAATCAGTTATAAAAGGGTACTAGGATATAAACATGGAATTTGAGATCTGGAAAGTCAGAGGATAATATGAAAGTCTCCCTCCCTAAATATACTAACATATCTGCTACTATATCCATGTATGCTCTTTTATTTTCAGTTCTGATAGTTTAGCTGTGCTTTTTCCCATCTTAGGTTAACCCTTTGTGGCTTACTCACCAAAGGACACAACTTTCTCATTGTCAAATTTTTCCTTTCTACTAGGGCCTTCCCATCAGTATACAGTCATGCTGTGATATGAGTTAAAACAAGGGGCGCCTAGGTGGCTCAGTTGGTTAAGTGGCTGCCTTTAGCTCAGGTCATGATCCCAGGGTCCTGGGATTAAGCCCCATGTTGGGCTCCCTGCTCAGCAGGAAGCCTGTTTCCCCTTCTCAGACTCCCCCTGCTTCTGTTCCCTCTCTCACTGTGTCTCTCTGTCAAATGAATAAATAAAATCTTTAAAAATAAATAATTTTTTAAATGAGAACAAAATTTAAAAATAAAACCCTTCCTCACAAGAATTGTTTATAATTTCCCCATCTTCTGGCTTCACTGTTCTAGCCACTCTGTTCAAACTTCATTCACCAAAATGCACTGTAACCACTTCCGTCAAGTCTTCTAAGAACAACCACATGACTACTAAATGACATAGTAATTTCCCAATCTTTGTCTTATTCTTTTACCTGGACAGAGATGATCACTCTTTCCTTTTGATATATGTTCTCCCTTTGGATTCCGGAGCACTGCTTTCTCTTGGTTTCCCACACATCTCACTGGCCATTTCTTTTTTAGTTTCCTCTTTGCCTTGATCAGGAAATATTATAGTTCCCCATGGTTCAGTCCTTAAACTTTTTCTCTGCACTGTTTACCATATTCTGTACGTATGTGTATTTTTAAGCATTTTGTAATTTTAAATGCTGAAGTTCCACCTATATTTGTATATTGTATACATTCAAGTCTTATTAAGACAAGAGACACATACAGGTGATAGCCTTTGGGGCAAAGAAAACTCATCCACCAGTAAAGTATGGCTCAGTAAAAGCCCTGAACTCTGATCAATCAAATAAGCACTTCCTTCTCTCTTTGGAAAAGGAGATGACTATTACAAGGATAGGAACAACAAAAATGAGAATAGGAGCAATGAGGCACCCTCCATATGACAGTAATATCTCAGAACCACAACCTTGGAACTTGTGTGCATAATCATTCCCATCCTCTCATTTTTGATAAGACTATGCAATCTAACACTTTTTGTGTTGGTAATGGATCTAAGTCATTAACTGGGAAGAAGGAAGAAAAGTTGTGATGAAGATGAGAAAGAAAGATGAGAAAAAGAAATAGAAGAAGGCTTGACCATCAGTGGAACTAAGATATTTTTCCTTCCTTGGTTCACAGATTGCAGAGGCTTTTGAAGGGCTTTCCCCATGTATAATTTTTTTCTTGCTCATATGGTTCTTTCTCTGATGAAAATGTACTACCCTAGTTTTCTCATCCTCTGTAGTACAACCTGATAGATCAGTTCAAGCTAATAAGCTGGTAACTGTAGTCATCAGATCTCAAAGTGAACAGTGAGCAGGTCCTGGACTAGGACCTGAGCTTATGTTCCAACTGAAGATCAAAGTTAGGACTCATACTAGGTTAAGTCATCAGATCTCTCCAAGCTTTGGTTTCTCATTCCTAAAATGGGAATAATATTCCTAGCTATTTCTGTAAACACCAAATGAAATAATAACTCATGTTAAATTGCTTTGCAGTCTGCTATAGGCTTCTACAAGTTCTAAACCCTAGCTACAAATAAGACTCACATAGGGAGCTTTTAAAAATACACAATTTTGAGCCTCACCCCGGAAATTCTCTACAGATGGCATGTGGAAATCTATATTTTTAAAACAAATCTCCCAGGTTAGTGAGCTGTGTCTGGCCTGTCAAATTTGTTGTTTTTAAAGAGGATTTTAAAAAGTGCATTATAACGTTTGAGAGATGAGGTTATTTGAGGATAATAGCATGCAAGTTTGTTTCTTCTCCAGCTGATATCTTTATAAGGGATTCTTGAGTTCAGGAGAGCATGCTTCTTATCTCAAACGAAGTGACACTCCAAGGCCTGCTGTCATTCCATGGGGTCATTCTGGAGGTCCTGATCTGGAGACTTGGGCTGAAAGCACCAGCTTGTCCTGACTGTAGAGCAGAGCCACAGGATTGATGTTGTCTTTTATAGTGTTCCCAGCTTTGAGAGAAGCTGTAAGACTTTTAATGGACTTAAAAGCTTGGCTCTGATAAAGTACCACTTAACACAAATTAACAGGACAGATGAATGATCTCAGAGAAACAGCCTCTTCACTGGGCTTTTGATAGACTCAGAAGTTGAAAAACATGAACAAGGAACATCAAGGGGGAGAGGTCAACTGAGATAAGACTCTAATCCAGTTGTTCCTGTTCTAACTTGTCTCTCTGATAAGAGTTCACAGTCATTCACTCAACAAACACTCACTGTGACTTGAATCTAATCAAGCCATGCTTTTCACCACTGAAGGCTTATTCCTTGTCCTCAAATTGCTTACAAGCCAGACGGGGTGATGAGGCATGTGCATACAGACTCTTAACCAACCTTAAAAAGTGATAAGTATTCTAAAAGGGTGGTGCAAAGCAAAAGATCACATCCGTTTGGATGGATGGAAAGCAGGAAAGTTTAGTCAAAAAGTAGAAATCTGAGCTCTTCTTTGAAAGAATAATACATTTCATAAAACTACCAAATCTGGCTCAAACAAAATGCAAGGACTTGTTAATGCAGAGCTATGGAAATACACTCCCCAGGGCAGGGAGAAGAGAAAAGCTACTGAAGTTTATGGGTAGAAGGCGATGGGGGTAGGCTGCGGCAGTTGGGAATGGAGGGTCTGAAGAAGACTCAGAAAGAGTTTTAAAGTAACAATGAAATAAGTTTAGTTAGGACTCCGGAATGGGAGTGAGATAAAAGCAGAAGAATTTTGTTTATTTTTGGTAGAGAGAGAATGTGGAGGAAAACTGGAGATAGAGAAAAGATAGGTATCACTATAATTTTTCACAGGCTAGAGGTTATGGTTTGAAGAATGACTTTTATATTGAAGAATACCTGTGTAAGGAATTTTAGTATGGCTTTGCTTATCTTCATGTGGCAGAAATCTTTGTTTAAAAAAAAAATGCATGATTTTAACAAATGTGCCCTTTGAGGAAAATCTCCCGCTATTTCCCTCACTATCATGGAGTTGGTAGACTAAATAAACAGGAACTTTTTTTTTTCTTTTTAACAATATTAAAATATCTTTGTCTAAATGGCTCAGGGTAGGTATCTGAGCCAATGAGAATATGTGCCATGAACAATGGTGACCTGGTAACTGAACTAGGAGGAGTGTTTTTCCAGCATGGCTAGGAGACTAGGGAAAGTAAAGAGCATGTTGATTGTGCTGCAGGTATCAGGAAGGCTGACTATTTTCAGAGTTGCTTTGGTAGAAAGGGAAATGGGAAAGATACATGGAGTAAGGTGGAGCAAGGGAGGCAACCACATGGCCTAAGCATTGTAGGCTGGGCCATTTCGGAAGGACTTCACAAACTATGAGCACTATCAGCTTCAGAGATTAAATGACACAACTAAAGTCAAAAAGCTAGTTAACCATATACCCTAAACCAGGTCCAAGGGCTGGATCCTCTGTTTCCAACATTCTTTCTACGCTGGGTTATATGAGAGGAATAAGGTAGAGGAAAATAGGACCATTCTTAGGAGATTTAGAAGGTCAGGGCCAGCTTCATGGACATGTGACTCATGCAGGTGCACAGGACTCCACACTCGAAAGCCTCTCATCCTATGTTTAAAGCCCCATCGTTGCTCTGGTGACATTCTCAATGATTCTGAAACTAAGTGCCTTGCATTTTTATTTTTCTTTGGATCCTGCAAATTGTGCTGCTGGACCTGCCTGATCTACCATTTTGACTTTATGGGATGCAGAACGCTGAACCAATAGGAGATAGCTCCAGCACACTGTTGACCATAAATACATGCACCTGGCCCCTACAGATTAGGAAAGTGGGGAGGCAGCAAGGCTGAGGCTTATTCCTAGCTTAGAAAAGATCTGTCCATTTTATCACGGTCTTGAATGGGTATTCACGGCTGAACACTGCTTAGAAAAAGCTTTGAGCAAGAGCATCAAAAGACCTATCCTACTGAGATTCTGCTGAATAATTTTGTACAAAATAAATTAACCTTCTGATCCAGAGTTGGTTTTTGTTGTTTGAGGGTTGGTTTTTGTTGTTTTATAAAAGACATAATTAAAAAAAAAAAAAAAAAAACAGTTGCAATGAAAATAAAAAGGCAACCATCTTGTAAGCCATTGCATATAACAAAATTATCACCAAATCATACCATTATTAATATCTCTGTGGAATTATGAAACTTGACAGTTAACATAGTCATTAAGGGTACAGGACTCAGGCGCAAAGAAACATAAGTTCAAAAATACAGACTCTGTCATCTAATCACTGTGACCTTGGGTTAATACCCAAGCAGCCTGAGTCTCATTTAGTTGATTCACCAGTAAAATGGGAATACAAGTTACTACCCATAAAGGTTATTTTTAAGAATTAAAATGAGATAGTTTATGTCAAGTGCTTGGCTTGGTTCTAACTCCTAGTAAGAATCTATGCAATGACAGCCATATGACTAATAATAAATTGACATTTGATCTTGATTCATCTCCTAAGTATTGGAATTCAAAACCCCTTCATCCAGGCGTATTCCTGGGCTCTGGAATATTCCTCCGACTTCCTACAAGGATTGGTAAGCATTTTGAGTAGAGGGAAGGGAGGAACAGAACATCTATTTCCACCGAGTGGGGGCATTCTCATTTCAGGTCCAGGATTTTGCCCAGCAAGACCTGCTGTGCATATTCACAGCACCCAACAGCTTGTTCTGCCATGCCCAAAAGATGAATCATCATACAGGCCCCCGACATTCCACTTGCAAGCTGTCCATTCCTGTACAAAAACCTGATTGGGACTGTGGCAGAAGGTGTGGGGGGACGTTTAGAATTGGGGGAGGCAGGGATGAAAACAGATGGTGGTTTGGCAGAGTGATTAAAACACTAGATATCTGTTTTAATGAATGGGCCACCCAGCAGATAAAATACTGCAATAGTGAATCCCCATCTTTGCAGCCAGTAACTGGTCTTATTTACAGGGTGTTTTTGCTGCTGGTAAAGCCATGCGTTTTCCGCTGTCTCCTTGAATGTCATGGGATGCAAAATTATAAGGGCAGAGAAGAGATACTTAGATAAGCAGAAGAAATTCCTTCTAAAGCTTGCACCAGTGTGGAAGATCCACGGAACAGTCAGATTTTCTGTGTGACCTTTGGTGAGTCACTTAACCTCTCTGGGCTTCTTTTCCCTTGTTAGAAAAATGCAATTGGTAATCTGGTCTCCTAGCTACCTCACAGGTAAGCAAAAATGAAAAATTAAAGTTCAGGTCATAATTCACTTTGGAAGAAAGGTACTATGTTAACCATTAAACCATGCTGTAGTGACCAGCAGGAAACCAAAACAATCTGATATGCAACTGTTGACCTTCAGGCTTCGAAAGATTTTTATGCATTCGGGAGCTAATATTTCCACCTGCAAATTAGGAACTATTATGTGTAATAATGATTTAATGTCCTCCACTTAGCAGGAGGACAAGAAGAAACCCGCTGACATTTCCCTGCCTGCAAAAGCTAATTTGGAGTTGTATATTAATTAACTG
This sequence comes from Mustela putorius furo, assembly GCF_011764305.1. Taxonomy (NCBI): domain Eukaryota; kingdom Metazoa; phylum Chordata; class Mammalia; order Carnivora; family Mustelidae; genus Mustela; species Mustela putorius. Next base: position 731,769 of record NW_025421428.1, read on the forward strand.
TATTGATGCAGAACAAACCAATTGGAATTAAGAATCCCAGGTTAATGCTAGTTTTTCTGATTTGGTGGCTGAGGTAATTCTCCCTGGATTTGTATGTTTCTAATTTTTTCTCTTTCTTTTCTAGGTGCAATAACCTTAGAATGATAAAATTGCCAATAAGCACAATTTCTCTTATCTCCTGCATTTCCTTTACGATTCTCAGCTTCTTTATCTGTAAAATGGGAATTGCTGAGCACATTACAGGATTATTGAGGATCAAGTGTAACAAGCATGAAAATACTTGGTGAATTATAAAGCACTAACGCAAGACTAGTTATCTGGTCATTTTATTTTTATAATTACTATCAGATTTTTGGGTGAATTTTAAATGGGATTGAGTGAAAGCAAGGACTAAATAACTATGTTGATATTTGAAGGTACTTTTAAATTATGACTTTATAAAGACAGAACAAACCCCACAAATTTAAGTGATAGATGAATAAATCAATCTCCTAAATGATCATATTGTGTCACACTAGTGAGACTTGATCTGTTGTGAAGAGTATTTGTGTCTTAAATATAATAATTAAACTATAAAAGTTTGCCATAGCTTACTTTTTATGATCATGTACATTTATGTTTATGCATTACCACTGTCACTTACTTGAATTCTGATATGCTTTCCTCAGTGAGGAAGAGGTGGATTTATAGTTAATTGGGAGGCAATTTCACACAACCTTGAGTAAGATCTCAAGAATCTGTTTCATGTTAACATTCAGAACTCATGATCTAGTCAGTTAAGTGAGTTATATAACTTTGAAGATTATTAGTTTCAATTATAACACTATAAAAAATCTAATGGGTCTATTAGGCTGATAGGCAGGTTTTGTCTGAGAATAGTTTTCATGTCCCCTTCTGCATAACAATAGTTTCAGAAGAGAAGTAACTTCTAGCTCACAAATAATAACAGCCCTAAGTCACAATTCCTATTTGAGATGATTTCATGGTATTTAGACAGATTTAGTATTTAGTCTTTACACAGATCAACTTCACAAAATTTGGCTAAACAAAACACCAAACTTAGGTCAAATGACGGGAACCGCACTTTCGTGCCATTGATTTGTAGCTGTGTGACCTGAAGTTACTGATCTGAGGTCACTGAGCCTTAGCACTCTTAATTATAAAATGTAGATTATGGATTTGGGTTCAAATTAAATATGAGAGTTTGGGACACTGCAAAATGTTATGGAGTATTACTATCATTACCAATAGCATCAGTGTTTTTCAGAGACATTTTCCATGCATTGGGCTTAACTAAGGGAAGCAAAGGGTTTTGTGGGTGAAGAGGTTTTGATAGTTATTAGATGGGGAGGTAATTTAGAGTGAGGATATGTCATTTAGTGCTCTCTGTGCAGGTGGAATTCAAAGTGTGTTTGTAGACATTTCTCATTTTAGGTGGTCATAGTCTTTTCTCAAAGTACAACTGCTCTCATATTAATTGCTTAATATTCTATTAAGCAATAAGTCTTCATCCAGCCATTCCTGGAAAGGTTTGGAGGTGGATAAGAGAAGTTCAAGTATCCTGACCTATTGTTGTTATGATGTTCCTTTCTAAGCTCCAAGTAGAGGGGATTTGGTTTAAATAGTATCTACTTGGTTGTAATAAATCATCTACCTTGATCATAAGCACTTTTTTCCCCCAGATATTTCCCCAACCAGATAATCACTCCCTTCCCTGTGACATATTTCTAATATACTATTAGACATATATTTCTAATATATACTTATTATAATTGCCTATTAACATAACTGTCTTCTCTATTAGACTATAAGCTCCTTGAGGCATGAGCCATAATTTAGTTTTCTTCAATGCCTACAATATATAACACATGTATTATAACAGACACCCAAATCTGATTTGATGAATGCAAATTTATGGGGTTCATTTGTTAGCTGTCACTCAAAGATCACTGGCATTTTGTGGCAGACTCAAATAAGAGACCTAAATGAAATAATTCAAACATTGAATATTGGCTGCAATGTCTCCTGATATCCTTAAATTGAAAATAAAATTAGCTTACTCCAGCTACCGATTTAAAAACTAAAATTATTTCCCACTTTTCCAGGAAGAGAAACATAATCTTATAAACTATGTGTTCAAAACAATGTTCACTAAATATGTCAGTGAAAGCCATGAGATAAGAATAATAGGTATATAAGAATTTACCAGCATTTGTTACCAAGTCAGATGTAATGGGGAAAATATTTTTAAAAGGGCCCCCAGGTCAAATTCATTTGTGAAATGCTAAATAGAGTGTTTCAACTTCTTAGAGAATCCAGATGCACATTAAAGACCTGGTGACTGCATTTCCTACATTTCCTAAGCATTTTTTACTGCTACAGCAGTTTTTTTCAAGTAATAGACCAAGGAGTTTCACAAACCATGCTTAATAATGAGAAAAAAAATCAAGGCAACCATAAGCAATGTGCCCATTGATATTCATGCTAGTGAGGTACATGGGTAACACACACGTGTGTGCATACATGCATGTGCTATGTTATAGAAGGTGAAATTTTTAGATTAAATGAATTTGGGGATTGATTCTTTCCTTGCATAAGTCACAAGACTGATGAACAGAAACATTTCAAGAGGTCTAGGATGATGTTTCTGAAAGTTGGAAAAACACGTTTTGAACCTACAGCACACGATCAACCCTTCCTGTGGAGACACAAGGTAACTAAAGTTCTCCACAGTGCCAGCTCCAGCATCTTCATTCTATTGTTAGGGACCAATCACAGCGTTTCGTCAGTCACAGCAACTCAAGAAATATTTGTGGAATGAATGAAGATATACATTAGGGCCATTGTATTCTATGGTCACAAAGTTGCTGACTTATCACCAAACAAAAGCTTAATTATCTTCTAAGACCCAGGTCCAAAATCACATTCCCTAAGTACAGTAGAGAAAACCAACAATATCTTTAGTGTGATGAAAAGAATAGTAGAAATGTGTATGGATACTGTTTATTGAGCCACTAATATGTGTCAGACTTTCTAAATACAGTCACTTTAATTCGTACGACATCCTTAAAAAAGATTCTGTTCTCCAGTTTCCCTTTTCGGAAAACACGTGTCCCATAAAGGTAAATGATACGTCCACATTTACGTAGCTAATAGCTGATAGATCCAGGATTGGGAAATGGTTTCTCTGCTTCTGGACTGTACTTTTCCAACTATGCCATCCTGCTTCCCACACGTTGAAAAGCAATGTAATACACTATTTTATCTTATTTTTTAATTATATTTTAAAAGAGTTTATTTATTTATTTGACAGAGATTCCAAGTAGGCAGAGAGAGAGAGAGAGAGAGGAAGAAGCAGGCTCCCTGCTGAGCAGAGAGCCTGATGTGGGGCTCAATCTCAGGACCCTGGGATCATGACCTAAGCCAAAGGCAGAGGCTTTAACCCACTGAGCCACCCAGGCGCCCTAAGCAATACACTATTTTAAATAGGCATCATTTGCATTATTGAGCAGCTCTGTGGCTCTCCAAATTGATTTGTCTTCCAGGCTGCATGGAAAACAGTATCTAATCCATATTAATTATAAATACATAGCCCTGTGTTTTTAAATACTGGCTAGTTGATGAGTAGTGCTGAGCTGATTTTTTAGTAAGTGATAAAGGTTAGAACCTTTGACAGGCAGTCATCTCTTAGCAAAATGTCCAATATTAATACTGTGCTTTTTAAAATCTTGAAGGGACCATAAAAATACTTGGCCCCGTGTTACTTAGAGTGCTGTCTGAAGTTTGGGCAAGAATGACCTCTGTTGTGTAGGTCTGGAAAGGGACTAATATTTAGCATCCTTGCCATTCCTCCCCTCTCAAGGCCAGTAACACCCCGGTCATTACAGCAACCAGAAATGCTCATGTGAAAGTGAGTCTACCGTGCATTTGAGATGTCCCCAGCTGACTGTCTAACTCCATCCTGTGTGTATCCCGTGGTGACAGAGATTATTGGTGATTTGCAAGATTATTGGTGTCTGTGCAAGACCACACTGTAGGGAGCCGAGCCAGGACGATTCCATGTAATAACAACATCTACTGTTTCTTGAGGAATTGTGTGCCAGGCCCTATACTAAGAGGCTTACATTACCACCTTCTTTGTTCCTCATAACCACACAATGAGCACGTAAGCACCGCACAGTGATTTAAAGCATGACCTCTGACGTTAGATGGCCCAGTATGGTCTCTGCCACTTCCTAGCTGTGTAAACTTGGGTTAGTTGCTTTCCCTGTGCATCATTTTTTTCTGTAATAGGAAGATAACATCCTAGGGTTGCTGGCATTCACTTGTCAATCTTGAGAAGTGCTCCAACTAAAATCTATCACAGGGTCAGTGCACAGTACTTCTGGCTTCAGACAACCATGTTTTCCCAGAACGGGATTGAGAAGACACAGAACAGAGAAGCAGCAGAAGAAAGAGCTCATATCTTGAGCTTACATTCTGGTTGGAAAAACAGTTAAGAAAATAGTTTCTTACTAAAACTGTAAGTGCTCACCTGATGAGACAGGTGATTTTGAGTCAGCTGTGTTGAGATGACAGCTATCAATAGGGACTAGAGAGGTCAGCTCTTAAAACAAAACAAAACAAAACAAAAAAAGGAGCTGGAATCTTACCTGCTTTGAAAATATGGGTGAGAAGGATGCTAATGAAAAAAGGAAAGAGGGTAGTGGATACATAGCAAGAGCAAAGGAATTTAAAATCAATGTACTGTAAGTTAGGGGTGTGTGTGAAATGGAGCGGCAGGTAAAAAAGGTAATATTCAAAGGAAAGAGCAAAACGTAACTGGACAATGGAACATGAGCAAATATCAGAATGTACAACAGATTTGGGGCTGACTTGGGGGAGTTTCATTTGCTTCCTTTGAGAAGAGAGTTTACCCATTCATGGCCCTTTAACCACAATCCCTAGAATAGTTAAGAGTGAAACTAATCCCAAGATACTGAAGAGATGCTAATTGTTTGAGTCACTGTAGCTGATAATTTGGGGGTATGCTCAAAGGGTTGGATTCCTTAAGAAAAAGAAAAGAACAATGTTTGTAGATTAAAGCAATAGGGAGGGGAGAAAGTCTGGGTGAATTATCCTGGAGACAAGACAGCGTGGGGTAAAGAAGGTAGGGAGGAAGGTACGGAAAAGAAGGGGGTGCGTATAGATGTACCTGTAGGAGATGTACAAAAGGGGTGGGGAGAGAGGGGTTGATGGAGCCTGGCATTGAGCATATATTTCTTTGTGCACAGCACAGTAGCAACTGTCCCTAGAAACAGGGAATGTATAGAATGATGTAGATGTGGGTCTCCATTCTTAAGAGGCTTACATTCTTTTAAAGTCTAAATAAAGATGTAAATAAATCACTGGAAGTGACAACTGCACTCGTAGCTTACTGGAGGAAGAAATTGCACCCAGCTGGTCAGAATACAGTATGTCATCTGCCCATTGAAGAGAAAGAAACAGCACTGTTTAAGAATATATTAAATATGCATTCACATCCCAGTTCGTTCGGAGCTCCTACAGCAGATACATAGCAGTGTGTCCCTTCTCCATAACCCAGTGATTTTGTGTTGAGTTTTTGATACTCTGTTGTTTTGATCTCAGGTTGCACATTAGCATCACTTAGGGAGCCTTTAAAAAGACCAATATGGAGCCTTATTCCAGATCAATTAAATGAGGATTGTAGTAAACTGGGCTCAGGCATGGGTACTTTTATAAAAAGCTTTCCAAGTAATTCTAAGGAGCTGCAGGTTTGTGAACAGTGTTTTAGTTTGCTTGCTAAGGTGGCACGGAAGTCAAGCTACATGATGTTTAAAGTCACGTCCAGTTCCTAAATTTTATCGCTCTGTTCATTTTATTTGCAGATTCATCTATCCTTTTACAGATGAAGATGCTGAGATTTAGGTAGGGACTATGACCTCCCTAAAGGCAAGCAAGCCATATGACTACAGGGTGACAGAATCTGAACAGGGACTTGGCTCCTGCTAACCCTGCCTTCCTCCTCCATCAGTTAGCCAGTCATCTCCCCGATGGATTCTGAAATTGTTACCGAGGGGAAGGGTTTGGGTAAAGGCTTAGTTTGTGAAAGCAAAATGCATGTTTTCAGCTCTTTGGAGCTGAAATTTTGCATCAGTCGTAGCAGTTTTAGGGTTATCAAAGGGACAACCCAAACAGCTCCGTGCTTCTCCCATTCAGCCCTTCTCCCAGGTTTTGCCCTCTTTGAAGAGGCAATCAGGCACCCTTCAACGCAGCTGGGACTAAGCAAGCAGAGAAACGTCTTGCTGATCCTCTGGTTGAACAGCAGAGGGAGACAAACCTCAGAGATTACCCTGATGGGCTTTTTGACCACTGAGGTCTAGTTTTCATTTTCTCTGAAATATTGTTTTTATGAAAAATATCTATAAATGACCCTCACCTCAGTGTTACAAAAAAGATTAGATTAAAAGTGCCTCAGGGGGATGTGGGTGAGCGATCCCAGAGTGACTAAGTTTGGGAAGGGAGGAGGAAAAAGGACACTGGAGACCCAGCAGGGAATGGGCAGAAAGGCTATTGGGGTGTCCACCGGTCACCAAAAGTGAGCCCATGAAGGTATGTGCGCCCCCACGTAAAAAGGGTGAGAAGGCTCTAATAAGGGAGGTGAACTGGTATTGATGAATATGGGGTAACACCTGACTTGAGGTTTTTGGTCTAAGAGTAGAGTGTTTCATGGGGCTGAAGTCATTCTGATTTTTCTTTACCCTCTGCTAGCTTTCCTCAAGGGAATTTCTTATCAAGTGTGCACTAAATACAGAGTCGTGCGTTTCAAGAGGGCTGGGTGTGCCCACTTGCCCATCAGCTCAGGAGCCCTCTCTTAAACATTTTTAAAAAACTGCCTCAATACTTATATGCCCCATCGTTACAGGAAAGCAAATTATATATTTGCCTCTATAACAGAGCTTCTTCACAGTCCACATGGTGTGGAGTTCTCCTATGGTGCTTTTTGTTCTTGCTACTTGTCTGATGCTGATCTCTGCTCAGGGTGCCTTTCATGGTCTGTGATCCTGCAGTGTTTTAATCTAAAGAAATCACCTTAATATGGAGGGCACGTATTGCATGGAACACTGGGTGTGGTGCATAAACAATGAATTTTGGAACACTGAAAAGAAATAAAATGAAATGGAAAAAAAAAAAAGAAGGAAATCACCTTTATTCTAGGCAAAGATGGTTCCCAGATATATTGCCAGTCTTTCTGCCAATTTGTGTTAATTTTCACCGTCTCTAAACAACTGGCAAAATAACTGCTGACCCAGCAGCTGCTGTAATGCTCCCAGGTAGTTCAGGTACTTCTACATGTTACTGATGTCATCTGAGCTAGAAACAGTCTGTAATAATGGATACACTACATTTCTTTCACGCATTCATTCAACAAACATTGATTGCCAGATGCATCTGAATTTTTAAACTTACTTTCCCATTAGAAAAATACTGCCTCTTAAAAACATGACTTATAAGATATGAAATGGTCACTGATGGAGAATCCTTCTCTGAACAATTAGTGGGAGGCTCTGCAAGAGACCAGGATTATGTAGTTTTTGCTTGTTTATTGATTGGTTTCTGTTTTGTTTTGCTTTACCTAGGAGAGGATGGTGACAGAAAGTCAACAAGTCAACACAGTCACATTTACAAGAATAAATTCATTTTGAGTTCATGAAAGCAGAATTCTCCCAATCTCCTCACATACAACACCTTAGAGAGGTCTGAACAGCCCCTAGAAGGATGTGTTTGGATTCCTATTATCTGAGAAAGGGGATGAAACAGGACTGTTAGGATTTCAAGGGTTGGAAAGGTGATACATCACAGGTCCTGTTGTGTGGACCCCTCCCCCCCAGGGAAAAATAGGGAAGTATTTCTTAGTCTGAAAGGGACGAAGACAGAAACCAATTAGGACATCATTATTGAGAAGACCAGGCTCCCAAGGCATGACTGCATATGTGAGTGAAAGAAGCAAATACAAGATGTGCAGATCTAAGAACTCTAGTGAGGGGTCACCTTAGTTGGTTATAGCACTGAAGTATTAAGTAGAACGAGCCTTCCTTGAAAGTCTGAGAATCTGTTCAGGGAACTGGATCAGCAGTGGACGGACATAATTTGTGGGGCTGAGTCTCTTTATTCTTACAAGACTGTGTGTGGTAGTGACTGGAACTGCCAGTGGTTGACTTTCTGCTCAGGAAGTTAGACTTTTCTTTTGAGCTGTGTGGGCCTCTACATTTCCTCCACAATCCAGGTGAAGTCAGAAAGCTCTGAACAGAAAATATGGAACTTGCTGCCAATTTTCAATAGGGGTTTGAGTCTATTTATTTGAAAATTAAAAGTGATTTCCACACATTGGAATCCCGAGTCTATAGAAAAATTCTTACTGGATATAGGCAAACGTTCAGGCAATTTAGGTAAATTTAAATTTGTATTAATGAGGGTCTCAATGATCTTGTCCTTAGAATCGTGTTCTTCAGATATTGCCAATCTTGTCACCATTTTATCTGCAAATCCTCCTCTTACTTCACTTCCTACTCTTGTTTGTTGTTGCTGATGACATTCTCCTTGATGAAATATTTTCACTCTTTGATTCCTAGGACATTAAACTCTCTTGATTGCTAGCTTCCCTTTCTTGCCTTTCCTTATTTTGCATTATGATTCTTCTGCTTCTATCCAACTTTGAAGTTGTCTATGATCATCTGACTTGGTTTGGCCAACACAATTTGAATGGATGTGATTTGTACATCTTGTAGCAAGCAGTTTTTAACACCCTGCCATAGCAGTGGGCAAAATCCAGGCAGCAGTGTCCATCATACTAAGCCTTGGATTGAGGGGGGCATGGAATTGAGCCCTCGGGTGACCTGAGGTGGACATGGAAAATAAGTTTCTGGCTTAATTCACTGTGAGTTTTATATTGTTGATTCCTGAAGCACAACTTAACTTATCCTGACTGATGTAGCAGAGGGTATCTAGAAACCAGACACTCCTGCAGTGAAACTCTGAAATATGGGGCACTGGCCTGACCTAGTAATTGTCTGATAGATGGCAAGAAAAATGATCAGATTTGCAAAGGCAAAACATTTGGCCAAAAAAAAAAAAAAAAGTGATCTATGGTAACTTGGGGGAAAAAATCATGTATCTTATGAACTCGTGAGTTTAAGAGAACTAACCATGAGAAAGAATTTAGTACTTCTGAATCCATCTAGCGATGTATTAATAAAGAGATGGTTTCAGAATGTATTGCCCATCTTGTAAGTGAAAATTGAAGGGAATAGAAAGAATTCATTAATTCAGGGATTTTTTAGAACTGGAAAAGGAAATTGCTTCTCAATACCAAATGGCAAAGAACAAAATTGAAAAGGCTTTTGAGTAGTAAAGACTGATTAAAACTCAGACTTGCAGCAAGGATAAAAATTAAAGATATGACCTTTGTACCCATTGATATAACCTCTGAAAGGATGAAATGTTTGAAAGGTTTAGAACCAAATAAAGATGTTATACAGAGTAAATTCGTTCAACTACATGAACACAATGGCCTGGGAGAGGAGAAAGGACAATATGGAAGTGAGACAATAAAGAAGAAGATTGTATTTAATAATGTATGTCTATAAGAAAAATGTGTATGTTGCTACTGGCACATAGAACTGGTGGTGGGTATTATGGAGGGCAGTATTTTATGGAGCACTGGGTGTGGTGCATAAACAATGAATTTTGGAACACTGAAAAAATTTAAATAAAATTATAAAAAAAAAGGAACTGGCAGAATCAAATAAATTAAAAACAAGCAAACCAGTTTTTAGTTTTTGAAAGGGATGTGCTATCACAATGAGTCACAGGCCTAGAAAACAATCTCAAGATTATGTTACTTAATAAACCAGCTGAGGAAGCTTAAAATGTTACGCTTAAAGACAACTAGGTACAATATGATATATATTTCAGATACAAGAAGAACTGAAATTTAAAGGAAATACCACATGTTGAAATGGAGTCTAGAGTCTATTTTCCATAGAACAGGGAGTACCTATGAGTACTAGCATATTTAAACTCATTGTAAGAAGGCCATTCCTAATGAGTGCTCTCCAGCAACTGAGTAAGTTGCCCTAGAAGAACGAAGCCATCTATCTTTGGCTTGGCCAAACCAATGCTGACTGCATAACTTTGGGAGATGAAGAGGGGTAGTGTACAATATAATTCACTAGATGAAACTTTAGCAGAGTTATTTGTACCTTTCATAGATTAATACTTACCAGCCAGGCACAGAGCTAAATGATTTCACATACATAATTATCATAGCTCACAGCAAATTTATGAGATTCCTATCTACTTCATATAACTAGCAATATTCAGAGCTAGGGTTTGAAGCTGGCTTTATTTGAAATCTTCCAGCTCATGGCATCCATGAGTCCCTTATTCATAGCTTCTGTTTGTTGATGTTCTCCAATTTTTTTTTTTTTAATGAAATGGCATAAAGGATTTTTATTCCTCATTAGACAAGTCTTCTCAGCAAAAATGTGGATGGATCTAGTAGAAGGAATTTTGGAATCCAAATCAGAAAACTTAACATTCTTGGGCCAACCACCAGTTTTACTGGCTGGCCACAGGCTGAAATGTGAACCTGTTCTCTGTTTCTTAATTTGTAGGAGAGATTCTACCATCTCTGCCTTTCTCACAAGTTTCCAGTGAGGAAAGGATCACATTTCGTGAACAGACTCTTGAAAAAGAGAATGTGAGAGAGGTTTCAATTAAAATTTTCATAGTTCACAATGGAATATTTTAAAAGATGTACTTGTGGTCTAAATTCTGTGTCTGCCATATTTTAGCAGACCACTTCTCTCATTTCTTTTTGGCAAAGCAAGGTGCAACCTGCAAGTCTTCTCAGCTAAGGAAGAGGACCCTTCTTTTGTTTCTTAGTGTAATACCTTCTTTACATTCTTCCTTTAGCAATATCTGCCAAGATTTTCCCCTCTTCCAAATTCTCAACTATGTTCTTAACCAACACAGGAGAAATTGGCCCTAAAATATTCCATTACCATTTTATTAAGCAGTTAGGTACTGGGCACTTTGATAGATTTGAGCAAATCACTCCCTTGAGTTAATCCTCACAGTAAGTATATAAATTGGGTATTATTTTACAAAAGAAGAAACCAGAGAGATTAATAACTCCTCCAGACTCCCATCACTAGTAAGGATCAATCAGACTCCAAAGCCTGAGTTATTTCCATTACAGATGGACCAATTTCTCTCCTTCAACCAACCCACATCTGTAGCTCCATTTTCGATGATCACTTTCAGAGGTCATATCATTATAAGGCATATTCTTCCCTGCACTGTTACTCTAGTTAGGAAAATCTCTATTGATTCCCATGGCCCATTAGCAAGTTTTAAGAATAGCACTAATGGGTCACCATGAAATTCAAACTTAGGCTGGAATGGAAGGTTTTCCAATTGTCGAACTCTAGTATAATTCCACACAACTACCCTTTAATACATTCTCTGCTTTAGCTGAATGGAACTGCAAGTTATCTCCCAACTAGAATGCAAATGCCATGAGAGCTCAGAGACTTTTACCTGTCTTATTCATTGCTGAATCCCCTAGCAACTGTCTCAGAGTAGACATTCAACCACTGCGGGAGAAGTGAGTAAATGAATATGCTGTTCTATCCTACCTCTGGACATCATCTGGAATGCCTTACATTCATCTGTACCTATATGACTCATACTTAATATTCAAGATCTAGTTAAAAAACCATTCAATTCTTTTTTTTTTAAGATTTTATTTGTTTATTTGACAGACAGAGATCACAAGTAGGCAGAGAGGCAGGCAGAGAGAGGAGGAAGCAGGCTCCCTGCTGAGCAGAGAGCCCCATTCGGGGCTCGATCCCAGGACCCTGGGATTATGACCTGAGCTGAAGGCAGAGGCTTTAACCCACTGAGCCACCCAGGCGCCCCCCATTCAATTCTTAAATTATCAGCCTGAAGCAAACAATACGGTGTTAGTGTCTTAGTCCATTTGGGCTACAATAACAAAAATTCCAAAGCCTAAATGGTTTAAATATTTATTTGTCATAGTTTGTCAGGATCACAATTGCTGTATTCTCACTGTGTCGTCACATGACAAAAGGTTAGAGAGCTCTCTGGGGTCTCTTTTATAAGGGCACTAATCCCATTCATGAGGGTTTTACCCTCATGACCTAATCCTTTCCCCAAATTCCCCACCTTCTAATACCATCATAGTGGGAGTTAGGCCTTCAACATAAGTTTTGGGGGATGCAAACATTTAATCCAAAATGTCTAGCAAACATATAAAATTTATGATATTAGATTGGCTTCTATGGGCTTGGAGGTAGGAAGTAGCAACACATATGCAACATATCTCTCACCAATGAATTCCCCCCTTTAACTATGTATATTGAAAACTTGGAGGCAGCAAGGAGACACTGTCCCAAGATCACATAGACTGCAGACAGTTACTGGCAGGAACAGAAAGAAATTCAGAATTCTACCCTCAATCCAAGTTCAGTACTCTTTCCCATTTATCTAAAGAGTAATGAATTATAAAGCTTCAACACTTTTGAGTGCTAAAGGCTAATCATTATGTTTAAATGCATATGAAGATACAACCATATGGTATATTTCCATAGGTCACCATGTAAGAAAGTGTAAGTGGGAAGGAGCTTAGATAGTTCATTGGAAAGACAATCTGTCTGTATATGTGATGAGGATGGTAAGAATGCAGCCAACTATAAGCTCCCTGCTCCCCCCACCACCTTTATTTCCTCCACTGCCTGAAAATCCATGACAGACATGGTAGCTGATAAGGCTAAGGAGCAGTGGGAGTCTGATCCAGCATGTTTGAATGAAAGGATAAAACAAATGAAACTTTTTGAAGCCAGAATAGCTGTAATCCCTCTTGTGTATGCTTTAGTGAATTTGGCCTCCCAGATATAAGTTTGTAAAGAACAAAGTAGCAGCCCATGGATAACAATGGGAAAACCGGCTTATAGGCAAAATCTCAGAAGAAAGGTGGGGGAAAGGAAGAGCAGGGATTCAGTGTGGAGGATGGCTTGGGTTATCTGTAGTTCATAGTTTCTGTTTCCTTACACATACACAATTCTATTGTTCTGACAATATATGGTTAGAAGAATGATACTATATTTCATATGAAAATGAAAGGTTACAAAGTACAACTTTTTAAAAAGATGACAGTATCTTACCTGTGAAGATGTACAGGCTACAGAGTGCTATTTTTAAGTTACCACCATTATCTCACTTGATTCTCACTAATATCATGAGGAACGTGTTACCCTTTTTTGGGGAGGGTCAGTGGGTGAAGTTGTAAACTTATCCTGATGCTATAATGAAGGAAACTGAGGAAGCAATGTGGCCACCATGGTAGGGCAAGCATAGCCATACAATTTCAAGTCTTACAAATATGCTATGACATGAGACCAGCACAGTGGTTCCCAGATCTGACCTTGTAACACACAGGTGTTATTTTGACCAGTTCCAAAAATAAACTTGACCATTTCCTTGAGCCCGTCTATCCCTTATTTCCTGACTCCTCTCCTGCTTTTCTCTTCCCTCACATTTTCTTGCACAGAAGCATTCTGGCTTCCTTTCCATCTATGTTATTCTCTCTTCTCAATCCTTCTGTCTCCACTGGGAGAAATGAATTAATTAATTAAATTAATCATGTAGAGAGGGCAGAGGGGCCGAGAGATGGGGAGAGCAAGAATCTTAAGCAGGCTCCATGCCCCAGTGCAGAGCTCAGTGTCAAGCTTGATCTAATGACCCTGAGATCAAGACCTGAGCTGAGATCAAGAGTCCAACACTTAACCAACTGAGCCATCCAGATATGCCTTCTACTGGGAGAAATTAAAGTACAAGATTTTTTAAAATCCAACTTTAAAGGCTATGATTTAGAAATTTTAAAAGGTTAATGATGTTTCTTCTAGCAGTCTAAAAAAAGAAAAGAAGAAAAGAAAAATCCAGATCTCTAGATGTATTTACATACTGTAATATGTGACTCTCGTGATGTTTTATTTTCATGTCATGATTAATCAAGAAAAGTTGGTATGATATATACAAAAGCTACTTGTACAAACTCTGTTAGGAGGTTGGAGTGATTGTGAGAGGATGGCATAATAAGTCCCAAAGAAATAAACTGAAAAAGACTCTGAGAAAGCAATGAGGCCTGAAATGTAAATGGACACTCACCAAAAAACATTTCTCCTATTGAGTCCTTTTAGGTTATTGCTAATAAAGCATGCACTGTGTTCCTGCAACTGTAGGTTCCTATTGATATTTTGATCAGTCAGAATGGTATCAAGAGCTGAATTTAGTGCATAGTCCTGAAGTTCCTTATAAGGTAAGCAGAAGATCAAAGAACTCTGGCCTGCACATAGAACTAAAAGGACAATAGAGAGATTAAAAACAAATGCACTATAGGGTATCACTTATACTAAAGATCTAAAGAAAATTCCATTCATAGTAACAGGGTTGAGAAGTGGTAGCCAAGACCTGGGAGGTGGGAGAAAGAGCGGGTGGTAAAAAGGCGCAAGCTTTCCGCTATAAGATGAATAAGGTCTGAAGTTCTAATGTGTAACATGGTGACTACAGTTAACAACACCATACGGTACCATTGAAATTTGCTAAGAGAGTAGAACCTAAATATTCTCAACAACATTTTTTTATTAAATGTGCCAGTGATTTGTTCCTTTTTTGCTTTACCTGAGAGACTGGGCCACCTTTGGATGCAACCATCCAGAGCTTTAAAATCCAGTCATGCATTTGTACGGTCACAGACTTTAAACCGCCAAGAGATAAAGTTTGTAATTCTTGGCCCAAGAACAAGGAAATTTACTCTCCACTTGTTAAATGTGAAGCAGACAACTTGGAGCTCTCTTCTTTAATCCCTGCAGAGAGAGAGAGAGAGAGAGAGAGAGAGTTGTGTGTGTGTGTGTGTGGTGGTGGTGGTGTTGCTGCTATTATGGCTCCTGTCTGGAGAAAAGGAAAGGCAGCAGCTGGAGGACACTATTCCCCAGTTATGAGACCATCTTAAGCTCAAATGCCATTTGCAAATCAAACTCACATATACCCAAACTCGTGAGCGAAAAGATGTGTCTACAACATTTGAGAATTTGACACAAATTCACAGGATATGAACAAAGTAGCACAGATAAGAATCTAATGCTTCATGGTCTAACAGAATCTCCAAAAGCAGTAGATACTATTTATTAGTGGAATCCATGGGTCACCAGATATCGTATCTTCAGTTTCTACTCATTTTCTCCATCATTGGTATGCAAGGTTTTTGGGGGTGGCGGTTTCATGCATGCCATTTTATGAGTTATCAGAGCCAGCTTCTTTTTCCTCTCTGTATTGTCTACAACCTGGAACACATGCAAGTAAGAACACACTGTGTCTAAGGAAAGAGCTCCAACCAAGCTAGAAGTGTGGACAAGATCGCAACCTGAACTTTGGGAGCTGTTTTTATTTCACAAGCTGCTGTTGTCTTAAGCACTTATGATGTGGCCTGGAGAAGACAAATAGTCTTCTGAAAATATCTCTACAGGAAGAGCCTTCTTCCCAGTACCTATAAAACATTCATAACACCTTCATTGTGCTGTAAATCCTTAGCAGGAGTTGATAACAGTGCATGAATTTTTAATGTAACATTTATAAATGGTTATTAAAACTATCCTTAAAGTAAAGTGTCAGTTTATTTTTAATTAACTGTTGGCTATTTAAGCTCCCAGATGGCCTGGGGAAAGACCAATAGGCCCACATGTCAATTATCCTCCCCGATGCCCCATCTTTAACCCCTTGTGGTCTGCTGTCATGAGGAACAATGCATGTAAGCTCTAAGGACTTAAATAAACTGTAGATACAGTCTTGGGACCACTGTATTTCTTATAAAATAGTCCCAGAATATCTGTCAGCTACCAGGGCTACCACAAAACCATGAGGTAAACACTACTTGTTCTGAATGCTCATGGCCCAAACCCACCTCCACATACCTATACCAGCAAGGGAGGAAATCAGGGCAAAGAAGAATGGTGCCTAGATTCTAGAACACCAGACCTGAGACTGAGGATTCTAACTCTGGTTCAGTGGCATCCTGCTTTCACAATATTGAGCACATGCCGGCTTCTTGGAATGTACTTCTCTAACTGTAAAGGTAGGGATGGTGCAAACTGCTCTGCTTTTCTCAAGAGGTTGTAAGCGTCAAATGAAAAGCTAGGTATGGAAATATTTTCAAACCATAATAAGCAGTCTACACACTGTAGACAGTCTACACACTCCTCAGTATTGTCTTTCAATTATTGATCACTGTCCTCAGGGACTCCTGGTATGGATTCCCAAATTCTCAGTTTGCCACTTCCTTCTAGAACCCAGAAATCAGGGGAACCCATTGTGTCCATATTAGAACTTTAGAGTTCTAATCTTTCCTATGGCTGGAAAGATCATTTCACCCAGGGTACAAATTCTTTCTGGATTATCCCCTGACAATGTCTGTGCAGCTTCTGATCACAGTCCCAGGGGCAAAGAGCTTACTGCACATTATAATTAGAAAATCCAATTGTTAGTGAGATCACTGTGGCTCCTTTGGGGTCTCATATTCCCCAGACGTTATGTCTTCTGCCAATTTCCTCCAAGGTGCTTGGAATAGACTCCACTGCCAGTCATCCTGGCTGTGACGGTTGGCCTATGTTATATCACATTCCCCAAGAAGCACAACACCCAACATTTCAGTCTTTCCTTCAGCTGCCTCAGAATGTGGCAAATTAACCCAGTCCAGCATGGGAAATATAAAAATGGGATCTCATAAGGTACATATGAAGGCATGAGTGTATGAACACAAGTGTATGTGTCAATAGAAATATTCAAGTTTCCAATGTTAGACTGGAGGATACGCTTTAGTGAATGGAAAATTAAATCTAGGCATGCACCCAAATGCCTTAGAATAATATTCAAAGCCCCTTATAGTCTAGACTAGGATGCACCTCTAGTTTCCTCTCCCATGGCCCCAACTCTGCCACTTGGGGCTCTATGAGGACTGAATTATTATTTCTCTTAGTGAACCAGACTTGCTTTATGCTTCCTAGAATTTTTACATATCACCTGTTCTGCCAAGAGTTGTTCACCTTCAATACCTGGAGAAGTTTTAATAATTCTTTAATATTCTACTCAGGTACTGTCTTCTGGGAAGTCTCCCCTACCTGTGTAGCCTCTTGTGCTCACTTCTATTATGGCTTTTGTCACATTACATGGTAATTTCTTGCTTACATTTTTGTTTCCTTCAAGAGAGCATGAGTTCTGTGAGAGCAGAATGAACGTCTTATGTGTCCATTAGCCAGGTTTAACACAGTGCTAGACACAAAGGAGACACTCAGTAGTCACTTGTTGAGTAAGAGTGCAAATTACGTTTGAATTCAGACTTTGCAAGTTCTACTGATCACATTTAAAGGCAAAATGACTAATCCTCACTTGGATTATGCTGCTGAATATTAACCAAGAGTTTATTTTGTGGTCAGAAATTTAGACAGTACACAGAGTGTTGCAAAAACAGTGAGTTCTGCTTAGAACACATTTTGTATACAGAACTGGTTTGTGCTGTGACTGTATATGCAAGTCTTCTCTGGGCATAAAATGACTAAATGCTCATGAAAAG
This sequence comes from Mustela putorius furo, assembly GCF_011764305.1. Taxonomy (NCBI): domain Eukaryota; kingdom Metazoa; phylum Chordata; class Mammalia; order Carnivora; family Mustelidae; genus Mustela; species Mustela putorius. The sequence continues at coordinate 749,479 of NW_025421428.1, forward strand.
GAAAAAGAACATGGGAGAGAAAACTCCAGCCTTGGTGTTAAACACAGTAGTAAATTGAACTTTCCCCACTTTAACAGAAATGATGTGACTGACCAAAAAATAACTAAATCTATGGAATCAATGGAATAAAAAAGAATGAGAAGAGCTGGTAAATAATGAGGAATGTCAATAAAATTATATTCACTGAATAACAAAAAGTAGAAGTGCACAGATAAATAGTAACTGACTTGGCCCGCCACGGGAATTCTAAGGGACTGGCATCATGGAAACCTGGAAGGAGTCAGGAACTGGAGGTGTCATGTAGCAGTGAAGTTGGGGATGAACGGTAAGACTGGTCATTTAGAAGGCTGGCTGAAAGTGTGTGAGCGGCAATTAGACCCTTAGATAAACTCCTCCAAAAGCTTGAGTCTTTTCCAAAATTTAGTCCTTTAAAAATTGAATCAGAAAGACTCTAGTCTCAGGGACACTGGGCACAGCTGAGAGTAGGCAAAAGGCAATTCATGGAAAGCAGAAGTACTGACTGGAAGTCCACCCTCCTTGGCTTCCAGGATGCTGGGATTGAAGCTTATGTCTCCCAGACATTCGCCTCCAATAAAGTGACTGGTCCAACAAAAACAAAATCTAGGTGAGCAGACTCCTGTCAAGGCCAGCTCCTGCCCCAAACACCTCTCAGTAAAACCCAATAGGTTGACAGGCTGCCCCACACACAGTGCTCTAAAAAAATTCGTAGTTAGATATATAGAGCTATAAAATTAAAGCTGATATGAAAAAAAATCAAAACAAATTAAAAAAAGAACTCCAAGGAAACAGAAATAACATAGAGAACAAAAAGAAATGTCTAGAAAAATATAATTGCTGCTTTGAGAAAAAAAGACATTTGATCATTGAAACAAAAAATAAGGTTGTAAAAATGTTATGGAGAAGAAAAAAAGAGATCTCAAAACTCAAAAAATGGTAGCAAAAATTAAACACATTTATAATTCAAATGAAGGATACATTAGGGTCACAAAAATCCCCCAGAAAGTAACTATAAAAATAAATAGAAAATAAGAGCTAACATAGAATATTAATACAGCAAGTCTAATATCTGACTAAAGTAAGTTACAAATAACCGACAAATGGAAGAAAGGTATTTACCAAAGAAATAATTCAACAAAGGCTCGTGGAGTACCCAGCATATCAAAGCATATCATTATAGGATTTCAGAACATGACAAATAAATCAAATATTCCTAAAGCTTCAAAGAGATATAAAACAGCTCATATACAAAGGACTGGGAATCAGAATGGCATTAGGCTTTCTAAAGACAATATTGGAACCTGTCAGTAGAACGATACTTTAGAAATTCTGAAAGAAACTGATTTCATTTCAAACACGGAATTCTATACACAAACCTTTATGGGATATTAATAATATTCCAGACATGAAGGAATTGACTCACATACTTAACCCCGATGTACACTTTCTGAGGAGGATGGGGGTTGCATGCCCCCTAAAGGAGGGAGTAATCCCTGAAAGAAGATGATACAGGAAACAGGAAATAAGCAATCCCTCATGCAAAAGGTGAAAGTGAGTCTCAGTACAATGGCTGAGGAGATTCCTGGGTTAAAACCAGGGACCAACAGTGCTGACTAGAAGAGATGGGAAGCTCCTGGTGGATTGCTCCAACACAAAGGGAAGGGAAAGGAAACAATGCATTAGTATTACCTAATGCATTTCACCATATTGAAAAGAACATTTGAAATGCAATTACTGATAAGAACATGGAAAAGGAAGCCAGTGGAAAAACACGAGCCGCTTGTTAATTTTAGGAGAATATATATGTGTATATTCATGTACACACACGCACACAATTGGAATATGCTGTATGCTTCAGCTGTGGTTTATACTTATCCTGTCATAATACAAGCTATGAACACAAATTTAGCATAAAATTGATAAAACTATATTGGGAAGATGGAGAAAAGAATTTTAATTGATGGCTCAGCTAAGAGAACCAAATTCTTTTCTTTCAGAGGATGATTTCAAGACAGCTACAATTTTTATAAACAGAACCCCAACCCAATGTTTTAGAGATGAGATAAATACTTGAAGAAACCATTAAAAATGTTGAAAGGAGTTCACTCAGGAGAGAAATGGGGGAAGGGTAGAGGACTACTTTTTTTTTTTTTTAACTTGAATTATTGACTTTAGAAACAAATGTTTTGTTTAAAGGCATTAATAAAGAGGGGAAAGCAACATCTAGAAAAATGAAGGTATGACCAGAAGATAAACACAGAATCATAATCGAATATTCTTATAATATGGGGGGAAAACATGTGGGGAAGGAGATCCATGGTGAAAGGGCTTCTGAGATCCAAGTTCAGTGAGGACTAAGCAAACACTGAATTTGGCTACTACAAGTTCATCCACGGCTGTCAGGAAGGTCACCTGGGGCTGCTTCAGATTCTGGCAGGGAAGGGTTTTCAGTTAAATCACTGATGTCATAACACCATTCACCAGAGCAGCTCAGCCACAGTCTCTGGGAATGCTCAGATCTTGCAGGCAAACAAAAGGGAGACAGGAGTCCGTCAGACTCAGGTGAGAGAATTGCTGGTTCTCCCAGGGATCAATCCATCAACAAGTGTTTATTTAGCGCTCTGTGTACTGGCTGCAGGAAAAGGAAAAACAAGACCAGAAACAAACACATGGTTTTCGCCCTCATGGGACATATGCTCTATTTAGAACAGAATGGCACACTCTCAGACGAAATAAAAGAACACAAAGGGCATGAAGAGTCAAGTGATAAAATGTGTAATGCTGATGGACCTGCTATAAAGCCTCATGGGGGCTGACACAGCTGGGAAGCTCACAAAGGAAGTCGAGTTTTGAACAGAGACTTGAGGGTACCATGGAGTGACAAGGGGCATTGGGGAATGAGGGCAGGGAGAGAGTTGCTACAGGAGATAAGGCTGGATAGGTCTGTCTGGAAACACTGCAGTGTTCAGATAACAAACTCCTTTCTGGGTGAATGGGAACCTCTCCTGTCTTAGCGCTGGCCCTGCAGTAATAGGAGTTTCAGTGAAGCCAACTTGCCTAGGTTTCAAGGCAGTAATTATACACTCCTGCCTTAGGTGATGGCACTGAGGACTACATCATATAGGGAAAGGGAATTTTTGAATTGTAAATTGGTGCCAAAAAAAAAGCAAGCTGTGATGGAACTTGGGTGTTAGGAGTCTGTGACTATACTGCTCATTTATTCATTTGATTCATTCAACACATGCAGGTTAGGTGCTCAGGCTTTGGAAGGGAGTAAGGCAGACACTGTACTGAGGCTGACACTGTAAAGCTAATTACACAATTCGTTGCATAGTCCATAGCATGGTCCATCGGGGTTGGCGTTATCTGGTTTCCAACAGCTTCACACTCATGAGCCAGGGCTCATGTGGAGTCATCACACGGTCCTTCTCTCATTCCATGAACACACACTGCTTCCTTCCTGCCCAGAGACTTTGTGCCCCTCTCTCTGTTCCTGTTCCTCTTCACTCCTCCTCATTTTCCTTCACATCTTAGTGAAAATGTCCAACACTGGGGATGCTTTTCTTGATACCCCCGCTGAGGGCAGGTCACCCTGCTCTCATCATAGCATCTCAACTTAGCATCTAGTTGTAGCAATCAGCAAAAGTGTAAACACAAATTAAATATGTGGTTTAAACTCTACAGTTCCTTGATAGAATGTACACTTTATAAGCAGAAATCTTTTCATTTTTACCATCGTAACCCAAGGACTTATTATGATGTCTGGCTGTCATAAGGCTTCAATATACATTTTCTGACTGACTGGTCAGACATATGTAGAAGCCATTTTCAAATGTTGGTCATGGAAAGCAATTCATTCTCATGAATCTCTAACTTTCTTTAACAACCTGTTACAGACCCATCTTCTGCAGGGTTATCCAGCCATCTCTGATTCTATTTTTATATACTTGCAAGTTCTTTAAGTTATCTCAGAAATGCCAGACTCAGAATCAAATTACATAATCTTTGTCCACTGTCACCAGGAATCAAAGCCTTTTTCTTTTCCTGTTTTTCAATTTACTTGTAAAATCAGGGGGTGAGAGGAAGGCTACTCTAATAGGGGCATTTATTGCAGTATAGAAATAACTGATAATTATGCTCTCCAAATGAACTTGACTCTATGGCTGGTGTCAGGTTTTGCTAAGTGCCCTGGGCCCAACTGAGACTAATTAGCCTTGCATTAAATATTAAAGCTTTCTGACACCCAGGTTTTGATGGTGACAGAAGAAAAGAAATCCTGTAACCTAATCTGCACCCGACAGGAGTAATTTATGTTCACTTCTTTTAACAAAAGAAAATCCAATCACGAAGATGGCTGGAAGATATATTTAAGGGAGAAGTTAATGTAAAAAAAAATTGCATAAACACACACAGAGTACATAAAATAACACAAAAATGTCAACCGATAGTTCCTGCTTGCCACCAACTACATCAAATGCCTGTTGATTGTTCTCCTATAAACTTATGCTTGCATGGGAAATAGCTTTTTGCCTATAAATGTGCTTAATATAGCGTAGGGGCACGGAGTCAGCATGGACCTTTAGATGGCGAAACTAGGATAATGTCATTTCCACATAGGAAATGTCTATTGTATATAGAGTTCATTTACAATCTATCATATGACCATAACTCTTTGTTCCTTCAGTTATTGAACTTATAAAGGGCAACTTGCTTTTTCCTCTAGATGAGGGACCGCTCAAGGTTAGGAAATGTGGTCTATGTCCCAGGTTGTCTCTAGCTGAACACGTGGTCTTAGACAAATCATAGAGTCCTCTGTGCCCTTTGATGACACCCATCTCTGAGAGTGTTAGCCACAAATGAGAAAGCACAGTGGTTTTCACCATCCACAAGCCCCCAGACTCCAAACTTGACTATGTGTGTACAGAAACAAAAACAAACTAGCAGGCAGTATTTCATCGGTACAAATAAAGTTTATAAACTGAAATGTATGCTCTTTACCTGTTTGGGAGCTCCTCAGGAGTGAGAAAAAATTGTTTTTAATGAAATGTTTTTATAAATGGAAAAGTTGAAACATACAAAGATAGAAGCCATGGAACAATAATCCCTGAGGTGCTTACCACCAGATTCAATAATCATCAACTCATGGCCAATGTCATGTCATTTCCCCTCCCTGATACCCCAGAGTTAGCAGATCTCCCCTGACTATATATTGTCTTTCATAAATGTTTCAAATTTACACTGAAAATAGGGGGACTTCATTAAAAAACAGTGTGTCAAATGAAAAATTAACATTAATTCCTAAGTGAAAGTGGGGTTATTTTCATGAATTAAAAAAAATATAGGAATGGGAGACTTGAAGTCATTATTACTGGGTCAACCTCAGAATCCTATTTGATTTTTTTTTTAATGTGAAAATGGAAAATTCTGATGGCATAGAAAAGTAACTTTAAATAGTAACAATCTTTCCAGCAATGCACCTGACAATAAATATCAAGCATATCTTTTAAGTGACCGAGATTGAGGAAGGAACTTTCAAACAAGTTAATTGAACAGCTAAGGTTAAAAATCAAAGTCTTCTTATTTTGTTAAAATGTGGCTTATAACACTCGAGGTGCATGTCATTAGTTTTGTTGTTGTTATACTTCTCAATAGGCTACTAGGTGTTTCATAGAGGCCTTGTACAGGACTCTGTGCAGAGTATGCCCTCAGTAAGTATTTATTCATTGAAAAAAATTAATAAAAATATTTTAGTTAAATCTCTGTGCAACACAGAGACTTCTATTGATAATTCTTGACAGTGAGTTTTTAAGACCACTGGAATCAGGGATACTTGGCTAGCTCAGTCAGTGGAGCATGTAGCTGTTAATCTCAGGGTTGTGAGTTTGAGCCCCACACTGGGTGCAGAAGTTACTTTTTTTTTTAAAAAATCTAAAAAACAACAAAAACAAAAAAAAAAAAAAAACCAAACCACCAGAATCAGAGATGAGCAAAAAGTCTCAAACAGTAAAATGAATAAATCTACGATATCCCGTTATTATTTCATTGTTATTAAAGTTAGATTACTGGATGTACGCTACTATCCATTATATTTACCGAAGAATACTGTATTATAAATCAGGAGACCTGAGTGTCCAGACCCTCCTTGGCCATTACTGACCTTAGTTATTTCGGATGGTCATTTCCATCTAGGGGACCCTAGTAATATAACACAATTAACAGCTGAACAAGATAACTGCCCTTGCCTCTTATGATTCTCAGTTCTCTGATTCTTAGTATAAGAATCTTGAGGCATGAGGAAGGTCCATAATTTGGAAAAATAACTTTCCAGTGGTATTCCAAGAACCTACCTCAGAAATTGGGGACAACTTAGAGTTGGTGTTGGCCTGTCTCTCCAAATCCTGCTACCACTCTCATGTTAAAAATAACTAGAATTCAGGTAGTCCTAGAGCTCTTTCAAAGGGCAAAGTAAGGAGGGCCTTTCTAAATTTATTGGAAGAGAGCGTAATTTTCCTGTGAAAGGCAGTATAATCAACTTGGAGAATATTACAACCCTTCATTCCCTGCCATGAGTACAACAGATTTAGAGACAGACTTATTTATTTATTATCCCATTTTTTTTCTCCTGCCCCCTCCACTGAAGTACATTATGCAATTATGGAAAAAACATTTTCTAGCCAAAGGCAGCTGGTTGCCACGGGTTACAAGAGCCTTATCAGTCCCCAGGGTGATTTGCTGACTGAAGCCATTGCAGGAGGGAGGGGCCAAAGAAGAGAGGCAGAGGGAGGCAGACCAGACCCAATCCTGCACACCTGTACTCTTCTCTCCTCCAGAGTGGGTCTCAGACCAGCTTGGGATGGAATGGGAACTTGCCTGAGGCAAGGTAGTTGGAGGGACACAGGGTAAGGGAGTGGTCTATGTGGTGCCTAGAGAGGTGCTTTGATGATGAGTTGATTAAGAACATGTTGGAAGATGGAAAACAGTTCATTAAAGACTGGATATCTCTCTTTCTGCCCCCTCCCCTTTAAAATACTAGCAAATCAGAGTTGAAAGTCACTGTAGTTTTTTATCTGATAGTGAATTTCTTCCACTTCCCCCTACATCCATTGATCTCTCTCTGAATTCTTAGACTGACAGAGAACTCATGCCTTCTTAGCCGCTGTGCTGCAAGGTTATTTGCATTAATAGTAATGGCATCTAATACTTAATGGATTCTACATCTTAGGGTCTGGACTAACTGCTTTCATTTAATATTAACCATTAATGAAGTTGATATACCTGTTTCTCAGATGAGAAAACCAAGGCACAATTTATACATCCAAAAACTAGAGGGACTTGAATTTAAATTAATGTTTGTCGAATTCTAAGGCTAGAATCTTTTGATTATGCATGCTTCATTTTCTCTCTCTCTCTTTTAAGATCTCTATCTCCATTATACCAGTTTCGTGCTTTCATTCCCCTTACCTTCCTGGGACCTCCTGTGTCTTACTCTTTGCAAATATGTTCCTTAGGTTAGCATGTCCTGAACTGTTTATTTAATCGATATTGTCTGATCACACATGTTCTCCATATTCTAGTTCTGTTAGTTCATTCCAAAACAAATATACTTTTTCTCATCTCCACATGCATTATATTCCTGAAACTTGAGTCAGCTTAAAGCCTGGAGCCTATCTCACCCATGCTGCGTTTAACTTATGTACTTCCCATCTTCTATACTTTTTAAGTGAATAGTGGCAGGTGTTGTTTGCATTTCTTCATGTGAAATTCCATTTAGTTGGTTAGTTTTATCAATACAGGTTATGGAAACCTCTTTAGATACGAATCTTTTCATGTAACCTATTTGATTCGACCAACTATGACTTAGTCCATGCTACAAATTAAAATATAATGATAACGATAAAGAACGTAGACAAGAATGTAGTCTCACATACAGAAACCTGAAATCGGCAGGGGTCATACACTTCTCCGTCCAGATTAGCTAAGAAAAGGATATTGGGAACAGGTCACTGAAAGAAGATGTGCTGTGGCGAGAAGAAAGGCTAAGAAAACCATCTGTTTCCAACAACATTGTTGCTGGTGGTAAGAAGGGTAGAAGAAGTCCTCCTGAGCTCCTGAGCTCTAAACCAAAACTACAAAGATCAGAACCTCTACAGACACCTACTCTGTTTACATAACACCAAGTATATTTTAAAATTACTATAGAAATCAGATAAATATTAACGGAAGCTAGCAAACAAAAGTACCTATCAGGTAGGTATTCAAGAGGGTTTTTTTTGTTTTGTTTTGTTTTGTTTTGAATCATCAATTCATTCCACATTTATCCTCATAGGTGTTGCACTGCCCTCATGCAGCTCACGGTCTAATGACGGGATAAAAGCAGATCCACAAACTGACTGTGATAAGTACTATTAACTAATGTAATTGGGTTTTTAGAGAGACAAGAGGACAAGTGGAAAATTTAGATAATTACAGACTGCTTCTCTGAAGGAATAAGTTTTGAAGTGAGACTCGGAGGACACATAGCTTTATTTGGATGGGGTGGGGAGGGTTGATTCTGGTAGAATGCTTTGAGGAAAAAACAAACTTTAAACAACTAAAAGAGGATCAAAATAGCTGACGGGTGAGCTGTAATGTATGAAATGCAGATGGGGCCAGGTCACCCTGGGCTTTGCATAAGGAGGGCACATTTCATTCTAAGTCTAATGAGAATCTACGGAAGAGTTTAAGGAAAAGATACAACTTTATTAGATTCTTTTTAAAGAAGGTAGTTTTGCCTGTGAGGTAGAAATAAGTGAAGGCAGTAAGGAATGAAAATAAGGAGAACAGTAAAAGGACATTGCAGGGCCAGAGATCAAGGGAGAGAGTGACTGCTTATTTTGGAGCAGTACAGTTGACAAGTGGGCAATACCGAGAACTAGTTTGCAAGTAGGTTCTACGGCATTTGGCTTTGGATTGTGTGTGGATGGTGAGTAAAATGTCAAAAATCATAAAACTCCAATAATTACATTTTTTTCCCTTAAAAATTTATAGCTTTAGCAGGGAGGTAATAGGTTCACAAGTAAGAGACAAATGTAAAAGGGTTTGGAGGGTGCAGAAGAGGCCTAGTTTGTACGGGAGGATCTCGAGGAAGGCTTCCAGAAGTGGAGCTATGTGAGGCAGTTCCTCACCTATGGCTATGTCAGGATACAGAGTGACCACAATTATAGCTGGGCAGATGTGGGAGGACTTTCACTTCTACAGACTTACGTCATCATGTATTTGGTACAATATAGTGAAGGCCTACAAGATGCTAAGAATTTTATACATTTCACCCAACTTTCAGTGTGCAAGTAGGTATTTGTTTTTAACCATTTTATAAAAGAGACAGTTACAAAGTTTAAGTAAGGTACTCAGTAGTGCATGACCCATACAAATGATTGAACCTATTTTGAACCTAATTTTGCTGGACTTAAAAATTTTAAATTTATAATTGCTGCATCTCTCCCCCCAACTCACATGCCTTTTCCTTCATACTACATATACTATCCAACATAATACATATCATTTATTTGCTTTTGTTTGCTTCTATTGTAAGCCCTGTTGTAAAGGCCAAAATGTTCCTGTTTTATTCACCACTGGATCCTCAGCACCTAGGTAGAGACTTTACTCAAAGTTATTCAGAGGAATGAATCTGAAAAATGGATGATTCTGAGCCTATTTCCCTCCAACTAACCAAGGTCTTCCATTAAATTCAAGTATATCAGTTTTTAATGTTATTGATCTAATTTTACTAACTCAATCTATATTTGATGTTATCCTTTCTTTTTATTACACACCAGTCAGTCAAAACAAATTTATTGACCCATATGCTAGGCTCCAGGGTGACTATGAAGACATATAGGACAGACTGTGCCCTCAGGGAGCATATGATATATTTGAAGACACATGACATAATCTTTTGAAAGGTTAAGTAATACTAACACAGTGATATAATCAATATCACAAGACTGCATTAAGACCAAATTGAAGTGCCAAAGAGAACAATAAGGATAATAAATATTATGGTAGATAAGAAGACATTATTGAGGATTGAGTTGATCTATTTTTGTTTCATAGAGGAAAAGAACTTTGACCAAGATATTAAAGATGGGTAAGATCTTCTTAAAGAGAAGATACTAGGATTAGCCAGGTATTAGACAGGCAGAAGCCTATAGGTGAACTGAAATAAATTGGAGGGACAATGTATAGAAAGAGCTGGCTGGATCAGAGAATGAGAGAACATGAGTTTCCAAGATACTAAGTCCCACTGTGAGATATGAAACTCTTAAAATGAGGTTTCCAAAAACAGATCATTATCACATCCTGACTTGCGATGACCTCTCTGTTTTACTTTTGAGCAGCTTCATTACGGCAAGGTAGGTGAAGACACTACCTCAACATCAAACATTAAGAGAAGAGGGGCAGATTTTAGCATGGAAACTTACAACCTGAAGGTCAGAAAGATCTGCTGTTCTGTAAACATCATGCAGAGAAGGGTCTCGCACCTGAATAGTTTGCTGGAAATATAATTGGTTTGAGTCTTAGGGCAAAGGGCTTGTTCCCTTACTACTATACAGTATGAGAGAGGACAGCTTTGAAGAAGAGCTGCCCCATGGGCATTCTGGGTCCAATGCCAGCTGTGCAGGAACTTGAGAATGGCAATCCCTAGCCCCTATGAGCTTGGTAAACTTAGATTTGAGTCACTGGGCAAAAGGTGCTCTCTCTTCCCTTGGGAAACTGGAATCAGGTACCTATTTCCAAGTAATCTGTCCTTAGGGATAGTCCCCAAGGAAACCCTACATCTCTCACCAACATGTTGATGAATTCAGCATCTCAGACAGGCTCTCTTGACTTATAAGAATGTTGATTGATACCACTTCTTTATTCAAAAATGTGTATATTATACTTCAGTGTAAAAGCATTGTGACTACTATGTGACAAGCACTAAGAGATAGGCATCAGGTACACGTCAGTGAATGAGGTAGGACCCCAGCTCAGGGATGATAAAGAAGTGTGGCAGGGTGGGGGATGGTCTAATGACTGAGGAGGAGGGCCATGAGGTGTTCACACGCTGGACACTGTGACAGGTTGAGGAAGGTACATCTTGTCTGAACTATAAAGAAGAGCTGGGGATGGACTATGGGAAGAAAAGGCTTTCCCGGTGGAGAAACTGGCATGAGCAAAGGTCCAGAGCCCGTTCACACGGCTGCAAGTGACTCAGTGCAGGAGGGGCACAGGGAGAGCTGAGGATGCAAATGGGGCCCATATCCGAAAATGCTCAGGTCATGCTAGGAAATGTGATCCCTGTCCTAAGGAAACATTGAAGTGCTCCAGTCAGGGGAAGAGAATGGCCAGATTATGTTTTTAAAGAGTCTGCCTAACAGTGCTCTTTAATAAAAATAGAATATGAATCAAAATGTGAGTGACATTTGTAATTTTAAATGTTCTAGTAACATTCAAAAAAAGGAGGTAGATTTAAATAATTTTAATATATTTCACATAATTCAATGTACCCGAAATCTTATTGTTTCAACATGAAATCAACAGAAACATGATTAAGGAATGATTGTACGTTCTTTGGTTTATACTGAGGATTCAAGATCCAAGGTGGATTTGACACTCAGGGCACAGCTCAGATTGAACTTTTCAAGTGCTCAATAGCCACATGTGGCTGGAGGCTACTGTAGGCAGTGTAGGTATGAAAGGTGATCGAATGAAAAAAAAAAAAGAAAAAAGTTTGGGGGTAGAGAATGGCTGACGGTGGGGTGGGGACAAGACCTGAAGGGATCTGGAAACATGATGCTTATCATGGGACAGACTCAGGCACGAGTGGGTCTGCACAGAGTTGGTTCTGGGCAACAGATCCAGCTAGATGGAAGCAATCCTTTAGGTTGAACTAAGCACTGGGCAGGGACTGAAACCAAAAAGATCCTGAGTAATATCCACTGAAATCTGCTTCCAGAAAGCCCCCATATTCTGTTGTTTGATCCTGAGTAAATTTCAGCCTCTTGGAGTGTGGCCACAGCAGGGAGAGAGGATAAAGGAGCAGGAGTGAGCTGTGGAAGCAAGCAGGCAGCAGCAAGGTGCAGTGAAAGCCAGGCCCAGGACTGGGTCTCCGGACAGGCTGTTCCACCCTGGAAGGCAGAGTATGGCAAAGCTATACCAGGGAATATCTAGAAGGAAAAGAGAAGGCAAGGCAAGGGGAAAATATATATGTGTGTGTGTGTATGTGTGTGTGTGTTTGTGTATATACATAGTTCGAGTACTTATCATGTGCCAAATAAAGCAGCCAAAACATAAGATCACAACAACCTATGCTGTTATATATGAAAAACCACCACTCCCTATCCCACACGCCACCCTTCACCCCAATCATCTGTTTACAGTTATCAGTCCCTACTGTATTCCAGCTATTTTGAGTGATAATCAAACCTGAAATCCACCAGGCTCACTACCCTCACATTGCAGAAGTGCAAATTCTGATTTCACAGAACCCTGCTGTTTTCAAACCTGTCCTTGCTGTGAAGGGAGAAGAGAACAACCACCCTCCCTCTGTGTTGTTTTGAGTTAGAGGGAAACGCACAGCAAGATCATGCAGCTGGAGGAGTTGGAGCTAATGCAACATCTCCCAGTTGATGAGCACAGCCCTTCCTTCCCAGGGGCACGCCTGCTAACAAGGTGCCTTGGTAAGGACAGGCTGAGCAGAGTCACAACAAGCACACCTCTCCAACTCACCTTCATACAGACCCTGTTGCCCAATCTGGTTAATCTTCCTAGATTTTTCCCCTGATGAAGAGAAAAGAAAGCTCTCAGAAGATACACAGACCCTCCCTAGGATCTGCCCACTTCAGGTGTGTGTGCTGTTTTCCCCACATCCATGGAGAACCTTCAGCTCCCATGCTAATCCCTGGATCCAGCCAGATGCCGTGTGAATGCAAACTGAAGTAGGACCCTCAATTCCACATGCCAGGAAGGTTTTAACCCCAGTTCTGCTCCAATCAAAATACCTGAATGCGCTTTTGTTCATTTTCTTCCACCTTTTCATTTAAGGATGAGAAAACTGAGGTGCAGGACCTTTACATAACATGTCTGATGCAAGAATGTGCATGACAGATGAAGTCTCCCCTACTCCACTGTCCTGTATTTTTCTCTTGGACAACTCTGTCTTGGTATTCGGAATAGACGGAACAAATCAAGGATACAGCAGCAAAAGTGGGCCACACCGCGGTGATAAGGTCCAAAGCTTAGGATCAGAACTGAGTTTCAAAGACAAGACAAAAAGAACACTGAAGGAGAGACTGAATTCTGAGTGTTAGAGTATACCGTTAGAATTCCACAACCATCCTTCTACTACCATGCTGTTTAGAAGGATGATGATTTAGTAACACGATGGCTACAATCTCAGCTGGACTGAGTTTGAATCCTGACTCCATCATTTGCAGGGTGTGTGGCTTGGGGTAAAGGACTCAATCTCTTTGTGCCTCAGTTTCCTCATCAGTAAATATGGGAAAAGAGCACCTACCTCATAGAGTTTCAGAATGAACACCTATTAAAATTTTATTTTAAAAGTGTCTAATGCCAGAATAATGGAATTCTGACTTTAATGAGCTGGAGTTACTGCAAAGCTCACAGGCTAAGAGTGGTCTTTCAAGACTGCCTTCACGGCAGACACGGGTCACAGCCACAGTATCAGGGCTTCCCATCCCCCTCACCCTTCCGACCAATTGGCTATGGATTCGGGAGTTTCCACTATTTCGTCGGGTTCAGTATTCCCTGGAGCAACTCGCAGAACTCAGGAAGGCACTGTATTATGATTACTGTTGTTTGTTTGTTTGTTTTAAATAAAGGATACATGTCAGGGCAATCAAATGAAGAGAACATAGAATAAGATCTGAGAGAGTCTCAAATGCAAAGTTCTATGATTTCAGGATGCATTGCCCTCCTGGCAAATCAATGTGTACCTGCAACCCAGAAACCCATATGCTGGTGTTCCTGGCATGGCCAGTCCCCATCCAAAAGTTGTCCTGGATGCCCCCATAATTCCATCTTGGTAGCATAAATTCACTTATGGGCCAAGAGGTTCACCATGAATAAATTCCAAGGGTTTAGAGGCTTTGTCTAAAAAGCCAGAAACAAAGGCCAACAAAATTCTTTATTATACAACAAGCTGGTATCCAGTAAATGCTACATGAATATTAATATATACCAAGGGTTGGCAAACATTTCTCTAAAGGGCCAAACAGTAAATACTTTAGGCTTTATAGACCACGGAGTGTCTGTGACATTCTTGACTTTTCGTTTTTTATTATAGCCCTATAAAATGTAACACTCATTCTTAGCTCAAGGACCATACAAAAACAGGTCATGGGCTGGCTCTGGCCCACTGCCACGGTTGGCTGATCCCTGATATATACCATTGTTAAGTTAATGTAGGCTACTAATAAATACCATATAATAAGTACTTTTATTATTGTTGGACTGATGTTGTTGCTGTCATCATCATTATAATAATTATCACTGAAGCAGGAGCAGGTTTTCAAAGAACATGGCAGAGAAGATTGGGGAATTCAGCCAACTATCTATTTCAACTGTTGAATTCTTGTCATTGTGTGAGGCTGGTGCCATTCCAGCCACATGAAACTCTGGGTCATGTTTTGATAGACTGCCCCAGCTAGAGTTTGGAAATAAGATGTGTAAAGAGAAATCATTTCTGTTTCATGCATTGTCTGACATTTTATTTCTTGTTCTATTGTACTGGTTCACTGAGTAACTTCATCTAAAAGGGAATGGCATTCTGCAAGTGCTGTCTGTATTGTCAAGAAATAATTTTTAAATTCTCTGATTACCACTTTGGCTGAGAGAGTCTTCTCTTCTGTCTTTGTTTGTCATCTCTGAGACTGCCCTTTTCGCACTCATGGTTTCCTTCTGAAAGAATGCTCCATTCCCCGCTTTGCTCAGGTGGAAGAGGAGAATAACCATGAATCAGACACCAGCGTTTCACTCCTGTAATTCCCAGGGCTGGAACTGGTGCGATAGGAACATTAGCAATTGCTTACCTCAAGGCTCATGTAAATTAGCATTAATAATGAAGAGGGAGAAAAGGAATGGTCTTTGAGATTCAGGGACTGCTCAAAATTTTGGCACAGGGCTCTTTGCAATATTGACTAATGAGCAAGAACTGGGGAAATCATTTTAAAGATTTAAACCACTTGTTTTTTAATTCATGTGCGCATCGGTCTCATTTCATTCTTAAATATTTGCCCTCCTTCCCAGAAGCCAGATTTGCTTCAGGAGTGGACAAATTATGTGGCATTTGTCTAAAATGATAGGTCTAAGTATGGCTCTAAAATTCTGAAATATTTTTGAGCTTCTGCTAAAAAGTCAAATGCAAATAACTCATAATGATTTTAAAATTGATTTGAGGTCCCATATCTCTATGTTGAGCCTGGGAGAGGGAGGATCAAAAACTAAGCAGAAAGGGAAAAAAAATAATCTCTCAGGAGATACTCCAATAGTGGAGTATCTCCTGAGATTTTTGAGAGTTGGACAAGAGTTTGAGAGACTAGAGAAGGCAATACAGAAGACAGAGAACATTTTTTAAACACACGCATGTACACAGAAAATGGGTCAGAGTGATTAGACAGGAGATACAGATAGAATTTAAAAATAAGTATTTCTAGAATCTTGATATTTTGTAAATGTAAAATATTTTGTAAATGTAATGTGTTCAATGCAGGTGGGTTCTCCCTTAACCCAAAACATGTTCTTTTACAGAAATGAGAGTCACCATGATTTTATGTCACATCACATGATCTGGGTATCAAGAAGACATCCTATGCTAAACCCTGTGGTGTAATTTCTGTAAAGCAGATGAGTATTTTAAAATGTGCAGAATCAGCTGTATAGTTCCTGTGGTTTGTTAAAAATGGCTGAGAAGAAGAGGCTGCTTACCTGAGAAACAGCTGAGCAGTTATCACTAAAGGCAAAGTAGCTAATGTCATCACAGGCTTGGAACCAAGCATGGCATTGTGGATGTGGGTGGTGGTTAAGTCAGAGGCACCCAAGAGCAAGGAGGCTTTCTCAAATCTCTGCGTCTTTACATAAACTGTTCCTTTTACCCCAATCTGTAATGTCCAACGTAAGCACATCCTTTAAGACTTATCTCAAGCAATACTACCCTTGCAAGGTATTTCCTGCCGCCTCCAGCTTGACTTTTGTATCTACCTTTCCTTTTTCCTTTTTGCTAGCAGCCATTCCATACCTCTGTCCTAGTGTTTATTACTGTATTGGGTATGTTGATGTCCTTGTCTGTTTCTTCCTTCAGCCTGCTTCCGTGATTTTAACCAAATGTGCTATAGAGTCAATGCTCAACGAATAGTAGATGAGTTAGGAATGAATGGACTAATGAAGCAATGGGTAGATGAAGGGAGTCTTCTACTCCATCACGTAGTAGTCTGAATCAGGGTAATATGAAAATAACATTTCTACTGATGAGTCTGTGCATATATGAGGAAAGTCTAGCTTGTATCTATTCCCAGGGGAACTGATAACCATAGATAGGAAGTTGTGCTTGAATAAACTGAACAGTGATGTAAGAGTTTGTACACATCACTTCTCCACCCATATTACCTCTTTTTCATTCCCTCCATATATATATATATATATATATATATATATATATATATATATATATATATTTTAATCATTCAGGCCTTCTTTACTCTGTCAATGGCTACTTCTCTTCCAGCCTTACAGAAGAGTTTTGTTTGTAGGAGTCAATATTATAATGTTTTGAAGTTGTTCTTAAAAGTTTAGGTCACAGGAGTTTCTTGACCTCCTGAAGCCCATTTGCAGATCCCTAGAGTTCTAGATGTCAAATAAAGAGTAATATAATTTTTAAAAATTAGATTTTTTTCTACAGAGATTTTTAAAAACTATATATTTAAATGTTACATATTACATGTTTCTATATCATGTACATATATATGTATGTATATATATGTGTGTATATGTTTCATAATCAGAGAAGAAAAGTACCTATTTGCTGAGATAAAAGTATAACAACAATTATCTAGTGGTGGAAGATGATGGAGTCAATCTTAGAGATAATTTAAATGTCAAATCTAGGCTGATCACATAGTTGAATTAATCCTGGGTATGGGTAGGTTGCTGGGTACCTGGAAGCATTTTCTGAATTCTTCTCTCTCCAAAAAGAAAGGTAAAAACTGATAGCAGGTGTTTGTACAAAATTAGGTATATGGATTATTAGATGGTGGGAGAGTGGTCTTAAACCAATTTAATACTGACACTTACTTGTTTCATTGAATCTCAGTTATCTTATCTACAAAATGGGAACAAATTCCTTTGCCTTGAACAGCTAATAGACCAATGGTGAGATCCAACGATGAATGTGAAATCATTTTGTAAGTTGCTAGATGCTACCAAGGCTGGCAGAATTATTGACATAAGTTCCTGTTCTCTGCCAAGGAAACAGTAACTGAAATTGTGTTCATGTAATAATAGATGTCTGCTGTGTTCATGTAATAACAGATGCCAGGGGGTTCACAAACAATATTGTTCCCAACAATGGACGAGTCATACAGGGCATGTCTGATAAAATTAATGAATCATCAAGAAGGAATGAAATGCTTATAAAGGTAGTGATAGAGATGTAGTAAAGGACCTGCATTTCATTATTTTGGTGATGTAGAGAGCGAATACAGGAATTAAGCCTGCTTCCAACTCCTGCTTCCTGGTCTCCAAGACACTGAGTAGCGTTGTGAGAGCAGTTTCCACAGCAGGAGGAAATCTAATTGAAAAACCTTGAGAAAATCCTCCAAGTTTCCAAACTCTAAGTTGGGAAAGTGGGTGGAGGTCATAGGATACCACTGAGATTCTGATTCAATTTATGAATGATTTCCACCCCCTCTAATGGTTCTGTACCCAATTCCACCATGGGGAGAGTACCCACACCAACTAGCAATGCTGTGACACCAGCTGGATTTCCTATAATTCAACTCAATTCTACCACTATCTACCTGGTGATATCATCTGGACCCACAAGTTAAAGGCTCAGTTCTATAAGCCTGTGTCCCTTTCCCCCCACTTCAGATACCAATTCCAAGTCCAGGTTGTCACTTAAGCTTCTGACTGGCTATGGCTCACAGGTTACAGTGACCTCCTCCTTAGGTTTGATTAATTTGCTAGATCAGCTCACAGAACCCAAAAACATTTTACTTATTAGATTTTTTTGGATTATAAAAGGATGTAACTCAGAAACAGCCAGATGGGAGAGATGCATAGGGTATGGGGAAGGAGTGTGGAGCTTCCAGGCGCTGAGGGGACCACTCTCCCAAAATTTCTACATATTCACCAACCTAGATGTTCTCAGAACCCCATTCTTTTGGATTTTATGGAGACTTCAATACACAGGCATGGCTGATCAAATCATTAGTCTTTGGTGATTAATTCAACCTCCAGTCCCTCCCTTCTCCCCAAAGGTCAGGGTTTGGGACTAAAAGTTCCAACACTCTAACCACTTGGTAGGTTCCCCTGACAACCAGCTACCATCCTTAGGTGCTTCCCAGAAGTCATCTCATTAACAGCAAGAAACAACTTGGCCACTCTCATCCATTAGGAAATCCCAAAGGTTTTAGGAACTCTGTGCCAGAAATGGGGACAAAGACCAAATATGTGTTTATTATAAATCACAGCATCATACCTTTGAAATGAATCATCATATGCATACATTTTTTTCATATATTTTCAGGCATTTATAGATTCCTTAAGGTCTTTGGAACCCAGATTAATAGTCCTAAATTCCTATAGAGTTTTCACTTCTGATCAATGAGAGCCACACTATATTGAGTGATTCCTATATATAGCACTGAAATACTACACTACACCATGCATTGTATCTCATATAAACCTCACAAAAGCCCTAACTGGTAGGTATTACCATTCCCTCAAATTGCATACCAGGAGATTGAAGCTCAAAGAAGTACAATGATTTACCCAAGATCATACAGTTGGAAAGGTGGGAATTGAACTAGAACTAGCTGTTTCCAAAGTGAACAAGGCAGAGCTGAGATATTTCTGAGATTATTTTAGAAATCCATGTTGTTACTCTATAGAGTGAGCCTAAGTGTCCCAGCATTGGGGAATGAACAGTGGGAGAGGAAGCTGGAGGCCTGAGCTGAGCCCTGCCCTTGCTCTCTTTTACCTCAGCCACGGAAAGAGCTCAAGAACACAAGCAGCTTCATTAGCTGTGCCTCTCTGGGGATGTGTGGCAGACCATAGGGTTGTGACTGTGGGTTGGGAATAACAAAGCAGTCGACCTCTGAATGTGGAGGGGGCATCCCCTGTGTCTCTGAGGGGCCTGCAGGTTGCAGGTGGCACTAATTTCACAGGAAAGAAAGGTGTTTGCCAAAGGAAGGACAGATGGTTCCAGTCACCAGTTATTTATTTCTATAATTAGCTGCATGCTGTGATCTCAGATCATGGAGAAATTACTACTTCCTATGGAAATCCTCCCATCATTAGGGAAGAAATGGGAATTGGAAGCTAAAGAGAGAGATATCTATGGGATGGAAACTCCCCACATCTCTGGGCTTGCAGCTGATCTGGAAAGGAGGGTGTGGTCTGGAGTAATAATCTGAAACATCCAAAAATATTGAGTTTTGAGTACAACTCTACCATGGTTATGTGTTTTCACTGAGAATTTACCCTTCCTGGGTTTCGTGTTCTTCATCCAGTAGTGAGGGCTATTTTGAGAAGAAAATGTGACCACGGATGTGATAGACTCCTGTTGGCTATATATGACTGGGTCCTGAAACAGGATCAGACCCTCCCTCCCTTCCTCCACTCCCCCAAAACATTCCTGAATCTAGTATATAAAACAAACCTATGAATCTCAATCAAGGCACCCTACTTACTAGGTAACTAGCTCTGAAGGAGTGGCTTTACATCTCAGACCCTCACTTTCTCTGTAAATGAAATAACTCTGTCCACCTAAGCAGAGGTGTTGTGAGACATGAATGAGAATATACATGACCTATTCTTAAACTGGTGGTTGGTATAAGGTAAGTACTCAATAAATGGGCATTAATTTTATTATTTTAGTGGAGAAGATGGAGATCTAAAAACAAAATATTAATCTTCTGTATCACCAAATAAGTGTCATGCTAAATTGAGCGAGAGACAGTTCATCTAAGATTGTTGAGGGTAAGGAAGGAATCATTAATACTGATAGCATTCTGTGGTCCAGTTTGAACGATAGCTCTTGTTCTCTAAAAATTCTCTTGTAATGATGCAGATTTCTGTGACCAGCCTTGTGGATTGCAACTCTGACACAAACCATCACCGCTTTCAGTATAATCTGGCCTTGCTTGAGAAGTGGGATTAGAGTTTAGAACAAATTAGGGTCTACACTTCTGATATGCTCCCAAGAGTCCGCACCTCACACATCATCAAATAACAGGGTTTGTATGTGTGGACCTGAATTGAATAAAAAAGAACCACTCTTTTTATGTAAGCCAAGAAAGAGAAACAGACTCACAAGACAGCAAGCTCCTGTATGCCCACTTACTTGTGTATCTTAATTGGTATTTTCAAGTCCATTTTCCTCCAAGGAGCTTCAGACACTCTGCATGTATTTGTTGCAATACCTTCCAATGACCGTGCAGGGCAAGAAAATATTCCTAATAATAGCACTGTATACATATGGTAGTCCATCATGCCATGTCTGTGTCCTTGCTCAAATCACAACAACCCTAAAAAGTGGGTATATGTAGAGTGAGAAGAAAACTAAGGTAACATAGATTACACCTCAAACTCACCAGGACTATGATCTAGTTACCCCTCTCCCACAAAAATCTGATGACCCCTACCGTGGTTAATAGAATTCTCATCTATACAGTTGGACAAGCAACACATTTACAGTCTTCTCTGATACCTATCTTTCCACCTATAACCACTCTGGATGTAGTTTGTAGAATGCATTAGAAGGAGGGAAAAGTAAAAGGTGCTGGTATGGAGACAACATAGAAGGATACTGCCAAAGTCTCAGTCAAGTGTAGCCATGGCTTGGCTTGAGGATGTAAGTGATAGACATGAAGAGAAACAAAACTGGGACGAACAGAGTTACATGGTTACATGGCTTTGCATTAAGTCCCAAAGCTAGGATATAACTTAAGCTTAGTCCCTTGAACCCAATACCAGGACAATTTTTTTCTTTTCTGACATTCTAAGGCATGTCTTCCAAGTGGAGGAATACTTTGACCAGAGACTGATTTTCAGGTGTTTTATATGTAAAATGAAGCTAATAATGCTACCTATCCATACGGTCATTGTGAGGATTAAATCAGATAACATATACAAATTTTTAGCACTTTGCTTAACACATAATAAAAGCTCAAGAAATGTATACATACAAGTGTATCTATGCTTCCATATCTTACAACAATTATTAATACACATTAAGAAGATCAAGCAACAGGAGGAAAATTAGCACTGTAAGATTCCTACTGCCCTTCTGCATCTGTCCTTTGCTTTCTCATTTTACGGAAGCCAGAACCCGCCAATCTGAGTCTTCCATCACTGCCTCCCACCTAACATAGAGAAGAGGTTATGAAAGGGCTTTCACTCTGCCCAGTTCTGTGTATGTGTGTGTGTGTGTGTGTGTTTCAGATTAATTTTGTGAGACAAGCAGAAGTTGCTGCCTTGGTTTGTCCTTGGAAAGAGCCCTGCTTTTCTTGATTAAAGATGTATTTTTACAGCCTAAATGTGCAGGTCAGAGTAATTTTTTGACAGGTAAAATACTTAACTGTGACTATCCATGAATCTTCTTCTTTTTTTCCCCCTACATCCCCTTCTCTTGTCCTATTAATATCTGTTTGCTCATCTTACCGAAGCCTCATACCTGTCTATCATTGTCTCTCACTGGCCGGCCAGCACCTTCTGCGTGCCTCCTCTCTGCACCTTCTTTGATTCTTCTCTACTGAATGTGGAGTCTGGCTCTGAATTTGCTCTCAGGCCTTGACCTCTTAAATCAAGGTCTTCTTAAATCAAGATATGAGTACCCGCTGGGAGATTTAGGGAGGTGGTATCACAGTGGGGACTGAAATCCCAAGGCACTTTACCAACATGTCTTATAACTTTAATTGAATAGTATTTAACTTAAAACCTGTACGTATCTTCCTTTTTTAATGCAATAAATTCAAGCAAAATGTCAGCTCTACCATTTGCCAGCTTTGTGACCTTAAGATATTTCTTACCCATGCAATTGCAGTATCTAATTCTGCAAAATATCTCCTAGAATTAAATAAATGTATGAAGCATTGATCGTGCGGCCTGGCACAGAGACTTGCTTAATTAGCACTGAATTTGCACTTAAAAGAATCCAAGTTACAGATGAGTAAACTGAGATTCAGGGAGAATTATTTGCCCTAAATCAGAACTGACAAGTGACAGACTTGAGACTTGAGCATCATGAGGAGCCTGGTTGTGTAATTCCCAAACTGACAACCCAAACCTGATCCAAATAAACACTATACTTGAGTGGTAGACACTTTGGGCTATACTCAAGAACCTCCGAGACTATAATTCACTCCTGTTGCCTTTAAGGGTATATGGTCAAGAAGATCTGATCTTAACGCCTCTCTTCCTAGGTAAAACCAACCAGTCATTCAAACAAATGCTCTGTCAACCTGGAGGATTCCAGAACATAGCTAGCTTTTGCAAATCTAACCCTTCCAAGCTTTAGCCCATCCCCTCCCTCTTGTCCTTGTTCACCACTACTTCCTTTGTAAGTCCAACCCCATCCCTTTATATTGCCACCCCCAGTTTTCTTTCTTGTGTCTTCCACTGATTAACCATGCGTTCAGCTTTCTCTCCTGCTGGAGGCTCCCATTCTATATATATATATATATATATTTTTTTTTTTTTTTTCCCTAGAACATTCTGGGTGACACCAATTCCTCTGCTTCTCTAGCAAAACTCTGGTACTTTCTATTTCACCATGAGACTTCCTCTAGGAAGTCTTCTGTGATTTTTCCCTGCATCCCCACCACAGCCAACACAGAAGCAGGCAGACTTAGATTTGGTGCCTCTCTATAAGCTTATATACCACTGACTCCCTTCCAGCAATTCCCCCTTTGCATTATGTCTGATCACCCATTTTATCCCCAACTAGCTTCTTGAATCCAGTATTGCATCTTGTTCACACTGGATTGTAGACCACTATCAAAATGCCTGACATAGTGGGTGCTCAGCAAATACTTCTCAATAAATGATTTAAATGTAATTACTTTGTCTGCCACGACAGGGTTAAATGTGCAAGAATCTTATTAGGGGAAGTGCCTGTGAGAGACGATGGAATAATACAGATTATGTTCAGAGAGCCCTCAGACCAAGATACAAATCCAACCTTGAGTGAAGGAGAGAGAAAAGGAAGTATCCTGAATTAAGAGAGGCTCAGGAAAGGAGAACTGTGTCTCCCAGGAATGGGCCTGCCTTAGCATCTCTGCTGTGCTCAGTCACTAGCTGGGAGCAGCCCCGGGAAGCATGGCCTGGGCAAGAATGCAGGAACGGTCTCCAGCACAGCAGCTAGGGCCTCTGTCATTCACCCTTCCTGAAGGTGGAGCTCTGTGGGCACATTGTTGTCGTGGCCATGAATACAAAACTGAGGTTATTGTCCACTTAGCCACCCTTCCCTTGATTATTCTTTTATTCATTAATATTTACTATGTGATCTCCTATACCAAGACTAACATCATAGACAGATATATGGAAGTGAAGGAAGAAAATACTTAAAAATCCTTAAAAAGTTTACATTCTAGCAAAACAAGACATGCACAGATCACTACAGTGTACACTACAGTGTACTTGCAAGTACTTGCAATATTCTATGAAAGCACAGAGGAGGCGTTACCTATGCCGGACCTATTTTTCAAGACTCTGGAGTTCTGCAGAAGGCAGATGGGGAATGAAGAACATCTGGGTAGAGGAATCAGTGGAACCTCAACCAGTCTGGGTTCCCTAGAGGTTGGACCCAGTGATAATCATAGGCAAGGAGACAACACAAATGGCCAAGGGCCAAATTACAAAAGGCCTCCCATGAGCCACACCCTGAGTTAGGGCTGTGGACACAAAGAGGTCACATTGACCTGAGGCTTCAAAGAAACTCTAAAGAGAGAAGATGGGCAGCTCAGTAACACAGTCTCCCAAAAGTGCAGGAGGGTACTGACCCTAGCCTGAAAGAAAGGGAAGAGAAATCAGGAAGGGTTTGCAGAAATAAGCAGTAAAGCCTCAAATTTTATGTTGTTATTTATGTCCCTTTAGGAGAGTTTGAAGGCTGTGATCAAGTCCTCATTTATATAGAGGAGGAAAGGAAGAGATGCAAAGGCCAAGCATCTTTAATGGAGACCCAATCTCATTTGATAACATTAAAGTTTCCCAGACTTAAACTCATCACATACAGAAAGACAATCACGCTCCTGATCCTGACCTTCATGGTCATGTGACCTGCCCCCTGCCCATCAGTCCACCTCATCTCATGCAATTCTCTGCCCCAGCCACACTGGACATCCTAGTACCTCAAACACAGTGCTAACTCTAGAATGCTGGCCATGGCTGTTGCCTCTACCTGGGATGAACATCCCCCAAGAACTCTACAAGGCTGACTCTTTGGCATTAGGACCTCAGCTTAAATGCAATCTGTCTAGACCACACAATGGAAATAGTCATCCTGTTTCTTTTCATTGTATCAGTCCAATGTATTTTACCATAGCACACATTACTACCTGGTAGCAGATCTTTAAAAAGAAAAAAAAAATTGTGTATTTGATTATTGCCTACTTCCTCCAAATGTAATCACCTTGAAAATCTCATCTGCCTTGTTCACAGGTATATCTGCAGCATCTCAAATAGCAGGCATCAACATGTGGATGAAGGAATAAATATAAGAATAAATGGAGAACTGTTCTCATTTCCCAGGCCCTCTGCTTTTCACGCTGTTTCTATGGGCTGCAGGGAGGAGAAAAGCAATCACCAAAGGGCACGCATGCTCCTGAGAAAAAGCTCGCTTTGAAAAATGAAGTGTTCCTTGTCATTAGCTTTCAGTCAAGCATCACAACAGGGGACTTTTGCATCAGGTGCTGTGATTGGACCTTGAGGGGTCTGTGATGTGGACCTGGCCCTCCTGTGAGCTGGAACAGATGGTTCCTTCACACACATCTAAATAAAGCTGTAATGGTGTTGGTCTGCAAACAAAGCACAGGCGAACCTTCCTTTACAAAAGAGAAGGTTTTCATGGGCGTTCTGTGAAAATCAGTATCTACAATGCCACTAATTTCCGTTTTAGACACAGTTTATCTTCTTTCAGGGCATCTTGTCAACGGACTGCCATTCTTTCTAGTCTATTCTAATACTAACTAGTCCCCAGGGTTTCTCCCCTCCTACACCCCCACCAAGATATCTTGCACACTCCAGAGTTATCATCACAGAGCGTCACTCCCATGATGCACTCCTCTCCCTCAATACCTGAGTAATGAGTTGCCTTCGATTATCTGATCAAGATAGAGAATCACACACATGTCTATAATTAGGCTGTGCTCTGATTAGTGAGTTGATGGCATAACCACAGCTGATGCCTTACAGCATAAGAAACATCCTGGAGAAGGAAGCCTGTGGATTGTTAAGAAAGCCTACCAGGAAAACCACAGGGTTTTTCATGCACAAAAAAGGAGGAGATGGCAGTGCACAAAATTATGATGTATGAAAATAAAATAAGGATGGTTGTTCTCTCCCCCATTCACTCAAGTTGTAAGGAATTGGAAGAGTTATTTGCAGTAGCTCCCAAGGAACCAGGAACAGAGGTGAGGACATGTTAGTGTTCTCCAAGTTTGTTTCATTCCCTTTCTTCCTCATGGAGTTGAGAAGCAGGTCTATATTCACTACCATTATGTCCCAATCACCAAGCACAGACAGCAGCATTTAACAAAGTTTCTTGAAATAATAAATAGATGAATAATGAAGGTGGTGCTCTAGTGTGGAGTCGTCTAGTGTCAGAGTTGACAAGAGATCATTAAGGAACAAAAGATGGAGGGCGGTTGGGGAAGGAGCAGCTGGATTCCCACTTTTCCCAGGACTGACCACGCCATGAACGCCTTCCAGAGATCCCAGGGGCACAGAGAATCTTAGGTCTCACATTGCACTAGTTGGAAAGGCCCTTTATGTGTTTTTTGTTGTTGTTGTCCATGGTTAGGATTTTAGGGTTTCCTGGTTTATGTTTATACCTCATGGGTGCTAAAGAAACAGCAGGTGGAGGTGAGTGGGTTTTGGATATGAGGATTAAGACTTTATTTCCTGGGGTGCCTGGGTGGCTCAGTGGGTTAAGCCTCTGCTCTCAGCTCAGGTCATGATCTCAGGGTCCTGGGATGGAGCCCCGCATGGGGCTTTCTGCTTGGCGGGGAGCCTGCTTCCCCCTCTCTCTGCCTGCCTCTATGCCTACTTGTGATCTCTGTGTCACATAAATAAAATCTGTAAAAAAAAAAAAAAAAAAAGATTTTATTTCATGGCAAATCCCACATTTAGGAAATTTGTGGATAAAAAGAGAACCATAAGCAAGAAAGGAGAAAGAACAACTGCTCTATTAAATCCCAATTATATGCTATGCCCTGAAGAATGGGTTTTATCTATCAGTCTCAGGCAATTCTCAGAGAAAATTGGACAAGCAGGCTTTATTTTATTTTTTTTAAGATTTTATTTATTTGAGAGAGAGAGAGAGAGAGCATGAGAAGTGGAGGGTCAGAGGGAGAAGCAGACTCCCTGCTGAGCAGGGGGCCCATTGCGGGATTGGACCCTGGGACTCCAGGATCATGACCTGAGCCAAAGGCAGTCACTTAAGCAGCTGAGCCACCCAGGCGTCTCTGGCTGTTTTTCAACAAAGGAATTTGGATTTCAGAAAAGTAAAATAACTCTTCCATAAACAGCACACACTCAGGTGAGACCTGAGACTAGAATCCAAGTTTCCTTATTCCAGAGAAGTACTATTTTCCTTCTCCAAGTTATCCCTAAAATATATTACCAGAAGTAGACTGTAATCTTCCCTTCATACATTACTTATGTAAATCTTTCAAGGCTTTTACTTGCCCCAATTTTCCTGTTTCCCAAGGCTCATCCAAGGACACGTGGATACAGGGATGGCAAATACCTGGTGCACATGCCATCGCTCCTACCTGTAGGACAGACACCACCCATTCTGGAGTTACAGAGTCTTTCCCATTGCACTCAGGTTTTCCCATTTTCATTCAGAGCTCCAAATTCAGTAACAAATAAGAATTTGCACACTTAATGCTGTTCTTGTGTAGATGGTCCTGGGGAGACTGTGAGTGCATCAGTATAGGGATCAGACTGGAACTTAGAAAGCCGACACTTCATCATACTGCTCTTGGCTTTGGACAAGCCATTCAATTTTCTCTGAACTCCAATTTACTCATTTCTAAAAAGAAAGCTTTGGGTTAAGTTAACTCTAAGTTCTCTTTCCCACTAAAATTGTGGAGGTGACAGAGGTACTTTAATTCTAGTAAATTAAAAAATAATTTACTAGTCTTATACTGTATCAAGTCTAGCTAACCTGATAAATTAATTATTGCCAAGGCTTTAATAAGTCCCTTTATTCTATGTGTTCATCTCATTATGTAATGGTCTTATATTTCAAAAATTTTTCACAGATATAATGCTTGTACCCAAAAGATGGACTCTGCTAGGGGGATTTCACAATTTATGGTAAGTGATGCTTTGGAGCAAGGACACATGGTTCTTTTTCTCTCTTCTTTTAAACAAATTACTGAGAAGGAGGGTTTCAAGAATTGAGGCACAGGGTGCGGATTCCAGTTCCTTATCATGTTTCATATGTAATAAGCAAGGATGAAATTGATTCTGTTGACATTAATGGGCAGAGTTTTGGCTCCAATAATCTCCTCTTAGTCCAAGACTAAGATGACTTTATGCACAGATAAGGAGGTAAGGATAGAGATCACTTCAGGAGGGTCCTATGAACAGAAATAAACAGTATCAGCAGGGCCTTGCCCGCTTTTAAGTCCAAGCCCTAGGATTAGCATTTATTTCCCCTTTCAGAGTCCTCAACTGCAATAGAGCAGACAGTGGACACATGTGGCTCTTTAAATTTAATGAAAATTAAAAAAAAAAAAACCTAAAAAATAATGTAAAACTTAAAATTAAAAATTTAGCTTCCCAATTACTCTAGCTCTATCACAAGTGCTGAATAGCCAGTGGCTAGTGTCCATCTTATTGGATGGCACAGATAAAAATTTCATCAGTACAGAAAGCTCTGTTGGGCAGTGTGGTTCTACGTAAAAGATTACAGAAGAAAGCTTTTACATTACAGAAGAAAGCTTTTTGTGCTTTTTGTGCTGGCGATAGAAGAGGGTTGCTTCCCCTCTA
This sequence comes from Mustela putorius furo, assembly GCF_011764305.1. Classification (NCBI taxonomy): domain Eukaryota; kingdom Metazoa; phylum Chordata; class Mammalia; order Carnivora; family Mustelidae; genus Mustela; species Mustela putorius. The sequence continues at coordinate 777,976 of NW_025421428.1, forward strand.
AGCTCATGCTCTTCAGTGCTCACTAAGCACAATCTGGGGTGTACAGTATGGAGGCAGTTTTTGGTGGTGTTGTTCCATTTCACCTTGCTCATGCTCAACAGTGAGATGGAAGAAGCCCTAAATATTTTACTTTCTATCAACCTTAAAAATGATGGCTTTATAGTGATTATATAGTCCTGAATGACACTGTTGATTGCAGTTTTGCTTCAAATACCATTATTTCTATCAATTATCAATAAATGCCCTTAAGCTTACAAAACATTTTAAGTGAACTCATTATCCAAAGTCTTTAGGGGCCCAATAGAGTAGCATTTCCCACTAACCTAGTTATAAGTTTATCTCATTTCTCTAGGATTGTTTTGGTCTAGAAAGACATTTCCTTTCCGTGCCAGGTTTTCTACTGTTGAAACACTGTGGTCACATTACCCTCCTATCCAAATCTCATTTATATTTCTACCCTGGGCCATTTCTCACTCCATTGAGCTCATTCAGAACAGTCTCCCATTTTTCAGGAAAAGTTGTTAACAAAGATACTGGGAATTGGTTTTGGCAGACATATTTTGGATACCATACTTGATTGGTAGAATCCAAGATTCCTTTACTATTTATTTTCCTTTCTTCTATGCACATTACAGAAGAAAGCAAAAATTACAGAACTGTTACTCATAAAATGTCTTACTGGCAGATCAGCCATCTAGTTTTCTCTCTACAGTCCTCACCCACCTACCTACCTAATAGAGGTGTTTGTAAGATCCCACATAAGTCCCAAGAAATGGCTAAAAGTGACCCAAATTCAAAAGTAGTCCTGAATTTTATCTGCTATCAGCTACAATACAAGCTCCAGACCCAATGTGAAGTTCAAGATGGTGCGATCCTTTGTGCCCATTAACTGCTCAGATTTCAAGAATTTCCTATTTGCTGGTGAATTCTGACACCTCATCACCAGTATCAGTACAGGAGGGAAGTGGGGTGAACTGTACCAATGATTTTCAATTTACTTGAGGGGCAGACTAGCATAGTCATTAAGAAGAATTCTGGCCTTCCAATTCCAGTCTTGTTCATACATAACATATGATCTTGAATGAATTTCTTAAACTCCTTTTCCACAGTTCCCTCGTCAGCTAATGGTGATGATATCAATACTATTTACCACATTGGGTTATGAAGATTAAATGAGTGAATACAAAAACTACTTAGAAAAGTTCCTGGTACTTGGTAAATCATCAATATGATTAGCTATTATTATATCACTTGGAATGTGAGAATTCCACAAAAGAATCTCAGGGAGCTAGGGTAAGATTAGTCGATTCATACCCCCCAAATTTAAATTATTCCACAACTGCAAGATAAAGGAAAAATTCTGACATTAGAATAGACTGAACTAGTATAGCTCTTCCTTTCCACAATGAAAATCATAAGTACTAGAAAAAATGGTTTCACTTATTTGTGGAGCATAACAAATAACATGGAGGATATGGGGAGATGGAGAGGAGAAGGGAGTTGAGGCAAAATGGAAGGGGAGATGAACCATGACAGACTATGGACTCTGAAAAACAATCTGAGGGTTTTGAAGGGGTGGGGGATGGGAGGTTGGGGTACTAGGTGGTGGGTATTAGAGAGGGCACGGATTGCATGGAGCACTGGGTGTGATGCATAAACAATGAATTCTGTTACACTGAAAAGAAATAAGGAATTAAAAAAATTTTAAAGATTGTATTTAACTATTTGGGGGTGGGGAGAGAGATGGAGAGAGAGAGAAAGAGAGAGAAAGTACAAGAGCAGGCAGAGGGAGAAACAGACCCCCCACTGAGGAGAGAGACTACTAACTCCACTCTCTGGAGCCCAGGGCTGGGATCATGGCCTGAACCAAAAGCAGAAGCTTAACCAACTGAGCCACCCAGGTGCCCCACAAAAATGTTTTTAAAGATTAAGCAGAGTTTTATTAGTGGGAATATGGGGGGTGAGGGAGAAAAAGACAGAAAAATACTTAGTGGGCAAATACAAAGAAATAACTTAAAGCCAATGTAGTAAACAAGAAAGGCCAATTTCCCTAGGGTGGTGTTGAATATACAGATGCAGTTTCTAAAGACTGGCAATCAGGATTTACCTTCCATTTGAAAAAGAAGGTGTACCTTTGCAAAGTTCCAAAAAGCGGCAGAAAGTAAATTGAGACATTCCATAACAATAAAGCCTGCATATATCTTCTCTTTATTATTGAAAGGGGATAGGAGTAGTCCACCTACCATAGTCTAAGAATCAGGAAGAAATTTTCTGAAGTTCTAAATGGGTAAAGGTAATCTGTAATTAATCAAAATTCCAGCTCAAGGTCTTATGTGGACATGGAGTCTAAATTCACATTATCCATATTACATTGGATTCTCAATATCAGAAAAACCAAACCAAAACAAACAAACAAAAAAAAACTGGCTGAGGATCAGTAAACCCTCAGATCCTTACTCACATGTAAAACCACTTTATAAAAACACTTCGACGACAAAGGTACATGAGCTTTCATGGTACATGAGCTTTCAGCAACAATTTGCTAAAGATAAGCTCAAATAACAAAGAAAACCACATGTATATTCTGAAGGGAGAGAAAGAAAACACTAAGAGAATTAGAATACCATGAACATGAGATAAAAGAAAAATCTGGAGATGATTATAAAATAAGCATAATTAAAATGAACAGAGGTAACAATAGAAACAATTAACAATATGGGCACCTGGGTGGCTCAGTGGGTTAAAGTCTCTGCCTTTGGCTCAGGTCATGATCCCAGGGTCCTGGGTTAGAGCCCCGCACAGGGCTCTCTGCTCAGCAGGGAGCCTGCTTCCCTTCCTCTCTCTCTGCCTGCCTCTCTGTCTGCTTGGGATCTCTGTCAAATATAAAAGAAATTTTAAAAATCTTAAAAAAAAAAAAAAAAAAAAACAATTAACAATAGAAACAACAGAAGAAAAACTGAGGGGCACCTGGGTTGCTCAGTCAGTTAACAGTCTGTCTTCAGCTCAGGTCATGGTCTCAGGGTTCTGGGATGGAGCCCTGCTTTGGGCTCCCCGCTTATCAGGGAATCTGCTTCTTGCTCTCCCTCTCCCTTCCCTCCCGTCCCCAACCACCACTTGTGCTCTCAAATAAATAATAAAGTCTTTAAAAAAAAAAAAGAAAAGAAAAATTGATCAGAGAAGTCTAACTCAAAAAATCCAGTCGCAAAATTATGAAAGCAATATATAGAAAATTATAAGATCAAAAAAAAATTTTGTGGGGGGGAGGGCCAGGAGTGGTGGGGGGGGGGAGAGAGAAAGAGAGAGAATCCCAACCAGGCTCCACATCCAGCAAGGAGCTGGACAAGGAGCTCAATCTCACAACCCTGAGATCATGACCTAAGCAAAACCAAGAGTTGGATGCTTAACCAAGATATCCAGGTGCCACTAAATTTGTTCAAAACTTAAAAAAATATTTCGGGGTGCCTAGGTGGCTCAGTGGGTTAAAGCCTCTGCCTTCGGCTCAGGTCATGATCCCAGGATCCTGGGATCGAGCCCCTCATTAGGCTCTCTGCTCAATGTGGAGCCTGCTTCCTCCTCTATCTCTGCCTATTTGTGATCTCTATCAAATAAATAAATAAAATCTTTAAAAAAAAATAAAAAGTTATTTCAACCTGGAAATATATAGAATAAGTTTTAGCATGTGAACTGCTTTAAGCCTGTTTTCCTCTCCACGTGTAACAATGTTCCATGCACATATATCTATACATGTGTACACAGACATATGTGAAGTAGCTTTAGAAGTAGTTTTATAATTAAAATATTATCTAAACTGAAAAACTTCTAACGACAGTTGATATATCTTCTGATATTTGCTCATACATTTTGGCCATTTGTCTAAAAGCTCACATAACTTATTAGGATTTTCTTGTATCAGTAAGTCATTTCCTCCTCTTGATATGACAAACCATACTCCAAAGACTGTATTTGTGCATATTTTGTGCAGGTGTATGCTTTGCTAGAGGTGAGAATACTGGAAATAGAATAATAGTGTCAAAAACTACATATATTTACATTTTTGATAAAAATGTACAAATTAGACTCAAAAAAACAAAAAGCCACTCAGCCTGCTTAAAGGAGCTCTGATCATACCGGTCTTACATTGCTGGATTCTGAAAGAGCTTTTGCTTAATAAAATAAGTAAAAATCTGGGGCTCCAAGTAGCTTGAAAAGGTACCAAGTCAATTGAATTTAAGGTCTCTTCCAATTTTGACAGAGTGGACATAGTTGAAGAATGGGGTCAGAAACTCCCTCTTCTCTTTGCAGGTCCATGAAATACTGGTGGTTGAAAAACCACAAAGGGGCTTTTTAGCATCTACCGTTTATTCCATGTGCCTCTTATCTTTGAGCTATGCTACCACCTCCTGTGCTCAGCTCAGTAAGCTCCAAAGGGCTTGTTCTCCCCCCATAAGCAGCAACACACTGAGTCTTGCACCTGCGTCTCCTTTTTCTGGACACTGGAGACTCCTGCTCGGCCATTGTGCGTGGCTTCCAACCTGTTAAAGCCAGCCAATGTCCCTCGAAGGAGCAGTTCATCTGAGAGTGATTCAGAAACCAATAAAGATGGCAAATCACTTTATGGAAATCAGCTTTTAATTATTCATTGGCAATTTGACTGCAATCCGGCAGGTGTCCTGATAGGATGAGGATGACTTGATAAGTGGATTTTTTTTTCTCTGTAAAACACGTTCAATTTACATATCTCTCCTGAAATCCACCTGAAATTGTCCAACTTGAAGAGGCCACGGGGAAGAACCAGCCCATTGCTTCCAGAATGGGTAATTCAGTAAAGATATCATCATTCACTTATTGAATAATTCTTATCCTATGCTAATGAATTGTTTGTGGAAGAGACAAGAAAAAGGAATGATTTAAAGAGAAACAACATGAAATAAACTGATGTAAGGTCATTTTTTCCCACATTTTGTCCACCTATATCCTAAAAAATGACAGGCAGTGTGGTATTGTGGGGGAAAAAAATAAATTTTGAATGGATAGACCTGGGTTTGAAGGAAAATGCCCCCAGTCATTGGCTGAATAACCCCAACAAATTAATCTCTGAGCCTTACATGCAGATATGAGGGCATTAAAACCTTGAATGAAGAATGAAAATACAACGTGTATGCCTGAAAACTTGTCGGTTTTTATAAACAACAGTGGATATGATCGTTATGCAGCGAACTGTTCTTTGAAGTGTCTTGGAAAGCTAATCTCTAGCTAGCTGGGGCCTGAGGGCATAAGGCAGTTTACAAACTGTCTATAGGCCCATTTACATCTGATTTCATCTGGGAGGTTGGGAGTGTGGAATTCAGAAACTACTCAGTCATCTTTTCAACCTCCCCCTAGTAGCAAAAGGCCTCTTAAATGAATGGCCCATAGATTCAAGCTTTGGAGATAGAATGGAACCTCCCCCATTCCCTTTAATTTTATCATTAAGACCATAGCCATGAACAGAATAAAATAGGGCATGGAAGAAATCTTTCCTAAGCTCTGAACTGTTCTTCAAACGTAACACTGGCATCCTTGGATCCTAAACTTGGTAAAGATCTGATTATTACTAACTGTGGAGTGTCCATACATGAGAAGATCAAGACAGGCATTCTTAACTTAACCTCTCTTAATATGTTGGTTTCAATTTATTCCCTCATGAGACTCTTCTCTAGCAAAAATCCAGTTCATTCCTGTGATCCTTTCCTCTCTCCCATCTATGCCCTTTTTCTTCCTTCTATCCTCTCAGTGCTCCTGGTTCTTTTTCATAGAGTGAAAATTGTTTTGTGAAAATCTAAAAGGGAACAGAAGAGAAAAAATAGTTCGGTCATTTTTGTATATGAAACATTTCACACTTATTTTTGTTCATCATCTAACTCCTTCTTACCTCTCTAGCCCAATCTTTCACTGTTATTTTACTCAGGCCATTTGCTCCGTGAGGACAGAAAGTCCTTGATCTATCAAGTTACTTTAATGTGGATCTTTCTGAAGCTCTGGAGAACAGACAAGTAATAAACTACATTCCAGGTTCCCTGAACCCACCCATGCTTAATCTGGTGCTAAGTGCAAAGTCTAAAGAGTGAAGGCATCTAGTAAGGACCAGAAATCTGAAAGGAGGAAAGGTAACATCTATCCCTGAGACATGGAGAACCTATGAGGACTAGGCAGTTTTATAAGGCAGATGATCCTGCATACCCCAAAGGGGGAAAGAGGACTGGGACTGAGAATGTGTGCTTTCATGTGACTCCCTTGCATATCTGGAAACTTTTTCCTCTTTTTCTTGAAGAAAATAAAAGGCCTTGGAATTTTTGTAAATAAGACAGAGGTGGGGGCATCTGGGTGGCTCAGAGGGTTAAGCCTCTGCCTTTGGCTCTGGGCATCATTCCCTGCATTGGGCTTTCTGCTCAGTGGGGAACCTGCTCCCCCTACCCCCGCTCTGCCTACCTGCTTGTGATCTTTCTCTCTGTCAAATAAATAAATAAATAAAATCTTAAAAAAACCCCAAAACACAGAAGGGGAGGCTAGCCTATTTCTATTAGGAGGCAATAAGACCAAAGAAATGATAAGAAAGAGAGAGAAAAGCAGGCAGAGAAAGATAAAAGGAGAAAGAGCCAGAGAAAAAAGAAAATGGGAAACTGGGAAAGGGACATGTAGAAAGAAATAGAATGAATGGGGAAGAGAAGAATCATGAAAGGTAGATAGAATAAAACAAAACTAAGCAAAAAGAATCATTAAGATTCTTGGGACAGATGGTAGTGTTTCAGCAAAGGATCAAGGAAAATAATACTGTGTCAAAGTCAACACCAGATTAAATTAAAAAGTTTGGGAGGAAATCGTGGTAAAATTAAGACTAATAGAATAGAAAGAGGAGGGCAAGAAGGGGAGGCACTAGACAGCTGGGGACTGAGGCAGAGAGCACAATGAGGGATTGAGTGGGGGAGGAAAAAAAAAGTCAAATGCAAGCCCTGGGGGGTGTTGGGGTTTGTTGACAGACAGCATGAGGTTAAGAGGAAGGAGATTCCAACTCAGATGTCAAGTGCTCTAATTCATGACCTGTTTGACCTGAGCAAGTTGAGTCAACACTAGGGACCTCTGTGTTTTCATCTGTGAAATACGATGGATGGTCCAGGCAGATGGTGAGGTCCCTCCTAACTCGGAGATGGTTTTGAAATCTCAAAGCTGAGGCCAATGATCCAAGAAGGATGGAGACTCAGGATGACCTTGCAGATGGCATGATAACCTGAGCTGTGACAAGAGCCGGACTGTGTGGAAAGCCCTCCTCACAAAGGGCCTCAAGTACAAGTTGACAGTGAGGTAGGGGAAAGAACAGTAGACTCGCAAGTTTGGTCTCCGCCAGAAGCTGTGTGGCCTTGGGCTCTGTTTCCTATGTGAATGATACATATGGATTTGTGTGTTTAGTGTCGGGAGCTGGGAGATAGATGGATTGGACCAACTCCTAAGTAGCCTATGCCAATGCATGTCAGGGACAAAGCAGCTGGGCACTGTAGAGAACCAGGAATGGCGTACCATGCCTTAAGGGGGGAATGGTTGGCACTTGACTTCAACTAATTATACACATGGGTGTGAAAGTCAAGCCTTACCAGATCTTCTAATGTTTTCAAAAGAAGTCTGAATTTCTGGTATATGCAAAGAAGTGTAATGGTCAAAAAAAACCTTAGGGAGGATTTCAGCCTAACAAAATATGGAGTCATCAGCTTGTAGCATGCAAAACCTGGAATAAATCCTCTTTTAAAAGAGCTGTTCATGGGTGCCTGGGTGGCTCAGTGTGTTAAACCTCTGTCTTCTGCTCAGGTCATGATACCAGGGTCCTGGGATGGAGCTCCGTATCAGGATCTCTGCTCAGCGGGGAGCCTGCTTCCCCTCTTCTCTCTGCCTATTTCTCTGCTTACTTGTGATCTCTCTCATTCTGTCAAATAAATAAATAAAATATTTTTTTTTTCTAGAGGGCTGTTCATGACACACTAAAAAAAAAAAAAAATAATAAAACCTCTACTCATTTAAAAATAAATAAAAAATAAATACGCTGTTCCAGGTACTCCAATTCTATGATTCCCTAACATAAGGAAGAGAGAGTTCTTAGATATGAAAATCAAGGGTAAGTTATAGAGGAAGTAGATGACGAAAGATGCTTAACGCCATTTTCTCTTCTATTCTTTGCTTTTGTTCCCATGATTAATCGGTTTAATCCTCCCATTTCAGTCCAATGCTATCAGAAGCAGGGCTTCTTCCATGCTACTCACGTCTCCTTATGTTCTCTACTATCCTTGGCTCTGTCCTTTCCCTCTGACAGCCTCTCCTCCATTTGAAAATGCATCCCTGTTTCGCATTCCTGGTCTTTTTCTCTTTGTTACCTCCATTCCCCTGCTCCTGCCCTTGCTCCCCATGACTCAGAGCCCTGGGGTAGAACCAGCTCTGGTATCTGAAGGCAAGTGAAATTCTGCTATATGGGAAGTTAAAAGTATTTCTGTGGTGGGATATTTAATCATTTGAATCCTTGATAGGGATAGTTCTTTTTATGTCTTCCAGCAATAAATCCAGGCCGTATCTAATCTCTGATCTTAGAGAGAAGAGAATTAACCAGCTGAGTGTGTGACTAGAAATGAAACCCACAGAGAAGGGAGTGAAAAAGAGACCACTTTATCTATGTGTGCGCACAGCATAGTAACACGGAATCTGTGAGCATGGGAGGAAAGCACAATTCTTGAGCGTTCTTTCCTCATCAATCTACAGCACCTCTTAAAATGCTTGAGATTTCCCTTCTTCTAAAATTCTTTTTTTGCCCCTGCGTCATCCTTCCTGTACCTGTAAGAAACCCCCTGATTATCACGTTCTACTTACTTAGATGGCCTTAATCATTTCTTTGTTTTTGCTTTCTGGTTTCTGTCTCAAAAGGTACTGTTTTTGTTTCCCCCGCCAGATCATAAACAGTATCTGTCTCATTCAACACTGTATCGTCTTTGTTTATTGTGTGTCTGGCGGGAAATGGGTAGTTACTGGTTTGCATAAAATCACCCTCTCTCACACAAACACTACACTGATGTTCTCACCTGGCTTCCAGTGGTGTTCAGAGCCTTCCGGGATCAAACAGGACTTCCGCTGAAAATGCCCTATCTACGGTAACTGGCTCGTCTCTACTGGGATATTAAAGGGTAGCAACTAACACCTTTATTTCATCCCCTGCCCCAAACACTCCTTCATTCATTGTAGAGAGTCAGTTTTAAAACTAATTTCTAATTACTTTAAAACTAAAGTGACTTGAATTCTTACATAGTTTGTTCCTCTCCTTATCGACGAGAACTTGACTAACATACTAGAACTCTCTGAGACAGAGTTTTCCCATCACTAACGTAAAGACTTCACGATCTCTCATACCTATTTGCATGTTTTAAAATACAAATTTTGATTTGGTCATTCTATTTGAATATTTTTCTTGTCGGAGTTTTAGAGAATTCCTCCTAATAAATAAAAGCAACAAGGATCTGTGGCTCTGCTCCACTGCTCAAGAGTCATCGCACTCAGGAGCAGGAGAAGAAGAGAAAACAAAGTTAAACCCAACAGAAAAGTGATAAAGCCACAGCGATCCTTTATGTATACATCCTGCTGGGAAGAAATACTGTTCTAAACAGCAGAGCAGGGGGAACTAGGAAGGAGTGTGTGGGAGGAGAGGAAATGAGAGGCCCTGTCTGTGGCCTCTCTCAGTAAGTCATACTCTTTTTGTAGGTGCTCAGGTTGTTTCAAATGTAAAATGAAGGCTTCTAATAAGTGATCTTGGAAATTTTCTCTGGGCTCTGACATTCCAGGATTGGAAAAAAAAAAAAAAAAGCAGTATTAAAAGTGAATTATCCTGGGGGCGCCTGGGTGGCTCAGTGGTTTAAGCCTCTGCCTTCGGGTCAGGTCATGATCTCAGGGTCCTGGGATCGAGTCCCACATTGGGCTCTCTGCTCGGCAGGGAGCCTGTTTCCCCCTCTCTCTCTGCCTGCCTCTCTGCCTACTTGTGATCTCTCTCTGTCTATCAAATAAATAAATAAAAATCTTTAAAAAAAAAAAAAAGTGAATTATCCTGATACATGCATCATAAAGTACCATGCACAAAGGAACCTCCAAGTTGGGGGACTTTACCAGCCAATGTAGGTGCACACTCTGCCCCCTCCTGATCTGTAAAACTCTTTTTCCATAAGTATAGATCTGCTTTCCTTCTCCCTTCCTCTTGTCTTACAGAAACTGACACTTGTTTACTTCTAATACTTGAAATAATTATTTCAGATGCACGTTTTCTTTGACAGTCAGCACAATTAAAAGAGCACGTTCAATACATCAAAGGCATCAACTAATTTAAGAAAAAAATAATACACCAAGCAGACAAAGGTATCTTTCCAGAAATACGTTTTCCTGCTCTGATAAAACAAAAAACAAAACAAATTTAAAAACCACACTTTAAGTATGCATTGATACATTCCAAAACCCCCATGTCTTTACTTCTACTCTATTTGTATAGAGTTAACATAATATCCATCTCCATATATCTTTTTTATTTTTTTTTAAAGATTTTATTTATTTGTCAGAGAGAGAGCGAGTGGGAGCGAGCACAGGCAGACAGAGTGGAAGGCAGAGTCAGAGGGAGAAGCAGGTTCCCTGCGGAGCAAGGAGCCCGATGTGGGACTCGATCCCAGGATGCTGGGATCATGACCTGAGCCGAAGGCAGCTGCTTAACCAACTGAGCCACCCAGGCGTCCCATTTTTTTTTTAACTGCATTTTTCTTTTCTCTGTTTTCTGTATTTTTTTTTCTAGTTCTTTTCTCCGTATGAATTCCTACTCTCTGTCTCTTCAGGTATGTAATGAGAAAGATAAACGAACATAGAGACGTGGCAATGAGGACAACGTCACAGTTTTAACTTAGCTGTGCCTCCGTGGACTGAATAATCCACAGTGAAGCTAAGAACATTAAAAACTGGTCCTTCCTGCTGTCTGGTAGAAAACTATACTTATCTATGACCCAGCAATTAATTCCGTACCTGGTTACATCCTTGACATAAAGACATGCAACTGAAACTTCACAATGACACTATCTGAGATGGCCAAACAACACGACCCAAAAAAGTAAAAAGTAAAGTGAAAAGTAGTTTCATGGTCTCACAATGGTTTAGGATACAGCAGTTAGAATAACCAACAAACAACATGGTACAGGACTTTGGTTTAAAGGCCTGCAAGACTGTGGGGCTTCACTCTCTTTTCTGGCCCCCCCCCCTGACTCTCCTAACCACTGCAGCACTCAACAGATGCTGTGGGGAAAACTAGCCTAGCATTGGGTCACTTCCCAATGTAAACTTCTTATGCCAACCCAGAGAGCTGCCAGAAGTTCCACTTGCTTTCCTTTTGCTTAGCAGTCTCTCTATTCCAGTCTGTGCCTAGACTTGAGAAACGCCCCCCAGGAAAGAAAGCAGGGCTTCTGCTAGCCTAGGAAAGGTTTTCTTTCCTCTCTGGAATTTAATTTCTTCTATACTTTTTGTCTTCCACAGATTTTTTAAATCACATGTTAAAAAGATGCTATCTTGGGGGATGCCTGGGTGGCTCAGTTGGTTAAGAGTTGGCCTTTGGCTCAGGTCATGATCTCAGGGTCCTGGGATCAAGTCCCACATTGGGGTCCTTGCTCAGCAGGGAGTCTGCTTCTCCCTCTGCCTGCTGTTCCCCCTGCTTGTGTATGCTGTGCTCTCTGGCAAAATCTTTAAAAAAATTTTTTAAAAAAGTTATTTTTGTGATTTGTAGGGGTTTTCCCCCCTTTCGTCATTATGAAAGAGGCATAATTTGCTGCTACCTTCTACCTCTTACTCAGAAGAAGTCTTCTCAAGTTTGAGTTGAGTTCTACTTATTAGCTTTGTAAATTTAGGCAACATCTCTGACTTGGTCCTTCATCTTGGGTGGGGGGAAAAAAAAACAGATAAAACAAGATCTCTTCCATAGGGCTTGTGGGAAAATTCAATGTGGTAAGACATGAAATATGTTCTAAATGATGCCTGGCATATGATACGAATTCTTTCTAAATGGCATCCATAGACTTATCTAGATTTATAGATACTAAAAATTATAGAATTTGGTGGGCCTACTTTAAAGCAAGCATATAAAATTACAAACAAAATAAAGAAATCTAAATAGTATTTAGTTAGAAAAGGAAAGAACACATAATAATAAACTCAAACTTTTTAAAAAGTCCCCAAATCTAGAAAACATGTATTTTTTTTCTTTACAAAATTAACTTTCATATTTCTATAATAATTTTAACTCAAAATTTTTTTTCTTTTGGCTTTATTTGATCATGTCTTTTATGATGATGCTTTTGTAACATTCTCTATAGAGAGAATAAAAGGGAATTTGATCTTTTCTCTGATAATATTGCTTAAAATCTGTTTTCCATTAAAGATAATTTAGAGAAGTTTCTTTGGGCTTCACTAATTATTGTAATGTCAGGTAAATTTTTAAGATTCTGGTCAAATTTATGAAAACCTTTAGAAAGTTTGTTTCATATAGGAGCTGTCAATTGTAAAAGCATTTGAGATTTTCTTACATGCTTTTTGAACTTACAGCATTAAGAATGTTACTGAAAGCCATTCCTACCCTGGAATGACTAGAAATAACTTCCATGCACACAAAAGTGACTCTGAACCCTGTAAATATATTTCACTCAGACTCATGGTGTATCACCAACTCAGCTTTTCATTACGCAGACTCCAAAGACGCTTACCCAGTCGCCAATCAACCTCAGAGAAAGCAATACATGATGGAAATTATAGCCATAAAGCTTTTTTTAAAAAAGATTTTATTTATTTATTTGTCAAAGAGAGAGCGAGAGCGAGCACAGGCAGAAAGAGTGGAAGGCAGAGTCAGAGGGAGAAGCAGGCTCCCTGCGGAGCAAGGAGCCCGATGTGGGACTCAATCCCAGGATGCTGGGATCATGACCTGAGCCGAAGGCAGCTGCTTAACCAACTGAGCCACCCAGGTGTCCCTAGCCATAAGGCTTTTTTAATCAATGACAGTTAACACTTACCACTGAAAATTTTACAATAAAATATGTGACCATGTGAAAAACTCCCAGAACCTGAGATGGACCCACGCAAGGGAAAAACACTGGAACTTAAGCTTCACTAGCTTCTCAATAAACCCGCCTCGGTTAGGAGCTGTTATTTATGACTTTCCCTTCTATGAACAAAGCAAGCAGACCCTGTCCTGCCTGCCTCCACCTGCTTCCCCGGGTCCTGCCAGCTTCTGACGGTTTGCCCAGTTGTTGGTAAAGCTGCAGCATGTTCCTGAAACACTCCCTAGATCTGTGCTGTCTACTAGGGTAGCCACTAGCCACATGTGGCTAAATTTAAATAAGAAATTAATTGATTCACAATTTAAATTCTGGTTCTTCGTCCTACTGAACACTTTTCAAGGGCTCAATAGCCACCTGTGGCTAGTGGTTACCATACTGGTCAGAGCAGATATCGACATGCCTATCCTCACAGAATTTTTTAAATTTTTTTTTTAAGATTTTGTTTATTTATTTGACAGAGATCACAAGTAGGCAGAGAGGCAGGCAGAGAGAGAGAGGGGTGGGGAAGCAGGCTCCCTGCTGAGCAGAGAGCCTGATGCAGGACTCGATCCCAGAACCCTGAGATCATGACCTGAGATGGAGGCACAAGCTTTAACCCACTGAGCCATCCAGATGCCCAGAATTTTTGTTTTTTTACACAACTGAATGTTACTTTTATTCCACAAAATGAATAAAGTCTTTATTCATGCTGCACCACCATGAACTCTGAAAATAGTAAGTGAAAAAGCCAGTCACAAAGGTCACATATGTTTCCATGTGTATGAAATGTTCAGAATAGGCAAATCCGTAGAGGCATGAAGTAGAATCCTGGTGGCCTTAGGACAGTAGGGCAGGGGGGTGGAGAAGGATGGGTGGGTAAGGAAAGATGGGAATGGCTGCTAATGGGTACCGTGCTAGGTTGAATAGTGCTCCCCTCCAAAGAAAAAATGTTTTAAGCTGATTGTCATGAGGGTTGCACAACACATCACAGAAAGTTCTCCATGGGACGCTGTTGCTCTACAGACACCCAGCAGACAGGCGTTCCACTGTCAAGCAGATTTGGGAAGTGCTGTGTAAATATCTTCCTTTGATATCAGTAATATTGAAACATGAAACTCCTGCCATGAAAAAACCCACCTATTGTGGTTTTTCCCAAAGCTATTGGATGATGGAGTTCCCCTTTTGGGGGGCTTTTCAGGTTTTTGTTTTTTTTTTTTTTTTTTTTTTTGGCACATCTTACTCATATTTCTGGTCTCACAATTTCTACGAATTCAGATAACATGAAAACACAATAGACAATTTCTTAAATCATTACCTGACAACAAATCCCTTACATTCATTAGATCTCACAGTCCTCATAATTTTACACAGATACATCCATAATTTTATGTCATATATGGGGTAAGAGTGTCTGCTGGGTTAAGAAACTTAATTATGACAACACAACAAATAAGTGATAGCACCGGAACCTGCCCTCTGAGTCCTTCCACTATCCCCCGTGCAGTCTTCTTTCATGTTTGACCAAGTTTCAGAGGAGGCAGGAGGTTGCAGGCCACACAAGGAATCCAGCAGGTGGGAATGACTGATTCACAGAATCCCAAAACAGGTTCTGATGGTCTGGTTTTTGGTGGTGGTGAAGGTGGTGGTAAGGTAAACAGGAGAAAAGAGGTCATTCTAGAACAAATTTAATAGTACTAACATCTTCTTAGCTTTCTGTAATGTTTTATGATTTATAAAGTATGGTTTTTCCAAGTTTTTTTTTTCTTTTAGCATTAACTGCTTAACACCAACTCTCAGATTCAAGGATTATTGGTTGCTATCCTTTTACTTCTTGAAAGGGAGGCTCAAGAACAGAATTCTAGTAGAGAACTGGAACTTAAATTCAACAAGTGGTTTTCAACACTTTTTATTTTTTTATTTTTTTTAAGATTTTATTTATTTATTTGACAGACAGAGATCACAAGTAGGCAGAGAGGCAGGCAGAGAGAGAGAGAGAGAGAGAGGGAAGCAGGCTTCCTGAGGAGCAGAGAGCCCGATGCGGGGCTCGATCCCAGGACCCTGAGATCATGACCGGAGCCTAAGGCAGAGGCTTAACCCACTGAGCCACCCAGGCGCCCCGACACTTTTTATTTTTTTAAAGGTTTTAGTTATTTATTTGACAGAGAGAGAAAGTGAGAGAGGGAACACCAGCAGGGGGAGCTGGAGTGGGAGAAGCAGGCTTCCCGAGGAGCAGGGAGCCCAATGTGGGGCTTGATTCGAAGCAATGTGGGGACCTGAGCCCAAGGCAGATGCTTAATGACTGAGCCACCAGGTGCCATTTTTGGTAGATATGCAACACATTCTGTTCAAATAAAATTTTCAATGTGAATATAATGGGATGGGGGAGCTGCTCAGTAAGCCTGGTCTTCTCCCTCCCTCTTGTTCCCAGTTGCTCTGGAACCCTTCAAGGCCTCAGTGACCCACTAGGATTTCACGGAGTTTGGAAACGGTTATAAATAGATTCTGTAGTCTCTTTGCTACTTATCCCAGGAAGTGTCCCCAAACAGGCTAAAACTTAGGAAGGAGAAACCTAAGAATAGCAATTCAATTATGTGTTCTAAAAAGATATTTTAAAGTTTTTGATGAGTAACCTGAAAGCTTTGAAACATTCTTGTCAAACCAATGATTCTTTGGTTACCCACTTAGAGACAGAATATGGGGCGGAATAAAACGTGCAATTTACCCAAGGGATCATGACCTTGATCTCCAGGTCAATGCCTACTTATCAGAATTTTTAAGAACTCCTAGGCCCAGAGGAGATTTATGAAAGGTATATGGTTGAAAGACGATGATGTTTCTCAGGGTGAGTTCACATGGCAAATAGTGAATCTAAAGGTATAGGAGATTAAAAGCCTGAAGACCAGATGTATGTTCTGCATCTAAAAGATCCCAGCTAACTAAATTTGTGGAACTTGGTCAGCCTTCCTGATATTAAATAGAACACCTTGCTCGCTCTTTTTCTCTCTCTCATAGACACACACACACACACACTTGCTCTCTTGCCTGCTCACTCTCTCACGTCCTTCAGGCTTGAACAGCTTATCACTGGAGAGTAAAAGGGGATGGCATGCCTTATAATCTGTAAAGAACTAGATGAAGGTGATCTATCTTTGCTGTCTTCCCGCTCTTTGGCACTAGAACTCAAGTCAACACTGTCAGGAAGGTGGATTGCCTACAGGCAAAAAGTCCTGGTTACACAGGGGTTTGGGTCTGAACTGTATTTGACACAACTCGCCTTGGGCAGTAAGTTTGGGGATGACCAATGTAGTATATCTCTGAAAGCCCAGGAAGTGATTTTTTTTCTTAAAGACAGAGAGAGTCCCTTTTGTACCACCTGCCTACAGCTGAGGAATTTTGTTGTTTGCAAGGTTATCCAAGGGAATATGAAATTGCCAGAAAGAAGGTGGCACCGTGAGTGAGGGGTTTTGTGCAAGTCCTGTGAGCATGTGTGTGCACGTGCTTCGACAAGAGGGGACATTGTGATTCCTTTGTTCTAAAGGGCAGTTCTCCTTAGAAATGGCCAATCAGTCACTGTCACTGGGCAAGGAGGAGGTGCGGGTGGTAGTGGGGGGGAGGACATGCCAAGTTTGCCCAGAATACTCATTGCACAGGACAATCCCCACAGCTGTTGCACACCCAATGTAAATACGGACAGTCCCATTCATCATGGGGCTCCCTTCTGCAGCACATGTCCAAAGTACAGCAATGATTTAGTGCCTGCAGCTGGAAATGCACTATGTTTCTCCAAAACAGTGGCGTTTAAAAATGAGGAGGTAGAAATGGAGAAGCAGCAGGGGTTACAAAGAGGGAAGGACTAATTTCAGGTTTCTGAGAGGAGGAAAGAAGGGTAACATGGGTGAGCTCTTCCAGTAGACTACCCTTTTGCTTTAACTTCAGTTTTCTCCCCAAATTCACTGGCTTTGGTGTAAAGTAAGCTAAAACCTTTGAACTAGTGTTGCATCTACCATAATGATAGCTCTTGGCCCTGCTCTTAGGTTCACTGTTGGTATCAGAACCTCTTCTATACAGAGCATTGACCCAGATTTCTTGGCATCTTCTGTGTGGACAAACAGTGTATAAACTGAGCAGGACAAGAAGACAAATAGCTTGATTTTTTTATTAGAAATGTGAATTTCTCATTCGCTCACTCACTTACTCATTCAACAGATAGCTTGTAGCATCTACCATATGCCAGATTCTCTACAGAGCACTACAGGAATAAAAAAATAATAATAATAATAAACAAACATATAACCTGATTTTGAGACCTTTATACTTGAGTAAGGGCAACAGATTCAAACTGTAATTTTTTATGTCCAGGACATATAGATATTAAGTGAATCTGAAAGAAAAAGAGGTTATCAATTAAGAAAAAAAAAAAAAAGATTTATGAGCAAGAGAAACAGAGGGCTTGCACCAGTGAGGGACAGGGCAGAATGGAGGAATCTTTAAGCAGACATACCTCTAACTGCACAGCCCAAAAAGGGGCTTGATCCCACAACCCTGAGATCATGAACTAAGTAGTGACCAAGTGTCACCCAGGTGGCTGACCAAGCCACCCAGGTGCCCCGAGAAGTTATCAAGTTTTGTAGAAAAAAAAATAGCTTTTTGAAGATAGCATAACCTTTTTAGAAGAGTTATCTAAGTGAAGATGGAACCAAGTACATTTCAGATTCTCTAAAGTGAAATGTGTCAATACAGTGAAGGAGCCAGGAGAGATTTTGAAAGGTTTTCAAACGAGTTATAACATGATCACAGTGGTTTGTTAGGAAATTAACTAGACTGTAGATGTGAAGGATGAATTCGAGGGGGAAAAGCAATAGACACAAGACAGAAGCCTCTGTTTGGACAGTCTGGACAAGAAGATGCTGAGAATGGGCACTGGGGTGAGGTGACAGTAAAAATAGAGGAGGGGCATTCTAGCACTGAGTCACAGGAAGGCTTTTCATGAGTTGTTGATCCTGTGGATGTGAAAGCTGCAGTCTGAGTTCCAAATCTACCTCTTATGATGCTAAGACTGGATTTATGAAATCACATTTTTTTCTGATACCCAGCTTTCTGGAAGGTTCTACCACAACAGAGTATGAAAAGGCATGAGGCAAAAAGAAGGGACTTGCTTACTGCTTCTTTTGCTTTCTGTTCTTGCTTTCAATGACCCAGAAATTACACTTGATCCTGGCAGCACAACTGGTTTCCAACTCCAGCTTCTTGGTGCATTCACACTATCCCTTCTCAGAGGTAATGGCTTGCCAGCACCCTGCTTTTCAGTGCTCCCCAGAGTTGGGGCTCTGGCCATCTTCTACCTGAGGGCTTGAGGTATAATCAAGCCAACATTTTTTCTTTGTTCTCCTACCCAAAAGGATAATAGATGATTCCTCCAGCCTTGAATTCAGCTGGCATCTGTACACTCTCACAGTTTTTCTGGACCCCATCCCCTTTCTCTCCCTTCTCTCCAGATCCAGCACTTATATAATGAACACCCTATATTAAATCTCTTTTTAAAAATACCTGGTGTGGTATATGTTTTCCAGGCTAAATCTTGACTGATGTAGGAGTCACTGATGATTCCAAGGGGACCAGTGGAGGGGTTTTATGAAATGTGAAGACATTACATTTATATTTATGTTACAAAGATGACACACAACAGCAGTTTTGTCAAGACAATGCAATGAATTGGATTTGACATAGTCCTTGTGATGGGGCACACACATGGAAGAGAGGTATTATAGTCGGAGAATGATGATGGAAGTATATATAAAATCAGATCCTCAGAATAAAGGAGGATGCCCTAAAAGACGGGTTGTTTTGACAACATCATAGAGATGTGAAATAAATATTGAAACCGTCTTAACGTAGTGTGTTAAGGCTTCCGCTTATGATTTAAATAGTAGAGCAAAAAATCTGAGGGTTTTGAAGGGGCGGGGGGTGGGAGGTTGGGGTATGAGGTGGTGGGTATTATACAGGGCACGGATTGCATGGAGCACTGGGTGTGGTACAAAAATAATGAATACTGTTATGCTGAAAATAAAAAATAAAATTAAAAAAAAACACTGAACAAATAAACATAAAATACTAAGCAAAAATAAATAAATAAATAAATAAATAAATAAATAAATAAATAGTGCGGCAGTATTCCAACATGGAAAAATGAGAAAATTGCCCTCCTATTTTAGAGGGTGTGTTTTAAAGTCTTCTAGCTTTATGCAAAGTTAATTGATCCCTTCTATAATCATTCACTCCTATTATTTAGTTCTCTCTGCATCCTGCAGGGAAAGTTTTGCGAGTGTCGCATTCTCCCTTTTACAGCTGAAAAACTGAAGTGTCCCATTACATCCAAGAGCTAGAACTCCAAATCATATCATCTCTACCTGCATCCAAATAATACAGGTGTTTCTCATACAGCAAAGAGATTGATATTCCAGAATGAAATCTCCGGATTAAAAACAGACTTTGAATAACATATGTAGACTTGCAAGCTGGGGATAGAGTACAGAGAGACTTCACATCCAATCCAGAGGCTTGAATTCATAGGACCCTGTTGACTCCACCATGGTAGCAGCCTTCCAGAAAGATCAACCTAGCCTTTAGGAGGATGGGATTGTATGGAGGAAGGAGAGACTTAGAACAGTTGTGCATCGTGACAGGTACGTGAGAGGTCGTTGCAATAACCTTGGCCTCCAATAAAGGTGCTTTCTCCATTAGAATTGGGAGAGCAGAAATTAAAATCAAGTAGAGATATGCAGAATTAAGTATTGAGATGGCTAGGTGACTTGATGTATGCAGTCTTTAAAGGAGAGAGATTGGTCAGGTACAAATGCAAGGTTTTAACACTGATTAGTAGGAAAATTAAAACTGCCTTCACCAAGTTGCTGGAGGGGAGGTGGCTGGGAGAATGGGGTAACAGCATGATGGACATTAAGGAGAGCACATGATGTAATGAGCACTGGGTGTTACATAAAACTGATGAATCACTGACCCTACCTCTGAAACTAATATATTATATGTTAATTGAATTTAAAATTTAAAAAGTGAAAAAAAAAGACATTTTTGATTCAGCCTTTTCTTGTACACAACACTGAAGGAAAACACAACCTATGCTAAGTGTTTCAGGACAAAGAGAAGAGTATATACTTTCTTGATTATCATATTAGATAACTATTCTTTAATGTGTAAAACATACATTTAGAAAGTTTTTTCTTAATTTTTTTATATTTTTTAAAGATTTTATTTATTTATTTGACAGAGATCACAAGTAGGCAGAGAGGCAGGCAGAGAGAGAGGAGGAAGCAGGCTCCCTGCTGAGCAGAGAGCCCAATGTGGAGCTCAATCCCAGGACCCTGAGATCATGACCTGAGCTGAAGGCAGAGGCTTTAACCCCCTGAGCCACCCAGGTGCCCCCTCTTAAATTTTTTAAATGTATTACAGATTTCAAAGAAATTAGCCAAATGTATAATTGTATAAGTCAATAAATGAATCAATAAATATGCCTTTCACCGAGCCTGGAGCTGGTTTGTTAAGAAAGTTTTCAGAGGTGCCTGGGTGGCTTAGTCGTTAAGCAGCTGTCTTCCACTCAGCTCATGATCCCAGGGTTCTCGGATTGAGCCCCCATGGGGTTTCTTGATCGGTGGGAAGCCTGTTTTTCCCTCTCCCACTCCCCCCTTCTTGTGTTTCCTCTCTCACTATGTCTCTGTCAAATAAATAAATAAAATCTTTTAAAAGAGAGAGAGAGAGAGAAACTGGTTTTTCAGAGACAAGCTGAGTTCAGGTTTGCAGATGTAAATTTTGAGTTGGGAAACGGACAGTGCTGCATCACAGTGGCAAAGTTTGATAAGTCACTGGAGATGCCTGAATCCTTTGTTTTTTCAAAGGAAACATCTACTTTGTTTCAACCCTTGCAAAGGTGCACTGGCAAGAATGTATGTAATTCTCCAACTTCCTCATTTAGGGTTTGAGATAGTAGGGACACAAATCCCACTTACAGAACTTTAA
The DNA here is from genome assembly GCF_011764305.1 of Mustela putorius furo. Lineage (NCBI taxonomy): Eukaryota > Metazoa > Chordata > Mammalia > Carnivora > Mustelidae > Mustela > Mustela putorius. The sequence continues at coordinate 799,116 of NW_025421428.1, forward strand.
GAAAGGAGTTGTTTTAAAGATTTCATTTTTACCCCCGAGTAAATCCTATTAGAGGTTCCAGCATGTATGACACCAAAGCAGAGCCGTTCTGATTGAAGGGGAAAGGAGGCTCCTTGAAGCCCTTTCTGTACAGCATTAGCAATATACTCTGCTCATTCCCTATCCACTGGACATTGCAAGATGCACTGAGACCTTATGATGGAACCTTTATCTCCCGCAGAACGCAACTGGGAAGCCACTGAGCTAAGTCCAATTTTATAGAAGTTATCAAAATCCAGAGAAATGAAGTCAAGTTGCCATCATCTGAGTGAATTGGTAAAATCTGAAAAATCTCCAAAGGAGATCCAACATTTTGACGCAGGGCCATCCCTTTCTGTCACCCAGAATCAAACATGCATATACTGAGTTCTGGGAAAGTGTCATTCTCTGTGTCAGGTGGGTGTCTCCTGAAAGAGCAGGGTGCCTTTCCTCTCCCAGAGAAGCAGTTCTGACCACTTCAAGCCGGTTTGTTCCAAGCACCATATCTTCCTACCAGATTCCAGCCAATGGCGAGAGTCACCTAAGTCACCTAAGCCTCAGTGGTAAGGACTGCTTCTCCGGGAGGAATGTTGGCGCTGTTAAATGACTAATGAGGGCCGTTTGAAAAAAAACTATCCGGGTGACTGTCAGACAGATGTTTCCACACATGGGGGCAGAACGGAAGGAGCAGCACGGGATGAAGGAAAGTACACGGAACTAAAAGCTGCAGGACCTGGATTCAATCCCAGCTCTGCCTTTACCATATTAAAAAAAAAAAAAAGCTATGAATAATTAGCTCTCGTGTCATACATATCATACATGCACATAAGGTGAACATTAAGATAAATGATTACCCAACACATTTTGTCACCCAAAAGGTTTTGAACTGATGTCAAGCTTTGTATCTTCTTTTAAAGAGCGCAGAGCCTGGGAGACACCTAAAAATGCCACATGATATGATCTATTTGAAATGCCCAGACAGGAACGGTCCAAGAGGTGACCAGCCCTAGGTAAGTTTGTGTTTTAGTAAAAGGGTCATAACCAATGTTCAGTTCCTGATGACTTTCCACTCTAGTGCTTAAATTCTGAATAAAAAGCTAATGTCTATGCACTTTGAGATCCTTCATTTAACTTACATCTTTAACGCTTACCATGTATAAATTTCTGAGATCCTTGTTACAGAAAAGACAATGATAAACAAAATCAGATAGGATTCCCCTGATTAAAGTATCAGAAGGCAACACAGCCTAACTTTTAAAAAGTGGGGATTTTGAAACACTATTGGGTATCTCCTCAAATCGAAACTGTTGAATGACTAAGACGCAGGAGTAATGGGGAGTGAGGAAGTTAAGATTTAGGGGAAAAGAATACAATTTTCTCTGTGGTTATTACCATCAATATAATTCATCTCTCTCTGCTTTTGAGATTGCAGTTTTCAAGAAGAGAGAGTCTGACTGTTCCAACAAAGTCAGCTCTTCACTTCAGGATAAGACAGCTATGGCCAGAGGTGGGCAGATAGATAATACAGACATTGCAATTGGGTCTCACACCCAGGAGTTTCCAGAGATTAAAGAATCATTAGGAGTAAGGAAGCTCCTCTCAAAGAGGATCTAGTTCAATAGGACAGAGCACCTGCCTTCTAAAAACTTTTTTAAAAAAGATCTGAGAGACAGAGGGAGCACATGCATGCACACATGCACACACAAGCAGCGGGGAGGAAGGGCAAGAAGCAGACACCCCACTGAGTAGGGAGCCAGATGTGGGGATCCCATGACCCTGAGAACATGATCTGAGCCAAAGGTAGATGCTTAACCTACTGAGCCACCCAGGAGTGCCCCAGAGCACCTGCCTCTTAAAGAGTTTATTATCTACTCAGGGTAATGTAAAAAGAACTGTAACAGAAGCCAGGAATTTAGAGGACAGAATAGAAGCATTAAAAAAAAGGACTAGATCAGCTCAAAGTGGGGAGAATATTTTTGAAAAAGGAATCAGAATCTTTCATTCACAGATGTCTCTCAAATTTCTCCATTAATTTGAACACCTAGAATTTAGTTCTTTTAAAATGTTCTCTAATTTTCCTTTTTAGTAAAAAGAACATGGGCAATTATTTTACACGAGTAACATTTGAGAACCTTGGCAGAATGAAACAATCCCAATTTGCAACAGCCACATTTACAAAGCTATTTTGAATTAGAAAACTTATCTATCCCTTTAGAGCAATTCAAGAGAAAAATAAAGACAAAAAACAGCACATGAATAAGACAATAAAGAAATAGGAAGAACTATTTAACAGAAAAAGGAGTTGTAGCACAAGCAGAGTAGGTGGTGGACCTGCAGCAGTCTTGAAGGGTACTCTGAAATCACCCTTGGTAACTGCGAGGAACGGTAATCAGCTGGTGTTGGAGATGTGGCCTCAATCTCTGTAATTAAATAAGGTAAATTGTTTAAGAATAAGAGACCCACTGCTCATGTGATCAAAGAGCTAAGATTTTGAGATAATGGGTATATAAGTGGAGTTCCTATTTGGTACTTAAAGTACCCCCTTCCATTCTGATCCAGAGCTTTGATTTTCTGTAGGAATGAGGATCACCATAGTATTTGACTCACCAACATGACTCTGTTTTCTCCTACTGGTAGTCCAGATCACTCTTTGAGAAGAATCTGCCTTCCTTTTCAAAGCCTTCCTCTGTGCTCTCCATGTTAATGGAGTCCAAATTCCAAAAGCTCTAATAACATGGTTCTTAACTACATTTCTAGAAGGTCTTGTTCCTACCACAATGTCCCATGAATACTAAATTCTTGCTATACTTTGCATTTTCACCCACTTTGATTTTGTTCATGTTGATCTCATGAATGGAAGTATCTTTTTTTTTTTTTAGCAATTTTTTAAAAGATTTTTATTTATTTGAGAGATAGTGACAGAGATAGCCAGAGAGAGGAAAAGCAGGTAGGAAGAGGGAGAAGCAGGCTCCAGCTGAGCAGGAAGCTTGACAAGGGGCTCAACCCCAGGACCCAGGGATCATAACCTGAGCCGAAGGCAGACGCTTAACCAACTGAGCCACCCAGGCACCCCAAATGGAAATAACCTTTTTATCACGTTTTGTGACTGTGGCATTATGATTTATAAGAAATATATTTGGGGGCGCCTGGGTGGCTCAGTCAGTTGGGTGGCTGACTTTCATTTTAGGCTCAGGTCATGATCTCAGGGGTTGGACTTCCTGCTGCTCATAGAATCCCCCTACCCCACCCTGATGGGAGTGCTTGCTCTCTCTCTCTTGTTTTTATATACTTGGCCTTCATCCTCATTTCTGGCACAGAGCTCCTAAAACTTTTGGAATTTTCTAAGGAAGAAAGTTATCAAGGTGTCTTTTGTTATTTAATGAGGTGGCTTCCTGAAGACAAAATCTCTAGGGTTCGGGGCTGGTTTCCAGGGGGCCCCAACCTTGTGATTAAAGGGCTGGAACTGTCAGTCCCACCTTCTTCTGGGGAGGGTAGAGGAGCTGTCAGTTGGAGCAACTGCCAATGTCCAGTGATTTAATCAGTCGTGCCTATGTAATAATAAAGTCTCCATAAAACCCTAAAAGGACAGTATTCAGAGAACTTCCAGGTTGGTGAACATGTGGGGAGAATGGTCTGCTGGAAGACAGAGCTCAGCAGCCCCAGGACCTTTTCCAACACTTTGCCCTATGTGTCTCTTTGGTCTGGCTCTTCCTGAGTTACAACTTTACATAATCAACTAGTAATCTGGTAAGTAAAATGTTCCCCTGATTTCTGGGAGCCAGTTTAGCAAATGAATCAAATCTGAGGAGGGGAGTCAGAAGTACAGGTAACAACCTGGGTTTGTGACTGGCATGCGAGAGTGGGAGAGGGGTGCAGTGTTACTGGACTGAGTGTTTAATCTGTGGAATCTGTTTTTATCTCTGGGTAGTGTCAGAGTTGAATTAAAGGGCAGTCAGCTACTCCCTGGAGAATTACTTGTGCTATGTGGAACCCCCTGTCCCCCACACAGGAACTGGTCTCAGAACCATAAGGACTTAGCCAGGATGCTTCGTCTATGAAATTATTTTATTGTGTCATAGCCATTTGTGGTTGTTTTATTCTGATTGCTTTATTTTGGTCTTTTCTGGGTTTTTGTTTTTTTTTAAATTTCTGGACCTCCAATGAACCTTAATCTCCCTGAGTAGGGGGACTGTACTGGAAAAAGAGACAGGCTTAGACTTGCATCAGGGATTTTCCATTCCCCGGGTGTAGGACCTTGAAAAAGGTCACTTAATTTCTCTGAGCTTCCTTCTATTTCCTTTGTAAAACAGGATAACAGCAGATTCTCAAAGCTGAAAAAGTACATATATGATTACATATGATTTTAATTACATTTTCATATAAATGGAACTATCAAAATTTTTAAAATTCTTAATTCTATCCTAAGTCTGCTTTGGTTGAAACAGAAGGGAAACAGATCAACTAGCTTAAAGGAAAGCTAGTATCATTCAAAAATCCAAGAGTTTTAAGTGATACAACTATTGAGACGGAAAGGATGCTCATGAGCCTCAGTTATGATGGGGAACAGATGCAAATTCCACCAGAACTTGGTCAGCCTGACTTAAATCAAGTGCTCACTGCTGACCCCCAGTCAACTTTGGCCAGCAGAGTGAAAACACAGAATGCAGTACCCACCTGTCTTGTTCTGGGGAATGGGAACACTTTCTAATAGAAGGATTCTGAGCAAATAATAAAGACCTATCAGACGGATCCACAGACTCAAGAGTGTCTTACACAGAAATATAATAAATACTAGTAGTAACCATGGCAAAACAGGTAAGGTATTTTTTTCATTTGGTTTTTCATTATTTAGAGAAAAAAAAATCTCCATAAGAAATAGAAGCCCTCTGAACCTTTTATCATTCTGAATGTAATTGTAGCGACGGTGTTCAGACTCATTAAAGAAATTCTCCTTGGAAGAAATGTTGGTCAAAATTTCAGTTATACAAGTTCTAGGAGACTGAATATGCAATAATGTGACTATAGTTAATAATATGGAGTATATACTTGAAATGTGCTAAGAAGATAAATCTTCAGTGTTCTCCCCATAATAAAAATAATGTTAATGGGCAGTAGGGAGATGGGCAAAATGGGTGAAGGAGATTGGGAAAATACAGGCTTCCAGTTCTAGAATGAACAAGTCATGCAAAGGCGTGGCATAGGGAATACAGTTAATGATACTGTAATAGCATTGTATGGTGACAGTTGGTACCTACTCGTGTGGTGAGCATAGCATAATGTATAAAGAAGTTGAATCACTATGTTGTACACCTGACACTAAAGTAACAGGTGTCAACAATATTCAGATTGTATAAAAATGTAATTATATGAAGTGATGTATTATTCATTAGCTTAACTGTGGTTCTTTCCCAAAAATGTGTATATGAAATCATATTGGTCACTATACATACACACACACACACACACACACATATTATAATTTTAATTGTGAATTGTACCTCAAATTTTAGAGGAAAAAAGGAGTGCATTTACGTGTTCAGTTGCTTTCAGAACAGCTTGGCCTGTGCCTTGCCTCTTCCTGAGCCCTTCCCAAGAGAGTCTTGCCTGCTCAAGATCACCTGCTAGGCCGGTTTATAGGTAGACTGAATCTGATGCAGCTGCTTCTCCAATATGCAGTCTGTGGATTTTTGGTTGTCTCGGTTTCTCTTATCCTTATTTACAGTTTCTAGAGCTTTCAGCCACTTCTTCTTTCTTAATTGTACTATCAAAATGTAGTTCTGATAGGGGGTGCCCCAATCCCTGTGATGTAATAATTAAGGACACATTTGGGTTTCAGTTCTAGCTTTGTGACTGATCAGCTTTAGGCTTTTTTTTTTTTTTTTTTAATCTCTCCAAAATTCTGGGTCTAACAGGTAAGATGATTCCAAAGGCTCATTCTGTTATGGCCTCTTTAGTTTCTAGACTTCATAGTCCTACAGGAAGATATTATGCATACACCCATTTAAAAAATCTATTGAGCATCTCCTATATTCCAAAAAGTTGAGGCTCTAGAAATACAGAGATAAATAGGAGAAGGTTTGATTCTGAACAGCCTTTCCATTTTCCTTTGCTTTCTCTCCTTAACAGCTGGCTTACCTCAGGGGCTTGAGAAAAACACCTGGGTTATAAGGTAAAAATCGTTCCTGCCTTCACTAAGCACAATCCCAGGGCATGAGCCCTCTGGAGTTGAATAAGTACTCTATTTCTTTCCATTTGTATTTTCTCCATCTGTTCTAATTACATCCCCTCCTTGGGAGTAAGAGAACTACTACTGTCTGTTACAATGTAAAGGTGAGAAAGGTTAATTAACAGTGAAGACAGATCCCAATTGCCTTACATCACATCCCTGTCCATATGCATCAGGCTGTGAGAGGGTTCCCTCCCTTCTGTGACCCAATACTGCTTGTGCCTGCTCCTCTCAACCTCTTGCATGGCTCCCCTCTTTCTTATCTCCAGAGCATGGCATCCAAAGGCACTCATCCATGTTAATGTGACAAAATGCCTTAGTCATAGGGAGGGGAGGATGTCATGCCTTAGAGTAGAAAGGGCCAAGCCAAACTGCCTTCAGCATGCTCAGATCCAACCGACATTAAAGTCTGCAGCCTGAGTGAGTTACAGTCACACGATGGCTTATAAAGAGACGATGATACCCTCACTTTGCAGACCGAGATTAAGAGACTGAAGGAGATACAGTGATTTACCTTTGGTCCCACACCAACAAGAGCCAGATTCATACCCAATTCAGTGTATTTTCCATTAAATGTTGCTTTTTGTCTGCTTCCAGTTCCCCTTTGCTTTATGCCTATGGTGCCCACCCCTTTTGCCTTCTTCCATGGTTTCTATTTTCCCACTAATTTCCATTATGACATGCCCTTGGTTCACGTCTTATAGTCCTTGTTTCTTCCTATGTCAGATCTTCAAACTTTCTATTAAATATGTTCAATACAAAAACCAACCAACCAACCAAAAAAACCCCTAAACTATAAATGCTGTGAAAACAGGGACTTCATTGTGGTTCACCACTGAATTCACAGCACCTGGAAGGTATATAATTGACAATTATTCATTGAGTGTCTTTAATAAAAGCAAACTGTTATGTTTTTATTGATATAAAATGATATTTACTGAGTACATAGAGCACACTGTAAAGAACCACAGAAGACATGGCTAAAGGATTTTAAAGTCAAATTAAGAAGATAGCCCAAATATAAAATTTAACTATCAATTATTCTTTCATTTACTTATCAAACATACATTATCCTGTGCTGAGAAATATGGTTTTTGATTGGTCTGAAATAATAAACAAACCCATCTTTTTAATCCACAAATCTTATTTATAGAAATAGACAAAGAAACAGAGTATTAAACTCTGGACAGACAAATTCTAAAGAAAAAGCCATAAATGGGGCTCTGGAAGGAAAGAGCGCAGGTGTCAATCCATTATTTCAAAGTCAGAGAAGACATCCTGGAGAAAGATATGTCTAAGAATAGGTAGAAGTCAAAGAGGCATAGAAGGGTAAGGGCACAAATCATTTCCAGAAGAAACAACTTGTACCAGAAATGAAAGAAATAACATGAATTATTTAGCATGGCTGGAGGGTAGGGTTTGAAATGAGGAATCCTAAGAGATGAAGATAGGTAGGTAAGTAGTGATCACTCTGCACTTGCTCTTCCCCATGTGGTCCTAGAACAAGCATCACCAGCATCACCTGGGAGCTTGGCAAGTACAACATCTCAAGCACATCATTTAAGGAGGCCTTCACTCTCAGGCTCGTGCCAAGTATAAGATTGGTACCAGCACTGCCCTGACAGTGAGTTCTTCCTTAAATCATTCACCTGTGGGGTTTCAACTAGCCCTAGTCCTGGACCTGCACCTGAGACACACTGGATTAAAATTATAGTTTAAAAAGATGCCCAGGAGGTGGGTATGCACATTACATCTGAGAAGAACTGCTCTAAAGGCTTTGTAAACCATGCTTATGTTTGGAGATTGTCTTGGGAGTAATGGATGTTATTTATAGGCATTTGATGAGTGAGATTCCTTGATTTATAAAGGTCTGTGGCTGTGCGGGAAAGCAGCAGCAGCCAGTTAGGAGGCTGTTACAGTAAGTCTTTAACAAATTAAATCTTAAAGATCTGTTCCTTCTAAAATTCTACTGCAATTCTCTTAGTATTACTACAGTGATCCAGGACTAGAGTACTCAGATTTGAGGGTTGGTGGAGCAGATGTAGTGGGTGGCTAGAACTGTGGAGGAAGGATGAAGGAGAAATCAAGAACACCTGGCTCAGGCTGTAGCAAGCAGGTGGTAAGAAGTACCACACACTGAGGTATCGAAAGACAAAAGAATGGCATGTGGAGAGAGAATGATGAGTATACACTCTTGGAGATGTTAAATTTGATAAATTTTAGATCATACTACATGATAGGTGGGTGTCCAGATCATGAAGAGATAGAAGGTACAGAGATGGATAATGGAACTATTGTCTCTAAACCTGATAATTTAACCTGTGGGAAGAAATAGGAGTTTTTAGACTATATAAAAGAGCTATTTTTATGTATTTATTGATTTATTTTTTAGTGTGGAATACTGACTTTTAAATAATATCTGAAGGGGCGCCTGGGTGGCTCAGTGGGTTAGGCTTCTGCCTTTGGCTCAGGTCATGATCTTGGGGTCCTGGGATTGAGCCCCACATCGGGCTCTCTGTTCAATGGGGAGCCTGCTCCCCCCACCCCCGCCTGCCTCTCTGCCTACTTGTAATCTGTCAAATAAGTAAATAAAATCTTAAAAAAATAAATAAATCTGAATAATTATTTTCATTTTGCAAATTATTTTCACATCCAATGCATCATTCAACTAAACTTACTTTTTTGAGGTGGGGAGGTAGGCAGGGAAAGATTATCATCTTCATTTTCGATGAAGAAACAGATAAAGAAACTGGGGCTTGCAGTCCTGAAGGTGTTTTGTCTAGTAAACCACCTACATGCACACACATCGGGAGCAGTTCCAGTTGCATTGCGGGGCATGCAATTAAGAGAGAAACCAAGAAGAACTGACGTAGACCACAGTGGTTAGCAAAGACTTCATGGAAGAAGTACCCATTATCTTACTAAGTGTAACTTGTGAGCGCTAGAGCTTTTGCCCAGATATTTTATGGTGTAATATTTTAACATTTAGTGTTTTTGCTAAATGTTTGAGAGTCTTGAATAACTAGTGGTAAAAGAAAGGTAAGTGCTCCTTTGTCTATCCCAGTATTATTGAAGATTTTACAACGATCTGGGCAAGATATTAAGAACTAGCAGCTTTTAAATCTTGATTGACAAAATCTTGACAGAAACACTCCTTAGTCATCCTATCACTTGAGGCCAGATTAACTATGATGGTACAAATGTGTACTTTGAGGCAGAACAGCAGCTACTAATTCTACCTACATTAGGTAGTTGTTTGGATAGGAGAAAGATACAATAACTGATTTATAATGTGAGCCATGAGTAAGAGGAAACTTTTGACTGTATTAATCTTACCCACAATTCTTAACCTTGGGTGACACAGAATCAACTAGAACAACATTCTGAATTCTTATAAACATTTTCCATGTTAGTCACAGAATTACAACTATACCTCCATCCTTATAAGTGACCAAAGGTTCTAGGAAGTATAATAATTGCCATTAACAATTATATAGTTTGTTACATTTTTAAAGTACTCTAACACAGAGTGTTTAATTGGATAATCATTAAAGTCCTATAAGGAAAATGAGATGGAAATGTTATTCCCATGTTTTATTTAAAAGATGGGAGAAAATAAAGTTTATGGAGAATGAGACTTGCTTGGTTTAAAATAATAATTAATAGCAATAGTTTTAATATAAATAATTAAGAGCATAAGATATGCCAGGAATTGAGCTAAGTGCTTCACAATCATTATTTCACTTAATCCTTACAATGAGCTATGTATTATTATCCTCATATTACAAATAATGAACCTAAGCCTTGAACAAGTCAAGAAAGTTGTGCAAAATTGAATAGAATATGTAATGGAATGGGGAGATGAAGCTAGTTCTAAGTCACCATTAACACTTTGCTCTTCGAAGTCATTTAATAATTCTGTTGAATATCCATTCCAACAGGGATACAGTTGGGGACACTGGATATCTATAAGTTTTCAAAAATATATAGAGAATATTAGAATATTAAATAAAATGAACAGATTCCTTAAAAAGTATATAAAATATGACATGTTTCTTTTAAGAACTTACAGTTTGGAGGTCTATAAAAAGATAATTTCAAAAACAATGGAAGTGCTCTAACAAAAACTGGAACGGAGGGGAAACAGACTCACAGATTACATCACAAAGGTCTTACAAAGACAGAGCACAATTTCTTGTCCACAAAGAGTGAACAACCAATTCTAGACAGGTCAGCATTTAAGAAAAAAATGCATGTAGTTATAGAACTAATTCAGAGAAGAAAAAGTTTTAAATGATTGCACCATGGTCTTAAGGGTGAAACAAGAGGAGATTAGGTTACTGGAACCAGATTATCACACTTGCTTTAGTCAAAGGAAGGGTAAGAGAGAACAAAACAGTAAATGAACATGGAAGTCTGTTTCTTGGGAGAGCCAGGTGACTTCTTGGTGTCCGGGAAGCTTAAGAGGGACCTGTTATGGATTGAATGTTTGTGTCCCCACCCCAAATGTCTATGGTGAAATCCTACTCTCCAATTTGATGGTTTAAGGAAGGTGACCCTTTGAAAGGCAATTAAGATCAGACTGGGTCATGAAGGTAGAACATTCATGAATAGGATTATTGCCTGTGAGAGTCACTAGAGAGTTTGCTTCCTCTGCTTTCTACCATGTGAAGATACAAAAAGAAGTAAGTAATATACAATTCCAAAGAGGCCTATCACCAGAACCTGACCATGTTGGTACTCTAATCTTGGACTTCCAGCTTCCAAAAGTGTAAGAAATTTCTGTTGCCGGTGGTACTTTGTTATAGCAGTCCACACTGATAGGACAGTGCCTCAGAGAGAAGATTAGGTGGGTGGTTTGCTAAGAAGCAATCCAGGAACCAGATAAGGAGGGCCTGACTTAAGGCAGTTGAGTGGGCACAGAATTGAGATTATGTGTTTGGAAAGTCTGAACAGACTTGGGTACCAATTTACCAGCCTTCCCTCAGCAAGGCTCAGTAAATCTAATTCCTACATTATGTGCCCACAACTCTTCTTTTTATCAATATTTTCCTGGATATTAAAGGTTTTTTTTGGGGGGAGGCCTCTCTTGATAGCTTTACCAAATAGGTTCAACTTCTCATTCTTCTTATTATTATTCAAATCTTATACTTCCTCTGGCAAGGTGGATTCAATTCCCGTTATGTCTGTCCATATCTTATCATGACTGGTCTGATTAATCAATCTCAAATCCATCACAAACCTAGCTCCACGTCTGAAGTACAGGTAAATATTAAACACTGGTTGCAAAATGAGCTATTATGCAATTATTATGTACTCCTCCTAATGATGTCATCTTGAGCTTTACAGGAAACTTAATTCCTGGCTAAATGCATTTGATATCCACTCCCATAATACTTTATAACCCCAATCGTAATACTCATCATTATTAAAATTTATTTCTAGACTCTGTTAATTCTATGATGATACACACTACATTTCTAACAATGTTTGAAATATCATAAATGCTTAAATTATTGAATAAACAAGCCATTAATTATTTTGTCTCATGAGTTATGCATTTTGACTCCCAGATCTTCCATTTGTGCCCTACGCAAGCGTATGTATCTTTGCACTGCCTTTCTGACATCTTCAGCCCTTTAGAATGTAATAAAAAAAAAAACACAAAGGAACGCAGAGAGCTCTATCTAGTGAAAATGGACATTAAAACATCCATTTTGACATCTTCCCAAGTTATATTGTTAAGTCTGAAAACACAGCTACCAAAATTGGCATTGCCATCTTAATAAGTTCATTTGACCAGACCACACAGGGTGTCAGTGTCCACCAGAGGTTAGACAAAAGTCTCCAGGCATTTTAGCATTCTGGCCCACCAACACAAAGGCTGTCCTGAGAATGTCTAGGGAAGTTCAAGTTAAAGAGAAAACTCCCTGCTATTCGGCTCCTGCTACCTTGAAAACACTACAGACAGGCACATAGTTCTGGGATGTACCAACCAAATTAACACATATATACTGGCACTGGATTTACTTATGAAAATGGGAAAGTTACTTTAAGTGAGGAAGTCTGAATAACAGTCTAAATCCAGTTAAGAGGTCTTTTTGGGTCTTCCTTGCCCACTTCACACAGCAATCACCCAGTTAATTCCACCACCCGTGTCCTCTTAAGAGCTGTTATCCCAGGTGTTGTCATTCTGCTCAGTGTCACCTTTCACCTTCCATTGTTAAAATGGCATCCTTACTCATCCCGTCGATACAGCGTCTCCTACCCCTACTACCCATGACCTGAGAATTCTTTTGAGGTTTTATCTTATTCTTTCCTTTGAAACATACTCATCTGTTTCTCCATTTTGCTTGAATCTCTGTGTTTTTGTTTTTAAGATTTTATTTATTTACTTGACAGAGATCATAAGTAGGCAGAGAGGCAGGTGGTGGGGGGTGGGGTGGGGAAGGAAGCAGGCTCCCTGTGGAGCAGAGAGTCTGATGCTGGGCTGGATCTCAGGACCCCGGGGATCATGACCTGAGTGAGCTGAAGGCCGAGACTTTAACCCACTGAACCGCCCAGGCACCCCATCTGTGTTGGTTTCAATGCATTAGATAAAAGCACCACCTCTCCTGCTCTTATAGGAGTAGCCACCTATAGGAGATGGCCCTTACCAGTCCATCCTATCCTAGCTCTTGGTTGTCTCTCAAATCCTTTTGAGTGTCAAGCAGTGTGTTTTATTTTTAGTGGCTCCTAGTAGCTGAGGGTGTGCCAAGACCTGATCTTGATCCAAAGGGGAGATGCTGTCAGGCAGTAGCTTTTAGGCATGCAAATATACCCAGACCTATGGGACCATATACCTAAGCTCCTTTGGTTACCCGTGCCAGGTGATCTAGAGGTGTTCCCTGGCAGCAGTTGCAAAAACAGGGGTTCCAAATGAGTGTATTATGTAAGCTCTGTTCTGGGAGACACAGTCAAATGACATGAAGGCAGAGGGGAACTACAAAGAGGGCCACACTAGCTTATGTCCTATAGACTTCTAGAGTGAGCCAAACCTGAAGCCCACCCCTTAGACTGCAGGATGAGCAAAAAGGCCAGTTTCCCACAAAGACTGGAGGGTGGGGGTGGGGGAGCGTTTCACTCCACCATCTGTGCATCGCCCCCTGGGAAGATGCAGGCCAACAACTGTCCCTGACTGCTCCTACCTGCAGGCCCCAACCCCAAAGACACACCAGACTCACGCAGACCAGTGCTCCAGAGGCCTTCAGAAAGGATTACAGTCAGCTCTTATATGTTTAATTAGAAGCCTGCCCCTCGGGCTATAGCCACAGTAAGTTTACTGGACCCAGAGACTGAGCTCTCCTGGCCTCGTGCAGGGCCCTATAGAAGCTCTCTCTCCATTGGTTACAGGCCTGCGGAAAGCACGGGGAAGCCCCGCCGGCGCCCCACCCCCGGCAACAGTTGCAAAACCTGCACCAGCCTCGCGTCAAACTGCGTGCGCGCCTTGGGCAAGTGCGCTCTGGAACGTGGCATGGGAGAGCGTGGAGACGGCGTCCACGCGGAAAGGAAGGGGAAAAAATACCGAAAGAAAGAAAAGGAAAGAAAGGGGGGGGAAAGAAGTCTAGAGTTTCGAAAACAAAAAGGTGGTGTCCACAGGCTGGAGCCTGGCGAGGTAGCAGGAAGATGGCACCTGCCAGTCTTTGCCCGAGAGGACACCCTCCCCGGCGGCCTCCAGATACTCTTCCAAGCAGAGCCTGCCTCTCAGGTCGGCGCTCCAAGACCAGCAAAGGAGCATCCCCCTCCACACACAGAGCTGAGTCCCCCCAGGGCGCCTGGCGCCAGGCCTCGAGGCGGGTGAGTCCGGGGGCCTCGGAGAGCCCTTCCTCAGAGCGCAGTTGGTAGCTGGGGTCTCAGGGAAGGGGACCCCCCCCCCGGGGGCCTTCAAGGCTAGACATTTAGAGGCGTGGCTCTCGGGTGCCGGTAGTAAACGTTGGGGATGCCCAGTGTGGGGTTCAGTCCCTGTACCTCCCTTCTCCCAGAGAAGCTCTGGGTTTGGAGTTCCCGCGGGACTGTGGGTTGCTCCCCGGCCGCGTGGTGTGGAGTTTCCGGCGGGGGGACGCGGCGGGACCTGTGTCGTCCCAGCCTGGCTTACCTGCTGTCACGTGGGCCTTCTCGCCTTCCGGTAGGATGCACAGGAATCCTTCAGACAGTTTTTAGGTGAGGAACTTATCCCATATTTAGCTGTGGGTTCTGGGTTTGTGGGAGGGACTGAGCCCAGACCCTCTCAGGTCGCCATCTTGAACAGGCACCGGGCAGTTTCTTATATAGGTTCCCCTCCCCCCAACCTCCGGGTAAGGTTTCTCCTATTTGCATCCAATCAGGCCATACACCTGCTCAGTTATTTGATCATGGCTCCCTTATACCGTGGTTTAGCATGTGACTTAGCACGTGACTCAGCAGTGCCTCTTGCTACCAAACTGCTTAAAACAAACAAACAAACAAACAAAAACAAACAAACAAAAAAAAACCCACACATTATTTTTCTTTAAAAAAAAAAAGAACAAAACATTAGTTTTGCAGACCTTCTTGCCATTGCAAATAATAGTCTCCCTGCCCGAAGTAGCCGTCTCTCCGTTTGTTTACACTCAGAAATCTAACTCATTCTCCTCTGCTCAGACATTGCCTCCTTTGTAATGTCTTTCCTTATCAGCTTATAAAATGAGAGGGGTAGACATGCTATTTTCTTAATCCTCTATGGTCTGAAGATTGTTCCTGTCTCTGTAACCCCACCCAGATGCTAAGGCACTTAAGTGGGGGAACCCTGTCTTTTCAACTCCTACTCCTCTCTGTTCAGATACAAGTGTGAGTCCAGAGTAGAACACTATTTGCTGAATGATTCTATTCACATCCCTATGTCAAGTGTATCTTACTTGCACATAGAGCCCCAGTAAGATGTACCTGTGCCAGTTGTCCCCATCTCTAATAGGACAGGTTCTGAGCATCCATTATTCTGTAATTTCTGGGCGGCTCCCATATTTCAGCAGATACAAAGTCAGCCTTCATATAGATGGCACCTCTGCTCTGGTGTGATCACTAAGAAGCCATAAAAAGGAATTAGTCAGCTTAGGTGGATAATTGATGGATGTCAAGTGTCCCTTTGGATAAAAGACTTGCTTCTAGACCGATTGCCTGAGGGCTCAAGAGGCTCCTAGTAGACAATCCAGATGCCTTCTTTTTATTTCCTCTGAATATCTGCATTTTCATCCAAAATTAAGGCACCAAGGACAGCTTTGAATGAAGTAGTGGCCTCGGGGCTAGTACATTTAATGAGAAATCTTTTCAAGGGTCATCTTCTGATACCTTGTGCTAATGACACAGGGCCTTGAAAGGATGGGATTGCTGTGCACCTACTGTACATTAACAAGCAAACAAACAAAAACACCTTACAATTTACTAAGACTTATTAGTTTTAGAGGTTTTTGACAACTTGATACGCTTCCTCTTAATTGTGACAGGCCCCAGCAAGGCTTACAGCTACTACTCAAAGCTTATGGCTTTGAAATATAGGCTGTAAGCTCAGAGTGGTTAGGAAAAGCATAAACAGGGAAGTAATATGCGTTATCCATAATGAAGGGCTCTTCCCTCCTCCTCTATCATTCAAAGAACTGTAGAAGGTATTTTTTTTTTCTTATGGCCTGAATAACAGTCTAGAAGAGTTAGAAGTGCTGCACTCAAATTCACGAGTGATGTTCGTTGCCGAGTGAAGATGACAACCCTTGTTTTTGACTCCTAGTCCAAAGTTCGTTTCACAAAACACTATAGTGCCTCTTGCAGAATTCACCTGGTAAAAGTTAAAGGGGATAAAATGCCAGTCTGAAGCTCAATAGAATGACAGGGGAGAAAATAGGCTGAAGGAGCAGCTGAACTTGTTGATTAGTATTGCTTAATGCAGCTACACACCCACTTTCATTCTCCCAGCCCACTGATCAGCATTTTCCTTTTGGGCAGACTTCATAGCCAAGAAATCAATACATCATTAGCCTGCAGCATGTTGTTTTCTGGGTATCAGGCGAGCTCCTGGGAGCATTATTTGAGTCATAATGACAGGGGTTGGGCTGTAATGAAAGTCCTGAATTATGCCACATTAAGGATCTTCCCCCCCCATGAAGCTGGTAAGCTGCTCAAATACTCCCTTGTGTGGCTTCAGACACAGCCATCAAATATTTAGCATGGATTTTGGCTAATGTGCCTTCCTTATCCCCAAGATATTCTCCTAAAGCAGGTAGCTGGTATTAATACCCTTTAAGAGGTGAGGAAAGAGAGCCTTGAAGAGATTAACCGGACAAGACTTGCATCCTGGAGTAGCCAAATCAATCCCTTGGACCCCTTTACTACGCTAGCCACTCCCTGCTTCCTTTGGCTTTGAGAACCAGCAGGGTTTTGAAAATTCTCTTCACGGACTGTCTCCAGCTGCTCTGGCCCCAGCCAGAGAGCTCATGACCACTGGCTGGCGTTAAACTTCATCATTCTCTGCCCTCCGCTGCTACTATTCCTGAGTCTGCCTCTTCCCAAGACTCAGAAGTCCCCTCTCACTCAGCCTCCCCCAGCCGCACCTCCTTCCTCTCCTTCCCCCTGAATGACTCATTTTGTTTACCGAGCAGAGAAGCTAATAGAAGGCAGCAGAATTTAAGCTTCCCTGGGACTTGCTTTACACGCTGACAAAATCATTCTTTTCTCTCTCTGTTAAATATTCATGGCTCTCAGATTTTTAGATACAAAGGTACATTTTGTTTTAAAATGTGCTGATCCAAGACCTACTGGTTTGCATTGATTTCCTCCTCTTTGCATTTCTATTGCATTGGAAATAAAGAGGTCCTCACTCACTTCTTCTGAAATATGGACCTGAATTTATCTTTGGTTTTCTTTTTTAATTTGGCTGCTATTTGGCAAAAGGGCTGATGTTGGTAGACATTTTAGATGTTTTGTGTGTTTTTCTCTTCTGACATTGTGTGCGGGCGCACACACAGACACGCAGACATGAGGACAGGGAGAAAACACATCCTCTTTTCCAGGCATCACGGTCTAATGTTAATATCATTTGAAAGGGATTTTAACAAAGGTTTGAGCTGTTGCAGATTTTAAATATTTATTTGGAACAAAAATAAAGTAGAGATAGATTTACAGAGATGAAGAATAGACTCATCCTAGGACAGTTCAGAGATCTACAGAAAGTGAAATGGGGGCAAAAGTGCCTCCATCTTAGAAAAAAAAAATGGAGAGAAATTTATTGTGGTGTAAGAATTATGGAAAGAGAATAAATGGAGGTGGGAAGGAGGAGGGATTAAAATCCTGATTAATTCAGGTCACTTGACAGGAGTCTTGCAATGTATAGTGCAAATGAACAAAAGTAAAAAGCTTTCAGATTCTGGAAGTTACATGTTTTTATTTTTTGTTTGTTTGTTTTTTCCCAAGCTGGCAAATAAAAGAGAAAACAATCATATGATAAGAAAAAGGGCTGAATTTTTTCTTAGTATAGTAAGGGGATGTACTATCTCGGTGGATCTTTGTAAAGTCTTGGAGCGTGAAGGATCAATTTAGAATTTTTATGAGATTTTGGAGCCTTTTAGTGAAAATATGTGATTGGGATTGGGTAGGGATTCTGATGTAATTGTCTAGGATTGGTGAACACTTTGGTTGGAAGAATCTTATGGGGTCAGTTATTATTTAATGCAATGGAAGGATTTAACCCTTTGATGTTTATTTAAATAATCATTTTTGTAAAGAATCTGGAATGAACAATGAAATTATTTGAGATGTTTATCTTCCTAGGCAATAGTTTCTTGGAATAGTAAAGTCATGTTGATGGGTTAGTAAAGTTATGTTGATAGAAACTGTAAGCTGTGTAAGTGGAGGAGATTTGGAATCTTGATTATAAACTCTCATAATTAGGAAACACCTAAAAGCCTATCTGGTCTACTCTCAACATGATTCTTGAATTCCTTTATTACATACCGGCCACCTGCTCATTCAGCCTCTCAGAGACTGAAACCAGTGGAGTGGTGTAGAGACTTTGGCGGAGGGTACTGGTGGATATTTACTCAAGATTTCCAAAATTAATAAAATTGAGGTATTCTCTGGATCTCTACCTCTCTTTACTTTTGTTAGTTTACTAAAGACTGGTTCTTTGTCCTTTACTCTCTCTTTCCTCTCATAGTACGTGCTCACTCATAGGACCTCATCCTCCTCCCATAAACGATCCCCCCACCCCCATCATGTTCTACATCATGGACTTTATAAGCACTTCCATCTTTGCTTCCTCACAGATAGCAATGATGTCCTCCAAGTATTTGCCAGTTCAGAGGCCCAGAGTGGAAGACTAATTTGTCTGGCTTCTCCTGTATACCAGACCATTTCATGGGCTGCTGACCAGTCTTTATACTGGTGTATAGAAGGACAGGTGGCCTGCTTTGATCAATCAGTTGTGACCCTACTGGCTGGGTTCTGCAGTAGGATACCAGTGTGGTGGCTCCTGGAAAAGACTGTTCTTGGGGAGTTTCTGCAAGGAATACTATGAGTGGAAAGATTTTATGCTGTTTTTTAAAGAAAATGAGGAGGCTATCAGTATCATAGCAAACATGTCTAAACCAGAGGAAATTTACCTATTTTGACTGTTGTGAACATTGGTCTTGGAAGACATCATGTTTTCAAAATTTCTGCCATGAATATAGGGGAGATGATCTTCAGCCCAAGGGCTTGGATGCACACTGGGAAATCTGTCAAGACACCTCACAACATTATGTGCACACATGTTTATTATTGTAAAGATTTCTCTTTTTTTAAAGATTTGTTTGAAAGATAGAGCACGCGAGTGTGCTTGTTTGAACAAGTGGGTGGGGGGGGGGGGTAGAGGGAGAGAGAGAGAATCCCATGCAGACTCCCCACTGAGCTCTGAGCCATGCTAGGCTCAATCCCACAAACCTGAGATTATGACCGGAGCTGAAATCAAGAGATACATGCTTAACTGATCGAGCCACCGAGATTCCCCTGTTTTAGTGTTTATTAGAAGCACCTGAACAGCTTAGCAGTTGAAACTAAACCCAAAATCTCTGAATACCTTACCTTCTTTTATTTTCAGATACAATTTTGTTTTGTTTTGTTTTGTTTTTAGCCTTCCATGCCACTAAATCCTGTGCCATCCTTCATAGCATTTATAGCATTTATGAAAATCAGTTCTGTTTGAGGGTTTTTTTCTTCCTATTTTTTATTTGCATTTACCCATAAATTAAGTCCCACTATGGCGAGGACCTTTACTGTCTTGTTCGCTTATTCCCAGTGTATAGATGCCTGTTGAATAAAGCAAAGTAGAATCAAAGAGAGAATACTGGAGGGGGAAGATAGATTAACATATGTCCTGGAGGACTTCATTAGTCACATACGGTCACCAGGTACCGTCTGTAACTGAAGATGCAAAGTAGGATATTCAGACATAGTACTTTCTATTTTGGCAACTTTTCTGGTTAAGAGTTTAGTGTGGGATTCTTTCCAAAATTGCACTGTTACAGGAACATGGATCATAAATACAAAACTTACTTGTGAAGAAAATAAATAAGGAGAAAAATTCTCTGCTTCCTGATTTCAGAAAATCTTCTCAAGGGGACATTATTTGCATGGTTTTCAGTTAGAGGTGAAACTGAACAACAAATCCTTCAGGAAAAGTAGAAATAACCTACTAATTAGGGGCCAAGATTTTAAAAATAGTTGTGCTTTCAAATCATGGCTTTGCCACTCACTATCAACATGATTGTTTACAGATGGCTTAACCACTCTGATCATTACCTTCTTCATCTGTAAAATGTGCATCTTACCTACCTTACTAAGAGAGGTAAATGACAGAAGAAAATGCCTGATACATGGTGGTAAATAATAGCTATAGTTTTATTCTATATTCTGTGTTATTTAATCATTGCCTCCTTAACCAACTCCAGCGACACTGAAAACACTGTTTTTTTTCTTTTTTATATGAAACACTGAGGTTCAGAAAGTTCAAGTAAGTTGCTTGAATGATACATCTTAGAAAAGAGTGCAATTTTGTGATTTATAAGAAATATTTATTTGGTCACTCCTAGGAGCAAGATATATTTCACATGTTTGCTGTTTGATTTTTATGTTTGATCTCTTCCCACAGTTCCTGGCTTATGGTTCCCAAGACCCTAGGAATTTTCTGAGCAATGGGAACATCAGTTGTTATTATAGTTGGTCTCTTGTCCTCAGTTCCTGAAATGCTTCAGAGCCATAAAGGTGAAATGGGTGTCTTATTATTCATAACAACTCCCTTTCCACCACAACTGGGTTTATCTTAATGAGGTGACTTTTGGAAAGCACCTAAGGAGGGAGGCTAGTTGTAGAACCAATTTCATGGAAGGGTGGAACTTTCAGTCCTGCTTTTTGATTTCTGAGGATTGTAGAGAGGCTGGAGTTTAAATCACTCATCTTTGACTAGTGATTTAGTCAATCTTGTCTATGTAAAGAGACCTCCATTAAAACCTCAAGAAGAGGGAAGTTTACAGATCTTCTAGGTTGGTGAGCCAGAATGCTTCCGTGCGCCACCTAGCTGAGTTCCCAGACTCCATAAGGGCAGAAGCTTCTTCTTTGCATGCCTCACACCATGTATTTCTTCACCTGGCTGTTGATTTGTATCCTTTAATAATCTTTGTATGAAACCAGTAATCCGGTGAGTAAACAGGTTTCCTGAAATTTGTGAGTGCTCTAGCAAATTAATCAAACTCAAAGAGGGAGTACGGAGAACATCTAACGTCTAACATCTAGCTAGTCTGTCAGAGTTCAGGTAACAATTTGGATTCGGGATTGGCATCCAGAGTGGAGAGCAGTCTTGTAGGATGGAGGGTTTACCCTGTGGACTCTGATGCTGTCTCTGGGTAGATGGTGTCAGAATTCAGTTGAACTGTATGACATCCAGCTGGTGTCTCAGAACTGCTTGGTGGTGTGGCAGCATTCCTGCCCACATGGGAAACTGGGTGAACTCCCAACAAGGAGGGGATTTAAATCTATTATTGATAGGGGTGAGGGGAAGGAGAATGAGGGAAATGAAGGGATATGTGGTGAGGGTCTCAAATTCAATGATTTATGTTTTAATAGATAAGACTTACCTTTGCAACAAATGCAGACATCCATTCCACCAGTTAAATATCTCCAAATCTTAATTTCCACAGAACCTCTGGGTGACTCTGATAACATTTATTCAAGACTTACTCTATCAGGTGTTGTTCTAAATGGTTAAGTGCTTTGCTCAATGTCTCACAGCTGGTAGGTGGCCAAGGCCAGATCCAATTCCAGAGGCCATGTTCTTAACTACTTAGGATACTCTGCTGGCTTTCCTGAATCAGATAGTTGCGCATCACATTTTGAGAAGACATAGAAATGACAGACTGTGGGAGCTCAGAGACTGTGGCTGTTGTGGTGCGTGAAACAAATCAGGCAGCATGTAGCCAAAATTAACATGAAAGGCGGCCATGATCAATGAAACCAAATGCATAACCTAGTACCTGGCACAACATGCTCAATAAATATTTTTTGAATAAATAAATACTTATGAGGATGATAGCAAGCCTTCAGTCTTAGGGAAGACAGACAAAACATTCAGTTAGCCATGGGATTACTGAAACTCAGAATTAGAATAAACTTCAAAAGTCATCAAGACCTAACTCCCCCACCCCGTGGATGCTACAACTGTCTCACGATACTTCAGGCCCATTGTCAGTCAGTTAAAGAAAAAGCAGCCTCTGGTTTGCAGCATAAAAATAAGAGAAAAGACCAGAAATATGACCCACGGAGAAGTAAGAGAGCTTTAAATGCCAGAGTCCAATAGAGTTCTGTTTGTAGCCAGCTATCTGACAGACAAGAGGGAGAAAAGTACATACTGCAGCAATCATGTCTACAATCACAGAAGCGATTCTCCAACAGCAAAAAGATGCCCATGGTCCTGGGGGGCCAGTGTGAGCCTATTGATTTCTCTCCCAGTTCCTCCTTATTCTTCATCATTTCCTGTTCGTTCATGCAGCCAGGGTCTCCGGGACTGTGGTTCCTCATGGGCCTGCCAATCTTACTGATGTTGAGTGACCATGAACTATGAAGGTCCTCGAGCCCTTTAATTGGACAAGTCCCTGTTAATAATGCAGGAGAGGAGCTGAGCTTGGAGTAGGCAGCGGAAGAGAGAAAGACTGAATGAGGAAGGAGACAGAATCCATGAATTCAGTCTTCACAGAGAGAAGGAACCAGAGGGAAAAACAGTCACTACAGAAAACTTCCAAACAACACTGGTGGTAGATTTCACTTGAGGAATCACGCTATGCAGGTGGTCAGGGAAATGAACTTCTCCTGTCATTTGAGATCAAGATTATCTCGAATCAGGGATTGCTGGTGAGATTATTCAAAAATACAGTCTACTTGCTGCTCACCGAGTAGAAAGAACAATTTTACACTGATTATTGAATCCCTGAATCCAAGTGATCAGGTTATCACGCTTCTAGTCAAGAAGTTCTTTTACTTAAAATGTCATTAATTAAAATGTAAAACTCATGTACTGACTGAAGATCAGTCCAAAATATAAAATAGCCATGATCTCCAGAGAGATTGGCTTATTCCTGGTTTAAAATAAACAGAGAAATGGCAGTCATAAAATTTATAACTGAAATATCAGGGTAGTTGAGAGGCATTTAGCACACTTTATTAAAAACAAATAAACCAAAACTGACATTTAAGAAATTTATTTGCTTAGCTATTTAACAAATGGCAAACATTTACTTCATCTAAAAATGTGCTGTATGCTCAGGGTTCAGTGATGACAAAGGTGAGCACATTCCCTTTCACTGATAAGCATTTGGCTTACTGGGGGGAGGGAGAGAGGAGAGTAAGCAGAAATTTGCTGTATCAGAGGATACGTGTTATGAGAGAGCCAGCATAGTGCCTTATGAGACCACAGAATAGTATCTTAGTCAAATGCAGAAATAATTAAGACTTCCTAAGAGGCAGCTTCTTCTAGCCAGAGCCCAACAGTGTTAGTGAGTTAGCCAAACAAAATAGGGTGTGGAAGAGCATTCTGGGCAAAGAAAATTGTATGTCCAAAGACTATGGCACATGTAAGAAAAGTAAAAAATTAATCCATTCTTTTTTTTTTTTTTTTTAAGATTTTATTTATGTTAGAGAGAGAGTGTGTGTGACGGGGCTGGGAGGAAGAGGGAGAGGGGGACTCCACACTAAGCACAGAGCACCACACAAGGCTTGATCCCATAACCCTGAGATCATGACCTAAACTGAAATCAGAAGCTGGTCCATTAACCAGCTGAGCCACCCACGCGCCCCTAAAGTTAATTCATTCTGATGGTATTATTTTGGACTGAAATTTTCTGTCCCCATAAAATGTTTATGTTGAATCCCTAATCCTCAATGTGATGGTATTTGGAGGTTGGCCCTCTAAGAATTAATTATGATTTGATGACATCATGAGGGTAGAGCCTCCTTGATGGGATTAGGGCCCTTCCAATAAAATGAAGAGACCAGAGGGCTCAGCCTCTGGGTTGGAGGATGTAGCAAGAAGATAGGAGGAGCGTCTCACTAGAACTGAATCCGGTGCTGGCATATTGATCTTGGAGTTCCAGCCTCTAGATCTCTAGGAAGTGAATGTTTGTTGTTTAAGCCACCCAGTCTTTGGTTTTTATTATAGTAGTCTGAGCTAACTAAGACAGGTACAGTGAAAGAGATGCAGAGGTGTGGCTGGAGGAGTGACCGCAGACCAAAGCCTGAAATTCCTCGTGAGTCCTGCTACTACAGCATGCCTTTGCGAGACCTTCTCAGGCTCTCTTACGTCACTCCCTAATGGCTCCTGTGAGGGACGCTTCAGCTCTACTAACAAGACAGCCTTCCTGGGGCCTGGGAATCTAGATGTCTGGTACCTCAAACCCCTATTCTATCTAGTATCTGAGATTCTGCCTTCATTTGAGCAAGGGCCAACAGTGCACCTCTGGCTTACAGCCCCCAGGTCCCGGTTGCCCGTGTTTGGATTCCAGCCATGAAAAAGTCAGAAGCATCCACTTCAGACTGAGGTTCTCCATTTCTTTTCCTGGACCTAGCAGAAACAGAGTCCTGTTCCTGACTCATGGCCTTGCTGAAGTTTACGTCTCTGACTGGTCATTCCCTGCCTACTCAGCCAACTAACCATTTATCACAAACTCACTTTTTCTTTTTTTTTAAAGATTTTATTTATTTATTTGACAGACAGAAATCACAAGTAGGTAGAGAGGCAGGCAGAGAGAGAGAGGGAAGCAGACTCCCTGGTAAGCAGAGAGCCTGATGCGGGACTCGATCCCGGGACCCTGAGATCATGACCTGAGCCGAAGGCAGCAGCTTAACCCACTGAGCCACCCAGGCGCCCCTACCAACTCACCTCCTGACATCGCGTCCCGCCTGCCCATAACACCCGTGGGACCACCCGGGTATTGACCGTGCTTACTCTTAGCCTTCACTTATCCCTCCATCTACCCCTGCCCGCTTTTTCCTCCAGCACCTGTAGCTGAATCCAACTCTTTTGGCCTTCTGAATGTCCTATCAAGTCTCTGTTTACACTGTCTAGTCTGGCCTGACTACAGTGTTTCTAAATAACTTTTTTTTAATAACCTTTTATGAAGCATCACAAGGACAGCTAAAATATTGCCTGAAAGTAAGAGTGTTCAAATACCAGACAGGTGAGGAAGGACAATAAAATAGAGTAGGTTTGGGTAATTCATAATGTTTGTGAATTAAGAGACTGGGTGAATTCTGGTGTGGTCTAGCAGAGAGATGTAGTTGAGTCAGTGCTCCTATTTGTTTAATTGGCAGACATTTAGAGGATAACTGCTTTGTACCAGAAACTACTTTAGGTTCTCAGATCTTGGCTGCAAACAAGATAAATTTATGTGGCGATTCTAGTCTAGAGGAGAAGGGAAATCTGAACTTTGAATTGTCATCTAGGACGGACTAAGAATGTTCTAGTGCATATCTGCCCAATCTGGCTCTTTAGAAACCATCTGCTAAACCTGGTCCACAAATGATTTTGAGACTTTGGGGAATCCCCACAACACATGTCCTCTAAGACCCCTTTCAGCTCTGAAAAATCTCTGTCCTACTGGTTCTTTTTGCCAGGAATCCTAAGGCAGAAGGCACAGGTTAGAGACAAAATACCCCCAGAAGAATTGTTCAAGTTGCCTGCTTAGAAATATGATGCCGCAGGTAGAACCAGAAACAACAGAAAGGCAGGGGAGATGGATATAGCAGGAATGTTTCTACTTTTTCTGTTGCTCTGTTTGGTGACATCTCATCCCTCATGGAGTCTGTTTTTGTGAAAATTTTCCTCCCATATATATGGAGTAGAGATATTATTCAATGATTGTCAGCGCTGAGAAATGCATGGAGAGATAAAGAAAGGAGTTCGCTTCTCAGTGACAGTGAATAGGGTCTATTTCCCTTATCACAGATTCTGAGCCCTAATGAATGGATCCCATACGTCCTATCCATCATCTGCCCAGAAAGCATAACAAGCCCCACTACCTGGTTAGCCAGCTACCTGGACCTTCTCTGCTGTAGATGACTGTTCCTTCTTTGCTCCTGTGCCCCAAGTATGTTAGTCTAAAGAGAGAGGAGAAGAGGGCTTTGGAGCTGCCAAAATGGTGCAGTGAGGAAGTTATGGTGCTAACCTGAAAGGGGTCAGCGTTCTCTTCTAGAACATCAACTGAGCTTGTATCCTCAGGCTGGTCAGTCTCTTTATTTTGCTCTTTTGGATCAATCCCCTTCTTCCTCATTTGAATTTAAGAAAAATATTTTTCATGTGTTTATAAAAATAAGCTAATTCCAGATAATAAGACAGCTGGGAATATTTACTTTAAAAAAATTATCGGTATATTCTAAATGATAGATATTCAGCTAGTGGCTCTCTAAAAGAATGTTTCTCTAAAGTTGCTACCAATGTGGGAGTGTAGATTAGTATCACCTTCTTGTAGGGTGATTTAAAAACATTCTTATTAATTAAAATATAGATACTCTTTGTTATTGCAATTCTCTTTCAAAAATATCCTAAAGAATGTTTCTCAGAAATGTGCAAAGATATACTTACAAGAATATCCATGGCAGCATTTACAAAGCAAAATTGGAAATAGCCTAGGTTTTTATCGATAGCTAATTCATTAAACGATAGCTGTTCTGTACAGCCAAATACTCTGTAACTATTAAAAGAAAATTCTAGATCTATATATGCTGAAATGGAGAGATCACTAAGTTATTTCATTCAGTGCAAAACCATGTCTAGAAGGGAACTTCTGTGATTCTTTTTTGTTCTCTTTCTTGGTCTGGATCGAGCTGGTTACATCTACACACTTAGTTTATAAAAAATCAAGGAGTTACAAACTTAAAATGCATATGTGTTTCTGCATGCATGTTATACTTCAAGAAAAAAAAGTTAAAACAATGTACATAATATTATATGTAATGTCTTGTAATTTCAGAACAGTATAAATTTGTATACATTTGACATGTATACAAATTCTAGGAAACAAGATGCTATACAATGATAACTTCTGGAATGGAGAAAGGAAGTGAGGACATGTAGACTTTTACTTTTGGTTTCCTGTCTTTCATGCTTCTTGATTTGTTTCATTTTTTTTTTTTTAAAGAAGGAAAAAGATAGTTAAATTATTTTAAATACTGGTAGACATTCCTGGAAACAGTAAAATAACACTCTATCTTCACTTAAAATCAGCTGTTGAGCTCTGTGATGGTTTTTCTTTGCTGGACCTTTTTTTTAGCATATTAATTTTATTTTATTTATATTTGCTATACCTTTGCTCTCTACTTCTAGAATTCATCACAATGCATCTGCAATGCCCTATTCTCTTCTTTGGCCCACTAGCCCGTCTCTCCACATCTTTCAAGGCCTCCATTCCAAATCTAAGTGGGTGAGCATCTGTGAAGCAGCTGCTACATCCAAATTGAGAAAGGGCCACATTGCAAGCAAGAGGCCAGGGCAAGAATCATTCTGAGTGGAAAATGGCTTGGCAGGGTCCAATGCTCTGGGACCCATCTGAGAGGAAAGATCATTAATGTTAATCTAACTGAGCTCAGGGTGGGAGGAAGCAGAGTTGTAGTTTCTGGAGGAAACGGCTTGAACTAAGGGCTGGTTTCATTTGACAGAGACAATGAGGAATCACTTGCCTGTGCTAAATGGAGACACGATTATCCATAATTGATACATGATTTTCAGCTGCCTTCTTTGTTCTGGTGCAGAAGAACGGGAAAGGAACAGTGAGGAAGCAGGGTCACGAAGCTTTAGAATGCCCGAGTCTGTGCCCAGGCATGAGGTTGGGTTTTCCATTTTGGTTGGAGGAATTACAGGGCTGCTTACACTGAGCTGTTTATGTTTAGATTCTTAGGTAGCTCTAAAATCTTATCAGCTGAATACTAGAGATTCCATTACCCATAACCTCTAGTGACTGAGAGCAAGGGATTTAGAATCAGGCTGACTGACTCATGCATAAATCCTGATTTTAACACTGGCTTTGTGACCTTAAGTAAGCATCTGAACTTCAGTATCTTCATCAATAAAAGGAGAATAATATATGTCTCATAAAGTAGTTCTTAGTTATTGACTTTGCTGATGTTAATGTTCTTTACATTTACAAAGTGCTTATATTGTGCCACAGTACCTACGAGGTAGATTTAGTTATAACCATCTTGTATGAGAGAAAATGGAAAATATAAGGCTATGGCTCAGCTAGAGCAGGGATAGGATTGAAACACAAGTCTGATTGACGCAGAACCCAGTGGGCTTTGAACCTTACTTTGTGCTGGGACTGTATAGGTTAGTCCCATCAAAATGACCATGTTCTGCTGAGATCTCATGAGAGCAAATGTGATTAAGGCAGGCCTCTGTCGGCCCCTCAAAACTGTGACATTAATCCCCATTTATAGCTCCATTCAGAATCTCCGATGGCTCAAAACATTAATAAAATTCTCATGGGCCAAAAACATTAAGATTGGTCCC
Source organism: Mustela putorius furo (assembly GCF_011764305.1). Taxonomy (NCBI): domain Eukaryota; kingdom Metazoa; phylum Chordata; class Mammalia; order Carnivora; family Mustelidae; genus Mustela; species Mustela putorius. The sequence goes on from NW_025421428.1 coordinate 827,426, forward strand.
CAATGCACTCTCACATTATTATAATAACACCCAGGTAGGAACAGGTGGCACTGACCTTGTTTAGTCTAAACATTGTTTAGACTAGACCAGTGCTTCTAGAAGGGTCCTCTGCAAGACAGGGGGGCATCATCATCTACCTGGGAGCTTTAGAAATGCAAATGAAGGCCCCACCTCAAACCTACTGAATTCAAATCTAATTTGAAAGTTGGATGGCAGGGATGTGCTTTGATCAGCTCTGCATGTGATTCTCATACACACTAAGGTTGGAGAAGCACTGGGGCTGGAGCAAGGTGTTAGGGCAAATCACTAGCTATAAAAAGGGAAGGAGAGAGATGAAGTCTGTGTGCTACATTATTAGAAGAGAGAATCTTCTTCCTAGAGAAACAGCCTGGTCCTTTTCTCTAGGTAATTTCAGCTGTAAACTCTTCCTCTTTTATATGTTTTTTTGGGGGGGAATGGAGGAAGGATGCTACAGGCATCCTTAGCATTTTTTTGTGGAGGGGAATTACAGTCAACTGCTTCCTAAAATCTGGAGAGAGTTTTTTCAAACACCAATAACACTTTAGATAACCTGAAAAAATTTTTTCTTATATTTTCTTTTTAAACAAAAACTTTCTGAAAGTGTTCTGTAGAGACCAATGTATGCTCTGGATTTAGAATCAGGAATTTGGGATCCATGATCTATTTTTCTTTCCCTGTCCCTGTCCTTCAGCATCCCAGACCATCCCCTCTCCCCTCCTCAGCTCCTCCTTCTCTTTCTTAATTCCTGTGAAGTCACTGGCCTGTTTGGGGAATTAATTGTGAATACATTAGGCCATACCCCTACCCTGAGGGAGAGTACAGAGTAGTGCAGAGATAGTGAAAAATAAACGTGCAAATGCAAACCAGTGTGCTCCCCAGAGTGATCAGAATGATCAAGAAATCTCTTTCCAGAGAAAAGGTTGACTAGAAAAAGCCTTGGACAGGGGCAAAGAAGTTAAAAGATAAAGAAGGGTTGGGTACCTAGGTGTCTTACTCAGTTGGGCCTCCAACTCCTGATTTTGGCTTAGGTCATGATTCCACAGTTGTGAGACTGAGCCCTGAGTTGGGCTCCTTGCCCAGCATGGAGTGTGCTTAGAACTCTCTCTCTGTGTACCACCCACATTGCAAAAAAAAACAAAACCAAAACAAACAAACAAAAAACAAAGATACAGTGAATTTTAAGGTCTTTTGGTTTGAATAGAAGAAAGCCATGGTGCTCTTCATATGAAGCCTAGGAAACTAGCAGGGGTTGGAAGTGGGGGCCCTTGAGCAATCAAGAAACCTTCTCTCTCCAGAGATAGATGTCATTTGTGGGATGGGGGAGAAGAATGTTCCTACTCTCCTTGTATTCCCTCCTTCTCAAACTAGGATTCATCAAGGGAAGTCAGTAACAAAGTTTCTGACCCATAGCATTTCTTGTTGACAGAAGGAATGCACCTGTAAGAAGTTAAGTGAATTTAGGGGTGCCTCAGTGGCTCAGTTGGTTAAGCATCAGTCTTTGGCTCAGGTCATGATCCTGTGGTCTTGGGATCGAGCCCCACATAGGGCTCTTTGCTCCTCAAGGAGCCAGCTTCTTCCTCTCATCTGCCTGCTGCTCCCCCTGCTTGTGTTCTCTCTCTGTCAAATAAATAAATAAAATCTAAAAAAGAAAAGTAGTTCAGTGAATTTGATGTTCAGATTTCTAGTACCACTTCCTGGATGATCTTTCTCAAGCCTGGAGGCCCATAGAGCAGGACAGCATGGTAGTTACAAATATGAACTTTAGGGTTAGCCAAATAGAGATAAATAGCTTCAAATAGCTGGGGTCCCTCTTACTGGGTTTATATTTTTGTGCAAGGCAAGTAAACCTTTCTGACTTTCCATTTCCTTATCTGTATAATGCAAATAATAAAACCTACCTCTAAGACTGTTGTAAAGATTAAATGAGATAATATATTTTTGGCACAGGGTCTGGGTGTATAGTAAGCTCTTGAGAGTTCTAATTAAAAATATTCCTTGTCCTTTTATTAAAGGACAAGTGCTTACTTTCTCCTTAGTCTATAAAAGAGTAAGACGATCCTTTCTCTTAGCTGTGGAGGCAGTGGGTAGGAAGAACATGATAAATTGTGAAAAGTGAGGCAGAAACTGTTCTTTATAGGAATTTAGAGATAATAATGCTAACTACTGGCATGGAACACATGGATTTATGGCAAAGGCAACATTTGTGTTGGGTCTTGAAGGATATACTGAAGAGAAAAAGGAAAAGAAGCAAGAATGTGTTCTGATGAAAACCCACAATTTATTGAGTGCTTACCAAGTTCTAGACAGTGTTGTAGGCATGATACGTATACCGACCCATTTACTTCTCACAAAAACCCTAGGAGATGGATACCATTATTATCCCCCATTTTGTGGAGTGAGAGACAGCAGCATAGAGAGGTGAAAAAGCTTGCCCAAGGTTCTATAACTATTACGCAATAAAGCCAAGGTTTGATTTTAAGTAGCCAGTCACACAGGATCTTAAAAACTAGCCTCATATTTGTGTTCCAGTTAATTAATTATGCCTCCATTTTTATCCCAAATTAACTTAAAAAATCAAATACTTTGACTTGGCTGGAGCATAACGTGCTTGATGGGGATTATTTGGAGAAATTGGAGATTATTTGAAGAAATTCAAGCCCCAGAGAAGGGGATTGAAATCTCTTTTGGGGTACGGAGGTAAGAACAAAGGTTTCTGAGAAGAAACACAGAGAAATAATAATAATTCCATGTGGTAGCAAGAAGCCCTCTGGTGCCCTTATTTCATTGCCTCATGGTTTTATGAACTGAAATACATTCCACTCACACAAACCACTTCAGGATCTTTTATTTTTAATCTTTCCGACATAGGAGAACAAATTTAACAATGAGATTCTGTTTCTGTTCTGTACATGGGGATAATTAAATTTGCATCCCACTTCAGTGTTGGATCTGCTGTTTGAAGGGAAATGTATCAATTGGACACATGCCCCATGATTTCTAGTCTGCAAATAAGGCATTTGGAGGAGGGGGGGAAAGGCGACATTTTTCTCCCAAGCAGTAATCACAGTAAAATCTTCACTTAGTGACAGCTTGTTTGTGGTTGGATTAATTCCCATTTGAGAGGGGCCAAAGGGCAGGGAATTGAAGGGAGGAAGCTAGAGAGAGGCAGGGCATAATTATGGAAAGTCCCAGAGGACTCTGAGAACAGAAGTTTGCAAGGGAGGCCAACTGCACATACCTGAAAACGATCTTGGTCAGGAAGCCCCAGGGACCTCTTTCAGTCTCTGGTTTATTTCCAATTTCCTCATATCCTTTTTTCATGTAGAACCCAGGGACTTGGCCTGATTCATGGAAGTTACAAATGTTGTGGAGTACAATTAATTGATGTATGAGTCTGGGCACGAGGAGATGCACTTGGGTATAAATCTCAGTCCTGCCACTCAGTGTATCTGTGAGACCTCAAGCAAGTTTCTTGCCATCTCTGAGATGCTTTCTTTCCCTGTGGAAAAATGCAGGATTGCTAATTCTACTTTATATTGAAGGTGCAAATTTAAAAACAAAAACAAAAACAAAACATGTAGAAAAGCTCTTGACACATATTAAATCTCCAAGATGTTTTCCTAACTTTTCTTTCCATTTAGTATCACTCCTGCATTTCCATTTCTTGATTGTACCGCTCATTTGTTTAAATAAAGTCTACTTCTAAGTGGGGGGCGGTAGGGGAGAATTCAAGGCATAGGGAGAAATTCATTTAAATGGTGATAGTCTTGGGTATTGAGATGATTTCAGGAGTAACTACGGATGTTGTATGTAACAACAACAAAACAAACTTGGTGATTACTTTCATTCTTCTATTGACCTCAGCATAGCTTCCTTTCCCCTGGCTCTTGCCACAGTTCCAAGAAGTTAAGTGAGTAAACTTGAACAGTTTTTATTTCCTAGGAGCCTGTAATTCACATTAGGGCAGAGACTGTGTGTGACTTGTTCATGCCTGTACCACTCTTTCCTGGCCCATGACTTGAAATGATTTCAAAAAAGTGTAGGTAGCATGAGTGAATGAATAAGTAAATGATTTATTTATTTTTCCTGCCTTAGAGTCTTCCAAGCTTTAGGTTTTTGAAGGAACAGGGAGCGGAAACAGTAAAGATTGTTTGGTCTGTGTGGGATGAAGGGAAGTCCAGTTCTTATTTCGTCAACTGGAGGGACATTTGAACCTGCCCCTCTTCATCCTAAATTCTGGAGATAAGCCTTTTTATGGGGGTGAATGTAAATGTGTTTTGAATGACTTGTGTTAAGTAGCTAGGTCTGCAAAGTACATAAATAATGACAATAATGACAATAACAGGCACATGGGTGGCTCAATTGTTAGGTGTCTGCGTTGGCTCAGATCATCATTCTAGGGTCTCGGGATCGAACCCCACATTGGACTCCCTGCTTGGCGGGAGGCTTGCTTCTTCCTATCTCATTCCCTCTGCTTGTGTTCCCTCTATCTTGCTGTGTCTTTCTCTGTCAAATAAATAAATAAAATCTTTTAAAAAAATAATGACAATAACAATATTTTCCATGATTGAAAAGCATTATTTGCTTTGTAAACACATCAAGCATTTTATATTTCTTGCCTCTCTTTTGTCTTCTCACTGTGGTGTGGAGAATGAATCAGGGAGACCATTCAGAGATGATAGCAGTATTCTAGAGGATTTATGATGGCAGCCTTGACTAGGAGGGGAGTCGAGCAAAGTAAAAACATGATACATTTGAAATACATTTTTGGAGTAGACCTGAAGGAAGCTGAAGAACTTTGAATGTAGAAAATGGGAAAAGGAATGAATTAAGGTTGACTCCTAGGTATTTGAACTAACAAGTAGGTAATGGTGCTCATCCTTTCTACCTACCTATCTTCCTTCCTTCCTTTCTTCTTCTTCTTCTTCTTCTTTCTTCTTTCTTCTTTCTTCTTTCTTCTTCTTTCTTTTTTTAATTAACATACACTGTATTATTTGCCCCACAGGTACAGATCTGTGAATCGTCAGGCTTATACACTTCACAACACCTACCATAGCACATACCGTCCCAATGTTCATAACCTAACCACCTTCTCCATACCCCACTTCCCCCCAACAACCCTCAGTTTCTTTTGTGAGATTAAGAGTCTCTTATGGTTTGTCTCCCTCCTGATCTCATCTTGTTTCATTTTTTTCCTTCTGTACCCCCCAAAACTCCCACGTTGCCTCTCAAATTCCTCTTATCAGGGAGATCATATGATAATTGTCTTTGTCTGATTGACTTTTTTTGCTCAGCATAATACCCTCTAGTTCCATCCACATCATTGCAAATGGCAAGATTTCATTTCTTTTGATGGCTGCATAGTATTCCATTGTATATATACACCACTACTTCTTTATCCATTCATCTGTTGATGGACATATACGGTCTTTCCATAGTTTGGCTATTGCAGACATTGTTGCTATAAACAATTGGATACACATGCCCCTTCAGATCACTACATTTGTATCTTTAGGGAAAATACCCAGTGTATGGTTGCTTGGTTATATAGTAGCTCTATTTTCATCTTTTTGAGGAAGCTCCATGCTGTTTTCCAGAGTGGCTGCACAAGCTTGCATTCCTACCAACAGTGTAGGAGGGTTCCCCTTTCTCTGCATCCTCGCCAGCATCTGTCGTTTCCTGACTTATTAATTCTACCCATTCTGACTGGTGCGAGGTGGTATCTCATTATGGTTTTGATGCCGAGTGATGTGGAGAACTTTATCATGTGTCTGTTGACCATCTGGATGTCTTCTTTGCAGAAATGTCTTTTCATGTCCTCTGCCCATTTCTTGATTGGATTCTTTGTTCTTTGGGTATTGAGTTTGATAAGTTCTTTTTAGATTTTGGATACTAGCTCTTTATCTGATATGTCATTTGCAAATATCGTCTCCCATTCTGTCAGTTGTCTTTGGGTTTATTGACTGTTTCCTTTGGTGTGCAAAAGCTTTTGATCTTGATGAAGTCCCAATATTTCATTTTTGCCCTTGCTTCCCTTGCCTTTGGTGATGTTTCCAGGAAGAAGTTGCTGTGGCTGAGGTCGAAGATTTGTTGCTACCTCTGTTCTCCTCAAGGATTTTGATGGATTCCTGTCTCACATTGAGGTCTTTCTTTCATTTTGAGCCTATTTTTGTATGTGGTGTAAGGAATGGTCCAGTTTCATTCTTCTGCATGTAGCGGTCCAATTTTTCCCAACACCATTTGTTGAAGTGACTGTCTTTTTTTCCTTTGGTCATTCTTTCCTACTTTGTCATATATTAGTTGACCATAGAGTTGAGGGTCTATTTCTGGGCTCTCTATTCTGTTCCATTGATTGGTGTGTCTGTTTTGTGCCAGTACCATACTGTCTTGATGATGATAGTTTTGTAATAGAGCTTGAAGTCTGGAATTGTGATGCCACCAACTTTGGCTTTCTTTTTCAACATTCTTCTGGCTATTCGAGGTCTTATCTGGTTCCATATAAATTTTAGGAATCTTTGTTCCATTTCTTTGAAAAAAATTGATGGTATTTTGATAGGGATTGCATTGAACATGTAGATTGCTCTAGGTAGCATAGACATTTCACAATATCTGTTCTTCCAATCCATGAGCATGGAACATTTTTCTGTCTTCCTCAGTTTTTTTCATGACTACTTATAGTTTTCTGGGTACAGATTCATTGCCTCTTTAGTTAGGTTTATTCCTAGGTATTTTGTAGTTTTTGGGTGCAATTGTAAATGGGATCAACTCCTTAATTTCTCTGTCTTCTGTCTTGTTGGTGTATAGAAACTCAACTCATTTCTGTGTATTGATTTTATATCCTGATACTTTACTGAATTCTTGTACAAGTTCTAGCAGATTTGGAATGGAGTCTTTTGGTTTTTCCACATATGGTATCATATCATCTGTAAAGAGTGATAGTTTGACTTCTTCTTTGCTGATTCGGATGCCTCTAATTTGTTTTTGTTGTCTGATTGCTGGAGCTTAAGACTTCTAGTACTATGTTGAACAGCAGTGGTGATAATGGAAATTCCTGTTGTGTTCCTGACCTTAGCGGAAAAGCTCTCAGTTTTTCCCCATTGAGAATGATATTTGCTGTGGGTTTTTCATAGATAACTTTGATGATATTGAGGTATGTAACCTCTGTACCTACACTTTGAAGAGTTTTGATCAAGAAAGGATGCTGTACTTTGTCAAATGCTTTTTCAGCATCTACTGAGAGTACCATATGGTTCCTGTTCTTTCATTTATTAATGTATTGTATCACACTGATTGATTTGCAGATGTTGAACCAACCTTGCAGCCCTGGAATAAATCCCACTTGGTTGTGGTGAATAATCCTTTTAATGTACTGTTGGATTCTATTGGCTAGTATTTTGGTGAGAATTTTCGCATCTGTGTTCATCAAGGATATTGGTCTATAATTCTCTTTTTTGATGGGATCCTTGTCTGGTTTTGGGATCAAGGTAATGCTGGCCTCATAAAATGAGTTTGGAAGTTTTCCTTCCATTTCTATTTTTTGGAACAGTTTCAGGAAAATAGGTATTAATTCTTCTTTAAATGTTTGGTAGAATTCCTCTGGGAGTTCCTCTGGCCCTGGGCTCTTGTTTGTTGGGAGACTTTTGATGATTGCTTGAATCTCCATACTGGTTATGGGTCTGTTCAGGCTTTCTATTTCTTTCTGGTTCAGTTGTGGTAGTTTATACGTCTCTAGGAATTCATCCATTTCTTCTGGATAGGCAAATTTGCTGGAATATATTTGCTCATAGAATGTTCTTATAATTGTTTGTATTTTTTATTTTTTTTTGGTGTTGGTTGTGATCTCTCCTCTCAGGACAGCCTTTTCTGTGTCCCACAGATTTTGAACAGCTGTGTTTTCATTATCATTTGTTTCCATGAATTTTTTTCAATTCTTCTTTAATTTCCTGGTTGACCCATTCATTCTTTAGTAGGATGCTCTTTAGCCACCATGTATTTGAGTTCTTTCCAACTTTCCTCTTGTGATTGAGTTCCAGCTTCAGAGGATTGTTGTCTGAAATATGCAGGGAACAATTCTAATCTTTTGCTACTGGTTGAGACCTGATTTGTGACCCAGGATGTGATCTATTCTGGAGAATGTTCCATGAGTACTAGACACGAATGTGTATTCTGTTGCTTTGGGATGGAATGTTCTGAATTTATCTGTGATGTCCATCTGGTCCAGTGTGTCACTTAAGGCCTTTATTTCCTTGTTGATCTTTTGCTTGGATTATCTGTCCATTTCAGTGAGGGGGGCTGTTAAAATCCCCTACTATTATTGTATTATTGTCAATGTGTTTCTTTGGTTTTGTTATTAACTGGTTTATATAGTTGGCTGCTCCTATGTTAGGGGCATAGATATTAAAAATTCTTAGAACTTCTTGTTGGAAAGACACTTTGAGTATGATATAGTGTCCTTCCTCATCTCTTATTATAGTCTTTGGCTTAAAATATAATTTATCTGTTATAAGGATTGCCACCCCAGCTTTTATGATGTCCGTTAGTATGGTAAATTGTTTTCCACTCCTTCACTTTAAATCTTTGGGTCTAAAATTAGTTTCTTATAGATAGAATATTAATGGGTTTTGTTTTTTTATCCACTCTGATACCCTTTGTCTCTTGATTGGGGCATTTAGCCCATATACATTCAGGGTAACTATTGAAAGATATGAATTTAGTGCCACTGTATTTCCTGTAAGGTGACTGTTACTGTATATTGTCTCTGTTCCTTTCTAGTCTACTACTTTCAGGCTCTCTCTTTGCTTAGAGGACCCCTTTCAATATTTCCTGTAGGGCTGGTTGGTGTTTACAAATTCTTTTAGTTTTTATTTGTCCTGGAAGGTTTTTATCTCTTCTATTTTTAATGTTATCCTAGCTGGATATAGTATTCTTGGCTGCATGTTTTTCCTCATTTAGTGCTCTGAATATATCATGCCAGTTCTTTCTGGCCTGCCAGGTCTCTGTGGATCAGTTGACTGCCAGTCTTTTATTTTTACCATTGTATGTTACACTCTTCTTGTCCTGAGCTGCTTTCAAGAGTTTCTCTTTGTCAGTAAGACTTGTAAGTTTTACTATTAGATGATGAGTTGTGGACCTATTTTTATTGATTTTGAGGGGGGTTCTCTTGCCTCCTGGATTTTGATGCTTGTTCCCTTTGCCATATTAGGGAAATTCTCTACAATAATTCTCTCCAATATGCCTTCTGCCCCCCTCTCTCTTTCTTCTTCTGGAATCCCAATTATTCTAAATTGTTTCATCTTATGGTATCACTTATCTCCTGAATTCTTCCCTTGTGGTCCAGTAGTTGTTTGTCTCTCTTCTGCCCTGCTTCTTTATTCCTCATTATTTGGTCTTCTATATCACTAATTCTCTCTTCTGCCTCATTTATCCTAGCAGTAAGAGCCTCCATTTTTTATTTTTAATAGCTTTTTTTATTTCAGCTTAGTTAGATTTTTGTTCTTTTATTTCTCCAGAGTTTCTCTAATATCTTCCATGTTTTTTTCAAGCCCAACTAGCACCTTAAGAATTGTTATTCTGAACTTTAGATATGACATATTACCAATGTCCATATTGATTAGGTCCCTAGCCTTCAGTACTACCTCTAGTTATTTTTTTTTAAGATTTTATTTATTTATTTGACAGAGAGAGATCACAAGTAGTCCGAGAGGCAGGCAGAGAGAGAGGAAGGGAAGCAGAGAGCCCGATGTGGGACTCAATTCCAGGACCCTGAGATCATGACCTGAGCCGAAGGCAGCGACTTAACCCACTAAGCCACCCAGGTGCCCTCTCTAGTTATTTTTATTGTGATTTTTCGGTTTTGTCATTTTATCCAAATAAGAATAAATGAAAGAAAGAATAAAATACTAAAAGGGTGGCAAAGACCCCAGAAAAATGTATGCTAACCAAATCAAAAGATACTCCAGATGGGGGAGAAGAAAGGGGGTAAAAAAATTTTTTAAAAAAATTTAAAAATTAAATATATATACATATGTATATATATATATATATATATATATATATATATAATACTGGTGACTAGAACAGAGCCACCCACTTGAATTTGGATGTATTTGATCTCCTAGAAGAAACTACCTCCCAAAATTTTAAAGAAAGAAAACTTATATATATACACAAAAATAAGGGTAAGCATGATGAAGGGATGGAATATGACTGTAAAGATGAAAATTAAAAAAAAAAAAGATTCTAAGAAAGGAATTGATAAGTTGGTTGTTAAAAGAAAAAGAACGTGGAGAGAATTTGCTTAGACTGGAGACTAGAAAAAAGCCCTGTGCTGGATTTAGGGTATGTTTTCATTTATTAGAAGAGATTGTATCCCAAAATTTTTTTAGAGAAAAAAGACACCTATATGTATACAAAAAATAAAGTTAGATATAATGAAAATGAAAATATGGCTATAATAATGAAGGTTTAAAAAGTTTTTTTAGAAAGGTATTGTTAAGATAAACTAGTTATGGGGCACCTGGGTGGCTCAGTCAGTTAAAGCCTCTGCCTTCAGCTCCAGTCATGATCCCAGGGTCCTGGGATCAAGCCCCACATCAGGCTCTCTGCTCAGCAGGGAGCCTGCTTCCTCCTCTCTCTCTCTCTGCCTGCCTCTCTGCCTACTTGTGATCTCTGTCAAATAAATAAATTTTTTAAAAAAGATAAACTAGTTACAAAAGGCTAAAAGAGGAAAGAGAAAACTTTAAAAAAATAGGGTAAGAAAAAAATAAAATTAAAAAAAAAAATTAGCTTTGCATGACTAAAGAATCATGGGGAGAAAATCATGAATTCCATGTTTTGCTTTCCCTTCCTCTGGAATTGTCTTATTCTCCTTGATCAGTGAGCTTGGCCTTTGCTGGATGTTCTTTCTGATCTTCTGGGGAAGGGGCATGTTGTAGTCATTCACAGATGTCTTTGTCTGAGGCAGAATTGCACTCTCCTTACCAGGGGCCGGGCTAAGTAATCTGCTCAGGTTCATTCTTGGGAGCTTTTGTTCCCTGAACGCTTTCCATAGAGTTCTGGAGTAGGAGAATGAAAATGGTGGCCTCCCAATCTCCGGCCCAGAGGATCCAAGAGCTTGGGGCCACACTCCTTAGTGCACCCTTGGAGAAAAGAGGTTAATCACTCTTGTCTCCCTGGTCTCTGGCCACACTCTGAGCTCACCTGGCCTGTGACTGAGTGTTTCTCTCTCTGGCACAGAGCCCTGTTTGGAGTCTCCAGACCCAACAGATTCCTGCTGCTCTGCTCTTCTGGCAGAGGAATGTGAGTCTCTGGATCTTCCACTTGTGGAGTCCCTGCTCAAAGAGCAGTTACCCGAGTGTGCTGCACATCACAGTTTAATGTAACCCAAAGCTGAGAGCTCACTGCTCGGCTCCATCTCTATAGCTGGCTTCCCTGCTCTGATACCTGCCAGCTCTGCGACACTCAGATACCCGGATCCTTCTGTGACCCTGGGGGACCCGAGACCACAATGTCCCCATGAGGGCTCCACCCTCACTTAGCCTCTGGAGCTATGTCCCTCAGTGGAGCAGACTTCTAAAAGTCCTGATTTTGTGCTCTGTTGCTCCGTTGCTTGCCAGGTGCCGACCCCTCCCCCCACGGTCTATCTTCCCGTCCCTTCAGATTCACTTCTCTGCATGTCCTAACCTTTCAGAAAATGGTAGATTTTTCTGTTCCTAGAATTGCTGCTCTTCTCTTCAATCTCCTGTTGAGTTTATAGGTGTTCCGAATGGTTTGGTACCTATCTAGCTGAACTCCTGTGACCTGATGTCATCTCAGTTCGCTACTCCTCTGCTATCTTGACTCTCCCTCCTTCCCTCCTTTCTTCCTTCCTCTCTTTCTGGTGGAGGTAGGGGGGCTGCTGAAATATGCACATCACTTTTCTATAACTTTTTCTACTCAGAAATACTGTTTGTGATGTCTGTCACCTTAAAGAGAAAATTTCTATTTGGCAGTTCACCTTATGAATCTAGAATTCAGAGCCAGATTGGATTGGCAATGAATTTGAACTTTTTCAGCATAAAGGTAGTGTTTAAAGCCGAGATACTGGTTGGATCTGCTTCACTGGAAATCTTACTCTCTTCTCTTTTGGACATAGACTGGTCTCAAGGTAGACTCCTATCCCTCTTGTAATGAAGAGTAATATGTAACCTAAACTCATGGATTCAAGGGAAAATACTAGGAGAAGTTAAAGTTTTGAAGACAATATTCCTGGAGCTAAATTTTAGGAATGGCTTTAAAGTTTGTGAAATATCTTGAGACTTAAAGAATCATAGAATATAGAATATCCAAATTAGATGATAGTTTAAGGAAATTTTGGACTATTATCCCTTCTAAGAGTAACTCTATACAAGGTTCTTATTAAGTTCTCAAAGTCTGTGCTCACACACTTCTAAGGTTAGGAGTTTACCACCTTGTGATAGTTTGATTGCATTTAATTTTATTATTTGGATCATAAGGAATTTGCATAATTCTTCCCATGATAACGCTGTAGATATTTGAAGACCATGATTATATCTCCCTCTTTCTCACCAGCATTCTTATCCCTATGTTTTTTCCAGCCTATTCTTCCACACTATGCTCCTTTTAGTCTCTTGTTACCCCCCCCATTTCTCTCTAAATTCTAAGTGTTGTACATGGCCCTCAAAGTCTTTGTATTTTAAGATGTGTTATGACTTCATTTACACCATTTCTTTTTTAAAAATTTTTATTTATTTGACAGAGATCACAAGTAGGCAGAGAGAGAGAAAGGAGGAAGCAGGCTCTCTGCTGAGCAGAAAGCCTGATGCAGGGCTTGATCCTAGGGCCCTAGGATCATGACCTGAGCCAAAGGCAGAGGCTTTAACCCACTGAGCCACCCATTTCTGATGGTCAGCAGATAGAACATTTGGTTGAAAGAGACTCTTGGAAGTATTGTGTGATGACAAAGGGACATTGAAGGTCACAGACTTATTTCTAAGGGGTTAGAACCATTATAGTTGTATGGTACAACTCATTTTCCAGTTGTGGGGAATATTTTTGGCACACATCTCGTGTTTTGGCTTCAGTCATAGAGTTGGAATTTTCTGTCCTTTAACTTTCTGGTCATCTACTTTCTTCCTGTGGGAAAAAGGAGACGCCAAAGAACTACATTTTACAAGTAAGCAGAGACACTAATAAAGATTAGTGTTTATAAATGGGATTTCCCTTACCTTCTCTTGCCTTTTATTCATGTAGTGAGAAACTCAGCTTGGGTGTACAGGACTGAGCAGTGTTTTTGTTTTTTTTTTTTTTCTTTCTGATTTTTGCCTTTGAATTAATCATCAAGATAGACCTATGTGCATCTGTTCAGCTATCTAGACAATAAACTAGGTGATGACTCCAGAGCTTCCTTAGTTTGCTTTCCTTTTGAAGACATGTCTGAATATCTAGATTTCAATATAGAGCTTTAAAATAGGAAGGCAGGGTGGCTCAGTTGGTTAAGCAGCTGCCTTCGGCTCAGGTCATGATCCCAGCGTCCTGGGATCGAGTCCCGCATCGGGCACCTTGCTCCGCAGGGAGCCTGCTTCTCCCTCTGACTCTGCCTGTCACTCTGTCTGCCTGTGCTCGCTCTTGCTCTCTCTCTCTCTGACAAATAAATAAATAAAAAATCTTTAAAAAAAAAAAAAAAAAAAAAAAAAATAGGAAGGCAGTTGGAGGTCTGGCTTAACTTCAAACCTAAGCTATATTCTTATACTTTCCTATCTGCCAGAGCTTTACAAAAAGAGACCTGCATGTTCATGCAGTGATTTATAAACAGGTGTTTTGGTTCCTATTTAGTTAATTTTCTTTTAGTATCTATGGCATTGGTCAAAACTGCCAAAGGCAGACCAGTGAATAGTACTCCAATTTCCCCCAACAAGCATGAAACATTATTTTCCATCTTCTACAAGTGAACCTTTATTGACAAACCTTCCTGATTTACACAAATTCCCATTGATTTCCTTTCTCTGTTTTGTTTGTCATTTATAGCCCATAACCATAGGCTTAAGTGCTAAATTATTTTCTGCCTCAAATATGATAGTAATTGTTTTATGCCCCCTAATTGAATTATAATATCCTTGAAGGTAGGACTAGTTACTGTATTTGAATACATTTTTTTCCAGTCCTTTATTGGGCAAACATGGAGCTGACTTCTATAAAGTCTATAAAGACTTCTTGATACTATTTTTTTTAAAAAAAATCATCATTTGATATTAAATTCACAATGCTCACAGTGTTTAAAATCTAGCTTTTTCCTTTTTTAATGTAAATGCTGTTTGCATCTATAAAGTCATGTACTAGTAAATGGAAGCCATCAATAAAACGTCCGGTGTGGGGGTTTTGAGGATGAACTGTATCAAACTTAAGATAGGCTTTGCACATTTAATGTGAAAAATTACTCTGCCTCCAGAAATCTAAAGATGATCATTATTTCCTTGTTTTAAGGCAAGCATAAGCCATCTCCTCCAGCTCTTGCCTTCACTCACTCTTCGTGTTTCTTATCCCTTTGCTGACCTGCTCTACTCCCACCATCTCCTTTGCTTTCCATACCTGAATCACGTGATACAGAGATGCATGCAAAATATTTCTAGTTTGCAAAACACAGTCCATCAACACTTCTTATATACTGCACAGAAATGAATCCACTTTAACTGGGGAAGTAGATACATCACTTTAAGTGGATGATTTTTGACAGTTTAATTCAAATTAAGTCCACTTTGTTCAATTAGAGGGGATATGAGAAGGTATATAGGAGGATTGGAGGGGGGTAGATAAGCATGTCCTATTAGAGGAAAACAAATGCATTTCTCCACATTAAACTTATTTGTGGAGATTTTTAGCTTGACAAAAAAAAAGGCGACATCATAACAAGTTGCTAATTTATGTTCCCTCAACAAATGGTGAATTACTCACTTCATTTTATATTGCTCCTTCTTTGCTTTTTGCTGGGTCCTGACAGTGCTGAGAGATGACAGGGAGGAGAGTGGCACAGACTCTCTTCCAACTTTGGAGTTGGCTACACTATGTTGGCCATGATTCATTTAATGAAGCTTTTGCTAAAAGGCTAGATCAATGCATAATAGCATTGACATTTTCAGGACCGGAGGGCTGGACTTGAGATGCGCAAGCCTGTACCACCCAGTACTTTCAGGCATGTAAGATTTTTGGTCTGTCCTAATATATGGAGCTCAAATAGTGTTTGTCATAGTCAGACTTCTGCAGATAAATTTGACATGCAGCAAATCTTCACAGGAAAACTCTAAGGCAGCAATCAGAAATAATAATGCCCATAAAACTTGAGAAAATAAACTGAATGAGGTAAACAGACTAGAGCAAGGCAGTAGGGAGGGGTAGGGGCTGGGTAAAAATGGGGAGTCTGTGTTTCATGTGTAAGCAGAAATGAAACTGCAATTCTCTCTTGCTCATTGGTCATGGGGAAAGTTCAAGAATGGTTTTAGTGGATCTTCCGGTCTTCCAAGAGAATATAAAAAAAATTCAGATCCATGTGAAATCTTCCAGTTTTTAAAGTTGGTGCAGGCCGGATAAAACCAGTGTGGGCTGAATTTCATTTATGTCCCTCATTATGAGCTACTGTTCTAGAGCTAGCAAATATACACCCTGCTTGACACCAATCCTCTCTCCTGTGCCTGTGGCAGATGCTACTCATTGATCATAGAATTATTCCCCACAGAGTCTAGACATGAATTTAGAATTCTTCCCAACAGGCTCTGCAAGTCATCACTACCAACCATGTGGAGTTGGTGTTATAAGAAGAAATCCCAGACAAAGGAGACTTTAGTCATTGTTGTCAAAGCTTTTGCCATGTATGATATATTTTAAAACTTGAATAAAGAACTAGACCAGACACTAAATTACAATAATTATGCCTCATTATTTGATCATCTTGTTCAACTTATAAATCATGTTCAAATATAGTTTTTTAGTTAGAGTCACTATGATCCTTATGAATTAGGACAAAGATCGTGGCTGCATAAAATGGGAGAAAACAAATGTTTAGAGAAGTTAAGTGAGTTGCCAATGATAACACATTTAGAAATTGGAGGCATATAAAGTATTTCAGGTAACTGGAGAGCTTTATCAAAAAAAAAAAAAATCACAGGGGCACCTGTATGGCTCAGTTAGTTAAGCATCTACAGTTAGGTCAGGTCATGATCCCCAGGTCTTGGGATCTAGCTTTGAGCTCCTTGTTGAGCAGCCAAGAGCCTGCTTTTCCCTCTCCTTCTGTCCCTCCCCCCCCCACCCCACTCATACTCTCTCTCTCTCTCTCTCTCAAATAAATAAATCTTTTTTTTTTTAATATCATAGAAAAATCCTGAGGGGAAGAAGAATTAAGCTCAGTACTGAAGCAAAAGGAAACAGTGGAAGGTTCCACTGAGGGGTTTGTTGACTTACCTGAATCCCCCTTCATTACCAGCTTGGGAAACAGATTTGCTGAGCAAACCTACATTTTTGGAATTGGGTGACCAGTCATTCCTATGCTTTTTGGTTTATGGATGTTTCTCAGGGAGAGGGTTGGGACAAGCAATACGAAGACCTTCAGACTAGGGAAGATGGCACTTCCATTGCTCCTTATTCCCCAACTGCGTAATTGCATTGCCCGTCTGTCTACCCTAATGAATGACCATTCAAGTGTTTTTCTTGTGTTATTTCTAAGATAATTAGCTTGGTTCCTCTCTATGTATGTGAGAGAGAACCCTCTGATAGGGGCATAACTATCCTTGGTCCTTCCAACAAAAACAGTTGCTCTTACTCATCACCATTCCCTAATTAAAATGCTACTGTCAGGAGGAGGAGCAGGAGGAGGAGGAGTGGTTATATTCCTCATCCTTTCTTTGTGTGCATTTTTAATGAACTATAACTTGCCTTCACATATTGTTTTCCCTTTGACTGTCACAAAAACCCTCTTAGGTAAACAGAGCAGGTAGTATGAGTGGTAGAAAGATCGATACTTGCAATCTTCACCAATTAAATGTCAAAATCAAATCAAATAAAAGCAATAGCATAGGCTAACATTTGCAATGCGGGAACACAGGGAGGGGGATCTTAAGACAAATAGTGGTACACACAGTAGAATTGTACAACGATTGAGCAGCTGTTAGAACCCTAAACACATACCCACTCTCTTCGGTTCACCGATTCTTGGCTTTTCAAGTTGATTCTTTTGGAATAATAGCCCTTATGGTGATTATTTTAGGACTAGCCAATTGCCATGCTGACTTGTAGACAATGTGGTGCTATTCGTGCACAGGGCAAGATAAGGAAAATTTTAATTTTTTTCCCCTCAACCTACATTTTAAAATTTCATAGTTTTTGTTTGTGTGTGAGTGGGGGGACAGTTTTCACTTGTGCTGCAGTCCTGACTTCACCAAATCCAGAAAACAGGAATTTGCTTAGCTCTGTAATGATTATTATTCAAAGAGATTGTTTTGCTAATGACAAAGTAGTCTTGATTATGTTCAGCCAATCCATTCATTCCAAGATATCTTCTCAGACATTCTGGCATTGCTCCTGCCAACTCTTGAGTCTCATTTTATTGAGAACCTTCCTGTTTGATACTCTGAACTGATATCCAGCATTCCTTAAATGACCTTAGAGTACTTGTCCTGTTGGCCCACAGCACAAATATGCTAATGATTTCTTACATAAAAAGCTGTAAGACTTTGTTCTAAAGTTAACATCACTCTCTTCTCTATTACTAACTCACGATCATTTCGTCTACTATAATTATTTCATTTATCCTTCTTACCAGCTATGCATCCATTCATTCAGTGTCATACTGTTACTCAAAAATACTTACTGAGTGCTGGTTTTCAGCGAGTACCTGGTGAACAAAATATAGTCCCTGCCCTAGGGGGCTTACTGTCTAATATATAGATCTCAACTGAAGTAGTATAAATAGAAGTACGTGAGGATTTTTAAAAATGTGGACATGTGGGTTCCATGCCAGAAATTCTGATTGGGGTTGTTTAATATAAGGTTCAGGCATTTGAACTTCCAAAAATCAGATGACTTGATGTATCACCAAAATAAGAAACATTGCATTATTAATCGTGAATCAATAATTTACATTAGTATTCCCATTTTTTTTTTCTGTGATAATGGAAATGTGGGATGGCTTAATGAAGTTCTCAGGAGCACAAGCTAGGAAAAATGAAAACAGCTGGCTTTGATGAAGATATTTTTCTTTCATCTACAATGATATTTTTCACATTTATTCTATCAAAATGCCACTTTCTATACCTGCCAACATATCAGACTTGAATGTGATCAGTCTATATCAAACTACTCATTTATGCAGTATACAAAAAGCCTAGAAAAAATGTAAAATATCACAGAATATAGTAAGTATTCAGATTATGGGAATTTCTATATAACAAATTACCTTTTTAAAAAAATAAATGTGTGGAAAAAATATGGAGAAGCGTCCTATAAACTAAAAGAGATTTAATAATAGACCCATCCACCAAGTGTAACATATGGACCTTATCCCGATCCTAATTTAAACAAGTTACAAAACAAGATGAAGCAATCAGGAGACTTAAGACATTGACTTATCTGATGTTATTAAAGATTTTATGTTAATTTATTCTAGGTGCAAAGTAGCACTTTGTTTTAAAAAGCCCTTATTTAATTAAAGATACCTATTAAAATATTTTTAAAAAAATACCAGGGATTTACTTTAAAAGAATCTAAGTGGAGAATAGGAGTTAGGTATATTGTAAAATAGGATTGGGCATGGGTTACAAATTGTAGAAGCTAGAGCACTGATGTGAATGGGTTTCTCTCCACTTTTGTATGTATTTTGACATTTTTCATAATAAAGTAAAATAATAAAAAAATAAGTGAAATAAAATAAAGTAAAAATAAATAAATAAATAAAACACTACTCCTTATGCTGCCTAGAAGGAGAATAAAGTCTGCCTGAATCTGGGGCCATGGGCAGTGACTAGCCCTGGGGAAGCAGACCAAAGATTCTGAAATTTCATTCAAAATGATTCAAAATGTGATTTTCTGTATCTTCTCTAGGCCTCCCCACTCCTCTCCCCACGGTTGCTCAGGCATGAAGTTTTGAGTAGCTGGAGTAAGTCAAGTAACACTTGAGTGCTGGAGTAGCTCAGTCATTTCTCTATATGTGGTTTCCTCAGTAGGCTCTTCCACATAAGTCACTGCCGCCACCACCACCACCAGGCTGGCCCTCAGGCTAGTCTATGGAGTCTTTACCTTTTTAAAAAATTTTTACTTTGCTAAATTGGTTTTCCTACATACGCACAAGGGAGCAGGAACTGACCTTATCTCTGTGGAGATGTGCTTTAAAACGAAGTCGGTAACACATTTCAGTTTTGCAAGTTAAATCTCCTGCAGTATATGTGTCTATATTTATGTAGGTACGTGTACGTGGAGGGGAGATAGATGTTTGGGTGAGGATACGATAAATAAAAGGGAGAAGAAACCTGCATATTTTTTTTTCTTTGCTAATGTCAGTAATTTTAGCTGGGAAATAACTCAGAAGTATTTTAAATTTATCAAATGTTGCCTGGTTACTCCTACTCCTCAGGGATTCAACATGTTATTCTCTCTGCCTTTCAAATCTTTGTTTTCGCCTCCCTTTCTCTGCTACCAACGTGCACGTGCACGCACTCACACACATGTGTGCCTCTTTTGATTATCATCCTTCAATCTGAATTTGGATGACAGTGCATAGTGGTGAAGGGTTCAAAATCTGTGGACAAATCATCTGATACTAAGTAGCTAAGTCCTCTAGGGCAAGTTGTTTAAGCTCACACAATGTCTTCATGTGCAAAATAGGGTAGTCATAATTGAATCTACTTCATAAAATTATGAGAATTAAAGGCTCTCTATATAAATTGGACCAGTGCTTGGCATCTATAGCCTCCTGACTGCAGGTCAGAATCCTTTTCCTGGAAGTTCTCCCAGTTCCTGGTATGGTCCTTAGTAGGGACAATTTTCATAGCACTCATTCTCTTCTTTCCCCTAGACCGTAATCAGAAGAAGGAACCATAGAAGCCAAATGAAAACATAGCATAGTGCTGGCCACATAAAATAGGGAGAGATCTTGAAGATCATCTCCAACCTCGTTCACGTTTTTACATTGTCCCTTCTTACCTCATCTTACACCTTGACCATCTGTAGTGACCATGAACTCCATGCCTTCCAGGTGCATTCTTACTCAGCTCTAATTCCCAGAAGAGTTTTCTTTATATTAAAGTCACTTTTCCACATAGGTGCAATTTCTCACCATTTGGATTAGGTTTATCTTCAGCCTCTCAGATGATCTTCAGCATGACATTTCTTCAGCGTTCTAATGGTCAGTAGTGTGTTTTACCAGAGCTTTTCCTCTGGTAGATTAGCCACTCAAAAATTTTCTCCATCACATCTCATTCTACATAGCTTCAAACTCAAGAATATCATGTATTTCCTCCATAGATGTCTCATTATTGATTTTGGTAATGTGCATGCAAGTACAACAAATTCTTCTAAGTATGTTCTAGGGAATGGTATTTTCACAGATGTTAGAAGATATGGCCAAAAAATTAAAGTTACACTATGCTTGGGAAATGCTGTGGTAAACATCATTAAATGATGTGTTTGTAAAAGCATTCTTAGATTTTTTTTTTAAGTATTCTAATGTGCTTTGTGAATCTCCAAAGGCTCTTGCTGTATGCAACTTGTCTCAAGATTATTTGACCAAAGAAACAATTTGTTATTTTCCTAGGGCATGTTCCAAGACTACTGTACCATAGAAAATACATTTAGAGATTCTGAACCAATATTGATGTAAACTCTGATTAGATATTCTAATAGCTTGTTTTTTAAAAAAAATTTTATCTTTTAAAAAAAGATTTATTTATTTTTTTACTTATTTATCTATTTTTGAGAGAAGGGGGGAGAGAGAGAGAGAGAGAGAGCACGCATGCAGCAGCAGGGGGAGGAGCAGAGGGAGAAGCACACTTCCTGCTGAGAAGGGAGCCGGGTGCGGTACTCAATTCCAGGATCCTGGGATCATGACTTGAGCCAAAGGCAGGCACTTAAGTGACTGAGCCACCCAGGTGCCCATTAACATTTTTTAAAAAATAAACTCTTAAGTTTAGATATATAGAATTGTTGTTAAGGTAGTACAGAGAACTCTTGTATACTGCATGCCTATTAATATCTTGGACTAGTATGGAGCATTTGTCACAAAGTACAAATATTATTGCTATGTTATTAAGAATTAGAGTCTATGCTTTATTCAGATTTCCTCTGTATTTCTGTTATGTCTTTTTTTTTTTTTAATCTGTTCCAGAATTCCAACCAGAATATCCTATTACATTTAGCAGCCCTACTTTCTTAGGCTTCTCTTAGCTGTAACACTCAGATCTTCCTTATTTTTTGATAAACTTGACAGTTTTTGATGAACTTAACCAGGTATCTTATAGAATGTATCTCCATTGGGATTTATCTAATGCATTTTCTCCAGCTTAGACAGGGGCAGTGTGTTTTTGGAGGAAGACCACAGCAGTAAGGTGTCATTTGCATCATATCCTATCAAGGGTACATACTATCAGTGTGTCTTATCACCCAGGTAACTTAGATTGAAATAATGTTTGTCAGGCTTCACTAATGCAAAGTTACTTTTTTCCACCCCCAGGGTAAGGAGTTACATTCCATTATATTAAAGGCAACTTATTATATAAACTATTATATATAAACTATTTGTGATTTTTCTGTATGAGCTTTAGTATCCCCCATATATTCATTCAGTTATTCAAATATTAATTCCGTTATTTATATCAGTATGACCTCATGCATATTTGTGTTGTACTTTGGATTAAAACCTAATACTATTTAGTTCTCATCAAATGTTCCCGCTTAGATCATTGGAACTCCTTGTATTGAGTCCTGGATCCCCCTGATAGAATTCCATCGTCATTTGTTGGGTGTTGTGTTTTGAGGTGTGTGTTTTTTGGTTTTTGGTTTTTCTGTTTTGTTTTGTTTTGTTTTTAGCACTTCTTACTTCTTAGCAATTGAATATGCTACAAGCTCATCTTGTGTATTTTCTGCCCCACTAGATATGCTCCTTTTCACTGAGGTGTTTTGGCTTAGCTTCTGTATTTCCTGCTTTTGTCCTAGAACCAGCCATTTCTCCAAGGATTCCTGGTTTCTTTTATTACAAAATGAGATCAGGAACCAAGATCTGGGTGATAAGTATGCTTGTTCTACTGGGATGTCATCGCTTCCAGGCCCTACAGCTGTCAGAGCAAGGGAACATGTGTATATGGTAACCTATATAGATAAATGTACTCATAAATATTTCTGTATGTAATTTGTATCTTAATTATGTTAAGCTAAAAATAGTTCATATTGCTATCTCCAGTTCCATTCCATTATTTCACAAATCATTCTAGCCTTCTTCCCTTGCTTATCACTAACCTTCTATTCTCACAATGGGTAACTTGATATGGACTTAACATCCATAAACATAATTACTCAATTCCAGTATCTATGTTTAGTATCTTTCAATATTTTACCCTGTTTACCTGTAGGAAGCAACTTTATCAACTAGAGTCCAGTGCTGGGTATACTCATTGCTCCTGTAGTCTTACAGATAACACTTATTTCCAAAGTTACTTAGGTCAGCAACTTTTCTATCACCCCTCCTGGGAAAGGGATGACTGGCCATTGTTCATTGTGATCAAGGCCCAAATTGAAATACGGATCTCAAATATTTTATCTCTCTCTCTTTTTAAAAAAGATTTATTTATTTTAGAGAGAGAGCGCAAGCACATAAACAGGGGGAAGAGTAAATGGGGAGGGAGAGAGAGAGAGAATCTCAAGCAGACTCCCGCTGAGCGTGGAGCCTGACACAGGGCTCAGTCTCATAACCCTGAGATCATGAACCAAGCTGAAACCAAAAGTTTGTTGCTTAACCGACTAAGCCACCCAGGCACTTTTATCTCCTAAATCAATTTCTCCCTTTCATACATACACAATTTAAATGTTCTATGAAACGCTTGTTGACTTAAACTTCTCTTACTTCAGATTTACCTGTGCCCCCAGCTATTAGGATAGATCTGGCTGTAAAGGGGATCTGTTTTTCAGCAATAGAAAAATTAATGAGCTTATGGTCATGTGTGTCAATATGCTGTTAAGGCTTAGCACTGATTTTATTGAATGATGAAGCAGGGGTTTTGCAAGATGATCTGGAGATGTGCTTCAGAGCCTCCTTTCTCTGTAGAAGCTTCTTATTTATTTATCTGTATTGCTGATACTGCCTTCTCCGTGCTGATCTGAAGTGTTCTTCCTCGTAACTACTTTTCTGATCCAATGTATTTTAGAATGAGATACCCCCAAATGTGTATGGCATATCTTGAGCAAAAGAACTCTCACTGAAAGCATGCTCAGCAACAACACTTTGCTGGGTAGTTTGCTTTAATCAACATACACGATATGCAAATGAGTTTATTGCAATGGAACCTCACCATACTCGTTTACAAATGAATTAGCCATTTAGAAACATGGAGTAACTTGCTCAACTTACATGGCTACATAGTGGTAGGGAAGAGATACAACTTCACTTCATTCCAAATGAATGCCATCATGCCAGAACATAGGAAACTATGAAATATGAAAATCCCTGTGAGAGTCTGTTTAGACCTACAGACTATATTTCTATATCATTGCATTTGTCATATTATATCTCTCTTGAGAAATCTTTTGACAATTTATATTCTCATTGCCTAATAAGAGACATAGAATGTAGATACTTCTGGAAACTCAGTAGATATGTATTGATTATATGAGTATTAAGCTTCTATAATTAGGTTTCTCTCATAAAACTTGCCTTGTGGTAGCCATCTTGGCTTTCTTGGTGTTCTTTTAACCAATCAAGCTTGCTTTATGCAGCTTCTTCAGAACCATAGCATTTTTTTTTTTTTTTTGTCTGATGTGATTGGAATGTGCTTCTCCAACCTTCCCATCATTTTCTTACCTCATTCAGGTTTCTACTCAAAGTCATCACCTTGGAGGGGTGTGTGTGTGTGTGTGTGTGTGTGTGTAGGTGTACCTTATCCAAATAGCACCCCTCTATCATTCTCCATTCCTTTACTCTAATTTTTACAGTAATTATCTGTTATGGACTGAATTGTATGCTCCCAAAATTCACAGGTCGAAGCCATAATCCCCAAATGACCGTATTTGAAAACTAGACCTTTAAGGAAGCAGTTAAGGTTAAATGAGGTCATAAGGATGGGTTTCTTATCCAATAGGATTAGTGTCCTTACAATGAAAGAGGCACCCGCAATCTCTTCTCATGCCCAGAGAAAAGACTATGTGAGAACATAGCTTGAAGACACCATCTGTAAGCTAAGGAGAGAGGTCTAATTGGGAATAAACCCTGTTAGCACCTTTATCTTGGACTTGAAGCCTTCAGAACTATGAGAAAATAAATTTCTATTGTTCAAGCTACCCTATATACAGTTTTCTAACATTATATTCTGTTTATATATTTTCCTGTGTTTTCTAGAATATAAGTTAAGAACAAGGAAGCATCTCTTGTGCCATTGCTATGTCCCCAAAATGTAAAATAGTGGCCGCAGGTATTGGATGCTTAAAAAACTTTTGTTGGAAGTATAGATAAACACATGTTAATTGAAATTATTTATATTGGCCAATCAAGGGAGTTGTTGATTGTGGCTAATTTCAAATAAACATAGGCCAGTAGTTTTAAAGGTTCTTAGATGTCATTTGGTCCAGATTGCTTTCCCCAAAGATAGTTGTTCCTTGTATGACCATCTCCAGTGAGGAGGAGTTACACTTATGAGACAAGGCATTTCATGCCTCTATATTATCATTCTTAGGAAGGAAATTCCTTTCGTGACTTGAAATGCCATCTCCTTCCTCCAAACCCAGATTCAACTAAAAATTATCTTGCTAAGTTCAACAGCATTTTCTAATTTCAAACCCACTGAACAATTTGCTTGACTCTTCAGTGACACTTGACACTGTCACCATGCCTCAGCTTTTTCTTCTCTTTTTTCTTTTTTTTTTTTTAAAGATTTTATTTATTTGATAGGCAGAGATCACAAGTAGGCAGAGAGGCAGGCAGAGAGAGAGGGGGAAGCTGGCCACTCCTGAAAATAGGCTCTTTGTCAAGATGACCTTCTTGAGGGCACCTGGGTAGCTCAGTCGGTAAGCATCTGTCTTCAGCTCAGGTCGTGATCTCAGATCCTGGGATCAAGTCCCAAACTGGACTCCTTGCTCAGTGGGGAGACAGCTTCTCCCTCTCTCCCTGCCTATTGTTCCCCCTGCTTGTGCTCTCTCTCTGTCCCTCTGTCAAATAAATACATAAAATCTTTTAAAAAATTATCTTGTTGAGCTCTCTGTCAACATAAACAAGTTCTTTTTAGGTATTATCATAGGGATGCTCCTGCTAATGTAAGGACTCAGCCGATATTTCTAGAAAGAACCTCATTATCTTCACTTTCCCACTCTTCTGTTGCTGTCATCCTTACTCTCTGGTCTGCTAATCTTATGCTCCCATGTATTTCCTGCCTACTCAGTGACATTATCAGATGCAGGAGTCAGAGACTCCTTCTTGTCCAGGGCTCCCAAATTGTCCTCCACCATCTACTTTAGAAACAGCTATTAAGTGTTCCGCTCCACTATGAGGACTCCAATTTTCCTGCAGCTTATCTTCTTCCTCAGTGAATGCCAACTTTATTTGGTTCCCTATCCATTCTGCAGTTTCAGTCACAGGGATCAGAACTCTGAGGCAACTCTTGGGCTTCAAAGCTAGGGCAAAGCAAGCCATTGAATGTCAAGAATTCAGAGAAAAACTGGCCATTCAGTAAGTTCACAAGAATACTCCAAAGTCACCAGCGACCCTTAAAGCCCCCAGGAGGAAAAAAGAACTAAGCTTTTTCTGGATGAATATTTGATAAAAATAATTTTAAAGATATTTAAAAATTTAACATGAAAAATTTCATTTTTTTTTTCCAACTGCAAGGAATCCCTTCAGTTGTCTTGACAGCACTGACTGAATAATTGAGCTGAAGGGGTGAAGCGGGAGGAGTAGCTTTGCTTAATACAATTCTCTCTTCCCTTCCCCCCACTCCTGAGACAGCACATTAATCAGCCTCAGTTGACTGTCTATCTCATTCCTCTCTTAAATAATACCTGTACCAAATGTGAAATGATGCATGTGTGTAATTCCTAGAAGAGATGGCTCCAGATATGGAGTTCATGGGAGAAAGGATGCAATTATAGAAGTGTGGTCAAAGAAGGCCAGGGTGTCTGTGAGGTTGCTGGAGTTTTATTTCTTTTGTTTTAACTGATTCTTTGGGAATCTTAAAACATCAATTCTCAACTAATATAGCTAGAATGGGCCTTACAGAAAACTTCACCCAAACCCCTGATTTTACAAATGAGAAACTGAGGCCCAGAGAGATAAGTGATAGTGTCAGCATGAGGGACCCAGATCCTCTGAATGTTATCCCAGCAAACAATTTACTAAACCATGTCATTTGAGTGAAATAATAGCTTTCTACTTAGGATCTATTTTCTCAGCATATAATTTTTGCTCAATTCCTTACCATTTGGCCACTACTTTATTGAAAATACTCTCTTATATTAATGCTAAACTCATAGTCCCCAGAATCATTCATTCTTACTGGGCATCCTGAACAAGTTACCCAGTAGACAGTTACATTTTTCATGATGGTTTCTTTTGTGATATTCAACTACCTTAGCTCGCTTGCTCTCTCCTTTTTTTTTTTTTTTTTTTTTTTTTTTTTGTGAAACTGCTCTGGCACTGTCTCTTAAAGTTCCTGTCATTTATATTCAGTTGTGTACCAATAACCGTTTAACATCTGGCTCTCTGGGGTGGGGCTGGCAGGGAGGGGGAGGACCTGATTTATAAGATGCTGATGTCCATGGTTTAAATACTCCCAGGGGTGCCTGGGTGGTGCACTCAATTAAGTGTCCAGCTCCTTGCTTTGGTTCAGGTAGAGATCTCAGGATTGTGAAATTGAGCTCTGCGTCAGGCTCTGTGCTGAGCACAGAGTCTGCTTGAGATGCCCTCTCCCTATCCCACTCTCTATCTCTCTCTAAAATAAATAAAATATATCTTTAACAATTTTTTAAGAAGTACTCTTAGTATTGCCTAGTTTAAACCACCAATGTGATAAGTCCATGAATATAGAGTTAGGAAGGAATACACAAAACCATTCAGGCAATCCTGGCTCAGTCAGGTCCAGCTACATGATTACAATCACTCTCTAGTTTCATTCCCTATAGTTCTCATTTTTGCCTCTACTCACACATATATACAATTATTTACGTACTTGTTAATTTTATTTAAATGACTACAATTTTTTAAAAATGTTTTTAGTATATGTGCTGCCGAAGCGAGCACTTAAAAATGTTTTTATTCCACAATTTTACTACAGAATTTCTCTTCAGCTTCCCCCCAACATTTCTACCCACTGTCTGCTGTCCACCATAAGTTAAGTTTGCACATGACTGAAATCACTGGCCTCCTTCTAATTGGCCATCTTCAACATTACAAACATTCTTTTTTTAAAAATTTTTTTATATATATATTTTTTAAGATTTTATTTATTTGAGAGAGAGACAGAGAGAGCATGAGCGAGGAGAAGGTCAGAGAGTGAAGCAGACTCCCCATGGAGCTGGGAGCCTGATGCGGGACTCGATCCCAGGACACCGGGATCATGACCTGAGCCGAAGGCAGTCGTCCAACCAACTGAGCCACCCAGGCGTCCCAACAAACATTCTTAACAACTAGCTCAAGGTGCTACACTCTTCACTCTTGGCTTTTTAT
Source organism: Mustela putorius furo (assembly GCF_011764305.1). Classification (NCBI taxonomy): domain Eukaryota; kingdom Metazoa; phylum Chordata; class Mammalia; order Carnivora; family Mustelidae; genus Mustela; species Mustela putorius. The sequence goes on from NW_025421428.1 coordinate 855,342, forward strand.
TTTTGCCATGCATTTAACCAATCTCTGAGCCCTTTTAAATCTACATACACATTAACCATGCCATCCAACTCTCACTTCTTCAATACATGAGCACCAGTTTACTTGTGTCCCTGAAATGGAATCTAAAGCATTCTGTCTTAGGTATCTCCTTTGGCAAATGGATCATTCATGTTTATAAAGAACTATTTTTTTTTTCCTGAAAGTAAGAACATTCCATTTACCACACTAAAATACCTCACATAGAGCATCCCTTCCCCTGTTGTATAAAGGACACACTGTTCTGTATGTCAGAAGTCTGGCACATGGTGGCTGGATTCTCTGTTCAGGGTATCTCAAGGCTACAAAGTGTCACTCAGACTAAGTTCTATTCTGGGATCTCTGGGGATAAAAAACAAACTAGCAAACAAACAAAAACAAAACTAATCATTTTCTAGCCTCAATCTCATTGCTGACAGAATTCTGTTCCTTGTGGTTGTAGGAGTGAAGTATGTGTTTACTTGCTGGTTTTCAATCAAATATTGCTCTCAACTTTTAGATGCCACCTGTATTCTTTGCCGCATGGTTACCTCCATCTTTAAGCCAACAGCAGTGCACCAAAATTACTAACTCCTCTTCTGCCAAAAGCCAGAGAAAATGTTTTTCTTTAAAATGACTCATATGATTAAGCCAGGCTCATCTGGATAATTTTCCTATCTTAAAGTCAACTGATTTGAAAACTTTATTATATATGCAAAGTGAAACCCTTCACAGCAGTACCTAGATTGGACTGCATTGAATGACTAGAAGAAAGTCTGTGTACATACATAATATATATGAGAGGCTAAGAATCTTAGACCATCTTAGATTTTTGCCCACCACAACATTTGTTGTCCTTTGATCACACCACCTCCTTCCTTAAGATTCTTTAGGTCAGAACTTCAATATCACTTTGTATGGAAGCTCCTTCTTCACAACCCTAAAATTCTACTCTTTTTTTTTTTTTTCAGTACTGCTTATCTCTGCATCTTGCCTGATTTTTTTCACATTACTTATCCAAATCAATAGTCATTTTGTATTTTACTTGTTTCTTTTTTTTTCCTCACCAGATACAAGCTCTAAGAAGGCAAAGAAAAATTTTTATCTTATTCAACAATTTATCATTCACATTTTATACTGTAAACTCATAATAGATGTTAGCAAAATTATTAAATGTGGGAATGAGAATTTAGTTTTTAATAAATACTTACTGAATCGTTTAATGACTGATGATGACAAGTGAGTGTGCAAGAAATTATTTGAAAGGACACTCCTACTCTTCATAGAAAGTTCCCCCATATTATCACCTGATTGGTGGTAGTCAGGGTAGGAGTTAAGTACATTTTCCTTTTTTTGATTTTTGTTTTGTTTTTCTATTTTTGTTGGGAAAATTTTCAAATGTACATGAAAGTATAGAGAGCAGTAAAATGAAATAATATATATAATTCACCTTTAGTAATTATTACTGGCCTGCTAATCTTGTGTCCTCTAAATTTGAATTTTTTTTAGATTAGTTTAAGCCAAATCTTGGACATCAAGTCATTTCTTTCGTAAATACTCTGCTTTTTTTTTTCCTAAATAACAAAGATTAGTATTTTCTTAGTATCATCAAATATTATCCAGTGCACCCAATGCATGTCCAAATGTTCTAACTGTAGGTATATTTGACTCACCATAAAAATAAGGTTCACATATTGCATGTTAGGTCTTCTAAATCTTTTATTCTATAATTGAGGTGTCCATTTAAAAATCATCTTTTGATTTATTTGTCTGGTCGAATGTCATACCTACCAAATTCAGATGACTTCTTCCCTTATGGTGATTCTACTGTATCTATCTCAGTTCTCTCTCTGCTGTGTTGTCAAGGCTCATAGACTTTTAAGTAGACATAACTGAGAATATTTTAAGCAAACGTATCACAAATTCATATATTATTTCCAAGTCAAGCTTAAAATTGAGGGTTTTTACATAACTTTTTTGATTTTATATATATATATATATATATATATATATATATATATATATAATTTCTTTTTAGCATAACAGTATTCATTGTTTTTGCACCACACCCAGGGCTCCATGCAATACATGCCCTCCTTAATACTTACCACCTGGCTCCCCCAAGCTCTCACCCCCCACCCCTGAAAAACCCTCAGGTTGTTTTTCAGAGTCCATAGTCTCTCATGGTTCACCTCCCCTTCCAATTTACCTCAACTCCCTTCTCCTCTATCCAGGATCTATAAAGAACTTCTCAAACTCAACACACACAAAATAGATAATCATATCAAAATATGGGCAGAAGATATGAACAGACACTTCTCCAATGAAGACATAACAAATGGCTATCAGACACATGAAAAAATGTTCATCATCACTAGCCATCAGGGAGATTCAAATTAAAACCACATTGAGATACCACCTTACACCAGTTAGAATGGCCAAAATTAGCAAGACAGGAAACAATATGTGTTGGAGAGGATGTGGAGAAAGGGGAACCCTCTTACTCTGTTGGTGGGAATGCAAGTTGGTGCAGCCTCTTTGGAGAACAGTGTGGAGATTCCTCAAGAAATTAAAAATAGAGCTTCCCTATGACCCTGCAATTGCACTCCTGGGTATTTACCCCAAAGGTGCAGATGTAGTGAAAAGAAGGGCCATCTGTACCCTAATGTTTATAGCAGCAATGGCCACGGTTGCCAAACAGTGGAAAGAACCAAGATGCCCTTCAAAGGACAAATGGATAAGGAAGATGTGGTCCATATACACTATGGAGTATTATGCCTCCATCAGAAAGGATGAATACTTAACTTTTGTAGCCACATGGATGGGACTGGAAGAGATTATGCTGAGTGAAATAAGTCAAGCAGAGAGAGTCAATTATCATATGGTTTCACTTATTTGTGGAGCATAACAAATAACTTCTTTGATTTTATATTTAAATCATGTATCTATTATTTGATAATCTTGATTCTTAAACAACAAAATTTACATTATTACTTATTTGCATGGTTATATAGCATGCATATATGTAGGTATATATAAGATCACTTTTAAAGATCTCAATATTATTGCTATTAGGACTACAGACAGTGGCTTAAAGATTACTATGTAGTGTTTTCCTTAGAACATATACCATTAGGAATACAATAAACCAAAGTTTTGTGTTATAAAATTATCGAAGTTTACTTCTGTTTTTATGATACAATGTAATCAACAGGATAAGCAGTTTGGTTCATTTATTCAAATATGTCTTTAATTTTTTTAAAATTTTATTTATTTAATTTAGAGATAGAGAGAGCACATGCACAAGTGGGGGGAGGAGCAGAAGAAGAGGGAAAGAGAGGCGCTCAAGCAGACTATGCACTGAGCACAGAGCCCAACATAGGGCTCTATCTCATAACCCTGAGCTCATGACCCATGCTGAAATTAACTATTGGGCTGATCCAGGCCCCCCAAGTTTTTCTTTCCTTTTTAAACTTAATTTTGTTTTTAATTTATAAAATACTTACATGGTTCCAAATTAAAAACTATAAAACAATGTATATATAGAAAAGTATTATTTTCTTCCCTATCCCTCCTTCATTATCTTCCCTCCCTGCCCTGATGGATAACAATTTTTATCCAATTTGACTTATCCTTCTCTCCGTGTATGTGGATAGGTTGGTACGCATGCAGGTGTGTTTTTTCATGTTGGATATAAAGAAAGTAGCACACTTAAAACACCAATCTGCACCCTGCACTTCTCCCTCTACTTAGTAATGTATGTTGGAGATATTCTATCATCTCTGCAAAGAGATCTTATTTATTTCTTTTTGGATGCTTTTATAGTATTCCATTTTTTGGAAATATATTGTAGTTTATTCAAACAATTCATTGATGAAGGGTATGCATATGTTTGTAATTACAAAAAACGCAATTTCATTGTAATCATAAAAAATTCGGTATAGTAAAAAACATGTGCTCATGTCATTTCATATTTTTGCAGATTAACTTTTTGGTGGAGCTGCTGTGAATGGTACCAAATGTTACTGACTCTTCTCTCCCTCTGCCTTTCCAAACACACCTTTTCTCTCCAAGGGAAGAATGTTTACCTGCTATGCTATGTGCACTCTATGTCAAGCCCCACTTCAGAATCTTTAATACCTACAGAAATTACTTTCTCTCACACTTCTATCTAGCCATATTTTATTCATTATTCTGGTCACATATTGAACTCTAGCTTTTCCATATATTGTTCCATGCCCATCTCATCTACTACTGCATTCTTTCTGCTTTGAAATGGCATAACAGGATTACTCCTCTTGGAACATAATTAGTAACCATCCTATAGTTTTATTGAGATGTGGCATATGTCAGTATCATATTATTATAGTGAAATATTACATTCTTGTAAGGCAAAAACCATCACATTTTTTCTGTATCTCTCATAAAGTCTATCACTGGATTGATTACAATATAAGCATGAAATAAAAGTACTTACTGAATTGAATTAAATCAAATTGGATTGATTCTCCTGGATCATCAGTATTTTCTGAGGCATGGTATAGAGTGATTCTGTTGTGAGCAAGCATACCTTTGTGAAGCACAAAGTAGAATGGAGCTTTTTTTTTTTTTTTAAATGGTTTCAGAATCTATCTTATTCTACAAGGAAAAACAGTGGGGGCATATAGATAGAAAGATGGGTTGCAACACAACCAGGGAGGGATATTATTGTGGGTCTGATTTAAAGGTACTGATACCAGGTTGCAGAGGTGATATGATGCAACATACAGATATTTAAAAGTTGCTAGGAAACCTATGGTTTCCATAAACAAAAATGCCTTTCTGAGCAGAATGCATATATAGTAACAAAAGGGAAACATAAGACTTGATTAGTAGTACTGGCTCTAAATCCGTTTTGTCACTTTCTAATTATGTTCCATTGGACAAATTACTGAACTTTATTGATATGAAGGAGATAGTAATGAGAGGCTCAAATATCTGATAATGGGATTGAACATCATAAAGTATTAAAATGTGATTTTTGACCCTGTTATTGTTAGTTAAAATTCATTTATACACACACAGATACACACATACAGACACACACGCACACACACTCATGTGATAAAATCAAGGATGGTGAAATGACCTACATAAAATTACGAAAAGAATTTGTGTCAGTTTGGGAACTTGAACTCAGCGTCTTAGTTGTACATCGGTCGTAGTTGTACATCTGTCAGGTGTTCAGTGTTTCTTTATACTTCTGTTTAACATTGATGGAGCACCCTTGCATTGCCTTTTTTCTACTAGTTTTAATAAATCAGGTAAATGAACACACTCCTCTTAACCTCTTCAAACGTGTCTGCTATATTTTCATTCATAATTACCATATTTTTGGTTTTGAGCTGCTTGATGTGGATTTTTTTTCCTATTAGAACCTGAGCTTTGACCTGCCAGTTCGTTGACTATGAACCAGAAATTATCACTTCCAGAGTCCATGATTTGCAATCACTTCAAGCTGCCAACCCAAAGTGAAAAGATATAAATTTCATAAGGTATTTTCAGAGTCAAGTGGTCTTTCCAAATAAGATTTTATTTTTTTTTATTATGTCTAAGAAAACCAGTATAGCATTCCCTAGCTCCTCAGTCTTCCAGGTCTCCAATGTCAGTTCCTGAAGTAACTAGAAAATCTGCCAAATCTGACCTTCTTTAAACAACATCTCTCTCTTTTTCAAGAAGAAAACTGTAAAGATCAAGTCACAGCTGCACGTAGTACCTAATTAAACAAGTGTAAGAAAGCAGAGAAAGGTCAGGTTGTCAAAAATCATTGCTGTATCTTTACTGGATTGTATTTAAAGACTGATTGCAGCAAGGAAAATAACTCAATAAGGTGTATGAGACTGGAATAACAAATGAACTCAAGGGGTAGCCTTCTTCCTGGCATATAACTAAAGATTTCAAGATAAAACCTAGGTAACAAACCAAGGGAAATGAAAGGGAGAGAATATGTGGTGAGTAAAACAAACAGCTGATATTAATATGGAAAAGAGGTTCCATCGGCCAAGTTCAAAGAAGGAAAGAGGATAAATTACAGATGATAGTTCATCAGCTTGATTTTGTTTTCCCTTTTTAAATCAAACAGTAAAAATAATAGGTGTGGGAGAAATGATACAAGAAGAGGCAACTGTGATTACATGATCAAGATAAAAGAGGAAAAGGGAGAAATTAAATATTTTAAACTACTAAAACACACTTAGTCAGGTGTGGAGAATATTTTTAATTACCTGTAATGATTCAGAACTTCCTAGGTTAAACATGATTTTTCTGGGGGACCATGTAGGCATCTTGTTTCTCTTCTATACCTCCTTTCAGTGAGAGTCAAAGTCAGACCTCTAAAGAGCCCACCCTGAGGAAACCGAAGTACACAAGCATTGTTCCAAATTAGCAACTTCTGCCTTGAGAGGGGAGGAAGGGGAAACATTATTTTCTTCCTCAAGTCTACTTTATTTTTGAAAGATTGTAGATATGGACCCATGAGAAATTCCGTGGGGTGCTAGTTAGCATCTGAGTGTAATTTTCAGTTCAGTACACTTTAGTCTGTTTTTCAACTCTCCTAAATCTCTGAGGACATGGTGTAATCTGATGGATAGGCTTTGTGGCCTGTAGGAATGATCTATTTGTGTTTTTTACAAGTGAGCTGGAATACACATTTTACATGTTTGAAAAGACCTATCATTTCAAAGAGTTACTTCCTAAAACAAATAGGTGTAGATGGAGCGGTGTGCGTGTGTAATTAAAGGAGTTCTTTATTCATTCTTTCAGAGGTCCTTGGGTCTTTTTTCCAGTGACATCATTTAAATATTTATGAACTAAGTTATAATAGCATCTTTTAAAAAATGCAACAACAGGAGAAAGTACATTTTTATTACTGTGACAGATGAGAATTCTACCTTTTCCCTGAACCCTCAGAAGGGCATGGGTGCCATCTTGCCATGAATCACTGACAATGCATTTAAATAGTGTACCATTGCAAGTATAATTGCAATTTGTTGTAATTTCTGCTCAAATTCCTCCCTGACACAGCTGATTTATTTTGCAAATCAGTGCATCTAGAGGGTGTACTGTGTCGCATTATGGGCCTTTGATATAGAACCTTTGTTTTATAACAGGGAAAATAATTAGCTTTTGGATAAGCTTGAGTTGTGATGTCAGGCGCTATCCGTGGTGCTGAAAGAAGTTATTAGCGCTGAGCTAATGAAGGCACTCAGCCAGGCTCTGCCACCTTCCTAATTTGTCTCTTTGGGATTTTAGTAAAATTAAAAATGAGATAAGCACAAAATAGGATGAGTTTTATAGGGAAAAAATTAGCAAACTTGTTGATATAAGCTATAGAGACCCTTGATAAAGCTAAATTTAAGGGAAATTTTCATTTATCCGTAGTTTGTTATCCAAACATTATTTCCCTTAGTGTTGGTGATGGGATTGGTTAAGCATATTTTAATTAACTTTTATAGAGGTTTCTCTATTTGGGATTTCAAAGATTTTCTGGAAATCATCAGCAAGTTGCATTGTCAGCATCTACCCTATGCCACATAAGGGTCTAATTTCAGAATACTCCCTTCCAGGCTACAAAGTAAACTTGCATTAAAGTAAATATTATAGAAGAGGTGGAGGTAAGTGAGTGAAAGTTGGTTTTGAAAAAATAATATTTCACCAAAGAGTAACTCATACTTTGTCTGTCTGTCTTTGAATTGCTGGAACACAATCTAATTGTCAAATGCCTTATGTTCCCTTTGACTTTTGGAACATTGGAACGTGTTTGCATTGCAGCCAGTAGCATGTGTAACTTGATGCTGGTTAGGGGGATCTTCAGGCTCAGCGCTAAACAAAATCATCACCACCTGGTTATTTTATGCTCTTATTAGGTTATAAAATACCACTCAGGTATACAACAGTAATCACAAAGCTACAACGCTGGGAAAAAAATAATCACGTTAAATTGACCTTCATGAATAACAAGTGAGGTTCCATTTCGCTTCATTTCTGTTCATTTTAAAACCAGCATTAGCTTTTCTGGCACATAATTTTTCATTGTTTGCTGAACACAGCTCTATTAGAATGATTCACTGTCTTTAATATTAGTGATTATGGCCCATTTCAATTACACAGTGTGTTATATAGTTTGTTGTATTACTCTCCATGTCTCTGCTATTGACTCTGCTGGAAAAGATTAAATGTAACAGGGGTGGTAAGAAGTTGGGGTTCTGTGGGTGGGAAGGGACCCCTGTAAACATTTATATGGTAATGTGAGGAAACTTTTACAGGCTTTACAAAATGGCAAGATAGCAAGATGAGATTAAGTCATCTTATTATGTCATTTGATACCAATCCTTTAATTAACATCTCTACCTTTAATTCATTTTTAAAAATAATTCATGAGATATAATTTACATACAAATAAAACCATCCATGTAAATGTACACTGAAGAATTTCAAAAATTATACAGCCATAAGTCTATCCTACCAACTGAATACCTTTACCATTCAAACATGTTTCCTCATATTCTTTTCCAATCTGCTCTACCATTCACTCAAAGTACTGTGATATTATTTCCACTACAGTTAATTAATTTTGACATTTTTATAACTGCACATAAATGAAATTATAGAGAATATACTCTATGTGTCTGATAGAGTTGTGGCATTCACTCATATTGTAGTTTTAAGTAATCTGTTTTATGGTTTAGTTGTATACCACTGTATACATTTACCATAAATATAATAATGTGGTTATATATTCATGGATGATAGACATTGAGTTGTTTCAATTTTGTGGCATTCTTTAGTAAAGAGGCTATAACTCTTTGTACACTTTTTGTGTGTGGATGTATGTTTTCATTTGTTGTGGCTAAATACTTAGGAATGCAATTGCTGGGTCATATGGTAAGAGCGTGCTTAACTTTATGAGAAATTACCAGATGTTCTCCAAAATACCATTTTTAATCTCATCAGTTTTATGGTACTTCTAGTTTCTGTGTATCTAAATCAACACTTTGTATTTCCAGACTTTTAAATTTTGTTTATGCCAGGATTATATTGGTACTTTCCTGTGATTTAAAATTAATATCCCTTATAATTATGTTTGAAAAAAATTTCATGTGCTTATCATACATTATGTTACTTTCATTTTTTAAAGTGTAAATTTATATCATTTGCCCACCTTCTGAGATTCTTATGCTCTTCTTATGGAATCATAAAAATGTTTATAATATTTTGGTTATTATAATGGTTAAAAATCCTTTGTTAGATATATGTATTTACATTATTTTCTCTACATAACCAGGTTTAAAAAAATTAGTACCTTCTTTAGATGAAGTACAATTCAATATCTTATTTATTGTTCTTTTTGTTTTCTTAAGAAATGTTTGCCCATCCCAAAGCTGCAAGGATTTTCTCCTATATCTTGTTCTAAGTTTTGGTAAATGTTTGTTATACCCATGAATCTATCACCACATTAAGACAGGGAACCCCAAATTCCCTCATGCCTTTTTGTATTCTTGGCTTCTGCCTCTTCTGAAACTTACCTACTTATCCACAAACAACCAGTGATATGCTCTTTATCATTACAGATTACTTTGCATTTTCTAGGAAATTATATGAATGGAACTATAAAGCAAGTATTATTTTTGTCTGATTTCATTTACTCAGTGTAATCACTTGAAATATATTGTGTGTTCAAAGGTTTATTCTTGAAAATTAGTTTCTTTTATTGCTGAGTATATCACTTTGTTTGGATGAGCCACATTTTGTTTATCCATTCACCTGTTGATGAACATTTGGGTTATTTCTCACTTAGGACTATGATAACTAAAAGAGTATGTTTCATACAAATCTTCAAAAAAAATGCATTGTGTTCACGGGTAAACATCAAAGAGTGGAATGGCTGGATCATATGATAGGCATATATTTAATATTTAAAAAAAAGAAAACCTACCAACCTGGAAAAACAAACAAATAAATAAATACTACCAACCTGTTTTCCATAGTGGTTGCACCATTTTACTTCTCTTCAACCACAGATGAGAATTCCAATTTCCTCACATCTTTGCTCTAATTGGTAAGTGTAGTCTTTTAGGATATGTGCTGCCGAAGCGAGCACGGTAAGAGTAGTCTTTTAATTTTAACTATTCTAATAAGTATATAGTGATATCACTTTGAAGTTTTAACATGTAATCTTCTAATAACCAGTGATTTAAAGCATCTTTTCTTATGCTCTTCCATTACTTGTTTTCTATGGTTAAGAGTGTGTTTCTTGGTTTTCTTCTCTTCTGCAGCAGCCCCCCACCCATGCTCATTTGTTTTAACTATAAAAAACAAGCTGATGGTTAACTGAGGGAAGTGGGAGTCGGTGGATTAAATAGGTGATGGGGATTAAGGAGTACACTTGTGATGAGTACCAGGTGTTGTATATAAGTGTTGAATCACTAAATTCTGCAGCTGAAACTAAATTAATACTACATGTTAACTAACTGGAACTTAAATAAAAGCTTGGAAAGAAAACAGACAAACAAACAAACAAAAACCACTCTTTCAAGTACTCAAGGACAGCTTTCTATAAGTTTCTGGAACTCCCAATGTGGCTGTGTCCTCTAGGGACTGTAGTGTCTTATTCTCGTTGGACTTTCAGGTCCATCCACTAAACTCAAAGTTCACTGGGCTCCACTTGTGTTACTACTGATTGCGTCATGCCTTGGAAACCCAAGTCTGTAAGCTGGAAAATGGGAGGCATACTTTATTTCCTGCCTCTTAGAAATCATTCTCCTTTGTTGCCTGCTGTCTATAAAAGCATTGTTTCCAATATTTTTTTTTTTGTTCGTTTGTTTGCTGTTCTTGTTTCACGGTAGAAGGGCAGGTAAATCCAGTTTCTTTTATGCCATTTTGACTCAAAACAGAACTCATATCCTTTTTATTCATTTTCTTGCCTTTTTTTTTTTTCTGGCTAGAAGCTCTACTGTGAAGTTGAATTGAAGTAATAATAGTGGAAGTTCTTGCATTATTTTGGTTTTAAAGGAAAATCTTTATTTTTCTCCATTTAGATATGTTCTTAGCTATCGTACTTTTGTAGATACTGTTTATGAAGTTAATTTTTTGCTCGGACTTTGGTTGCTGAGAGTTTTTCTTATTAATATTGACTTATTGAGTAATTTTTTTGCATCTTTAGGGAAGATCATTGATTTTTTTCCTCTATTCTATAAAGTTATGGATTATATTGATTGATTTTCAGATGTTATTTCAAATATTGAATTCCTAGGTAAACCACATTTTGTCATACTATGTCATCCTTTTTATACATTGATGGGTTTGTTTTGTTAATATTTTGTTGAGTATTTTTGCATCTGTTTATGAAGACATTGGTATATAGTTTTTTTGTGTGTGTTTCTGTTTTCATTTCAATAATCTTGTGTGTTTGAGAATCAGTGTTATGCTTAACTTATACAAGGGTTGGGAAAGTTCCTGTCTTCCATCATTTGCTAAGTTTCTGTAAGACTGATATGATTTCCACCTTATAAATTTGAAAGGATATACCCATGAAACAATTAGAGTCATATAGTTTTCTTTTTGAAAGGAATTTAAATCCAACTTTTTCTTGTGTTAGTTATGTAGCTATTAAGATTGTGTGTGTGTGTGTGTGTGTGTGTGTGTGTGTTAATTCTGATAATTTCTAGTTCTCCTAAGGAGTTTGCCCATTTCACATAAATTGTCACTTTTTTGGCATTAAGTTATTCATCATGTCCCTTTATTTTACTTTTAAAGTTTGTAGAACTTTAGAGTTAACTCCCTCCTTTATATTGGATATTAGAAATTCATATTTTCTTCATTTTGTTCTTGATCAGTTTAATTTTTTTCTATATTTAACTTTTCAAAAACCAATTTATATTTTATTTTTCTACTTTTGTCCTTTTTCTGTTTTATTAATTTCACTTTTATCTTTTTATTCACTTTTATTTATTACTTACACTTTAAATTGAGTGCATTCTCTTCTAGTTTCTTATGATAGATGCTTAAATGACTTATTTTAAATCTTTGGTTTTCTTTTATAAGAAAATTTTATAAACATTTGAAGTTATAACAGTTTTTTTTTTTTTGAAGTTATAACAGTTCTTCTAAGCACTTGCTTTATCTGCAACCCATGAATTTTGTGCATTGTGTTTTAATTTCCCTTGAGTTAAAGATTTTTTTTTCATTTCCCCTTGTACTTTTTTTTTTATCATGGGTTGTACAGAAATATATATCTAATTGTGAGCTCTTTGGGGAAGATTTTGTAGGTATCTTTTTTATTGGCGTTTAATTCCATTATTGTCAGAGAACATACTCTTCATGATTTTAACAATTTGAAATATATTGAGACTTGTTTAGTGAGTTAGTATATGATGTGTTTACTTCTTACTTAAATGTCTCATGTATGTGAAAAAATGTTATTCAGTTATGAAGTTCTGTTATCAAGTAAGTCAGTTTGTTTTATGGTACTATTTGATCATTCTATATTTTACTGATTTTGACCCTACTAGTTTAGCAACTACTGAAGAATGTTGAAATCTAATAATATAATTATTTATTTTCTTCTTCAGTTCTTCCATATTTTGTTTGATATATTTGGAAGATCCTTTGCCAGGAGTGTTCTTATATTATCTTAATGAATTGACTTTTAATATTATGAAATGCCCTACATCTCTGATAATATTGCTTTATCTGCAATCTCTTTTATCTAATATTGACACGTCCACCGCAGCTTCCTTAACACTTAGGGTTTTCATTATATATCTTGATATCGTTTTACTTTTAAATTTCTGCACAGAAGGCATGTAGTTGAATATTTCTTAGGTTTGATATCATCTGCTTTTTACTTAATGTTTTAGTTCATTTACATTTAATGCAGGTAAAGGTATTATTACGTTTATGTCTATCATCTTGCTTTATTTTTGGATGTCCTCTCTGTCCTTTTTCCCCCTTTTCCTCTTTTCCTGCCTTCTTTTGTATTTTTTTTTTTTTTTTTTTTTTTTACTTAACCTACTAACTTCTTTGATACAAATAAGCAAGTAAGAACTGAATATAACTCTTTGTTTAATTATTTTCATTGGTTGTTTTGGGTTTAAAATGTGTATTTTTACTGTCTCACAACTTACTTTCAGATAGTATTATAACAATTAACATATTAGGACCTTAAAACAATATATATATTCCCTGTCTCCCAGAGTGCCCTTTGTGCTATTAATTTTATAAACTTACTTTTACATGTGATAATAGATTATGAATTGTTTTTGTTTTATGTAGTTAACTATATTTTAAAGATAACTGAAAGGAAAAAAAATCATTTTATGTTTAGCAAAGTATTTCTTATACTTGGTGTTCTTCATTCCTTTGTTTAACTCTGTGTTTCCATCTGGTGTTTTTTTCCTTTAGCCTGAAGGAGGTTAATTTCTTTTACATTTTTTTCTTATACTGGGGTTCTTTTGGGAAAATATTTTCTCAGCTTTTGTTTGTCTGATAATGTCTCCATTTCACCTTCAGTTTTAGAAAGTGATATTTTGGAAAAAATATTTTGAAGGCAATAGTTTCAAGGTATATTTTTGAAGATATTTTAATGCTTTCAACGTTTTTAATTTAAATTCAATTAGTCAACATATAGTACATCATTAGTTCAGTAATTCATCATTGCATATAAGACTCAGTGCTCATCACATCAGGTGCACTTCTTAATGCCCATTGCCCAGTTATCCCATGCCCCCTGCCTTCAACTTTTTACATATATTGTTCATTATGTATGGCATTTCATTGCTTTTAATTAGTATTCTGATATGTTATTTTTTTCAGGGTAATATATCATTTTTCTGCATTTATTTAATATTATCTTTTTATTATTTTAACAATTTGATTATCATATGATTGTATGTGTTTATTTTATAGCAATGTACTTCTTTATTCTAGGTATTGTTATTTTTTAATCAAGTAGGCACTATTCAATTCCTTTTTTCTTCAAATAATTTTATGTGAATCACTTCTTATAGTATTATAATTAAACTTATTTAAGGCTACTTGATATTTTCCCATGGATCTCTGGAGTCTTACTCTCTTATTTCCAGACATTTTTTCTCTCTGTGCTTATGTTTGCATAGATTCACTGATATTTCCCTTTTTGGTTTGGTTAGACCTATATGTTGACATTTTCATAGCAGATCTTCTACTTTTATATTCTAGAGTTCTCACCTCTTTCTCTTGAAAGCTTTTGTTTTTCTAATGATAGTCCTCATTTCTTTAGTCATCATATCCATCTTTTCCTTTAAGTTCTTAAGCATCTATGTAATAGGTATTTTATACCATCCTTGTCTCTAATTTCAACATGTTTATCATCTCTGGACTTGCATTTACTGACTATATTTTTCTTCATTTTAGTTACTGTTTCCTGCTTCTTTATATATCTACTTTTTTATTGCATGAAGGACATAATGGATGCTACATTTTTGAGATCCTAGGTTTTGTGATTTTCTTTTAGAGAGTATCAAGTTTCCTTTGGCAGACAATTTTCTGGTGTCTGCCTGAGCTTTATCCTTGGTTCCTGATTATAGTCATTGTTTTTTGGGGGTCTAAAAAAGTTCATACTCCAGAGTTAAATTACTCTTATTTCTCAAATGTGGCCTTTTGATATCTTAATTGAAAGCCCAAAATATTCAGTGAAGTGTCTCCATTTTAACTGATCAAAATGCCTGTTTTCAAGCACGGTGTGACTTATGAACCTCTGATCCCCTCACAGCATCCCAGTGTGTGTTCTCTGATGGACCTCATGGAGCGTGATCCTTTGTATCCATAGCTTTGAATTCATGGTCACCTGTGCAAATTTCTGGAGCATCTTCTTTTTGCTGCTCATTTCCCTCTCCTACCCTTTCTCATATATTCTCATCACCTCAGCAACCTAACACCCTCCTCTTTTCCTTCCAACATCAACAAGTCTGCAATAGTGTAATTGCATCCTAAACACATACACCACAATCTGGAAATTTGGTTCAGTATGAAAGCTGGGGCTATCATGGGAACTTTCTCATGAATCACAGGCTTGTACGCCTGTTAGCAACATCTGAAAACTATCACTTTTTGTGCTTTGTATGGCTTTTGTTGTTTATGACAAGAGGACTATTTACTTACCAATTACTTCCATCAAAGCTTCAAGTGACCACATGAGTTTCTAAAAACTATGGGCACTTCCCAGGGGAGAAGACTATGCTCTTAAAGGCATTCTTCCTTCTACCCACCACCCATCTTTCATGGCCTCAAATCCCATTCCCTTGTATACGACAGTGATTGCAAATTATCTTTACTCTGATAAAATGATGATTGACTTTATGTAAACTAAATGTAATACTTAAAAGGATGATTTAACTCCTGAGTAGCAATGCTAAGATAGATTGTGAAGAAGAACAAGAAATAGAAAATATTCTTTTTTTTAATTAAAAATAATTTTTTAAAATAACATAAAATGCAGGTCTGTGAATCGTCAGGCTTATACACTTCACAGCACTCATCATAGCACATACCCCTCTCCTGCCAGTGTCCATAAGAAATAGAAAATATTCTTATGTTCTTTAATCACATAAATAATTAAATTTACTTAGGTGTAGACAGGTCTGGACTTGTTGCTTTATAGATAATTAAATTTAGAAATAACTTTTATTTAACAGGACACTTACCTTATAGATGAAGAAACTGAGTGCTGGAGTAGAGTTGCATTGTCCAAGATCCATAAAGCTGGTAAGTTATATATTGGTTTCATTTTAATATCAGTGCATCTTGCTTCAATATTCTTTTTACTATTATTTGGTTTAGTAAGACACATTAATTTATGTAAACTTGCAACTATCTTCTTTGATTTGTATAAACAAACTACAGAAATTTGAAACCATGAAGTTTTGGATCAATTTTATTATTTAAACTAAGTGACCATTAAGTGATTGATTCAGATTAAGTTGCTTACAGATTTAAGTTGCTTGACCACGTGAGTTACTAAGAAGTTCAAAAGATGACACAAATGTTATCCTGACTTTTTGGTGAGTGTAGACCTTGACAGTAAATCTGACTAGAACAAATTGTCTCTTGAGCTTTCTACTTGATTCAGTTCCCATTTGTTTTAAAAATACAATATTTCTTGAGATAATTCAGTTATTCTCATTCCATTAGGAACATGGAATTAATAGCAAGATTTAGGATGAGAAGTGAAATCATATTAAATTGAAAGACTTAATTGACAATTTTCTCATCGTATGCATATTCAGATGTACACAGACATATATGTATACACACATCACAACTTATGAGTGTATATATATGTATACATATATGTACCTCATGGAATTTCCCATTATTTGTTAGTCAAGAATTTGGGGACATTTTCCTTTTTTTAAAAAATCTTATTTTTACTAATTCTGCTAGTCCCAGTATCGTGAATGAACTTATGTTGGGGAAAAGTAAAAGCATCATTTCTAGTTTTTAACATAACCAGCTAATACTAGGAGTATCTGTATGGGACTTATTAATTATAGTAATTATCTGTCAAATACATTTACTATATTGTATTGTTAACATGCACATTAGGCTGTAGAGAAGCTTTGTCTTTGGTGGTTCCTTCTTTCTTTCAACAACTCTGAGTAATTCTATCTGTCTTCATCTTACAGGCTAGTAATATAGACAGTGACTTACGTTGTAACACTACTGAATGACAGAAACTGTGGAAGGGACTTAGTATCCTGATCTGAAGGCATTGAGTTTGTAAACATGACCTAATTTGCTGCTTTACTTTTAAAAGCTGTGAAACAAGATGGGATCAGGAGGGAGACAAAAACATAAGAAACTCTTAATCTCAGGAAACAAGCTGAGGGTCTCCTGGGGGGTGGCTGGGGGAGGGATAGGGTGGCTGGGTTATGGACATTGGGGAGGGTATGTGCTGTGGTGAGTGCTGTGAAGTGCGTAAGCCTGATGATTCACAGACTTGTACCCCTGGGGCAAATAATACATTATATGTTAGTTAAAAATAAATAAATAAACCTGTGAAACAACATCAGAATTAATGAGTGGGGTCCTTTATAGATAATTCAGTAATTTTCTTATCTTAATAAATTTTATACTTTCAAATGAATTGGTAAGAGATTGCAGTGGGATTGGGACTCTATTAGATTTGGGTTTTGAATACATCAATCTACTTTAGCTGATGGTATTTAGAAGAGATCTGGATTGCTATTGAATGATGTAGGGTTATGAAACAGAAATAGTAGCATTTGATTGTATTTAGCCTCTGTGTATTCAAAGGTCACCCCCCAAAGATATGCAAAAGATAGATACATACATGCATATGGAAATAGCTGCTTTTAATTATTTGCAAGCATGTGCCTAAAATGATTATAGCAATCTGCGGAGTGGCATGTAATTGAAACTAAATGCCTAAGATTTGAATTGTAGCTGACTTGAAGGACTTTCCTTAAGTTAAAATCTAAATATATACCTCTGAAAATCTGTCAGCTGCTGGTATAGTGGAACAAAGACAAAAGAGTACATGAGCATGTCCCTGAGAGGTTAGTACAGGACTGGTAAAGAAAACAAAAACAAATCTCAGTAGCGTTTTACATATTTTGTTGGACACAAGGCAACATAAAAAGACTACCCACTTGTGAATGACAAATAGTGACTACTATATGTGGCTGAATATCTTTCTTGGATTATGACAAAAAACGTATTTACAGCTCTTCCTTCCTAGAATAGGGAAGGAGGATAAATTTGGGATTTGACTAACGAAAAAAGAACTGAAATCTGCTTTCCTCTTCTGCAGGCTTTTAGGGTTTGATTTTTGAAAAGGAGAATTAATGAAAACAATAGCATTCCCAAATGGAGTTTATAGAATTCACAAACTGTCAATAACTTTTATTAAATAAACAAAGAAAATACATGTCAACTTAAATTTTCTACCTAGGTGTGGTAGAACAGTCAATCCAAATGTGAATAGATCATCATATATCAAAAATATAGCACAAGAAATATAAACAGGGGCTGTGTATCTTTTACTTAATTTCATTTCTGGGATTATCTAGTTCATATGTATTACAATATAGTTGTTTAATATAAAATATAATAGAGATAATATAAAATACAAAATGTATTTTATAACATATGCTCTATATTTCTATTATACTTGTATATAAAGCATATATATATATATATATAAATATATAAATATATATATAAATATATAAATATATAAACACAGAATTTAACTACATAATTATATAAAATGTATTATATTTGTAATGTAATATATATGCACATATATATATCATGCTGTTATATTAAGAAAAATAGAGTGTGTTGTGGACTGACTGTTAACAGACTTGACTGCTTGGAATCTTCATAAGCTTCTTTTTTTAAATATTTTATTGATTTATTTGAGAGAGAAGAGAGTGAGCAGGAGCAGGAGGAGGGGTAGAAGGAGAGGAAGGAGAGGAAGAAGCAGACTTCCTGCTGAACAGGGAGCCCAACACAGGGTTCCATCCCAGGACTCTGGGATCATGACCTGACCTTAACCGACTGAGTCACCCAGATACGCACTTTTCTTTTTTCTTTTTCTTTTTGAGAGAGAAAGAGAGCTTGAGAGAGGGGGAGAGTCAAAGGGAGAAGCTTATTCCCTGCTCAGCAGGGAGCCAGATGCAGGATTCCATTCTGGGGTTCCAGGATCATGACCCAAGACAAATGTAGTTGCTTAAACTGAGCCACCCAGGCATCCCCAAACTTTTTTTTTTTTTCTTTAATGTAAGCAGTGTGCTTTCTGATTCTCATATTCTGGTTTTGCACAAATAAGACCAAATATTTATTCTGATTATCAAAACACATAAGAAATATGAAAGAACTTTAAAAGCTAAATAAAGATGCTATGAAGATGTTGACAATGCAATGCTGTCGAATGACATTTGATGTTGAATAAGGAAAGAAAACCTAATGTAGTGGACACTGCCAAGATCTGCTTGGATCCTTTTTAACGTGTTCTGTGTGCTCTGTCTTAGCTTCTGTGTGATTCATTTCTAACAGAGTGCACCTGTGACTCACCTTGGAGGGTGGCCCTTGGGTTATTGCTGCAGTTGGCTGGAAAGTGCACTACTCAGAAGAACTTGGTGGTTTCCATCTGCCTGTGATGGCTCTTAGCCAGTGAGCAGTGCAGAAGTTTCAGAGCCCAGCAGCTTGGTCACAAGTGCAAAATTCTGATAATCACTTATACTACATTTTCCCCTGGGGGCTATCCTCTACGGATTCTTGCCTGAAATTGCTCCATTGGGTGATTGGGTGACATCGTCTTCTGCCGTGTCCTAATCTCTCATTTCCTTGCTGTTTTGGGGGGTAGTATTTCCTTAGAAAATCAGTTATGCCAAGATAGTTATCACAGGGACTGCTTTTGGGGAACCCAGCTAAGACCGATCATGATGTCCCTCCCATTAATGGCACTTAGTGGTTTTCTTTATTATATTACTTTATCTTCAGTTCATCTTGTGAGGCTTTTATTTCAACAATGTAAAAAGTCTAAATATAAATAGTTAACCTGAAATCATACAGCAATTCATATGTAAAGGCAGAACTTAAGTTTGGATATTTCTTAAAACCTTAGAAGATTTTTTAATGACTCCCATCAAAGTGTATATTGGAAGACTTTGGTGTTTTAAGATTGTTTCTTTTGTTTGGCGGAAAATTTGGTTTAATTTCAAACGTTGTGGAGATATAAGATAAGCTTATTTTACTTGACTATAATTTTTGTAGATCTAAGACTATTGGGGGAGGGGAAGGCTTTTTTTAAAAAATCTAAATTATCTTACTTGAATAACCATAAAACAAAATTTAAAAACGAATGTTTTGATGGTCAAAATAAAAGGAATTATATCTTTTCACTCAGAGACTACTGAGGAAAACATCCACTTTAAATCCATTTTAAATATCTCTCTATCCAATTTAATGGATACTTGAAATATCACCCCTAGTGATTGTATTTGAAAGCATAATACTGGTACACTTTAGTCTTTTACAAGCTCTTCAATAATAAACGGAAAAGCTGAAGTCATTGGTTAAATAAGTGCTCCTTGGTTGCAAAAAGAAATGTTAGTTTACATCAGTAGTCAGAAAACATGTGAGCTGTTTATCATCAAAAGATATATCAGTTGTGCTTTATAGGACGGTTTTCTAAAGGTAACAAACAGGACTATGCAAACTTAAAAAAACAAGCAAACTAAACAATAAGACAACAAAAACAAAAACATCTTTCTGTACTATAAAAGAAACAATGAACAGAATAAAAGAAAAACCATAAAATAAGAGAAAATATTTGCAAATTACATATCTGATAAAAGCTTAATTTCTAAAATATAAAAGCAAACAATCTAATTTTTAAAAAATGGCAGAGGAACAGAATAGACTTTTTTTTTTCCCCCTAAAGAAGACTTACAGGTAGCCAACAGGAACATGAGAAGGAGCTCTACATCACTCATCATGAGGGAGATGCAATGTATAACCACGATGAGAGTTCCCCTCACACTTGTTAGAGTGACTGTCACCAAAAAGACAAGAATGGACAAGCATTGGGGAGGATGTGGGGAAAAAAAAAAAAGGAACTTTGTGCACTGCTGGGGGGATGGGAAATTGGTACAGCCACTGTGGAAAATAGTATGAAGGTTCCTCAAAAAATTTAAAAAATAAAACCATCATATGCTCCGGCAGTCCCACTTCCAGATATATATCCAAAGGAAATGAAAACAGGATGTCCTAGAGGTATGTGTACTCCCATGTCAGCCGATTGGCACTACAGTAAACGGTGAAGGAAAAATCTCCAGTCAGAAGGGAAATGTTGCCAGATAGCAAGTTCTACCTACAGGATGGAACAAACAACAGTGCAAATGGTAAAAAGGAGAGTCAAGATAAGCACACTTGGTATAGGAAACCATATTCCAGAAGGATATGCACCTGCATATGGCAAATTAAAAAAAAATGTCGAAAAATTTAATGAGGAAAAGGTATTTCTAACACACTGCACTATGGCAACTGAACATCTGTGTGAGGCTAAAGAACGTTAATATCTCTCTTATAATATACCAGTAATAATTGAGGGAGTACGGGTCTAAATATAAAACCTACAAGTTTATAGAATATAACAACAACAACAACAACAAAAGACCATCTCTACAAATGTGTGAAGCATAGTTTTTAACGTAGCTCCCAATAATCTCCACTCCCTAGTATTTGCAACCCATGTTATCCCCTCCCCTTGACTGAGAGTGGGAGCAAGTGACTCATTAGAATAAACAAAATACAGTGAAACGTAACAGGTTGCCACTTCTAAGCTGAGGTGACTTGGAACACTGGTTTGGGATCCAGGACTTGGCTTGAACCCCCCACTCTACCATTTTATAGCTGTGTTAACTTCAGTCTACTTAGGCTCTCTGAATCTCAGTTTTCTCATTTGCAGCTGGGACAATTATACCTACATCCTACATACACAGCAGGCCATAATGTATTAAATAAAATAATGTATGTAAAGTGCTCAGTGAATTGTAGATATTATACAGCAAATCTCTTCACTTCAGTGACTTTCAGATTTCCCCTGAGCAATGGAGTACTGCTAGTGGATATGTAAGTTAATTTTCAGCTACAGCTCCACAATGAAGATGCTGAGTGAATGGGCTTGGTTCAGGGAAAAAGGAGGAAGTGGACAATTTCAGGCATGAAAATGAAAATGTTATTGACAAATGATATAAACAGAATACTCCTTACCACAAACAGTACCCAACTCATGATCATCTTTGGGAATGTATCTGGGATACAGAGATAGAAAATTGTAATTATTTCTTTCAAGAAATATTTATTGAACACATCCTGTGTTCCATGCCCTTTTCTAGGCACTGGGGGCTTCCACAGTCTGAACACTGGACAGAATTCCAACCAACTGGAGCTTTTGTGCTAGTGGTGATAAAGAGGAGTTACGTATACCCAACACTCACACACACACACACACACACACACACATATGCACACACTCATCCACATTCACACCACCAGGTAATGACAAGTTTTGAAATAATAATAAAAGGAGGTACTGAGCGTGAGACAGGAGATCTAAAATAGTTTGAGTGTTTAGTGAAGGTTCTGTAAGGGGATGATATTTAAGCAGTGACTTTTGCAACATAAGTCAGCCATGTGAAGATTTTTATAATAAGTAGTCCTTATTGTAACAAATCAATGCTAAAATGTCAGGGGCTTAATAAAATAGAAATATTTCCACCTCATGTAATGGTCCAACACAGTCATTCTTGGTAGCTTTCCGCCAGGTGTTGATTAGGAGACCCAGGTTCCTTCTGTGTTCTGGCTACGCCATCCCTTAGGGTTTCAGAATCTTCTAATTCCAGAAGGTTGAAAAGAAATAAAAATCTTAAATGTCCTCACCCCATTGTGGCCCTTATTACTTCTGTTCACATTCGGAGGCAATAGCTGGTCAGTCTTTTGGCTAAGAAGGTTTAGGTAAGTTAATGTGTATAATGTACTTATGACAGTTTTTGGAACAGGTTAAATAAGAGTTTTCGAATAAGCAAATTTTAGAAAAAGCAGGGAGGTGGGAAAGCGTGTGGTAGACTTGAGCACTGCAAGGAGACCAGTGTGGAAGATTGTGCCTATAAGAGAGGACAGTCTAATGGAGCTTGGAGAGGAAGGCCAGGGATGAATCATGCAGGGTTTCTCAGAACAAGGGGTAGTCGGTCTTCAGCCCATGTTGCAGCAGCATCATGTGATATGTGTGTGCATGTGTGTGTGCGTGTGTGCATGTGCGTGTGTGTATGTGCCTGAAGTATCTGATTCTGATGGCAGATGCACATTAGGATCAGGGAGCATTTTCTGAAGCATCTTATGGAGTAAATTGTCTTTTATAATCAACAATAATGGGAGTTCCGTGAGGGGTTGGTGTGGGCACTGACATGAATCTGACTTGAGAGTCATTCTATCTCTGATGCAAGACATATATTGAGAACTGACATAATTCTCCAGAGTTGGTGTTTTCTTCCTTAGAGATGGGTTTTAATTATGAATGCTCATGAGGTTAAGGCAATAGCCTTAAGCACTTCTTTCCCCTAATCTCACCCATTAGTTCTTCATAAGCAACTGAATGTATTTCCAGAGGAACAGAGGCTCTTCTGCCTACTGCCAAAATTGTGTGTTTAGTTCAGAACAATGGAAAATAGATGAAGCATATAGTATATGGGGTTATGGATTTAATATTCATTTGAATCTTAAGAGTTATGTCATTCTAAGTTACCCTTCATACTTACTTTAGGAAAGCTATTGCAATCCACAACTTCAGATTCTGGTACCCCATACCACCAGATTCTGCCACCATTTTATTCCACACCTTTTATGCTAAAACCTCCAACAAGTCCTGTCCCATTCCCATTCTCAGGTAATGGTGACCCACCTACTTCACAAAGAAAAATAAGAGATTTTCACAAACTCCTCTGCTTCATCTACCCATAGATCAATGCCATTATCCATACATTAGCCTTCCTTCCAGTTACCTTGTGTGGAGGGTGTCTGTTTCTCATTATCCCTGCTGTATCCACAGTCTTCCCTGTTTGAGGAGGAGGTGAATCCATTCTTCCAGTTGCTCTGGGCATGAACCTCAGAGCCATTTTGAATCCTTTCTCATGCCACACATTCAAATTGTTGGCAGCCTTCAGAATAGGTTGGCTTTATCTCCAGGATGTATTGATTGCTGCTATTATGATCTTGTCCTTATTTCTAGCCAGGATTATTACAATGAACTTTCAAAACTGTCAGCTTTTCTTCTGTAGTACCTACAACAGAGTTCTTCTTCTTCTTCTTCTTCTTTTTTTTAATAAAGATTTTATTTATTTGATTCAAAAAGAGCTCAAGCAGGAGGAGCAGCAGGTAGGCAGGCAGAGGGAGAGAGAAAGAAGCAGGCTCCCCACAGAGCAAAGAGCCTGATGTGGAACTCGATCCCAGGACCCCTGGGTCATGACCTGAGCTGAAGGCAGCCACTTAACCACCTGAGTCACCCAGGCACCCCTACAACAGAGTTCTTAAAGAGGGGTAACTTTTCCTTCCCTAGGGAACATTTGGCAATGTTTAGAGACCTTTTTGATTGTAACAACTGGCAGGCAGGGGACTCTGGGTGTCCACTGGGTAGAGGCAGGGGATGCTGCTGAACAGCCTAAAGGGAACAGAACAGGTTCATACCACAAGAACTTTCTGGCCCAGAATGTCAGTGGTGCTGATCCTGAGAAACCCTAGTCTGTAGTCTGTCTTCCAGATAACAGGTTGAGTGAGTACGTGGAAGGCTGAGTCTGACTGAATCATTCCCCTGGTTTGACCTTCCAGTGGCTCTCCAGTTCTCTGAGTAAAAGCCTAATTCCATTCAGTTACTTACAAGGCAGTCTCAAAGGTACTGTGTGCCAGCTCTGTCACTGGCCACATCTCTTTTCTTTCTTTCTTTCTTTTTTTTTTTTAAACATTTTATTTATTTATTTGACAGACAGTGATCACAAGTAGGCAGAGAGGCAGGCAGAGAGAAAGGAAGGGAAGCAGGCTCCCTGCTAAGCAGAGAGCCTGATGCGGGGCATGATCCCGGGACCCTGGGATCATGACCTGAGTCGAAGGCAGAGGCTCTAACCCACTGAGCCACCCAGGTGCCCCATCTCTTTTCTTTCTTGTGTCCATACTGACCACCCTGCTGACCCTCGGACATCCTCCTGGTCCTTTCTACCTCAGGGCCTTTGGAATATCTGCTCCTTGTAGTGAACTGCATTCCTCACAGATATCCACAATGCCCATTTCCCCCAAGCTCCTTCAGGGTTTATGCAGATGTCACCATCTTAGTCTTCTTTGCTCTGAATATCCTTGTAAGTGTTAAATCACCTTCCAGCATTCCTTATTCTCCTTACAAACTTTGTTATAATAACTTCTGTTGTGTACTGTCTCTGCTCCCCTCTGCCCAATTTCATTGGTTGAAGTCCTAATACCCAGTGCCGCAGAATGTGTAGAGACAGGGTCTTTAAAGAAGTAATTCAGTTAAAATGAAGTCATTAGGGTGAGCCCTAATCCAACATGACTGTTGTCTTTATAAGAAGAGGAGGCTGGGATGTGGTATATATACACAATGGAATACTATGCAGCCATCAAAAGAAATGAAATCTTGCCATTTGCGACAACATGGATGGAACTAGAGCATATCATGCTTAGCGAAATAAGTCAAGCAGAGAAAGACAACTATCATATGATCTCCCTGATATGAGGAAGTGGTGATGCAACATGGGAGCTTAAGTGGGTAGGAGAAGAATAAATGAAACAAGATGGGATTGGGAGGGAGACAAACCATAAGTGACTCTTAATCTCACAAAACAAACTGAGGGTTGCTGGGGGGAGGGGGTTTGGGAGAAGGGGGTAGGATTATGGACATTGGGGAGGGTATGTGTTTTGGTGAGAGCTGTGAAGTGTGTAAACCTGGTGATTCACAGACCTGTACCCCTGGGGATAAAAATATATGTTTATAAAAAATAAAAAATTAATTTAAAAAAAAAAAAAGAAGAGGAGGCTGGGACACAGAGAGGTACAGAAGAAAGACCATGTGAACACATGGGGAGAAGACAGCTGTCCATAGGCCACAGATCAAGGTCTTCCAAAGAAACCAACCCTGCTAGAGCTTTGACCTCAAACTTCTCAAAGAATTGCTAGGGGGAAATAAAATTATTGTTTAAGCCACCCAGTCTGGGGTCCTTTGTTATAGCAGTTCTAGCAAACTGAAACAATTGTTATCTTCTGATATATAATATAATTGAGTCAAGAGTCTGCTACTCTTGACTGTAATCTTCCTGAAGGCAAGGATTTTTGTCCCTTTTGTTTGAGATACCTAATTCTATTCTTGCCCCAAATCTAGCCTTTGCAAATGAGGGAGATATGACACAAGGAATTGAAATGGCTTGCCTGAGATTATAAATGGATGGCAGAAGCTGTGCAAACTCCAGAATTCTCATTCAGATTCTGGTTGGCTCCCTTTTGGCTCACGTAGCTGCTTTGGCATAGAGGATAAAGAAACCGTAGAGCAGAGCTGTTGCAACAGAAAACCTCACATTCATCACCAACACACCTTATACACACATGAGCAATGAGGATGGACTGCCAAAACCATCCAACTGTTTAAGAAATGCACTTAACTTGTTTATGAAGAATAAAATATATAGACCTGTTCGGATTACAGTACTTTCTAGTGAGTGATGAGCAATAGAAAAGAAGAGGAAAAATGAAAATCCTAAAGAAAAGCTACAGTGTAGAAAAGCAAAAGCAACGAGTGCAAGGTATTATGAATTGGAAGCAATATATGGGTTTCAGGGCTGTTTCTATGCTTACTATCATGGAAGACAAACCTTTGGCTAGGAATAAAAATATTCACTCCTTGTCCCTACCCAGGATAAAATTCCAGTGTAACACATCAGTCCCTTTCTCTGCCGTCCTGCCCTTGAGCTTGCCAAACCAACCAGCTTTTGTACAATTAACAGAGAGGTTTCCAATACAAGGAGAGCTTTATTCTCATGGAAGACTATCTCTGTGTTCTCCTCTCACTCAGTGTTTGTTTATTTGTTTGTTTTTTACCAGAATCATCTGTCCAAATAAATAAGATCAGAAAATGGGGAAGAAGTAGTGGGGGAGGGGCACTCTTTCTGATTGAAATCTATTTTCATCTCACGAAAAATATCTTAATTTTCACTTATATTCCATGTCTGTAGCTGAGGGCCATTAAAACTAATAAAACTAAATCATTTGTGACAGATCTTAGAAAACAGTTTCTGCAATCCACTGTGCTCTCAAATGCTCATTAGAAATAGTGGTTTTCTTTTCAGAAGAATGCTCACTGAATGCTTAAAACGTGTTGCCTCCAACTTTTGACAAGTCGAACTGGCAGTGGAGTGTTTGAAGCAAAGACTTGACATAAAAAAGATGTTGCACAGCTATACATCAAATATGACCGGGAACAGCACATCAAAGCACAGAGTGTTAGGATTCAAGGCGGTTAGAGGAGAAAGAGAATCAACACATTTGTGTCTGCTTTCGACATTTTCTGGCATAGAGTAAACAAGGGATCTGCATTGAGTGTAGGCAGAACATTTCAATCTCACGGAAGTTTAAATCCTATCTTTTCTTAGTGTCAAAGACCATTGGCTAAATGTCATGGATGTCAGCCCTGAAGATATTTTTATATTCACCTGTGAAATGGGAACAGTTACAAAGAACAATAATACTATATATTCATCATCATGCTTACCTATGTTTTCCATTTTTTATGGGGGGTAGAAACGCGAATGTATGGTAAGAGCCTTTAGAGATTTTAATTATTAAAGAGACGCTAATGTTTATTATTTATAATAACAATAGCTGCCATAATTGCGTACTTGGTACAGTACATTTCATATTTATGATTTCTATTTTCATAGCTAAAATTATCTCCATGTTACAGAATTGGGTACTGAGAGTCAGAGTAATTATTGTGTTAATATTAACTAATATTTTAATATTAGAAGATACAATATCATTATAACTACCAAAGAAGCATTACACGAGAAACACAGAAACAAAGGATGTGTTTAAAAGTTAATTAAAAGGCCTGTGTCAGTCAGGGCTCAATCTGGGAAGCAGAACAAATATTAAGGCTTTTATTTACAGGAATGTGACTTTATGCAATTGAAGGAGCAGGGTAAACAGTATCTCAAGGCAGCTGTCTTTGTGTTTGACACTGGAGCCTAAAGTCTGCAAGGCAGGCAGTTAGGAAGGAAAGATGTAAAATCAGGGAGAGTAAGGTCAAGCTGGAAGCTGCCAGCGTAGGCTGGAAGCAACTCAAGCTGGAACCCATAGGCAAGGGCTGGAATCTGTTGTCAGTTTGTTGATAAAGTCAGTGTTCTGCAGGAGAAACCGTACCCTTCCTCATGGTGCTGGACACTCGGTTGGCCCAGGAGTCAAAGAAGCTGGGAAAACATCCAGGATCAAGTAGAGCATTTCAGACCCATTTCTGCCTAACCCACTTGAGGAGAACCCACAGGCAAGCAACAAGGTGTGTGAACTACAGAAGTGCATGCCCCAGCCTTACAGCATAGAAAACAAAATGGTGCTGCTTTCCTTCTGCCCTCTAAATCTTCAGTGGAAATATCTCTTATAGCCTACTCTCCCTGGAAATACACAAAGAAGTTAGTTATGGGAAATAGTTCTGCCTAGCCACGTAGACGTATCACAGAGTTACCATAGTCCACTATTGTCAGATTAACACATTCGCAAAGTCATGTCCTTGCCTAACCTTAGATAACTATGCTCTATGTTAAATTTTGCCAGCCTTTTCCCCCAAAGAGGATAGAAAGGTCTTCTTTTCGTCTTTGGGTGATATTCATTATTCTAGCTGATTCACACTCTCCGTTTGAAATCCTGTAACGTACATAATTGGATACAACATGCCTCATGTTACATAAAAGGAGAATGGGAGAGGGAAAGAAAACAATATTACACATACACAAATTATATATACACACACACCATACACAGAGACATACACACACATATATATTCATAACTATTATAGTCCTCATCTTTACAACTGGCTATGGGATTATAACCAATGTTTTGTGTTCTTTTTTTTCAAGATTTATTTATTAGAGCATGGGGAGGGGCAGAGGACAAGGGAGAAAGAATCTCAAACAGACATTCTGCTGAGCACAGAGCCCCATGTGGGACTAGATCCCAGGATCCTGAGATCATGACCTGTCCCAAAAATCAAGAATAAGACACGTAATCAGCTGAGCCACCCAGGCCCCCCATATCTGAGCAGTGTACATAACTACCTTCTTCCTTTCTCCATTCTTTAGTTTCTTTTCTGTTTGTTGTGGTGCCAGGTCTGTTTTTTCAGTTTGGACTTTCACTCTTGAAGTGTCTGGGCCACTATCAGTCCTGCCTGGATTGAGTTGTTAAAGCTTCTGTTTGACTTTAGTCTTAGACATGGGAATACTAAGGGATCACTTAGGGGTTCTCCTAGCATTTTCCGTCTCACTGCCATTGTATAAGAGCAACTCAGTTTCTCCTTGATAGTCAGAACTGACTACCCCCGCCACTATAATTACCCCCTCCTTTGCTTGTTAATTTACTGGTGGGAGTAGCCTGAAGTGGCAAGGTGGTAGTTTCAGTTTCCAGGTCAGTAGGATCATTATTGGCAGAAATAGTGATTAGGCCGGAATCATACCTACACATAGGTCATACCTTGTTCCTTGCTCTTCAGGCCCTGCTGAAACTTGAGAATATTTATAGATCTAGAAGCAAAGGTAGGTTGTGGGAGTAGTTCCTGAGTAGGATCAACAGTCCTTTGCAGACCATTACAGTTCGTTTAGACAAGGAGAAACTAATCTCTTATGGCCTGTGTGGAGAGGTTGTTTTTACAGTCAAAGAAGACCACAAGGGGCACCTGGCTGGCTTAGTCAGCGGAGCTTGCAACTCTTTTTTTTTTTTTTTTAATAGATTTTTGTTTGTTTGTTTGTTTATTTGACAGACAGAGATTACAAGTAGACAGAGAGGCAGGCAGAGAGAGAGAGAGGGAAGCAGGCTCCCTGCTGAGCAGAGAGCCCGAAGTGGGACTCGTTCCCAGGACCCTGGGATCATGACCTGAGCCACGCAGGCGCCCCAGAGCTTGCAACTCTTGATCTTGGGGTCATGGTTTTAAGCCCTGTGGTGGGTGTAGAGTACTGAAAAATAAGAAAATACTAAAGAAAAAAAAAAGACCACAATATTTAGGGATCCCAAATTTCCAGCTTTATGGAGATACACCCATACACCCCATTGCAAATTTCAGAGTCTTAGTCCATCCCAATTAATGTCTAAATTTTAATAATAAAGACCTCTTAGAAATTAAGAGATAATTTACGTTGTAACTTACCACCAAAGGATTCAGTTTTGTGTTTGTTTTTCAGAAAGTCCAGTCCTATGGTGAAAAAAGGTAATGGTTTCTTTTTAGGTCAGATACCAGCAATTTCAACTCTGTTATGCAGAGTTTAGCTGGTCAACTAAAGCTGTATGTTTATTATTTTCTTCCCCCATGTTTCTAGTACATTTAGAGGCAACCAATCAGGTCCTCTAGATGCCTTATTTTGACTAAAATATTCTATAGCAGCACATGCTTAGTCACTCAGAGGCTTGTTTTCTATCGGTATTTGATTGCAGGTATCTGCAGGTGATAATTTGCATAACACTTTTGCCACTGCATGACACGGACTACTGGTGTCTCATTAGACACTAGAAGTGGAAGTGATTGTGGTCTTTATTTAAATCTAATCAGACCGTAGCAAACCACATAACCCCACACAGTCCAGAAAACCCATCCTTAAGATACTCTTCCTCTAGACTCTTGATGGCAACTTGTGTATCAGGTAGGGTTCAATCAGGGAAGCAAAATGAAGAGGATACATTCATATAGGGATTTGACTTTACCCAGTTGTGGTCCGGGCTAAGCAGTTTCCATCAGGCTATGTCTCAGGACACGAAAATGTATATAAAGTGAGGAAAGCTAGAAGAAGCTGGAATCCAGGAGGTGGAATCCCTGAGAACAATGAGCTCTAAATGCTTCCAGTAGGTATGAATGGGTGACCTGCAGGAGGAGAAACTGATGCCCTTCATCACAGAGCTAAATACACACCTGGCCCTAAAGTGGGAGGGGCTAAAGAAGAATTGGGGAAAGGTAGGATAGTTGCAGGCAAGGCTGCTGCCTCACATGAGCAAGGAAAACTCACAGAGCAGGAGCAGCCTGTGTGAACTACAGAAGTACCTGCTCAGAGCATTGTGGAAGCATAAACCCCAAAAAACCTGCTGCTTTACTCTCTCCAGATCTCCAGTGACCATGTTTCTTACGGTACATCCTATTGTGAAACAAAGAGAAAAGAGAATTCTAGGAAGAGTAGTTCAGCTTGATGGAGGTGACATATTTCAAAGCTACTAAAAGTCCCATTGTAGATGACAACCATATTTATATCTGAGTAAACTTATAATTGTTTCAAATGTTTGCAACACTTTTCCTGTTAATAACTCATGGCTGGGAATAACTGTCATATCTACATTTTGCTGGGCATTGGTACTAGGAAGTAATAGTACAATGCATTAAGTCTGAACTGGTCCTGCATAGTTAGATGAGGAAATGTTAACTTGGCTCCAAATTATGAAGCTTAAATAAAGGTAACATTTATTAGACATTTATCAAGTTATTTGGCATGAAACACATGCTCATAGGATGTTAATTTCCTTCCACACTGCTAAAACTTGTGCTTGGGTTCTTTCACTTTTAACTTCATGAAATTGTGTCAACTCATTCTTCTTCTTCATAATTTGAATTTTTTTTTACCCATATTATGGATCTCTCCTAACCACTGATTTTTATGGTTTTGAAAAGCAAAGCAAAAAGACTGTAAAAGACTGTAAAACGAATAACACTTTGTGAATGAGAATGTGTTATAATTATCTTAGTTATTTATCCAAAAGATACAAACGTGATTCGAAGGGTCACATGTACCCCTTAGCGGCAATGTTCATAATAGCCAAAATATGGAAAGGGTCCAGATGTCCATTGACAGATGAATGGATAAAGAAGATGTGGTCTGTATATACTATCTATATACCATATATATATATATATATATAGTGTATATATATATATATATAAGAGCTATGGCATGGTTGGAGTCGAGGATCAAACCAGGCCCTGACTTGTGTCTCCTTCAAAGTCCGGACACCTTGACAAGGTTAAGGACGGGAAAGTTGAGTACACTGAGAAAAGGGTCTGTGTTATGTGTCATGCGCTCGCCTACGTGACTTCCCACACACTCCCCCTACAGAAGGGAACAATGTGGCCAGGGTCATGAATTCTTAGTTAGTCTTTGTTGTTCTGTACCTCCCATAACCCCATAACCCATTCCCTGGTTGATTGTCTTGCTAATGGCTTTAGCCAAAACTACCTGGTATCACGAGGTTTGCTTGTAGTTAATGTAAACTTGTTATAGAAACTTGTGGTCATCTGACTAGGTACTGATGTATTACTCCTCCTATTCTGGTCTGCCTTAAAAATGGTTGTAAGATGTGGAATAAAATCGGCACTGTTGGACATCATCCTCAGTGTCCCTCCTGTCCCCATCTCTTTGTCTCTTAATTTCTTTTCACCAGCCTCTTAGCCCTCACGTTTTCCTGGTCAATTTGTCGCGCTGGCCGTAACATACATACATACATACATATGTGTGTATATATATAGTATATAGATATATATATCTATATAGTATATATAGATATATAGTATATCTATAGCATATCTATATCTATAGATATATAGTATATCTATATAGTACACTATATATTATCTATATATAGACTATATAGTATATAGTGTATATATATAGTACTATATACTATATATATATCTATATAGATAGATATATCTATATCTATCTATATACTATCTATATACTATATCTATATACTATATATAGATAATATATAGTATTATAGTATATTATATAGTATATATATTATATTATATTAGTATATATAGTATATTATAGTATCTATAGAGTATATCTATAGTATATCTATAGTATATATATAGATAATAGTATATAGTATATCTATAGTATATATAGTATTATAGTATAGTATATATATTATAGTATATATATTATATTATATTAGCATATATAGTATATTATAGTATCTGTATATATAGTATATAGATAGATCTATTACTATATATAATATATAGTACTATATATATGTACTATATAGTATATAGTATATAGTATAGTATATATATAGATAATATATAGTATATAGTATATATACTATATACTATCTATATATATATATATATATATATATATATATATATATATATGTATGTATGTATGTTACGGCCAGCGCGACAAATTGACCAGGAAAACGTGAGGGCTAAGAGGATGGTGAAAAGAAATGTCTATATACTATATATATATATAAATATATATATATTCATATATATATATGAACTTCAAGAAGACCCCCTGCTGAGTGTGGGGCCCTTCATGGGGACTTGATCTCAGGACCCTTTAAGATCATGACATGGAGGCTTAAGTGGGTAGAAGAAGAATAAATGAAACAAGATGGGATTGGGAGGGAGACAAACCATAAGTGACTCTTAATCTCACAAAACAAACTGAGGGTTGCCGGGGGGAGGGGGTTTGGGAGAAGGGGGTGGGATTATGGACATTGGGGAGGGTATGTGATTTGGTGAGTGCTGTGAAGTGTGTAAACCTGGTGATTCACAGACCTGTACCCCTGGGGATAAAAATATATGTTTATAAAAAATAAAAAATTAAAAAAAAAAGTAATAAAAAAAAAGAATACGTTAAAATAAAAAAAAAAAGATCATGACTTAAGATGAAATTAAGAGTTGGATGCTTAACTGAGCCACCCAAGTGCCCCAGGGATTCACTATTTTAATTTAATGGGATGACACTGAAAAGATGCAGAAATGTAGTCACTATTCTCATCTCTGTTAGAGAAACAGGAATACAGGAAGTACCACAATAACCTTACTATGAGGGTAGCAGATGGAAATGAACAACTAAGCAGTTCTTTAATGTGTGAAAGGAAATGGAGGCCATGTGAGTGAACAATTGTGTTATGTTCCGACAGAGCTCTGCTTTTGTTTTTGTCAATGTATGTGAAGTTCTCATCTGCAGGATACGCCGAGAGCGTTTTTTCTTCATGCACCAAGAGATTAGTGGAGCTATTAGAATTCAGCCTGGCCTGGAATACCTCTGTCATGACTCTAACACCAGTGTGGTGTGGGTTGGACTTTAAACAGGGTTTGAGCGTCAGCCCTGTTGATGCTACAAGAATTGGTATTTAAAGAGTTACAGGTGTGTGTCTGCACATCTGGTAGGATGAGTAACTCAGGCAGGTAAACCTGTTTAAGGGAGAGTATGCGGAGGGAAACTGTGCCTGGCGGTTATTGAAAAAGAAAACGAGAGCAGGTTGTTGAAGAATAAGCCCTTATTCAGTAGCACGCTGACATTAGAGGTCATGGAAATAGAGATGGTCTCCTTTCATGATGTTTACAGTTGATATTGGAGATGAGTTTTATTCTCCAGGAAAAACAGGAAGTGATAAAACGGGAATTCAGGTCTAGCTTTAGATTCAGTGGGGTGGGTCCAGACAAATAAAGCTAAATTTCTGAGGAAGACTAAGAATTGCTTTGGATTTATGGTCAGAAAGTGGGATTTGATTGCTAGTTTTGCTGCATATTAGAATATAATCTTGAATTTCCTAACTTTAAAATGGCAGTAATAAGTTCTCTATCACAAAGATTTGCAGTGATGTAAAATAATATATTTGGCAGTGCCTCTGCGGCTCAGAGGAGCATGTGACTCTAGTTCTTGGGGCCATGAGTTTGAGCCCCACGTTGTGTGTAGATATTGCCTAAATAAATAAATATTTAAAGATAACAATGAAGTATCTGAACATTTTTATTTCTAGGCTGCTTACCAGTTTACAAAATACTCTTGAAATGTTTAGCTGTGATTCCCAGGAAAAGTTGGTACACAAAAACCTCTGGAGGATGACTAGAGTTACATGCAAACACATATTTAATTTTATGCACAAGTATGTAATTTTTTAAAATCTTGGAATTATATGCACAGTATGAGTAATATTTGCATGTTCTTCCAGTAGGAGAAATGACTTCACAAAGGGTAAGGAACATTTCATTGATTCATTCAAAATAACTCTGTAAATTAGGTTTTGAGAAATCATTTTCCCCACTTCACTGTTGAAGCAATTAAGACACAAACATTAAGGGGATCATCAGAGTTTACATAGAGCCAGGACTCTTAGCTCTAAGCCAAAGCTCCCACACCTGTTGCACAGGCATTGTAGATCAGGTTGCAAAGGCTTCACACAAAAGTTTAGATAGGATTTCGGTGTAATGATAGCAACAGATAAAGGCATGGGTGGGTGGATATTAGAAAAGGTGGGGAAAGTAAGAATTCATGGAGCTTATTCTTCTGCAAAGGTATGGAAAAGGCATTGATGCATTTAATGTGTGGTTTTGTTGTTTTATTTTCATCCTTTTTTAGTTGGATGGAAATTTGTATATGTGTGTATATATAAATTTGGAGTGACCTCCGGAAATGTATGCAAAGCCAGACCCTAGGAGTCCAAACAGGAAAGGGATCCAATCTCCATCTTTGCAACCTTTCATAGAAATTCATGGTTCAGCAAAGTACCATAATCAATTTAAAGAATCAGGAAAGCTTCTAGTGCCTCAATGACCACAGAACCATGAGCCATAAACAGCCTGGTTCTATAGAGAATAAATCATTCAAGGGAAACTTGATTACTTTTTTGATAGAAGATTCATTGTCAGAGGAATGGTATTGATGCAATACATCTTGATTTTTAAGAAATCATGTCCATGAATGGAATTTTACATGAAAAATTAATTTAGGTGTGATGAATATAAGCCTTGTTAAGTAAGCAAAAACCACACTGATGGGAACCAAGTTTTATGTGATTTTGGGGGGGAAAGCGGATGAGGTAGAAAAAGTGACAGAGACCCTGAGAAGCTCAGGAAGGTATTAAAGAAAGAGGGGATTTTTCAGAGAAAAGCAATGTATCCTGGGGCTCAAGTGTTTTTGCATGTTTCATAAAAAATGCAGTTCTTGAAGGTTATATGATTTAAAAACATACACTGAGCGTTCCTGCCAGAAAGACTGTAGGAGATCATTATGACTAGATCTTCATCTTCAGTTGAGTGTATGACTATACAGGTGAAGTGGACAAGTGTTGTTTAGGCAAGTCTTCAAAGGAGCTGGTAAAAGTGTGGCCAGTGGGGCCAAGAATAGATATTGAATCAGGAAAACCTGAATTCAAACAACTCTTCTCTCATCAAGAAATTGAGCCTAACTCATTTCCCTTTAAGTATGGACTGATCTTAATGTCTTGAATATGACAGAAATGACACTATATAACTTCTAAGCCTAGGTGGCGGAATGTGAGACATCTTCCACCCAACTTTCTATCAGGAAATATGCCTCTGGTGTTGTGACCCCCGCATGTGGGAAATACGGCTGCCCTGTATGGTCTCTCCCATGCTAGAGAGAAAGACCGCAGGAAGAGATAACATAAAAATACTAAAAGATGCCCTAACTGTCCCATCTGTTCCAGTCCTCAGTATATTGAGTCTACACGTCCCAGGGGTGTGACATATGGGTGCAGAAGCCCCAAAGATGGCTACAGTCTCAGCCAATGTCTGACTTTGCATGCAAAACCCAGGGTGAGAACCATCTCTGAGCCTAGTCAATCACCAATGTCTGGAGACATACTAAATGCTATGGTCATATGCCACTGAGTTTGGCGTAATTGGTTAAGCAGCCAATAGAACGCAGAGTCTGTGTGACTAGGACAGTTTTCATAAGCTTCATTTTTTTTATAATAACACCTACCCTGTGAGTTTCTGTAAGTATTAATTTAAATAATCTTAGAATAGTACCTGTATAATAGTTCTGAACATTTTTAGCTTATAAAAATATTACTACTGACCATATTATTAAAGGTTGTGTTACAATAAAAGCAGTACTATAGTAGTATAGGTCAAATTAAAGTAGAAAAACCTTTCAGGGTTTTATTATAGTAGTTAGGATTCTCCAGGGAAACTGAACCAGTGGGGAAAAAAGAGAGAAGGAAAGAAGGAGAGGGAAGGAGAAGAGAGTGGGGGAGGGAGAGATTGACTTACTGTGAAGAATTGGCTCATATAATTATGGAGGCTGAGAAGTTCTACAATAAGCTATCAGCAGACTGGTAACTGAGGAAAGCTGATGGTGTATAATTGAGTCCAAGTGTGAAGGCTTGAGAGCCAGGGAATCTAATGGGGTAAAATCCCAATGTAAGGACAGAAAAAAGTGAGATGAGATGGCCCAGTTCATCAGTGAGGCAGGAAACAGGGGGCACATTCTACCTTCTACCATGTTCTCTTAAAGCCAGATGCCCAGTGGATTGGATGATACCCACGCACATGGGGGAAGGCTGTCTACTTCTCTGAGTCCATTTATTTAAATGCTAGTCTAATCCAAAAACACTTTCACAGGCACACACAGAAATAATGGGGGACACCTGGGTGGCTCAGTGGGTTGGACCTCTGCCTTTGGCTCAGGTCATGATCCCAGAACCCTGGGATTGAGTTCCACATGGGGCTCCCTGCTCATGGGGAAGTCTGCTTCTCCTTCTCCCTCTGCCTGCCACTTTCCCTGCTTGTGCTATCTCTAAAATGGAGAAATTTTTAAAAAATTATAACAATAGTGGTTAATTTGAGAACCCTGTGGCTAGTCAAGTTGATACATAAGATTAACCATGGCACAGGAGTTACTCTACAAGGTAAGATCTCGTTAATGGACAAACTCACTCTGACATGACTAAAAACTATCTCATCCCAGCTGCTTCCAATTTGAATTAAGGTATCACCCCCATTTTCCTACAGGCTGTTCTGTGTACTCTCATAAGACTTATCATGATGTGCCAGCTTTGATCTCTGAGGAAAAATACATGGGTAAGAGCCTGTGATATTATGATTAGAGATTCAGAAATATCAAGTCATACCCTGTTAAACCACACTTCCCAAAGGTTTCTGGAAGGTACTGTCGACAGAAGAGATTTACAAAAGTAAATAAAAATGTACCTTATTAATAGCCTTACAAGTACCTAATAATCCCTAATCAGTTATGGTCCAAATCAAATAAGGACCTCTTTACTCCTAAGAATACCAGGCTCATTGCCTGTGGGAAGGAAAAAACCTCTTAATCCACTTACACAACCAGTTCCTCGCTGAGAAAGGGAAAAAGATGTAAGATGAGCGGTCTGCCCTAGAGCCTGACTATGCCAGAGGCCCAAATAGAAAAGCAATAAAAGGGAACTGGAATTCTTCATTTAAGGAAGAATAAACCTGCCTGAAAATGAACAATAGCCCAGTGGATATCCTAGGCTCATCCTAAGAGGAAAAAAGCAACACCTCTTTCCTTAGCAGAGCATTAAGCCAGGAGTGGGAAGAGCAGGGCCCGGTGTAGGTGCGGAAGGCAAAATATACACTCTTACACGATGGAACCAGATGATTCTCTCTCAGATATGTTGAAGAGCCCTGTGTGATTTCTGTTGGATGAAATCAGCTCTGTCTTCCTGCTCATAACTTAATTGTCCAAGGGATCGATACTCCAGTGAAATACAGGCATACATAAGAAAGCAAAAATACACGTAGTGGGACTTGTTATGAAACTATGCCCCATGGTGGCCCTTCCAGTTAGATGCAGAGCAACCTAATGAGCCCATCTCTGCAGGTGGGGCAGACATGAAGTGTATAAGAAGAAAAGGAGCCTGTAAGCCCAAACCCCATTCTGGAACAATAAGTTATTCTTCTCTGTTGCATAAAATTTGCTACAATTTCTAGTCTCCAGGGGGAGAGGGATTGGGAGAAACAGACTCCCCACTGAGCCAGGAGCCTGACATGGGGCTGGATCCCAGGATCTGGAGATCATGATGCTTCACTGACTGTGCCACCCAGGTGCCTTGTCCCTGTTTAAATCTTTAAAATAAAACTTCATAAGGTCATAAACAAAGGCTTTTCAGGCCTACCCCTACATTTCTCTCCTCAAAGCATGAGTCACTTGCACTTTGGTGTTTTATTTCTGGTTTTGTTTTTCTCCCAAGTCTCCATGAACCATAACACCAAACTTCATGATTTGCTTAGTATGTGTTTTATAAATTGGTTTGGAGACTCTTGTTCATTCCCCAAAGAGCTCAAGTTCACCCCCATTCCATTCAAATATGTAATTTTCTCTCCTGTTCTATGTATTCTTATGCATGAGGGCTAGAGACAACTAGCTCTTAAGTCTCTCTTACAGATAGATGTTTAAAATTTTCTTTAGCTTTTTTTGTTTTTCTTTATGACTTTGGTCTTTTCCTTCTGGTCACCCATACTCTTCTCTTGATCTCCTCCACTAAGTGACCATCTTTTTAAGAATGCCATGATAAAAAAGCAAAACAAAACAAAACTATATATGATTATTTAATAAGATCTGATATTTAATAAGATCTGATAGAGTTCAAACAAATGTCAAGGGTCTTTTTTTTATGTTTGAATGCCATATTATTTTTGTATATATTTTAGTATCACTTATTTTTTTTTCCTCTTTTTTAATCAAAGGAGCATTACTCTGTAACATGAGTCCTGTTGTAACTTAACTGTCCAGAAAGTGATCAGAGACCTCTCAATCAATATAGTCCTCTGAATAGTCTGTCAGCCAAACCTATAGAAGTTAAGTGAGCAGATTCTTGTTCAGGAGCCGACCCATCGTGCCACAGATGAATTCTCTGTTTTGATAAAGAGTATTTTTAAAACAGGTCACTTTTCAGGAGATGTTTTCTAGTCATTGCTCTTCTAACCTTTGGGAACTTATGAATGAGGTTGGACACCTCTGTAGAAAATAAATGCTGTAAATCAACTCTGTACCAATTTCACATCATGACCTTAAAAATAGATATCTCCTACTTGTGAAAGAATCCCATAGGTGTTAAAATTCAGAGAATTGGAATTAATCTATCCAGTGTCACCCTAAAACTTAACATATATCCAACAAACTAGTACTTAAATAGAAAATAGAGAAATGCAGATGTGGAGTTTTAAGGGAGATCACAGATGAGTGTTGTGACCTTTCTGAGTTTGATAGGACTTTAGGAAACCGTAAATGCAATGATTTAGTTTAGGAGAAGAAGAAACTCAGCTCCAAGGAAGTTAAGTCAGGTTGAAAATTAGTAGCAATGCAGGGGCTAGCATGAATATTTTATTATTTCAAGTGTAGAGTTCCTTCTTCCCTGTGCCATTGCTCTTGAAATCCCTACAAAGTTTTCCCATAGTCTTGTAACTGTGAATCCAGGTCGACCTCAGGAGGAATCTGACTGCTTGGCATGGTTATAGTCTTCAAGTGGACCTCTCCCTCCAGGGCTTTCTGTGGTTCTGCAGAGGTCTCAACAGGGCCCAGGAGGGCATCAGGACATCTCAGCCCTTTTGCACAGCAACTCCATCTTTTTATTTCTGGGGAATGAGGTCTACCTCTTTAGGATCTTAAGTATAATTAGGCTTTCTGGAGCTTTTCTCTAACTCTGGTTCGCCTTTCAAGATATTTGCTTAAACAGTCCTGCTTACAAAGTACCTCCTTCCCATTAGACTTTTCCAGTCACTCTCTCTCCTTATCTTTTGGCTTCCAGACCTTATCTCTTTGTATTTTAAAGACAATGGACACTGTTGTTTATTTAATCTGCATACGAAGAGTGGGGACTGATGTATCACTTATGCAAACATATGCCAGGGATGCAGCCTATAATATAGCAGGGTTCCCAGGATAACATATTACCATTTCTGCCACTCTGCATATTTCCCTTGGGGCCATCCGAAGAGCTATGCTGTCTTTCGATATATGATAGACCTGGATTCTATTTCGGGTGCATAAAAATAAGAAATACTCTCTTGGGATTTGTTTATGTCATTACTGTGCCAAACTCTAAAAGGGAAATGGCACTTGAGATCCATCCCTTACAGACATCAGGGGAATTTATTTTTCAGGGGCAAATACCCTAGCTATGGGAAGCGATTATGTCTAGATACAAATACTGTTAAAAGGACATTTATCTAGTAGATTACATACCCAACTCTTTCCCAGGCTTCCTGTTCCCTCTCCAGAAATGTTTTAACAGAGACCAGAGTCTGTATAGTAACAATGCCTCTTGCATTGCTATCTGTATATTCTGTCTTCCTACCTTGGCCCCATAGACCAGCCCCATGCCTGATGAATTTTCATGGTCATCCCATTCAGTGGGGTGATTTGTTCAGATAAAATGGAAAATTGAAACAGAACTGTTGCTGGATACAACACCGTCCACTTTTTCTATTTTGTCAAAATGCCATGGCTACTCATTTTTTCATGGCCATGAGTTGAAATAAATTAAACTTCCCAGAAGCAAAACTTCTCTGAGATCAGATTGGAATATATTGATTAGCTCTTTCAGGCCTGATGGATTGAAGGTTCTTGCTTTAGAAATACATTTACAAACATGCCTTAAGAAACAGTTGCTTAGTACTGGGTAGACTGATGGAGTTTATTTACAACTGCGGGAAAGGGCGTACCTGCAGCCCCTGACTTTAACCTATCTGTGTTTCCATCCGGGATCAATGGTGACAAGTGAAAGTGCTGCTCCCTTTAGTGACTCCTAAAATCAACTCAAGGCTGGCTTACCCAGTGATGTGTCCAGTAATACATCAAAGTCTCGGGGACATCTCAGCTTATAGTTGAGTGCTGGAATATTAGATCTGGGCGGGACTTAGGACACTATCATCTTCAGCAGAAAACCCAATTCCTCTAAGGATGTAATTTATTTAGTTTGCAAATGGGTGGCTTTAGAGATGATTTTAGAGTTAGACAGGAATTTTTAGCAATTTACTGTCCTCAGGCTTAAAATCCCAATGACTGTGTTCACCAGGTATACAACGTAAATGAGTGAAGTGGGTCTGGTGGCAGTGTTATGAGAAGAAGACACAGGCTTGTTCCGATGGGTCCAGGGTCCCTATACTCCAGGTGATTACTTTCATGGAAAGTATGGGCCCAGTATTGCCAAATAGACAAAAATTTCCAAAGTGTCAGGATCTATGGTATGATAGGACATTCAATTCATTTTAAAAACTAAAAAATGACAAAACAAAACAAAAACAAAACTCCCAATCCTTTGCAGGTAAATAAAACAAATTTGCAGACTGAATTTAGTCCAAGAGTCCCTAGATCTCTGGTCTCTGATTTACTCATATCTCATGCTGGTGAGAAAAATGAGATTCAGCAAAATAGATGCCATGTGAATGGTGCCCACGACACAGGACGACACAGGAGTGCAGGGGGTTGCTTCACCCATACCTTGACATGGAGAATATGTGGGAATTAGAATCGTGTGGTGCCCTCTAGGTGCCAAGATAGAATTGTCCAATCTCAAGACTAGAGCCTACACTACCCCAGCTCCAAACCAAACTTTCAATGACTGAGAGCCCAGTTTCCAAATGGGCTTTGCCAGGAGGATACAGAGAGTGAGGAGAGCAGAGGCTGGTCTGGTCTGGCGCCATTTCTACTATAGGCCTTTCCAAGAACCTGGGACATATGATTTGCTGAGACTTTTGAGAATTTGTGTAAGGCCATGGTATGTAGAATAATGACTGAAAAGCCCAGACAGTCTTTAAATATTAAGTAAGATATTTGCAGGTTCTATAATAGATGGACTGGTAGCTTGACAGACTTTCTGTTGCAATTAATAAAACAAATCGGACAAATGATACATCTGGCTCACATAAATTGGACTTTTTAGTAATTTATTTTCCTTACCTAATACAATAATTTAGAAGTAGGCTGTTGTTGACAGGGGGTTAGTATCTCTTCAGGATCAGGGCTGGTGTTTCTGTGCTACTCTTCGTCTTCCTCTCGTGCTGACTGATGGGCATTGTAACTCCCCATGTCACAGAAACATTTGGTTGGTAAAGGGTGCTGCCTTCCAGCTGCCCTCACGAAGGCAAAAGCTTCCCAAGGAACCCTAACAACAGTTGTCTATTTACGTCTCTTTAGAGTTCATTACATACAACACCAAACCTAGATACAAAGGAGGCTGCTGAAGTGTGTTTGCCTCTCTCGGTGACTGGAAGTCGGTATGAGGCTGGATAATAGGTATGAGGTAAACCAAACTACAGTATCTTCCCCAGGAAGGAAGCCCAAGAATTTTGGAAAATTTGCAATGAGGCTTAGGAGTTCACTCCATATTATAACCAGAATGCTGTATTCCTGCAAGAATCCCGAGTACTAAAGGTTGATCGTACAGTCCCCTGATTCTCTGGACTGCGTGCTCTCATGCTATCATGCTAACTACTTGCTAGATCATCTTTGGCTCTGCCCTACTGAGCAGCTTCCACCCTTCATTGAAACGTATTCCTTCTAACGGCTTGGAGATAGTTATTGGATTCACGGAAGAGAGAAGTTATGAAGCATATCGGGAACACTGGGGAAAAGAGATGTGATTCTGCTCAGATTCTATTAGAGTAGAAAACATGCTGGATATCAAAGGGAAATTTATGTAATGTATTCCAGCATTGTTCGGGGTAGAGCATCATGTTTTATGCAGGCAGAGGCAGTCGGGGCATGCAGTGTGAGAACTCTGCTACACAGACTGAAACAAACAATAAAACAGTGAATGGGCAACGGGCAGAAAATAAACCCTGGTTTTTAT
Organism: Mustela putorius furo; assembly: GCF_011764305.1. Lineage (NCBI taxonomy): Eukaryota > Metazoa > Chordata > Mammalia > Carnivora > Mustelidae > Mustela > Mustela putorius. The sequence goes on from NW_025421428.1 coordinate 898,800, forward strand.
GGGAAGCATTCACAATCTCCATTCTCTACCAAGACTTCCTAGTCATTGTTGGGAAGATTGTTGTTTTAAAAGCCCATACGAAATCTTTTCTATTGTTTACTTGGATGGATTCTAAGTGTATAAGCACCTAGCTCCTTTGAGAATCAAGGCTGCATGATTTGAGCAAACAGGATGGCCTTGAGTAAGTGAATGGGGAGAAATGCAGGATTGACAGAGTGGTGATATGCCCCTCTCCTTTAGGAGGATGATCAGAGTGACTCAGAAGCAACAAAATGAGAGAGAAGCCTTGGAAGACTAGGGTTTCCAACTGAATGTAAAAGGGATAGCGTTGAAGAAACTAAAAGCAGGTAGGGAAGTGTAATTCTTAGGAGACTCAAGAAGTTGTAAGTGGGTGTTAGCATCTGCAGCTGCCAGAGGGAGCTCTGATTTCAGAGGAGCCAACAGAGCCCAAGGATGGCTTCAGAGAGCCTGTCCAGAAGGGAGTGAGCACGCTGCTCGACGGACTCAGGTTTCAGAATTTTGATTTGTGCTTGTTTGTGTGTTGCTTCTCATCACAAATGTGTGGTTTGTGTGACCTACTCAAGGTGATTCTCTTGGATTTTCAGTCATATTGTAAAAGGACGCATTAGGAATCGGTAATATGTGTTGACGTAGACATAATCAGAAAATTTAGATATAATTCATGCAGCATTACTTCTTTGTAAGAGTGATAACATCTTGCATTTCTGTGAATGTGCATCACTGACTTTTGGGCCAACTAGTGCACCTAGAAATTCAATCAATTAGAAATCTGCTTTGCTGTGATCCCTCTTGGGTCTGATGAAGAGTATTATTATATTTACATCACTGATCATAAATGTCTGACAAACTAATACCAGCTTTTAGTGTGGCATATACAGAACAACATTGATCAATTTAAAAATGGAATTGCCTTTGATAATAAAAATATAATTTTGTATATTTTACTCATTAAGTACTACGCACAAAGGGAAATTGATATAAAAAAATGTGAATAACATTTTGGAATAGCTTGCTATGTCCCGAGTACTGTTGTAAGTAATTAGGTGTGTAACTTACATAATCCTCCCAACAACCTTATATGGTGGGTAATATTATTATCCATATATTGATGAGGAATGTGAGGAGATTATTTATCTTGCTCACGTCCACCTAGATTATAAATTCTGGAGTTGGGTTTAAATACAGGCTTTGTGACTCTAGCCCTTATGCCACTGTGCCCTGCCTTAACCAGCAAGGATTTCAAAACATTTTATCAGTATATTCCAGAAAACAAATACAAGTGGCTTTAAAATAATTAAAATATCTTTATGTGTAACTTTAGTTATTTAGTTTTATCTGTTCTAAACCCATCTCTGTTAATAGATACATACAAGTAAGAACACATGGAAGCTTTGAAGTAGTTTTCAAGTAGTGTTAATAATAACTGGTACTATTGAGTGCCTATTGTTACCTACACTAAACATCTTTATTTTATTTCATTTAATCCTCAGTAATTATGACCTATTATTTAACTGCATGGTGCAAATGAGAATAATAAGGGACAAGTAACTGGATAATTTATCCAGGGTCATGAGGTTTCTAATGGGTAGATTAGGAAGTTAGTTCATATCTACCTGATTCCAAAGTACTAAGTCTTGGCCACAATCCTTGTCCTAGGCACTGTGTTGAATACTTTGCCTGCATTGTTAGATTTAACACTCCGAATCTCATTATAAAATAAATACAGTAATTCTTCATTTAACAGATAAATGCTTTGAGATAGTAGGTGAAAGAAAGGGAAAACAAATTTCAGAGAAGCCTATAAATACATTAAGCTAGTAGAAAAGGATAGATTTTGTATTTAGCTTTGTTTGCTATTTCTTCCTTTCTTTTCTATTTGAGGATTATCTCTGAATTTATAAGTCATGCATTAAGTAATAATTTAAAAAATTGATATGCTTTCTTTTGATTTTTTTATTAAGAAATATGTTTTTGGATTTTCATTCCATGATCCTTTCCGTGCTTCTACCCAAGGGAGGAAATGTTACTAATCTTATTAAAGTGTACAAGAACTTGGGGCGCCTGAGGTGGTTCAGTGGGTTAAAGCCTCTGCCTTCTGCTCAGGTCATAATCTTGAGGTCTTGGGATCAAGCCCCGCATCGGGCTCTCTGCTCGGCAGGGAGACTGCTTCCCTCCTCTCTCTGCCTGCCTCTCTGCCTACTTGTGATCGCTCTCTGTGTTAAATAAATAAATAAAATCTTTAAAAAAATAAATAAAATGTCCAAGAATTTGAATGAGGAACAATTAATAGTAGACGGTTTTATGAAGTTAGTCAAGTCCACACTCTTGTTTTCTTAGCCCTGAGCAGAGCCTTCCTCTTTGGAGGCATTTTCATCATCATCCTGCTTTGCTTCTTATAATAACTCAGTTCAGAATCCCACCGAGAGGAGTTCTCATCACAACAATACCAATTTCCAACAATAACTTTAACAGCCAGTATTAAGGAAGGACTTTCTTCTATTGTCCCATATGTCTATTGAATGTATCAGTAGGGTTTAAGCTTGCCTCATAGGTTCTGCTAAGGGCAGCTCCAAGGGAGGGATCTAGGGTACCTATGAAAGAATGGAAACTTTTCTCTATGCTTGCAACTTCCAAACTTTTTAAGGGAGAGTATTTGAAGGAATAGAAGGCTTTTCTAAGATTTTGTTTCCTTTTTCTTTCTTTCTTCTTTCTTCTTCTTCTTCTTCTTCTTCTTTTTTTTTTTTTTGTAAATTCTAATTACTTTATATATGGAATCTTTACAGGAGATAAATTCATATGGGGATGAATGAAGATTTTGCAGTATATAAGTGCATCAAACCAACATGTTGTTGCCATGAACTTGCATGGTATTATATGTTAATTATATCTCAACAAAGGGGGGGGGATTTTTCATCACCAAACCCCCAAACATTAAAAAAGAAAAGATTCCAGAAGCACTGTAATAGAGTTGCAAGACTCAGAGAGATAGCTGGATTCTGGATATCAGGAACCTTGCCTTGCTGTGTTAATGATCTGAGAACAGGAAAGATATCTGCCCTAGAGGAGCATTGGGACAGATGCAGCAATCATTCCTGGGGTGAATTCCCTTTGAGGAGATAAGGATGATTCACCAGAATCTGTCAGAAAGGATTGCCTTATCTTGCCTCTCTCTGGCTAGCCTCCTCATTCCAATTCCCTTTATTTGCTTCCAGTCCTTACAAACCAGGAGTCTGAGAGGTGCTTAAACAACCTCTTGACCAAACTTTACTTTTCCCTTCATCTGCCTGAAAATAGTCTCAGAAATCTCCATATTTCACACTTCACTGGAGAAGTGTTTGTGGCCCTCTTTAAAATGCAAACAGACTCCCAAGTGGAAAAATTATAAAACCATCATTATTCATTCACACCTTGGTGTGAATTAGCTCATCAGAGCTATTACCTAGCAACACTAGGATAGCCTGGTGATTTATGATCTGAGATGAAGGAGAACTTTCCATTGATTAATGGTAATGGCCTGGAGAATGGAAGAATGTTGAGAAGGGCAACGCAAAGGAAATATTTTACAACAGTGGCAAAGAACAAGAGCTCTTCAGCCAGTCTCTTTGATTTCACGGTTTACCTTAGGTGATCACTCTACATAATCAAGTTTTTGTTTTTGCTCTTGTGATGGTCATTAACATCAATATTTTAATATTATATGAGTAATCCCCAAATTAGAAGATTTGATTCACACAGTTCAAGAAAAGGAAGAACACTTTTTTTGTATAGAGGTTTCTCAGAAACCAGGTCCCAATATAGCTAGGCCAGAGAAAGATGGTCATTTTTAGACTCAGTGACCTCATTCACAATATCAAATTTATGAATTTCAGCATCTTCATCTATAATTTGGAACAGGTGATTCCTACCCCAAAAGTGTTTAGGAAGATATGTGAAAATTTGTATGAAACTAAAAAGACTATGTATACATGCTTTTAAATAATTCTGTAGAAGAAAAAAGAATACTAAGATAGGATCTGTTAACATGTATTCATGTTTTTGAGGCCTGTCAATCAGATTTGCATAAAATTACAAAAACTACCATATTTTACAAGTCTTTATCACCCACACCCATAATCATTTAAAATAGTCAGATAACACAAGGTAAAATCACTTAAATGTCTACAAATCTGCTTTTCCCTTTGGTTCATCTATTGGCCCAGCTAATTGTTTTAGAATGAACCTAGTGATTTCATATATATTTTGTGTCTGTGATAGTCATGTTAGACACCAGACTTTACTACAGAAATTAAAAGATTTAAGATTTTTAAGTTTTAATACCAGGAAATCTGAAATTGTTAGAAAGAGTCCCAAGTCATAACTTCCTAGACCTTCATAGACCTTCCAGTTTCTAAACTTCCTTTAGATGTTTTAAAGCATGACACCCCTGAGGTCAAAGAGGTTAAAACAAAACAAAAACCAAACCAAACCTTTCCTCCTCTTAACTCTGGAAGTCAGGACTCTGATTTACATGAAATTGGGTCAAAAATTTACACCTTTGGCATGTGCTTGAAAAGTCAAATCACTGTCTCCTATGGAGGACATTAATTTCAGGAGAATAGTACTATTCACTTAATATAGTCTGCTTTGCTTTGAGTTTTTCAAGGTTATCTTGATGTTCTCTGGAAACTCTAGGACAGAGATTCTAAACAAGAGTCCATCAATCAGGACTTGTGGTGGGGAGGGGGAGAGGAGAGGTTACATTTATTTTTACTGTCATATAATTGAAACTTAGTATTCCCTTTATTTATTAATGTAGAAAACAAACTACATTAATAATAGTAATTGCCTCAATAGTGACTTTGCATTAATAGAATCAGGTATTTTCATGTCATATTACGTATTTAATACATATATATTGCAGTTGCAGATATCCTGAGATATCATTTACACTTAAGACTGACAATTATGGTGGTTATTAGTTCTATGCTGAATCTTTTATTTAATACATTAATAAAAACAATGTGCTATTATTACCACAAATTGATTTTTAAATGTTTAGATAGTTCTGTTTTAATGTCATGAACTCTTTTTGCAATTCCATATTTTTTATGGATTTAAAAACATTTTTATTAAAAGGGGTGCATGGGCTTTCCCAAATGGTCAAAGGGGTCTATGGGATTATAAAAAGGAAAAAATGTGAAAACATTCTACCCTAGAGAAAAGAGTGTGAGGCAGCAAAATACTGTCTATGGACCTTTCATAACACATATCAACTAGGACAGTTGTTTTAGTACTAGTGAATTTCTATTAGGATAGAAAAATAAAGCCAAAGTTAACAAGGGAACTGAATTACCTGTCCCCACATTTTGTCCACATAGATGATCAAAGCATAACCAATGGTCCACAGATACCAGACTCTGCTTTCTGTGTAGTTATCAATAACTATGAAGTGTCTGAGATTTCATCCTATGTGCAAGCTAACAAGTTAGGATGATGCAATTTTGTGGACAGAAAACATGAAACTCCTGGGTCAGAGAAAAAGGAATTTATTTTTCAGTACAAGCATTAGTTTCTAGTAACATCCATTCCACTAGCACTTCAGTCCCACAAGACTGATGCAGAATAACCCAGTCAGATGCTTTATACATATGGGTTTGAGTCATTATAGCTAAGGTATCTCACTTAGGATACTGTAATAGCTGTAATTGGCTGCAAGGAAACCTGCCCAGTCTTTGCGCTGAGTGGAGATAGTATCTTCATTATACTAGAGAGCAAGCAAACTTGCCCTCTGCCCCAGAAGGAGACATTATCTCTATTTGTTAATTATAAAACAGCCTTGAAAAGGCATTCTGGACCAAAAGTTGTCAGTGTCTCTGCTCACAAGTTTTGTAGAAACATGAACTCCATGGATTGTCTCCAAGGAGGAGGTTAGACCACCAAAGATTACCAAAGATACCATTTTCTCAGTTATAAACAGTGTGTGTCTTTAGTCTTCCTTATGGCATCGGATAAATATGTGTGTGTGTGTGTGTGTATTTAGTTTTCCATATATATATATATATATCCATATATATATGGATATGGACATGGATATATATGGAGATATATATATATATATATATATGGAAAACTAGATACACATTTAACTGATATACATGTATTTATCATGTGTCTGGCATTTATATATACATAAATAGATATATTTAATATTTATATAAATATATACTTTATATATATATACACACACACACACACACACACACATTTATTTATTTATTTATTTATCATGTGTCTGGCATTTCTCTCCTAAAGTTATATGGTGAGGTTACCTATTTCAGTGCATGAAGTTGTTAATTATCTTTGCTGTATTATACTACTTTCACTGTTTATACATATATATAATTACATTTACATACATTTATAATAAAGTATATATAATATATTCTTATATATCTTAATTATATTTACATAGAGTTATAATACAATGTATATGCTATATATTTTTACATTATTTCAATTATATTTATATGCATTATATATATATATAAATATATATAAATTTTTCTAATGATTTTTTTTCTCTCCAGTGATCTTTATACATGGTCAAAGTTAAGACTCACTGCTCTGAAAAAAAAATCACACACAAAAACCACTGAAATATTACTGTCTGAGTTAAGAGTTCATATTCAGTCCTCACACAGTTGAATGCTGTCCTTTGGATTTCTCTTGTGATCAGAAGAGGGAAGGAAGCCCTAACTCGAAGGAGTCTGCTATGTCTACCATCACTAGAAGCAGTCAACTATAAAGACTGACATAGAGTGTGCTGTCTGAACAGAAAACCATTTAAATTAGAAATTAGTAACAAGCCATAAGGAATTTTAGCTCCCTGGAAATTAAGGAGTGTACATTTGAATAATCCAAATATCAATAAAGAGATCACAGTGGAAACCAGTAAGAGCTTTCAAATTGAATGATAATGAAATCACAACATATCAAAATATGTGGTAAAAGTAGTATAATACAGCACAGATAATTAAAAACTTTATGCACCAAAGTAGGTAAACCTCACAATATTAACCTTAGGAGATAAAAGCCAGACACATGATAAAATACTGTATTTTGAAAACAGGCAAAACTAATCTATGGTGATAAAAATTAGGACAGTAGTTCCCTTGGTGAGGATATTGACTGGGAAGAACCACAAAGGGTGTTTCTGGGATACTGGTAGTATTTTGTATCTTAGTCTGACTGCCAGTTATCCAAATTTATGAAAATGTATTAAACCATCTGTTTAGGACTTGCATACTTTTCTTTATGTATGCTTATATCAGTACAAAATTTCATTTAACATATCTGTGTAATAACATGTAAAATGCTTATGAAAAACAAAAAAGCACGATAGAGAGAAACAATAGACCTGGCATTAAGTGGAAAGATTGTCCACCATTTTCACATTCCTTGACCCCATTTCTATACAGCTGAATTAAGTAAGAATAACCAACTATGATTTTTGATTTGAGATTCTATAAAATAGGACACTACTAGCATATTGGGCTCTTGCTGAATTTTTCTTACTTCAACTTTCAGCATATCTTTTAACTAAAACATTTACTTGGCATGGAGGATGAACTTAATATTTATTGGAGCTATGGTCGATATGTAAACTCAAGTTCTGGTGCATAATTAGACAGTTGTAGTTTCCATTTATTTTTCCAAGTTGGCCCAGCCTTGCCTTAATTCTTAATCCGTCTGCTGTTTGTCCTTATTAACATCTCATGCTCCTTCTCTGGATTGTTAATATGCTTGAACTCCAAAAAGCACAAGTGATTGAACGATTCTAGACATGGACACTTCACAAACCTCACCCTAGTGGCTTGGACTCTGCTCTGTAGTTTCCAGACCAGTTTGGCTCTCTGGGCCTATAGACACATCTCTGAGATTCATAAATATTACTTCTTTACTCATCAATCAGATCTTGGTTTAAAATCATTTTTCTCTGGTAAGTTTTCCCTTCTAGTTTAGGACTTCTAACTTATACTCAAAAAAAGCTGCACTTTTCCTACATAGCACTTATTATGACTGTTATGAAGTATTTAATTATGTATTATTTATTATTAGCCTTATTATTATCATCCTTATTTCCTGCTGGACGAGGAGATCAGTGAAGATAGGACCCTCTGCTTTGTTTATTGTTGAATTCTTAGTACCTGCTGCAGTGTTTGCAATTTATTGGAAAAAAAAATCAATGAATGTGTAAATGAAGGAATGAATGGACTCACCTGGCTCATGGATTCTTGGATGTCTTTCTTTACATGCCTAATTGGAGACCTAACTCCTGACATTTCCAGAATTTTAAATGAATCATTGAGCCCCTTTACTCTCATTGTCCTGACCCTCTTAGATGCACTTTTCCAATTCAAACCCTGAAGGCCAATCTGTTTTCTGATGATTAACCCAATGCCCCTGTGTTAGCAGCATCTCCAACTTCTAAGACAGATCTCAAACTTTGTACGAGTGGCATTTGGGGCTAGATAGTCTTTGTCTTGGTCGGGGGGTGGGCAGGAGGGGTAGTGGCTGTGGAGCTTTGTAGAATGTTTAGCAGCATCCTTGCCCTCTAAACATTCTGGATGTTACCTAGGCAATGTCCCTGCCATCTGTCCTCTCTAGTTGTGCCAACGGAGAATCTCTCCAGTCCTTGACAAATGTCCCATGGGAGTCAAAATTGTACCAGGTTGAGTATCGTTGCTGCAGGGGTATTCTGTTTATAAATAAGGGTATAAAAACAAGTTTTCATCACACTCCTCAAATGCTGGCCCTGTAAGTGGGGATGGAGCTGAGAGTTGCTGGTCAGATGACATTGTTTCCTCCAGGTTGCATTTCTCTGGCTGGCTGAGTTGCCCCATCCCTGGCCTTGCAACACTTTTTAATTGGGAGAACTTGTCTTTTGAAAGCATGGGGTATGCTCCAAAGAGTTTGGGAGTTGGGTATTTGCACAGTGTTCTATTTTTCTGAAATGCCTGTATTAAAAATAAATAAATAAATATATAAAGTTTAAATGCTAGGATAATCCTTTTTCCAACCCCCACCTTGACACTCTATTTGATACATCCCTTAAAAGGCTCAACAATCTCCCCAGGCTAGTAAGCCATAGGAAGTAGGAGAATAGCCAAGAGACTTAAGTCTTTTATTTTACTTTTTTTGTATTTTTTTTACCCAAACTGCCTGTGTGTGAGTGTGAATACCTACATGCAACAAAAGGAAGTGACATTAGGAGACAAAAGGAAATTTCCATTTTCAGAAATTATCACAATGTAAGAAAGCTTGAATTGCCATGGAAACAACCTAGTCACATCCTATTGAATGATTATTTTTCCAAAGGAGTCTTTGAGACATCTTTTGTTTCTTTGAAATTGGGTGGAGGAGGGTCATGTGTGTCAGAGAAGAGGGGGATGTGGGATTTTCCATCACTGCCATTCCGGGGGTTGGCATCTGGTGAGAGGAATATATTCAGCTGCTTCTTCCCAAAGAACTTTTTAACCCCAGAATAATTTGAATAGGTATTTTCCAGGGGAGGGTGGCAAAAGGTGGAAAAGTGCAGAATGTTTTCTGAAATTGAAGATATTTTGTTTAATATACATCAGTGCAGTCACTGTATGAGTAGCAGAGGAAGTCAGAGAACATGAAGACCTGAGAGTACGTCCACCCTGAGTTGTGCTTTTAGTTCATGCTACACCCTCATATCCTCGGCGTCTGGTGCCCATTTCCAGAGTCACCTTTGCGTCCAGGTTAACTATTTAGATCATGGCCCGGAATCTTCCACCGTAGACTTCCTGCATCCAGGGTCACTACTTGTTTTCAATTATTTCTCTCATGAGGCCAGAATGGTCTTTAAGAAATGTAACACCAATCATATCACCACCTAGGTTAAGATAGCTCATACTGTCCTCAGGAAAAAGTCCGTAGATCTTGATCCAACTCCCAGTCCAGCCTCTGCAAATCTGTTCAGTTTCAGCCTCATCTCTGTTTCCCCATATTTAAATTCCAGCAGAACCAAACTTCCTTCATGTTCTTAAACTTATTCTCTCTTACCTTTTACTTGGTATTCATTGTTGTTTCCTCTCAGACTGAAAGACCTCAGGCATTTCTCAGCCCTCTTCTCCATACTCCCTGTCTGATTAATTCTGACTCTTTCTTGTCATTCATCCAGGAGACCTATTCCAGGAGAGACCTGCTCTAACCAGTTCCCTTGCTTTCCAAACACTCAGCTGTCCGTGAGCCAGACACAAAATGGAGGGAGGTCCTCTCTGTGATTTTGTAATCTCATGGTGCTTGTCCTGTTTAATATTCAGTTTTTAGTAGGTTTACTTGTCCATCCTCCACACCGAGAACTCGTTCAAGGCAGGAGCTATGTTTTGTCCCATCTCTTCATCTTTAGTTTCCAGTAGTATGGTGCCAAGTTGGTTATTAGTAATAGACTATTGAATGAATAAGTGAGCAACTTAATGAATAAATAAGTAAATAAATGAATTAGCATATGAATGATGTCATAAGTTCCAAACATCCTATTCTGTTCATGGACAAAGTCCTATATTCTTCTTCATCTCATCACTACTGTGTATTTATGTAATCTCTTCCTGCATTTAACTATCTCCTGTCCCTTACATTGTCTTCCTTATTTTTTTCCTTTCTGCTCCCTCTTTTCATGCTTTCCTTCTTCTTTCCCTTTTACTTTTCCTCCTTGACTGTTTCTAGTTTAAAATGAAGTAATACCTGCTCAGTGACACTAAGTGACTCAGACTCTTACAGCTCTGAGGTCAGTAATGGATTCTGTGCAGAGCAGGGGTGTAGTGGATCCAGCCTGTCCCATCCTGCAAAATGCCACTGAATTCCCCTCTCTCATTTGTGTTGCTCTGGAGTAGAGCACTGGTGTCTTCTTCCCTGTTCCAAGACTTTACTTAGGACATTTTCTTACTCTCATGGGTGACAACATCTGGCCCCCAACTCCATCTCTTTGTTTGTTTGTTTGTTTGTTTTTTCCCAGACTCTGATTTTTGATTCAGGACACTTTATTCTCCAGTTCTGGTTTCCTGAAAACAGTCCAGCATACTGTACTGGGAAATGAACTAACCTGAGAACCAGGGAGCCTGAGTTTAGCCCATCATTAGCTGTGTAGCCCATGTGATCTCTCTGATCCCCACTATCCTCACCCAGGGAAGAGGAGCAGTGTTTTACCTCACTGAGGTCCTTAGAAGACTGAGGTGGTTTGTGGGAATGTATTTTGTAAGCTTTAGAGTTAGTTAAGGTTGCAAGTTTTACTAATTAACATTATTGTGTTTTCCCAAGTCCGCTATATCTTAGTGGATAAGCCACAGTTCCTGCCAAGCCAAGAAATAGTGTTCCTTTGGGTCTGGTATCCTTCTCTTTTCTACTATTTCTGCCTCCCCTGGGTCTTTACCAACACCGGGCAGATGAGGTCTGCAAACACAGCTCACTTTAGATTCAGAGTGTTTTCTCTTGCCAGATAAATCCCAGCATGTCCTTACTGCACAGTTCCCTGGATCTTAGATGTACAAATTATGAATACACCACAGGCCCAATGTAGAGACAAGAAAGCTGGCACCATTGATTGCCTTTCTAGATAATCCTGCAATCCATATTCTGCTGAAACCAAAAGCTGGTTTATTGAAATGGAGGCTGCAGCTGGTTCTTGGGTAGGTCTGTTCCTTGGACATGATTGGTGATCCTAGGGAAAGAGAGTTTCTTTTATGTTTAATCTCATTTGGGTATTCCCAGAGAATAAGAGTTCTTCCATTCCCACTGTTCTTTTCCTCTTGTCCCATTGAAAGCATAAGCAATCCTTCCTAATAAAATATCTTAAATGGGAATGGAACTTTCAAATTAAAGAGTAAGTCTATAATACCTACTTTCCCCCCACCCATTGACTAAAAGAAAAAAATATGTTTTAGGGTTCTAGGGAAGACTAAATTGTTGTTTTTCTGTCCTATTCAGTTATGAAACCTGGCTACATTCACAGTGACTTAGTGACTGTGCCACAAATATAGTAATGAGGGCTGCATAGGTTCTTTTGCAGGTAAATAGGTCTGGGTTTGCAGTTCAGGTGTGTGCTTTTAGGCAAGCTATGCTGCCTGACCCCTGTCTTCTTATCTATAAGATGGGGACAATAATATGTACATCACAGGATTGTTGCAAAGATTTAACAAAACTCCTTATGAGACATTATTGTAGTGCCTTATCAAAATTTGATACTTAATATTCATGCAATAAGTGGTAGTTTTTATTAGAGCACTGTATTTCAAATAAATCCTAGTTAAACCTGGGTCATAATTCTTGGAAGTAGGGAGAATACAAACTATGACCCAGCTCATTTTCAGAGAAAAAGAAAATAAGCAGGAGCATTGAATAATCCAAGTTTATGTAATCAGTAAGTGGCAAAGCCAGTATGGCAAACAGGTATTTTGACTCCCAAAGTTCATGCTTTTTCTACTATTTTCTTTTTCTTTTTTTTTAAGATTTTATTTATTTATTTGACAGAGGAAGATCTCAAGTAAGCAGAGAGGCAGGCAGAGAGAGCGGAGGAAGCAGGCTCCCCACTGAGCAGAGAGCCCGATGTGGGGCTCAATCCCAGGACCCTGGGATCCTGACCTGAGCCGAAGGCAGAGGTTTTAACCCACTGAGCCACCCAGGTGCCCCTTTTTCTACTATTTTCTACTACTTCTAGGACTTGCACCACTGCTGACCTTTTAAGATATAAACTTTGTTGAATAAATATCTCATGAATGACTTGAATTATTCTTCAAATATTATTTGATTAGAAAGTATGCACTGTAAAGATAGTAATATAATTTATAGGGCATCTGGGTGGCTCAGTTGGTTAAGCATCTGCCTTCAGCTTAGGTCATGATCCCGGGGTCCTGGGATCGAGTCCTGCATTGGGCTCCCTGCTCAGTGGGGAGCCTGCTTCTCTCTCTCCCTTTACTCCTCCCCACCCCCACACTCCTGCACATGCTTGCTCTCTCTCTCTCTCAAATAAATAAATAAAATCTTAAAAGAAAAGAAATATAATTTATGCAGAATGGGAAACTTTTCACAAAAGTTGGTAGCCTACACAAATAAATATTCCTATTAGTATACAATTTTGCAAGGCACAGTGACATTTCACACAGGGTAGCAAAAGTCAGAGAGCCCAGTTCTCTAATTATAATATTTTCATAAAAAATTTAAAGACAGTACCATTAATAATAATGATATGAATAAAGACATGTTTTAACAGCACTTTGTAATTTACAAATCACCTTAACAAAATTGGTCATAAGGAATTAGCTGGTATTGAACTTACCCTCCACTATAAAAAATAACAAAACTTGGAAAAATAATAAGCAATCTTAATAAAAATGGGCAAGGTATTTGAATAGGAACATCATAAAATAGGATATATAATGGCTGATACATTAACATTCCTTATTCTTTGTATATATCAGGGAAATGCAAATTAAGACATAAATGAGATGGCAATGCACACTCACCAAAATAGCTACAGCTGAAATGACTAGCAATATTATTTGTTGGTGAGAATGTGGAGCAAGTGGAACTCTCATGTGCTGCCAAAAATGTAAATAGTTTTATCCCTTTTGGGAGTATCTCCTGAAGCTATATGTGTGCCATGATCCAATGCTTAACACTCTTTGGTATATAATCACCAAAATCAGTGCAGGTGTCCACCAAAAGAGATGAAGCATGACCATCCTAGCTGTATTCATAATGTCCTTAATCTGGTAATTATATATATCCATGAATGTATAAGCCAACTGAAGGACATTCCAGAGCAAACTATTATGTATATGGCAACATGATGAATTTTAGAAACATTGCGTTGAACAAAAGAAGCAGGACATAGAAACACATGCTGTATAATTCCTTTTACATGCAGTTCAGGAATATGCAAAGTGAGTCTGTAGTTCATAGAAGTAAGAAGTGTAGTTACTAACAAGAGGTAAAGATGGAATTTGCTGAGCAAAGATATGACAGGGGTCACAAATACTACATGGGACATACTTACCTCAAACATATGTGATGTTTGGGGCACCTAGGCAGCTCAGTTGTTTAAGTCACTGACTCTTGATTTTAGCTCAGGTCATGATCTCAGGGTTGTGAGATTAAGTCCCGCATCAGACTGTGTTCGGCAGGGAGTCTGCTTGTTTCTCTCTCTCACTCAGCCTCTCCCACTGCTCATGCTCTCTCTCTTTCTCAAATAACTAAATACCATATATCTATATATCTATATCTATATCTATATATATGATGTTCAAACTTAACTTGGTGTCCTGTATTTTTCTTTGTTAATCTGTTAAAACATTATGGGGAAAACTTCAGGAAATATTTTCCATCCTAATCTCAATGTGGCTACATGAGTGTATAGACATGTTTAAAATTCATTTTAACCCTACACTTTAGATTTGGGCACTTAACTGTATATAAATTTATTTCAGTAATCATGTAAAATTAAAACTAAAGCTAAAAAACAAAACTAAAAATTCATTATATCCATCATCTCAACAGTATTTTGATTCATCGTTCAGATGATAAAACAACCTCAAATGCTGTGAAATGACTTACTCAAGGTTACCTCACAAATGGAAAAGTCAAGTCTGAAACCTTAGTCATCTGATTTTTGTCACCAGGGGATGAACCCACCAGGAGTATGGCTAAACTTCGTGACAAAGAGATCTTAGTTGACTTGTTGAGAAGTGTTTCAAATGTCCCTTTCAACAAATATATTTTCTTTCTGTTATCTCTCCTTCTTGTTCATTTGACTTAAGAAAAATAATTGAACTAGACAAAAATACTTGGATTGGTAACTCATTAGTCAATATCATTCTGTCATCCAAGTTCAAATCTTGGGAATCACTGATTTAGTTACAAGTTTTTGGGCTGGTTTGCAAACACCGTGGATTCTACTTCTAGTTCTGCCTTTAGCTTGAGACTTGAGAGAAAATCTTTTATCTCACATGCTATTTCTTTAGGTATAAATTTAAGTCATAGGGAAAAACTCCTTAAGTCTAACTAATGCATTATGTGTCCTTAAAAACATGGGTATAACCAAGTTGTTTCATAGCTTGAAATGAAGATAGAAGGTTGTGCTTCACTAATGAGCATAGTTTGATACAGTTTGAATGAGGATGAATGGACATTGTTACTAAAATACATGCTGTTGAAGACCATTTACTGAGAGCTTCTTACATGCCTTTTGCTTGACATGTACTATCTTGATTATTTATTTAACATCCTATTCATAGATATGAATACCTGATTTTATAGAAAGATAATCTAAATATTAGATATTGTGGATAATCTGACCAAGACCATACAAACAATAAGTGATGTAGACATGGTTATAACCCAAATTTTACTGTCACCAAAGCTATGTTGTCTCTCTAAATAAGATTCCCAAGGCCATAGTCTTTTGCTTCATCCTGGCTTCAAGCAAATGAAAAGAGAGAAATAATTTATTGTTATCTCTCTTTTCCAAGACAAGAAAAGTTGTTGGGCAGTTTGTAGAAGTAGCTGTGAGTAATACCCTATGAGTCTCGATGGTTATAGTGAAAACCATAGGGAGAGAGACATTGACTGAAGACAGTGACCTAAAAGTTCAGTAGAAGTCAAATATTGTTTGAGAATCTATTGAAAAAAAAAAAAAAGGGTATTAAATTGGAGAAGAAACAACCATGGAGAAATATGTCACTTCCTACAAATATCTGTAGTGTTGCCATGGGGCAGATGAAGAGCATAAATTCCGTTTGATGTAAAAGCAGTGGTTTTACCAGAGAGACGATAGAGAGACAATGCATCAGAGTGATGAAGAACACAGAATGTGATAGAGTTCAGTGCCAGCTGTGGCACTTACCAGACTGTAATTACAAGGGGAACTTCCTCAAAATGTCCAACTCTGAATTTCCCCATATGAGAAAAGGGGATATAATTTTCTACTTCTTGGTTCCATTATGGGAATCTGAAACAGGTAGTTTGGTATGTGGTGTACAGTAAGAATTAATTGGACTCAGTTCTTCTCTTACAGTTTTTCCTTATATCCCTAAGTCTTTTTTATTTTTTTAGATTTTATTTATTTATTTGACAAAGATCACAAGTAGACAGAGAGAGAGAGAGAGAGAGAGAAGAGGAAGCAGGCTCCCTGCTGAGCAGAGAGCCCGACATCAGACTCGATCCCAGGACCCTGAGATCATCACCTGAGCTGAAGGCAGAGGCTTAACCACTGAGCCACCCAGGCGCCCCCATCCCTAAGTCTTTCCCTTCTCTTCCCTCTCCTTTTCTTCCTCTCTCTTTTGCTTATTGTTCTTATTTGCTTATTGTTCTTATGTCCTTTTATTTGTCTTTTTTCTTATTTCTTTATTCTCCCCTCATTGACCTTCTCCTACTTTTCTTCTTCTCCTGGTAGAAATCACAGATAATCCCCAATATGAAATAACTACTGACTCACACATTCAAGGTTGTTAGGACATTCAGTGAATAGCAGGGCTCAGTTTTGGTATTGATTCTTCAAGCTGGTAGAGTACCCAGTCACTAAGATGATTCAAAGCCATGTTGAGAATAGTGTAGATGAATCATAGAGTAAGATGTGGATAAAAAAAAAATCAAATGACATAGTTTAAAGAATAAAATTTCAGAATTTTTACTATATGCACGATGGAGATTTAGTTACTGAAGTATAATGAAGAATAGAAACCATTCCCAACTCTAGAGAAGCTCAAGAATGAATATGAGAGTTAAAAGTGAAGATGAAGCTTCAAGGGACCTTGCTTATGTGAACTCTTTCTCCTTCCCTGAGAATTAATGCTAAGTAATTAAGTTTGCTAGCTCTTTCTCCTATTAATCTGTCTTTCTCACATTTTCCTGTAGAGTAGATTTTGGAGTAGCCATGTAAGTTTTTCTTCAGAATAGGTGAATAGTTTAAATTAATGGGGTATTTGTAGACTGCTCACAAACATTTAAGTTAAACTGTGATGGATTAGAGTTTGATAGCTTGAAATATGAAAGAAGGGGGTTGCTGGGTGGCTCAGTGGGTTAAGCCTCTGCCTTGGGCTCAGGTCATGATCTCAGGGTCCTGGGATCAAGCCCTGCATTGGGCTCTCTGCTCAGCGGGGAGCCTGCTTCCTCCCTCTCTTTCTGCCTGCCTCTCTGCCTACTTGTGATCTCTTTCTCACTGTCAAATAAATAAATAAATAAAATCTTTTAAAAAATATGAAATAAAGGAGCAACAAGAGAAAATGGTTAAAAGTGGTGTATATACAAGGCAGCAAGGCAAGGATGATGGGCTGTAAAGGTTGGGAAGTTTAGTTAGAGCCAAACTGAAGGGCCTTGATGTCAGTAAAAGGAACTATGTTGCCAACGGAAGTTTTAAGCTAGGGAAGGGCCTGAGCATAACACAGGACAGTGGGAAGGACATAGGTCAGAGAGATCTGGATTTACCCTGTCCCTCACTTAATGTGTAGAATTGTAAAATATCTCTAAGCTCATATCTTACTGGGGAAGAAATTAGCAAATGGCTGAAAGCATGGGTTCTTGAGTCCGTCTGTTTGAGTCAGAAACTTGACTTCATCCTTTGCAACTAAGAGAAGTTTACTTAGGAGAAGTTTACAGGAGAAGTTTACTTAACGTGTCTGAGTCTTAGTTATTTCATCTGCCAAATGAGCATGAAGATTAAAAGAAAAGGAGGAGGATATAATCCTTAGGAAGGATAAAATGAGCAGGTCATGTGAAATCTCTGAACAGATGTGAGACTTAGTAATTCTGGCTTAATTTCTCCCCCTATTAAAACTGATTCTTCTTTGGAGCAGAGAATTCACGGAAGGAGGCAAGACTAGAGATAGGAACTCTAGTTAAGAGATGAAAGCCTAGATGAAGGGAATGGATTTGAGGGATAGAATGATCAGGTCTTGCCCTGGCTGCATAGGCAGCTGAGGGAGGAAAGGCCAGTGAAAAGTGACAGCAGCTTTTATCCTGTACTAATGAAATTGATGTCTTCATGGCAGTGTGGCTGGAAAAAAGACAGAGCCTGATCAGATTCGTTTAAGTAAATGGAAGAAAAACCTTGGAAGGTTAATGGTGTGTCTCACATAATCTGAGGAAAAGTTCCAACAGCCAAGTCAAAGGAATAAGACAGTTCTAGGGGGAAAATAGTTACTTGTAGTTTCTTAGGTTAGAGTTTTACTCTAACCATGGCTCACTTCCCCAGTCTCCAAATCTGTCCTGTCTCTTTTGAGATTGTTAGAAGAGACAGACTGATAAGCCACTGGCCAAGTGTTTTCTTTGAACCAGGTATCCAGCCCTATGAGTTTTTGGAGGAGGTCTTGGAGAAGAGAGAGACATCTTCTAAAGATGGTCATGTTATTAATTTTGAACAAGGAGATGGCCTAGAAGCAGAAGGAGAGAAATGGAAATGATGCATCTTCCTTTTCTAAAGTCCTACAAAGCCAGGAGAGTCCATATTCAGTGGTTGATGGCTGTCCCAGCTGTCACCATGGACACTTTTCCTACTGACAAAAATCATACTTATTTGGTTTTGGTTTACTCCAAGCATTCACCTCATGAGGACATCTCAGCCCTTGGAGATGTGAAGCTGCAGTAACACGGCACAGGGACCTTAAATTGCTCTCACTGGAAGAATCTGAGATCTTTTTTTTTTTTTTTAAAGAATTTATTTATTTATTTGACAGAGAGAGATCACAAGTAGGCAGAGAGGCAGGCAGAGAGAGAAAGGAGGAAGCAGGCTCCCCGCTGAGCAGAGAGCCCAATGCGGGACTCGATCCCAGGACCCTGGGATCATGACCCGAGCCGAAGGCAGTGGCTTAACCTATGAGCCACCCAGGCGCCCTGAGAAGAATCTGAGATCTTATGCACCTGCAGCTCACATCAGTGTGGGTCATGTCTTGTATATGAGAACAATCAACAAGTGTAGTTGCTTGCCAGCCAACGTGCGACATGTTTGCATAACCCAGACTTATGGAAGAGTCAGTGGTATTACCTGTGTTTGCTGATATTTCAGCAGTTAAAGTCACTATGATGAAATAATGTTGTTGGGATTCCCACTAACTTGTCCACCTCCTCCTGGTTGCTTTCTAAGCAATCTGTGTAAACAGGTGCCCTCGTCCTCAGGTTATGGATAGATGGGGAAACCATATGTGTAAGAATTACGGAGACAAGTAATTATAAAGAGGAAAAGAGGGTCACAGCCATTCACTTCTTCCTGCAGTCTACTTTATAGGATTTCTGAAATCTGATATCAGGTTGGCTGAGGCAGAACTTCATCACAAGCACAGCTGGGTCAGCCAGTGTTGTACAAATGAACCTTGACCAATGAAACAGTAGGGGTACCTTGCAGAGAAGTTTCTTTGGTTTGTACTGAGCTCCTTCTGTAAGGTGCTTGGAATCCTAATAAAAAAGACACGAGTATTTTATCAGAAAACAGAAGCATCAGTAACAACACTGCCATTAATATGCTTTGATGATTATCTGCATATTTTTGAAGCTCAGTATGCACGTCTGTTAAATGCTAAGTCATTAAAGAACTCTCTCAGAGAGCTGGTCTGAAGAACATATGAAATATTCCACACTGAGGTGTTTTTGGAACTGTAAAATGTTGCACAGATGCTAAGTACAATTACTAAGTCTAATGCTAGAAGCTGTAGGTAAAATGAACATACACCTAGTTGCCAGGTAAGCTTCACACTTTCCTACTCTAAGATCCAAACATCGCACTACCGTCACTGCCTCCACACAGCCAATGTCTCTAAATTCTTATATAATTTTTTCTGTGATCAAATCATTTAAACACTTCAGTGGTTGTTCTCATCTAATCCCCTCAGAATACTCAGGGCTAGGCATTATGTCCATTATAAAGATAGGAAACTGAGGCTCAGAGAAATTAAGTAACTTTTGCAGGGGTCATCGATCTCCTGGGAATCAAATCCAGGTCTAGTGAAGGCCAAAAGCTACAGTCCTCATCAGAATTCTACACACTTTCTTTGTTCGAATGCCACCCATTCCCACAAACTCCTCTTTGATATTATAAGCCAAAATAAATTATCCCTTCCTTGATACCCTCTTAAAACTTTGCTTGGGGAAATTGTATTCATTCACATAATTTCTTAAATACCTTCTGTCAATAGACCACTGTTTAGGAGCACTGGCTACAAAGGTAGTTAAGAAATGCACCTCTGTATTAGTCAACATCTGCTGTGTTCCGCTGTGGTAAGAAACACTCCTAAAATACTCAGTGTCATGGGACCACAGAGAGATTTTGTTTCTGCTCCACGTAGTACCTTAAAGACAGACCTGGCACATTTCAAACTGTGATTTTAGCTTTGCTAAGGTGGAAAAAGGGGGGGAATGGGAGATACTGGATGTACCCTCTGATTCTTCATCGCTTCAACACAGAAGGGACATCTTGTTTCTGCTAATACTTCATTGACTAGAACTAGTCACACAGCACTGCCTCATTGCAATGAGGCTGGTGAATTTTGGAAAGCAAATGGAAAGTATCTGCTATCTCCTTATACATAATGGTATGGTTCCGTGCCTTTTATTTTAATTTTTATTTTTTTTAGAATATAAAATTCACAAGAACAGTGAATCCTATCTTTTTTTTTGTTCACTGACCTACCCTACGTAGTTAGAACAGTGTCTGGTATAAGGTCACCCCTTGATAAATATTTTCTAATTTAGTTAATTCATTTAGGAAGATGTGCGACAGTATCTTTGCATTTCACCCCCTTCTAGACAGTGAAAGTTTTGAGTATATGGTTTGCATTTTATGCCTTCATCTTCCTTGCCTTTCTTCTCACAGCACCTAAGAAAGAAGATGAAGAAAATGAAGAAAATAAATGAGGAACGTAAATGTTTCTAGAAAGCTTTTATAAACTGAATTGGTATAAATCAAACAAGCAATTGGCATTAATTTCTAAGGAAAGAAATCTTGTATTCTGAGACCCCCCAAATAACCCTCTGTAGGTTTTCTGTTGCTTTAGGACACATCTTGCTACTAGATGCACAACATAAATGGAAATAAAGCACACATGCTCACAGACCCAGCTCAGACCTCTGGTGGCTGATGGTGAGATGCTGAGTGTAATTTCCAGGGAAGTAGCTGGGTGGGGCCACCCTCGTTGCTTGAGGTGCACACTACGTTCGTGAGAGCTACAGAATGAATACTGAACACTGTTTTCACATTTCACCTTTTTTTCATAAAAGCAGAAATCCTCTTTGAATTTCTTGCAGTTAATAAAAACGGGTACCAGTGTAGGTTTTCCATAAAAGCAAAGTGGTGTGAATGAGAACTTTCGAGAAGTGGGGGATGCCTGTCCATTTCTGAGATTTGTGGGACAGTTGTAATCCTTTCCATCTCCTTATCACATACATAGAAATATATGTGTTATGTACTAACAGGCGATGAGTGATAGACAACATGTTCCCACTTTGCCTTGAAGTTGTTCAGAATTCAAGCACTTCAGTGGATTTTTGAATCCAATTTTAGAGATGAAGGTGTATGGCTGTTTTTCTTTCTTCCTTGCTGTCTCTGTCTCTCCCTGTGGTTTATCCCTCTTATCCTTTCTTCTTTTTCTTTTCTTTCTTTTCTTTTCAAGTAGGACACTGACAGTTTCTTGTTTTCCAGTTAAGTGTCTCAAATATTAGAAAAGTCTCTATTGATTCATAACCGTTATGATAAGCATGTCCTTACTCATTTTAAAAAGTGAAGAATTGACAAGAAATCAATTTAACCCTTATTTTCTGAATGGTCACAGTGCGTAAGATATAATTAATGGATAACATGGCTTGGTGCCTCATCCCTGTTCATCTGGAACATAACGGCACCAACCTCCTTCCTTGAGGGTCAGTCGCTCTTATTCAAAGCTTGAGGATGTCAAGAAAGAACATATCACAGTGCCTAAGAGCATAGATGTTCATTAATTCTTTATTTTTGTTTTTGTTTTTATTTCAAGCAATACTTGCTCATTTTAAAAATATGTCATAGTATAAAGAGTTTAAAATGTCAGTGGGATCTAGCAGTCAAACAGGTTATGTTTGGGTCTGGCAACATGGCTTTGGGCAAATAACTTATTTGCCCTTTGTTTTGTAGTAAATATTTTATTAAATAACACAGAGATAATGCTGAGTGTATGAAAAGACTATTTTGAGGATTAAATGAAGTGGCGTATATAAAAGGGTACAGCACTTGGTCTGTGGAAAGCACACAGTAAATCTTAGCAGAGAGAAATAAAAGGAAAGTGCTTACTGTTGATGTGATTTTGATTGTCAATGTTTCCTGTTCAATTATGGCCAAGAAAGCCACTGTGCCACAATTTGGTTCTATTTCTCTCTCTGCTCCTTTCACAATGAGAGTTCAGTATATCTCCACTTTCAAAATCAGATCCAATGAACATCAACCAGGAATCTATGACATCATTTTATTCAGCTACAAGGATCAGAACTGTTCTCCCAAACAGTAGCTTATAGCTTGAATCAAGGGTTGGCTTTTCTTTCACATGTAAGAAGTGCAGAGGTTGATAGTCCTGGGCTCACAAAGTCATAAGAGACCTAGGTTCTTTATCTACGTTTGACTCTACTATTTCTAGTGTTTGTACATAACCTAAAAATGACCACTTTAAAGGAAGGAAGAAGGGAAATAGCAAACGGATAGGTCCCTTTAAAAATAACTTTTGAAACCTTTTCTAATACTGTCCATTCACATTTCATTAACCACCCTTGGCCACATGGAAGATAGAAAATATAGTTTTAAGCTCTTCATTTCTCTCCTCCTACCTAAAATTAATTTATTCACTGATAAGAATTAGAAGGGTGAATTCGGGATAGACCACAAATGGTTATTCTCCATTCATTGAATCCAAGACTTTTTTTTTCTTTCAATTTTTTGTTTGTTTGTTTTTAATTTTATTTTTTCAGTGTTCCAAGATTCATTGTTTATGCACTACACCCAGTAGAGTTAACATACAGTGTTACATTAGTTTAATGTGTACATGATAGTGATTCAACATTTACATACATTATTCAGTGTTCACCAAGATAAGTATATTCTTCATCCCTTTCATCTTTTTTATCGGATCCCCACTCATCTCCCCCTCTGGTGACCATCAGTTTTTTCTCTATATTTAAGAGCATGTTTCTTGGTTTGTTTCTTTACCTTTGTTTGTTTGCTTTTTAAATTTCACATATGAGTAAAATCATATGGTATTTGTCTTTCTCTGACTGGCTTATTTCACTAGCCTTATAACATCTAGTTCCATCTATGTTGTTGCAAATGACAAGTTTCCATTTATTTTTATGGCTGAATAATATTCCATTATAGACACACACACACACACACACACACACACACACATACACACATACATATATACACAGAGGCATGTACCTCATCTTTATCCATTCATCTATTGATGGACACTTGGGCTGCTTCTATATATTGGCTATGTAAATAATGCTGTAATAAAGACAGGGATACACACACACACACACACACACACACATAACCTCCCTTCAAATTAGTATTTTCATATTCTTTGGAGAAATACCCCATAGTGCAATTGCTGGATCATGGAGCGGTTTTATTTTTAATTTTTTGAGGAATCTCCATATTGTTTTCCACAGTGTCTGCACCAGTTTGAATTTCCACCAACAGTGAGTAAGGGTTCCTTTTTCTCCACATCATCATTCCCAGTGCTCATTGTTTCTTGAGTTTTTGATTTTAGCCATTCTGACAGGTGTGAGGTGATATCTCACTGTGGTTTTGATTTGCATTTCCCTGATGATGACTAATGTTGAGCATCTTTTCATGTGTCTGTTAGCCATTTGTATGTCTTCTTTGGAGAAATGTCTATTCATGTCTTCCACCCATTTTTAATTGGATTATTTGTTTTTGGGTGTTGCGTTGTATAAGTTCTTTATGTATTTTAGATACTAACCTTTTATTGGATATGTCATTTGCCAATATCGTCTCCCATTCAGTAGGTTTTCTTTTAATTTTATTGATTATTCCCTTTGCAGTGGAGAAGCTCTTTATTTTGATGTAGTCCCAATGGTTCATTTTTTCTTTTGTTTCCTTTCCCTCAGGAGACATAACTGGAAAGATATTGATTCATCCAATGTCAGAGAGGTTATTGCCTGTGTTCCCTTCTGGGATTTTTGTGGTTTCAGGTCTCACATTTAGGTCCTTAATCCATTTTGAGTTTATTTTTGTGAAGGTGTAAGAAAGTGGTCCATTTTCATTCTTTCACATGTAGCTGTCCAGTTTCCCCAACACCATTTGTTGAAGATTGTCTTTTTTCTGTTGTATGTTCTTGCCTCCTTTGTCAAAGATTAATTGACTATATAATTGTGGGTTTATTTCTGGGGAATCCATGACTATCTAGTACCACCTCCTATATGATAGGTACTGTGCTGGGCTGCGGAAATGGCCATGACAGATATTACCTATTCTTACTGTTACTAAGAAGGGAGGGTAGAAGATCCAGGTTAAGTGTAGCTGGTTCAGGAAACCTGTGGTATAAAGCCAGGTTGTAAATACCATAAGTAAAGTGCCAACAGAAGTGGAAGACTGTAGCAAAGCTACTATGGAGCCCTGGCAATCACAGGAAAAAATATAGAGGCGAATAGGCAATGAAGAGCTTTACCTCAGATTTCAGCCACTTTCCCTAATCATAAATCCCTTATCCTAAATCCTATCGTGGCTTTCCAAAGGGTGAATTATAGTGATAAATCGTATATGTATATTCATATATATTTATGGCCAGCTATGGTTTTGTGATAATTTGGGTTGTTATTCCAGTTCTTTAAGCCTTCTCTGTGGCAGAATTATACATCCGCAGCCTCTTCCAGTGAATTTTCAAAGCCTCTAAGCAGAGTAGGGGGAGTGAATTGCCTACTTCAGTATGGGCTTGACCATGTGACTTGATCTGGCCTATGAGATGTCAGCAGATATAATGTCAGCAGAGCCATTAGGTGTGTTTGTATGGTTTGTCTTATCCTCTTATGCTTCTGCCATCTGCCATAAGAACATGCGCTGGGTAGCTGTTGGTCACAGAAGGAGGAAACATGATGAACAGATGTGAGTACACGTATAGCCAAGAGCCAGCCCAGTCAATTGGAGAAGAATCATAGCCAAAGCACAGAGTTGAGATATAAATTTGTTTTAAGCCACTAAAATTTGAGGTTGTTTATTACACAGTGTTTATTACAACAACATGCATTTGTTTCTTATTTTTATGTCTTATTTAATGCCTGTTATAATGACGCATGTCATACTTATTTTGGAGGTTAAGAAACTGAGGTTATTTTAATCCATTTAGCTTAACTGAAGGCACAGAGCTAAACAATTTAGAAAAGTCAGAATTTGATAACTCCTTGCCTCTAAGACTTGTATCTTTCTAGTTTCCTAAGCTACATCTTAGAAATTATTTTTTTTTCTCAAAAGGCTGTTTTAGTCGCGCGCACACACACACACACACACACACACGTACTGAAAAAAACTTTGTCCAGCATAGGAAACCTGCTCCAATTTTCAGTCTGAATTTCTGGTGGTTCTAAGTGTACACCTTACAGAAGTAAGGGATATGACACAGGACTGGCCAATTGTAATGCTGGAGAAGTCTAATTACAGTGATTGATTCAGGATAGGCATACAGCTAAAGCCATATTGATCAAAAACTGGAAACCATCCACCAAGAACCAGTACTTCCTTCTGCGATAGTGGGCACTGAAACCCAGCTAAGCGTGAGGCTGCCAATGGCCATCTTTGCCACCACATGAAAAGAATCTGAGTAGGAAGGTTTTTAGAAGAAACC
Source organism: Mustela putorius furo (assembly GCF_011764305.1). Lineage (NCBI taxonomy): Eukaryota > Metazoa > Chordata > Mammalia > Carnivora > Mustelidae > Mustela > Mustela putorius. The sequence goes on from NW_025421428.1 coordinate 924,689, forward strand.
GCAGCTGAAAGACTACATCCCCTAGAAGAAAAAAACAAGTTGTGATGACATCAGTTGAATCACTTGATCTATTTGTACCTGGAGCTATACTTGTCCTGTTATAGGAACTACCAATATTGTAAAGATCTTATTTTTATATGTGCAGTAGAAATAAGCCATATGGACAATAAAAACTAAAATATCATATAATCAGAGATTTAAATTTATACTTTTTTTTGGGGGGGGGGAAGGGGCGGGGCCGGTATATGCTATTCACATCATTAGAAGTATGGTGAGGCTAAGACCTGGCTTTTGAGTTAAAGAAAGTGCCTTTGGCATCAGATATTTTAGGTACCATTTACTACCATCTTCCTCTTAAAATTCTTGGTTACATAGTCAGGTTAATTAAGGGGTTGGTATTATTGGAGTCTGATTAATCGGAGATTCTTTGTTGTTATTCCCGAATTTTGCCTATCTTTGGAAGGGCAACAAAAAGTCTTTGTTGCAAAGATAACCTCTAGCAACACCCTCCCCTCCCCACTACCCAAAGAAAAAAACCCTGACTACCCTTGTTTTAGAACGTATAAATAAAGATTTCTTTCTTTCTTTTCTTTTTGTCTATAGTATTTTAAACGTTTCTTTGTGTGCAGCTCAGTGATCATGTTTACTCTTGAGTAAACCAAAGACGGCTCTGTGTGTCAGGAAAGCATCGTGTATTATGGGTGACACATTGCCTTTTCTTTAATTTCACATATCATAGAGCCGGTTACAAAAGGATGGCTGGAAGATTTGATGCCCTCTCTTTTCTGATTTGGAACACCCTGCTTCCACCCAGCTCCTGCCTCTCAGAACCTGTTGTCCTTATGAGACCTCTTTATCTAGCTCTCAAGTCTTGCCAAGAAATGGGGGCCATGCTGGAGGAGAGCAGGATGTGCAGAGAGCAGGATAGCCGCATCCACCTAAAGGTATTTACCGGAGCTCTTTGGGACCACTGAGACAATTGGGCTGGGGTATTTCTCCATAACAAGAGAGAGGAGGAGGGCTTGGAGGAGAACACTGAATCTGAGCAATGGGAGGGACAGTGGTAATTCCAAACACAGGTAAATTTACACTTTCAAGTCATACTGAGAAAATGAAGAGTGGAATGTGTAAGAAGTGAGGTTTTTAAGGTTTATTTATTTTAGAGTAGGGGGAGGGGCAAAGGGAGAGAGAGAGAATCTCAGGCAGCCTCCTCACTGGGAATGGAGTGCAGTGATGCTGAAATCATGACCTGAGCCGAAACCAAGAGTCGGTCACTTAACTGACTGCGCCATCTAGGCACCCCTCATACCTGTGGCTTCTAACTCAATCACATAGCTGGTGAACTGGGCAGCCAAGATCCCAACGTGGGTTTGTGTCATACCAGAGCATAGATACTTGATAGGTGAGTCACATACATATATCCATTAAAATTAAAATAATTACTGTGCTTTTAAAATGAACTGTGCTTTTAAAATTGAAATAATTATTCAGAATTCTCTCTTTTTAAGTAAGAAAGCCTTTTAGATATTTATGCTTAATTTCCATCTCCCAGTGGTATTCTCTGGGCTCTGCCTCTCCAGTTACTAAGTATCATGAAAGACCACAGTTTACAGAGTCACTCTTATGAAGATTTATGGTAAGGAGGAGGATGATAACCTTTATTTCTATTATATGCTAAGTAAGAACTGCCATGCGCAAGTTCTGCTGTCGCTGGGCACTTGGTCATAGCACAGCAGACAGAAATATCTGCCCACATAGAGCTTATATTCTAGCAGGGGGAGGCAGAGAACAAAACTTATCACTAAAGTGTGGTATGTTAAAGAAAAAATAATTTCATGGAAACAAACAACAGAGTAGCTTATCATGCTGTTAGCCAAAATGGTTTCAATTTCTTCCTGCTCCTAGAGCAAATGGTAGGATTTTACTTGTTGCCCCTTGCAATTCAGGCTAATGAATTGCAGATGTGATGTATGTTGTTGCCAGTCAGCACATTTAAGTACCAGAGTCTGAGCCCCAGAACTCCCTTCTTCATCATGTACAGGTAAGAGCCAAGTTCAAGATACTCATTTTCCTATCATCATGGGTCCCTGAGTGACCAGACCCAACCCTGATGAACAAGTAGAATGAGGGAGAAATATAGTTTGTTCTTTTAATTCACTAAAATTTGAGGTTTTTTTAAAATCTTATTTTTAGTTTTATTTAAATTCAAGTAACCAACTTATAGTACATCATTAGTTTCAGATGTGGCGTTCAGTGATTTATCAGATGTCTTTTTTTAATGACCAGAAATATTTTGACTGATGCATGTTGTATTATAGACACTATGCAAAGCGTACTATGTACATTATGGAGTTTTAATCTTTACAGCAATCATATGAGATATGCATTTTTATTTCCATTTTATGTAATCATTAAATCACACAGAGCTCAGGTTATCTATTGCCATATAAAACAAACAAATCCTAAAACCTAGTGACTTAAAACATTTTATGATTTTATGACATTATCTGTCATAATTCTCATGTCTCATTATTGCGTAGATGACTTGGTGTCATCTAGGAAGTTCTCAAGTGGGTCTGTCAGGTTATTGCAGTCAGATGTTGACTAGGCCTTTAGTCATATGAGGACTTTACTTAGCTGGTATTCAAGATGGTGCATACACATGGCTGGAAATTGATTCTGATTTAGGCCTGATAAATCAGCAGGAATTGTCTACTGAAAACCCTACATGTGGTTTCTTTATATGACTTGGACTTTTCAAGCACAGCAACTTGGCTGTTTGGGGGAGCATTGAGGCAGAAGCTTTACCTTTTATTATGACTTACTTTTGATAGTCCACCACATTCTATTAGTAAAATAAGTGACTAAGGCAAGCTCAGGTACAAGGGGGAAAGAATTCAATACAGGTCTTAATATGGCACATGTCTGTACAAGAAGAGAAGTAAAGCATCCATCTTTGGATGCCGTTTATATGCCATTTATAAGATATAGTCCTGTTCCTTGATGATCTTAAAATATATTAGGAGCTTAAAATACCTAATTGAGCTCATGAAAATAACCCACCGGGGTAGGGGATGGGAATAGAAGCTGGACAGGGCATGGCATTTCATAAAATATGTGTAGATCAAGATAGGCTATATTATGTGTGAAAGTAAACAAGTCTAAAACCACAGAGACTTAACAAATTTACTTCTTGTTCACACCGCATGTGTAAAATTGGTCAGAGGGGAGTATGCTTATTGTAGTTGCTCAGGCATTCAGACTGATGGGGTTTCATCTCATTAGATTCTACCTCTAGATGCATTTCCAGTATCAATGTTGCAGAAGAGGAAATACAGTACATTGCATCCTGGATCTTAAAACTTCCACCTGGGAAAAATAACCATAATTTTTCTTACATATCATTGGGCAAAATAACTCATAGGATCATGTCTAAATTTTTACCATGTGCCCACAAAGAATATTCTGAAACAGTCCTAATACTTCCCTATCATTGTCATCTGAATTCTTCTGTATTGGGACTAGACTGAATTTAGAGAAAACAGGGAAATTGGAAACCAACTTTTCTTTTTTTTTTTTTTTTTTAAAGATTTTATTTATTTATTTGACAGAGAGAGATCACAAGTAGGCAGAGAGGCAGGCAGAGAGAGAGAGAGAGAGAGAGAGGAAAGCAGGCTCTCTGCTGAGCAGAGAGCCCGATGCAGGACTCGATCCCAGGACCCTGAGATCATGACCCGAGCCGAAGGCAGCGGCTTAACCCACTGAGCCACCCAGGTGTCCGGAAACCAACTTTTCTTTCTGGATCTCACAACTCTTTCAATGCTGAGTAATTTTCAAATGTTGTTACCTTTTCTCAGTGTAGTAGGGCAAATATTTGCCTTTGTCTTTTGCATCTTATATAACTTTATAGTATATATGATACCCTCACATACCTCTTTTTCCTGATTAATCATTTCAATATAGTAGTGAACTTATTATTTGTTCTGGTTTGTCAGTCAGAAAGTAAAGGGTTGGGAAATAAAATAATTGGCTCAAAGTGTCATTGCTTAGTTCTTTGACCTTCAAACTAGGTACTTCCATCTACATCAAAGATTTTGTACTAGGGGTCCTAGAAAGGGTTCAAGATATTCCACAAATCCTAAAAAATGCAGCATTGTGTTGTGTGTATTCTTGGGTGGTGATATACTAACTATACCACTCCATGCTGTCAACAATGAATAGGTAGATGAACATTGATATGCCATTGATTAACCTGGTTCCTAGAGGTGGAATCTTTCTTAACTCCAAAAGGTTGATGGAAAGTTCAAAATGAAGACTTTGTGGGGCTTCCTATACTTGCTACGCATTTCACACCGGACTGCTTGCTGACACATGTCTCCTGTCTCTTGCCGTGGGCTGAGACAATAGAGGCTCCCTTTACAGAAAGAGATAGACAGGAAATGCCATGCTTTTTAGTGCTAAGCCCATCGTTTCCAGTGTGGTTCACATCTCTGTGGGTGCCAGATCTTCCTGAATGCCTGGAGAAGCTCTGCAAATACTCAAGTCCTGTCCACTAATTTCAGATCACTAGCTTGTTTCCATTAAGTAATCATTTTTATTTTAAATCTTTATTTACACTTATCAGGGCCCTTTCAACTCAATTTGCAAAATGATGATTAGCATGTGTCTAAAATAGTACATCATGGAGCTCGGGTCACTTTCATTCCTGTCACTTACTGAATACCTATTTTATGTAATACAGAAATACAGGAAATTACAAGCATAAGGCATGGACCACATTAGTCTGGCATGTAAGCAAGTAATCTGAACATCGGCATATATAAGTAAATACGGTACTGAGGAGCCAAAAAGACCTGGTTTAAATCCCCTCCCTACCCCCCTCTAGCTCTGTGATCTAACTTCCTTGAGTTTCAGTGACTTTGGCTGTACATATGGGCAAAGTAAGAACCATTAGAGATTATCGTGAAGACTTCATAAAACAATGCATGCAAAATACCCTTCAGATCAAGGGTGATAAGAGTAAAAACACAGAGTTGAGAGTAAGTACATGACCTATTCAGGGACTGAATTATGAGTGTATTGAAGTAGCTACAAGGAAAGCACATGGAAGTATGAGATTGGAGAGACAAAGCATGACCTTAAATCTCAGGCTCATCCATTTGGACTTCATCCTGAATTCAAAGGAAAGGCAGTAAAACATTGGGAGAAGATCAGAAAGAAGATAAGCATTTTTTAAAACTTTTAAATTTTGAAATAAGATCTGATAAGAATTTACATAAAACAGTACAAACTTTCCCTGGCCTTCATTGAACTTTTGCCGGTGGTAACATTTTATATAACTGTAGTATGATATCCAAACCAGGAAACTGAGTTTGGTACAATATTGTTAAATAAAACACAGAGCTTATTCCGGTATCACTGGTTTTTACATGTACTGATTCTTTTGTGCATGTACATATTACTTTGTGATTTTTATCACATGTATAGATTAGTGTAGCCACCACCAAAACCAGTATACAGAACTCTTCTTTCACTAAAAGAAGCTACATAATGTCCTTGAGATCTAAGTCACCATATGTAGCAATATTTCCTTTGTTTGATGGCTGCATATTATTCCATGGTGTATGTACAGTTGTTTTTTTATCCATTCACCAATGAAAGGAAGGCATTTCAGTTGTGTGTAATTCGGGGTTATTACAAATAAAGCTACAATTAACATTCATTTCAGGTTTTTCTGTAGACGTACTTTTATTTTAGTAAGATAAGAGGGGAAAGCTGAGACTGTCAAAGAAATGGGTCTTCAAGTATAAGAGAAGCAATTCAGGTAATTGTACAGCAAGTATTTGAATGATGGGGCACTGAATTACCACGGCAGCGGTAGTGGGTATAGAAAGGAGGGGCTTGGAACAGGCCATTAAGAATGTAGAAGTAACTGATCTTAAGATATTCCTCATATTAAGGGGTGGTCATTTGGATAGGGTGTAGACAAAGGTAGTTGTAAAATAATCTAGTTGGAGGATTTGGTGCTGATGACTAATGATGATGATGAACAGAAAGACATAAGGACAAGTGTGTGTCAGTGGAATAGGGAATAAATTTCGGTACTATTGAATGTGAAAGCGGGGAACATCCTTGTGGAAATGTCTGGCAGGCATTTGGAGAAGCGAGTCTAGTGTGAAGCAGTGAGATCAGTGTTGACAACATAAATCTATAAGTCATCGTCACGGAGGGAATGGGTGCCGTGATGGTTGTCATGATGTTTGCTAAGGAAGAGAGGTAAATGTTATGATAGGAAGATCCACAGTATTATTTCAATGGGACTGTTTCCCAGCCCAGATTTCAGCAAGAATTTCCAGATTTTTGGCACTTTGACCCCCAATGTGTGTTCTGTGGAAGTCTCAACTCTCCCCCAAAGTTCCCACAGATTCCCAAGGGCAAATTTGTTCATAGTCACCTCTGGCACTATGGGTGTATCTTCACACAAGGTGTTTCTGTCTGATGCATTTTGTTAGTTTAGCCATGACTTTTGCTAGCTCAGTCATCCTTTTGTTTGATGTCACCAACCACGTACCCCAAACAAAACAAAATAAACGAAAAACAACCATGGAAATAGCAAAACTTTTACACAAAACACTCAACATTTAATAAATAATAAGTAATATTTATAACTTAATAGAATATATAATATGCAATACTTAATAAATAGTATAACAATTTAATAAATAATAGTCTGTTACTATAATGTCCAAGTAATTCTTGAGATGTTTTGAACAAAGCACCATCTTTAAGGTAATCAAATAATAAGCAAACAAAATTTAAAATTTTCATCAGCACTTGAAATCTACAATTCTTTTTTCCAATTTGATATTTTTTATCAGGTTATTGGTATCTTAGGGTACAGTATCATTTTGGGGACCTGGAAACAGAATGACATATCAAATAGTGACCCATTACTAACTAGGTCTGTGACATTTAGGAAAGCCATTGAATTTCTAGGAGTTGGTTTTCTCATCTTTGAAATATGTGTAATATCTAAATCATTTTCACTAATAGGTCATTTGAGGGTAAGATAGAATTTTTGGTGGGGAAATTTGGAGAATTGGAAGTGCCCCCCAATGTTAGCCATTCCCATCATAAGTAATAGTCATGTTTTTATTCCTTTGTTTCTTCAGACTCACTGCATATCTGCTACATCCTAAAACAAAATAATGGTCTTATAATACTTTTTTTTTCTGCAAACACTTTAATGACCATCCACTACTAACCTCAGGAAAAGGTGAGCCTTTTCCATCATGAGTTGCAGGGCCATTCCTGTTCTGGGCTATGTTAACAAACCAGCCAAGCTCTAGGACCAGCTCATCACAGCAGCTTTCCACAGGCTGCTCCTTCTTCCCTAGAATCCTCCTCCTTGCCACTGGACCAGACCCACTGGGTACTGCTTCATCTCCCCCATATCCATGAAGCGTTCTTTAAAGGGGCCCTTGCTTATGTTCCTGTCCTAAGCTTTATTTTTCTCTAAGAATAACTTTTTTAAGAGGTGTTTTTTACTTACCTTTTTAGCAAAATGTAAGCTTGGATTTTTGGCTTCCTTTAGATGTGGTTGTCCTCTCATTTTTAGGGCCACTAGATGATTAGACCTGCTCTTTGACACTGCAAATCTCACAACCCAGATTAGTTCTAGGTACACAGGAGCTGGGTGGAGTGACTGAAATAGAACCAAGCAAAGATGGGGCCCAGATTCATGGGGCTGTGTTTACAATGAAGAGACACGGCCTATTTTTACTTGATCTGCACCATCCAAAAAGAAAATTGGAATTATAATTAAAGCAGGGGAAATGATAACTTAGGCATTGATCTTCCCATCAATGTGCCAACCCTCAGAACAGCAGCTAGTCTCTATGTTCCATATCCTGTTGTGTAACTTAGATGAGTGAAACCTTCTTTTGTGATAAGCTGACTTCCATTGGAGTGTATAAATTTCAGTTTGTATGCTCTGATGACTCATCTCTAGAGCTGGGATTCTTCTCAGGATTTGGATTAAAGGGACAGACCTTTAGAAAAAGCAGGAAGAGGTATCCTAGGGGGACTAGCAGTTTGCTTTTAGAAATTCTTTATAGATCTTCCTCTGATAAACATTCAGCCCCAACACTATTTTAGATTCCCCCAGTCTCTTATGGAGATTAAACACAAAGGAATTACCATTTATCTGTAAAGGTAAAATTTACATCACCTATAATCCTTTCATAAATAGATAGATCAACTACCACATTAATACAAAGTGCGATCTGAAGGCAGAAGGCCGTTATATTTGCTTACTGTCAGATATAAAGCTGCAGTGGCAAGTCATGCATGATTTTAATAAGGTTTGATAATATGTTATCAGTTGGTGGGAGCTATAGATTGAACTCTTAAAGATTTTTGGCTTCAGTTTCCAAATAATCAATCATGTCAAGATATGAAAATCATTTCATTCCCTTCAATTGAAAAGAAGATGTGATTTAAAATGTCAGCCCTTGGATATATGAGCAGAATTCCTGTAATCAATCATGTGAAATAAACCATCTTATTTAGTAGCTCTTTGGAAGAAGGGAAGCTTGGGGGGAGGTGGGGAAAAACAAACTTTTCTTTCTTTTTTTTTTTTCCTAATGAAGCTCAAACATCCTATGCATATAAATTACAAAGCTAAACCTGGATTTTCTCATTTGTTTCTTCTTTCAGCTCAGTAAACTTAGCAAGGAATTGAATGGATTTAGAAGATCTCAAACCACTGACATAGAAGGGCAATATTGTCTATTATATGTAGGTACTGACATTAGGAACTGGATTTAGGTCATTTGACTTCTTTTAGAGTCATCTACCTGGATTCAATTCAGCTCCATGGTTGTCTAGATGAGCCAATTCAGGCAAGTCTTTAAATGTGAGCCTTGGTTTCCCTCTCAGCTATCAGGTTAATTCCATCTGTTTGTACTCATGCAGGAGACCACGCTAGAGAATGGATGTGAGAAAGCTTAACAGATAGAAACTTTGTTGAGTTCTGCATAAACCTAAGTGGTTGTCATCGTGGCTAGACCAAAGAATAACAAATGATATCAGCATTACTTCTTGGGAAACCATTAGAAAACAGAGCAGTACAATCGGAGATCTCCAGCTAGACTGAATTCACACATTGAACAGAGGGGCTTGCTTGAGAAAATTGCTCTTACTCTCAGCAAGTGAAACAAAACTGTCCATTTGTGCTAATTTGCTGTGCGACTTTAGATAAGTCATTTAGCTTTTCTGAACTATATTTTCCACCTAAATAAAATAAAACATTTGGATCGAGTAATCTCTAAGATTTCTATCCAGCTACACAAATGGCTGTTTTGTTTTCTAGATTTATCATTAACCCCAGTAAAAATGTAGATCAAACCCAAAACACATTCCTTCCACACATAATACAAATTCCCAACTTGAATCAAATTTCTTTAACTGGTGCTGAACTTGGAGAAGTCCAGTCGGGTTTGACAATAAGTCTATCATGACAACAATTTTGAGAAACAATTTATGTATACTGATCTTAAACAAACTAAATTATTTTATTTATATTGGGTTTAGCAAAATATAATTCTATAGCTCTTTCCAAACACCACCTTTTATGAATCCTGTTTAAATAGGCTTAAATGAGTGTGTTGGGTTAGAAGTCCTTAGGGAACCTTTATTAATGATTCATTATAAGCACAAATAATTATTTTGTCAACCGTTATATATTCCTGGATGCTTTTAATGTGCCTTGGAAAATTTGAAAATAGTAAATTATCTGGAGCTGTTTGATATTTGCACAATTGATTTTTCCATTTATGAAAAATAAGAGGGCTTTCTTAAATTAAGGGAAAGCATAGTATAGTTTTTTGTTTGTTTGTTTTGTTTTTTTCTTGAAATGTTTTTGCTACCAAAATTCATGGACATGAGATTTAAAAAAAAAAAAAAAGGTTGATGAAAGGTAATTTTATTCCTTAGGAGCCAAAAGTAACATGTGGAGGCACAAATTAAGATAGTCAGTGTAGAAAATGTGTTTGACATATGCTGCAACATCCAGAATAGTTCATATGTATGTATATATGTATATGTATATGGCTGTATACTAGTTTACCTTCCCGTCTTCAGCAAATCAACCTTGAAGTTCTTGTTTCTCCTATCTCACTCTGTATATGCAGAAGAGTACTGTGTGTTTTGCATATTTTCTCTTCATTTTGACTGGCTGCCAAAAGTTACTCATATTTTATGAAGCACAGAGAGTGGTATGATAAGAGTTCCTTGTTCCATCACTTCTCTGCACAGAAGAGAGATGGGTTTCTCTTTTCCTTCTTGTTCATTAATGATGCACGAAGCTGAGACTTTTAAACTCTCTCTCTAGTTCTACCTCCTGTGTTTCTTAGGAATTTCTCACATTACTTGACATGCATGGTTCTACGATAAAGACTCACCAGGGCTGTTAATCCTGCTGGTATGCTTCCTGAGCGATCTTGGCTCATCAACTGGCTGGCAAAGCAGTCTGTCATTTTTGTAGAATGACCGCTTTATCTAGGAAGGAAGGGGGTGGGAGGAAGGGAGAGAGAAAGGGAGAGAAGGAAGGAGGAAGGGAAAAAGGAGGGAAGGTAAGAAAGAAGGAAGGGAAAGGGGGTGGTGGAAGGATGGTTTACCATGCCCAGAACATCCACTGACCTCTCTCGCTTCCAGAATGTGAATTTCCAACTTTAAGCTTTCTCTATCCTGTGAAATTAATAGAACATATTCTGTTGACTCACTGAGTCTGTGAGTGAAGCAAACAAAGGCTAGTGACCTCACCGTATCATCCCCCCCACACACATTTGGAGTTAGACTCTATAGATTTGAGATCTAACACCAGCCTTGACGAACTCACGGTGTGATGCCAACTCACTTTTCCCTCTCTCCCTCCTGAAATGCTTGCTCTGTTTGGCTTCTGGTCCACCGTAGCGCATGTCTTTTCTGCCAGGTTGTTCCTTCTCAGTCTTATTTGCTTGCCTCTCTTCATCTCTGTCCTCTCTTATTACAGGAATGCACCAGCTGTCAGTCTTTGATATTCTAACTTCCCTCCTCTCACGTTCCTGCTGATGTCTTCCAGTCCCATGACTTTAAATACCATCTGTATTTGGAAGATGGCTCACCTTTCTACACCCAGCCCAAGACCTTCTGCTAAATTCCAGGTTCATATGTCCACTCATGTATCTGACATCTCCACTTCCATACCTACACTACCTTTCAAGATTGACGGATCTAAAACTGAACTCATCCTCCCCCCAACCCCACAGTATTTCCTATTGTTATAGATCACAAATCTAGCTTTTCAGTTACTCAGGGCATATCCCTTAGAATTAGTCTCAACTCTTTTTCTTCTTCCCATAGCTCACATTCAATCTATCAGGAAACCCTGGCATTCAGTCATCAAAAAAGACTAGAAATCCCAAATACTTCTCTCTACTTTTACTAAGACCAGCCTTGTCCAAACCACTATTATCATGTGCATATTATTACTTTCTAGCTGGTCTCTGTACTTCTGCCCCCATTCCCCTGTGTGTATTTTGTATGTCACAGGTGTCTTCCTGTGAAACATAACACATCATACCACTCCCCTGATCAAAGCCTCACAGTGTCTTTGCAGCTCATTTTAAATAAAAAGCAAAGACCACCCCCCCACACCCCGAATGACTTGCAGGGTCCAGCACATTGTTCTACTCCCTAGTACTTCTCTGAACTCACATGCAGGACTCCCTCTGAGACTCACTTTTCTCCAGCTGCTCTTGCCTCTCGACCCTTTGAAAGTGCCAGGCACAGTCTCTTCTCAGGGTTTTGCTGTTTGGGCTCCCTCTGCCTGGAAGGGATATTCATGGGGGTATTCATGGGGCTGTCTCTCCTATCTCCTTCCTACCTTTGTGCAAGCTCACCATTTCAATTAGCTCTTCCTTCATTTTATTTAAAACTGCTTGAAGCCCAGCACTTCTTAACCCCCTAGAATGCAAATTCCAAGGGAAGTGGGATTGTTTGTTTTCTTTGGACTGTATCCCCCGTGCCCAAAATAGTACCTGAAAGAAAATATTTACTCCTTAAATATTTGCTGAATTAAGGAGAATGAACACTAAGGCAAGCTCTGATGCTCTCTCTTTATTCCTTCCCACCTGCCTGGGACCCTCTAACTCCTCTGAAACTTCTTTTGCATCCTGAAAAATGCTGACATACCTGTATCCTCCGGCCTTTTGCCTCCACCTCTTTGTTTGATTGGACAGAGTCCCTCTTTTGACTGGAAATGTTTTCAGCCACCAGTAACAGAATCACCATGGTGGCTTTAAACACAGTTTTATTTTCCTTACTTGAAGATATGTTTTAAAAATGAATTTGCTAGCATCGACTCAGCCACTCAGTAGTATAAGGGCTCTGAGAAAGTTGGCTCCGTGATTGCGTTGGCCCCGGCCTCGTGGTCACCAGACTCTACAACAGATCCAATGTTAACAACAGCATTAGGACGTGCAGAGCAGCCTTCTGTGTGAGGCAGTCAGGTCCTGTGGACGTGCCTCCCTGGAAACAGGTAGCCAGAGACCTTTGTCACAAAGCTGTCTTCCTTGTGTTAGGCTTACCTTGATATCTCTGAAGACTCAACTTCTCTGAACAAAAGTGAAGATCGCTGGGGGACACTGCGGTGGCTCAGTCAGTTAAGCATCCGACTTTTGGTTTCCGCTCAGGTCATGATCTCAGGGTCATGGGATCCCGCCCCACAAGGGGCTCTGGGCTCAGTGGTTGAGGTTGCTTGTGAATTCTCTCTCTCCCTCTCCTTCCACCCATCCCCCCACCTCTTTCTCAAATACATACATACATACATACATACATACATACATATTTTTTCTATTTTTTTAGTTTTATTTATTTAATTTTATTTTATTTGAGAGAGAGCGAAAGCATGAGCAGGGAGGAGGGGTAGAGGGAGCGGGAGAAGCAGGCTCCCCACTGAGCAGCGAGTCAGATGTGGGACTCAATCCCAGGAGCCTGGGATCATGATCTAAGCTGAAGGCAGCCGCTTAAATGACTGAGCCACCTAGATGCCCATAAATAAATATATATATATTTTTAAACGTGAAGTTAGGGGCACCTGGGTGGCTCAGTTGGTTAAGGGACTGCCTTTAGTTTGGTTCATGATCCAGGAGTCCTGGAATAGAGTCCCACATCAGGCTCCCCTGTTCAGCGGGAAGTCTACTTCTCCCTCTGACCCTCTCCTCTCTCACTCTCTCTCAAATAAATATATAAAATCTTAAAAAAAATAAAAAATAAAAATAAATAAAATGTGAATGGCTTTTTGGTAGGCAAAAAGAGAGTGGCAGCCAGCCTCATCCTCTCTTCCCTTACGAACTCTTATTTCTCCTCTAGACTTAACTGGGATATCCTTTCACAGCAGAGGTCTTTTCTGATCTCACTTTTTTCTACTAGAATGTCTTTGTGCTGTGCTAGAAATCAGCATTCCTTGTGTGTCCCTCCCCATATTTCCACTCCTCTTCCAACACACACACACACACACTCACAAACACATTGCAGACCACTAGTTAGAGAAGCCAGCATAAGAGAGGACTTCTGGATAAAGACCACATTTTTATTGTTCACATTTGAATTCCGAGCATCTGACGCTTATCTATAGAATAAATGAGTACATGCATGAATGAATTTTTTTTAAGCTGAAGGACTTTCTCTTAATGGCCTTTAAAATCAATTTTGCATTAAGTCACTGTTTCCAGGATTATTTCAGTCCTTTTCTTACATATCTATAGCCTAAACCAGTATTTATTTATTTTTTTTTTCTAAACCAGTATTTAAACTTTGATTATCCCAAACCTCCTCTCCTCTTTTTTTTTTTTTTTTTTAAGAACTTGAAGTCTTGTTGGCTAAATAATTTAATGCACTTGCATAATTAGGGAAGCAAAGTATGATGTGGGCACACTTCTCAAGTTGTGGGTGAAAAGAGAAAAGTAACTTTTATTTATTCTAAGAAATCACAACAGACATTCTGCCCCCACTATGAATGCACCAAGACTTTCCCTTGGACAAAAGATGGACGGGGTGAAGGAGCATCTCCCCATCTGTGTTCAAGGAGAAATAATGCTAGTGATGGAGAAAGATACAACATGGTACCCGTAACTCAGCATAGTTACTGCCAGACCAAACAGAAGGTACTTCATAGTGGGTTCAGGGCAGGTGCCCTCACGACAGCTATTCTAGCTCAACTTCTAGCCTTGTTTTCCAAACCATATGATACTGGCCACATTAGTGAATCACCTCAAGCCTCTGTTTGTTCACCTGTGAACGGGTATCACACTCAATAACTCCAGAGGGACTATCGTAAGCTTCAAATTAGATACTGTTTGCACAGTGATTAGTGTTTGGCACATGTTTGTTCTCAACAAGCCCTGAAATTTATAGTCATTATTATAAACAAGGCACTATTAGATCATAAAAATAGAGTAATTGGCTCTACAAAATTATGGGTTAAAAGTAATTATAACAAATGACTTTAAATCGATATCTGCTTCTTCTAATGGTTGGGAACACTGTTTATGTTTTTGCTTTTTTCTTAAACCTCTCGATCCAGCTATCCAAGAGCTGGTTCACTATGAAGGGTAAAATTAACACAGTTTTCTAATGCGCTCCACTTTCTTTGGTTCTTGTGATGTCATGAGTTCACTTGCCTTGCCTCTTCTCAGAGTCCTACACCATTTTATTTCAGCCTCTTGATGTGATGTTTTAGGAATTTTAAATCAGAGTACCTTGAGGTATAGAAGTGTTTTGAGCTCAATTGGCACTGCCCCTTCATTGCATAGCTGGGAAGATGGACTCTGCTGTGATTGGTTTGAGATTATGGAGCTGTTACCGGAGCTAGAGTTGAAACACAGGTCATCGGAATCCATATTTACTGCATATCTTACGTTGCATCCTATTGAATTATTCATGGGAGCAGAGAGTAGAAGTTGGGGGTTAGTGCTTTCTATAAGGATATTTGCAAAATCAGGTCAATTTTAGGTATTTTTGAGCCTGGGTCATGACAATAGTATTGGGTGGGCAATAGGAAGTCTTAAATATTCTTGCCATCAACTGTTCTGTTTTCCATTTAAGGCAGGATCTGTGCCTAAACTGGCCATTTATTGAAAATGAGCTTATTTTCTAAGAGGAGAGCAAAAATAAACAATACATGTAATGAATTAGTTAATTTTAGAGCAGGCTAGAAAGTAATAAATATTATTAAAAAGAAAAACAGGGTATGGGGGATTAAGAGGGCAAAGAATAGGGAAGGTCATGAGATGGCATTGAGTGGTCGTTGTAGGTCAGCAGAAGCACAGCAGTCTAGTCTCATGTCTGGTCTTTAGTCTCTAGTCTCATGGGACTCCCATTTAGACATGCTTTTTAGCGCTTTTTTCCTGGACAGTGTAGTTCTTAGGAAAAAAGAAATATGTTTGCACAAATGTGATTATCCATGAATGCATGCAAATGTACATGAAGGTATAACTCCTGGCTAGAAGAAGGGCCTTAAAGACAATCTGTTGAATCCCCAGCCAGCATTTGAATCTCTCCTTTGGCAGCATTATGAGCTCAGATCAAATAATAGGTGAGAACAATTAGAAAGTTCATGAGTCAATGATTTGTTTACACACCTCTTATGAAGGCTAATTACTTGTTAGCTAAAACACGGGCTTCTATTTCAGTTAGAGAAGCCAGCATAAGAAAAGAATTGGCTGAGAAGCTGGAACCTTACTGTCATCAGGAAACTGTCAGCAAAGTACACATAATGGTTAAAATTCTAACGTTTTACATGTTGCCATAAAAGGCTTTAAAAAAGACAAAAATCTTACTGAAAACCTTGGACTATCTGCCTCTCTCTCTCTCTTTCTCTCTATCTCTCTCTCTCACACACACACACAGAGTTAATCAGATATTTATGCAGTACAAAGTTTATTTTTATTTTTCTTAACTATCACCTCTGACATATTTAACAGTTTCTCATTTCCAGCACTAGACTAGATGGGTCTTTGGGGTGACCATGTGGAACACAGGAGGCCTCGTTGAATTTGAATTTCTGATAAATAATGATTATTTTTTCAGTCTAAGTATGCCCCAAATATTGTATGGGGAATTCTCCTACTAAAAACCATTTTTTTTTGTTTATCTGAAATTCAAATTTAACTAGGCATCCTGTATTTTTATTTATGAAACCTGGTAACCCAAGAAGTTTTAAGTGTTCCAGAGAGAATTTTGGTCAGACGCTTTTTTTTTTTTCTTCCCCTTCTTTGTGCTCTGAACTATATGGTTGAGTAACCCTAGGAAATAGTGCTGTGCCATGATTGTGCATGCTTCACTTGTGATTTTATGCATTTACTCACGCAACATTATTTTTGCACACCTACTGTGTGTCTGGCACAGTGCTATATAAAAAGCTAAAGAGATCTGAACCCTGTCCTCATTTCGCTTACCATCTAATAATATCTATTAGGAAAATATCCCAAAGTGCAGTAGGGCTATGTGCACAGAGACCTTTCAGTGCTCTGTGAATTAGTCAACACTCAGCGAAAGCCGATGATCGCTGTGCCAACATCCCGGTGTCCATGAAAGAGGGAAAGTCTTTTAAAATAGTGGTTTCCAAATACTGATTCGACATCGGTGCTGGGCAGGGTGTATGACATTTTTGAACACTGTGTGTTTGTCATAAGTGGGGCTGGACTCAGCATTTCATTTAGAACTCAAAGCAGCACAAAGAGATAAATCCAATTATCATCATCTCCGTGTTGCTAAATAGGAAGGTGGGGCTGAGAAAGTTTAATAAATTGCCCAAATCTCTCCAACAAGGATATGATCAAATGGGGATTCCTCCAGAAGCCTGACTATTCAGAATACTTCCCCTTCCACACCTTCATCCCCGTGCTCTGCTGCTTGAGGAGAAGTCAGGGAGCCCCACTGAAGAGCACAGATCCCAGAGTTTCTGAATCGGTAAGTCTGGGATAAAGTTTAGAGAATACATTTTTTTTAAGATTTCATTTATTTATTTGACAGACAGAGATCACAGGTAGGCAGAGAGGCAGGCAGAGAAAAGAAGGGAAGCAGACTCCCTGCTGAGCAGAGAGCCCGATGTGGGGCTCGATTCCAGGACCCTGGGATCATGACCTGAGCCGAAGGCAGAGGCTTTAACCCACTGAGCCACCCAGGCGCCCCTGGAGAATACATTTTTATCAAGCTCCTAGGTGCATCTATGGTAGCAAGATTTGGGTCCTGCTAATTTAGACAAAAGCAACCTCATCTAGTTGAAACAACTTGGAGCATTGCCGTGCAACCTTCACTTTTACAACTGTAAGTTCTTAGGATCTCAGCGGTAGGGGCTTCCTGTTACGAGATGGGGAGAGGCCGAGGGAGGGTGGAGCTGGATGAATTGTGCGTGTTCCCCGAACACACGCGTCCTACTTTTTTTTTTTTTTTTTTTTTTTTTTTTTTTTTTTTTTTTTTTATCTCCCGCAGACCGCATTTTCCCCCAGTTTGCAACACCATTCCTCAGATGGTCTGACTCCAGTGTTCCTTTGTCATGATTATGCACCTCCAAGATTTGGCTGGTGGAGTCGGGCTAGTGACAAGTTAGCCTTACACTTCTGTTTTGTGTGTGGTTTTTTTTGTTGTTGTTGTTTGTTTGTTTGTTTGTTTGTTTTTGAGAGCCAGAGATTGGGGGTGGGGTGCAAAGTAGGGACAGAGGGAGAAAGAGAGAGAAACTCAAACAGACTCCCGCTAAGGGCAGAGCCCGACACCGGGCTCAATCCCAGGACCCTGGGATCAGACCTGAACCCAAACCAAGAGCCAGAGGCTCAGCACATTGGTGCCACCCACATGCTCCAGGCTTCTGTTCTTTCCCAGGTATGGCTTTCCCACAGATTAGGAGGGAACCGCTTTAAAAAACTCTGGGCTCTGCCTGGTATCTCCATTACCTTTTCCAGAGAGGGAGCCTATGGATAAAGGAAGTGGCCGGGAGAGGGGTCCCCTGTGACAGACAGACTTACAGAAGTAGTGAGGATGGAGTGCGGTAGACCTGGGTGGGGCTGATGGCGAGGTCTCTGCCGGGAAGTGGTGGAAGTTAGAGTTTGATAACAAATCCCAAAAGTGAACGAACCAAAATTACGTTCTTTCATCCCTCCCACTATTTTTCTTTTTTTTTTTTTCTCCATTTCCCGCTCCCTCAGTCTTCCTTCCCTCCTGCCCCCACTTCTTTCCAATTCTCTTCCCTCATCAAAGAAATATTTAACCTTATTTTTTAACCGAAGTATAATTAATTACACACAGAAAAATGCCCAAATCCAGAGTGTACATCTTGATAGATTTTCACAAAGCAACACACCCTTGTAACTACCACCCAGGTTAGGAAAAAGAATAGTACCAGCATGCTAAGATTTAGCACAAACACTCGGATGTCTATTCATTCCCTCCCCTAAAGGTAAAATGGTCTTGATTCATAGCACCAGAAATTAGTTTTGTCTGTTTTTGGACTTTAACTAGAGGGAACAATAAACTTCAGACTGTTTAACGTAGGGTTGATTTTTGCTGTGCATTAGGCTTGTGGAATTTTTTGAAGTTGTATGGTATGTCAGGAATCCATTCTTTTTCACTCCTGTGTACTATTTCATTCTGTGCATATATCGCAGTTTATGAATTCTATTGTTTTGGAGCATTTAGCTTATTTCTAATTCATGGCCCTTAGTAATTCTACTAGTGGTTGTATAATAGTGCCAGTGGTAATGTTGATGGTTATCACCAGTAGTACTGCTGTGGGCATTCTTGTATCTCTTCTTAGGGAATCATTCCCACATACAATTTTGGGTGCGGACTTGAAAGGAATTATGACGTCATAGGATCAGTATGTTCACTTAAGGAAGATATGACCAAACAGCTTCCCAAGTGTCTGGGTTAATTTATAGCCCACCAGCAGTCATTAAGAATGTCAGGGTTCCACATCCTTTTTTTTTTTTTTAAGTGTAGATATCCAGTTAACCAATCAGCACTATTTTCTGCAAAGACTACCTTTTCCCACTGAACTTCTGTTTCACGTTTCCTCAAATGAAGTGACAACATATATTCAGCCAATATCCATTGATCTGGTTCTGTATTGAGTCCTGACAACAGAGAGGAAATGAAGTATATATTCTGATCTCAGTCCTCTACAGCAAATATGACAGACACCATCTTTTCTATCCTAGCCTGTATTCTGGTTGGGGTAACGGATAGTAAGTAAGTGAACGATCAGATAAAGTAATTTTTTTGTGATGAGTAGGACGTGAGAGGAAGAGAGAGAAAAGGAAGGCTAATGTGGCCGAGAGTAGAGGAGAACAACACAGCAGATGCGCTGGAGGAAGGGTTCTCTGAGAAGGGAACAGTTCAACAGACCCAAGGGAATGTGCTGGCACTTCAGGGAAGAATTTTTTCTGGTATTAGAAAAGTCAGCTGCACAGTAGGTGAGGTCGCCCCTGGTGTGGCTCGCAGTGGGAACTGTCAGAAGGTTAGGGTGGCAGAGAGGTGTGACTAATGCAGAAAATGGCCTAATGAGGGAGCGAGAGGCAAATGCAGGATTTCCTAGGGTCCACAGGCTGCTGCGGAAGATTTCTGTTTTCTTCTAAAGGTGCAGTGGAAAGCCACTGGGGAGTTTTAATGGGCACAGTGTCACAATCTGCTTTCCATAGTTGTGTCATAAATAAATACACTGGGTGTGGGGCATTGCCGCAAGCCATGGGAAGGAGACGAGTTTCTGTTGCCATGGTCTTCAGGACTTGGTGTAGGGACAGAGCAGGGCATCAAGGATTTTTTGCTCAGTTGAAGAGTTTTGTTTTTCTATGTAGTGAAGAACCTTACTCATTTCTTGGGTCCCTAAAGGATGTAAGCATTTGCAGTCTTCTCCAGCTGATCTGGTAGGTCATCTTACAGGAGCCTGTCTGCTCACCTAGCTGTTCCCCGTGCTTAAATCCTAGCTGCTCAACCAGCTTACAGGTGTGAAAGGGAACGGCCTGCTCTCCTCTGTGCAATCTTTTGTTTTGTTTTCAAGATTTATTTATTTTGAAAGAGGACAGGGTAGTGGGCAGAGGGAGAGGAAGAGAATGAATCTCCAGCAGACTCCTTGCTGAGTGCAGAGTGAGATAGGGGGCTCCATCCCGTGATCCCAGACCCCCGAGATCACAATCTGAACCAAAAACAAGAGTCTGGAGCTTAACTGCTTGAGCCACCCAGGCACCCCTACTCCCTGTATTCTTCAGAATGGAAAACAGGAGAGATCTGAAAGGGGGAAAGAATGGTAGAAGTATTGATTTTAATTCTGTCATTCAAAAGCCGGAGTCCGGGCGCCTGGGTGGCTCAGTGGGTTAAGCCGCTGCCTTCAGCTCAGGTCACGGTCTCAGGGTCCTGGGATCGAGTCCCGCATCGGGCTCTCTGCTCAGCAGGGAGCCTGCTTCCCTTCCTCTCTCTCTGCCTGCCTCTCTGCCTACTTGTGATCTTGCTCTGTCAAATAAATAAATCAAATCTTAAAAAAAAAAACAAACAAAAAAAAAACAAAAGCCGGAGTCCCTGACATACTCAGGTGTTGCCTCAGAGAAGGGGCAGACTTCTGGCTTGCACATACCCTGAACTTATCAGGGTACTTCTGAGTGTGGCTGAGGGAACTAGGAAGTGGTATTGAACACAACTGTTTGGGTCGACATTTTGTCCCTGTCATTTGTTTTTTGTGGCCTTTGGTCACATCTCCCTGGGACTCAGTATTTTCATCTACAGAGTGGGGAATGATTCTTTCTTTGGTGTTTGCTTTTTGGAGTAAATGCGAGGATGGACTGAGCTATTCCACGTATCAATTATGGAGTGCTTTTCCATTGAAAAATGGATGATACATTCAGGATTGATGAATGTATCAAAATGTTGATACATTCAGGATTCTTTGATCCTGTCTCAGCCCCCTGCCCACCAACCCTGCCATTACCATCAGGGCCGTCACTTTGTGCTCATTCGTGGTGGGGAGCTCAAGGTTGACTTAATTCCATGGGAAATGGCAATTAGGCCGTATGAAAAGCATTCGTTCTTTTAAACAAGCCCCTTCGGAGCCAGCCATCCTTGGATGGGACTGTTAGGACAAGTGTCGTTTCTCGTTGGCCACTAGATGGCGCCAGAATTCCTTTCTGTCGCGCTCTCTTCCCACCACCTGCCAGCTCCCACCTACTCTTTTTCATCTGCGAAGGCTCTGCTGGGGTTGTGATGAATTTGTTTGCTGGGAAAATCGTTTCTCCCTCAGGAATCTGTGGGACAGAAAATGCCTTGTGGCTTTGGCTATTGTGGAACTTTCTCTTTCTTTGGTCTTCCATTGATTTACCTCCCAAAACGCCACTCTTTCTAAAATTCAGAAGAAAAATAATAAGGACAACGGTGTATGCGAGTTTTCATATCTCTGGGAACCCTCTTCCTAGGGCCAAATCACATCCCACTTCTGTTTGTACACACAATGCATGATGCATGCCAAGCTGTTCGTGATGAAGACATTATCTGCCTGCCTCTGCCTATCCCTAAGCACCAGGAGAGACTTCTCCCATATTGTCACGGCTTCCTTTCCAGGTGGCCGGAGAAACCCTTCCCAGGCTTTTCTCCCCATGGGATCTGTAGTCATTAGTTAGGCCAGGTGACTCTCCTCTGGAGAGCAAATTCACTCTCCAAGCGGCGCAGCCCAGCCAGCTTTCCCTCCCACTAGCAACACAGGGTCTCTTGCTCTGTCATTCAAAGACCACAAGATCACAGCACTTCACAGATGGCAGGGCTGAGGGAGCCTTTTAGATCCTTTAACTTTAGCATCAGAATCACCCGGAAGGCTCCTTAAACACGGATTGCTGCCTCCCCTGGAGGTTCTGGAGCAGTTGGTCCGGGGTGGGACCTGAGAATGTGCATTTCTTGCAAGTGCCCTGCTGATGCTATTGTTCCAGGGATCTCAACTCTGAGAACCACTGGTCTAGTCCTATTGTTTCACAGGGTTGGAAACTGAGGTTCAATGAAGTTAAATGATTGTTCAAGGTCACAAAGCAAATTGAAATTAGCTAGGACTAGGAATTCAGGAGTCTTTTAAGCAAAAGCTTTTAAAGGCCTCATTCAAATTGGAGCTGGTTAAAAAATTTCCCTTTCTACTCTTTATGGGGAAAGGATTTGCTGAGCAAATTTACAGAAGAAATCAGATTGTAGGGGAAATGTTTAATCTGTATTTAATCACTTAAAATAGAGTTCTGTTATTTTTGAGTTTAAATTAAAGCACGAACTAAGAGGAACCTATTTCTGAGTAAAGGGATTGACCTTTTAGTATTGCCACTGTGATGATGTTCTTTCTAATGGCCGTTGCACGGAGGCAGAATGCCAGGGGAAGTTGTTCCGCTGACTGATGCTCTTCCAAATATTTATCCCCAGCATTCTCTCTTCTCTGTCTCCATCCCAAACCGGGATTTCCTCCTTGTAAGAATTTGGACACATGGCATTGGTTAAGACAGCCATAATGGAAAATGGATTGACTGAAAATTCTCTTAAAGAGGTTTATTTTAATAAACTTTTCCAACACTGTGGTTCACCTAGCCCTTGTGGTAAGTGGCAGGACTTGAGAAGCATGTGTGCATGTGTAGTTATATTAATAATCATAGTTATAGAGTTCTGGATTTATTTATAATGTTATTTTCTTTAAAGATTTTTTTTTTTATTTGACAGAGAGAGATCACAAGTAGGCAGAGAGGCAGGCAGAGAGAGAGAGAGAGGAGGAAGCAGGCTCCCTGCTGAGCAGAGAGCCCGATGCGGGACTCGATCCCAGGACCCTGAGATCATGACCTGAGCCGAAGGCAGTGGCTTTACCCACTGAGCCACCCAGGCACCCCTATAATGTTATTTTCTGTGTGGGACAACAGTTGCTCTGTTTCAAAAAGTTGTGGTAGTAATGTAAAGTTTCATTTTATTTTATATTTTTAAAGATTTTATTTATTTATTTGACAGAAAGATAGAGATCGCAAGTAGGCAGAGGAGCAGGCAGACGGAGAGGGAGAAGCAGACTTTCTGCCGAGCCGGGAGCCTGATGTGGGACTGGATCCCAGGACCCTGGGATCATCACCTGAGCCGAAGGCAGAAGCTTATCGGACTGAGCCACCCAGGCGGGCACCCCAAAATTTCATTTTAAATGCACTGTTAAAAAAAAATGAGTCAATTTTTTAAAGAATTATTTATTTATTTAGTGTGAGCAGAGGGAGGGCTAGTGGGAGAGGAGAGAAAATGTCAAGCAGACTCTGCACTAAGCACACAGCCCGTCACAGGGCTCAGTCTTATGACCCTGAGATCATGACCTGAGCCCATATCCAGAGTTAGATGTTTAGCTAACTGAGCCACCCAGGCACCCCTGAATCAATTGTTTTAAAGTATCCAATTTTATTTTATTATTTTTTTAATTTTTTAATTTTTTATTATTATTATTTTTTTAAATTTTAAATTTTTTATTTTTTATAAACATACATTTTTATCCCCAGGGGTACAGGTCTGTGAATCGCCAGGTTTACACACTTCACAGCACTCACCAAAGCACATACCCTCCCCAGTATCCAATTTTATAATATATATATATAGTATGTAAACATTGCCTAAGTCATCCAGATAACCTAATGAGGGAATATTGGTAAATACCACACCAGTGACTGAAATAATTATGTTTTACAACTGGAACTAGTACATGTTCAGGCTTAGAGATGTTCAAATAGAAGCTGAGTCACTGCTTGTGGAGATAATGGAAGTGTCCCCATAGATTAGATGGTTTCTTTGCCCCACCCGTTCTGTAAATCTTGATTTTCCTCTCCATTCTGATAATCTGTCAAATCCTGTCTGCCCCCATGATTTTGGATAAGCTATTCTGTTTTGGAGGTGAGGGATCTATATTCTGTGGGTAAACATCTACCCTTGACTGAATTGGCTTTGCTGTTAGGTGGGTTCAGAGCCCAGATAGGAGGGCAGACAGACAAACCGGTGGCACTGTTATGTGCTGGACTGTGTGCCCTCGAACTCATTTGTTGAAGTCCTAACCCCCTGTACTCAAATGGGACTGATTAGGAGATCAGAGCTTTAAACAGGTACAGGGAGGTCGTATGGGCAGACCCTAATCTAATAGAACTTCTGGCCTTATAAGAAGAGGAGATTAAGACACAGCCTAAAGATGGAGTGGCAACCATGGGAGGACACAGAGAGAAGGTGGCTATCTGCAAACTAAGAGGGAGAAGCCTCAGAAGAAACCAAACTTGCTAGCATCCTGACGTGGGCTTCCAGTCTTCAGAAGTCAGAAAAAAATTAACTTTTCTTGTTTAAGCCAACCAGCCCGTGGTATTTAGTTACTGCAGTCATCGGAAAACTAAGAGTAGGCATTGAGATATGAATGCCTACCAGACAATGGGTGGAGAATGTCTTCAGAGAGGAAGAGCATCTGAGGAATTCTCTCAAGACTGAAGGTGAGTTTATCAGGCACACAACAGGAAAGGCATTCTCAAAAGAAAACATGTACAAAAAGCAGTTTTTCAGTTCTTTATCAGATGTTACTCTATACCAGTGCACAATTAGGGGTAGAAGGATGTCCATTAAAACATTGCTTATAAAGTACATTTTAGAAAGATAATGAAAGTCCGTCCATGGAGAAAGATGGAGATAATTAATGATTCTATAGAAAATTACATGGAAAAAAATTCAGGATTCATTTCCTATCTATACTTATCTAAATGGAACCCTATACTTTATAAAGTGCTTAGCATTCTGCCAGGTAATTTTGGTTATTTAAAGTAAAAAAAAATAAACATACACAAATAATATTTACTAAGTGTTTATAATGCAAAAACCACTGTGATGATTGGAGGGATGTTGTGGGGGTTGAAATAAGGGGATATTTGCAATTAGAAGGGGGTGTGAAGAAGAACAATGTACTGTATCTACTTGGCTGAATTCAGCCCAGTGAAGGCATGGCCCATTTCTCTCTTTATGTCTATTGAATCTCCTGTGCTTAGCAGAGTTCTTAGAATCTGACAGCTCTCTAACTAAGTAGTTTTTGAATGAATGAATGAGTGTTAAGAATCTGAATTACAAAATAAGGCCTATGCGTCTGTTCTGGTTTTGATATAATTTTATTATAAGCTGGTGAGTAGGTTGTGGATATTAGATTGTCATCTGCATGATAAAGATATTTGAGTGGAAACATAACAGTCAAGATAATATAATGTTAAAGGAATAAATGTATAATGATTGAAAGCGTAGGTAAAACTAGGTTCTAAGTCTGGCACCTCCAGGACCTACTCAACATCCCTGAGATCCCATTCCTTCATGTGCCAAATGAGGACAATCTGGGGTGTGTGTGTGTGTGTGTTTGAGTATATAGCTTTTGACTATAAAAGTAAACACCCTTACTTTTAATGGTTTTAAAATTATAGGGGGATATATATCTCCCTATATATATATATATATATACATATATATATATATATGTATATATATATATATAATGGAACAACCCTTTTCCCTCACCCATCAAGTGATAAGCACTCATAAATGTTTGATATATTTCCCTTCAAATGTTTTTCATATGCATTTGTATATACTACAAATTTGGCATCATTTTGCATTTTCAAATTGATACACTGTTTTGCTACCTCATATTATATAGAGACTGTTTCTTTATGCCATTAAATATTCCTTGTAAATACCATTTAAATGGCTCTATAAGATTCCAGACTATGTATTTATCATAATTTATTTAATCATTCTCCTAATCTTGGACTTCCGGCTTGCTTCCAGTTGTCAGCCTCAAGGGTGATATTGCAATAAGCCTCTTGGCACCCAGACTCATGGAAAGGAACTTGTAAGTCAGTAGTGTCAATCTTAAGCCTCTTGATATATATTGCTGAAATATTTTTAATAAATGTTATGCTGTTTATACTCCCATTGTATTTATTAGCTTTTGCTAGGTTATGCTGCAGTAAAAACCACACCAACATTTCGGTGGGTTCGACAACCAGGGCTGATTTCTTGCTCACTAATTAGGTCAGTTTGGGCTCTTGTCAATGTTTCTCCTTCATTCTGAAATTCAGACTGAAGCAGCAGCTTTATATGGGACACGCTGTTCTTACACGGAGGGGAAAGAGCAATGATACAATCACGTGATACCTTCTAATGCGGGTGCTTGGATACAGAGCATGCCACTTCCACTCAAAAGTCATTGGCTGAAGCAAGTCACGTGCTCAAGCCCAATATAATGAGCTGAGACAGTTATTCCTCCCTCAGAAGGGCACAGCCAGGGGCCGTAGAGCGCTAGAGCTGCGAGGGGGCAGTGCATATTTAGAAAGAATACATCATACAAACACTGCAATAATTCTGATTTTCCCTCAGCTTTACAGAGTATGGCGATTTTTAAGCATTTGCACACTGGTTTTAGAGAAAGATCGTAACCTATCTTATTTAATTTAATGCATTTGTTTCTTTATACGTCTCAGAATATTTTCATGGTTTGTGTTATTTAGGTTTGGTTTACTCAAGATAATGTATGAATTTGTATAGATTTTTCTATTACATTCTGCCTTTTAGAGAGAAGTTTTTTATTTGTTTCTTTGTTTTTTATTAAGAACATCAAGACCTTACCCATCAAGGTTAGTGTATTTTTTTTCTGATTTCCTTTTAAATGTGTTTATATTATTTTTTATAAATGGCATATTAAAAGTCACATGGAGTCAGATTTGTCATTTTTCTTTGTAATTTTTTCCATGGCTTTCTGCTTAGAAAGTGCTTTCCTTTCCCTAAACTAGACACATGTACACCTATCCTTTCTTTCACTGTGTTTTCTTTTAACCATTTAATCCATGTAAAGTTATTTTGCATTTAGAATGTAGGCTACGGATCTCAGTAAACCAGAATATAAGTTACACTGTTCTGTATCTGTTATTTTCTTGTTCACCTTAATTGGAAACAAAAGCACAAAGCAGAGAGCATTTGGACTAGGGTGGGGAGTCCAGTTGACTTGAACTCTAGAAGTAGCTTTGGGTTTTGATTGTTACATGACATAGAGCACAGTTCAAATAACTTTTCTGGTTCTCTACCACTTCATCTGTAAAATGAAAATGTTGAATGTCAAGGAGCCCGTCTATCCCCAAATCTGTTTGGCTCGTCTCTGGCTCTGGTCTATTCCTATCATATAGCCTATCGCTGCCCAATCCTGTGGCAGATGTAGCTAATGAAATGTGCCACTTTTTTTTTTTTTCCCTTTCTGAGTTAAAGTGGCCAAAGAATTCTTCTTCTCATAGTAACCCAAGAAATTGTTGAATCAGCATATCACTTAAAACTTACTTGCCAGGAATGTTCCAAGAAGTCAGAATTGTGGATTTCTAATCAAATACTTTTTTCTTAGGTAATTCCATTACTCTATTCAGAAATTATCTTTTTAATCATGCAGTGTAAGGTCTGTTTTGATCCTACTAATAGCCAATGTTCTAATACAACTGCTCTTGATCCTGTTTTATTTTTTATATGTATTTTAAAGATATGCACAGATCATTGTGAGTTCATGAGATGCATAGAATTACACATAGTTTCAGTATTTGCAGCTAAGTTACCAATGGATTTTACTATGACAAATAACAGAACTATTCTCACTTATTGTAATATTGGATAGTTTGGGGTCAAATTTGAGTACAAAAAAAAAAAAAGAAGAAGAAGAAGAAGAAGAACCAGACCCTTAAATGCAGAGAATAATCTGGTGGTTGCCAGAGGAATGGGGATGGTAAGATTGACAGAAAAGGGAGTGGAAAGTAAAGGCTGCAATTATGAAGAGAATAATTTGTGGGGATGAAAGGTACAGCCTGGGGAATATTTAGTTTGTGATAATAATGTCATATGGTGACAGACAGATGGTAGCTACACTTGTGGAAAGCATAGTACAATGTACAGACTTGTGGAGTCACTATGTTGTACACTGGAAACTAATGTTACATGGTGTGTCAACTGTCCTTCAATAAGTAAATATGTAAATAAGTAAATTGTATCAAAGTTAAGAGTCCTAGTCTGACAGAGTTGGAAAGAACCTTGTATCATCTATACCAATTCATTCTCTTGACCAAATAGCCTTACATACCCCAGAAATATCAACCAGCTCCCACAGCTTTCATAATATAAAACAGCAACTTAAAAGGCAATTGGGTTCTTGAATCCAGTCCAAGGTCCAAATGCTAATGGATGGGACTTTTAAAATCTCCTATGGTAAAAGGTTTCACTGGCACTGGGAGAGAACGCTTTGTCTACCTCTTTAGTATCTGAGGTCAGAAGTCATAGCTGCTAGAATTTTAAGCAATATTCTGTACTAAGGAATACAACAATTAGCCCATTTCTTCTATATTTACAGACTATATTTCAGTGACAATGAACTCCACAATAATCTCCTTTTTTCCCGATAAACAGATATGTACAAGCTATTTGATTTTTGAGGAAAAAAAAATAGCTACAAGCCTATTGGTGCTAGATATGGTTCTCCAATTAAGTTCATATCCCTTCATGATTATGGGCAGACTTGATATGTCTCAAAAGTACATAGAACAAATGGGGAAATGTCGTCATAAGGAAAAATATTTGAAGTTTAAGTGCTTATTTATGATATTTATACTGGTAATATTTCCTCTGTGTTTTACTATTCTCACCCTCTCACATAAAATATATATAATATTGATGCTGGGTTGAAATGACACACATGGAGTTATTGTAAAGTCAGTGTTTAAAATATATATATATATATATATATTTTTTTTTTGTTATCTCTCTTTTTTTTTGAGTTGATTTAGGTGTAGACCTTAATTATTCCTATGGCTATGGACTATGGTCTATGAGCTGTGTCAATAAACATCTTGTTACCACTGGACTCTATCATATTAACAATTATCTTAGAACTCAGTATATCCCCTGTCACTCTATGTGAGTGGCAGACTAAAACAAGCCATTCCAACAGTTTTAGTTGATTGCTTAAAAAAACCAGAACCACGAGCCAAAGATCTTGCAGGTTGGTAGTAACAGTAGAAAAGAGCATTTGGATCTCTAGACTTTTAAGCACAGTACTTCCTTATATACTGAATCCTTTCTCCTATAAAGTTAATCATAAATTCTTCCATCCATACCAGGAATTTCCCTTTAGTTTATCAAGAGAAGTAATGAAATATTTGCTTTTTGCTTTAAATGGCTAGTAGCAAAAGCATATTGGTATGGTCAAGATGGGCATTAAAATCAAAATTATGTAAGGAATAAAAGGCAGCGGAAATTAGAAACATTAGCCTCAACTGTGGTTTAAAAGAGTTAGCATTATGCTAGCCTCATATAACATTGTAGGGGTGGGTTTATAGATGGATTGGGGAATATATCAAAAACAGCATTAAAGACCAAGGAGTTAGAGCAAAAGGCCACCAAAGAGTAAATGTAGGGCTACCAACAGGGACTGTTGTCAGGAAATTCTGAATCGTTTTCCCTGATATATGGTAAGGTAAGACATGAACAGTTATAGAGTGCTTAACATATAAAGGTCCATGTTTATGCTCTGTTCCTGTATTTTCATTAAGGTAGAAATTCAGAGTTGTGTCATCTACCCAATATCATAGAATTCGCTAAAGGAATAACAGGTGAATTGATTATCTATTATTGTTTAACATATTATCCCCAGATGCTGCCTTAAAACAACAGCAACACTTTAATATCTGTGACAGTTTCTACTTCACAGTATCTACAGTTTCTGTTGTGGAATTGCCCATGAGGTCACAGTCACGGTGGTGACTGGAGTAACTATGAGTGGAAGTCTTGACTGGGGCTGAAGAATTAGCAAATTGGTAATGACCATTAGCAGAGGGTCTCAGTTTCATACCATGTAGCCCTCTTTATAGGCTGCTTGAACATCCCCTCAGGATGGCAACTGGCTTTCCACAGACTCAGTGATTCATAGGAAAGCAAGGCAAAATCCCCACTGTCTTTGAAAACCTCATTGTAGATGCCATACACCATGATCTTTGCAAAATCTACTGGTTACAAAGTCAACCTTATTTGATGTAGGAGGAGATTACACAAGTGCAAGAATATCAGAGGGAAAGGATCACTGGAGGTTGGGGAGCTTAGAAAAGCACCAGTATATGTTAAGGGTAACGATTTAGTAGTATATAATTTTTTAAATAAACAGTTCTTAAACATAGACCATGTGTTTTTTCTTTTTTCTTTTTTTAAGGATTTATTTATTTATTTATTTGACAGACAGAGATCACAAGTAGGCAGGGAGCGGGGGAAGCAGGGTCCTTGCTGAGCAGAGAGCCCGATGTGGGACTCAATTCCAGGACCCTGAGACCATGAACTGAGCTGAAGACAGAGGCTTAACCCACTGAGCCACCCAGGCACCCCTATTTAATAGTATATTAATAGTAAGAGCAATTAATATTTCTATATTAACATAGTATATCATAATTTTAAAGATTCATTTTAATTTTTTCTGTTCTGATAGTCTAATTTTTGTAGGCTAAAGAAAAGAGATTAAAAAACATAAAGAAAAAAAAAGCTAGGTTTCTTGAGTGTGGTCTTGATAACCAAACTAAGTTGTAAATCTAAAAGCAAGATAGAAATTATCTATCTATCTATTTAAATATTTTTTTATTTATTTGACACAGAGAGAGAGACAATGAGAGAGGGAACACAAGCAGGAGGAGTGGAAGAGGGAGAAGCAGGCTTCCCACTGAGCAGGGAGACTGATGTAGGGCTTGATTCCAGAACCCTGGGATCATGACCTGAGCTGAAGGCAGATGCTTAACAACTGAGCCACACAGTCACCTCAGAAATATTTTATTTATATTTCTATTTGGACATGAATAGAGGATAGATAAGTAAAAATATACAAGTAGCTATAATGCACACTACAAAATAATAAGAACGGTCACAAGAAAAGTTCAGAAAGAATTCTATGGGAGTTTCAGGGTTTTAAAAACTCTGTGGACTGAGGAGACAAATAAATAAGTGAGGAGACAAACAAATTATTTACAAATAACTAGATTTTTAAAAGAATAGAAAAGTTGGAACAGAATGAGTTAAAATGTGGTGTTGAGAAATCATAGAATGTTCTTGTGAAAGAGAGAAAACATTGCTTTATTTGGCTGGAACATTGGATGGAGACAAAGCGTATGAATTTACTCTTCGGATAATGTGGAAACATTGCAAATGAAGAATGTCCTGATTCAGGAAAAATTCATCAGGCAAACTAAAGTCAAACTGAAGGAGCAAGAAAATGGACACGGGGAGATCAGTTAGGAGGCAATTGTACAAGGTACTTGACATTCGATGAGAATCTAAACAAGGATGTGTGAGAGAATCAAAGTGGCTTATTTTAAAGATAGAATTTACAGCATGGGGCCCTGGAATGAGTGTGGGTGCTGAGGGAAAAGCATTAACCAAGTGCTTTTTCTCCTGGAGCAAAATGGGTTGAATTGAGTTCACACAGTCTGTTTCTTTATTCATTCATTCAAAACCATTTTGTTAGTGACTACCTTGTTCTAGTTGCTGTGAAAATTCTGTGAAGGTAGAGATGAGCAGGATCCAATGTATGCCCTATTTCTTTGTTCTGTTAGGATAAAGGACGCTCAAAAAAGTTGTTCATCCTTGTCTGCTTGTTGTCTTTGGTTCCTCTCCTGCTGTTTGCTTTTAGAGTTACTCCAGTGTGGTCTTTCCCTGCTTTTATTAAGCTGTTTGTGTCGACTCACCGATGACCTTGATGTGGCTGAAGCCAATGGTCACTTCCCAGCCTGCTTGTTCTTTTACAGGTGTTCACTTGGTTTCTCTCTTTTGACCCTTCTTGTCACTTGCCACGTGTCCCTGTGCTGATTTTCCTCCTTATTCACGGCCTACTACCCCATAATGTCTTTTGCTTGTTTTTCTTCTTCTTCAGTACTTCTTAACGTTAGAGTATCTGAGGGCGTGGTTCTTGACATTCTCTTCTTTCTCAATACCAGTTTCTTGGGGCTGTCACGTAGTCACCCAGATTAAAATACTGTGTTGGTGCTGAAGATGTTCAAATATACATACATACATGTATGTATATTTTGGACTTCTCTCCAGACCTCTGAACCATGTATCTATTCATCTCCCTATCAGTATGCCCATAGGGATGTAGAATTTGCATTTCAAACCAATCAACTTCCAAAACTGAACTAACCTCTCCGGTAAAATCTGTTAATCCCACACGTTTTCCCATATAAGTTGGTGTTGTCTCTTTCCTTGAATTGATCTTTCACTCCTGTCTTTTGTTACATCACCACATTCAATAAGTACATCACTGATGCCTTTGGCTCTACCAACACCGTATGTCCAAAACCCATTCTCCCATCCTGGTCAGCATCACCGCCATCTCTCACCTGGATTGCTATACTTGTCACTCCCAACCCATCTAGTCTTGCCACAGTACAAGAATAATTATTTTAAAGGGTAAGTCGTAATAGGTCACTTCATTGTTCAAAGTACTACATTAGTTCCACATTTCACTCAAGTCATCATCTTCTAATCATGTGTAAGTTTCTGTTCATTCTTACCACTGTCATCACCGCATTAGTGCTCAAGACAACATTTTATCACTTCCTACTATTATCCTTGGTCATTTTTTTCCCCCTCTAGGCTGGCTGGCCTTTTAGTCGTTTGGCAACACACCAGGCCCAGTCATAACATAAGTGCCTGTAACTTGTGCTCTTTGCCTGAAATTCTAATTCTGCTATTATGAGTAAGGGTAATTCTGTTCCCTCTCAAGGATACTTACCCTGTCTCCTTTATTTGGGAATGCAAGCTGGTTCAGCCACTCTGGAAAACAGCGTGGAGGTTCCTCAAAATGTTGAAAATAGAACTGCCCTATGACCCAGCAATTGCACTATTGGGTATTTACCCTAAGGATACAAATGTAGTGATCCAAAGGGGCACATGCACCCGAATGTTTATAGCAGCAATGTCCACAATAGCCAAACTATGGAAAGAACCTAGATGTCCATCAACAGATGAATGGATCAAGAAGATGTGGTATATATACACAATGGAATACTATGCAGCCATCAAAAGAAATGAAATCTTGCCATTTGCGACAACATGGATGGAACTAGAGCGTATCATGCTTAGCGAAATAAGTCAAGCAGAGAAAGACAACTATCATATGATCTCCCTGATATGAGGAAGTGGTGATGCAACATGGAGGCTTAAGTGGGTAGGAGAAGAATCAATGAAACAAGATGGGATTGGGAGGGAGACAAACCATAAGTGACTCTTAATCTCACAAAACAAACTGAGGGTTGATGGGGGGAGGGGGTTTGGGAGAAGGGGGTGGGATTATGGACATTGGGGAGGGTATGTGCTTTGGTGAGTGCTGTGAAGTGTGTAAACCTGGTGATTCACAGACCTGTACCCCTGGGGATAAAAATATATGTTTATATAAAATAAAAAATTTAAAAAAAAAAACTGAAGACAGTCACCTCTATAGAAACACTCTCTAGTACTTTACCTCCCTCTTTATTTGACTTCATAGGTTATATTACCTATGCCGTAATACACATATTTTTTATGCATTATACTTATTGTTTTCCCTCCACATTAGGATGTGCTCTTCATGAGGCCAGGGATCTGTCTTTTTGCTTAGAATAGACAATAAATAATAATAATTCACAACCCAGTTTTGAAAAAAAAATAAGTGACTTTACAACCCAGTGGGGGAACAGATCCATAAATAGAGCATCTGTAGCTGTGACCAAATACTGCTATAACAAGGAGGGAAGAGATCTACTACTTTTTGGGGTGAGAAATCTCCTTCAGAAAAAAAGGCTCATCTGAGTGAATTACGCAAGTATTGATTTTTGAGACTGGGATGGTTAAATTTTAATAAGGATGGCAAATCTCTATTCTTTATATCCTATAATGGAATTTCTGGTGAAGGACAGAGGAAATGTTGAAGATTCCTCCTATCACATGCGAGTACACAATTTAAGGTCCAAATGATTCCACTTGAATTAAACCTTACCTAACCATGGAAATATAGATATTTCCCATGAAATATAGATATTTCCCATATCCACCTGCCCAAATCCTACTGATTTGTAAAGGCTCAGATCAAATGTAATCTCCTCCAAGAAGACCTCCATGCCTCTCACTAATCAGATGTAAGGTCTCCCTCCTAAAACCATTGGCTGGCATCCAATTCTCCCTTCTAAATTATAAACTCATTGTGAGTATAGACATTTAGACCTACCTTTGTGTTCCCTACAGTTCATAGAAAAGGGACCTGCATACAGTTGTATAAAGCTACACTATATCATTCCTTAGGATCCTTTAAAACATAATATATTAGAATATCTCAATCCAGTTTCACTGATACACCTAATTTTGGTATATTGCCATAGGGCATACAGAAATTGAACCTATGAATTTGGTTTTATGGGATCTTTCAACCAAAGAGAAGAAAAAAAATCATTAAATACCTCTTATGTTTCAGAAAGTGTGCTGGGCTTTTTACATGTGTTACCTCATATAATATTCAAAATAGCACCATCGAGCAGGTATAATTATCCTTTTTATCATGAATGTTAACTGATATCTTGAAGGTCACACATCCCGTAAGTGACAGAGCTAGAATTCTAACCCAGTTGTGTTATTCCACTAAATCACAATCCATGTGACAAAAGGAACAAAGGAAAAATGATGGCGAATTCAAAATGTTGAGAAAACATTGGGCCGCAATAAAGTGGATATGATGAATGTCATGTTGGGCATAGTTTGTGGAACTAATTCCACAGTGCCATAAACAATTGGTTCTTGAAGAGTTCACACTAAAGCTTGCAAGACAAGGAGCTATTCTTGACTGTCTTGGGTAAAACACTGATTTCGTCAGCAGTATTTAAAAAGGTTGCAATGCTAAGGCACAATGATGGTTATATAATTAAGTTTGACATCTTCACTGGAGATCATATCAGGTGCTGCTGGCTCAATGAACTTTAAGGAAAAAAAAAAGAATGAGTTAGAAACTGCCTGAAGGAAAAGTTATAAAATTAAAATCCATAGAATCCAAAGGAAATTGGTTTAAGAATAAATTATGAGATGGCCTTTCTTTTCATTACATCTGTATCTTTGGTGTAAATACCCAGGATTGCAATGGCAGGGTCATAGGGAAGTTCTATTTTTAATGTTTATAGCAGCAATGGCCACGGTCGCCAAACTGTGGAAAGAACCAAGATGCCCTTCAACGGATGAATGGATAAGGAAGATGTGGTCCATATACACTATGGAGTATTATGCCTCCATTAGAAAGGAGAAATACCCAACTTTTGTAACAACATGGACGGGACTGGAAGAAATTATGCTGAGTGAAATAAGTCAATTGACTCAAGAGAGTCAATTATCATATGGTTTCACTTATTTGTGGAGCATAACAAAAAGTATGGAGGACATGGGGAGTTAGAGAGAAGGGGTTTGGGGTAAATTGGAAGGGGAGGTAAATCATGAGAGACTATGGATTCTGAAAAACAATCTGAGGGGTTTGAAGTGGCGGGGGTGGTGGTGGGAGGTCAGGGTACCAGGTGGTGGGTATTATAGAGGGCACGGATTGCATGGAGCACTGGGTGTGGTGAAAAAATAATGATACTGTTATGCTGAAAATAAATAGATTTTAAAAAATAAAAAAAAAAAGAATAAATTATGAGAATCCCCAAAGGTTTATCAGCTAAGGAACCAAAATATAGAGGCTAAGAGGGTCATAATAGAACCAGACTGACTGGATGCAAGAAAAGAGATTGATTCAGATCAAAGAATTCTGTTTTAAACAATTTGAGGCTAGCCTGTGTAATTCCCACTGTGAGCGATCTACCTAAGGGACAGTAAAATAAGAAAAGAGAAATAGTAAAGAAAATTTTAAAAAATTGTCTTGTAGGTATCTAAAATAAAGCCTGTACCTTACTGAATATACAGCTCTGCATATCCTACAGTTACACAACATGAGAAGTGAGATGGTACTTTGCAGACACTAAGATACTATGACAGAGCACCAGCACTTTACCAAAATATTTTCTTTCTGAGCACACATTTCCTAACATTTATTGTATTATTTGTGTCCATGTCACTGAGTACTAGCCAGTGGAAAGTGAGCAGAATTGAAGTGTGCTACTCCAGGCTGAACCCATAAAACCATGTTAAGGGTGAACCTTCAGCTCCTTTCCATTCCCTTTCATGTGCATAAGCAAGACATCTTTGGAAGGCATCATAGACAATGATGGAAGCAAAACATGGAAAGATACCGTACCACCGAGCTTCCCAACAATTAGGATTATCAAGTTTTGAGTTTATTTGTAGAAGAAGTATGTTTTATCTATTTTATATTTTGGGACTGTGTGTTACTGTGGTAGGCATTTCCTCACATTGTATAAAGATTACCTAATCCAGTCGCATCAAAAGGAAAAGTAGAAGCAAAGACTGAGAGAAGCTGGGAGTAGGTTTAAGAACAGGAGCAGGGCTTCTAAACACCGCTGTGTGTGACGCTTAAGAGGCTACCACTGTGGGGAAAGTTGGAGCACGAAAGCAGAAAACGATGGAGTGTCTGAGATGAGTTACTTAGCAGGTGTGTTATTTACCCAGGGAAGACACCCTAGACCTTAGTATGGAATTTTAGGGTGTTGAATGTTATGTTTTCAGTCTGACTTCCAGTTGCAAGGAATCGGTAGAAATCAAAAGTTAATGCGAAAATTACCACTACAATGGAGCATCCATAAAACTACTCAATAGTTTTGAAGGTCTTTAACCAAAGTCCAGTCTGTAGTGACAGGTGCGGTTCATGACTATTGTCTTTGGAAATTTAATAGAAGATGGTCATGGAGGTAAGCTTTATCAATGTGTTTTTAAAACTGACAGAGAAGTAGAACTTAAAGATTCAAATAAGTATCAGAAGAGAATAAAATAAGCATAAGGCTAGGATTTAAGTGGCGTAGATCTTACTTCGGACTCCTTGATTAATTTACTTAACACTGGAAAAAGTCATTTAAATCTGTGTTTCATTTCTTTTATTTGTGTTATGGGAATAATGAGTGTTGGTTTCTAGTTTGTACTGAAGGTAAAATAAATGGGCTATAACAAATCTCTGTAAATAGCACAATAATAGGAACCTAAGTAAACTCTATTATTAATGAATAGATATTTGTCACCAGGAAAATTTAAAAAAAAAAATCTTTAGTCTTAAAAACACCAACTTTGGCAAGACCTTGCTAGGGAGGGACTTAGATCCTTTGAACTGACTTTTGATATGGAAAGTTCAGGACCCAACAAAGAGAGAAAAGAGATCATACAAATGTTCCACTTCTACATTTCCTAAGAAATGTGATAAATATTCAGATATTTTCTAGACAGTGTCACTCTGACCAAAAGTAAGAGTTTTTGTTTGTGTGTTCGTTTTTGTTTTTGTTTTGTCATCTGATCTTTCATTAGATCTTTTGTTGTTGTTGTTGTTGTTGATGATGATGGTTAGATGTGAACAATTAAGGGGGTTGCATCCCTGCAGACTTTTCAATAGGGGGAGACTTCCTCTTTTTTTCCTTTCACTACCCTCTCCCAGAAAGCAGTTCAGCTAAAGGTGACATCAAATCATGGACGTCTTAGCTCATTTGGATACCTAGAGACATGCTTAAAAAGCAAATTGTACCATCTCCAAGCAAAAGGTTTTAAGTACAAGATTCAGCAAGTTTTACCTTTTTTTTTTTTTCTTCCCTCAGTGTGGTCTGTTTTCTTGGACAAAGTTTACATACAGTGAAGCCCAGGCAGGAACTTAGATAACAGACACTATCTGCTAATGCCACCTGCTTCCAATGGGAAAGCCAACAATGGGATATGGTGATATCCTAGTGTGCCTTGTCTATTTCGGGAATTCACCAAGATCTCGTAAAGAGAAGCACAGCAGTGGGACTCACTATCGTCTCTAATTTTCACCTTTCCATTAATAGGAGTCAGGGAATTAGAGAACATATTGGTATTATTTATCCTGGGAGGTGATGTTATTTATCCAGGAGATGATCGAATCCAGTTAGTATGAAAGCAGTTAGTTCTGATAAAACCTAGGAAATGTTTTCCAAGTCCAAGAGACTCAGAAATGCAATAGCAGAGAAGATTCTGGAGAGATGAGAAGGTGTGCTGGCTTGTCGAATTTATGGTTCTAATGAAACTTCTTAACTGAGGATGGCTGCTGAATTAGTTGAAAGGATTTTGTTGTTGTTGTTGTTTTTAATGAAAGCAACAGACAAACATACAATGAAGACTTCAGAGATCTGTGTGTCCTGACAGTTGGCAAAGCAAATATTATAAATATTATAAAATATTATAAAAAGAGAGAACTGTATTTAGCTGCTATGGAAGTCATTCTCAGAGATTATGTTTTCAGGTTCATAACACTGAAGAGGAGAAATAGAAATAGTTTTGGGAAAATGATGTGATAATTTCAGGATACCAATGACATTTTGGGTTTTAAGAATTTTGTGGCAAATCACAAAAAAATGAAAAGAATGATGGATAAGTTGATAAGCTAAAATATGTCTACAGGGCTTGTCACTAGAGAGAAGGGCAGGGAAGGCATGTCAGAGAAGACACGGAAGAGAAATATAGCTCCATTTTTCCATAAGAAGAGAAAATATAAGAGCAGCAAACACCCATAGTCAAATGTTTGAGGACTCCATTTGAGAAAAAGACGACTTGGCTGGAAGATGCTCGAATCTGTGCTATGTGTTGGGTAATGTGTTATAGTCTTTCATTGAATTATCACTTTCCTTCCTCAAAATATCCATTGACAAAGATGTTATTTCTCCCTGTTTTATAGATGAAGATAGAAAATTCAGAGATAGAAGTAAACAACTAGTGTGAAACTGTGGGCCAGTTTTTCCCTTTATATGCCTGAACACAACTAAGGTCCTTTACAATAATTAACAGATTTTTATCTTTCTTTAAAAAAATATAGAATTTCCAAGCTGTAGCTGTTAAGTCACCGTAAGATCAGTGTGTACCATTCTCAATAAGATATATTTCCCATGTTTGCAATAAATAGCATAAGTAACGTTTAAAAGATTCTCAAAGGCATTTCTGTTTAAAAACTGTATCAGCTTGCTTTTTAAAAACTTAAATGGTTTACTATTTCTTAATATTTCATAATCTTTCAAAGTCTTAAATTTGTTCCACATATCATTGTACATACATATTTTTTCTAAGAGTTTCTGGTTTCCATCAGGTATTCATATCTTGAATCAAATCAAAGATATTTGTACACATTCAAAAACAACAGACAAGCACATCAAAGTTTGCATATTCTCTCTCTTCCCCTCCCCCACCCTGGCCCAAGCTTATGGAAGCACTTGGCAAATGGTCAATTAATTCCAATAAATTATTACTGCTTTACTAGAGAGAATTCAGCCTTGAGCATCTCCTAAAGAAATACACATATGACCTTTGTTATAAACAAATGTCATCAATTTCACAAATGTATTAACCATCTTAAAAGTGCTGAAACATTTTGACTTCGGAGCTCCATTTCTGGAAATCCATACTAAGGAAATAAAACTAGACACAGGTAATGCATTATGGAGCCAATCAAATAAAAGATAAAATATTTATTTATTTGTGACATATTCTTTTGAAGTATCAGATACTCATTAAAATATTTATGATGATTTTGTAATAAGATGAAAAAAATTGAGTGTACATAAATTGAATGTGAAGCCAATAAACTGGGATAAATTTTGTTTATACAACGTGGCCTTTCTATTTTAAAACATGTCCAGAAGAGTTACATGGAAATTATCAAAATATGAACAACAGCCATAATTTTAAATCATGCATTAAATGTATGAGATTTTCTCTCTTCTTCATAATTTTGTGTGCTTTCCCAAGCATTTACCTACTGTCTTTACTGTAAATCCCCAATTTTAAATTAGTTAACCAATTTTTAAAATATTCAAGGCATGCAAAAGTATAAAGCTTAATGAGAACAAAGAGTCTGTGCTGAAACTCAAGACTCTTTCCATCTATTCTTACTGACTTCATTCCCTTTTTCTAGAGGGAGACAATCAAATCACTGTTTTTTTTTTTTCTTTTATCGTCAGTTAGTCAACATGTAAGTGTGTTGTTCCTGAGATATTCTGTGAAAATTCATAACTAATACAACCATTCCCCCATCGATAGATAGACCGCCTTTGATCCACTGGTGGTGTACAC
This sequence comes from Mustela putorius furo, assembly GCF_011764305.1. Taxonomy (NCBI): domain Eukaryota; kingdom Metazoa; phylum Chordata; class Mammalia; order Carnivora; family Mustelidae; genus Mustela; species Mustela putorius. Next base: position 965,015 of record NW_025421428.1, read on the forward strand.
TGCAAAGAAGAATATTTGGAAATTCAGATATTTTGAATTTAGAGGCATATGTTTGAGCCTTGATTATTTTATATTAATGTTTCCTGGTGTGGCTCTTTTATTGGTGGTTTAAATTCCCTGATTTTATGTAAATTATCTTCCTTTATCTTTCAGTTACTCCAGAAATGGAGTTAGAGTCTCACAGTCTTCTTTATAGATCCTTGTTCTTTCACAGCACCTGGCTACCTCCCGAGCAGACTTATTTTGTATTGCTCCAAAGAGCACAATTAAGATCCAAAGAGCTGGAGGCATGGGGAAGCATATTTCAGGTCACTACAAAGAAGTGCTTTCCAATAATAGCAGTAATGACAGTGCAGTAAGCTCTATTTCCATACTTACTTCTAATTTCTAATGGCCTCTCTCTTGAGCTACCTTGTAAAGCAGTTATGAGTTCTGCAACATTGGGAATAATCCAAAACAATCTGGAATGACCTGCCAATATGTAGAGGGAGAAACTGTAAATCCCAGAGGGGATGGTATAGAATGTGTTTAAAGATTCACTTCAAGTCCCGCATCCTTTTTTGATTAGGTTAGAAAGTTTTGGGTTAGGAATGTAGTACACATCCTAATGAACTCACTGAGAAGGGTTGGGAAGTCATTTAGCTGTTAGTTTTTCACACTATAAAAAAACTGAATAGTTGTGTCAGAAGGATACTACACAGACTAATTAGCTGATGTTTGCACAGTGATAAAGATTATAAAACAGGTCTACCTAATAATAAAGGCTGCAGAAAGGGCCAATTGGACTTTTCCCATTTAACCAGCACTTTGTAATGGTAAAATGAGGGGCAAAGGGTGAAATGGCCAAAAAGAATAAAAAAAATAAAAGGAGTGCATAGCTCAGAAATGCAAATGCTAAAAAAAAATGCAACAACAACTTAATTAACCTATAGAGACCTTTGCCACCCAATGGTCTCAAACCAGACAGATTAGACAGGATGTTTAAAAGGGATTATGGTTTGTAATGAGAAAAGCGTCTGGAGTTAACCAGTATATCCTGGTGTGGGCTTTTAAAATGACCTAATTTTACACTTTTAAAAATAAACTTTTGTTTTTTTAGAATGGCTTTAGATTTACAGAATAATTTCAAACATGCTTCATAGAATCTCCCTGTGCCCCACAGCCAGTATCCCCTGTCATTAACATTTTAAATTAGTATAGTACATTTGATATAATTAATTAACTGATATTTACATGTCATTATTAACTACTTTCCGTACCTTGGTCAGATTTCCTTAGTTTCTAGCTAATTCCTTTTTCTGTTTTGGGATCCCAGCCATGGTACTACAATGCATTTAGTCATCCTATCTCCTTAGGCTTCTCCTGACGATGATCAGTTTATCAGATTTTTCTTCTTTTTGGTGACCGCTATGAACTGAATTATGTCCCTGCCAAAATTCATATGTTGAAGCCCTAACATCCGATGTTATGGTATTTGGAGATGGAGTCTTTGGAAGGTAAATCAGATTTAGATGAGGCCATGAAGGTGGGGTGCTCATGATGGGGCCAGTGTCCTTAACAGAAGAGGTACCAGAGAGTTTGTTCTCTCTCATTCTCCACCGCTGGAGGACACAGCGAGAAGGTTGCCATCTGCAAACCACAGAAAGTCTCCCTAGAACCCAACCATAGTGGTGCACCAATCTTGGACTGCTAGCCTCTAGCAGGTAGAAAATAACGTCCTGCCATTTAAGTCAGCCATCTTACCGTATTTTGTTTTGACTGTCGTAGATAAGACAATGACCTTGATAGTTTTGAGGAGTACTGGTCAGCTATTTTGTAGAATTTTTTTCAATTTGGATTTCTCTGATGCTTTTCTCAGGATTAGATTGGGGTCATGTGTTTTGGGGAGCAAGACCAGAGAGATACAGGGCCATTTTTATCTTAACATATCAAAGGCTTCTGTTATCCCCAGTGTTATCCCTGTCACTGTTGATATTGACCTTGAGCAACTGGCTGAGGTCACCGTTGTCAGGTTTCTGCAGTGTAGAGTTACACTTTTTCCCCTTTCCAAACTGTACTCTTTCAAAGAAACTCACCATGCACAGCCCACATTTAAAGAGTGTAGATCCAGGGGCGCCTGGGTGGCTCAGTGGGTTAAGCCGCTGCCTTCGGCTCAGGTCATGATCTCAGGGTCCTGGGATCAAGTCACACATCGGGCTCTCTGCTCAGCAGGGAGCCTGCTTCCTCCTCTCTCTCTCTCTCTGCCTGCCTCTCTGCCTACTTGTGATCTCTGTCTGTCAAATAAATAAATAAAATATTTTTTAAAAAAAAAAGAGTGTAGATCCATGAGCATGGACTGTCTATCAAAATCATTTGGAATTCTACATTTGAGGCTTGTCTCCCCCCCCATGGATCTACTCAGTCATTTATCTGTATCACTATTGAGTAATGAATATTCATTTTATATTTTTGGTTCTAACCTTATATGTTTATTTTCTTGCCAAACCTTTTCCAGCTTTAACCAGAAAATTAAACCCAGTTTTGCTATTTCAACTCTATGGATCAGGATACAGAATTGTCTGTGTTCATGTGGCACATCAACTCAGTGAGAGTCCAACACAAACGTTGAAAACCAAAGGGCTGTGTATTGCAATTGATATTTCTACTTAATGTTTAACTGATTCTTTGATTTTTATATATTTCCCCCCTTTTTGGTTGCCTACAGTTGTAGATGGAGGAAGTATTAAGTGGGGTATTTGGCAGATTTGAGCTGTAAAAACAAAACTAAAGTAAAATTTATTAATTCTTTCTCCATTACTGATATCACCATCCGAGGGCACACTGTTTCTTTATTGGGAAAGCACACCACACTTGTGTTTTGGGCCAGTTTAAGAGGCATAATAGTAAGACACAAATATGTATCACAAAGGGTAACCCATTATTCCCCCAACTGATTTGTGCATTTTTGAAAATGAAAGCAGAATGATCAGGAGGTAGAAAATAATGCTTCTATGACAATTTTGGACCTCACTTTCATTCCTGATTTGGCCATTTGGTCTCCACAACAAACCACTATCTTTCCTTGTATGGTAATGTTGAAATCTGTGCCCAGTTTGCAAGGGCATTGTTCAGTGTATTAAATATAGGTATGTGTTTTGGAACTGTCCTTGGAATAAATGAGATGGATGCAAAACAAGATTAACCTTGGTTGCATGGCTTTTCTGAGTCTGATCAAATGCATAGCACATATTTTTCAAAAATGTACATGGGAATATCTGCAATATATGCAAATGCTAATAAACTTCCCCTAGCTTTCATGATCCCTGTTAGGACATGACATATTTTAGTTGAATTGTCAAATGTGTTTATTTGATCGTGCATAACATACATAGAAGAGGGAAAGGTATTTTCTTTATTCGAGGAAATTCATTTATTTTTTTATTTTTTTATTTTTTTAAATTTTATTTATTTATTTGACAGAGAGAGATCACAAGTAGGCAGAAAGGCAGGCAGAGAGAGAGAGAGAGAGGAGGAAGCAGGCTCCCTGCTGAACAGAAAGCCCGATGCGGGACTCGATACCAGGACCCTGAGATCATGACCTGAGCCGAAGGCAGCGGCTTAACCCACTGAGCCACCCAGGCACCCTGGAGGAAATTCATTTATTCACACAAATGATTGATACTATGGTTGAGGGAACTGAGGATTCAATTTATTTACTTGAAGAAGATCGCACAGCAACCTACCAACCCCACTAATAGTAATAATAATAATGACTGAGGTTACTAAAACACTAGAGAAGCCATATAACCTTTTTCTTTTTTTTTTTTTACAGCTAAAAAACCACACATTAGATCCCTAATAATCTCTACAAATTTTGGCCCTCCAATTAAACAGCATTCATTCACTCATTTATCCACTCAATCATCCATATCTGCATTTGATTAATTTTTTAATTTAATTTTTTTAGTGTCCCAAGATTCATTGTTTATGCACCACATCCTGTGCTCCATGCAATACGTGCCCTCCCTAATACCCACCACCAGGCTCACCCTCTCCCTACCTCCAAAACTCTCAGTTAGTTTCTCAGAGTCATAGTCTCTCATGGTTCAAACACTTATTATATACCAGGCCCTGTACCAGTAAGTGGAGATACAATAATGAATGGAAACAGTTGAAAAATCCCTCTCCTCACTGAGCATGCATTTATGGTTATTGGTGACTATGTTATTGCTATTTTGGTATATTAGATATGTTAGGTGGTGGTGATTGACTTAGAGAAAAATAATGCAAGGGGTAGGTAGCAATTGTGGGAAGAGGGTTGCGTTTTTAGATCATGTGGTTGGGGAAGGACATACTGACGAAATGAATTTGGATCAGAGGTCTGAGGGAGGACAAAGATGGTGCCATGCAGATCCCTAGAGTCAGAGCCTTTCTGGCAGAGGACAAGCAAGCCCACTGAATCTGAGGCAGAGGAGCATGCCTAGTAGAATTTAATCATGTGACCAAAGTTGATCCAGCAAAGAAGAAAGTAATAAGAGATAAGGGGACCGATAAGAGAGGCCAGATCTTATGGGATGTTTTTGGACATTATAAAGTCCTTTTGTGTTGGAAAAGAGATTAATAAGTAAAGGGAAAATGGCAAGATTTCATTTTTTTTTAAGATTTTATTTATTTTGACAGAGAGAGATCACAGTAGGAGAGAGGAAGAGATCACAGAGAGAGGAAGGGAAGCAGGCCCCCTGCTGAGCAGAGAGCCCGATGTGGGACTCGATCCCAGGACCCTGAGATCATGACCTGAGCCGAAGGCAGCGGCTTTAACTCACTGAGCCACCCAGGCGCCCGCAAGATTTCATTCTTTTCGATGGATGAGGAATATTCCATTGCATGTATAAATATCACATCTTCTTTACCTATTCATCTGTTGATGGAGATCTGGGCTCTTTCTATATTTTGGCTATTGTGGACATTGCTGTTATAAACATTGGGGTGCATGTGCCCCTTTAAATCATTATATTTCGGGGCACCTGGGTGGCTCAGTGGGTTAAAGCCTCTGCCTTCAGCTCAGGTCATGATCCCAGGGTCCTGGGATCGAGCCCCACGTCCAGCTCTCTGCTCCGCAGGGACCCTGCTTTCTCCCCTCTCTCTGCCTGCCTCTCTGCCTACTTGTGATTTCTCTCTCTCTGTCAAATAAAGAAAAATCTTAAAAAAAAAATCATTATGTTTCTATCCTTTAGCTAAATACCTAGAATGACATGAAATGGAACTATACGGTATTAAGCTAAGCAAAATAAGTCAGAGAAAGACAAGAAAGACAAAAACCATATAATTTCACTCATATGTGGAATTTAAGAAACTAAAGAGATGAACATAGGGGGAGGGAAGGAAAAATAAAATAAGATGAAAACAAAGAGGGAGGTAAACTATAAGAGACTCTCTTTTTTCTTTTTTTAAGATTTTATTTATTTATTTGACAGAGAGATAGAGTACAAGCAAGCAGAGAAACAGGCAGAGAGAGAGGAGGGGAAGCAGGCTCACCGATGAGCAGAGAGTCTGATGTGGGGCTCGATCCCAGGATCCTGGGATCATGACCTGAGCCGAAGGCAGAGGCTTTAACCCACTGAGCCACCCAGGTGCCCCAACTATGAGAGACTCTTAACTATAGGAAGCAAACTGAGGGTGGCTGAGGGTTGCTGGAGGGGCGGGGGAGTGTGGAGCTGGGATAGCCAGGTGATGGGCATTAAGGAGGGCACTTTATGTAATGAGCACTGGGTGTTATATGCAACTGATGAATCATTAAATTCTACCCCTGAAACTGATTAAAAAAAAAAAAAAAGTAATAGAGAAATGAGGAGATGTGAGCCTTTTACAAGCCAGGAGAGGAATGGGCTTCAGGGAGAGTTTTAGTGGTATTCTGTACTGTCACATTACAATACTAATAGTCCTTGTTCACTACCTGTGATATTCAGAAAACTACCATCTGCGTGAACAGCCACCACGTTTGTCTTACTCCCTGTTGTCTCTGCTGACTAGCCCAGTGCCTGAAACAGAGAAACATACGATGAATATTTATTTTTTAAGCAGATGAATACATTTTCTGTTTAATAACCACAGCATCATTATTTATCAGCCTTCTGTTTTACAGATGGGGGAGATAAGACCAAGAGAAGGTAAGGGACTACAAGAAACACCCCAAGTGTTTTGAGCCTATAATTGGTAGTCTTGATAATGGAACACTAAATCTTCAGAGTAAATGCCTGAAATCTGGGATTTTCCTCCCTCTCTTGAATATTAGAAAAATGTGAACCTTACCTGCTGCTCATTGCTGGCCGTGAGTCTACCTCTTGGTGCCAATTTTGCTTCCCCACTCTCAGATGTCACCAGATACCCTGCTGAATTCTCTTCTCGCCAGCCACTGCCTAGCTTGGGCATCAAATGGCCAGAATAAACAAACAAGAAATTATCCCTTGGAACAAACATCTGATTATCTCAGCAGCAATTGCAATGAAAACAGAACACAGGAAAGGGCAGCCGCCTACTTCACTGCTTTCATTCTAGGCTCTGATTGTTATGGAATGAGGTGGCCTTTCCACCTGGCACTGGATCAGAGGGCCAGGTGGTGCCAGGTGGTAGGGACTGTGGGGAAGAAGTTGGAACATCTGTGACCCACCCATTCGGGCTCTGATGAGTCTGTTAAAATCTCTAGGGTGCCCTAATCTGGCAAAATATAATAAAAGCAAAAGATAGAAGACTCCTAGGGATCTGGTTTAAGATCCTGGCTCTCCAGCTTCTGTGCTGGTGATCCTCAGCAAAATGTTTTCCCTCTCAGAGATACTACTGCATCGGTGGGGGGACATGAACAATGCGTGACTCACATTGTTGTTGTGAGACTTGAGGAGAGGCTGTGTGGGAAGGACTAGCTGTGGTCGGGAACACAAAATGGTGGCTGACTGGTGCAGAGGGGTACTTACAGTGTCCAGCTTACTCGACGTCTTTATGGGGGTTTGGAGCAAAAGTATATTGAATTAATAAAACTAAAATTTTGGGGGCGCCTGGGTGGCTCAGTGGTTAAGCCGCTGCCTTCGGTTCGGGTCATGATCCCAGGGTCCTGGGATAGAGCCCTGCATCAGGCTCTCTGCTCAGCCTGCTTCTTCCTCTCTCTCTCTCTCTGCCTGCCTCTCTGCCTACATATGATCTCTGTCAAATAAATAAATAAAATCTTAAAAAAAAAAACTAAAATTTAGTAAAACATTACACTATATTATTAAAAGATAAACTGCAGCAGATTCAACATTTTATGAGTTTGAGCAAAAATTGATTGGGCCACATCCCATCTAGCAGACAGGAAGGAGCTCCGAGGAGCTATACAAAGTGGAAGACTTTTGCGGGCAGAAGGCAGTGGGAACAAGAGACGTTAGAGTAGACAGAGAAGCAAGTTGATTATAGCAAAGTGACTTTGTTTTCAGGGTTGGCAGGGGTCTATCAGGAAGATGGTCTAACTAGTGCTGGTCAGGCAATTCCTGACTGACTGGCTTAAGGTTCCATATCTGGGAGTAACAGTACAATAATGAAGTCAAGTCCTGGTTTGGGAACGCGGGTTTGCATAAGCAACTGTATTTTGGTTCTGTGGATTTGTTTTCAACGGTATGGACACCAAATAAGGAGACCTCTCTGTGCTTGATGGTAGATATTGACAGTACTGGGTCCTCACATTTTCGAATACCATCCAGTGTTTCCTCATAACCTCTGTGAGAAAATCAACCTCCCTTCATCATTTTCATATGATTTCTGTGCAATATATGCCATAGTGAATGTGGCATCATATGAGGTAAGTGGGGGACACCTTTAACATCTTACTTATGGGTTGGCCTTATGTTTAAGGTAAGATTGATCCCATTGGACAACTGTGGTTGAGTTCTTGGAGACCTGAGTGGAGGGAGTTGTAGAGCTGAAACAGTTAAATTATGCCTGGACTTGTGAACAAGACAGGACAGCCATGTGACTAGGAAGAGTCTTAGAACAATTTTTCCTGTGTCTCTGAGGAAAGGCAAGAGTGGAGAGAGAGAAGAAGGCTGGGCAAGATGGTTATAAAATTGTACCATCCCCTGGAGATTATACCTAGAAGGTTCAGAAAGAAAGGCAGCATCATTGCTAGTCCAAAAGGACGTTTGTGCAAGCCAGAAAAAAAGGTGCCTCTTACTCTACATCCTCGACTGCTCTGTGCTGGGGGGCTTTGATGCAACAGGCACTAACTGTGACAAGGATGGTGGCAGCTCGACATGCGTGCAGCTCTGTTTCACGGCCAGAAACTTGTAACTTGGAAATCTGGCCACATTGGTTTATTAAATGCTTGGAAGGAAGAGGAAATTTTCTATGAGAAATGTTTTTCTGTTCACTTTAGTGACTTCTGTGGTGTTTTTTTTTTTTCTTTTCATTTCTCTTTTCTTCTTTCTTTCTTCCTTTCTTCTTTTCCTCTTCCTTTTTTTTTTTTTTTTAGCAATTCTCTTCCTCTTTGGTTTCATCTGAATACAGCCAAAAGGAGGGATTATTTTATGAGGATGTACACTATGAAAAATACATTATATGTTAATCAAAAATAAAAAAAAATATTTTATAAAAACACACCGAAAAAACCACAGACAACTGAAAAGAAAATATACACTATGTGCCAGACACTATGTCTGTTTTTTTTTTGCTTAATTCCTATAAAATTTGGTGAGGTAGAGGGATTATTTATTTCATTGCATGGATGAGGGGGCTGAGAGTTTAAAACCTGCTATATGTGGTAGGCTGGTCTTGGTATCTGTACGTGTCTGACTCTAAAGGTAGTCCTAGTGAGAATAGTACAACATACAAGTGAAAACAAACAAAACCCCATCATGTCTTTCAGTTTAGACCATCAGCCTGTTATCAGCATATGCGGTGATCCTAATGCCTTTTTTCTTAAAGTCCCCTTCATGACTGTGAAAGGATGGTAGGATTTGAGGTCTTCTTGTTCAAAATGGGGTCTCTAGAAAAGTAGTATCAACAACTCCTGGTAGTTTGTTAGAAATGCAAAGTCCCATCCATATCCACTGGATCAGAATTTATGTTTTTAATGATATCCATAAGTGGTTTGTTTAGACATTAAAGTATTTGAAAAATGTTAATATAGGTCCTTGAGGTCTTCTTCAAATCTAATATTCTTTGAGCCTCAGTCAACATTTACCTGCAGTTCCTTATTCCTGATAAGGCTAGTGATTATGGAATGTGGGAAAATCCAGGCTCATATCTCCTAAGTTTCATTGGGTAGTCTCTGGTCTTCTTTTTTTTTCTTTTTTTTAATTAATTAATTTATTTTCAGCATAACAGTATTCATTATCTTTTCACCATAGCCAGTGCTCCATGCAATCCATGCCCTCTATAAAACCCACCATCTGGTACCCCAACCTCCCACCCCCCCGCCACTTCAAACCCCTCGGATTGTTTTTCAGAGTCCGTAGTCTCTCATGATTCAGCTCCCCTTCCAATTTACCCCAACTCCCTTCTCCTCTCTAACACCCCTTGTCCTCCATGCTATTTGTTATGCTCCACAAATAAGTGAAACCATATGATAATTGACTCTCTCTGCTTGACTTCTTTCACTCAGCATAATCTCTTCCAGTCCCATTCATGTTGCTACAAAAGTTGGAGTGTGTATGGACCACATCTTCCTTATCCATTCATCCGTTGAAAGGCATCTTGGTTCTTTCCACAGTTTGGCGACCATGGCCATTGCTGCTATAAACATTGGGGTACAGATGGCCCTTCTTTTCACTACATCTGTATCTTTGGGGTAAATACCCAGGAGTGCAATGGCAAGGTCATAGGGAAGTTCTATTTTTAATTTCTTGAGGAATCTCCACACTGCTCTCCAAAGAGGCTGCACAAACCTGCATTCCCACCAACAGTGTAAGAGGTTTCCCCTTTCTCCACATCCCCTCCAACACATGTTGTTTCCTGTCTTGTTAATTTTGGCCATTCTAACTGTTGTAAGGTGATATCTCAATGTGGTTTTAATTTGAATCTCCCTGATGGCTAGTGATGATGAACATTTTTTCATGTGTCTGATAGCCATTTGTATGTCTTGATTGGAGAAGTGTCTGTTCATATCTTCTGCCCATTTTTTTATATGATTGCCTGTTTTGTGTGTGTTGAGTTTGAGGAGTTCATTATAGATCCTGGATATCAACCTTTTGTCTGTACTGTCATTTGCAAATATCTTCTCCCATTCCATGGGTTGCCTCTTTGTTTTCTTGACTGTTTCCTTTGCTGTGCAGAAGCTTTTGATTTTGATGAAGAATCATTGTTAAAATGTCTATACTCCCTAGAGCAATCTATACTTTTAATGCCATTCCGATAAAAATTCCACCGGTATTCTTCAAAGAGCTGGAGCAAATAATCCAAAAATTTGTATGGAATCAGAAGAGACCCCAAATTGCTAATGAAATGTTGAAAAACAAAAGTAAAACTGGGGGCATCACGTTACCTGATTTCAAGCTTTATTACAAAGCTGTGATCACCAAGACAGCATGGTACTGGCATAAAAACAGACACATAGACCAGTGGAACAGAGTAGAGAGCCCAGATATGGACTCTCAACTCTATGGTCAATTAATCTTCGACAAAACAGGAAAAAATATACAGTGGAAAAAAGACAGTCTCTTCAATAAATGGTGCTGGGAAAACTGGGCAGCTATATGTAGAAGAATGAAACTCGACCATTTTCTTACACAGTACACAAAGATAAACTCAAAATGGATAAAAGACCTCAACGTGAGACAGGAATCCATCAGAATCCTAGAGGAGAACATAGGCAATAATCTCTTCGATATCAGCCACAGCAACTTCTTTCAAGATATGTCTCCAAAGGCAAAGGAAACAAAAGTCTCTGGTCTTCTTTACGGCAAAATTGAATACACCAGAGTCAGCAGCCAAGCCCTTATGTTCTACTGATTTGAAGCCACAGCCTGCCTTCCTGACTCCAAGGTCAGAATGTAGTTTAGAGTCACATGTATTCACATTTTAGGAAGATGCATGCCCTTTTGAGTCATATGTCTCACCACAAGTCGCAGAACCCATCCTGCCCTCTCCCTTAACCCTAAACTCAATTGTGTGGCACCAACAAATTTGCTTTAATGTTCCTGCTCTCTGGCTATCGCTCAGGGATATTCTGATTAGCCGCATCCTAAGGGATGACAAATGGATGCATGAGCTATTTCTAGTTTTATGATGCTGCTGCTCTGTGATTAGATTCTGGAAGGAGGGTGAGCCTGTGGTGAAGTCTGAGTAACCTCATCTCAACCCTTTGGCAAATAAAATGAAAATTTTAAATCATCAGTGCTTTGTGGCATTCTATTCTGGGTTTGGGGCACCCCTGTTCTTCAAATCCTATTTTAAACTTTCCTCTGTCACTAGCAAGCTGTGACAAATACATCATTTCCTTGTCATCGTTCATCATCTTTTGAGTCCACCTGTCTGCCATATCTGTCCATATCTGGAAACCAAGGGTAAACTGAGAAACTGGTCCCCTCATAGAGACGCTTCTCCCAGATTCTACCATAGGTAGTACAGATGGACATAGTGGAGCTGGGGCAGAGATGGAAATGAGAAGCAGGAAGGAGAGTGTGTAGGAGAGAGACAGAGATGGAGATGCAGAGAGAGAGAGGTTGAGGAAGGAAAAAAAGGAGATAAAGAAGGGATAAGGAAAAAGCAATGCATGTAGCTCTTAGATAGGAGGAAGGTATGAAGGGAATGATGAAAAGGAAAAAAGAAAAAGAAAAGAAGGCTTGAAAGTGTAAAGGAGCTTAATACAGTGAGACTGAAGTGCATGGTCAAAATGAGTAACAGAGAGACACATCAGAACAGGAAGAGAACACAGAGATACAAAAATTCAAAGGGCAGGATGGTCATGTAATGTATTATCCACACTTTGCAAGTAAAGGGGGGAGAGATTAATAATGATACTAACATAAAAACAAGATTGCCTTGGGCAAACTGGCATATATGGTCTGTCCACCAAAATGTCTTAAAATTCTGATCAGCTTAATTTCTGCCTCCCTCTTATTGCTTGCTCTCAATTAAGGCTTCAAGTGGATCTGTTATAAGACAAAAAGATTGCAGGGGAGAATAATGCTGGGCCTTTATTGGAGGAAAAGGAAAAAGGTGAGCTTGGGGCTAAGAACTGTTTTCTAGAAAATAAAGCCCATAATTCTAGTGAAGTTATTTGGCAGAAAACCATTTTATGGTCTGCAGGATAGCCAGTTATTTCCACATACTCTTTTGTTATGTCTTAGAACAACATGGTGAATTAGGCATTATTATCAAAGTTTCACCTACAATGGGGGGAATATATGAATGCTTGAAAAGGCACTCTTAGAATAAGCTAATGTAGGTCCAATTCTGCAGTGCAACTTTATTCTACCACCAAAATACGTCTCTAATGCATATATATCTTTTTTTTTTCTCTAAAACCAATCTCACAATTTTTCCTGTACAACATTATTTCTGCTTTTCCGGTTCTTTCATCTGCCTCCTCCCAATCTTGGTCTATACCTCCCAGGGAGAGTAATCCCAATCTGACTCCCTCTCTTTTCCTCAAAACCTTGCAGTGCCAGTGGAGACAAGTTGGTGAAAATCAGGACCTTAAAAGATTCGGTATAAAACAGTGCTTAGTAACAATGCATTAATGCTTACTTACATGGGAAATATTACCTAAGCTTAGTATCAGTTTAGACTATAATATAGAGTTATTATTTGGTAAGTATTTTATAGTTATTTCAGATAAATTACATCACATTGCTTTGCAAGTGTTAGCTCTGAGGTAAGGTAGCAGGAAAGCGGACTCATACATCACAGAATAGAGTTGTAGAAGGATGAATGAAGGGAATGATTGCTTTAGGATCATTATAGTCTAGCAAAGGAAACTATATAAAGAGAGCATATGAAACAGAAAAGAGGCAAGAGCACTAGTCACAGCTTTAGTACAAACTTTGAAAATGGAAATCTCAGAACTTGCTTGGTGTCTCTGGTCTCAGTTATTAGCCCATAAAACAAGTGTTTGACAGACAGAGCATGTTTGGGGAATCCCTGCTGCCTCTCATCTTTCTTGTGGCCATGGCAACCTTCACTAAGTGGTCAGGATACAGTCCCCTTCCCTTTATTAACAAAGTGTCCCCACCAACCAGATGTGAATGGACTTCATCATCATGTGGGAGCTACATGGTCTTGACATTTTGCTTTTAATTATAATAGTCAATCATTCCTTAATATCCCTCACACATAACTCATCTGCTCCTTTCCATGATCAATATAAATATCTAACTTAAGTTTGTATCACTATCCTCAGCCATTGCCATGGTCTTCTGAATGGTTTTCCTCCTTCCATCAGCCCCCTGTCCATAATTCTAAAAGCATAACCAACTTGTGATTATGATTTCAGATGATGTTACTATGAATACATTATCACAGAGTCATGAAATGGATATGTCCTTCCTTATTTTGCACAGCGCAGATAGATGATTATCATACTGGGTTAACGGTACATACTCTAGCCCCTGCCTACCCAGTCACCCGCAAATCACTACCTTTTCTGTCTTCTAATGACAAGAGTCTTCTTTCAGATTCTCAGTTATGCACTGTCCTCCTTCCAACCTTAAGCTTTCAGATGTCCTGTTCCCTCACCTGTACTTTCTCCTTTTCTACCATTTTTCCTGGATGACTCTAAATCATATTTCGGATATCACATTCAATGCCACTTCCTTAAGAGAGTGTTTCCTGACTTTCCAGCCCGAGATAAATGTCCCTGCTGCATGCTTTTTTTTTTTCTTCCTTCGTGTAGATTTATCACAACAATAAAGAAATCATTGAATTTTAGATTTTAATATCTCTCTAGCAATAAAATTGAAGTCCCATGGGAGCAGTTGCTACATCCCTCTTGTTCACTATTGTGTCTTCACCTATCAGCACAAAGGAAGTTTTCAAGAAATATTTGTGAAATAAAAGATGAATGAATAACTAATGAAACTACCATCCAGAGTAATTAAATGACTTGTCCCAATTAAATGTGCTTCCTAATGGCAGAGATTGAATGTTAATCAGTTTTTATAACCCCATATCCACTGTATATCTTTGAGGAGGCATATTTACCCAAAATATAATGCTGCCTCTCTGAAACTCAGTTCATTATTTCAAAGAATGGAAAGGAGACAAAAAAGAGAGGGAGGGAGGAAAAGAAAAGAAGAAAGAGGGAGGGAGAGAGAAAGTAAAAGATAGTGGAAGAAAGACAAAGAAGGTAGAGAGGAATGAAGAGAAAGAAAAAGGAAGAAAGAAATAAAGGGGAGGTGAACCATGAGAGACTATGGACTCTGAAAAACAATCTGAGGGTTTTGAAGGGGCGGGGGGTGGGAGGTCGGGGAACCAGGTGGTGGGTATTAGAGAGGGCACGGATTGCATGGAGCACTGAGTGTGGCGCAAAAACAATGAACACTGTCACGCTGAAAATAAATAAATGAATGAATGAATGAATGAAAATTTAAAAAAAACTTAAAAAACATGAAAAAGAACTTTTCAATTATAAAGATTATTATGAATCTTAGTTTTTATTATTGTTAATGTAGTGCTGCAAATAAAGCTCTCTCTTCATCTAAAAAAAAAGAAATAAAGAAAAACTCAGTCACACCGGAAACTAGAAAGATGAGGCAGATCTTTTGTAGTTCCCTTTACTGGTATCTTTAGTACTTGGGTAAGATGAAGAAAATTTCAACTTGATAAAAAAATAAATAGACTTTGGATCAGCTGGAATGAGAATTGTTACGACCAGCTGTAATTTATAGTGGTTCTTTAAAAAAAATACATTTATTTATTTTAGAGAGAATGAGTGTGGGGGGCAGAGGGAGAGAGAATCTGAAGTCTGAGATCAAGACCTGAGCCAAAACCAAGAGCTGGATGCTGGTTGGACCCTGCCACCCAGGTGCCCCTATAATGAGGCTTAAATGGAAGGTATTTTGGTTTCTGAGCTGAAGTTATTCTTCTTGAAGACTTCAATAATAATAATAATAATAATAATAATAAAAACAAAAATTTATTAATCTGTTCTTTATATGTCAGGTATTATTCTAAATATTTGACACATTTTATTATAACTTAGGAACTAAATACTCTTTTTTTTAACATTTTATTTTTAATTTTATTTTCTTTATAAATATATAATGCATTTTTATCCCCAGGGGTACAGGTCTGTGAATCTCCCGGTTTACACACTTCACAGCACTCACCATTGAACATACCCTCCCCAATGTCCAGAACCCCAGCCCCCTCTCCCAACCCCCCTCCCCCCAGCAACCCTCAGTTTGTTTTGTGAGATTAAGAGTCACTTATGGTTTGTCTCCCTCCCGATCCCATCTTGTTTCATTTATTCTTCTCCTATCCCCCTAACCTCCCATGTTGCATCTCCACTTCCTCATATCAGGGAGATCATACTGTAGTTGTCTTTCTCTGATTGGCTTATTTCGCTAGCATAATACCCTCTAGTTCCATCTACTTGTCACTGCAAATGGCAAGATTTCATTTCTTTTGATGGCTGCATAGTATTCCATTGTATGTATATACCACATCTTCTTTATCCATTCATCTGTTGATGGACATCTAGGTTCTTTCCATAGCTTGGCTATTGTAGACATTGCTGCTATAAACATTTGGGTGCATGTGCCCCTTCAGATCACTACGTTTGTATCTTTAGGGTAAATACCCAGTAGTGCAATTGCTGGGTCATAGGGTATTTCCATTTTCAACTTTTTGAGGAACCTCCATGCTGTTTTCCAGAGTGGTTGCACCAGCTTGCATTCCCACCAACAGTGTAGGAGGGTTCCCCTTTCTCCTCATCCTCGCCAGTATCTGTCATTTCCTGACTTGTTAATTTAAGCCATTCTGACTGGTGTGAGGTGGTATCTCATTGTGGTTTTGATTTGTATTTCCCTGATGCTGAGTGATATGGAGCACTTTTTCATGTGTCTGTTGGCCATCTGGATGTCTTCTTTGCAGAAATGTCTGTTCATGTCTTCTTCCCATTTCTTGGTTGGATTATTTGTACTTTGGGTGTTGAGTTTGCTAAGTTCTTTATAGATTTTGGACACTAGTCCTTTATCTGATATGTCGTTTGCAAATATCTTCTCCCATTCTGTCAGTTGTCCTTTGATTTTGTTAACTGTTTCCTTTGCTGTGCAAAAGCTTTTGATCTTGATGAAATCCCAATAGTTCATTTTTGCCTTTGCTTCCCTTGCCTTTGGTGATGTTCCTAGGAAGATATTGGTGCAGCTGAGGTCGAAGAGTTTGCTGCCTGTGTTCTCCTTAAGGATTTTGATGGATTTCTTTCTCACATTGAGGTCCTTCATCCATTTTGAGTCTATTTTTGTGTGTGGTGTAAGGAAATGGTCCAATTTCATTTTTCTGCATGTGGCTGAACAATTTTCCCAACACCATTTATTGAAGAGGTTGTCTTTTTTCTATTGGACATTCTTTCCTGCTTTGTTGAAGATTAGTTGACCATAGAGTTGAGGGTCTATTTCTGGGCTCTCTATTCTGTTCCATTGATCTATGTGTCTGTTTTTGTGCCAGTACCATGCTGTCTTGATGGTGACAGCTTTGTATTAGAGCTTGAAGTCTGGAATTGTGATGCCACCAACTTTGGCTTTCATTTTCAATATTCCTTTGGCTATTCGAGGTCTTTTATTGTTCCATATAAATTTTAGGATTATTTGTTCCATGTCTTTGAAAAAAATGGATGGTATTTTGATAGGGATTGCATTAAATGTGTAGATTACTTTAGGTAGCATAGACATTTTCACAATATTTGTTCTTCCAATCCAGGAGCATGGAACATTTTTCTATTTCTTTGTGTCTTCCTCAATTTCTTTCATGAGTACTTTATAGTTTTCTGAGTATAGATTCTTAGCCTTTAGGTTAGGTTTATTCCTAGGTATCTTACGGTTTTGGGTGCAACTGAAAATGGGATGGACTCCCTAATTTCTCTTTCTTCTGTCTTGTTGTTGGTATAGAGAAATGCAACTGAGTTCTGTGCATTGATTTTATATCCAGACACTTTACTGAATTCCTGTATGAGTTCTAGCAGTTTTGGAGTGGAGTCTTTTGGGTTTTCCACATATAGTATCATATCATCTGTGAAAAGTGATAGTTTGACTTCTTCTTTGCCGATTTGGATGCCTTTAATTTCTTTTTGTTGTGTGATTGCTGGGGCTAGGACTTCTGGTACTATGTTGAATAGCAGTGGTGATAATGTCAAATGCTTTTTCCACATCTATTGAGAATACTCTTACTATCTAAACAAGTGTGGTGGAGAAACGAAGGCACAGATAAGTTATAATAAGTGGTGAGTTAGTATATAGCTCTCATGCAAAAATTAATATTATCCATTGTGGGATAATATTAGAGAATTTAGAGTAAAGGTACTCTCATATACCAATATAAAAGGATGATTTTATACAACAAATTTGTAGGGCAACTTGGCAGTAGATATCAAAAATTTAAATGTATACATCCTTAACTCAAAAAATATATTTCTAGGGGCTCCTGGGTGGTCCAGCTTGTTAAGTGACTGCCTGGGCTCACCTCCCAGGATGGAGTCTCGCTAAGCAGGGAGCCCGCTTCTCCCTCTGACCCTCCTGCATCTCATGCTCTCTCTTATTGTCTCTTTCTCAAATATATAAATAAAATCTGAAAAAAAAGAGAGAGAGAGAGAGAGAAATGTATTTCTGGAATCTGTCACAGAAATATCTGCAACACTGTATATAGCACAAAGCAAAAACAATAACAACAACACACTCTAAATATAAATCAATTAAAAATGGCTGAAAAATATGTCCATTGTGTTAGTTTCCTAGGGCAGTGTGAACAAATTTCCAAAATCTTGGTGACTTAATACAACAGATATTTATCGGCTCACAGATCTAGAGGCTGGAAGCCCAAGCTCAAGGTGTTGGCAGGGCTGCACTGTTTCTGAAGGCTCCAAGGGCAACTCCTGACTCCTCTCCTCCAGCTTGTGGTGGTTGCTGGCAGTGCTCGGCTTCCAGATGCATCCCTCAAGTCTCGGCCTCTGATGTTCTCCTTGTATCTTTCTCTTCTCTGTGTGTCTCCGTTTCTCAATTTTGTCATTCTTTATAAGATTACCAGTTCCTGAAATAGGAGCCCTCCCTAATAGTATAATAAATTACTATAATAATAGTAATCTAAAGTATGACTTTAGATTAACTAATTATATCTGCAAAATTAACTTAATTTCCAAAAAAAGATCAGATCCTGGTGTTTTGGGTGGACACTCATTTTGAGGGAATACTATTCAACCTAGTACTTCCTTCCTCTAGAATATTTTATTATACAAATAAGGATACTAGAGCGAACAAACATGCACTTCCTAATTGCCAAGTACCATTCTACATCCTTTATACAGATTACCTCCTGTAAATTCTTCACTACAACTTTAATATGAAGGTACATTTATCATTATTGTTATTGACTGAAGAAGAAACTGAAGCTCTTAATGTAAATCAGTTGTCTTTGATGACATAGGTAATATGGGATCAAAATTCCATCTGCCTGAATGCAGAACCCACACCCTAAGCCATGACATTATTTAAAACTAGCCCAATACAGGGGTGCCTGGGTGGCTCATTGGGTTAAAGCCTCTGCCTTCAGCTCGGGTCATGGTCCCAGAGTCCTGGGTTCGAGCCCCGCATTGGGCTCTCTGCTCAGCTGGGAGCCTGTTTCCCTTCCCCTCTCTCTGCCTGCCTCTCTACTTGTGATCTCTGTCAGATAAATAAATGAAATCTTTAAAAAAAATAAAAGTTTAAAACTAGCCCAATACAAATAAGACAAAGAAAAAAAAAAGAAAGAAAGAACACATTGTGTTGTTTAAAAATTGTGAGAAAAAAAATACAGTGTTTTGTTTTTTATATTAAGGGAGCTAGCTGTTCGTAGTACAATATATATAGTATGGTGCAGTTTCTGCTTATAGGATTTATAGCTATGCTTATAACTATATGATAGAAAGATATTAAATTATATAATACAAAAATTATGATTGATACATAGAAAAACACTTGTATCTAATTTGCAAAAGCCAGTAATGCATATGAGATCAAGATAGGATGAAAAATGACTTGCATGTAAAAATTTTATGTACTGCTCATTGGTTTAATCCTTTTATTCTTTAACAAACAGCATATATTATATTTGTAATTTAAAAAAACATAATATAGGGAAAGATTCAGATTTCACCAATTTTAATCATGCTTTCTTTTCTTGATATTAAAAGCCTTCAAGCATAAGAGGGCATAGCTAGAATGTAGCAGTTTTGTACTCATACAAGAGATTTTGTACCCACAATTCCATAGAATCACTCCCGTCCTCACACTTTGAATAACAGGCATCTACTCCTTTCATTCATTCAGTTGCTTATTAATTGAACAGAAATACTTGAGTATCTACTCTGTATTCCTTTTCATGCTCTTCCAGATCTAATATTCTATGATTGTGCTTCTATGAATATTAAAAAGAAATAAAAGTAGATTATTAATGTATTTAGACAAAATGAGGGTAGGGGATTGGGAAAAGTTGATGGTGTTTATAAGAAAATAGAATATACTTAATTTAATATTTATGGAAATTCAGAGTTTGTAAAAGAACTAAATGAGAGAGGAAAAAACTAATACTTTTCCCTCTGTAGTTATGTTTTTTAAAAAAACACATTCAATGTTTAGTCCCCTAAAAATAATTTTTGTGTGGTTTTTATTCACTTCTGTATCCCCAGAACCCAACAAATTTCTTGGTATATATTAAATACTCTACATAAACTAGTTAAATTAATTGCCTTAGTAAAAATAAATCAGATAAATGTGAAACATTTTCAGAGTCATAACAGGCTGCACAGGAGGCCACATTTTATGGTGAAAAGATCAGTAGGGTTTAGAAGTAAGCCTTCCTGGTTTTGCAACCACCTCCTACCTTGTACTAGGTTTCTAACCCCTTGAAGTCACTCAGCTTCTCTGAGACTTGCTGTCCCCATCAGTAATTAGCAGGTCTTCATATTTTGCCTAAATACATTACTTTCAGAATCAAAGGAGATACTAAACAGTTTTCTATAAATATTAGTAATTACCCGTGTTACAAAGGTAAAGAAATTCACTCGGCAATCCCTCCATCAACAGAATTCCTATAGCGTAGCCTTAGTAACTGCTTATAGTTCATTCATTAAGGTATTGTTTGCCTAAGATGTTGATCTCTTTGCAAAAAAGAGTCTATTTGCCATATATTGTACCTATAGGGTGTAAAAAATTGCTAGGTACATGGTTTTTAATGTTTAATATTTTTTAATAAAAATTAAATCATTTTTAAAAAAGATTGCTTTAGTGCACCTGTTTGGCTCAGTGGGTAAAAGCCTCTGCCTTTGGCTCAGGTCGTGATCTCAGGGTCCTGGGATCAAGTCCTACATTGGGCTGTCGGCTCAGCGGGGAGCCCGCTTCTCCCTCTCTCTCTGCCTGCTTGTGATCTCTCTCTGTCAAAGAAATAAATAAAATCTTTAAAAGAATAAAATAAAAAATAAAAAGATTTCTTTGTTTATTTTGAGAGAGGGATAGATCTGATATCTGAGACTCTGAGATCATGACCTAAGCTGAAACCGAGAGTCAGATGCTTGACTGACTGAGCCACCCAGGCACCCCCCAAATTAAGCCATTTTTATTTGACTTATAATAAGATTTTTGAGTTACTAAAGAGATATATGTTAGGTGTATGATGAAGTCTTTATCTTAATATGCCTTAATAGAAATTAAAAAACATTTTATTTGACTTATAATGATTTGAGTTACTATAGTGATACATGTTTATTATTATCATTTTAACAGAAATAGAAAATTCCAAATAAGAAAAGGACTAAAACAAGGAAAAGAAACTTTCACAATACTACCTTTTCAGAGACAGCAGGTTTTACCATCTTAGGGTGTGGCTTCCATGACCCTTCTCTGGATGTTTATGGGACTTCATAGCACTGTGAAAGCCAGTCTAGGCTCTCATATACAAGGTGATTAAAACATCATACTGCCCGTATGACACTTCTGAACTAGGTTGTATCCTCTTTAAGATGAGAATAATAACCCCATCCCATGAAGTGATTGGGGATTAAGGAAATACCAGATGAGAATTGCTTGGTACACTGCTGGTGTTTTCCTGTATCTGAGCAGCTTCATGTGTCAATGAACATATTTCTTCAGCACTGTACTAAATGATTACAGAGTAGTCCAGCAGCATTTACATAAAGGGTGTGCAGACAATGTGAGATTCCCCTGCAGTCTCCCGTTTGCAGATTGCTCTGTCTCCTATCTTTCTCCCGGAGCTTGATTTCTTAGATGCATTTTGTCTTGGAGCCTCCACTTGCTGCTTCCTGGTGACCATGTTCTGGTTCATATTCCATTTTCTTCAGTGCCTCCTTACAACGTACCTATAAAGACAGCAAATCGTGAGCCAAGATCTTAGGCCCACCAAGCAAAATGTGTCTGTTGGCCAGTCTCCTGGCTGCCATCACCACTGCTCTGCTGAACCATAAGGTAGACAGTGAAGGGGCAGCAATTTTTTTTTTTTTTTTAGGCCCCAGAATTTTCACATGACTCAGTGTTCCATTTGGGAAGGGAGCATGAGAAGGTAAGGAATTCAGTATGATAGTGGCAACTCTTCCCTTTAAGTCTTCCAGAATGGTGTGTTTCAAGCAGGAGCACAGTCCCTTAGTGTATGGACTGCCAGAAGACAATTTTGTGTACACTCAGCAGTACTGGTTTAAGTTCCAAAAAGCTGTTATTGAAAGAGTGATTGCCATTAATGTTGATGACATGTTCTAGTTCTAAAATTAGTGTTTAGAGTCTGTAGTTGATATATTTGAGTGTGATTCCTGATTTTGTAACTTACTAGTTGAAAATTCTTTACATTCTCCAAGCCATAGTAACCATTCTGGTAAACCAGAACCATTTCGTATGGTTCTGGTAATAATAACCACCCACCTTACTCTTGGGGATGTTGTGAGGAATAAGGATAGAATTATATTTATAATGTGAGTATACATTAGTCACTGTTTATAGTATTCAAAGCTCCTTAAACTTCTAGTAGCAATATTCTGATTTTTTTTAATGGTCTTTTCTCCATAATGAATCAATGTAGTTTGGGTGGTTCACCTGCCTACTTCTCTGTGGGTTCAAGTATAACCTAGTCACACACACATCCATTCAGCATATTCGATCCTCTGAAATACTGTGATTGAGGTCCGTTGTACTGGTTTTAGATCAACCTCTCTCAGGATGGTCATCAAAACTATTGAGGAAAAGATGCTTTCTTGTCACTGGAGCTGCACTGACCATTAAGGTTTAAGGCCTGTGGCTGCCATGAACCCCATCTATGGGGACACTATCTAGACTGAGGTCAATCTAGACAAGAGCAGTGTTAAGAGATGATACTTCCTGATTCTCTAGTCTGCAACAAACTGTCAGTTACATAAATCAGTATTTTCACTTTTATTCTTAAGCAGTGTGTATTGGGTTTTCTATCACTTGTAACTAAATGAATCCAGACTAATAGAAGTGTTATTGTATTTTTTTTTCCTTTTAAAGAAAATTAAGGGGCTTCTGGGTGACTCAGTCATTAAGCATCTGCCTTTGGCTCAGGTCATGATTCCAGGGTCCTGGGATCGAGTCCAACCCACATCAGGCTCCCTGCTCCTTGGAAAGCCTGGTTCTTCCTTTCCCCTCTGCCTCCTGCTCCCTCTGCTTGCACTCTCTCTTTCTCTCTGTCCAATAAATAAATAAAATATTTAAAAAAAAATAAAATGAGTACCAAAGAAAGTAAATTTATAGTCCAATGTTTACAGCTAGAAAGTGGGGCATCTAAGCAGTGTGGTAGAGGGTTCCTAAACCCTCTAGTTCTTGGGTTCAAGGCTAGTTGCATCACTCATTAGCAGTAGGATCTTGGGCAAGTTGCTGACATTTTCTGAGTTGCAATTTCTTTGTTTATAAAGTGGGGATCATGGTCCCTACCTCATAGGTTTGTTGTAAGAAATACACATACACACACACATACATACACACACATATACATACACACATATGTATATATATATATTTAATAATGTATATAATATATAATATACATTATATAATATATACTAATTTTTAGTCATAATAATAGTCATAATGCTAATAGCAAACATTTATTTAATATAACTGACAATTTATGAAATGACATTATTTGGGATCCATATCCTTTTCTCTGATTTCTGATCTTATACTTTTTTTCACTGGCACTCTTAATAGGATGAGTGATACAGGGGGGCTGAGGGGTATGAGTTATTGAATGAAGAATGAGGAGATTAGAGCCCAATTGGCAGGGTTCTCATTGCTATAACCCAGGTCTGAGGTCCTGGGAATCACAGCTCCAATGGTGGAAGTGTGGATGGACGGAGCAGGGAAGAGACTTTCCAGGCTTGGGAAGCTTAACCAGTTTGCTGGAAGCCATTTGGAAGTGCTGCCATAAATTTCCCAGTGCTTCAGCACCGCTGGCCTCACCACCTCCCTTGAAAGTTCATCTACTCCTCACTTTTGTGAATTCCTCTGAGGGCACAGTGGCAGCATGGAATGGCACAGACACCACCTTAAATCACAGGCTTCATGCTCCAGCCCAGCTGCTCGCCTATTTCAGAGGCAGCTTGGAACACTGCATCACTGTCTTTGAGCAGCTTGGGGGACGATGGATGACATGGTCTCAGTCAGGCAGCTGCTGGGACTGTGTTTGTTTCTCCTCCGTGGGAGCCAGGTTCTCCTGGTGTTATCTCATTCCTTAAGAAAAGAAGAGCTGCTTTGACATGAATTCCATATAAAAATAGGCGGGATCTGAATGATGAATCTCAACACGATCACCAACTCCTGTTCTTATTCCCCAAACTGCAGCTAAACCCCAAGATTTATTGTAATTAGTGCAATCCATGGTCAGGAGCACAGGGTCTGCGGTTAGGCAGAATGAAGTTTGAATGCCATTCTCTGTCGCTTGCAAACCCTGGTGATTGTGCATGAATTTCTCATCCATCTGCACTCCAGTCCCCTGCTGTCTAATTCTCAAGACTTGGAGTCATTTACTCTTGCCACAGTAGGTTTGAATAGGGGGCCAACCCAAAATTCAATGGCATAAAACAAAATACTTTTCTCATAATCACATGGGTTTGGCTGGTGGAAGCTGGACTCGGCCAGGGAGTTCTCCAGCCTACAGCGGTGAAGGCAGCTCTGCTCCTTGCTGCTGGTCATTGGCTTAGGTCATTCTGCTCCACTTGTCTCATCTCCCTTGGATCTGTAGGTTAACTGGGGCCCATTTATTATCTGGGGTGCCAGAGGCAAAAGAAATCATGGAAAACATAGGAATCTTCTTCAAGCTGATGTCTGAAGCTGGCACACTGTTAAAACCATCCTCTGTCCTTGGCCAGAGAAAATAGGTTGAAACTTGAAGTTGGGGATAGGGAGGGGAAACAGCTCAGGATGAAGCTATGGCAAGAGTGGTGAGACAGGCAGTGGGTGAAGAACTGAGCCAGCCTAACTCAGAACTGTTTGACAGGATTTCATGAGAGGTACATGGAAAGTGCTTGACACAGCAATTTGCAAATAGTGAGACATGTACCAGATGGCTCCTAAGTTATTGCCTGTCTATTTTCTAGACTATAAACACTATACTGGAAACTCTGTGCTGGTTTTTTTTTTAATTTTTTTTTTATTTTTTATAAACATATATTTTTATCCCCAGGGGTACAGGTCTGTGAATCACCAGGTTTACACACTTCACAGCACTCACCAAAGCACATACCCTCCCCAATGTCCATAATCCCACCTCCTTCTCCCAAACCCCCTCCCCCCAGCAACCCTCAGTTTGTTTTGTGAGATTAAGAGTCACTTATGGTTTGTCTCTGTTCTGGGTTTTTGACTGTTGCTCTCAAATCCATTTCTTATCCTTCTCTTTCTTTGTTCTGAATCACTGGGGACAACATTTGATATTTTCTAGGAGCCCTTGCTCATTGGACTCTTGGTAGATTAACTAATGAGAAGAGTAAGTGGACAACTGGAAGACAAAAGGAGGGGAAACTTCAGAGTGACTCCTCCCTCACTGAGGGTTTTCCCCAAAATGTCTTCATTCATTGTTTCCAGCTCCCACTACCCCAATCCTACCATTCTTCCAACTTTGTCTCTGGCAATGTCACCTCCTCCTGTTGTACCTCCAGCACATGAGGTGATAGTGGCTTCCTGTTCCTGGAGTACCATGAGAGGTACATTTCCATGTACCTCTCATGAAATCCTGTCAAACAGTTCTGAGTTAGGCTGGCTCAGTTCTTCACCCCCTCTGTGGGGTCCACTATTTGTCATCTTAGCCATTTTTATTATTAACATATAATGTATTATTTATTTCAGAGGTACAGGTCTGTGATCCATCAGTCTTAAACAGCACACAGCGCTCACAACACATTCCCTTCCTATACCCTCCCCAATGTCCATTACC
This sequence comes from Mustela putorius furo, assembly GCF_011764305.1. Lineage (NCBI taxonomy): Eukaryota > Metazoa > Chordata > Mammalia > Carnivora > Mustelidae > Mustela > Mustela putorius. Next base: position 990,593 of record NW_025421428.1, read on the forward strand.
CAGCTACCTCAGCCTCCAGCAACACTCAGTTTGTTTTTTAAGATAAGGAGTCTCTTATGGTTTGTCTCCCTCTCTGGTTTTGTCTTCTTTCATTTTTTCCCTCTTTTCCCCTATGCTCTTCTGCCTTGTTTCTCAAATTCCATATATCAGTGAGATCATATGATAACTATCTTACTCTGATTGACTTATTTTGTTTAGTGTAATACCCTCTAGTTCCATCCATGTCATTGCAAATGGCAATTTTTTGCCTTTTTTGATGACTGTGTAATATTCCATTGCATCTGTGTTCTATCTATCTATCATCTATCTATCTATCTATCTATCTATCACAGCAAAAAGAGGACTGCAGCTGACAGCCAGCTATCACAGCTTCTTTATCCATTCATTTGCCAGTGGACATCTGGGCTTTTTCCATAGTTTGGCTATTGTGGACATTGCTTGCTGCTATAAACATCGGGGTGCAGGTGCCTCTTCAGATCACTGCATTTGTATTTTGGGGGTAAATACCCAGTAGTGCAATTGCTGGGTTTTAGGATAGCTCTATTTTCAACTTTTTGAGGAACCCCCATACTCTTTTCCAGAGTGGCTGCACCACCTTTCATTCCCACCATCAGTCTAAGAAGATTCCCCTTTCTCTGTATCCTCACCAACACCTGTTGTTTCCTGACTTGTTAATTTTAGCCATTCTGACTGGTGTGAGGTGGTTTTGATTTGCATTTCCCTGATGCTGAGTGATATTGAGCACTTCTTTATGTGTCTGTTGTCCATTTGGATGTCTTCTTCACAGAAATGTCTATTCATGTCTTCTGCTCAATTTTTGATTGGATTATTTGTTCTTTGGATGTTGAGTTTGATAAGTTCTTTATAGATTTTGGATACGAGCCCTATATCTGACATGTAATTTGCAAATATCTTCTGCTATTCTGTCAGTTGTCTTTTGGTTTTTGTTTGTTTGGTTGGTTTTTGTTTTGTTTTGTTTTTGTCTGCTTGACTAAATGAATTAAATCCCCTCCATTTGTAAGGCCCAGCATTGTTTCCTGACCTAACTCTATGTTAGTTTTCTCTTGCTGCATAACAAATAACCACAAACTTAGAGGCTTAGAACCACATCATTTACTATTGCACGGTTTCTGTTGGTCTTAAGTCAGGGTGGGATTGGCTGGGTTCCCAGCTCCAGATCTACAGGACTAAAGTCAAGACATTGGTTGGACTCAGTTTTTATTTGGAGGCCCTGGGGAAGAATCTACCTCCAAGCTCATTCAGGTCACTGGAAGAATTCATTTCTTTTGGTTGGTTGGACAGAACATAGTCCCTAATTCCTTGCTGGCTGTCAGCTGCAGTCCTCTTTTTGCTCCTTCAGGCTGCCCACATTCCTTCTCACATGGTCCCTCTCCTGTATCCAAATCAGCAACCATACACTGAGTTCTTCTACACTTCAGATCTCTCTGCCTGCTACTGCTACTACCACCAGGAGCAAGCTCTTTCCTTTGAGGGAGTTAGATGATTACAGTGGGTCCACCCAGGTAACCCAGGACACTCTCCCTATTTTAAGGTCAACTGTGCCATATCACATAAGATAATTATGGGAGCGATGATGTCATCATAATCACAGGTTCCAGAGATTAGGGTGGGACAGGACATCTTTGGTGGCCAGTGTAGAAGTTCAACATATCCCACCGATTAGTACAAAAAGGGACTGAATTTTCCCGATCTACAGCAGTATCACAGAGTACACAACTGCTGTGCTCGGCATATGCCGGGTTCTAAGTAAATATTGTGAATTATTGAATAGAAGATGGATATTGAAAAACATTGTCTAAGGTTTCCCAAGACTCATAAAACTCAGCACGTATATGTTCTTTAATGTTGTTCGAGGTCCTCAAAGATACAACCTCATCATAACAGTTGAAACTCCCTTGAATGAGGCTAATAATTAAATTGTAAAGTCAGATCTCAAAATATCTCAGTAAGTTGAAAAAAAAGGGGCTTTAAACAAATTTTAAAAGGATGAATGTAAAGTCCTGAATTTAGATTCCTGAAACATCTTTACACATAAGGAAATGAGACTTACCAGTAGCACATATGAAAAATTAGTTGTCAAGTTCAATGTGTATCAGAAATATAAAATAGCCTCTCTCAAAACTAAAACAATTTAAAGCTAAATTAAAGAAATATAGTTCCAGACTCCAGGAAGGAGATAGCTCTGCACAATTTAAAGGGGACTAGATAAGTAGATGCAGATCAGGAAGAGAAAAGTCATCATATTTGTAGTCTCCAAATAATACTATATGGGTAAATTTATTCTGATAAGGTTTGGCTCTGGAGACAAACAAGAAATATAAACATTACCTAGAGATGAACTGACTTGAATAGATCAATCCAGTTAAGAACTAGGTATTGACGGTGGGGAAGGAATGGGCAGTGACTGCTGTAATGTGTCTAAGTTTCCTTTTGGGGTGATGACAGTGTCTGGAACCATATAGTAATGGTGGCTTTATGACATTAGGAATGTAATTAATGCCACATAATTGTACATTTTTAAGTGCTTAAAAATTTTATATATATTTTGCCTCAATAATTTTTTAAAGATTATTTATTTGAGGGAGGTAATGGTGGGCGGAGGGGCAGAGGGAGAAAGAGAGAGGGTCTTGATGGACTCCATGCTGAGTAAGGAGCCCAATGGGGTCAGCTCTCACAACTCTGAGATCACAACCTAGCTGAAACCAAGAGTCAGATGCTTAACTGACTGGACCACCCAGATCCCCCTTCACAACATTTTTTTTTTATTAAAATGGTTAAATGTTAAATGTGATGCATCTATTTTGCCATGATAAATTAATCTAATGATGTCAGTGATTCTGCTGAAACCTGATTCTGCATCAGAATCATCCAGAAGGACTTGTTAAAATAGATACTTGACACTTTATACTGGAGATTCCTATTCAGAAAGTCTTGAGTGATGCTTAATAATTCACGTATTTAACAGATATTTGTTGAACACCTAATTTGCCCCTGGCACTCTGCTGTCATTGACCTGGAACATGGAGCAGTTTTTGGCCCATGGTACTCTCAAAACTTGAGTTTTCTATTAATGCAGGCATTCAAGCAGCAACACTGGTGATGCAGTTTCAGATTAAAAAGTGAGTGAGCCTAGAAGACCTATTATTTCTTGTCCAACTCTCAAAATTATTTGAATTGATAACATTGCAAGAAAGCAGTCACAAGTTTATTGTGTATCTTGACTCCAATAAGAAAGCGAAAAATTCTCCCGTTTCTTCTTTGTGTAAATAATATGATGCCAAAATTCATCTCAGATTTCAGGGGAAACAGACATACTCATTTTCTAAAATCTCCAGTTATGATGCTTAAGTGACTAATAAGGAGTAGGATAGTGACTTAGTGTCACTTTAGTGTCAGTGTAGCATAGTGATTTAGAGTAGGGGTTCAAATACTGGGTCTAGTTTTACAATCTCCATGAACTGGGGTTTTGTTTTGTTTTGTTTTGTTTGTTTGTTTGTTTCATCTCGGTGTACTAGATCAGGTTGAAATTGACCCAAACTTCGAGACTGGCATGTATGAGATTTGCTGGGAGAGCTCCTGAGAACATTGAGGAGGGATGAGGAAAGCAGCTTTGGGAAGAAAGAGAAGTCAGATTGCCAGGAATTTGTGACAAAACCTCCAGCCAGTCCTGTGAGAATGTCTGAGCTAGAATGGCCCATCAGTATTGTCTAGTCTAGAATCAAGAGGTAGGGGGCAGGGGCTTGTGGGAAGGCTTCATAGCCTACGGAATCCAGTCACTGGATATGAGCTGCCCCTCAGGAGGGTACATGGATTTGAGTGGGGTAATTCTCTTTGGCCCGTGACACTTGCAATATTACAGATTATATTCCCTATGTTGTACTTTTAATTCTGTGACTGACTTATTTTAGAACTGGAAGTTTGTACCTCCTCATCCCTATCACCTCTTTCACCCATCCCTCCACCCACCTCCATTCTGGCAGCCACCAACTTGTTCTCTGTATTTATGAGTATATTTCTGTTTTTAGTTTACTTCTTTGTTTTTTTTTTTTAAGATTCCACATATTAGTGAAATCATACAGTATTTATCTTTCTCAGTGTGATTTATTTCACTTAGCATAATATCTTCTGGGTTCATCCATATTGTTACAAATCTAATGCCAGGATTTCATTCTTTTTTATGGCTGAGTAATATTCCATTGTATGTTTGTATACAACATCATCTTTATCCACTCATTAATCAGCGACCACTTGGGCTGCTTCCATGTCTTTGCTATTGTAAATAATACTAATAGAAACATAGGAGTGCATGTATCTCTTTGAATTAGTGTTTTTGTATTTTGGGTGAGTAGGGGTGAATACCCAGTAGTGTGGTTGCTAGATCATAGGGAGTTCTATTTTTAACATTTTGAGGAACCTCCATGCTGTTTTCCACAGTGGCTGGGCCAATTTAAATTCCCACCAACACTGTATGATGGTGTCTCCTTTTTCTCCACATCCTCATCAACACTTGTTCTTTCTTGTCTTTTTGATAGTAGTCTCTCTGTCAGGTGTGAAGTGGTATCTCATTGTGGTTTTCATTTGTATTTCCCTGATGAGTAGTAATATTGAACATCTTTTTATCTGTTGGCCATCTGTATGTCTTCTTTGGATAAATGTCTAGTCAGGTATTCTGCACATTTTTAATTGAAGTGTGTGTGTGATGTGTGTGTTGGTGTTGAGTTGTATGAGCTCTTCATATATTTTATATTTTAGCCTCTTTTTAGATATATCATTTGTAAATATCTTCTCCTGCTTAGTAAGTTGTCTTTTTATTTTGTCAGTATTTTAATATTATTCATTTCACTTCATCTTAAACTCTCTGACAACTTTTTCTTTTCAAGGGTGAAGTCTTCCAAAGTTTTCACAGTGTAGATGATGAAGGCAGTGGAGGAACCATCAATGATTGAGCTCTGAAGAATTATCTTTAAGGATGCCTCTTGTGTCTCCTGTGGAGTTTTGCATTAAACCCAAGTGCATAAAAAAGTTGAGACAAGTTGTATTTTAAAACCCTGGTTTGCCAGGACAGTCTCATTAACTCCCATTGTTGCAGTAGAGTTAGTAATTGTACTCCCTCTCAGAGTATTGCAAGTGGGGTGAGAGATTATATGATCACCTCACAGCTGATCCATACTGGCCTCACTCTAGCCACACTGGGAATACTCTCTTCTTCCTTTTTCACCAGTCAGGGGATCAGTCTCTATTTACAGAATATTCCCTATATGGTAAAGATGTAGCTACAGCAATGAATAATGCAAGAATAATGCAACTCTTCCACCCCACACATATACCCTTCCTGGAACTTGGGAGGGGGTGTCTAATGCGAATGACAGACAGTTGGACATCATTATACAATATTGTAAATTTTATTGTTGAGAGAAGTGGGGGCTGAAAGGCTTCTGAAGAAGGGGGAGAAGTTTGAACTTGGAGAATATGGGAGGCCTCTCAGAGGAGTAAGTGAGGGACAGTTGGTCAGAGGAACAAAGCAGAAGAGCATCTTCTGAGTCATACTAACACATTTAGATGTATTCCTAAAGAAAATGTTAAGAAGTTGAGTTGCTTAAAACAGAGTAATTAAATATTCCATTGTTTCTCTACATTTATGACTTTACTTAAGTCATGCTTTCCAACTGAAATTCCTCATACTCTTCTCTGCATGTTAACACTTCCTTCTGCTTCTTGAGATCCACCTTCTTCTGGTAATTTTATTTCCTGGTATATGTGAATGAATCTTATCTGAGCCTTTATTTTGACATAATACACCCTAAATTTTTATATCAGTTACTTGGCTGCATGTCTTCTTTGTCCTAGTTAAGGCTTGACAATGAGCTCATTGAGAACAGTGATCATACCTCATGGTTTTTTCATGTAGTAAATTTCTAATCACCACTTACAAATTCACATGCATGATTTCAGCATAATACGTATAAGGTATTTAGTCTTTGTGCCAGGCAGATGGAGGCTACAAATTTGGACAGAATATTCTTCCTCTTCTTAGGGGCTCGCACTGTGGCTGGATAGATATACAAGACAAAGAAGAGCAGAGATAGAGGCCGGGGTATTTTAAAATGTGGGTTTTATTATTTTCAGGAATTGTGAAACTGACAGGTCAGGAGATGACTATTGAGAAGATATTTTGTTACTTACAGAGGATATTTTGTTACTTACATGTTATCCTCTGCAGGGCCACATGGGAAAGCCCTGGGCTTGGCCATGAGGTAGAGGCAGTGGTAGGAAAAACAAATCAAGAGCCTTTATTGTGGTTTCCATGGGAAAGAACAGGTGAGACTGGGTAAGCCAATGTAGGCTTGGCTAGCCATAATACTTTGAGCAGGCTCTGCAGTATAGGGGCTGTCCTGAGTTGTCTGAAACCTGAACGTGGGATGATTAAGGCAGAGGGATATTGGCTTGGTGTGTAAGAGCCAGATAGAGGATGTGTGTATGGTTGCAGGGGTGCTCTGAAGTATATATATGGAAGACATAGTCATAGATGGGTTTTTGGCTCTCTAGCAAGACAGTTGGCTAACCCTGAGAGGAGCAACTTAACCAAGGTTGGTAAGGCCCCAGATGTCAAAACATGAGTATAAAAACACATGCTTAATACAATGGGCAATAAATCACAAGAAAGGAGAGAGTCTTTAATTCAGGATAGAATAAATTCATTATATATATAATGAATATATATGATATATAACAATATAATATAATATAATATATTATATATAATTATGTATGTGTGTGTGTGTGTGTGTATGTATCTATCTATCTATCTATCTGTCACAGGATCCTGACTTGATCTTAGGCATCATTATGCCACTGAAAATCTATGAGGCCTTGTACTAGTCACTTCATCTGACTTTCAGTTTCCCAGAAAGAAAAATGGCGGTGATGGATCAATGGTTTCTAACTACACTCCTCGACAATCCAGCAAAGGCTCTTAGGAGGACCTAGGAGGACCAGCCAAGAAGATTGGTATTTTAAGCTTTTACCCCAGCTTCACTCAGAACAGCAATGCCTTTTACATGCTGAAGCAAGTGGTGCTAATTGTGAGTACATAAATGCACCACCACCCTCGATAAAGAGTGAAGTCTGAGAACAATTTGAGGAGGAGATAGCTCTCTGTTTTTCTCCTTCCTAGTTCTCCTTATGTTAGTGCTTGGGAAAACATCCTGAGAATCTGGTTGGTAAAACAGAGGATATTCTGGGCAGGAGCAGATGGCCAAGGTAAGCAAAATCGTCCTATGATGGCTTCAGTGAGTGCCAAGTGTGTCCTCATGAGTAAACCAATAACATGCAGCAATTTGCCTGCTGCAGTGAGCAGGCAATGAGCCCTCCCTACCTCTGTCTCTTCTTATAGCTCTCTGTCCCCACCCTCTGCATCAGTCATCCATTTCAACTAGCAGCAATCCCCAGATCACTAACTCATGCACTGTAAAGTAATAATCTGACCCACCATAGACTTGACCACAGGGCTGGATTACTGGGAGCCCACAGCAATGGGCTTTTTCCTCCGACAAAACATCTTTGAAACTCCTCCCCATTCTCCATTCCTATTTCTCATGCCGTAGGTCATATGTCATTACCTCTTATCTCGTCTATTTCAGTGGCCTCCTACCAAAGGTCTGCCCACCTCCACTCTCTCCTCCAAATCTCACACATACTAATAATGGGATACTCTCTTTTAAATACTCTTTCCTGGCTCTCCATTTACATCACCATAAAATCAATGGACCTAGATCTTCCTGTGTTGACTTTAAAATACCTCTTTAAGCCTTACGGATTTATGCTTTAGCTTTACTGGATGGCACTCCCACTCCTCTTTCTCTCTCACTTATCTAAGCATGACTTATCTTTTTCTTTGCAAGTCTTACAAATACTGACTTTCCCCATAAAGCTGTTCTTGTTAAAAGCCCCTTATCCAGTCCCTGAGGTTAATTTGTGTTCCAGGTCCTTGTTTCCACATCAGCTGGTCCTCTCCGGATATGAGTCGCATAGTTTTCTAAAACGGGTATTGTTTCAAGTGGGAACATGGTCCATAATGAGTTAATATACAATTGATTGAATAAAATTTTAGAATCATTGCAATTGCTCCATTTAAGAGGTTCACTAGTATTATATATGTTTTTTCATCCATTTCTCTATGACATTTCTAACCAAGACAACTCTGGTTGGATGGCAGTGAAAGACCATATTCTCCAAATACATTATTTCCCTGCCCACATAGGATAGGGAGCAAACTATCAATCCGTGTATTTCCCCTCCATTCCCTCCTAAGTTCATTCCTAGTTAGGCTTTATCACCAACAACCCTCTGAATTCTATGCTCATCAGTTATTCCCAAGTTTCTCCTGTAAATCATCACCTCTCTTTCTCTTATTCGGACTCTCAGGACCATTCAGTACAGTTGATCATTTTCTCTTTTGTAAAGACTTCTTTTTATTTACTCTTGGATTCTTACACAACATACTTACACATGGTTTTCATCCTACCTCATTAGCTTTTCTTTCTCAGTTACCTTTGTTGGCCAGTCTTTGTCAGACTTATCTCTAATTTTTGGTATGGCTGATGGATCAATCTCTGAGCTCATCTTGGTGAGCTTGTCCAGTACAGTCCCATGGCTTTAATTATCATCTGTTTGTGGATGACCACCATCTTTTTATCTCTAGTCCTGACTTCAACCACCACAGTCCCATATAAAAGGTCTTTCTAAATATTATCCTTGGATATGAAATACCATGAATTATCAAAAAACAAATTTTAAGCATTTGCCCAATTCACAAACAGTTCTTATGCTAGTTTTGCCATTTTAGTATGTGACCCTCTGACTCTAAAATCTTAAAGTCACCCTTGATTTTCCCCCCTTTGGATCCCATCAATCTGTCAACTTAATATTTAACATGATATTTCAAATTCATTCACTTCTTTTTTTTTTAATCCACTACTATTGCTTTAACCCATTACCATTTCTTGGAATCTATTTTAATTGTCCTTACTGATCTTAATGTTTATACCCTTGTCCCATAAAATTCATTCTCCACACAGAAGCCAATGTGATCTTTTCAAAATATATACATGATTATACAGCTTATGTACTTAGAATCTTCCAATTGTTTCCACTATAATTAGGGTAAAATCTAAACTGCTTATCATGATCTGGAAATCAATTATGAGACCCCTAAAAATATCAAGCCACTGATTACCTTTTCAGCATGTCTTATTCATTCTTACCTTTCTATGTTCCAGCCCTACCCCCTGTCCCTCAAATAGCCCAGTGTTACTATAGTCCTAAGGTCTGTGTTAACTCTTCCCTTTTACTACAATATTTTCACTCATATACTTTTCTGGCTGTTCTCTCTTTCCTTGTTATGTCAGTGGCATCCACAACCACCTATTCTAACATTTGTCTATCATATCATCATTTTTATTTTCTTTGAAGCAGTTATCAGTACTTATTTACTTGCTTATTGGTTATTTTTCACTTCCCCTGATTAGATATAAACATTATGAAATCAGAGACATCACGTCTCACTTACTGTTTCTCCTCTTGGAAGAGTACCTGACTTACTGTAGGTATTCCTTAATTATTTTTTGAGTAACAACTAGTTAAGGACAAAATTTTAAAAGCCTTAGAAAGTTGGATTCAATTCCTAAATCTTCCATTTCCTACTATTACGATGCTGGAAAAATCTCTTTGGCTTTCAGAGACTTGGTTTCTTCATCTGTAAAGATGCATTGTTACTGTGATGGTAAAATGAGAGTGTGCTGTTGAAATCCAGCACCTGATTATATCCTCATTATGAGGATTATATCCTCATTATTTTCACTACTTTGGATTAAGTCTCACATGCTTCAAGATGTGAATGTTCCTTGCACAAGGTGATGACATCATTGCCAATCATCACCTCTGTATAATCCTCTCTTCAAAACCTCTTGTCTTTGAGTGCACAGAACCAAAGCCCTGAGCAAGAAACGCGCTTAACCTAGACGCATCAAACTTTGGGACTATACCCAACTTTTCCTCTGCATTCCCATACATCTCAGAAGTTGAAAACAAAGCTCATGTTTTCCTGGAAGAGAGATCAAATGACCGCCACACTGAATAACTTCAAAATGAGATTTATTTTTGTTATGTCACTCAGTTAGCAGTTGGTGCAAAATAAACTACTTTGTAACTTAGTGCCTTAAAACAGCATGCACTTAATTAGTTCATGATTCTATGGTTTGGCAATTTAGGCTGGACCCAGTTGGTGGCTCCTCTGCTATTACTGGCTGGGTTCACTCACGCATCTGTGGTGAGTGTTGGTTAGATAGGCAGCTTTGTCCCCAGGCCTTGACTGGTTGTCAGATAGGGGTGTCAAGGGCACTTGGGTTCCATGCCTCTCATTTTCCAGCAGGTTGGCCTGGGTTTATTTGCACAGTGATATCAGGTTATAAGAGCAACAGGAGAAAATCTGTAAGACTTCATAAAACCTAGGCTTTGAAGTGTCATGCTGTCTCTTCCTCCACATTCTGTTGGTAAAAGCCAGTCACAAGGGCAGCTCAGATTGAAAGGGCAGGGAAATCAACTTGACTTGTTTTTTTTTTTTTTTAAGGTTTTATTTATTTATTTGACAGAGATCACAAGCAGGCAGAGAGGCAGGCAGAGAGAGAGAGAGAGAGAGAGAAGGAAGCAGGCTCCCCACTGACCAGAGAGCCCAATGCGGGGCTCAATCCCAGGACCCTGGGATCATGAACTGAGCCAAAGGCAGAGGCTTTAACCCACTGAGCCACCCAGGCGCCCCTCAACTTCACTTCTTAATGGAAGATCATCCAAAGTATTGTTGGCATTTTTTTTCAACCTACTACAGTCAACTGGCCTGAGGAAGGTATGAGAGATGTTAACAAACACAGCAAGTAACTATGAATAATCTGGAGTTTTCGGCTACTGCCATTTCTCAAGTAATATCAGATAGATCATACCCAGATAGCTCACAACCTGCATCTCCTTAGTGGAATTCCTTCCATATAGCTGTATGGAATAAATGCCTGTTTCCATCTGCCTTTCATTTCACTGGCTTATGTTTTCCTCTTTTACCCAGTGGTTAGTGTTCTTATGCCTCTTTGTATTTAACGGTTTTGTTCTGTTAGTGACGTAAAAACTGTCATGTTCCTTTATCCCATCCTTTATGATACTATCATGTATTTTCTGTTCCTTCAGGACTCCACTAGAAAGCCACTGCTTAACTAATAATTCATTCAACCATATTGCTAGCTCATGATGATTTACCATCTTGGGTCAAATGGGGAATTTTGTCCTGGCCTACAATTTACAAAATGTGCCTTTTTAGATAATTTCAAGCAAAGTGACAAAGCTAGGGAAAGAACAGTGTGGGATGAAAGGATGGCATTTTTAACTTGGGACTAGAATAACTCTTTCTGTGTGGAAGGTTAACTCTGTTTCCTAGGTTCCAGCAGTTGTGGTAGTGTTCAGACTTTCAAACAATAATGGCACATATTACAACAGTCTTTTGTTATCTTCCCAAAGAGCCCAAAGAAGAACCCAGGGCTCTCAATATGAACCACATGCCTCTGTAGGTCCAGAGCACCTGGTGACTCCAATTCTCAAATTAGTCAAACTGATGATTTGGTATCCTGTAGCCAAGTATCTTAACAATCAAAAAAACAGATTGAAGTTACTGGGGTTTAGGGTGTAATATGAAATGACCAACTGGGCTAGGAGATGGTTGGTTGACAGGTTGGAGCTGGCTGGCTGGCTGCCTGAAGCAGATGGGGACCCCACTGGTGTGTGGCCTTCTTGCCAAAGACGGTAGTGCATGTAGTGGCTGTGGACAGAGGCCTCTTTTTCAATGATATAGTCACTGTCAGCTGGCTGACTTCAACCAGCCAGAGCAACATTCCATGCAAGAACAAGCTGTATCCCTGGAGGGTTCAGCAGAAGAGTTCCTAGTGAGTGGTAGTCATCTTTCCCACAAATACAGCACCCCTTGCAAAGCACAATTCCTTGTCTCGTTATAAGGAAGCATTTTGTTTTATTTTTATCAACATATCATAAATGAGAAAATTGATGAGGGTTTATGGATTCACCCAAGATCATCTAGAAAATAGCTGAGCCAGGTCTAACAATGAGATGTCCTGAATCTAAGATACTGTCTTCTGTGTGCAGATGAAGCGAGCTATCCACAGGCATGACAGTAGCGAACGTTGAAGAATGCAATTCTTACCCAATGTGGATACCATCAGGAAGGGTGGTCCGAGGATACACTCGGACAGTAGTTCCTGGTCATCTGATATGGGCATTTTATTAGACATACTCTCTCTCCAGAATGAGAGTCTTTCCCACTTTGGTGGTATAACAGTCAAAAAAGTGAGTAAGAACGAGTTACAGTCAGCCATGTATAACCTCAGCACACTCATCAAAAATGATAGAAACAAAGTTAATATCTCTGTTTGACTGAAGTATTTTGTCCTGTGAAAAAAGGATAATGTCTGTGTCTGATTGAGCCCTTCTTCGATTGAGAATTGGAATTTATTCTCTCTTACATTGCCTTGCCCCATGATTACTTGCCACAAAAATGAGGAAGAAGTGATGCTGTACCCATTTTAGGCATACCTTGTAAGGGGACAGGAGATGTTTGCATCTGATATTTTAAAACACTCTACCTGGCATGCTTTCTTCTGCAAGCCAGCTGCCATGGTCTAAGAAGCCCAAGATACAGAGAGTGGCCATGCATTGCTACAAGAGTCTAAATGACTCACAGTCACAAGCCAGTATCAAGTACCAGCCATGTGAGTGAGCCATCTTTCTGGTCAAATCAAACTTCTCGATGACCATAACCCAAGTCACTACCATGTGAAACAGAAAACCACTCAACTGATCCCAGGCAATCTAAATAATCACAAAAGTTAATAAAAATTGTTCTTGTTTTAAGCCAGTAAGTTTTGGGGTAGCTTATTATTCAGGAGCAGATAACCAAAATGGAAATTAGTAACTGGAGATGTGATGCTCTTAAAAAAAAAAAAAACCATATATATATACATATATATATATATATATACACACAAACACACACACACATACATATATAAAAATTATATATGTATATATTATATATATAAACTATATACATATATATGTATATATTTTAAGTATCTGGCACTGACTTTAGAACTAAATGCTAGGTAGAACGTCACAGAGCTTTAAGGAAACCCTTAAGGAAGATTGGAAGGGCAGGGGGAAAATTCATATTTCAGTCTGAGAAAATGGTTATTCAAGTCATTAGTAGTGAAAACTTGGTGACACTATCAGCTAAGGTAACATATAAAGTCAGATGTGCACTTAATGAACTTGTAGATTTAACTGAAATTATTTACAGGCAGAATAATGTTAAAGGGGCAGCTAATTTTGTTCAGCTATGTGTGATAATCTCCAGATTTAGAAAGATGAATCACAGAGAAGAACTTTGAATTTTCAGGTAGAATCTAGAAAAACATCTTAACTAGGACTTGCCAGGTTTAAAAATAAGTGATTCCCACTTCCCACATCCCCAACCTGCCCCTCTGCACTCTCATAAAAAGACTCCCAAAGTAGAGAAAAAGTGTTCTTAGGGCAAAAATTAAACTCAGGGCACTCTCTGGTCTTAATATCAAGTCTCAAGGGTGTATCTATTAGACTCTCTGTTAAGTTCTTAGAAAGATATAAGACAATACCTCTCAGCCAGGTAGTGAGTCTTCTAATACTTTGACAGCCCCTTATCTTAGACCATTTCTATTAGAAATGAAAGGTTAAAAGACACTTAATGGTGGTGTTCCACAGTATTCTGACTCCCAACCCAAGGCAAGAAGGGGCCAATCTCAAAATGACTTCTGGGTTCAGATTTTTAGATAATGGGTTAATGTAGACTTTGGCATATGGAGGGAATTATAAACTGATACACAGGAAACATACACAATTTATCTGAGGGGGGAAAAGAGGGAGAGAAAGGGGCAGAGGGAGAGGGGGAGAAAAATTTCAGAAGACTTTGCACTCAGCACAGAGCCTGATATGGGGCTTGATCCCAGGACCCTGAGATCGCAACCTGGGCTGAAATCAAGAGTTGGTTGTTCAACTGACTGTACCACCCAGGCACCCTAACATAAGGTTTTTATTTATAAGCTTGAAAGTAAAGAGACAGAGTGTAAAATGAAAAGAGATTGTTGGATCTCAAGCTTGTTTATGTGCAGGAAGAATGATGTAAGTGTCAATAAGATGCAAACATAGGACATTTATTATAGAAAGGGAAGGGTTAGATAAAAGTCCAAACTAATAGCCTAGCAAATATAGCCAAAAGCCATGGAGAACCACGCTAATAAAAATAATTGCTAGGATGTACCCAGTTTGATTTCAGAATTACTATGAACCACTGACATACCTCCTATTTCCTAGTTCACTCTTCTTAGATGGAACATAGTGATGGGCAAGAGCCAATATTAAATTATCAAGAATTTTTCAAGCTAGTGGACAGCATGTTGGCACATTGAAAATGGCCATGTTGTTGAAAATAGAACTGCCCTATGACCCAGCAATTGCACTACTGGGTATTTACCCTAAAGATACCAACGTAGTGATCCAAAGGGGCACGTGCACCCGAATGTTTATAGCAGCAATGTCCACAATAGCCAAACTATGGAAAGAACCTAGATGTCCATCAACAGATGAATGGATCAAGAAGATGTGGTATATATACACAATGGAATACTATGCAGCCATCAAAAGAAATGAAATCTTGCCATTTGCGACAACATAGATGGAAGTAGAGCGTATCATGCTTAGCGAAATAAGTCAAGCAGAGAAAGACACCTATCATATGATCTCCCTGATATGAGGAAGTGGTGATGCAACATGGGGGCTTAAGTGGGTAGAAGAAGAATCAATGAAACAAGATGGAATTGGGAGGGAGACAAACCATAAGTGACTCTTTTTTTTTTTTTTTTTTTTTTTAAAGATTTTATTTATTTATTTGACAGAGATCACAAGCAGGCAGAGAGAAAGGCAGAGAGAGAGGAGGAAGCAGGCTCCCTGCTGAGCAGAGAGCCCGATGTGGGGCTCGATCCCAGGACCCTGGGATCATGACCCGAGCCGAAGGCAGCGGCTCAACCCACTGAGCCACCCAGGCGCCCCCCATAAGTGACTCTTAATCTCACAAAACAAACTGAGGGTTGCTGGGGGGAGGGGGGTTGGGAGAAGGGGGTGGGATTATGGACATTGGGGAGGGTATGTGCTTTGGTGAGTGCTGTGAAGTGTGTAAACCTGGTGATTCACAGACCTGTACCCCTGGGGATAAAAATATATGTTTATAAAAAATAAAAAATTAAAAAAAAAAAGAAAATGGCCATGTTGGCAATATTGACACTGTAGAAATGAGTGAACACTACGCATCAGCATTTTTCCTGTCCCTGAAGAGTAGTGGGTAAATATTTACTAGTATAACACTAGATAGAAATGTGAACTGTGGCTCTCCTGTCCCTGCCTCACCTCAAACTCATTCTGTGTGGGGTACTGCGGGTCAGATTTGTCTCTTTAGTTCATTGGATTTCATACAGAGAGGAGCCATATCCCAAAAGTCTGGACATCAATTAGATGACAAGATCCTGCTCTTGCAGACATGATGTATATTACATATACCATATTACAGAATAAGACAGAGGTCTGGAAGACAGAGGAAGCATGTTTTGCGAGTGAAGAAAATCTAAGTAATATATAAGGAGAAAGCAAAATATGGGTGGCTTAAAGATGCCCGCAACTTCTTTGTCTCTCTGCCCAGTCTCTCTTGAATCTGGCTAAGTCTGTGACTGTTTAACTTCTAAAATGTGACAGAGGTGATACTGTGCCTGCCCTTCAATGCCTAGACTTTAGGGTAACTGGCAGCCTTCACTTCCTGTTAGAAGACTTACATGTGGACCTTCCATCCTAGCACCTAGCTGTCATGCTCTGAGAAGCCCAAGCCATAAGGATCGACCGACTGTATTATAAAGCTCTGCTCGACAGCCCCAGCTGAGCTCCCAGCCAACCGCCAGCATCAAATGTCAGGCATGGGGAAAAAGCCCTCAATAGTCTGAACCCAACAAGTCCCCGAGACAACTGTATCACTAGTCAGTATTACACAGAACAGAAGAACTGCCTGGCTGAGTCCAGTCCTTCCAAAGAACTGTGATTCTTTTTCATCTACACCATTTTGGGATGTAGTAGCAGACAACCAAAACAATAAACAGCTTCCATATGAAATGATTTCTGCTCACACTGTGAGAAGGCAGGAGAAACTCAGATTTTATAAAGTAAGCCCCTTGTTTTATAGATGCGTACATCCTGAAGAGGGTGAAGCAGCTTACCAGGTTACAAATCTTAGTGACTGAACTTGCCCTGTAACTCATGTATTTTTTAACTCCCATTCTAACCTTTCTTCCCTTTTATCTGACATTTGGGCCACTCTTTGATTCTAGTACAGATTACAGTATATTAGCAAACCTTACCATAATTCCATTCTTCTACCTCAGGCTCATCATGCAAATCATGAGAACTAACCCCCCCCCAAACTAGTCCTACCACCCAGAAGAAGTACTGGGACTTAGACATTTGTACCCAACCCCTCTACCTACAGCACTTAACTTGTTGCCAGGAATGTGCACATAAGTTTGAATTACACAAAAAAGTAGATACGTATTGTGTATATACACACACAAATGTAACAACATTAACTAATTTATCAACAGTGATAAAACATAAAAGGATCATATGTGCTTTGTGTGAAATTTTTCAAAAAAATTGCCAGCAAAAACATACACGTAACCTCCATATAAGTGCGCGCGCGCACACACACACACACACGTGCACATTCTATACAACTTTTTTCCTGAACTATGAGAGAGTGACCAAAGAGTCCTTTTTCAAGCTGAAAGAGTTTAGGAAATTTTTTTGCCCATCAACAACTCAAAACTTAAATGGAAAAAAATCATATTTCAGTGTTGACAGCTGACTAGAACCCCATGAGGGATTGTCTCCTACTAAACTCCAAGATGGAAAAGAAGGGAAAAAAGGAATATAAATTGCATGAACCCAGGAAAAATTGCTTCTGAATGGTGGCTGCTAACTCCATCATGTTCTGTGATCATTCACATCTGTGGTCACGCAGGCTTTTCTAGCTCCATATAATCTTAACATATTGAAGAGAAGCTCACGCCTTGGAAATTTCCAGACCGTTCAGTTCAAATTTCCTTGAAGAAATTTTTCTTGACTCACCTCATGAAGTACTCCTTATTTTTAAACATCAATGATGCTTGTGTACATGTAAACTTTACTTTTTAATAATAGTAATAATATATTATAATAACTCTTAATAAATGTTCACTATGTGCCAGACACCATTTTCACATATTAACTCATTTAGTCTCCCCCTAAACGTGGTACTTTTAATAAATGAAGAAACCAAGACAAAGAAAAGTTAGTTAACTTTACCAGAGTCTTTTATCTGAGGAAATTCCAATAAGGATTGCAATAACCATCATTTACAGAGAATCCACTTAGTGAAGAACAGTTCTTTTACCCAAAGTAAATAAAGTAACTGAGGATCGAAGAAGTTAAGTAATTTGTCCAAGATCATGGTGGAAGGAAGCAGTGAAGCCTGGGTTTAAGTCCAGGTTTGTCTTTCTGATATACTATGAACATAAAGATCTCTTGAATCTTCCATATTATAATCTGCATTGGATGATTACTATGTTGCCCATTCTTATATAGTAATCATAAGAATGAATATCACTATATAAGAATGAATGAATGAGAGCAGATTATATGGCTATTTACTGGAGGAGGTTAGAGGTAGATATACATAACTGCTGATCTTTTGGGCAAGTTATGATCTCTTCATTTTGAGAGATTTCTCAAGGATAATAAAAGGAAGAGAGATGAACAACAGAATTCCTATTTGGTTGTCTGGGATAAAATGCCATGAGACAGGTGCTTCATGAACCTGACAGTGTGGTCAATTTGTAGCCATGTAAAAATGTGCTAGGCCTTTTGAACATCCCAGTTGTCAGTTTTTTCAGGAACAATAAAAGTTAACTTTTACTTTAAAAACTTTTTCTTTTTATAATGGTGTATTTTTGAAACAAAGAACCTTTGTCTACATGAATCCAATTCACATTTCTACTGGAAAAGATCATCTTTTCTAGGGATGAATGAGTGTGTTATTGGTGTGAGCATTTATCTTTATTTTTTTTTAAACATGTATTATGTCAGGAAGTAGAATTATTATTTTTTAAAACATTTTATTTATGTATTTGACAGAGATCACAAGTAGGCAGAGAGTCAGGCAGAGAGAGAGGGGGAAGCAAGCTCACTGCTGAGCAGAGAGCCCTATATGGGGCTTGATCCCAGGACCCTGAGGTATGACCTGAGTTGAAGACAGAGGCTTAACCCACTGAGCCACCCATTGCCTCCAATGGGAGGTAGAATTAGATTAGGTATTATCTGAAAAAAATTTTAAATAAATAGGACTTTTTAAATCCTGAAGTCTTATTTGGGAACTTTCTCTGAAAATGTTCATGACAATAAATACCCCTGTCTACCATGTTGTATTTTTGTTTTGTTTAGGTTTTTTTTTTTTAAGATTTTATTTATTTATTTGACAGACAGAGATCACAAGTAGTCAGAGAGACAGGCAGAGAGAGAGGAAGAGATGCAGGCTCCCCACTGAGCAGAGAGCCTGATGCAGGGCTCAATCCCAGGACCCTGGGATCATGACCTTAGCTGAAGGCAGAGGCTTTGACCCACTGAGCCACCCAGGTGCACCCCCCCTTTTTTTTAAATAAACAAGAAGGGGATTTACCATAGACTATCTGTTCTTGTTAAGCATCCTTTGTTATGGTTAAGAAATGGGCTCTGAGATCAGGAAGTTCATAATTGAAATATTGACTTTGACATTTCCAGCTATCTGATCCTGGACAAATCACTTAAACTCTCTGGGTATTTGTTTCCCCATGTCTAACATAGTGGTAATAACAGCTATCCCTATGACCTGTTGGGAATGTTAAGAAATTAGATAATGCAGCTAAAATGTTTACCTTAGAACCCAACTCATGGTAAAGGATTTACAGCTAGGATTGTACCTATAATATGATTACTATTGCAAATTGAATGTATAAATTTCTGGTTATTAAATGTGGGTGAGGTGGAGGGAGGGTCTTCAAAACTTAAAAATAAGCCAACATTTTCATTATCTCTAGCTAAAACATAATTTACTGGTTAGTGTATCATATATTTCTGTATTGGACAGATTTTATTTGGGTAGATTACATAGTTATTTGTATTTAGATAGAACTGAAGATCCTTTGAAGATGAAAGAGGGAAGGAGAAGCTAAACATCATTGTGCTCTAAGACTTGAAGTCTCCTTGCTAAATGTCACAGATCACAGACTTCAGTCACTGATCACATACACACATCACTACTGCAAGAGAAAATTAGTCTGATTTAAAATACACACACACACACACACACACACACACACATATTCCCAGAGGGTTTCTGATGGCAGAGTAGATTTAATGATTTGAGTAAGTCTTTTTTTTTTTTTTTAAGATTTCATTTATTTTTCTGAGAGAGAGTACAAGCGAGCAGGCAGAGTGGCAGGCAGAGCAGGCAAAGGGAGAAGCAGGCTCTCCGTTGAGCAAGGAGCCCGATGAGGGACTTGATCCCAAGACCTTGTGATCATGACCTGAGCCAAAGGCAGCCACTTAACTGACTGAGCCACCCAGACATTCTGATTTGAATAAGTCTTGAGTATCCACGTATAAAAAGATAAGAGGAGATAAGTGGAACGCATACGTAATACAGATCCTCACCTTAGGATATTATTTGCAATTTATTCTCTAGTTTCTTATTTTAGGAATACAAATGAGGAAGAGAGGGGACTGAAGGGAATTTTAACATCATTCCCTCCCTTCCTGCAGTGCCTGTACATTTTTCCCATCTTCCCAAGATAACATAGTGGTAATAACAGCTATCCCTATGACCTGTGTATGTCTTCATGGAGTCACTAATAATATATTGGCTAAAAAAAAAAGGAGGAGAAAAGAGGATAAAGGGGAAGAGGAAGGAATATGTCACTTTAAAACCCATAAAGCATTTTTCCAGTCAGCGGCTTAATTTATACTGATTGCACATATTCCATTTAGATCAGCAATTCTCAGAGCACCCCCCACGCCCTGCCGCCATTATTGATGGTGTACCCATATGCTACAGGCTCTCCTGAGCATTGGCCAATTAAAGAACTGTAATTCTGCCCTTCCTCTCGTTTACAGAAATACATATGAGTATATGATGAGCCACTCTTACCTGTATTTAAATCAGTTTCAAACTTCACAAATATATTTACAAATTACCTGCAAATTGAATTCTTACCTTCCTCAGTTATTTACATGAATTCTCATTTAATTCTGCCATAATCCTATGAGGTAGAGAGATGAACACTTTTGTGGCATAAGTAACCTGGCTGTCCAACCAAATATGTTCTCTTTTGGAGAGTATGTATGTGATTCCTGCAGCTGCTACAACAATTGGCCACAAACTTAAGATGAGGGAAATTTATTTTCTCCCTGTACCAGAGGCCAGAAGTCTGAAATCGGTATCACTGAATGGAAATCAAGGTGTTGTCAGGGCTGTGCTTGCTCCAGAGGCTCTAGGGAAGGATCTGTTCCTTGCTTCTTTTAGCTTCTGGTGGCATCTGGTGTTTCACTAGGTTGTTAGGCTGTGTTGCTGGATAGGCTATGACAGAAGTCAGCCAAGGTCAAAAGACATGTAAGGGCCACCCAGGGACAAGACCAATGCATGACTTGAGGTTGCAGGAAAAAGACAAGATGCACACCAGGCTCAGGAAGAGAGAGAGCGCACAGAAGATCCAGCCCTTTCCATATGTTAGTTGCACATGGTGAGTGGATGCATTCTGCAGCACAGGCTTCACTGTGCTTCCTGTGGCAGGAGAAGGACCCTCTCCCTCACCCTCTGGAGTCTGAAATAAAGGAAGCTGGGGTTGTGCCTAAGGGCTATTGATACATGCATAGCTAAGCAGTTCCAAGAAAAGTTTACATTTGCCCCATACAGAGGAAAAGGGATCATAAGGTCTATGCACTGATCTCTATGTCTGCAGTGCAACTTCTGAGCTTGTCAGCATATCATATACAGAGCACAGGGTTCTGAGTGGGAACATAGGGAAGGTATTGGGCTGCCCTTAGACCTATCCCTCATAGTTGGCATTTCTTGACTTGTGGTCACAGCACTCCAATTTCTTCCCCCTGATTATATTGCCACCTCCTTCTATGTTCATATCAAATCTCCATCTGCTGTCTCTTTAGGGTCTAGTAGATAATCCAGGATAAACTCCCCATGTCCAAATCTTTTTTTAATAGGATGTGCAAAGTCTTGCCTTTATGAAATAAAATTGATAGGCTTCAGGGATTAGGGCTTGATATCTTTAGGAAGCCATTATTCAACCTACTCTAGAATAGAACCACCCCTTGGAAACAATGATTTCATCAGAACTTATATTCCCCTCACACGTTTATATCTAGGTATAGTCATAGGACTAGCTATTATCAATGGAATGAAATGTGTTCTTTCAGAAGAAGGATAATCTCCTTTATGTTCTTCCTCCCTTTCAGCAAATGATCACAAGGTCCTAGCATGTGGTGTGGCCATGCCGAATTGTGCATTGTGCATTGCCGAATCACCATATGGAAGAAAAGTGTCAGATGACAGAAACAACATATTTTGATGTGCAGTATAAATGAGAGGGAACCCCCCCCCACAAAACTTGTACTATGTGTTTAACCGCTGTGAATTTATTATAGCAATTGATCCTACTCTGACTTTTGTGATCCTTATTTTATTTATAAAGGAACTGGACCCCATAAAGGCTAAATAATACTCTTATATTCGTATAATTAATAGCTGGCCATGCTGAGATTTGAACAAGACAGAGAAGCCATATTCCTGAGCCCAAAGTTTTAACCATAGTAACATTCACTGTCTTATCTATTATATCAGAAATTCCCCATTCAGCTTTGCAACCATAAAAAACAAAACAAAACAAAAACAAAATCTTGTCATTTGCAAAGACATGGATGGAACTAGAAGGTATTATGCTAAGTGAAGTAAGTCAATCAGAGAAAGACAACAATCATATGATCTCTCTGGTATGAGGAATTTGACAGGCAGTGAGAGGAGGTTGTAGGTGGTAGGGGCTGAAAAATGAAACAAGAGACAAACCATAAGAGACCTTAATCTCAGGAAACAAACTGAGGGTTGCTGGGTGGTGGAGGGAAGTGATAGGGTGGCTGTGTGATAGACACTGGGGAGGGTATATGCTATGGTGAATGGTGTGAATTGTAGAAGACTGATGATTCATAGACCTGTACCCCTGAAGCAAATAATACATTATATGTTAATTTAAAAAAAGAAAGAAAGAAAAACAAAGAAAGAAAGAAATTCCACATTTAACACCCATTGTTAACAAGTCTATCTTTATGGGTCCTAGGTCAGAACTTCTGAGCATATACCCTGTTCACTGAAGGTCATGGAGCACATAACACCTAAGTTGAAAGTCATTGTCGGTCACACACATACACACACACACACATAAACCCATTAGATCATGGTTTCCCTCCTATATGGTGGAAGACACCCAGCCAAAGTGAAATACTATTCTCTCCTGTATTTTACATTTGCAGCCAAGACTGACCTTGCTTTGTCACCTGATTTTTAATCCCCCTCTCTGCCCGAGTTCCCCACCAGCATCCTTGCTTGAACATATCTCCCTGCTGCTATATCTCACTGACTCTGGACCTTGTCAGCCTGCTTTTCTTTCTCTTTTGGATGACCTTCTTGGACATGACTTCTAGCCCTGCTGACTTACAGAATCTGCCAGTTCACTCTGTCTCATTCAAGTTTCAAGTCTGGCTCATTATGCTTGGTTAATCTTTTGGTGTAGAAGCCCTGAAACCCATGTGTACAAAAGCCCTGCCTTTGAAATACTGAACTAAAGTGAGTTGAGGGAAATTAGGGAAGAAAGCAGGAATTCAATGTCCAGTGTTGATTTTGATCAATGAGTAAACAAATAACTCCTATTATATCTTTGGAAAGAGACCAAACATGGGCTTTTAAGTTTTGAGAGAGAAGGTAGTATTCAGATGATGTGTCTTGAGAACAAATATCCACTTTGCATAGCCTGTAATTGACTTCCATGCACTCACCTGATCAGTGCATCTAAGATATCCCTTCTGAAACTTAAGATTGTATAAGTGCTTCTTCCCAAGTAAGTCAAGGTAGGTACTCTTTGTTATTGGAGTTGTGCTGCCCATATAAACAGCTGGCAGTGAAAATCTTTGTCCCTGGTTGTCTATTATTATTCAGAACCTTTAGAAAATATGGAAATATACATAGTGCTAAGAAAAGAAACATTCTTATATTAATTTTAAAACAAAAACAACTAAAGTGACTAATAATTTTTTTTAAACCCAAACTCCTAAAATCATCTCAATCATTTGTTTTCCAGTTGGTTCCTCAATTCTGAGAGTGTTCAATCAGCATCAATTTTTTTTTAAATTTTAAAAGTAACATACTGACATCAATAAGGGCCTTATTTTTATATTAAATGAAGATTATCCTATGAATCTAAGACAACAGCTGTGATCACTTTCATCTGAACTGATTCTCAACTGATGCTATTGAAGTATCAGCCCTAAGAAACTTTAGAGTTAAAAAAATAGGTCAGCCCTCATCCATAATTCCCTAGTGCATAATCACTTGCCTATTGTCCCTTATAATTCATACCCCTCACCATGAAATTGGTTCCTTATTTAATAGGAAGTACACAAGAGAGGGTGACTAGACATGAATCCACTTAATCTTTTTCCAAGCCTGGCTGTTTCTCAGCTCATTTTTTTTTTCAATTCAATTTAATTAACATATAGTGTATTATTAGTTTCAGAGGTGGGATTTAGTGATACATCAGTTACATATAACACTCAGGGCTCATTACACCACGTGCACCCTCATGCCCAGCACCCACTTACCCCATCCCAATACCCACCACCCCTCCAGCAACCCTCAGTTTGTTTCCTAGAGTTAAGAATCTTTTAGAGTTTCTCTCCTTCTCTGGTTTTTGTCTTATTTTTCCTTCCCTTCCCCTATGGCCCTCCGTTTTGTTTCTTAAATTTCACGAGCAAAATCATACATTTGTCTTCTCTGACTGACTTATTTCGGTTAGCATAATACCCTTTAGTTCCATCCACATCATTGTAAATGGCAAGATTTCATTCTTTTTGATGGCTGAGTAATATTTGTGTGTGTGTGTGTGTGTGTGTGCACATGCACCCACACAAACATATATATGCCATATCTTCTTTATCCATTCATCTGTTGATGCACATCTGGGCTATTTCCATATTTTGCCTATTGTGGACCCTGCTGCTATAAATATTTGGGTGCAGGTGCCCCTTCAAATCACCACGTTTCTCAGCTCATTTTATGACCTTGGACAAATACCTCCCTTCAGTGATTGCTAAGAATTCTTATTACTATAAAATACTAAAATAAAGCAAGAAATACATGCATGTAAATATACCTAATGTTACTTCAATGACTGAAACCTTATTCAGTTCATCTTCACATACTGCTGGGTTTCTGGAGTGATGGTGAGGAGGATTCAGAAGAGACCCAGTCAACTGAAATATAATCAACTCAGAATCTTCTGTGTCAACCTAATGACTGTCTCACAGCCTCTCCTCTCGCCTTTGGTCTTGCCTTTGTACCCACCTCTTCCTAGGATGTTCTGTTATCAGCTTATCACTTTAGGCTATACCTGAGAGTCCTCAGAACTCTATTTGGTTTAAGCATAGATCGATCCTCTCTGATGCTCTTTAGATTAAAATCTGTGTCTTCTCATTCCCATTTTTTTTTTGCATTTCTTTAAAAAATTTTTTTTTCTTTTTAGTGTAACAGTTTTTATTGTTTTTGCACCGCACCCAGAGTTCCACGCAATCCGTGCCCTCTCTAATACCCACCACCTGGTTTCCCCAACCTCCCACCCCCTGCCCCTTCAAAACCCTCAGATTGTTTTTCGGAGTCCATAGTCTCTCATGGTTCACCTCCCCTTCCAATTTCCCTCAACTTCTTTCTCCTCTCCATCTCCCCTTGTCCTCCATGCTATTTGTTATGCTCCACAAATAAGTGAAACCATATGATAATTGACTCTCTCTGCTTGACTTATTTCACTCAGCATAATCTCTTCCAGTCCCGTCCATGTTGCTACAAAAGTTGGGTATTCGTCCTTTCTGATGGAGGCATAATACTCCGTAGTGTATATGGACCACATCTTCCTTATCTATTCGTCTGTTGAAGGGCATTTTGGTTCTTTCCACATTTTGGAGCTGATAGCTAAGAGGGCACTATCTGGTGTGTCGAAAAAATGCCAGTCCTTGGGGTCTTCTGCTCACAGGGACCTCAGTGTTTTTCCTGGAAGTTCATGTATTTTGAACCATTTGACTGATGATATGGGGTGAAGCATAGGGGAAGAAGCAAGTCTAGTTTGGCTTACCTGTATTTGTTTGGAGGAGGGAAAGGAACTGACTTACATCTCCATAACCCATACTGGGTATTGGAGATTATTACCCCACTGCTGTTCCTGAGAACAGTGAATGAACATTGTGTAGAAATCAGCTTTTCTTTAGGACTAAGTCACTAGGCTGATGGAATATTGCTTTTTGGAGATAAATTATGCTTTTAATTTTGCAAATGCATCTGGAGCTGCAAAGGCACATACATCTAGAAGTAAAATTAAGAGCAATGCCTTAGATTAGGAAACATCCTGATTTGCATTCTGCTGAGCAGGACGATGGGCAGGGAGTGGCCTGAGTCCCCCATTTTCTGGGATTAAACATTCTATATCTCAGTGACTATGCTGTTTTGTTTTATTTTCCAAAGCCCCCATGGCAGCATGTTTATTGGCCTTTAATTAAAAAATATACTCTAATCAATAATATAAAGGGAAGTTGCTCAAGAGCTTTTTATTCTGCAAATGTGTGTTGCGATAGGAAGCAGGGTTGTGGGCATATTTAAGTGGCAGCACATTTCTCTCAAATCATGTACTTGATTTTCTTGAAGGTTCACAGACAGCAGGAAATAAAGTATCAAATTTAAAATTTTCTCTTTATTTTTTGCTTGCTTTTGAAAATAAACTAAACCATTTAAAATGGCAAAGGACTGTCTGGTTATGAATAGGAAACCTATTGTCTTCCTGTCTGAGCTCCTCTGATTTCTTCCTCTTCGAATGAAAGACAGGATAAAAATCAAAAT
Organism: Mustela putorius furo; assembly: GCF_011764305.1. NCBI lineage: Eukaryota > Metazoa > Chordata > Mammalia > Carnivora > Mustelidae > Mustela > Mustela putorius. The sequence continues at coordinate 1,017,027 of NW_025421428.1, forward strand.
ATAGCCATACTTATCTACACACACCATATGTTCATGCATAAATTAAACATATTTACACAGATACATACATATACATACACACATGCATAGCTATATATCCATGTACATGGGGATATGTATCATATTCATATACCTGGACATATCCTAGACCCCATACATATAGAAACCCTGTGGCACATATTTATATATACACATTCATACATAAAAGCATTTCTTTCTGCTGGATTGCCCAAGCCCAAGTCCACAAAGCCCACTGATGGGAATTTTAATCCAAATTCATTCTTACTACAATACCAATTAAATAGTTCTTTCTCTCCTCACTCACTCAACCTCTATATATCTTCTCCCTGGGATTGAAACATATCGTTGCTATCCAAAGTCAACGTGCATGTGGCTATTGTCAGGAATCCATTTTTCATTAACGTGAGTGACCAGTTTTATGATAGGCATCTCCAGCTGCTGGACCAGAGTCAGTTAAATGCCGTCGAATAAATCATAAGTCATTACTGTGTTAATGAATTCCCTCTCAGGGCAGCAGAGAGCTAATCTCTGTATGTGTTTAATTGAGAAACAAATGATGATGTGAAACCATCTTTAGATGTGTTCAAGTCTTTCTGGTGCTGCTTAAAAATCTAATTTTAACTTTTTGAGGAAGCTTCATGCTATTTTACAGTGACTGCACCAGTTTGCATTCTCATCACAGTGCTAGAGAGTTCCCTTTTCTCCACATCCCCGCCAATACCAGCTGTTTTTTGTGTTGTCAATTTTAGCCATTCTGACAGGCGTGAGGTACAAAACATTGTACTTTTGTTTTGTATTTCCATCATCAGTGATGTTGAGCATCCTTTCATGTGTCTGTTGGCCATCCATATATCTTCTTTGGAGAAATGTCTTTTCATGTCTTCTTCCCATTTAATTGTGTTACTCATTTTTTGGGTATTGAGTTTTACAAGTTCTTTATATTTTTTGGATACTAGTCTTTTTATCAGATATGTTATTTGCAAATACCTTCTCCCATTCTCTAGGTTGCCTTTTAGTTTTGTTGATCATTTCCTTCACGGTGGAAAACAGTATGGAGGTTACTCAAAAAGTTAAAAATAGAACTATCCTATGATCCAGCAATCACACTACTAGGTGTTTACCCAAAGGAAATGAAACTACTAATTCAAAGGGATATATGCACCCCGATGCTTAGAGCAGCATTATCTACAAGCCAAATTATGAAAGTAGCCCAAGTGTCTATCAACTGATGAATGGGTAAGGAAGATGTAGTGTGTGTGTATATACACACACATATATATCTCCAGTGGAATATTATTCAGCCACAAAAAGGAATGAAATCTTGCTATTTGCAACAGGATGGATGGAGCTGCAGAGTATTATGCTAAGTGGTGTAAGTCAGTTAGAGAAAGACAAACACGATATGATCACTCATAGGTGGAATTTAAGAAACAAAACAAATGAGCAGAGAGGAAAAAAGAGAGAGGGAGAGGCAAACCAAGAAACAGACTCTTTTTTTTTTTAAGATTTTATTTATTTATTTGAGAGAGAGACAGTAAGAGAGAGCATGAGAGGTGAGAAGGTCAGAGGGAGAAGCAGACTCCCCATGGAGCTGGGAGCCTGATGCGGGACTCGATCTTGGGACTCTGGGACCATGACCTGAGCCAAAGGCAGTTGCTTAACCAACTGAGCCACCCAGGCGCCCCAGAAACAGACTCTTGACTACAAAAAACAAACCAATGGTTACCAGAGGGGAGTTGGGTAGGACAATGGGGGAAATAGGTGATGGGGATCAAGAAGAGTACTTGTGATGAGCACTGGGTAATGTATGGAAGTGTCAAATTATTGTGTTGTATACCTGAAACTAATATCATGCTAACTGGAATTTAAATGGAAACTTAAGAAAATATTCTAGATTCTTCTATGCTTCTCTTGGCAATCTTTGATTCTGCCTAGTTGCTAGGGTTTCATTAAGGGAATTGTGAATATCTGAAGAATTGGGTTTTATGGGGTCTTGAAGTAGAAGAGTTCTAGGAGAAAAAATTGGGAAGTTTATTCTCATAAGAAAAACTGACCTTATTCATTTCATCATCCATCAACTTAGTTTACCCACTAAATGCTTATTAGTGTATCTATTCTGTTAGGCACCGCACAAAGCCCAGAGATAAAAGATAAGCAGAACAGTCATGGCTTCTGCCCTTATATGTTATACATTCTAGAGGAGGAAGGAAAATGAATGAAATAAATAATCACAGAAGTTAAACATAATACTACAATATATGTATTTTTGAGAGAACCTAAATCAAAAGGAATTTGACCGATAATGAGGTTTTAAAATGACCCTCCTTGGAGAAGTTCCATTATAACTAAAATCTGAATAAGGAAGATGTGAAGTAATCTAAAATAGAGAACATAGAGTTTTACTCACAAGGACTTATTTTGACTGGATATTATGTTTATATTTTATGCTTACCCCATGTGTCTTCCACCAGAATGTAAAACCCATGTGATCAAGGAGCTTGGTTTGTTTTCTGCTTACCCTCAGCAGTCTGGCTTAGTGTACACTGGGTGTTTGGTAAAATTTGTTGTTGTTTTGGTTTTTTTTAAGTTATCAGCTGATTTTTTTCTAATTTTTTTATTTTTTCAGCGTAACAGTATTCATTATTTTGTATCACACCCAGTGCTCCATGTAATCCGTGCCCTTTCCAATACCCACCAACTGGATCCCCTAACCTCCCACCCACCACCCCTTCAAAACCCTCAGATTATTTTTCAGAGTCCATAGTCTCTTATGATTCACCTCCCCTTCCAATTTCCCGCAACTCCCTTCTCCTCTCCACAATTCTCATATGGTTTCACTTATTTGTGGAGCATAACAAATAGCATGGAGGACAAGGGGAGATGGAGAGGTAAAATTTGTTTTAAGCATTCATTCTTTTTTTTTTTTTAATTTTGTTCAGTTAGCATTAATTCTTGTTCAGTACTTGTAACCCCCTAAGAGATTGATACTATTATTCTTCCTCTCTTACATCAAAAAGGTTAAGGACTGGGATAGAGGAGTGACTTTCCCCAAATCAACTGTACTCAACCCATTTGATTCTTAATTACTCTGCTCTCTTCTCTCTGAACTGAAGCCAGTACGTTCATAATAGGATTAAAATATGGAAGCAGAAGACACTCTCAGCAGTAGGGAAATGGTCAAGCAAAGTGTATTGTAATGATATACTATATTATGTGATATCATATAGTAATAAAATGTAACCACATAATTTATTAGTGAAGCCCCTAGCATTCATGCCCATATCAAGATACAGGACATGCTGTATAAAATATGCTCTTCTAAAAGTATGTATTAGTGCATCTTACATGCATGGACACTGCTAACTGTAATGGAATATATGAACATTATTCTAAGATGGATCCTATCTGCTTATCATCTGCTTATAATCATAATATGGGCTGTGAAACTAAATCTTTCCTCCATTACCTGCTAGTGACAGAACTTTGGGTAAGTTGGTAAATTTATCTGAGACTTTGCTTTCTCCTTCATTAAACATATGGGGACAGTAACTATCTCTCTAGAATTTTGTGATTGTTGGAAATAATATCCGTAATGTGTATGGTGTATGGTTAATGGTGGCTGCTCAGTGAATGCCCTCGATGATGCTGATGACAATAATGATAGCAATGATGATAAAAGCAACACGGATGATGAATTAGGAGAAGTCAGATGTGCATACATAGCAATAATAATGTACACAGGGTGTTAGGAATACCTTACAAGCAGCTTACATATTTCACAAGGGAAGTTCAAAGGAGATATATGTTTATACATAATATTAAGGGAAATAAGTTATGCTAATTAAATGAATGAGAGCATAAAATAAATGTATGTTCTGATTACCAATATGTAAAAACAAATATGTACAAGAGCATCTAAAGTGAGGTGAAGTGATTTCTGTATTTTTCTTATAGAGTAACTTCAAATGGTGGTAAAACACATGCACACATGCACACGCACACAAATGTGGACACACATATGATAAATTCATGGCTTTGATCCTGTTTCTAATGGACACCTGTCCCAATGTAAAATACCGCCTTTCACAATAGGTATACCTGGATCTCTTGGTTGTCAGATCAATACCAGGCAAAGAGAATCAGTCAAACTTCTATCCTTTGTTAGAAGGCTGAGAAGGTGTTCATGGGCCACAATGTACCCCTTCTATCAGTGGGCCTTGGAACATGTGCCTGTCATGAGGATGGCCAGGAACTCACTTGAGGAGGTTCAGGAATTCCCAGATGGCAGAGGTGAAGTATAATTATGAGGTAAATTTGGTGTGTGGCTTTGAAAGGGTCAAAAAGTCCTTGCAGCTCCTCTATCAGAAGATAGACTCTCCTTCCCCACCCTTGTGACACACCTTGACTAATAGGAAATAACAGATGGGTAATTGGGCAGGTTCCAGAGTTTAGGCTTCGAGGCACTTTCAGATGTAGTGTTTTCACTTTTAGAATGTTTCTCTGAGGTCACCATGCAGGAAAGCTAGACTAACACACTAAAGAATGAGAGGTTAAAAGGAAAAGAATCAATGAACCCTGGTCAAGGACTTACACCAGTTGTGAGACATCACAGTGTACCCATCTTGGACCTTCCAACCCAACTGCATATGACTCATGAGTAAAGCAGGTGAAAGCAGTCCAGCCAATTCTTGGAATTGTGAGAAATAAGAAACCTCTTGTTGTTTAAAGTCACTAAGGGAAGGGGCCATTTTGGACACAGAAACCAATAAATGATGTATGTGGTCATGGGGATCAAGGGAATTCCATAAGTGCTTTTTTTTTTCTCCCTACAAAGCAATATAGATGAAAAGATTAGGGTTGTGACATCTTTAAATATGATATCATGAAAAGGAAATGTCCAATGGTTGTGGGTCCCACAATTAAAGCAGATTTATTCTTTTAATAGCTACGTGGGAATCTTGCCAACACTTGCATTCCCTCTTTGCTCTGAAGCTATTCCTCTTGTTTGCTTGCTGCTTCTTCACCCATCTCTCCTCACCTCATTTCTCCCACATTGAACATGGTGCTGCAGAAGTTTGCCCTCTATTATGCAGAGTAATTCACTCTGTCCTGCTTGTATCCATTCATTTATTCACCCACCCATTCACTCTCTCACTCATCAAATATTTATTGATTATTTACTTTAGGCGAGGCAATAGGCTAGAAATATAATGGTATGTTAACAAGAAATCTTACCACCATTGCATATTCCAAATCTAACAGTGTGCCCAGAAGAGAAAATAAAAAAAAACTGTCCATTTCAAAGGACCCATCCTACTAGAAATTGGTAGTGAAGTAGTTATAAAACTGGTATTTTATTTCTTATTATAGGTAAATGTCTTTGCACACACATGCTTAACTATGTGAGGGTAGTAGATGTGAGCTGTGCACATTTCTGTATGAGTTTGTGTTTATTTTATGGGTATCTATGCACAGGTGTGAATGTATAGAGTTTACTTGCTGTTTGTGAGCATGTTTATCTTCGTGAATGGATATCACATACATGTTTTGATTTGTCTATATCTGTGTGCACATGTGCACATTCTTGCATGCAGAAAATATCCAATATGAGTACATTGATGTTTTGAGTGTACATGCGTATGCATGTGAACATGTTTGTATGATGAGCTGATAAAAGAAACTGGCTTATTTTTTACCTGCTTCTAACAAAGTAGGGGCTTTACATAGCTTTGATTTAAGCTTCCTTGCCTTGACATTCCTGATGGTGTCAAAAATGTTAAGAGAAAGGATGGTCCCCAGACTTCCCACATCCTCTAAGATTTAGTGTACTATTTATTCATCTGTATACTTCACTTCTGGGCACTAATAGCCCAAAAGAAGACAGCAGCCATCATTTAAATAAACAGATCAGTCCCATTAGTATCATTATGAAATAATCAACAAGAAAATATTGGTAAGGAAGAGTGTGAACAAGCTAGGGTTTGACAAAACTGAGCATTGATATTTTATGCTGCCTTTATAGAAACAATAACACCGCCAGTCAAGAGCATTGGTTACACAAGTTGACCTCTGAAAGGTCATCAGCTCCACTAATTAAAGACTAGGGAATTTCATTGAGATCCATTGATGACATGGATTGCTGACAGAACACACTTTCTAGGCTGTTAAATGAGCAAGACCTCAGTTAGCAGTCATCACCCATTTGAAATGAATTACACACTTCTCTTCAACATTGCACCCTTAGGAAGTCTTAATGGGTAATGTGTTTTATTTTTCTAGATTTAGCAATCACACAAGATAATGATACAGTGAGCTTCCCATTGTCTTACCTTGGAGACGCTTGCTTGCTCAATATGTTCAACAGTTATGTTTGGGAGGTCCCAGCCTCATCAAGAAATTCCAGCTGCAAACAAACCAATAAAACTATTATGTAATTTGTTGTTCTACCCTCAGAACAAACTTTTTAAGCATTTGAAACAGCCTCAGGAACCTCCCACTTTATGAATCAGCCTTGCTACAAATAATTAATAATGCACCATTTGAAACAGATGTGTAACAACAAAGCATTTTCTTCTTGTGACTAATATACATTCATTATTTCATTTTCCCTTTGTAATATTCCTGAGAGGTCAATGATGAAATGAAGGCTTAGAGAGGATTAGGGGACTCACAATGGCATAAAACAAGAAGGTGGGGTAATCTGGTTTAAAACCCAGGTCTGCTTTATATACATTTATTCATTAACTAAGTGTTTGTGAGCGCTGTCCCTCTACCAGACCTTCTTCTAGCAGCTTGGAATATAGCATTGAACAGAACAGACAAAAATCCCTTCCATGAGAATTGAATGTTGAACTTCACAATGTGGGTATCATTGCTGACCTTAGTAAGAGCAGTTTGAGTGGTCCTGAGTAACTGGAACACTTCAAAAGATATTGGGAGAAAAGGATTAGAGACAAGGTATATATAAGACTTTTATGGGGTTTTGCAGTAAAAGGAAACAGAAGAATAGGACAGAAAGGAAAAGGATTTAAGGAATCAAGAGATTCTTCTTCTTCTTCTTCTTCTTCTTCTTCTTCTTCTTCTTTCTTCTTTCTTCTTCTTCTTCTTCTTTCTTCTTCTTTCTTCTTCTTTCTTCTTCTTTCTTCTTTCTTCTTCTATTGTTTTACCCAAGATTGTTTGTGTGGTGATAGGACTGAATTGGAGAGAAGAAAAAGAAATGATGTTACAGAAAGGGAAGGAATGATTCTGAGTACCATGTTCTTGAGAAAGTGAGGAAGAACGGGGACTACTGGACAAGTGAAGGAGTTGGCTTGAGACAGGAGTATAGACAGTAGAGGAGACTCTGGGAAATAATGTCAAGGTTTAAATATTAATTTAGATGAGGGGTCAGAGAATATGGACACATTCTTGACGGAGGTGGGAGCTTATGGAAATTCTCTTCTAATTGCTGTCATTTTCTCAGTGAAAAAAGATGCAAAATTATTGGTAGAGACTGAGCATGGATTCAGAGAGCTTTGGAGACTGGTATGGAAAAGAAAAGGTGGAAATAGTCATGTAGAGGAATAGGAGGACCCTAGGCCCGCATCAGTGATATCATGCCAGGTAACAGGAAGGCCTAACTTAAAGTTTGACTCTGCTTTTAACTATTGCAGTACCATTCCTCTTTTGATATGATTCTTCAATCTTTCAGGTTCCTATTTCTTTATCTCTTTTGCCCAGACGAGAAATAGGAATTTGTGGCCACCTCTTTTGTCCAAGCTTAGAAGTACTAGACCTCAATAGCAAATTAGTCATTTAATAGCATGATGACTTTGGGCTCATTAAACTTAAATTTCCTCTTTTATAAAATGTATAAAATTTGATACATTTACTGTTGTAAAGTTCAAAAAAATACTTTATGTGAAAAAACTTTGTTGACTCTTAAGTAGCATATTGATATGTCTCCTTATGCTTTCATCTGAAGCTTGTATAATAATATGTATAATATTTTATGTTTCATTATATATATTTTCATAGATTAAATTCTTAATTTGTTTTTCTCTACCATAGTCTGTGTGTAAATCAGGGCAGTTAACATCATCCTCATTTGGTAAAGGAGGAGATGAGGGTTGACATAGTTTGAGTGATTCATCAGATTTCCCAGTCTATTCTGGTTTCTACAAAAATTTAGGGCAGTTGGTTTACATTGAAAAGTACTTGGTCACAGAACAAGAACAGGTATATTAAAATAAGAAGAAAGCAAATTAACTTTCAGACCCTTAACATTATTCCTCAATGTTTCTCTGACAATTTAAGTCTAATGACTTTTGAAGATTCTAGAACACAGGGGCCTCTGCTTGAAGAACTGTCAGCAGCAAGAACTAAAGATAGAGATTTTTAGGGCACTCAGAGGTCCCACATAGAGTAGCAAAGAGAAAGAAAGAATTGCACAAAGGGGGAACCAACTCTAGGTAACATAAGTGTTCTTCTGAACCGCCTAAGTAATTGCAGACAAGCAGAGGAAGATATTGAGTCTTTCTTTGCAAGACAAGATAGAGAAAAAGGGCTGGGATAATAGGCAGTTTTTCAAACCTTGAATCTCATGTTTAAGTATGCACAACACATTTTAATTATCATCACTATTATACCATTCATCACCATGCTGCATTGTAATAAGAAGTAATGGAATCCATTGTCCCTTTCTTACATTAAACGTGTCAAGTCCCATAAATAGGACAATTGACATAATTGCTATAAATCCCAGAGTGTGTATGTGTGTGGGTGGTAGTGGGGAAAATGATCACCCAACCCTCACTCACAATATTCCAGGATGAATTTGCATAATTGGATCTAAAAATGGTATGTCACCATTAAACATACTCACCATTTTTGCCTCTAGCTCACAACCATTTTCATCCCCCAGTAGAGAGAGGAGGGGCTGCTAGACTTTTCAATATGTTCTTATAAGGTCTCCCTTTTATTCTTTGGGCCTGCTGAAGATACAGAGTAGGACTGATGTTATTGGAAATGAGCTCATAGTTTGTTAAAATAAGCCTTTGTTAATTATCTTTGGGTAACAAAGGGACATAATAGATTTTACATTTTCATAGAAATACACAAATTGAAATCAAACAATCTTCTCTAAAATATTCATATTCCAGAATACATCTTGACATATTGGAGGAAGAAGGCCAGAATCAGCCATCTGACAGGGATTTCAAACACAGTTTATCTAGAAAAAACATTTTGAACTTGTTATGCTATCTTAACTTCTTTTAGAAAATCACCCCAAAGCAACCGTCAACCGGAGACGTAGGTGGTAGAAATACCACCTTTCCTTCCCTTTAAAAAAAATAAGGTAAAAGATTATGAATTTTCATAATGGAGAAGGATAGCTAAAGTCATTGAAAGATGAGAGCCCTAGCAAATTCCTGAAGTCAGTCCTTTATCCCAGGACAATCCAAGCAGACCAGTCCAATCCATAGAATCGCAGAGACTAGTTACAGGTATTATATCCTGAGTTTTGCCTTTCACCAAAGGATTTCACCCTTCATCCTATCTTCAGTATTGGTTTTAGAACTATCTTTCCATGAAGTATGTTCATACCCCTTTTGGCCAATCTTAAATTTTGTTTTCTCTTATAGGGGATCAGTGTTTCCCAAAGTGTGCCATTTTGAACACATTTAGAGCACTCCGTCTTATTCTTTGCTCACTTTAATTCAGTTTTCTTAATGCATTTAGAGGGATTCTTCTAAACGTCTGGATGAATCCTGCCATTCCTGCATTTAACAAACTTTAATGTCTTCCCCTTGTCCTTAGGATAAAATTCAAACTTGGTGTCATGTTCTAAAAGGTTCCTTTTGAATTGGCTCCTATCCAGTAAGCAACCCTTATTGTTCATCTCCCTCCCTACTCTTACCTCTACTCCAGACTCTTTCAGCCTCCCACCTTTTTACCTAATGCTCAAGGGGCCACACTGAGCCCTTCATGTTTTTTAAGTCACCATATTCTTCACAGTCAGGCCAAGACACAGGATCTTAACAACTGTCGGGGGCACCCTGCCCAGACTGGTAAGTTGTACCATCTCTTAGCTGACTCCTACTCATTCTTCTGATATAACTTAAATATTACTTCCACTGAAAATTCTTCATTGACAGTTGAATGAATGAATTATGCAGGCATTCAGATAACCCAACGAAGGACTTTCATAACTTCTATTTCTACTAACTCAGCCTTCTTTCCCATCTCTGTATATGATATTGCCAGCTGTGCTCAGGTCAGAAGTCTGGGAGTTAATCTTGGTATTTCCTTTTCCCGCACTATCTCATCCTGTTCCCCAGTATAATACTTCAAGTTATCTTGCCTTATTTAAGAATATGTTCTGAATTAATCTACTTTTCTCCACTTCTAATAGACCACCCGAACACAAGCAGTGGTTTTCTTTTCTTTGTTTTGCCTCTCCATGTATCCTCAGCTTTATCCCTGGGTACCTACTGTCCACTCTTCATCAGCAGGAATTATTATTTAAAAATGTGAGTCAAACTCTGTTATGCTCCCTGATTAAAATACCTTAGTGGTTTCTCGTTGAACACCAAAGGAAGCCCAAATTCTTTATCAAAATTTTCAAGATTATGTAAACCGAACTCTGTCTACCTCCTACCTCTCTGAACTTGTGTTGAGTGGCTAGCTACTTCTTATCACTTAGGAATAAGTTTAATTTTTGCCTTCTCATTAAGGCCTTTATACTATAGCCCCAACTCATTTACCTACTCCTAATCCTGTCTTTTTCTGCTGTTTTTCTTTATCCATTTAAAACATACATTTTTAATCTTCCTGTCTACCTACCAGAGTGTAAATTCATTGAAGGCAGGGGATATCACTGACATATTGACCGCTGTGTTCTGATAGTCTAGCCCAATGCTTGACACGGAGTAAACGTTCAATAATTATTCACTGAATGAGTAAATAGCACATATTACACATAATGATAATTGCTTGTTTAATTGTTTTCCACCCATGTATACTCCTGGGGGTAGAATCAGCATAGACTCAATGCTATCTTGACACTATCCAGCAGATTGTGAACTTTTACTATTGATTGACTGACTCAATTGTTTATGATGAAGATCTTATCCATTTTTTAAAATCCTGAAGTTTAGATTACATAACAGTCATTTGACAAATATTTTTGGATGACTGAATAAAAGAATAAACACAGGTGGCTGTAAACTCTTTAGGAATTTTTTACAAAGAAAAAAAGAAAGAGGGCACAGTTGAAATATATGTTATGAGGTCATACTTTCTATATTTTTATCTTGGAAACTCTCAAAGCAGATTATCATAATTAAGGCTGTCTAACTTGCATTAGCATAGTTTCCTAAACTTATTTTATCCAGCAACTCTTTTCATGTAAATTTTAAGTTATGAGAAAGATGCTTTAGAAAAGCTGTTGAAGAAAAAGGAAAAGGGAGTTGCAGTAAGAAGGTGGTGATTAAAATATTAGCTCTGCCACTTACTCTGCGTAAGACTTTAAAGAGTCACTTAACCTCTCTTCACCCTACTTTTCTCATCTTTGAAATGGGCATAAGGGTGCTTGCTTTTGGGCTTATCATGATCATACGGTCATGTGTGTTAGTTCTTGGAACATGGCAGGCACTCATCGAAGGTGAGTTTATCCATTCCCTTCAAACTTTTTCTCATTCAGGGTATGAGTATGGTTTCATTTTATTGTCATTTTTGGTGTTTCTTTTACTACAACAATGGAGGAGATTTGGTTGTTTTGTTAAGTTCCCTTGTTTAAGACAGACTCCACTCTGTGGAGTCAGGGATCATTTAATAATTGATTTGGCCCATAGATGTACTAGCAGCAGTCCAGACACAATTCTTCAATTTTGTTTGGAACTACAGATGGCCATAGAACCATTCTGTGCCTTGGGGACTGAATCATTCTTAGAGACAATATGGAAGGAAATGGCTATTTGCTATCTAATATACACACTATTGGATTCTTTCCAATAGTTCTTTGTCCTTTATGGATATTTGTACCATTGTTTTTCAGTTTTCTCGAAAGGAGGCCACCTTGGTGATGTTTTTCAACATAATAATAATTTACCTTCATATAGCACAGTATGCCGTTTCTACTACAAACCTACTTCCATTTTTCCGTATGACATTTATGAACCACCTATTATATACTCCCAGTCTCTAGGGATGTGAGGGAGATTTTGATAAGGAATCTGCCCTCAAAGAAGTCATATAAAAGTATGTGGTCACATAAACAATGATTCTGTGAGGCAGATTAGATATATACTATGATCTCCATTGTAAAGCTCAGAACTCTGAGCTACAGTAGTTAAATAAATTACTCAAAGTGATTTATAATTTGTCTGTCCTTTTCAGTGATTTCAATAGTCAAATCTTACTGACCCAGATGAATGGGAGAAAATTCCTCTAAAGAAATAAAACATCTAAATTTTTAGCTCTAAGATGAATAAAGTCTGAGGATCTAATGTATAAAATGGTGGCTATAGTTCATAACACTGAGTTGTACAATTGAGATTTCTCTTGAGAGAGAGAGGGAGAGAGAACATTTAAGTTCTATGCTCTTAGCACAATGTATGTGAAAGAGATATGTGAGGTGATGGATGTGTTAATTAACTTGATGAGGGGGGGTCCTTTCACCAGGTGTATGTATACATCACATCATCAGTTGTACACTTTAAATATCTTATAATTTTTTAAAAAATCTTAGTTTTATTTGTCAGTAATACCTTAATAAAACTCAGAAACATGTTAAAATAATAATAATTTTTTAAAAAGCAGTATTTACATGGACTGCTCTCTTCCATCTCAGTTAACAGTGTGTAACATACCCCTTGTCTCAGTGGAAATAAAAAAAGAAATAAACTGATGAGTCTTTTCAAATAAATATATTTGTTTTATTTCATATGAAGACCATGGCATAAATTCATGGCTAGCAGTGCTACCAAGGCTTAAAATGATTTTTAATAAGTAGACCAGATGTATGATTATCACCGTTCACAGATTTTAAAATTATTCTGTTAGGGTTTTTAAAAACATCTTAAATGCTATGACCCTGGGAGGGAAAAAAAGCATTTGTTTTGTTAATGTATTCAATAAGATAGTCCTTTTGCCTATCTTTAGAATTTTATCTTTATGATGATCTTTGTCTTCATGACACCAGATTGTTATATTTCCCAAAATGATGAGTATTCTTTTTTATGCCTTGAATCACTTTGTCTCCTCACACATCAGAGAAAAAACACTCCTTCAAGACTGCTCACATAACAACTTCTCTCCTGACTTCTTCATATAGAATTAATCAGAAAATTATTTATGATCTCATAACACTATGTATTTCTACTATAGTATTTTACTCTATGATATCATGACTATTCCCTTCTGTATCTATGTTAGATACATACTCACTGACTTATTTATCATCACTATTGACAAGAATGATAGAAATAATCATGATATATTATTGAGTGCTCATTACTGCCCTTGTAAGAATTTTAACAACTCAGTCATCACCATATCTATTTTACTAATGAAAAAAAAATTACATTTAGCCTAATTCACACAAATACAAACGTGGCAGTTACAGGGTTTAAATCCAGGTAAGCCTGACTTCGTAGCCTAGAGACTCTTCTAATTACATGTTTGAGTCTTGCTCTGTGTTAGGCAATCATGCTTTTACCAAATATTTTTGAATTGCATTAAAAGTTAAACTTAAAGATCATGTGGGGGAGAACTTTTGTTGAACCACTGTCAAATAAGTACATATTGCATATTAATAAAGTCCAGATTAATGAGGCCTAGGCAGAGTTCTAGTGGTGGTGTTAGCAAATGCTATTATGATCTATTATTATAGTTAATAATAATTATAATTACAGTCTGAACTATGTCTCTTAGTTACATAATTTTCTCTGTCTCATCCTACAACACTAAATTTAACAAAGAGATGGTATTATCTGTTGCTTATAGTTGCAGGTGTTTTAGACCAGTGGAAAAGTTGAGGGAAAACTAAAAATCCTACATTCAAGTCTAATTTTGTGACCTAAAATGGAACAAAACCAATTAGGAAGAAGTCCTTTTAGTAAAAGTTGAACCATCCCTTAGGATCATGCTATCTAGATGAAGGCAAATTTATAAAGTACTTACTACATGATAAATAATCTCAGTAGTAAATTAATTATTTATCTCTTAATGCTCTAAGAGATTAGGAAGGTGAGCCATCATTATTCTTAAGGTATCAAATGAAGAAACTGGAATGTGAAAGTCAACAGATACAAGATCACCTGGGAGATGACAGAAAAGAGGTCTTGAGAAGAATCTTGTCAAGAGAGCACTGCAGTGACCTGAACCAGAGTCTGTCCTTGCCCCTCTTAATGGAAGAGCAGAGTAACAGGATGGGGACGAATCTTTGGAGTGTGAATGGTAGAATCTTGGTTACTAGCAGGAAGGATCACTAGCAGCCCCAGGAGTAGGCTATTCTCTCTTGCCTTTCTGTAGCCAAGACCTGAGTATCTGATATTTAATTACAGTTTTCCATTTCCTTTTATTCACACACCAAGGCGTTCTTCTCCTTGGGTGATTGCCAGTGCTAGAAAAAATTATACTCAGGGAGGGGGCAGATCTTATTTTGGACTTGAAACTGAGTGCTGTGCTATCACTGTTTACAAGAGAGTTCTGCATTGAGGATTACTGTCAGCAAGCTAATATTTATATTGTGTTCAGCTTCCTGTTTTATACATCCACACACATACACACACACACACACACATCTGTGCTTTGAGATTATTTTGGAGAAAAGTTCAAAATCAAATGTGCATGCTCCTATACCAAACTACCTACTCTTTTCTTCAATAATAATAGCAACAGCAACTTATTTGTGTTTAGTGTGCTGCTGTCATGCACACTCATTCAGTTTTCAAAAGCCTATTTAGATGAAAGATTGCTGCTTCTGTCTTAGGAATGAGGACATTCTTTAGAAATGTGTTAGTTGGGATTATTTTGGTTACAGAGACAGAGAGAAGCTCAACTTGTGCTAACTTAGGCAAAATGGAGGATTTATTGGAAGGATGCACAGAATCAAACAAAAGTATAGACACACACACCACACACACATAAAAAAGATAAATTTGGGTGTCAGAATCAACAAAACTCAGGGACTTCACTCCCACTAGATCAGTCTCCACCTGTTGCCATGGCTTCTTTCTGCATATTATGTTTATTCTCTGTCATTGCAGAACAACTACCTCAATATTTTAAAAACATAGGTGCTGACAGCTCTCTACTTTTACAGCTTGGAACTCACATCACAAAAAGCAGACTCTTTCCTTAATGTAATTGAAATATAAATACACTGGAAAGAACTCTGGATAGCCCAAGTTGGTAAAGGTGCTCATTTCTATGCCTGTCAACGAGGCTAATGGTTGAAGGGTGGGATAAAACTTCTAAGAGTATGAGACTTCTAGGAAAATGGTAGGGCAGGTAGATCCTAAGCTCACTTCGTCTCATGGACACACCTGGATAATAGCCACATCACTGCAGCTAACCCAGAAAATGACCTCAAGACTCACTGAACAGGTCTTCCATAGTTCATTGTAGGGAGGATGCTGCATTCAAAAGGGTAATAAGGGGAGAGGCATGGTAAGGAACCAAACTCCCTGCAGGACTAACCAAAATTGTGAGGAACACCACAACACAGAGAAAAGAGAGCAGTAGACCCCAACCCAGGCATGCTAAGCAGTAGGTACCTGCACTAGGAAGACAGTTCCCCATAATATTTGGCTTTGAAAACCAGTGGGATTAAACTACATGAGTTTTTA
This sequence comes from Mustela putorius furo, assembly GCF_011764305.1. Classification (NCBI taxonomy): domain Eukaryota; kingdom Metazoa; phylum Chordata; class Mammalia; order Carnivora; family Mustelidae; genus Mustela; species Mustela putorius. The sequence continues at coordinate 1,032,881 of NW_025421428.1, forward strand.
CAGCCAATGGGCCTTAACTCCAGGTACTTTAAAAATTAGTGGTTTAGTTCTGGGAGAGGTAGAGGACAATAGGAAACTGAGTTTCAACCCTTGGACAACATAATAAACAGCCTTTCCATGATAGAGTATAAAAGTGGTAGTTTGAAAAAAGTACCTGGGGTATACATGAAGATTTATTTACTAATCTCAGAACATGTGCTGGAGGAACACAGATCTTTAGGAGACTTCTCTGAGAACAAAATTTCTAGTGGGTTCCATTTCTCCCTTTCTCCCCACCATTCAACCTTGAATGCTGGACACTTGCAGGATTTAGCATGAACATTCTCCATCTACCTTGCTAACACCAACTTCATTCTCCTGCAGACTTGCCCCATCCAACCCATCCCACTCAGCAAGAGTTCCTACAAAATTTCTTCTTCCACATCACATCCTGTAAGTAACCACAGCAGGGATCAGCACCACTCCAAAGACACTGCAGCACTAGGGAGAGGAGAAGATAGTCACACTCACCAGTATACTTGCAGTTCCAGCAGTCAGACCTTAGAACTTTCAATGCAGAGAGAGTTCCCTGCCAACCAGTATATCTGCAGCCCCTGGCAGTAGGCATCTGGTCTAATTGCTGGCCCCACCCACCAACAAAAGCCTTTCAGTGGCCAGCACAGGTCAGTGCATTTGAAGACCCAATAGATAGACTAGGAGCACAGATGTGGTTTGTCACAAGACACAGCCCAACTACAAGCCCATGGAAGCACCAGACTGGCCCCTTAACAGCACAATTACCAAACCTAGCCCACAATAAGCAGAAGGGACCATTGCAGTTGACTGAAGGCAAAAGAGGCTCAGACGCAATAGTGGGTCACATCCACTCATGTAGAAGACATCCCTGAAGCACCTGGTTCTGAGGAATGGGGGACAGTGCACCACAGGGAAACACAGAATCTCTTCTTCATAAGGCCATTACCTTCAAGATCAGGAGTCATAACTGACTTTCCTAATACACAGAAAGAAACACAGAGAGTTATACAAAATGAGGAGATAGAGATATATGTCCCAAATGAAAGAACAGGACAAAACCACAGCAAAACAACTAAATGAAATAGAAGTAAGCAATATGCTTAATAAAGAATTTAAAGTAATGGTCATAAAGATACTGGGTGACTTGGTCAATTAAACATCTGTCTTAAGTTCAGGTCATGATTTCAGGATCCTGGGATTAAGCCTCTTGTCACACTTCCTGTTCATTGGGAAGTCTACTTCTCCTTCTTCCTCTTCGTCTGTTCCTTCCCACCACTCATGCTTTTTCTCTCTCAAATAAATAAAATCTTAAAAGAAAAAAAAAAGATACTTACTGAGGAGTGCCTGGGTGGCTCAGTCATTTAAGTGTCTGAATCTTGGTTTCAGCTCAAGTATGATCTTTGGTCCTGAGATTGAGCCCTGCATTGGGTTCTGTGATTAGCACTGGGTCTGCTTGTCCATCTCCCTCCCCCTTTATTCTTCTGCCAACTTGTGCTTTCTCTCTATCTCTAATAAATAATAAAAAATAAATAAACAAATCTTTAGAAAAATGTACTGAATTTGAGAAGAGTAGGGGATTTCAGTGAGACCTTCAGTATAGAGCTAGAGAAAATAAAGAATGATTCAGAGATGAAGAACTCAATGACTGAAATTAAAAATACACTAGAGAGAATCAATAATAGAATAGAGTAGACAGAACGGATCAGTAAGCTGGAAGAGAGGGTAATGGATAGTAACAAAGCTGAACAGCGACAAGAAAGAAAATAGAATAAAAATTGAGAATAGATTAAGGGAATTTAGCAACATTACCAGGTGTAATAACATTTGCAGTATAGGGAATCCAGAAGGAAAATAGAGAGGAAAGGGGGCAGAAAATTTGTTTAAAAAGAAATAAAACTTCCCTAATCCAGGAAAGGAAACATACATGCAGATCTAGGAGGCATAAAGAGCCCCAGTAAAACTACCCAAGGAGGTCCATACTGAGACATGTAAAATTAAAATAGTAAAAAAGTAATGATAAAGAGAGAATTTTAAAAGCAGGATAAGAAACAAAAGTTACATATAAGGGAAACCCCATAAGGCTATCAGCTGATTTTTCAGCAAAAACTTTGTAGGCAGGAAGGAAGTGTCATTATGTATTCAATGTGCTGGAGAAAAACAGAACAAAACAAAACAAAAATCCTTCAATAAAGAATACTCTACCCAGGAAGACTACCTTTCACAATAGGAGAGATAAAGTGGATCCCAGATAAACAAAAATTAAAGGAGTTCATTGTTTCTAAATGAGACTTAGAAGAAATGTTAGAAGGAATTCTTTGAGTGGAAAGAAAAGGTTATATTGAGAGGGAAGAAAATAATGAAAGAAAAAAATGACAAGTAAATACAAACATAGCTAAAGTAGTAGATTAATCACTCATAAAATCAAATTGGTGGTTAAAGCACAAAAGCAATAAAATTATATAAAAGTCTTCATATGTAATATATATTTATAAATAATATATATTTATATAGCAAGTTTAATTATATATTTATAAAATATAATATATAAAATATTATATATTTTATTTTTAATTAAATTATTTATTTTCAGAAAAACAGTATTCATTATTTTTCACCACACCCAGTGCTCTATGCAATCTGTGCCCTCTATAATACCCACCACCCGGTACCCCAACCTTGCACCCCCCCCCGCCACTTCAAACCCCTCAGATTGTTTTTCAGAGTCCATAGTCTCTCATGATTTATAAAATATATTTTATAAGTATATAATTTTATATGCTTTATGTATAAAAAGTATAATTATAAAAGTCAGTGAAAGGATTCACAAAATAAAAAGGACATAAAACATAATATCACATACATAAAACTGGTGGAAGAAGAATAAAATTTTAATACTTTAGGAAGGGTTCTAATTTGAGTGACCATCAACTTAACATAACTGCTGTATATATAAGATGTTACATATAAGCCTAATAATAACCACAGATAAAAAACCTATAATACATACACAAAATCTAAAGAGAAAGTAATCCAAGTATATCACTAAAGAAATTCATCAAACTGCAAGGGAAGACGGCAAGAGAAGGAACAGAAAAGAAACTACAAAAACAACCATAAAATAAGTAACAAAATGGTAATGAGTACATCCCTAACAGTAATTACTTTGAATGTAAACAGACTAAGTGCTTCAATCAAAAGACATAGGGTAACCAAATGTATAAAAAAAGCAAGGCTCATCTATATTCTGCATAAAGGAGACTTACTTGAGGCCTAAAATACATGCAGATTGAAAACGAAGGGATGGAAACACATTTATCTTGCAAATGGAAGCAAAAAGTAAGCTGAGATAGCAATCCTAATTTGGAAAAAACAGACTTTAAAACAAAGACTATAACAAGAAATAAGAAGAACATTGCATAATGATAAAAGAAATAATTCAATGAGAGGATATAACAATTATAAATATCTATGCATCCAACATGGGAGCCCCTAAATACATAAAGCAACTATTAAAAGACATAAAAAAAAGAAATTGACAGTAGTAGAATAATAGTAGGGGACGTTAACACCCTGTTTATAGCAGTGGATAGATCATCTAGATAGACAGAAAATCAAGAAGGAAACAGTGACTTTGAATGTCACATTGGATCAGATGGACCTAACAGACATATTCAGAATATCCCATTTAAAACAGTGGAATACATATATATATATATATATATATATATTTTTTTTTTTTTTTTTTTTTCAAGAGCACATGGAACTTTTTCCAGCATAGAACATGTTAGGCCACAAAACAAGTCTCAATAAATTAAAAAAGATTGAAATTTTATCATACCTTTTTTCCAACCATAATGGTGTGAAATGGGAAATCAATCACAAGGAAAAATATGGAAAGACCACAAATATATGAAGACTAAATAACATGCTACTAAACATTGAATGGGACAGCCAAGAAGAAATAAAAAAATATATGGAGACAGATAAAAATTTAAAAAAAACAAAAACAACAATGTTCCAAAATCTTTGAGATGTAGTAAAAGTTATTATAAGAAGGAAGGCTATAACAATAAAAGCCTACCTCAAGAAGCAAGAAAAATCTCAAATAAGTAACCTAACCTTATATCTAAAGGACCTAGAAAAAAGAAGAAACAAAACCCAAATCCAGTAAAAGAGAGGAAATAATAAAGATTATAATAGAAGTAAGTGAAATAGAAACTAAATAAAAATAGAACAGATCAATGAAACCAGGAGCTGGTTCTTTGAAAAAATCAACAATATTGTTGAATCTTTCACCAGACATATCAAAAAAGGAAATAAACTCAATAAACAAAAGGAGAAATAACAACTGGCACCAAAGAAATACAAAACATTATAAGGGAATATTATGAAAAAGTATATGCCAACAAATTGTACGACTTAGAAGAAATGGATAAATTCCTAGAAACATATAGCCATCTAAAACTGAATCGGGAATAAATAGGAAATCTGAACAGGCCAGTTACTACCAATGAAATTAATCAGTAGTTAAAAAACTCCTGACAAACAAAAGTGCAGGATCAGATGACTTCCCAGGTGAATTAGACCAAACATTTAAAGAAGACTTAATACTTATTATTCTCAAACTATCCCAAGAAATAGAAGAGTAAGGAAAGCTTCCAAATTCACTCTGTAAGTCCAGCATTATCCTGATACCAAGACACCACACACACACACACACACACACAAAAAAAAAAAAAAAACAAAACACAAAAAACCCCCTACAAGCCAGTATCTCTGATGAACATAGATGGAAAAATCATCAACACAATATTAACAAACATAATCCAACAATACATTTAAAAAAAATTCACCTGATCAAGTGGGATTTATTTATTTTTCAAAGATTTTATTTATTTATTTGACAGAGATCATAAGTAGGCAAAGAGGCAGGCAGAGAGAGAGGGGGAAGCAGGCTCCCCGCTGAGCAGAGAGCCTGATGCTATGCGATGCAGGGCTTGATCCCAGGACCTGGGGTCATGACCTGAGCCGAAGACAGAGACTTTAACCCACTGAGCCACCCAGGCACCACCACCTTTATTGAAGGAATGTAAGAATGGCTCAGTATTCACAAATCAACCAATGTGATTTATCACAATAATAAGAGAAAGGACAAAAACCATACTGATCATCTCAGTATGTGCAGAAAAAATATTTGAAAAGTACAGCACTCATTCATGATATAAAATCTCAACAAAGTAGGTTGAGAGGGAACATATCTCAACATAATAAAGGCCATATATGGAAAACTCACACTGACATCATCCTTAATGGGGAAAAAAATGAGAGCCTTTGCTCTAAGATCAGGAAGAAGACAAGGATGTCCACTTTCACGCTTTTATTCAACATAGTACTGGAAGTCACAGCCACAGAAGTTGGACTAGAAAAAATAAATAAATAAAAGGCATCCAAAGTGGTAAGGAAAAAGTAAAATTTTCACTTTTTGTAGATGACATGATACTAAATATATACAGAAAACCCCAAAAACTCCACCAAAAAACTGTTAGAACTATTAATTGAATTCAGTAAATTCTCAGGATACAAAATTAATATACAGGAATCTGTTGCACTTCTATACACTAATGATGAAGTAACAGAAAGAAAATTTAAGAAAACAATCTCATTTACTATTGCACCAAAAAGAATAAAATACCTAGGAATAAACTTAACCAAGGAGGTGAACAATCTGTACTGTGTACTGCAAAAAATATAAAACATTGAAAGAAATAGCAGATGACACAAACAAATGAAAGATATTCTACACTCATGAAGTGAAAGAACCAATATTATTAAAATGTGCCTACTCCCCCAAAGCCAGTCTATGAATTTAATGCATTCTTTATTGGAATACCAACATTTTCACAGGACTAGAACGAATAATCTTAAAATTTGTATAGAACCACAAATGACCCCAAATATCCAAAGCCATATTGAAAAAAGCAATGCTGAAGGTACAACAATCCCTGATTTCAAGATCTACTACAAAGCTATAATAATCAATAATACAATAAACAATATAGTACTGGCACAAGAATAGACACATAGATCACCAGAACAGAATATCGAGTCCAGAAAAAAAAAGAGCCACCTTTTTATGGTCAGTTAATTTATGACAAAGGAGACAATAATATAAACTGAGGAAAGGTCAGTCTCTTCCACAAATGATGTTGGGAGAACTGTAAAGCTGCATGCAAAAGAATGAAGCTGGACCAATTTCTTATACACAAAATAAACTCAAAATGGATTAAAGACCTAAATCTGAAATGAGAAGCCATACAATTCCTAGAAGAAAAAATAGACAATATTCTCTTTGACAACAGCCAGAGAAATATCTTTCTAGGTTTGTCTTCTGAAGCAAGAGAAACAAAAACAAAATTAAATTATTGGGATTAAACAAAACAAACAAACAAAAAGTGTTTGTACTACAAGGAGACAATCGGTGAAACAAAAGGACAACTTACTAAATGGGAGAAAATATTTGCAAATGATATATCTGATAAGGGGGTTAATACCCAAAATATGTAAAGAACTACACACCTCAATACCAAATATCCCACAAATAATCTAATTAAAAATAAGGAGGGGACATGAATAGACATTTCTTTTCCAAAAGAAAACATATGGATGGCTGACAGACACATGAAAAGATGCTTAACATCATTAATTATTAGGGAAATGCAATTTGAAACTGCACAATATATCACCTCACAACTGACAAAATGGCTAAAATCAAAATCAGAATAAATAACAAGTGCTGGTGAAGATATGGAGAAAAAGAAACTCTTATGCACTGGTGCACTGTTGTTGGGAATGTAAATTGGTGCAGCTACTATGGAAAATGGTATGGATGTGCCCCCAAAAAATTAAGAAGAGAATTACATATGATTCAGTAATTCCACTACTGGATGTTTACCCAAAGAAAATGAAAGCACTGATTCAAAAAGACAAATGCACTCTTGTTTATTGAAGCGTATTCCCATAACCAAGATATGGAAGCAGCCCAGGCGTCCATGGATAGATGAAGAGATGAAGAAGATACTACTGCATGCACACACACACGCACATGCACACACACACACACACACACACACACGAATATTATTCAGCCATAAAAAAGAATGAATTCTTGCCATTTGCAACAACATGGATTGATCTAGATGGTGTAATTCTAAGTGAAATAAGTCAATCTGAGAAACACCATATGATTTTACTTATACTTGGAATTTAAGAAACAAAACAAATGAGCAAAAAATGAAAAGAAAAGACACAAACAGAAAACCAGACTCTTAAATACAGAAAAACAAACCCTGGTGGTTGCCAGGGGGAGGTGGTTTGAGGTAGGTGATATAGAGGGGATTAAGAGCACATTAATGTTGGGTGCCTGGGTGGCTCAGTGGGTTAAAACCTCTGCCTTCAGCTCAGGTCATGATCCCAGGGTTCTGGGATCAAGCCCCGCATTGGGCTCTCTGCTCAGTGGGGAGCCTGCTTCCTCCTCTCTTTCTCTCTCTCTGCCTGCTTCTCTGCTTACTTGTGATCTCTGTCAGGTAAATAAATAAAATCTTTTTTTTTAAAAAGAGTACATTAATGTTGATAAACACTAAGAAATGTATAGAATTGTTGAATCATTATATTGTACACCTGCAACTAATATAACACTGTATATTAATTATACTTAAGTAAAAGGAAAAGAAATATATTAAAAGGTGAAAAAAACCCCACCATATATGAGTATGGCTGTCTTTGCACAAGCATCTAGTTTGCATGTGAGTAAAAGCATCCTTTCCAAGAAAGGATGAGTTGCAAGGCAGATAAACCAGTACCTATTCCACGAAGGGGTAAATAATTTGTTTCTAAAACACATAAAAAGTGGCAGATAAGAAGCTCAAATCTCAAACTTTTCCTTCCAAAGCAAGTATATTCTCTTCTACTCTATGCTGATTAATCACATCCAAAGAATATTTGCTTAGACCAATTGCTGCAAATTGTCTTTTCTATGGTGGACTCCTCCAAGGCTGACACTTCATTCATTCTTATCCCTCACACCTGTAATACGTTCTCCAACTCCTACTTGTTCTTCCTGGTCTCCATGTTTTTTAAGATATCATCCATGGGTACTCAACCCATTAGGGGGTCTCTCTCCTCCATTATTCTACAGCATATATGTTTTACTCCTACCATTTTTTGGATATTTTGATATTAATTTGGTTTCTTTAGTTTTTTGTTGTAAGGGTGCAACTTTATTTTTCCCAGAGTAGATTATAAGCTTCTTGAAGTTAAGATATCTTAGATATCCATCTCTTTAATAGGATTTTTAATATAAGTCTGATACTGTAAGATTTGCAGAGTTGATAAAATTCAATTTAACAAATATTTACTTACTATGAGCAAGTCACTGTTCTCAGAACTGGATTAATTGCTTGTGTTTCATTTGTTTTTTTACATACCATGTATCAGTAGTTTATGCAAGGGTAGGTGATCAGTTATATCTACTCCACTCTTCCTAATGATCTCCCAATTCCGTTCTTACTCTCAACATGCACACTATGAACTAGTCAGACCAAATTGCTTATTAGTTCATGAATATGCAGTGCTTATTGAAGCTTTCAAGAAATGTGCATTCATTTTTCTTCTGTCTGAAGTGTTTTTCATTTCATCTTAAAGCTGGCATTAACCTTAATCAACCCCACCAGAATCAGATCACAGATCTTTTCTCTAGGAAATTTTGCTGACCATCACTTGGGCATATATTAGATTCCCATTACACTATATATATGCATATATATATGCATATATACATAATACACACACCCCATACCATACCACCCTTTTACTATTACTGTTTAGGAAAGAGTGGCTGTCAAAACAAGGGTTCATTTTCCTGGCATGTGTAAAAAATTGGTCAAGGAAATAGCAGCCAGCTGCAGATACGCCCAGAATGTTCTCAGCTACCATCTCATAATTGAAAAGTGTCACTCTGAGGGGGAAATGGCCACTCAAGGCAGCGACTGTAGCAGACTGGTGTTTGTCAAACTACATCTTGCTATTTTTTAGACTGGTTCCTGCTGAACTTTTCCCCTTCCTTCTGATTGCCTCTCTGCAGCTTACCAGCACCATGGGGAATTGGTGTGGCTACTTTGTTATTGAAATATGTTGCTTGGATTTTCTTCTTTTTTGCCTTCTCTTTCTTGGAGGGGGAGAAAAATGATCATGGAGTAGATGTTGAAGAATTCAATCCAATGGAAGTATTCCCAAGATAGCAATAATTTGTTTTTGAACACAGAGCCCCAGGTATTTTGTTTTTAATAACATCCTGTAATACAGATTTTTTCTGATTTTTTTTTCTTTTCTTGGTTTATAGCCCTGGTAATAGAGGTTATTAAAACTATCTTGTTGAAATTGTGGGGGAAGTTGGGATGATCAAGTTAACAGGGAGCACAGTGACTTTAGTGACTTTAGTGCTTCAGAGCCTAGGCATGCTATATGTATCTGCCCATGCTCTTCAATCAGGAAAAACCATTGTCTGATTTGCTTGGAATCAACTTTGACTTTCCCTTTCTTGCATCGTACCCTGAAACACAATATTTGGTGTTGTAGTTGCTCCTAGCTGAAGCCAGCGGCATGGATTCAAGTCCTGCTCCTTCCTAGATTGATGATACTGAGTAAAGCTTTTTAATATTTCTGATTTCTCATTTTCTCATTCCTAAAATGATATCTAGCTCACATGGAAATCGATAATATTTACATTAGGGGATTACTGAAATTATTAGATTAAATGATGAATATTAAAATATTTTATAAGACCAAGTATTAAGGAAAGAGTTTTCAGTTGTTCCTGTTCATCGTTGATCATTTTTTCATATAATTGTGGATGCTTCTTATTCCAAGTTATATGGTTGCTCAAGACCAGGGAGAGAACTTCCAGCCGAGTGCCCATCCTATTCTCAGTTCCCATACTTCATGTCGTGCTTCTCATTGGACCTCCATAATAGATCTGGCTATAGCTACACTGGCCTTGTTACCAAAAACTGAAAATCTGCTGAATTCCTCTTCCTCTATGATTTTTTTTTTTCACACCAGCTGTGCATTCTGCTATGCTCTCTTTATATTCTCTTGCTGAAATCATACCAAGCCCTGCCTGTATTGACCATCTTGATTTTCTCTTGTAGTCCTTTCTGGTTATTCTCTTCCCATACCTCCAACTCCACCCTTTCCTAAACATTTGTGATATATACAAGTGGATTTATTTTGTATCTTTTGTATTGATACTTATCTTTGCATATGTCCATGCTTTACGTCTTCAGTTAAGCAGAACATTGTAAGCTGGGTCCGCATTAGTCATTCAATTCTTTCCTAATATATAACTCTCTCTTTTTTTAAAGTATTGGCATAGAAGGCATGGCAAATAGGTTTCTCTTGAGGGAGAGGTTAGGATCTAGAGGGGTGAGTGGTTTGTTATGAAATGTAAAGATAGCACCAGATATTTAAGGGAGTCTGTGCTGCACTAGCATGAATGTGGCACTTCATGGAGCCTGGTCAGCCTCATTTGAGCTCAAGTCTCAGCTCTACCATCTTCTAATTCTGTGAACCTGGTTAAATCTCCTAATCCCCTAGAGCCTCAGTTTTCTCATCTGTAGAATGAAGATAACAATAGGATGTAGCTCAAGAAGTAACGTGTAGGGGTACCTGGGTGGCTCCATCAGTTATGAGTCAGCTCTAGATTTCAGCTCAGGTATGACTTCAGGGTTCTGGGATCAAGCCCCACATCGGGCTCCTCACTCAGCTCAGAGTCTGCTTGGGATTCTCTCTCTCCCTCCGCTCCTCCCTTCCCTCTTTCTCTCTCTCTCTCTCTCTCAAGAGAGAGTGTGTATGCAAGCAGAGGGAGCAGCAGAGGGAGGGGGAGAAGCAGGCTCCCCACTGAGCAGGGAGCCTGATGTAGGGCTCGATCCCCCTGAGATCATAACCTGAGCCAAAGGCAGATGCTTAACTGAATGAGACACCCACATGCCCCAATAAAGAGAATTAATTATTTTTTAAAAATTTTTTTAATTTTTATTTTTTTTAAAGATTTTATTTATTTATTTGACAGAGATCACAAGTAGGAAGAGAGGCATGCGGGGGGTGGGGGGAGCAGGCTCCCTGCTGAGCAGAGAGCCTGATGTGGGGCTCGATCCGAGGACCCTGGGATCACGAACTGAGCCGAAGGCAGAGGCTTAATCCACTGAGCCACCCAGGAGCCCCAAAATATTTTTTTTTTTTAAACAAGTAACCTGTGAAATGGCAGAACTGATCCTCTAAATATACAATAATGTCTGTAAAACACATTGTTAAAAGAATAAGCTGAACAAATATAAACTATTATTTTTAGGAATAGGGTGGCTTTATTCTCTAATCTATTACATTATCTTCTTGCCGACTGGGCTGCGAATGTGATTAGACAGTAAGCGCTTTTGAACAGGGACCATGTCTAGACTGTTTATTGCTGAGTCTCCAACACCTAGGGCAGTGCCTGGAAGATAATAGGTGTTCAGTAAACATTTGAGGGATTAATAAATGGATTGAATAACAAAGAAGAAGTTAAAGCAATATTCTAAAAAGGCTCAAATGCTGTCAGTATCATTAAGCCCTCATTATTTCAAGAACACTGGCTTTAATGCAATTGGTTGTCAGTGAATATAATTGGAAGAAAAATAATACATATTTCAAGGAGTAAGGAAAGATGGAACTCATATACCAGTTAGCTTTCAAAACTGGCTAAAAGGTAATTGGAATCTGAAAGTTGATTTATCTGGCCTTCCTCTTACCTGAATGCAATGCAGATCTTAATTGAAACATACACCTCCAGGAACAAAGAATAATGAGCTCCTTGCTGAAATGTCACTCCTGTGAAAGAGAGCAAACGTGGTCCCATGAGGGATACCTTTCTTCCCAGGCAGTGTGGGCTCAGCTGTATCGACCAGGAGAGAACTAACAAAATGATGGAGGCCTTGGACAGGGAAGACATGATTCCACTGATGGTGATCTGGGCAGGCTTTGCAGGGAAGAAGGCATCTGACCTGGGTTTTCATAGGGTCAAGGGAGGGACCCGACAGGTACAAAGATTTTAAATCATATTTCTGCAATCCATTTTCTGGATACATGGTATTATTTTTACTTTGGTTTATATTTAACCTCTTTTTAAACTCCAGTTTCCTTATCTAACAGATGGGAAAAAATAATACTATATCCTTCATAAGATCATTGTAGGCATTACATGAAAAAAATACATAAAATCATTTGGCATGGTTCCTGGCACACGGTACATACAAAATATAAGCAGCTGTTATTATTGATGTTATTATTACACTTGAGTTTGCATCCCAGAGGACAAAGCAGCATAAACTAAGGGTATAAAGAGCCTATAAAATGCAGATGTTAGAAGCCAGCTCTGTTTTTTGACAAAATGCAAAGGGAGATTTAGATGGAAAAGTAGGTATGAATCAGATTGATGAGGATGTGGAATGTGGTTCTAAAGATTTGGGGCTTTAATGGCAAGAGTGAGAAAATAGAGATATTTTTATTTTCTGTCAGTCCAAAGGCTTATTTAGGCATGAAGCGGCCTTTCAATGCCTGTAAATCAATTCATATAGGTGACCTGGCCCAAAATTCTCAGTCTGAGAAGGAGCCGTTGCTTGTGGCAGGATTTATTCCCTAGCCAATCTTCTATATTTTCCTGCCAAAATGAGGACCTCTTTCATTGTGTGATGGAGAGAGAACGCCACATGTAATTAGAGGGAATGAGCAGAGAGGAAGAGAAAAGGCAGGGAGTGTGCCACCGTGCTGGCGGAAGTCTCCCAGGAACAGAAGGTGATGTGTTGTGACAGATGCCTTTGTTATGTTGTTTGTTAAACACTGCATGGCTACATTTTACAACATTTTTGAATATACCCCTGCATTCCCTGGGCATTTTGGCAACAGAGAAAAGAAACTATTGGGTCTAGGGACAGGGAGAGAGAAGTGTAGGGTGTAGGGCAAGGAGGAGCTAGAATTACCAATAGAATGGGATTTGAGTTCAAAGTCACCTTCACCTAAATATACAACCCTCGTGCAATCACTGCCTGCACTGGGGTCTGAGAGCCATTGCTTAAGAGAAATGTTCATTGTGTCCAATTAAATTCAAGTCAAAAGTAGATCTGAGTGGGTGCCTGGGTGGCTCAGTGGGTTAAGCCGCTGCCTTTGGCTCAGGTCATGATCTCAGAGTCCTGGGATCGAGTCCCGCATCGGGCTCTCTGCTCAGCAGGGAGCCTGCTTCCTCCTCTCTCTCTCTGCCTCCCTCTCTGCCTACTTGTGATCTCTCTCTGTCAAATAAATAAATAAAATCTTTAAAAAAAAAAAGTATATCTGAGTACCAGCAATGTGCCTAATTGGAGATAGAAATAGGATAAAACACTATCCCTACTCTCAAGGAGTTCACCCACCAGTGGAAGAAATTAGGCAAACCCATATCACACACACTCACACACACACACACGCACGCACACACGCACACACATACGTGCACATGCACACGCACACACACACACATATGCAACACACAAAGTCAAGTGCAAAGAGATTTTAAAAGAACCAGAATGCATTCAAGTTTAAGGAAAGGAATACAGCGTGGTTACCATAGGCTACATTCTCTGATTATAATCCAATTACACTAGAAATGAATTATTAAAAGATTTACTGAAGTATCTTAACCACTTGAATGTTAAGGTAAATTTATATAACTTTGTATCAAATAGGAAATCAAAAGTCAACATACATGGCATCTAGAAAGCAATATAGAGCATAGCAAGCGAAGTCCTAGTCATAGATAACTTCACCATTGAAGAAGATAGTACTCATTTAGAGCAATTAAGAAAAACAAAAGAAGAAGAAAACAATAAAAATCACATACTCTATACAGGGAATTAATAAAGATAAAACTTGAAATCAAAGAAATGCAATACAAAAATTGTAGGAAAAATATATGGGCACATAAACCAATTCACTGAAAAGGCAAGTGAAGCAGATAAACTGCTTGTTGCCTTAATTAAGAATTAAACAGAAATCACGATGTATTAAAAATCAAGAAATTTTAAGGTGGTAAAACAGAAATATAATGTGATCAAGAGATCACTGCATACATTTTATAGGAACATTTCAAAAACCTAGAGCAAAAAGATGCTTTCGTAGGAATCTTTAAATCTTTATAATTGACCTCAAAGAAATAGAAAACATGAATAAACCAAATCCACTAAAAGAGACAGAGCATATGATTAAGTAGCTACCATTAAAATAGACATCAGAAAAAATAGATTCACAACTGAATCTAACTCTTAAAATAATTTCAATATTATTTAAAGTATGCTACTCCCTAGAAAATACATCATCTAAATTTACTTTATGAAACTACAGAGCTTTAAAGCTAAAACCTAGTCGAATGCTAATTAGAAAATTGTGGGCTAATTCACACACACACACACACACACACAGAATCAAGCAATGAAACTAAAATGGGAGTAACAAATTTATTCCTAGAAATTCATAGGTGATTCAAGCTACTGACCAGTCTGCCACACCACCAAATAAAAGGGTAAAAGCCATATGATTATATCAACACATGCTGAAAAAGCATTTGATAATAATTAGAAACTTTACTAAATAAAGTTAGCATAAAGTAAAAGAACTTACTAACCTCAAAACCCTATAGCACATATGGTCCTATGGGAACAATACAATATCACTCAATTTCCAGTACCATTTTAGGTAAGAATAACCAGTAGTGTCATTATTCACATTTTCTTAGATGCTCTGACAGACTCGGTATGTAAAGAAGTCAGGGTAATTGGTTAACAATAAGAGATTAGAGTAGCAAAAACAAAATTAATAGAATCACTAAGAAAATTGGGTAAGGCAATTGTATACAAGGAAAGATGTTCAAGGGTCAATGTTCTTTCACTATACTAGCAATAAAAACAATTTTATTTTATTTATGTATGCATTTATTTTTAAGAGAGAGAGCATGTGCACAAGTGTGGGGAGGGGCAAAGGGTGAAGGAGAGAATCTCAAGCTGACTCTGTACGGAGCTACATGGAGCTGAATACAGGGCTCAATCTCATGGTGAAGCAATCAGACTCTAGCTGAAATCTAGAGTGGGATGCTTAACTGACTGAGCCACCGAGGTACCCCACCAAAAACCCACTTTAGAATGAAGAAAATTTTCATTAACATCCGGTACAAAAATTGAATATAATTAAAAATGATTTTAACCAAAGAAATCACAGTATCTATATAAAACTATAAAACCAACATATAAATGATTTAAATTTAATTTCAAGTCATATCTTAAATAATGTTTTAACTTATATTTTTAAAATTATGCAATCACATTTGGACACCCAACAGGGATTTTGCAATAAAAATATACAATTGATAAATCTATAAAGTAGAGGAGGTGGCAAAGGAAGAGTCTAAGAATTCGTCCAAAAGAATACCGGAGAGAGGGGATTTATTTAACAGGTCTCAGAATGTGCTATAAAGCCAGTGCCATCTAACAGGTCTGGTGTCCTGTAAGAAGGGAAATGGAACGTGAGCCGTAGGAGAGCAGGGATCATTTGGGGTTCATGTGTATATTCTGAACGCATAGAAATTGCCCAAGAAACATTGCCTGAATTCATTTATGAAACGGATTGCAGAATTTGTACAAAGTACCTACAAGTGGATCTTAATATACATGATTTATGAGAATTAAAAAGCATTAATTGAAATATGATACTAATACAAATCCTAAGTAATTTTTATAGTAAAATCATTCACATTGGCACTATCTTTGTGTGTGTATTGGTGTAGGATGCGTACCACTATCTCTATGTCTATAACTAAATTACCCTATAAGTTCCACTTGCGTGCTTTAGCACAATCATCCTCCACCCTCATCTCTAAAAATAAGTTCCCCTGGTTTTAAAACTGTAGATTTGTTTTTCCATAGGAATTCTTCAGATGCCATTAATGTTTATTTGAAATGATAATGACAATTATATACTAATATAGTTAATAACAATAATGATAATAGTAATAATAAATGTTATTTTACCTTCTCAACTCAAAGGGTCCATAGGAATTTAGACCAAATGACTATCATCATCATCATAATAGCAAAGAGATTCTGGGTACTTACTATGAGCTAAGGGCTTTATATTCATTTTTAAATTTTTTTTAAAGATTTTTTTTTAGGGTGCCTGAGTGGCTCAGTTGATTATCTGATTCTTTTTTTTTTTTTTAAGATTTTTATTTATTTATTTGACAGAGAGAGATCTCAAGTAGGCAGAGAGGCAGGCAGAGAGAGAGGAAGGGAAGCAGGCTCCCTGCTGAGCAGAGAGCCCAGTGCGGGGCTCTAACCCAGGACCCTGAGATCATGACCTGAACTGAAGGCAGAGGCTTTAACCCACTGAGCCATCCAGGCACCCCTGAGTATCTGATTCTTGATTTCAGCTCAGGTTTTGATCTCAGGGTCATGGGCTTGAGTCCTGCATTGGGTTCTGCAGAGTCTGTTTGCCCTTCTTCTGTTCCTCCCCCAACTCTTTCTCTCAAATAAATAAATAAATAATATTTTTTTAAGTACTCTCTACACCCAATATGGGGCTTGAAACTATAGCCCTGAGATCAGGAGCTGTATGCTGTACTGACTGCGCCAGCCAGGCCACTCTCATTTTATTATTTGAGTCACACAAAGCCGTATTGAATAAATACTATTATTTGGTTTAAAACATACATAATTTGAAGCTTATAGAGATGAAATATTTTCTCAAAGACACCAAACCAGGAGGCATTAGAGGCATGCCTCAAAACCCATTTTGATATTCTCATCCATAATCTGATATTTCTACACTACAAGTTGCTGTTAGGATTAAATCAGATAATGATTATAAAGTATTTAACATGCGACCTGCTCCAAAATAAGTGCTTAGGAAACAGCTAACCCCAGCAATAACGACAAAGTCACACAGCCTTCACAGTGATGTTGCCAGGTACGATTATTAACCTCAGGTTTGCAGTTGGGAAAAAATGAGGCTCAGGGAGGTTAAGTTACCTGCTGGGTTTACACAGCTTCATGGTAAAGGCAGAGTCAACCTCAGTCATTTCTATCCAAAGCCTGTATCCTTCCTCACTGTGCAGATGTGGGTTCACCTACAACTACAGCATGGTGAGGCTTTAAGCAACACATCTTACCTTGCTGTGCCTTGGTTGAATAATCAGTATTTTTGAGAGCCATAATCTCTGCTCTATTTCTTCAGGAAGAATGTGCGAGAAAGGTGAAGGAGCTTTGAAATAAGCACATCATAATGCAGATGATTGCTTATGTTTCCCCTAGCAATCCACAAGGGGGCAGATATAACAATCAGGTCACCATTACCTCTAACAAATAGTCATTTCAGGCTTAAGAAGAGAATTGTGTGCTTTGACACATTCTCGTATAATGGTTTCATAAAATGTTTAATTTTCCTGAAAATGGGCTTTATCTGCCTGGTGAATGATTTTTGTTTCCTTATTTTCACAACATTAATGACAGAAAAGCAGAGCAAGCTTTTTTTTTTTTTTTTTTTTTTTTGTCATTTCGGAAGATTGAGGTGGGGTGGATAATAGAGACAGAGAAAGAAAATGAATGTTTTCATGGATCCATTTTAAGCAGTCACTTAAAAGCAAAAATTGGTATCTATCAACTTCTGGGGTGCCATGAGTCTTTGCATGGAGAAGAGGGCAAAGTCAATTCAGAAGATCCCAAGTCAAGGCACCTGGGTGGCTCAGTTGGTTAAGCATTTGCCTTTGGCTGAGGTCTTGATCCCAGCTTGGCAGGATCGAGCCCCGCGTTGGGCTCTGTACTCAGCTGTGAGTCTTCTTCTCCCTCCCCCTGCCCTTGCAGTCTTGCTGTCTGTCTGTCTGTCTGTCTCATTCTCAAATAAATAAAATCTTAAAGGAAAAAAAAAAAAAGACGATCCCAAGTTATAACCACACTACTATATCTGCCAAGGGGAAGTTTCTCTACCAACTGCCACTTGGCCGCATGGCGCTCTAGTGGTCATGAGGTCCCACTTCATTCCAAAGTCCCTCTAAATGTTTCATGTCTACTTTTTCCTGCCTCTGTAATTCTGTTTCCCAAGTATCCCTCTTGATGTATCCTGTTTGACCTCTCTCCCCTGTGTGCTCTCTCCACTTACCAAGATTCACTTCAAAAATCACAGATCCCTCCAGACTCTCTTTATCTAGTCTTGAGTGTGATATTCCTGATTTCTTCAACTGTACTTTATTTTCATTAATGACATATCATCTGTTTTGCATGGTAAGATAACCTTTTCTCATTTTGAAACTATAATAATAAAATATATCCATTTAAAATATGTAAGAAATACGTAAGTAGATTATAAATAAAAGTGCTATCAAAGTTCTTCTCATCCCACTTCCATCTGCCAAAGTACCTTGCTTTAACTTTTTTATAGTTCCCAAAATTTTTATGTGCATTTAAACGTTCCCTGTACTCTGAAGGTACTTTGAAATGAAAACCACTGTTCTGACCATGGATATATATTTTGGGTAATAACAAGGATTCTAAGGAAAAATAAAGCGAGGAAAGGGAATCAAGCTGATAAGAACAAACTCTGCCTGGGGAGGCAACACTCTTATAACAGAAACAGGATTATTCCTGGAAGTGAGTTACAGAAGCTCAGGGAAAGAAAAATTGGGGGTCTTAAGGAGTCAAAACTACTTTATAGGATCCTCATTTGTCAAGACGAGCACTGCAAAAAGGGGCAGATGTACTGAGATGGTATCTCTGGACATATAGATGAAGGTAGATAATAAGCCGGGCAATTGGGTGGTTCAGTAGTTAAGCATCTGAGTCTTGATTTTGGTTCAAGTCAGGTCATGATCTCAGGGTCATGAGATCGAGCCCCAGATCTGGTGCCATGATGGCCATGGACCTCGCTTAAGATTCTCCCTCTCGCTCTCCCTCTCCCTCTGCCCCTATTGCCACCACACCTATGCATGCATGTATACATTGTTTCTCTGTCTCTCAAGAAAGAAAGAGAGAAAGAAAGACTGGAAGGAAGGAAGGAAGGAAGGAAGGAAGGAAACACAATAAGCAACAACAAAGGAGCAGAGATGAACAGAGTGAGGGGGCCATAAGAAGGAGGTTCTCTCCATCTCTTCCATATCTCATCAGCTGTGGGCCCTGACTGTTGTAACTCAGTAGTACTTCTTGTTCCCTTTATTCTTTCAATCACATGGTACTCCAGGCCCAGTGTATTCATCTCTTGGTTATTGTTTTCTGTTCCTTCTGTATTTGGTTAAAAAATCAATATCCATCCATGTATCATACCAGTAGTTACTCCTGAGAACTTCCCTAAACATACCACTTTCTTAACACATGTGCACACACACACACACACACACACACGCATACCTATACACACTCACACATACAGACATATATTTGTACAGACATATGAAATGAATACATATTTATATATGTATTTCAACTTTCTTTGGATATTTACATTAATTCAAAAATAATGTGCTCTTGGGACATTTTCTTAATTTTTTCTCTTTTCTTTTTTGGTAAAAACTACTGATTTAATGGAGAAGGTTGAAGACTTAACTCCATTATCACACTCATAAAACCCACCTCCGTACTCTTCTGAATAAACATCCCTTAGATTCATTACTGCACATAGGTGCCTTACAATGTGGAGAAATTTTATATTATTTAACTATGTAGATAATGCTCTCAGCTGTGACATATAATTTACTATGATTGCATTTTCTTTCTTTTCCAACTTTTCCCCTCTGTAATTGAGAATTGCTTTTCATTTACTTAGTTTTCATGTACTGTTTTATTCTGAAATTTCCCAACAAAACTAACCATAGACCTCTTACTGCAGTCAGACACCACAGTGTGGAGGTACGTGTTTAGAAATATCTCTGTCTGGAATTTTTTGACCAGCTCAATTCTGGACTTAGTTCTTCTCTAGCAGGAATTCTGAGAATTGTCTTATTCTCGTTTCTGAATTGAATCTCCTGTTCTATCTGTATTTAAAATATTTTGTGTTGTTGGAAATAATTTCCCCTCAGAATTTTGATGAGATGCTTCTGTAGTCACCTAATTTCTGTGGTGCCAATGTCATTCAGATACTTGATCGTTGTCTAAGGTGATGTGGATTCATTGAAAAGAAGAATGATGCTTCTTTTTATGAGAGAGGTTAAAGGCTCTTATTTTTCCCTGAAAATTTACACAAAAGTGCCTTGGTATGGGTATTTTTTTTTTCCATTGTTTCCAAGGAAAACTTGTTGGAATCCTTCAATTTTATGGATATTTCTGAAATTTATATTCTAACCTAGCTATTTTTTTTAATTTTACACACACACACACACAAATTCAAAGCTGATTATTTTTGAATTCTCTGATTTTTTTTAACAGAACACGCTCCAATTCAGTGAGCATACTGATCAAATGTGCATGTATATATACTCGATTATTTCCATTTCCTTTGTAACCTTCCTACCTAGTCTCTCTGCATCAATCCTTACCCATGTAGAGTGAACTCTCAATATAGCCATCAGAAGGATCCTTTAAAAATTGATCTATGTCAAAAAAAAATTGATCTATGTCTGTAGAAAAATGACTTCTTCAGCAATCAAGTCATCACTACCAAAAAGGCAAGCACTGCCAAAAGGTGTAGAGCAGAAATTGAGAAATTACCTAAAATTCTACCACTAGCAACAACGGTCATTACTATTTGGTGGCTACTGCTCCAGATCTCTCTCTAGGGATGACACAGGTATATATATTCCTATCTAGGGACTATATAGAAATACATAAATTAGTAGGAAAACAGATAAATAAAAATATGATGCTGCTATGGAGGATATTTTAAAATAAAGTGACAAATATAGTTTTACTTGAATTTAACATTAAGAAAAACATACTGAAATAAACATGAAAATATGACAAATGTCAAATGCATACTCTTTTCATCTCAAGGAGATATTAGCATCAAAAATATCTCTAGAGTTAAGGGGAAAAGTAAGAAGACATTTTAAGTTGTTAAAATCTTTAAAAAAAATAAAGGGATACATTTCTGTTTTATACCTATCTATTGACTCCCTGCTATAAGGAAGCTAGCACCCCCGTACTCTCTCCGTTTTTGTCTCCAGTCCTTGCTTTCTCAGATACTATATTATTAGTAAGGTTTAAAACACTTACATGTTCTGGCCTGAAACCACAGTTTTCACCGTTGTTTCATTTTAATTGTACATTGAGTAGGAATCTGAGTTCACCTCTGATCCTGTTCCCATGGCTTCCTCATTTTCAACTACTTAGCCATCATTTATCATTTTCTTTACCTGATTTCATCTTCCAGAAGCCTTTTGTTTTTAAAAACTTTGATAATATATTTTTTCAAACCCCATGTATTCCAGATACCATTATCACAGTATATAATCAATATAATATTATTCATGGATTTTTTTTCAATTGTTTTTCCTACTAAGTCTCTGAAGTTAGGTGTATGTTTTATCTCTACAGCCCATTTTGTTTGTTTGTTTGTTTGTTTGTTTATGTATTATTAACATATAATGTATTATTTGCTTCAGGGGTACAGACCTGTGAATCATCAGTTTTACACAATTCACAACACTCACCATAGTACATACGTTCCCCAATGTCCATGACCCAGCTACCCTATCCCTCCCCCACCCCCAGCAACCCTCAGTTTGGTTCCTGAGATTAAAGAGTCTTTTATGATTTCTCTTCCTCCCCGGTCCCATCTTTCATTTTTTCTCTCTATACCCCCCACGACCACCCACCCTGTCTGTCAAACTCCTCACATCAGAGATACCATATGATAATCATCTTTCTCTGATTGACTTACTTCACTTACCCTAATACGCTCTAGTTCTGTCCATGTCATTGCAAATGGAAGGATTTGGGGTGGTGTTGATGGCTGTGTAGTATTCCATTGTATGTATATACCATGTCTTCTTTATCCATTCATCAGTTGATGGACATCTGGGTTCTTTCCATAGTTTGGCTACTGTGGACTTTGTTACAGAGCACATTTTAGACTCACTGGCTATAGTTCAAGTGCTCAGGAGCTACAGGTGGTTAGTGGCTACAGCACTGAGAAAGCATAGCCTTAGACCTTCTACTTTCCTTTGTATCTCTTGTCCATTTCCTATCGTGGTGGAATTCTACCCAAGTGGCTTATCTCAGTGGAAGGGCTCTGTCCTCACTGGCATATCTGGGGTGTCAGCCTGTTTATCCATCTTTTTTCTGTTTGTTTTAATTTTTTACCTTGAGGTAATTGTAGATTCATGTGCATTTGTAAGAAGTAATACAGAAATTTTTCAAGGACGAGATTAAGGGATCCTCTGTGTCCTGGGTCTATCCATGCTTCAGAATTTCTATATTCTGCTTTTATACTTTTCAAACATAGGTGAGGTCATGTCACTCTTATATTTAAAACCCTACCTTAGCTCCCAGTTTACTCAGTAAAATCAGTGTCCTTTTCAAGGCTAACAAGCCATATATGTTCTGACCATTGGACACCACTCTGCTTTCTTCACCCCCTCTACCTTCAGCTCATTCTTTTCTGGCCACACCAGAACCATTCTCATCCCCACTTTTAAGAACTATGACTTTTCCCTCCGCTCACTACCATCCATCCATCCCCTTCTATGGCCTACTCCCTTACCTTCTTCAAGATTTTGCTCAAACATTACCTTCCCAGTGAAGCCTATCCTGACTACACTATTTACAATTAATTACCCTTCCCTACCAAATCAACATTCCCACTCCCTTGCCATGATGCTCACTTTATTTTCTTCTTTTCCAGGATGCTTTGGAATTTCTAACAGGCTATATAATTTACTTACTTATGTTTCTGTTTGTGTTTCTACTCCCAAAAGTAGAAAAAATATTCTTCTAGTAACATCTTCAGTTTTTTACTATACCCATTTTAGCAATTTCTTATGCAATCATCTCTACTCTGCAGGTGAGGAAACTGAGCTTCCTAGAGTTGAAAAGACTTGATCATAAGTTTGGTATTAATGAAACTGGATTTAATTTCAGGTTTCTCTGGTTCCAAAACCCACATTCTTTTGATTCTTCTAAAAGGGATTCAAAGATTGTTGACTCAAAGAGCAAATGGAGCTAATATATAACTCTTGCTTCCTCCTGATGAATATCAGATCTCTTTTTTACTACTTCTTAACACAAATGATTTGTTCTGAATATAATCCTAGTGAATTTAGGCAGTGAGTAATCAACACCATTTCAATAAACTAGACATTGTCATTTTTTGAATTGCTGTCTACTTTACTCCACTTTACTGGGTAATCACCCCTCTGTCCCATAATGCTGTGAGGTTTCCCACTGTCATCAATCATTCCTCCTTCGTTCATTGTATTACAGCCTCCACTTGGGGGCCCAGCTGCCAAATAAAAGGTCGTTTAATGGGTCCTTACTCTTTTGAGCACCATCCAAAGCTTCCTCTTCAATCAGCTTCTCAGGGAGAGATCCATGTGGGGGCAAAGAGGCAGGTCACTTCAACTATGTTTCCATGGCAACCCATACATGAATGTGATCTTAGCCCACGACCTTGGACATAATGACCCTTAATCACATCCTCTATGCCCCTCAGGAGTCAGTGACTCATATGGCCATTTCCTGTGACCTGCTTTAATGGCACAACTTTCAAAAAGGTAGACTTCCTACCTCAAGCAGGCAGGGCCAATCAGCAATTACTTCAGGGCAGAAACTTAGAAAGGGTCTTTGCAGGAATGCCAGAACAGCAGTAGATAAAATATGTTACTAGAACTCGAGGTGCCAAATAGACTACACTTGTTGGAATATATCAGCTTTTAATTAATCTTGACTGAATTCAGTCTGACCTAGTTTGTTTCTCAGTCCCACACAAAGATAATGGGGATGAGACTATGGCTAAGGAGCAATCTTTGTAGGAATAAAGAATGTTGGGTTAAGTAGACAGAGGGTACATTATAAGGTCAGATATAACAGGTGTTGAAATGAGAAAGGAATTTAGGTTTGGACTCATGTCTAGAAACATAATCACAAGGAAAATAGATGTAGGCATCTTCTTTTTGGGAGACCTCCTGTTGAGCCAAGACAGAATTTGGATAACAATATTGCCTTTTACTGTGTGACTGTGTTTGCGAATGTTTGTTTTCCTATAGCTATATCTCACTCTTTATAAAATAGTGGTAATACTGGTATTCCTTCACTCAACATTTATTAAAACTCTATTGTTTGTCTTCGTAGGGATATATATGAATTAAATATATAAGTTCATAGAAAGCACTTAGTTCGGTGCCTTGTACATGGCATACCCTAAAAGTAATCATCACTGTTGTATCATTATTATTATTATTGTTGTCCAGTCCATTACAAAAAATAAATTCCTGACAGCCAGAATGCTAAAGAAGATTGCTTTAGAAGGTATAAAGCTCTCTGTCAATGGGAAAATCCTCATAGGCCATGTGGGAATGGGAAACGGGGGTAGTCGTAGTCATTGGAGGGTTCAAATGTTAAGATTATAGATTAAGTGTTAAATATAAGACTCTGAAGACTCCTTCCAGTTGCAAGGTGCCATGGTTCTGTGACATTTAGATTTTTCTCACTATTAATGGTCAAAGTGGGAGTCAGCTCCCATTTTTGTATTGTCAGTAAGTATGGAGTAACACCATAGGGTGTCACCAAAACAAACTGATAGGAAAATCCTAAGCCTTGTCTTTATGTTATCCCTAAGCCTTTACCATCTGAGACCTATAAATTCTATCTAGCTCAATGTTTCATTTGTCTGTCTTACATATGTCACCATCTACTATATCTCCACATATGCCCTTAATTCTCTTCCTTCCTGGTTTGCTTTATTCTGTATTCAATGCTCAAAAGACCAAAAAAAAAAAAAAACCCAATATGAATGTTGAAGCCTAAATGCTATCTTATGTCCCCACAATTTCCACATGGAATGAATTTATTTTTTTCTTAATTTTTTTTATTTATTGGAGAGAGAGAAGGAGAGAGAGAAAGAGATCATGAGCAGAAGGAGGGTTAGAGGGAGGCAGGGAGCTCAATTCAGGACTTGATTCCAGGACCCTGGGATCTTGACCTGAGCTGAAGGCAGACGCTTGACATCTGAGCCATCCAGGCTCCCTGGAATGAATTTCTTATTCCCTCATGGAGATTTTCATTCATTTGGCACATAGTCCTCTACTCTGCCAGGGGCTGTGTAGGGCACCAAGAATACAGAGAGGAAGATCACCTGCCTTAAAACTATCATGGAACATTGGCTTTACTGGGAGAAGCAAATATATTTTAAAAAGTTACATAAACAATTACTTTTGCCCACTTGGAATACCATGCAGCAGTAAAAATGCAAATGGACTAAATTTATACCTGACCACATGACTACATCTCAGCTACTTAGGTGAGTGGGAAAGGAGGTACGATGTCGTATGCTTTGTTTTCTTACAATGGAAATGGTATACTTAACAATGGTAAGTATAGCAAGGAACTCTAGAAACTAAATTCAGGAGAGTGCTTACCTCAGGGTGGGATTGAAAATGAGAGTAAGAGATGGAATGTAGCAAAAGCACATAAAGACTTCAAAATTTTTAGGGAAATTTTATTTCTTACTTTGGAAGATATCTATCTATAGGTAGATAGATAGATAGATAGATAGATAGATTTTCAGGAATAGAAAAGACCTACTAAATCTGAATCTTCAGGGTGGGTTCCCCAAATCTGTGTTTAGAGGAGTTTTCTAGAGGAATCTTATATTAGAAATATATATATTCCTCTTTGTTTTGTTGACTATTTCCTTTGCTGTACAGAAGCTTTTGATTTTGTTGAAGTCCCAAAAGTTCATTTTTGCTTTTGTTTCCTTTGCCTTTGGAGACGTATCTTGAAAGAAGTTGCTGTGGCTGATATCGAAGAGGTTACTGCCTATGTTCTCCTCTAGGATTCTGATGGATTCCTGTAGCACGTTGAGGTCTTTTATCTGTTCTGAGTTTATCTTTGTGTACGGTGTAAGAGAATGGTTGAGTTTCATTTTTCTACATATAGCTGTCCAGTTTCCCAAGCACCGTTTATTGAAGAGTCTGTCTTTTTTCCACTGTATATTTTTTCCTGTTTTGTCAAAGATTATTTGACCATAGAGTTGAGGGTCCATATCTGGGCTCTCTACTCTGTTCCAATGGTCTGTGTGTCTGTTTTTATGCCAGTACCATGCTTTCTTGGTGATCACAGCTTTGTAGTAAAGCTTGAAATCAGGTAACATGATGCCCCCAGTTTTATTTTTGTTTTTCAACATTTCCTTAGTGATTCGGGGTCTCTTCTGATTCCATACAAATTTTTGGATTATTTGCTCCAGCTCTTTGAAAAATACCGGTGGAATTTTTATCAGAATGGCATTAAAAGTATAGATTGCTCTAGGCAGTATAGACATTTTAACAATGTTTATTCTTCTGATCCAAGAGCATGGAATGGTCTTCTATCTTTTTGTGTCTTCTTCAATTTCTTTCATGAGTGTTCTGTAGTTCCTCGAGTATAGACCCTTTACCTCTTTGGTTAGGTTTATCCCCAGGTATCTTATGGTTCTTGGTGCTATAGTAAATGGAATCGATTCTCTAATTTCCCTTTCTGTATTTTCATTGTTAGTGTATAAAAAAGCCACTGATTTCTGAACATTGACTTTGTATTGTGCCACGTTGCTGAATTGTTGTATGAGTTCTAGTAGTTTGGGGGTGGAGTCTTTTGGGTTTCCCATATAAAGAGGCAACCCACGGAATGGGAGAAGATATTTGCAAATGACAGTATAGACAAAAGGTTGATATCCAGGATCTATAAAGAACGCCTCAAACTCAACACACACAAAACAGACAATCATATAAAAAATGGGCAGAAGATATGAACAGACACTTCTCCAATGAAGACATACAAATGGCTGTCAGACACATGAAAAAATGTTCATCATCACTTGCCCTCAGGGAGATTCAAATTAAAACCACATTGAGATAACACCTTACACCACTTAGAATGGCCAGAATTAATAAGACAGGAAACAACATGTGTTGGAGGGGATGTGGGGAAAGGGGAACCCTCTTACACTGTTGGTGGGAATGCAAGTTGGTGCAGCCACTTTGGAGAACAGCGTGGAGATTCCTCAAGAAATTAAAAATAGAGCTTCCCTATAACCCTGCAATTGCACTCCTGGGTATTTACCCCAAAGATACAGATGTAGTGAAAAGGAGGGCCATCTATACCCCGATGTTTATAGCAGCAATGGCCATTGTCGCCAAACTGTGGAAAGAACCAAGATGCCCTTCAGTGGATGAATGGATAAAGAAGATGTGGTCCATATACACTATGGAGTATTATGCCTCCATCAGAAAGGATGAATACCCAACTTTTGTAGCAACATGGACAGGACTGGAAGAGATTATGCTCAGTGAAATGAGTCAAGCAGAGAGAGTCAATTATCATATGGTTTCACTTATTTGTGGAGCATAACAAATAGCATGGAGGACATGGGGAGTTAGAGAGGAGAAGGGAGTTGGGGGAAATTGGAAGGGGAGGTGAACCACGAGAGACTATGGACTCTGAAAAACAATCTGAGGGTTTTGAAGGGGCGGGGGGTGGGAGGTTGGGGGAACCAAGTGGTGGGTATTGGAGAGGGCAGGGAATGCATGGAGCACTGGGTGTGGTGCAAAAACAATGAATACTGTTACGCTGAAAATAAATTTAAAAAATTTAAAAAAAAGAAATATATATATATTCCTACAAAAAGATATTATAGATTATAAAATGTGTTTTAAAGGGCACTATAATATTAAGTCAAAGTCAGGTGTACCTGACTTGAAAGAGACCATATAACCAGAGTGCCTTTTCTGTGCCTCTGTGGAAATACCCATCAGAAGGAATTAACCAGGTAAAGTGTGAGAGTTAGTAGCAGAAAGGAAAAGTTCTCTGCTAAATGTATCTATTTCTTATTAACCACCTTGTTGCATTTTGATGTAAATTTCCAACCTGAAACCTATTCCATCTCCTCAATTGAAACAGGAAGCCCCTTAAGCAACTGAGTCTTGTTTGTCTTTGTATTTATTAGAGCACTGAGCAAAATTTTTGTTATGCTGAATTGGACACTAATAAAAGTAGACGCCTAGGACCTCATGTAACTTGAGTGTCATGAATATGTTAAATATTAGTTATATATATATATATGGTTTTTATTTATACTTGATTGACAATTAATCCAAGCTTACAAGATTTTTAAAAATTTATTATTATTATTATTTATTATTCTTACTAACTGAAATAGCAAACTTATGAGATTTTTTTTTAAGATTTTATTTATTTATTTGACAGAGAGAGATCACGAGTAGGCAGAGAGGCAGGCAGAGAGAGAGAGAGGAGGAAGCAGGCTCCTGCTGAGCAGAGAGCCCAATGCGGGACTCGATCCCAGGACCCCGAGATCATGACCTGAGCCGAAGGCAGCGGCTTAACCCACTGAGCCACCCAGGCGCCCCAAACTTATGAGATTTTAAAAGCAGTCTTTTTTTTTTTTTGACAGTTCTCCACCCTCTCTGTAACATCCAATATTTTATCTGGGTTTCCAACAAATTCATGAAGTATATCTTTGGATCATGCCCTTCCCTCCATGTGAAATATATTTTCTTTTTTTAAAAAATATTTTATTTATTTATTTGACAGACAGAGATCACAAGTAGGCAGAGAGGCAGGCAGAGAGAGGAGGAAGCAGGCTCCCTGCTGAGCAGAGAGCCCGATGTGGGGCTCATCCCAAGACCCTGGGATCATGACCTGAGCTAAAAGCAGAGGCTTAACCCACTGAGCCACCCAGGCCCCCCGTGAAATATATTTTCTTCCTCATCTTTCACCTAGGAAATTCACTCTATTCTTTAAGATTCTGCATATGCTTCTGCCTCTATCAAGTCTTTACTAATCAGTTCAGTACAAAGATGGAACTTCTTCTCATAAACTCCTTTGCAACTACATGACATCCCTTGCCATAAGATTCCTGGATACAGAGTGGTTAGCATAGTTCCTAGAATATTATAGACAACTGATACATTATAGACATTATCATTGTTAAGGGATGTTCCCTGCCCTCAAACATTGTACACCCCATCAGGAGAAGTAGCAAAGACACAGGTGCTACACAATACAGTTTAATCCAATTCTATATATATCCCACAGACTAACACATCAGTGTTTGGCACATAGCAGCTGCTCAGATATGAAAGAGGGAAATTAATAAGTAAATCTATGAAATCACCAAAATATGAATAGTGTTTGTCTAGCCCTTTGGAGATCTCAGCCTTACAGGCATCCACCTTCTACCCCAAGGGGTGGAGTTATTTATTGTTTACACAGGCTAGCTCTTTGACGAGCAAACAAAAGTCTGAGCTGGCTTCATTAAGAAGGATGGATATAAAGCAACAACATGTCTGTGCTGAGCCATTGAAAGTGAAATGGGATAATTGCCGTGGTTACAATGAGGCTGATCAAGCTGAGAGAAACAAGTTTCAAATTGTTCCAATCAGTCCTAATCCAGCAGAGTTATTAACAGTGCTCTACCCTGGTGCGACTGCATCTGCTAACTCGAGATAATGATTTATATCTCAGTTTATGAAGGTTCCAATTTGTCCTAATTCAATAAGTGAAACCCAGAAAGGCAGGCAGGAGACATAGACTGCACCATGACTGGAATCCCCATTTCATGGTCCTCTCCCCAAAGCCCCCCAGACTATGATGGCTGGCTGTGCATCTGCCTGCCAAGCACTTTCCCTTGCAGACCTAACCTGAGGCAGAGTGACACATTGGAGTAGAAGTTTTGGTCACACCCTAGGGCTGTGAAAGATATAGCAGGAAAGGATGTTTTGAACAAAACTGACAAGATAGAAGTACATAGTAGAAGTGTCTTGGAAAACCCCAAGTCTAGGAGTCCTTAATCTAGAAAATATGTACCCTAGATTAGAAAACAGTGATTCCATGAATGCTGTGTGTGTGTGTGTGTGTGTGTGTGTGTGTGTGTTGCATGTATGCAGTTTTCCCTTTTGGCAAGAAAGTCCAGAACGTTCATCAGATCCCAAATTGTTCTTGTGACCTAACAAAGTTATGAACCATTGACCGGTCTGACCCACTCACTGCAAAAAGCAAAGCAGAAAGTGGAATGTTAAGATAGTTTCCCTTCATCACTATTAGCAAGAAGGGACTGTGAATAGAATACAGGAGTCCCTAAGATAACCCGAAACTAATGTATGTGTTTGACCTCAGAACAAAAATATGACTTCAGCCAAGTATGATTTCTTGAACACCACTTCTTCTCACCCAATCCTTCCATTCTATGGCGATGCTGCTCCCATTCAGGCAGTCATTGGTCTTTGTCATATCTAAACATATCCTCTGTGAAAGGTCTACCAACAGGCAGAAAGACAATATGGTACCATGAAAAAGATCCTGCACTTGCTTTAGTTTCTAGTATAGTCAGGCATGGATTGATGCAGACAAAGTACATATTTCTTGAACCAGGTAATAAGCTGAACACCACAAAACATTGCCAGCAGACCTCATTGAGATTCATTTCAACTATCAGAAAAATTAAGAGACTGGTCTTTGTTATATTTCAGATCCCTTTGTTTTAATATTTCATGATAATGACAACCATTTTCTTGATATCTAATTTCCCACTATTAAATGAAAGCTTTACGTGCTCCTTTTCAACGGATTTCTAAAATGTCCTCTGAAACAGGCCAAAGTTTAGGCTCTGAAGGTCCAAAGGTAAAACTAAAAATGGATTTTTCTCCAAAGAATCTCACAGTCTATGGAAAAAGACCGATATGTAGACAAAAGTGAAGAAGTGTACTGACAACTTATGAGGTCACAGATTGAGTGGAGTGTTAAGATAGTACAGAGGAAGAAGCTATGAGTAATTGGGGGGGGGGCAATAACAGAGGTGGGAGATTAGCATTAACTCAGTCATGAGAGTAAGTTAAGTATGAATTTACCAGACATAGCAGTGGACAGGATATCCTTATGACTAACATGACTTGAGCAAAGGAATGACATTGTGAAAGATCGTGACACATCACTGGAATGGTAAATAACACAGCATCATCCTAAGATATTGCTCAGCACTTAATGAAAGCTCAATAAATGTGTTGAGTTAATGAGAAAATAAATGGATAAATAGAATTAGTAGTAATAGCTAACATTTATTGAATTATTATCAGTGTTGGACTCAATACTAAATATTTTCCAAGTGTTATATCACTCAGTTTCCCACAACAGTCATATGAGATAAACATTGTTATGATTCTCATTTATAAATGAATTTATAGAAGCTCATGGAGGCAGAGGAATTTATCCAAGGTCACATAGCTAGTATCAGGTCCAGAACTGGGTTATGTTATGGCTTCCTGACTTTAAATTCAGGCACCTAATTTATTCACTTTGAAGTATAAGATGCATTGGAAAAGGAGAGTGGAATGAGGAATACCTGGGAAGATGAATTACAGTCACATTGTGGAGGACTTTGAACACCATACTCAAAGAATTTGGAATTTGGATTTCATTCTCTCAGCAAAGGAGAGCCATTTAGAGTTTTTCAAGCCCAGGGAAGGCAAGATCTAAGCTGTGTTTTTGAAAGACAGCTGGAGGGTTTTGACACATAGGCTGAAATGTCATGAGTCTATATGGTGCAGAACCATTAGGGAGACACATAAATAAATAATCTTCTGCATATTATTCTGCACACTGCTTTTATTTTAGCAAAAACAGAGCATGCGTATAGTTACACATCAACACATCTACAACTGCCTTGAACACCATTGTTTTTGGATAAATGTATTTTCATTAAAAGCTATTTTAGGGGTGCTTGGGTGGCTGAGTTGGTTAAGCAGCTGCTTTCAGCTCAGGCCATGATCCCAGAGTCCTGGGATCGAGCCCCATGTCAGGCTTAGCAGGGAGCCTACTTCTCCCTCTTCCTCTACCTACTACTCCACCTGCTTGTGCTCTCTATCTCTGTCAAATAAATAAAATTCTTTAGAAAGGAATTTTAAAAGTAAGAGGTATAAAAAATATAATCCTAACCCAAGATGCTCATTATGCACTTTCCAATTGTGAAGTCATGATTCAACTTATTTTCACTTACAGCCCCCACTTTCCACTATATTTTGAAACAAATTCTATTCCTGACTTTACATAATTTACTCAACCAATATAAAACAAGAACTTATTATTGAAAAAATATACTATTACTACAATTGGTAAACATAACTTTAGTCTTTTAATATAATACAATATCCAATATAGTGTTCTAATGTCCTACCTCTGTCATTTTGAATGACTGGGGATGGTTATACAGTATTTCACGTAACCAACCTCTATTAATGGATATATATGGTATTTACAATGTCCCAAAGCTCAAAAGAGACAACTCAGAAACATTATGGCTATGAAATTCCTATTTTCTTTAGCGACACAAGTCTGGTATTTTATTAGTATTCTTGGGACATTTTGATATTGACTAGTGGAAGTTTCACGTTATCTGTGTCTGTCCTCATTTTTCCTCACCTAATCTAGATTCTTGAAAGTAGAATTCCTTAAACTATAGTCCAGACCAAATTCCACCTGCCTATTTCTTTGTGCTATTAAGCCTAGCAATGGCTTTGGCATTTTAAAGCTTTGACATATATCAAAAGAATAGTTTGTTGTAATAAGTGAAAATTATATGAAATTCGAATTTCACTGTCCATTAGCAGTTTTATTTTAAATCAGCACAACCACACTCTTGTATGTGTTGTTTAGGCCTGCTTTTGTGCTAAGACACCTGAGCTGGGTGGTTGCCACAGAGACCTTATAGTGTACAAGATCCTACATAATATCTTTCATTTTGTCTCTAGACACACAGGGCTTAATATATATATATTTTTTTATTTTATTTATCTATTTGACAGAGAAAGAGACAGCAAGAGAGGGAACACAAGCAGGGGGAGTGGGAGCGGGAGAAGCAGGCTTCCTGCTGGGCAAAGGGCTCCATGCAGATTTGGTCCCAGAACCCTGGGATCATGACCTGAGCTGATAGCAGATACTTAATGACTGAGCCACCCAGGCACCCCAGGGCTTAATGTCTTACTGTTGATAAGATATCTCTAGATTTGGGGAGCCCACCCTGACGATTCAGATTTAGTAGATCTGGTCTAGAGCCATGAGTTTGAATTTTTTACAAGCTCCCGGATGAGGCTGATACTGCTGGTCAGGAGCTACACACTCTGAGCAGAGCTTCAAGGCAACAGAAATGGCGAGACTGTCCTGATCAATCCCTCACTGAATCCCCTTCATAGTACCTTGCCCAGGGGTCTTATCCTCACCCCGTATCTACTCAGCTATCACATGAGGAAGGGCAGCCTGACAGAAGCAGGTCACATTAACCAGGCAGATATTTATTCATTAGATGCATATCACACCTTTACTCTGAGTCTGGGTCCTAAGCTTAAAATATAGATAATTATCCAGTCACAAAAATAACCACTCTGCATTGAGCCTTTAAACAAAATGAGGGAGGAGGGCCTGATGCACGCTGAAGGTATGAGAGAAAAACCAAAAAAAGTTAATAAAGAAAGCCTCTATTTTAGAAAACTTGAATGTCAATGTTCTAAAATAGAATATTTTACCCCCATCTCCTCTCTGCTCTGAATCTGATGTGCTTTTCCGTCTGCATTGCTGTTCTGGGTAACACTGCCACGTTAACCTTGAGAATCAGTGTGACTTGAGAAGAAAAGTATGGTCTTTGTAGAGACAGAATGAATCTCGGCTTTGCTCCTCCCAGACATGTGAATTTGGAAAAGCGATCTAAACGGTCTGAGGTGAGGTGCTAGAGTGATCAGCTTGCCTCCATTTGCCCAAGACATGCCCCCCTTTTTAGTAGAGAAAGCTACATCCCCCCTTTATAGCAGAGAAAGCTCATGTCTCAGGAATCCCTTAGTCTTGGGAAAACTGGAGGGCTTGATCACTCCAGTTGCCACATCTATTAAGAATCAAAAACAAGAGGTGCCTGGGTGGCTCAGTGGGTTAAGCTGCTGCCTTCAGCTTAGGTCATGATCTCAGGGTCCGGGGATCGAGCCCCACATCGGGCTCTCTGCTCAGCAGGGAGCCTGCTTCCTCCTCTCTCTCTGCCCGCCTCTCTGCCCGCTTGTCATCTCTCTCTGTCAAATAAATAAATAAAATCTTAAAAAAAAATTAAAAAAAAAAAGAACCAAAAACAAAACAAAGAAGCAACCAGTCATATTGGCTAGTGTATAGGGTTGGTATGAGGGTAAAAAACACAGCACTAGGCACTGAGTGAAACCATTATTGAAGGTAGGTCTACTTCCTCTGTCCCCAGAAACCAACTACGAGTTCTGCTGTCTTACTTGAGTTCTCCCCTTTCTGAAAAAAACCTACATTCCCCTCATCCTCTAATCTCTGCAGATTGGTTTTATTGTTTTATTATGTTTTGTTTTGTTGTTGTTCTTTTTAATTTATTTATTTAGCTCCTACCATCCTGGGTCTACACCTCCCCTGCCTCTGTCAAGAGTCTCGCATGACTTTAGGCTAGGTCCTTAAGTGAGGTGTTTAGTTGCTCTTCCCACCTAGAATTCTCTACCTTTCCAGTACATCTTAAAGAGAACCCCCTCTGAACTGTCAGTCAAAGTACAATATTTGAGAGTTATACCTCCTTCTATGACTCTCTTTTGTCTACCCACCTAAAACTGAAGCCCCAACTCCTTCATAGGCCACTCAGAGTTAGAGATTACCTCCTTCAACGTCTTTAAACTCCTGCCAGCAGCCTACACTCCATTCTTAGTAATACATTTGCTATTTCCCACATAGCCTCAGAACTTAAATAAAGGTATGTGTGTGTATGCGCATATTATTACAGTTGCAAAGCTCGGGTTTACTAGGATCTTCTTAAGACCAGAAAGATTGAGTAAATAAAAGTGTACCAGTCTTCTCCAATCCTCTTTTATACTCTGTCTTTGTTTGTTTTCCCTTGACCTTGCTTATTCAAGCCTGGTCCTATTTTACCTGAATCCTCAACCTTTGCTTAGCTTGCAAGGCTATAGTGCTGTGTTAGCCGGTTACACAGTCACATTTGCTTTTCTTTCTATCTTGTCTCTTCTAATCAGCTGCTCCACTAGCTGGAGGTTGGCATAAAGAAGGCGTGCTAAGTGCACATCTGTTCACATCTGGCACATAAAGGGCTGCGGGTCGCATTTATACAGGCAGCGCATCTGACTTCACAGCAGTCTAAGGAAAGAAAAAAACAAAACTCTGGCCTGAAAGTTCTCTGTATTTGATCAACCGCAGTAATTGGGGCATGTCCAGCTGGCATTCATCTTGACACCGGGAATAAAGAATGAGGTAGGTTAGGATTGGGAGCTGGCCATTGCCAAGACTTTACCTCCTTTGAGTTCCTTCTGGACTTGGGCATAACCTAGTGAGAGAGACTTATCTATCTCATCATCTTAAAATGTCCCTTCTCTCAGTTTGCTGAGACCAGTGACTATCGGACCACAGTTTCTAAGCGACAATCTTAACTTCCCCCAGCTTGCAAGCATTAACAAAAGCAGGCCAGTGTTATTAGAGAAACAGGCATTTTTGATTGGCTTTCCTCACTCTGGTCATGGGTCTGAAATAACAGATTGGAGAATGGAAGCCAAGGTTTTGGGTCCTATTGGGAAGGTCACAGCCTCCCTCTGATTTATTGGGAGCTGGCTGCTGGGACCAAGCATCAAGGTGACACCTTGGAAAGTAACCAGAAAAATACAGGCTGGTATAGATGGAGTCCAAAATAGATGATAGATTCTCATCGTTTGAGATTATTGCATTACAGAAAAGGAAATGTCACTTGTCTGTAAATGCTTTTCTTGGACAAATTTTGAAGGGACCAGATAAAAATCTATTGGATTAATTAAGAATCTATAAGAATAAATATTTTCTAAGGCACATTTTAATCTTGACAGTTCTGTGATATTAGGGTTTGTTTTTTTTTTTCTACCAATATATCTCTATTCCCCAAATTCAATTGTTTCTTACTTTGTATCCAGTAACAGTCTGTATTCATTCTTCCCTCTGCTGCTTCCCCCAGTTGGACTTTTCAACAGACAGCTGAACGCCATAGAATATGACTTGAGCAGTAAAAGACAGGACCACATATACCTTCCTCAGGTAGTCCCAGTGTCTGACATTTCACCGTTAAAGATTTTTTTTTTTTCTTTTTACTTGGAAAGTCTGGTCCATGGTTGTCCCCATAACTTAGTAGGCATCAGACATCAAATCCAGGGTCTTTTCAACCATTTTGTCTTCCAACTATACCAAAAGATTGAGTACTCAATATTATACAGAACCAGTGAGTCTAGATCAGGAAGTTGATGACCTCAATGGACAATGATGCCACACTCCAACCTCTTGTTTGATTAGACTAGTGATCAATGCTATTTGAACTACAGCCATAGAGAAAATGAATCAATGAGAGATATGACTTCTGTCCTCTGTCCTTAAGAGTGTACGGGTACTAAAAACTAACCAATAATTCAAGCCAAAGAACAATATAAGTATGTGGTTATATAGAATTCCAGAAGAGAATGGGGAGAGGTCAGAAAATACTTATTGGAGAAGGGGAGTATGAAGTGAGACTTAATTACATTTAAATGGTGAGAAGCTTCAGAGAGGCTATCATTACCCAGGATTTCACCAAGGAGCACATAAGGAGATCACCTACTTCATGATACCAAAAACACAAGTGACAAAAACAAAAATAGACCAGTAGGACTACATTAAAATAAAAAGTGTCTGCATAACAAAGAAAACAACAGGATTTAAAAAAAAAAAAAGACCTAAGGAACAGGAGACAGTATTTGCAAAACACATACCTAATAAGGGGTTAGTATCCAAAATATATAAGGAACTCCAACAATACAGGAGCAAAAAAATCCCAAATAACTTGATTTAAAAATGGACAAAGGACTTCATTAGACATTTCTCCAAAGAAGACATACAAATGGCCAACAGGTATATGAAAAAGTACTCAACATCACTAATTATCAGGGATAAGCAAATCAAAACCACGGGATCTATCACCTAACACTTATGACCATTACTATACAAAAACAAAAAGACGTGCTAGAGAAGATATTGGAGAACAAGATCCCTTGTACATTGTTGGTAGGAATGTGAAACAGCTCAGCTACTATGGAAAACAGTATGGCAAGTCCTTTTTTTTTCCCCCTAAAGATTTTATTTATTTATTTGTCAGACAGAGAGGGAAAGGAAAGTGCACAAGCAAGGGGAGAATCAGGCAGAGGGAGAGAGAGAAGCAGGCTCCCCACTGAGCAAGGAGCCTCACAGGGGCTTGATCCCATGAGCCTAGGATCATGAGCTGAGCTGAAGGCAGGAGCTTAAATGACTGAGCCACCCAGATGCCCCTTCGAATCTTTAAACATTTCAATGAGAAGTATCACAGGATCCAGTAATCCCTGTATATATCCAAAAAGAATTGACATCAGGATATTGAAGAGATATTAGTACTTTTGCATTCATTTCAACGTTATTCACAATAGCTGAGATATGGAATGAATCTAATGTCTGCTAACTGATGAAGAGATAAAGAGAATGTGTTATATACATACCGTGTTAGATTATTCCCTATTAAAAGAGAAGGCAGTCCCGCCATAGGTGATGACAGAAATGAACCTAGAAAACATCATATACTATGTGAAATTAGGCAGTTATGGAAGGACAAATGCTGTACAATTCCACTTAAATGATGTATTTAAGATAAACTCATAAAAACTGTAAAATGGTAGTTGCCAGGGGCTAGAAGGATGCAGATATTTATTCAATGGGTATAGAGTTTCAGTTACGCAAGATGAAAAAGGGCTAGAGATCTTTGTACAACATTGTACCCACAGTTAACAATATTGTGTTTTGCACTTTAAAGTTTAAAAGGGTGGATCTCATGTTGTGCTCCTACTGCAATAAAAAATTAATGTCAGTGTTGCTATGAGAATAAATTGTAAAAGTTCTCCTCACAAGAAGAAAAAAAAAGTAACTATGTGAGGTGATGTTAACTAAATTTATTGTGATCATTTTGTAATATATGCATATATCAAATCATAATGCTCTACACCTTAGATTAATACAATATTATATGTCAATTACAGCGCAGTAAAAGTGGGAAACATGCCGATGGGATGTAAATACACAAGTTGGAGGATATGGTTTAGGACCAATGCCACCACTTTACTGTTTCTGAAAACTGACTGTACTATGTTGTAACTTTTTTTTATCTTGAACATGGAAATAATGATGCAATATCTTTGTGAATATTTTAGGGAGACATTAAATAGAACACAGTTAAAATGTAAATTTTAAAAGTAGAGCACTCTACAAATGTGGACTTAGTGGCTAAATATAAAATCCCTGGAATCAAACTGTTTTATGTATTAAATTACTTTTCTTAACTGAAATATAACTGACACATAGAAAAATACACAGTGCACAATCTTTTATGTACAAATAGATGAATGAAGATCTTTTATGTATCAAGAAGAAAGTAGAGAGAGCTCATTAGGTGGATGGGGCAAAGAGACTTAAGTAGACATTTCAAAATAGCAGATGTGTTCAAGCTCATTTGCTATTAAGGGAATAAATATTAAAACCACAAAATGATACCACTACACAGGTGCCACTCTCACTAAAATAAGAAGAATATGCAATATTGATATTAGTAAAGATGAAGAAACACTGGAACTTGTGTCCATAGCTGATGAAGGTGTACATTGTTACAACTACTTTGAAAAACTGTTTAACAGGGTTTACTAAAGCTGATCATATGCATAGCATACCCTATGACCCAGCAATTCCAGTTTTAGGAAATGTATACATTTACACACTCCCAAAAGACACATAAAATAATATTTATAGCAGTAGAAATATTTTAAACCTCAATGCTTCAAAAATACCCAACAGCAATAGAATCATCAAAGTATGGTACATTCATATAATAGGATATTATGTGGCAATCCATAAAGTACTGCCTGGACAAAGGTGCCTGGGCAGCTCAGTCAGTTAAGCATCTGCCTTAGGCTCAAGTCATGATCCCAGGGTCCAGGGATAGAGCCCAGCATCGGGCTCCCTGCTAGGCAGGAAGCCTGCTTCTCTCTCTCCCACTCCCCCTACTTGTGTTCCCTCTCTCGCCATCTCTCTCTGTCAAATAAATAAATAAAATCTTTAAATTAAAAAAAAAGAAGAAGGTACTGCTAGATACAACAGAGAAGAATCTCTAAAAAAAATAGTAGTAATAATTAATTAACTCAGGGAAAAAAGCCAGATATAGGGGATAGCTTGCTGTATAGTAACCATTTACGTAAAGTTCAAAAATAACTGATGTGCTAGTTATGTTCAATCTTTGGTCTTGGAATTGGTTTTATCTTTTCTACATTTGGTTTAATTTTGTAAATTCAAACTGGCTTTTAAATCTCAGCTTTAACTCCTATCAATTGTGTATATTTGGGCATATTTTTAACTGGGCTGTTTTCTAAACTTCACTGGACCATTGAAGTACTAGATGATATATGTCAGGCATGTATACTATATTGTTTCCAATGATTTATTAAGTGCTTAATGGCCATGAGCCTCATAATCAATATTATAACATATAAAGTGTGTTAAAGAAAGTACTTCTTCTATAGGGTTGTTATGAATAGTCTACGGAATGGTCAAAACACAATTACTAGTACATAATAAATTATCAAAAAAATTGTAAATTTGTATGATTATGATGATGATTAAGAAAACTTGGATTTACACCATTCCTGAGCATTTCCATGCATAGAAGTTGAAGCATGACAGCCAGCCTTGGCGTGTTGAGGAGCACCCCCAAAGTTAAGCATGTCTGAATCCTTAGGGTGGTACTGTGTTTGGTGACACCACTGCTAGCACGGCACAGCACCCTTGGCCCTGACTCTTCCCCTCTCACTCTGCTGTGAGCATGTCTGTGGTCCCTTCCAGCTCTGCTTGCAAAGTGCTGCTCAGGCACAAAACATTTGATCTCTAGCCATGGGGGGCTATGAAAACAGAAGACATTAAATATTTACCAGGATCATCTATTTGGGCTTTTATTTTTCTTAAAACTTATTTACAGGGGAGCCTGGCTCAGTGGGTTAAGCCTCTGCCTTCAGCTCAGGTCATGATACCGGGGTCCGGGGATTGAGCCCCACATCAGGCTCTCTGCTCAGCAGGGATCCTGCTTCCTCCTCTCTCTCTGCCTGCCTCTCTGCCTACTTGTGATCTCCGTCTGTCAAAAAATAAATAAAATCTTAAAAAAAAAAAAAAAAACACACACAAAGACAAAACTTATTTGCAGGCCAGCCAGGGAAAGCAGAACGTGGTGTTATGTGAGTGGCTGCTGAGCGACAGGCTAACCTTGGAATCAGGCAGAACTGGCCTCGTGCCCTGCCACAACCACTTACCACATTACGTGGGTCAAGTCACTTAAATCCTCCCAGCCTTGTCTTGTTTGTCTGTAAAATGAGGGTAATAATAGGGGAGCTTAGCTGGCTCAGTTGGTTGAGTGTCTGTCTTTGGCTCAGGTCATGATCCCAGGGTCCTGGGATGGAGACCCATCAGGCTCCTTGCTTGACAGGAGTCTGCCTCTCCCTCTCCCTCTGCCTGCTGCTCCCCTTGCTTGTGCTTGTGCACTCACTCTCTCTCTTTGTCAAATAAATAAATAAAATCTTTAAAATATGAGGGTAATAATAATAATAATACCTATTTAGGATTATCATGGGAATTAGATGAAATCATATATTTAAAACTTTCACAATTCCTGGTGTGTATATTTAATAAATGGTAATTCTTAATTTTATTTCCTTTTTTCTTTGTTTTCACTATATTCTTTTTTTTAAAAAAATCTTTAGGTTTATTTATTTTTAAGTAATCTTTACATCCCATATGGGGTTGAAACTCACGACCCCGAGACAAACATTTGCAAGCCCTTCCAACTGAGCAGACCAGGTGCCCCTATATTCTTTTTTATTACAGAGGTATATAATTCATGTTTCAAAAAGTTTGCTATTTTATAATGATTTTGTGTTTTTTAGTATGGTCACGGGTGGTAAGTCATCATTATTATGCAATTCCATAACATTTCATAATCCACCCTTAAAAGAAACCTTATACCTATAAGTACACACTTCCACACTCCTTTATTCCGCTTCCCTTCAGCCCCTGGCCATCATGAATCTCCTTCCTGTCTCTCTGAATTTTTCTGTTCTAGATATTTCATAGAAATAAGAATTCTATAATATGTGTCCTTTCCTTTCTGACTTTTGTGACATAGCATAACATTTTCAAGGTTCATTCATGTTGTAGCATGTGTCAATACCTTGTTTCTTGTGAGCATCTAATACTCCATTGTATGGATATACCATTTTTTTAATAATTTTGACTATGTTTTTGTCTTTTTTGAAAAAAATTATTTATTTATTTTCAGCATAACAGTATTCATTATTTTTTCACCACACCCAGTGCTCCATGCAATCCGTGCCCTCTATAATACCCACCACCTGGTACCCCAACCTCCCACCCCCTGCCCCTTCAAACCTCTCAGATTGTTTTTCAGAGTCCATAGTCTCTCATGGTTCACCTCCCCTTCCAATTTCCCCCAACTCCCTTCTCCTCTCTAACTCCCCATGTCCTCCATGCTATTTGTTATGTTCCACAAATAAGTGAAACCATATGATAATTGACTCTCTCTGCTTGACTTCTTTCACTCAGCATAATCTCTTCCAGTCCTGTCCATGTTGCTACAAAAGTTGGGTATTCATCCTTTCTGATGGAGGCATAATACTCCATAGTGTATATGGACCACATCTTCCTTATCCATTCATCCACTGAAGGGCATCTTGGTTCTTTCCACAGTTTGGCGACCATGGCCATTGCTGCTATAAACATCGGGGTACAGATGGCCCTTCTTTTCACTACATCTGTATCTTTGGGGTAAATACCCAGGAGTGCAATTGCAGGGTCAACATGAGACAGGAATCCATCAGAATCCTAGAGGAGAACATAGGCAGTAATCTCTTCAATATCAGCCACAGCAACTTCTTTCAAGATACATCTCCAAAGGCAAAGGAAACAAAAGCGAAAATAAACTTTTGGGACTTCATCAAAATCAAAAGCTTCTGCACAGCAAAGGAAACAGTTAAAAAACAAAGAGGCAACCCACGGAATGGGAGAAGATATTTGCAAATGACAGTAAAGACAAAAGGTTGATATCCAGGATCTATAATGAACTCCTCAAACTCAACACACACAAAACAGGCAATCATATCAAAAAAATGAGCAGAAGATATGAACAGACACTTCTCCAATCAAGACATACAAATGGCTATCAGACACATGAATAAATGTTCATCGTCACTTGCCCTCAGGGAGATTCAAATTAAAACCACATTGAGATATCACCTTACACCAGTTAGAATGGCCAAAATTA
The DNA here is from genome assembly GCF_011764305.1 of Mustela putorius furo. Taxonomy (NCBI): domain Eukaryota; kingdom Metazoa; phylum Chordata; class Mammalia; order Carnivora; family Mustelidae; genus Mustela; species Mustela putorius. The sequence goes on from NW_025421428.1 coordinate 1,075,571, forward strand.
ACAAGACAGGAAACAACATGTGTTGGAGAGGATGTGGAGAAAGGGGAACCCTCTTACACTGTTGGTGGGAATGCAAGTTGGTGCAGCCTCTTTGGAAAACAGTGTGGAGATTCCTCAAGAAATTAAAAATAGAACTTCCCTATGGCTATATTTTTAAAGATTTTTTAAAAATTTATTTAAGATGGAGAGAGCTCAAGTTGGGGAGGGGCAGAAACAGAGGGAGGATCAGACTCCCTGCTGATCAGGGAGCCCAATGAGGGACTCCATCCAAGGACCCCGAGATCATGACCCGAGCTGAAGACAGAGGTTTAACTGACTGAGCCGCCCAGGTGCCTCTTTCTCATGTTTTAAACGGAGAGAATAATACATCTTATGAAGGTTTATTATGAGAATAAAATTAGACTTCTCCTAGGGCAGGGGTGTGTTGGCTTTTTCTCATTCTTCTCTGTGTGAGAAATGGTGGGCTGCTCAGATTTTCTAGGAATTATTCCCTCTTACATCTCTTGAAAATTAACCCCAATCATCAGTCTTCATTGTTTGATTATAGATAAGTATCATTGCCAGGTACCATCTGTTACACTGTGAGCATAGCAGTGAGAGAAAATGGTTCTTTTTTGAGAATGACTGTATACCTAAGACCATGCTGACCAATTTAGAGAGACTGGGATTTTAAATATTATCTGACATGCCTTCATGGGTCTAATTTTGACCTCAAGCAATTAAAAAAGGTAAAGCTATTTTTAAGTAGTCTAAGAGCACAACCATCAAATGATATAAAAATAGGGTAATGACTGAAAATATTTATATTGACACCTACTTCTACATCTGTATCTCCCCATCTACCTATTTTTTTGCTACCACAGCTTAAATTGGAATCAGTTGTCAAGATCTGCTGAAATCAATTGAAAAATTCATTATGCAGGAGTGCAAGAGTTGTGTAGAACCCTTGTGCCTGATGGATTCTAAAGTGGGCCCCATCCATTCCCTTTCTCTCAGCAGCTTGTTCTGTTGGTCTGGATCATGGAAAGGGAGTAGGTATCCTGAAGATCCATTGACTGCAATCAGCCATGGAGGAAGCAGTCACCTGTTAAATTTAGATTTCTTGAATCTGCCAGGATTCTGACACAATGATAAACAGCCACCATTTCTGGTAAAGGTTGGGAAAGCTCACTCATTCACTGTTAATTGCTTTGTGGTACTGAACCATAAAAATGGCAGCAAATCAGTCCACAGCAACACCCAATCATGTAGAGATGGCCACCCATCTTGATGACATTAAGGTCATTTCATCCATCTCTAGAGTGCAGGCTAATTGGCTACTACTAGTTTTAGGATACAGCTTTTTGAGTGACTGAGGACCTGGAGGAACTTCTTAGAAAATCACTTACAAGGAGAAATTATGTTATTTGTCACTATGGCTAGAGTCCTATAGGGAAGGAAGACACTCAGGTTCTTTATTTTCATCTTTGATTTCTTACTTTCACCCTATCTCTTCTCGTCCCAAGGAGAAGAAATAGGAATATAATTAATCAGACTTGAGGTCATTGATTGGGCCATGCTGGCTAATGACATGAAGACTCAGTGTCATTAAAATACTCAAAACTATTCATATCTTGGGGTGCCTGGGTGGCTCAATGGGTTAAAGCCTCTGCCTTCGGCTCAGGACATGATCCCAGGGTCCTGGGATCGAGCCCCACATCGGGCTCTCTGCTCAGTGGGGAGCCTGCTTCCCCCTCTCTCTCTGCCTGCCTCTCTGCCTACTTGTGATCTCTCTCTCTGTCAAATAAATAAATAAAATCTAATCTTTCTGTCGCTGCACCCCTCCCCATCTTTGCAAGGCTTGGAACCATACTGGTAAAATAAAACATCTGAGATTGAATTTGGAGGGCAAAGTAGAGGAATAAAAAGCTTTGGCCTGAAAGCAGTGTTCCATATGTTTAAGTTCTGCTTATTTGAATGTTTATGGTCAAAGCTCCAGCTAAAAATAAAGTGTTACATTGCTTAGCATTTGAAAATATTTTATGCATAGATATTTCCTTTAAGAATTTTATTATAAGGTTCCTGCGTGGCTCAGTTAAGCTTCTGCCTTTGGCTCAGGTCATGATCCCAGTGTCCTGGGATAGAGCCCCATGTCAGGCTCCCTACTAAGCGGAGAGTCTGATTCTTCCTCTCCCTCTGCCCCTCCCCCTCGCTTGTGCTCTCCCTCCCTCTTTCTCTCTCTCTCAAATAAATAAAATCTTTTTTAAGAAAACTGGATTTCTGTAGTGTCATAAAATAATGAATTATCTTAAGTTTTTTGGCGTAATACCACTAAATGTTACCACCACCACCTCACATCCCCACCACTTTATCCTTAGATCTAAAACTAGCCTCTTGGGAGGTGGCTCTAGCACATTCTGCAGTGAGTGACATTGTAATTTTCTTTCATATGGGTTGTAAAACTTGTGCCAGAAGAAAATGTGAATGTAGTTAAAAAAAAAAAAAGGTTAAATAATAATAGTAGGATGGAGAAAAAAGACTGAGTACCTACTTTGTGTTAATCATGATTCTAGCACCCGGGATAATAATAGTGAGCAAAGTCATCTCTGCTCTCATGGAGCTTGGGTTTTGGTGGGGTGGATGGATAATTTACGGAATGAGTAGAATATTTAGCATCTTATACAATAGGGACTGTAGAGATAATTTAAGTGGACAAAGGGGCTAGGAGATTTTGAGTTCAGGGAACTGGACATTTCTTTTCTCTCTCTCTCTCTCTCTCTTTTTTTTTTTTTAAGATTTTATTTATTTATTTGACAGAAAGAGACAGCGAGAGAGGGAACACAAGCAGGGGGATGAGTAGAGGGAGAAGCAGGCTTCCCAATGAGCAGGGTGCCTGCTTCAGAGCTCAATCCCAGGACCCTGGGATCATGACCTAAGCTGAAGGCAGATGCCTAAGGACTGAGCCATCCACGTGCCCCCAGGGAACTCCACATTTTCAATATGGTTTTTGAGGGAGTCCTCCATCACAAGATAAGTTTTGAATAAAAGTCTAAAGGAAGGAATTAGAGAGCCACATAACTCTAGCCAACGTAATAGCAAATAAAAAGTCCTTAATGGGGGGAAAAAAAAGCCCTTAAGGCAGGAGTCTTCCTGGCATGTTTGAGAAATTTAAAGTTGGTGTAGCCAAAACTGAGTCTGGAGAGGAGCAGAGAACGGGGTTAAAGGGGATTGTAAAGGAACACAGGCACAGTGTTGTTCAGACATCCTTCATTCAATTTCACTGAAGCCTATTTTACATACAACAAAATGTGCCTGTTGTAAAATCATAATTCTATGAGTTTTGACAAATGTATGCATTCATGTAACCTCCAGCATAACCATGACATGAAACATTTCCATCATCCGCAAAATGTCTCTTGTGTCCCCTCTCCCAACTGAAGCACATCCGATCTGCTTTCTGTCAGGATAGTTTTGCCTTTTCTGGAATAGATGCTATCATACGTACATACTCTTTTGTATCAAGCTTTTTTTCATTTAGCAGCAAAAAGCTATGAACACGCAACAATGTAGATTAATCTCAAATGTGTCCTGCTGAGTGGTATTTTATGGGAAGAATATGCTAAAAATTGTGTATCTGTTTATCTGTTCATGGATCTTTGGATTATTTCCACTGTGAGGCTATTAGAAATAAAGATGTTGTGGACATTTGCATAAAAGTTTTGTGAAGACATGTATTTTTTTTCAGGTAAATAAATACTTAGAAATTGCTGGGTTATACTGTGTAGGTGTTTAGCTATATAGGAAATTGTCAAGCTATTTTCCAAAACAGATGTACCGTTTTGCATTCCTGCTAGCAACGTACCAAACTTCCAGTTCCTCCACAGCCCTAAGAACATTTGGTACTGTCATTGTTTTACAATTTAGCCATTTCAGTGAGTGTCTGGTGGCGTCTCCTTGAGTTTTTCAATGTGCATTTCTATGATGACTAATGATGTTAAAAATCTTTTCATGTGCACCTTGGTCATCTGTATATGTACTTTTATGAAGAGTATCTTCAAATTCAGCTTTTAGTTTTCACTGGGTCAGGTTTTATATTATAAGGTATAAGAGTTCTACATATATTTAGGATAGTAGTCCTTTGTGGTATACCACTTTTTTATTTTCTTAATGGTGTCATTAAGAAACCATGAAGAAGATACATTTCAAATCTTGATAAAGTCTGATTTATCAATGTTTTTATGTGTGTTTTTATTTATTTATTTATTTATTTTTATTTTTATTTATTTATCTATTTTATTTATCTGTGTATTTTTGTTTTCTCTATGGAACCATTTTACTACTGTACGTTTGGAAAGGTTTTCTTCTAGCAGTTTCTAATTTTAACTTTTTTATTCAGATCTGTGATCTACTTCAAGGTTTTAATCTGTTTCATTTATGATCAATGATGTGAGGTAAGGGTCTAAAAATTATTTTTTTTCCATATGAATATCCAGTAGTTTAAACATACATACAATAATATATTTTCTTTACCAAAATGCTTCGACAATTTTCTGAAAATCACTCCACCATGTATGGGTGTGTCTCTCTTCCGTTCCAGTCTCTATATCTGTGCTTGTGCACTTGTCATACCATTTTACTTATTATAATTTAAGGATAAGGCTTGAAATCAGGTAGTTAAGTTTTGAAATTTTGTTTTTAATTTTCAGAATGATCTTAGCTATCTTTGTCTTTAATTTCCAACATAAATTTTAAAATTGGTTTGTCAGTTTCTACAAAAGTCCTGCTGAGATTCTAAATCAAGTTTGCATGAAGACAAAAGATAAATTTGAGATTGTTAATATCTCAACAGTATAATGTCTTCCATCCCATTAATACTGTATATCTCTCTATTTATTTAAGTTCTCTTTAGATTCTCTCAGAAATCCTTTATCATTTTTAGTGGATGGGCCTTATATATAAATACATGTTTAATTAAATGGATCTCAATTTTTAAGCAATTTTATATGGTATTGTAGTATGGTATACTTTTCAAATTAATTTTTTTTACTAGTATATAGAAATACTTTGGGGGTTAGAGGCTGATTTTGTATCTTGTTGTTTGCTAAAATCTCTTAATTCTAGTAGATTTTTTTAAAGATCTTATTTACTTATTTTAAAGAGAACAAGCACAGGAGTGTGCAATCAAGTGGAGGGAGGGACAAAGGGGGAGAAGGGGAGGGAGAGAGAGAGAGAGAAACTCAAGCTGACTCTGCACTGAGCACAGAGCCCAATGTAGGGACTGATCCCATGACCCTGAGATCATGAGTTAAGCTGAAACCAAGTGTTGGATGCTCAACTGACTGAGCCATCCAGGTGCCCTAGTTCTGGTAGTTTTTCAGAATGTTTTTTCTTCTTTTACTGCAGTGGTTAACCACAGACACGATGTTGCAGAGAATTGATGAGGACACAAAATACATGTTCTAAACCCCATACTAAATTATTATTTTTACTTTAAAATTAATTGCATTTAAGATTAAGTTAATATTAAACATCTTTAATATTTACCATTTCTGTTCTCTTTACTCTTTTTTATTGATCCATTTTCCTATCTGATATCCTTTCTCTTCTGTGTAAAGAACTACCTTTAATATTTCTTTTGCGTTGTGTTTGTAGGTGGTAAATTTTCTCAGCTTCTGCTAAGTCTTTGTTTTCCATAATGTATAGAATTCTCGGTGAATTTTTGTTTTCTTTCAGGGCTTCAAAGGTACCGTCATGCTGTCTTTTGCCTTCCATAATGTTGGCAGTCTTTCTCACTTTTGTTCGGTAAGTAATGTGTCCTTTTGCCTTTGTTGTTTTAAATATTTTTCTCTTCACTGGTTTTCAACAGTTTAAATATGATATGCTTTGCTGTGGTTCTCTGTTTTTCTCCTTCGAGATGTTTGTTGAGATTCCTAGATCTCTGTATTTATTATTTTCACCAAATTAAAAAAAAAAAAAGACTAGTTATTGCCTCCATAGTTTTCTCCTCCTTACTCTTTCCTTGTCCTTACTGAATTTTAATTACCATGCTTGTTATTATTTTGTGGGATCCTGATGCTCTGTTTTATTTTTTCTTTTGTTTTTGTTTTCAAGCTCTTTGCTCTTTGGTTTAGATAGTTTTTCTTGCTGTATTTTTTATATCACTGTTTTGTCTTCTGGTATTAAAGCTGAATTGATGAATATTTCATTTCAGGTAATGATTCTCTATATATTCTTTCAGTTCCTTGAGCGCATTTATAAAATTTATACTAGCTAAGCAAGAATTCTTGTCTTTTGGTTCCATCATCTCTTGCTATTTTGATTCTTTTTGTTGTTGTTGTCGACCATTTTCTTCTGGCTATATGTCACTGTTTTCCTACATACTTTTGTATCTAAGTTTTGATTTTCTGTCAAATATTAGGAATTTGATGTTGCCAAGGGCTGAGTTCTGTTGTTTCCCTTAAAGAATGTTGAACATAGTTTGGTCCAGAAGTTTATTTGTGGATCAGCTCAATAAATTTGAAGCCCATTTAAACCTCTCTGTCTCTCTGTCTCTCTCTCTCTCTTTCTTTTTTTCCCCAAATCTAGAGTAGTCTTTACTTCAGAGCCAGGGGTTTTGTTGGGGTCTTTTACTGAATGACTTTTGTATTCACCGAAGTCTTTCCTTTTCAAGCTGGCGAGATATTAAACAATCCCTAGCCTTGTAGGAGGTTGGATAATTTTTAAGCTTACAGCTCTCAGGTTCCTCTCTTTATTTGGCAGTTGCTCTTGTCATATGGCTTTATGAAATTTCATCCTGCACATGTGCAGATCAATATTCAGCCCAGACTCCAAGAGTCTTCTCCGTGGATTTTCTGAGTTTTTGCTTTGCTTACCTCTCTCCTCTTAAAATTCTCCCCTGAAAATTCTAGTCATCTCAATCTCCCTGAACTTTTGCCCCTCAACTCAGTGAATCCACTAGACTTAGTCTACATATGGGCCTGAACATTTCCTCTAGGTAGAAATTCTAATGGTCATAGGTCGTCCACTGTTGGTTTTTCTTCTCAGGTGTCATAATCTGTACAGCTTGTTGGTCCAAGATCTGAAAAAAAAAAAATTCATATATTATATCCAATTTTCTGGTAGTTTAGAGTGGAAGGGAGTATCCTATAGAAGTTACTCCCTCAGAGGTGAAAGTAGGAATCCTTTGGTTTGGTTCTGATTTTACCACAGGGAAAATCATTTGAACACATCAGGATTTAGCATTGATAGTTTCAGGGTACGACTGATGGCTTTAACCGCCCCATCCTGTTCCAACATGCTGCCTTTATAACTCCCTCTCATGGCTCAGTGCACAAACAGGACAGAATTGTGATGAGCAATGTAGCAGAACTGCTACCAACATTCTTTGTTTTAGGGTAGTGATATTCCACATTCCAGGGGGAGGAATGCCAGGGGAGAAGGGAGGAGGTACCCAGGCAGGTGGTCCATGGGTATGAATAAGTAAGGCAGTGCTGAAGTTTTTGACAATAGGAGAAGGAAGAATCCATTATACTTTGTAGGTATAAACTAAATGACCTTCAAATACCTGGTTATGTTTGCCCAACTCATTACTCTAAGACTTCCTTAAGGATACTGAGGAAATCTGATAAACTATGCTTTTGTTAGGTTCCATCCTCAACTGGATAGCCAACATCACTTCATATTATACATCAGTACCACCTTGGCATATACAGTAGTGATCCGAATATAGACAAAGTATGAGGAAGTGTGGAACCTACTCTTGCCCAATCTATTACATAGAAAGCCAATTCAATTTCTAACCCTCTGTGTCTCCATTGATGTAAGAAACATAAAACTGCTTTCCTTAATTAACTTCACAATCATTTAATTTAAAAAAATAACAAAAATATGTAATTCTTATAAGCTATAAATTGATATGCTAGACATAATATTAGAAATAAGGTAATACAAGTACATGGTGCTTTAAAGTATACATTTATTTCGTCTGTTCATAAATTCATTCTCTTTTGGAGTATTTCTTTTACTCTCCAAATGTTTCTACAAACTCAGCGTAGCTAACGATGGTTTCTGAAGATGTCATATCGAGATGTTGAGTCTAAAATTTGACAATGTAACTGGAACACATATGTGTATGAGCATGAGTGTGTGTGTATGCATGTTTGTGTATATATGTGTCTATGTGTGTGTATTTCATCAGACTACCTAAACTTCCAATAAAAGAAATATGCATAATGATCAGCAGATTCTCTAAAAATAGTAAAATTATCAGGTGCAAAGTAAAGTAAAAATGTATTTACAGCTAATCTAAAACTAGAGGTAGTTGCTTAGAAAGAGATCTATACTAACAGAAATATCCTGGAGGAATGAGTTGACAATTATTTAACTATCTTGATTCCCCATGTGTTTTGTAGAAAAAAAAGAAAAGGGAGTGAAACTGAGTATCAATGTTCACTTCTTTTGGATTTGGGGCACAAATGTGGTTATTTTTCCAGTACGTGAATATATTATAATGAAGAAAAGGAAGAATCCTTTCCTGTTGGGGCCTTTTCTGTGCATATGGCTGCTGGACTGTGTCAGCACGATGTGACAGGGAAATGATATTCTGAGGTTAGTAGAGCTGAGTCAGATGCCAGTTCTACTTATTGATAACCTATAACTGTGGTGAGGGTAATGTCTGCTTCTTGTTTGCCTAGAATCTGGAAGGGATGTTCTCAATGGTTCAAGCTTGCTTCCTATCCCCAAGAGAGCCTTATCAGGGGAGTCCCTGCAAAACATTCACTCCCAAAATTCTATCCCTAACTTTCTGAGATTTTGGAATTACTCCTCTGGATTTAACACTGATGATACAGATGTCTCTGAAATTTATATATACTAGGAATGGGGGTGCCTGGGTGGCTCAGTGGGTGAAAGCGTCTGCCTTTGGCTCAGGTCATGATCCCAGGGTCCTGGGATCGAGCCCCGCATTGGGCTCTCTGCTCAGCAGGGAGCCTGCTTCCCCCATCTCTCTGCCTGCCTCTCTGCCTACTTGTTATCTCTGTCTGTCAAATAAATAAATAAAATCTTTAAAAAAATATACTAGGAATGGTCCAATTCTACCCACACCTTAGTGTGCATTTGTTAATCAGTCCTCTCCACTTTATAACAAAGAATACAGAATGGCATAAATACTGGGTGAACTTAAGTTTATCTTAAGTTCATTAGTACCTCGAATACCTTAGTACTAGTACTTAGCACTTACTAGTACTCCTAGTGCTTACTAGTACTTAGTACCTTAGTACCATTAGTGCCTTAGTACCTCTCTAGTATAGATAAATCATAAAACCCTAGAGTTCTCTATCCCATATCCTTGAAATTTCATTGCAGAGTTGGTTCCAATTCATCTCCATGCAATTTCTGAGTGGATGCCTTCACTGAATAAAGTAAGGTCTGGATGTGAATCAGGCCCCTAAGAAAAGAGCTTTCAGGGAACAAGGAAGCTAGGGCAACAGTCAAGACGATAGAAGGTGAAGGTGCTTCTGGGATCATCTAAATTAGGGCTCTGCCTGGCTTCAGGTGACAGCAGCTCTGCAAACATAATGCTTTACTAAGTGATGAGGAAAAACACATCACCTGGGTCCCAAGCAGGTAAGGTTAGGTATCCGTTCACATATAACATTTCATTATATTAACTTTGTAAGTTTCTTACCATTAGCTGTAACTCTGATTCACATGTCTGAACATGGTAGGTTATTAAAAAATATAGCTGTTGAAATAAGTCAATCGGAGAAAGACAACTATCATATGATCTCCCTGATACGAGGAAGTGGAGATGCAATGTGGGGGATTTGGGGGGTTGGAAAAGAATAAATGAAACAAGATGGGATCAGGAAGGAAACAAACCATAAGAGACTCTTAATGTCACAAAACAAACTGAGGGTGGCCGGGTGGAGGGGGTAGGGAGAGGGGGGTGGGGTTATGGACATTGGGGAGGGTATGTGCTATGGTGAGTGCTGTGAAGTGTGTAAACCTGGCAATTCACAGACCTGTATCCCTGGGGCTAATAATACATTACATGTTTATAAAATATATATATATATATATAGCTGTTGAATGAAAGAAATCATAATAGTTCTTTGTTTTTTTTAAGACTTTACCCATTTGTCAGAATGAGAGCGAGAAAGAGAGAGAGAGCACACAAGCAGAGGGAGAAGCAGGCTCCTTGCTTATCCTTTCTTGATCTTAGGACCCTGGGATCATGCCCCGAGCCAAAGGCAGATGCTTAACTGACTGAGCAACCCAGGGATCCTCAAAAAACAGCAATTCTGCAGGAAGACTCAAAGCCATAATCTGAAGGTTGATCTTGCCTAAGGGAAAGGGAATTTCCTGTTATTTTCATACCTTGAATACTTACTTGTCTGTAACATGTAGTAGAGCTGAGTGACTCTGAGGGAAGTCAAGTTTTGTAGCTAACATCAGGTAAAAATAAAATCTTCAAAGCATATTTAAAATCTGACCATCTCACCTTCACAGCAACCACCATTGACTCTGTCATCAACACAGCAAGTCTGAATAATGACAAAATATTGTAATAGCCACCTGTGTCTCTGCCCTTTTCACAGAAGCCAGAGTGGTTGTATTAAAATAAAAATCAGACCATGTAACATCCCTTCCCAAAGCCTTCCAGTGGCTTCGTTTTCTGCTGCAAGAAGCTGACTGCCTACAAACCGGTGGATAATCTGACTGCTGATTTCTCTTCTGACCCCATCTGCAACTTCTCTCCCCTTCCTCACACTGTTCAAACAACAGGTCGGCCATGCTTGCTGTCAGGCACACCTGCTATGTCTCACAGCTTATACCTGCACTCATCTTTACTTGGAATGCTCTTCTCCTGAATTTCCCCATCTCTCACATACCTCTGTGAGGTGTTCATTCACCTCAGTGAGGCCTTCTAAGATCATTTTTTAAAAAATTTCTTTTCAGCATAACAGAATTCATTGTTTATGCACCACATCCAGTGCTCTATGCAATACGCGCCCTCCTTAATACCCACCACCAGGTTCCCCCAACCTCCTAACGCTCAGACTGTTTTTCAGAGTTCATAGTCTCTCATGGTTCACCTCCCCTTCCAATTTCCCCCAACTCCCTTCTCCTCTCCATCTCCCCATGTCCTCCATGCTATTTGTTATGCTCCACAAATAAGTGAAACGATATGATAATTGACTCTCTCTGCTTGACTTATTTCACTCAGTATAATCTCTTCCAGCCCCGTCCATGTTGATACAAGAGTTGGGTATTCGTCCTTTCTGATGGAGGCATAATACTCCATAGTGTATATGGACCTCATCTTCCTTATCCATTCGTCCGTTGAAGGGCATCTTGGTTCTTTTCACAGTTTGGCAACCGTGGCCATTGCTTCTATAAACATTGGGGTACAGATGGCCCTTATTTTCACTACATTTGTATCTTTGGGGTAAATACCCAGTAGTGCAATTGCAGGGTCATAGGGAAGCTCTATTTTTAATTTCTTAAAGAATCTCCACACTGTTCTTTAGAGTGGCTGCACTATAAACTCCCAAAATTGAACCAGGAAGAAATTGACACCCTGGATAGACTGATATCTAGTAACAAGATTGAAACAGTGATCAAAAACATTCCAAAACACAAGAGCCCAGGACCTGATGGATTCCCTGGGGAATTCTACCAAACTTTCAAAGAAGAAATAACACCTATTCTTCTGTTTCAAAAAATTGAAGCAGAAAGAAAACTTCCAGACTCTTTTTATGAAGCCAGCATTACCCTGATCCCCAAACCAGGCAAAGACCACGTCAAAAAGGAGAATTTCAGACCAATATCACTGATGAATATGGATGCTAAAATTCTCAACAAGATCCTAGCAAATAGGATCCAACAGCACATTAAAAAGATTATCCACCATGACCAGGTGGGATTCATCCCTGGGTTACAAGGGTGGTTCAACATTTGCAAATCTGTCAATGTGACAGAACAAATCAATAAGAAAAGAGAAAAGAACCACATGGTCCTCTCAATTGATGCAGAAAAAGCATTTGACAAAATCCAGCATCTGTTCCTGATTAAAACGCTTCAAAGTATAGGGATAGAGGGAACATTCCTGAACTTCATAAAATCTATCTATGAAAAACCCACAGCAAATATCATCCTCAATGGGAAAAGCTCACAGAGTTCCCGTTGAGATCAGGAACATGACAAGGATGCCCACTCTCCCCACTCTTGTTCAACATAGTATTAGAAGTCCTAGCAACAGCAATCAGACAACAAAGAGAAATAAAAGGTACCCAAATTGGCAATGAAGAAGCCAAACTGTCTCTCTTCGCAGATGCCATGACACTTCTCAGACCATTGTGTTTAGATTTATTATGTTCTCCATGTTCCCTTTCCTGCTTAAGTTTTCCCCTTAGCACCTGTTGCATTCTAAAAATTTACATTTTAATCATGTTTGTCTTCCCTCGAATAGACTATAATGTCTACTTTTATTCAGTGAAGGCCCTAGTGTCTAGAAAAATGAATAACCTGTGGACGATATATGATAAATATGTTTTGAATAAACAGATCAATGGACAGGGACAGGGAAGAAGCAGAAGGAGGGAAACTGAAGGCCAGCTGGTGTCTGGAATGAGCACATTGCATTACTCTTAAGAGGAGGAAGCTTTGCCTGGGAACATAAATTGAAATTCCCATTGAGCCAGCACCCTGTGAGGGCATGGCCAGTTCCTCAAGTCAGGGGTTAAGTGACTTGCTGGAGATCCTCAGTGATTTAGTGGCAGAGCTGGGCCTAGAGCCAGTACACATGCCCATTTCTACCACGCTGCCCGTCTACCCTTCAGGCACACAGACTTAATAATGATGAGTTATTTGCCAGCTTCTGGATTTTTTTTTTTCCTGCTCATGATTTTGCATTTTAGAGGTAAAAAATTATAGAAATTCAAGTTACAGAAGTCTGTTATTTCAAAGTAATCATGAAAACGAGATTTTCTGTGCACATTTAACCCTTTATTCCTTATAATCACAGGGGCCTCCTCTGCCCTTTCCTTATTAGTATCCACATTCGATAGTGAGTTGAAAGAACAATTCGGCTATGATAGATTATGTGCCGACAGGTCTAAGGCACTAAGAAGAAAACAAAGGAAGTTTGTGGCGTGTTTCTTGGTCTCATTATCTCACTGATGAGGTAAAAATAATATAAAATTAAAAACTTGGAAAAAATATCATATACTTTCATAGCTTATACCCATCCTGCAAAATACCTCTAGCATATAATATTTTCTCCAAAACTTTTTAGGATGAGTACTATTCTGAGGGCTACGGTGACAAGAAGAACTCTATTTTCAAGTTCTCTAGAAAGGGAGTGGGGGTGGCTGAACAAAGTGGATATAAACTTTTTTAGAACTATCCATTATTAATTCTGAAAGGGACCATGGCATCCCCCACTCTTCCCACCAGCCCTTAGTTCTAGAAATGCAGAAATAGAAACATGGAACAAAGACTCATCTGTTGGCTCAAACATTACGACCCAATGGGCGGTAGGAACCCAAATCACATGATTTTCCATTTGGAACCATTCCCCTATTTTGTGAAATTTCCATACACAAAGCTGCATTTATTTAAAAAAATCAAAATTCAATATTACAGTCAAATAAAATCTGGCAGGGCCACAGAGAAGAGCCAAACACGTATGATGGTGATACAATGGAATATTCCCAACCTAAAGAGGTCAAGCCATAAAAATAAGGCAAATTTTGTCAACAGAACATATCCAGGTTGAACCCAGAAATTATTTTCTCATTAACTGTATTGCCTCCAGACCTAGAATTTACAATAATCACGGGTGTTGCTATTTTATTAGGGATAACTAGATTGAAAAACATTAAGGCAGTGTCACATGGGTAGGGAATGAGTCAGAGACATTTGGTCCTTCCAAGAAGTGACACCGCATCACTGATATTTTACAGGTGAGGAAATTGAAAATTTCCCAAATATTACAGAACTATACAGGGTACATCCAGATCTGATTCCAAAACAAAACCTATCCTCTGGAAAGAAGGGCACTGGCTGCTTTAGAAAGGATATTCTAGGGAAGGAGAAAATTTGTATATAGGGCATGGAGGTTGAAATGGCCAGAACACACTTAAGAATTTGGCTGAGATCCTACTTTAGACTACCTAAGTCTTAATGATGGCATCGCCTTCCACAGGCAGGCAAGTAACTGTAGTATCCAGCATTTATTAAATTCTCAATGAATGTTTGTTAAATTGAATGATAGTAATGATATAATTTTATAACAATCATCATAATGAGTATAATAGCATAATAACATGTTATACTATTAAATAACTTTTACACGATCTCGGAATATTATCTCTAGAACTTTAAGTGGGTTATTAATGTTATTTATTTCCATATTTCTATTTGTAAACTTGAAGACTCTTGAGGGGAAACAGAATGCCTTATTTTTCTCTAACTCTGGGACCTGGGTAATCACTCATGTAGCAAACATTTGAAGGACAAATGAGTTCTTGTCTCCAACAGATACGCAGAGCAAGTATTATTTTTAGTATCCTGAGGTTTGAGGGGCCTGGGTGGCTCAGTCGGTTAAGCGTCTGATTCTTGGTTTCAGCCCAGGTCATGATCTCAGGGTTGTGGGATCAAGCCACACATTGGGCTCCCCACTCAGTGTGGAGCCTGCTTGGGATTCTCTCTCTCCTTCTCCCTCTGCCCCTGCCCCCACTTGATTCTCTCTAAAATAATAATGATGATGATGATGATAATAATGATGGAAAAGAAAACTGAGGCTCTGAGTGAATAGTTTTCTGCCAAGTTAGCAAATGGGTAAAGTTGGTATTTGAGTTAGAATTGTCATTATTTAATTCAGTCTTATATTATTTATGTTCCATAGTTCAGTGTGTCTTGTATTTCCTCTCCAGTAGAAGTAAGAGCATTCCTCCCCCTTTTTCTCACCTGGCCATTCCAACTTCCAGTCAACTGGGTAATTTTTTTAAAAATGCCTGGACACTATATAGCATTTAATTCCTTCTCTGTCCCCTTTCCAAGTCTCCCAGGTCAAAGATTTTGCAAAGCCCCTATAATTGTCAGATAAATAAAATCACATTGCTCATAATTATCAGGGACAATTCTGTGTAATTAGATGTTAACTGTAGTGTCCCCTCTCCTTTATGACTTCAAATAAATACCTGTTCCTGTCTCAGTCTGGGAGAAAGCTTGGTTGGAAATGTAACTGCTTTGTTGCTCTCTATGTAATTAACCACCATTAAAAGCCACTAATTAGATCGTAAGTTTTAAATAAGTTGCCCTAATTACCTTTGGTACATGGTGCATTGAGTCGGGAGGGCAAGTCCTTCAGAGCCAAGAAAACTTGGCTCTGTCACTAAGAGAATTAACGGGGCTATTGGGTTTCTTTTTTTTTTGTTTTTTATCCCCATTCATAAATGGGAAAATGAGAACATAGGGAATGGGATGGATCGAGGCAGGGGTAAGTATTGTGGGTGAAAAATGTGTACCTGGACATAGTCAACCAGGGGAGATCTCATACTGTCTCTCTGAAAACCACTCACTGTGTGCAAGACAGCCTGCCACATACAAAGTGCATATGATGTGTTGAATGAGCCAATGGCTGAATAAATGAGTGTGCAGAAAAATAGATTAATGCAACATGGCATGATAGTGGAGAACCTCAATTTTGAAATGAAAACCATTCATTGGTTTTAATTCTAGCTCGGATAATTACTGGTTTATTTAGGGAAGCTCTCTAGTACTGTGCTTTCTTATTTGTAGTAGGGGAGTAATGATTCCTAACACCCAGGTTGTGATGAATTAATAATGATAATGCGAGTCTAGTATTTCCATTTGCTAAGCTCTCAGTAACTCTTAGCAGTGACAGCGATGACAGTGATGATGATGACGATGGTGACGGCGATGATATGTAATATGCAGTTTGGAAGTTTTCAAATGAGACCTATATTGCAGCAGTCACGTGCTCCCTTTTTATTTTTTATGTGTTGTCCCAACACACCATTGGTCCGATCTTAACACAATCGCAATGTCAGAATCCATTCACAAGCTTATTTTAGAACATTTGTTAGGCCCCAGGTTAGTGCCAGAGTAATCAGAGAAGACAATGCAGTCCTTATTCTAAGAAGCACATAATCCGATGAGGCTGCAGGTGTGTAAAAACACCATTGACCCTATAACAAAGGTCTTCGCAAAACATTATGTGGGCGGAAGCCCAGGAGAACTTCACAGACTAGCTAATATCAATGAGCCATTTATGGAATCATTTCTGTCTCAGAGTATTTAATATATGGCCAAGGTCACAAAAAGCTGTAACAACAATAATGATGATAATAGTAAGAACAATAGCTAACATTAATTGAGAAGGTGTTATGTGCCAGCATCTAAGGCTTTATGGATATTAACTGATTAATCCTTATAAAAAACTTGAAAATAGAGACAAGAGAATGGAGCTTCATAGAGATTTCCCAGGGTGGCTGTATTTACATACAAAAGTCTGTAAATGGCACAATCAACCAGTGTTCAAAGGTGGTGTCCTACTTACAAAACTGGAGTCCTTAAACCCCACCTAACACGGCCATGTTAGTGAGGAAAGAATTAACGCTTGTTTTGGAGCGCATGATGTTCTTAGGCGTATTTTCCCCTCAGTTCCTTTCTGGGCAACAGCTTCTTTGTCCCATGCAAGTTGGCTTGAAGGATGAGTTGACCTCTCAGGAGTCTTCCAACCACACATTTTTCTACTTGATTTTTCCTACAGAATTAAAAATTATGTGAGTACGCCAAGCCTTCCTATGCACCCTGAGGTTTTCCTGAAGCCAAGGCAAATCTTACACCTTCCAAAACACCTAGCATAGAACCAAATGGAAAAAGTGTATCTGTCTGTCTCTCTATATAAATATATATATATATACACATATGTATGTATTGTATACATATGTACACATATGTGTGTACATATGTATACAATACATACACACATGCATATAAGTACACATGCACATATGTGTTTAAAGTAGTTTTAACATATAATGTAGATAGATACCATATTTTTAAAACGATATCAATATCAAAATCAATCATAGCACACAACAAATAAGATTTTCCTCCCTAAACTCTCAAACTAAATGTTACCTTCCTCTGAGCATTCAAGATATCAACAGCTTATTATACATGTATTTTTTTTCATAAATGCCATGCAATTGTTCTGTGTTTACTCAGCATGGGCAAGGGAAGATCTTTTGAGCCTCAGTTCATTTTCAAGATTTATGTACATTGCTCTTGATGTTGTCCTCTGCCCACTTGGGTTTGGGATATACCGTATCTCAGACTTCTCGTTGAAGGTCACTTTTATATGCACAACTCCTAGGTCCTTGCCTGGGATCACATAGGTTTGCATCTACTTTATCTGTAGAGAGATGAAAGAGGGATTTCTTCTATCTCCACTGCCTGGCACTCAAATTCTAAACAGATGGAGAGCATTGAAAACCTGCAATCATCAAAATTGGCCGTTTGCAGGAGTCCTGCCCACTGGTCTTTCTGACGAGAAGTATTGCTCTGTTCCATTTATCTGTGATGTGACAATGACTGCCTCAGCTTGGACTCTATATAACTGTTCAGTTCAAATATTCGACAGAGCGCAGATAGGATCTCTGAGACTGTATTTGCTTTTCCCATGGGACATAATGTGATTGCCTCAGATGGGATCCGATATTCATTCTCGTCCCAGTAGTATTCGTGTGCTTGTGTTTTTCCCTTCTCTTGAGTGTAAGCGAAACCTAGTCCCTTGTTTCTAATAAATAGCTCAAAGATCAAGTATTATAATGCACCTGCACATTGTCAGTTTGGCAGGTATTGGCTCTTGCAAAGGAATCTCAGGAAAGACAAGGGAACTTTCTAGCAGAGCAGCTTTAAAACCTAGTTGTGTGTCTAATTTTTGTGTACTCGTTGACTCAGCAAATAGGTAATGAGCACACATTATGCATAAGGCAATAAGCTGCCAATAATTTACAGATAAAAAGCACACCTTCTATTTTCAGTATATAATCAGAGTGCCCCGTGGTGAGTACTGATTGGTCTATGCCCAGGCTTCCAGTAAAGGAGATTCACGAGGGGCGCCTGGGTGGCTCAGTGGGTTAAAGCCTCTGCCTTCAGCTCGGGTCATGATCCCAGGGTCCTGGGATCGAGCCCGGCATCAGGCTCTCTGCTCAGCCAGGGAGCTTGCTTCCTCCTCTCTCTCTGCCTGCCTCTCTGCCTGCTTGTGATCTTTGTCTGTCAAATAAATAAATAAAAATATTAAAAAAAAAAAAAGGAGATTCACGAAACTCAGTTTGATCAAGAGTGGGGTATGGGCAAGAAAGGTCCAATGAAAGAAATGAATAGTAAGCTAATCCTTAAATGAGAAAAAAAAAAATAGCTATCCAGGCAGAGAATGTTTTAGGGAAGACACTTCAGATGGTGGGAGATGCATTTGCCAAGATGTCAGCCGGTATTTGGTTTTGAAAATATTGGCGTAAATTGGTAAGGCTATAGGAAGTTTTGAGATAGAGTCCAACATCAGCCTTTATGATACAGATGTCTCTTAACTTCTTAGTGTTTACTTAAAACTGTGAATGGACAGGAAAATTGGTTTTGTCCTTGGTATGTATTCATCTAATGATTGGGTAAGGACTCTGAAACAGCATGGAGCTTTGGGCTTGCTCTTATCCTTCTTGGCTTGGAGTAAACATACAAAATGGCTTAAGACTTTAACTATAAGGAGATACAGATGACTTACAGTAATGCAGTGTTAGAATAACCAAAAACTTATTTGTTGAAAAAAATGATGAGACTATTGTTGAGGAACTAGACATTCCTGTCCAAAGATCATTCTTTCTGTCCAGCGTGAAACAGTGGGGTGGTTTCTATTTCCCAATTTTTCCCTTCCTTAGGGACTTAGAGCCAAATCATGGGGATATTTGCAATGGTCTATCTGTCTCTATTCTTTTCAAGGTCTGAATGACAAGCCAAGCGGAGAAATTGAATTTTTCACTTCTCTAAACACTTTTGGCCCCTAGGAACACTGCAAAAGGTCAAGGATTTTGAAGCTCGTTCTTCCGCAGGCTACAGGATCAAAACTTCTTTTTTAAAAGGTTTTTCCAGGCCCAATGAGACAGCCAGTTGTGACAAAGAATATAAACAGCAGTTTGTGTCCTCTGGGGTGGTGTGGGCCCCTTTTGGGACATTTACTCTGAAGACAGTTTCTCTGGAGAGATTTGTTTCTCTTATTAGGGCAACAGCAGGTGGAAAACAAAATAGCTTGACATAAACTGGAAAGTGTGGGTAAAGACTCCTACTTTTCCATATCCCCTTCCCCACTTACTCTGTTTTTCCTTTGCTGTCTTCATCTTCTTTTAGATGTTTCTCCCCACTAGTTCCTTTGATTTCTTCTTAGTTTTTCTAACCAATAATTAACTTTTTCATTGTCCTTTGTTGACCCATGTGATAAGCATCTTCCAAAATAGTTCCAACAATGGTCCTATTCTAGCCCTTGTGAGTCTCCCTCCCCTTGAGTGTAAGCTGACCTTGGTGACTCGCTTCTAATAAGCAGATTATGACAAAAGTTGTGTAATGTCAGGGTGCCTGGGTGGCTCAGTTGTTTGGGTGTCCAGCTCTTGACTTTGACTCAGGTCATAATCTCCGGGTCGTGAGATCGAGCCCCACGTGAGGCTCCGTGCACTCAAAGGAGGGTCTGCTTGGGGTTCTCTCTCTCCCTCTGGCTCTTCCTCCCATTCATGCTCTAAATAAATAAATAAATAACCTTTAAAAAAAGTTATGAGATATCACTTGTAAGATGAGGTTATGAAAAGAATAGGACTTCTTTCTTGCTTGTCCTTTTTTGCTCTCTCTTGGAGCCCGTGAAAAGGCCCAGGTAGCAAGGAATTGGTGTCTGCAGCTCTTCCATACCTGAGACCTTCCAGCAACCATTAGGGAACTTGGAAGAAGATCCTTTCCCACTTGAGTCCTGAGACAACTGAAGGCTTGATTTTTTGTTTTTGTTTGCAGATCCATGAGAAACCTTGCTCCAGAGGAGCTAGCTAAGCCCACCTGGATTCCTGATCCACCAAAACTGTGAGATATGGTTTATTCTCTTAAGCCTCTGAGTTTTGGGGTAATTTGTTATGCAGCAATAGATAATTAATGCAATATATATCCTTACATGTTCTTCCTCTTCACTGACACTTTTTATTGAATCTCTATTTTTTTCTTATTTTTTCTCTTAATTCTTTAGTATACAGACTTCAAATTTGTATGTGACATTGAAAGCGCTATGAGCCAGAATGCTTTACCTTCAGTAATCATCAAACCCAATCATGAATCTGCAAACATCATCTGCATAATGGAAAGGTCATATCCCTTCCTTCCCTTTCATTGTAGGCTTTGGTAAATATTCATCCATCTGTTGTTTCAGTAAAACTATTGAATGGACAGCTACTACCTTTAATACATTGTATCAGCTGTCCTGTGGAACACAGAAATGAATGAGATCTGCCCCCTGCCATCAAAGAGAAAATAAAAATGCCTAAAATAGAGCATCTCACGAAAGGGATATTCTCAGGGGTCTCTGTGTTAAGAGGAGGGGGAGGTGGCTTCCTGCATGGAGGACCAGGAAGAGATCCCACTTTTATAGGGGGATCTTTGGATGGAATGTTGAACGATAGACTGGATTTATACCTACTGAACTTCTGTGAGCTGCGCCTCTACTCAGGAGTCCGTCTCTCTTACACTGCTCATAGTGACAGCCCCCATTTAACACACAGAAACCAATCTGAATTCTAAGCTGTATGTGTCACCCTCCCCAGTCCTAAGTAGTTGATGGTTTACCTTTTTGATGCTTCCCCAGCCTCACTAATCTTGTCTACTCCAGCATTTCTTAAATAATTATTTACTGGGTTCTTGTATTAATCAAGAGAAAATGTATATAGTTCAAGAAGAAAGAGACAGTGCACAATGTTCTCAGTTAAGATGGTGGAGGTCACAATGGGGTAGGAAGACTTAGGATATTATAATGTCAGAATATCAAAAAATCATTTGTTACAAGGAAAGAGGATATAAAAAAAGAGGATCGTTGTTGATGAAAAGTAATTTCTGGCCATAAACCACTCCATTATTTTTCTTTTCCTTTTTTTTTTTTTTAAGATTTTATTCATTTATTTATTTATTAGAGAGAGAGAGAGAGAGAGAGTGCACAAGTAGGCAGAGAGGCAGGAAGAGGCAGAGAGAGAAGCAGGCTCCCTGCCAAGCAAGGAGCCCGATGCGGGACTCGATCCCAGGAGCCTGGGATCAAGACCTGAGCTGAAGGCAGCAGCTTAGCCCACTGAGCCACCCAGGCGTCTCTCCATTAATTTTTTCTTACATGGAGCAGCAGAGTGATTACGTTTCTCTCTCTCTCTCTCTTTTCCTTCCATTCCAAACATGAGACGTTTGAAATGTGCCATGCATTGTTGTGCTCAGTCCTGATTCTTCACTAAACTTTGTAATATATATAGGTTTCTTTGGGCAATTGTGGAGGTAGGGCTGAGGCCCTGAAGTTACCTTCTGTTTTTGTCTGGGGAATAAACATGTTTCTAGAGATTAGGAAAAGTAAATCATCAGTGCTCTTTGGCTTTGTTCTTCCAAATTGTATTTTTAATGAGCAGCTTGAGAGTTAAATAATTAAATTTGAGTTATGCAGTGGTCAGATACCTTTGTTCTTCTCCTCCTCCCCCAAGGATGTCTAGTCATTTTTATTAATATTTTTTCATCTTTATTAAGATATAATTGACATACAACATTGGATAAGCTTAAGGTGCATAGCAGGCTGATTTGATATATTTAATATTTTGTAAAATACTTTCACATGACTGTGGTCAAGTCAATTAAAAGATATCCCATTGGGACCCTTGGGTGGCTCAGTCAGTTAAATGGCTGCCTTTGGCTCAGGTCATGATCCCAGGGTCCTGGGATCCAGTCCCACATCAGACTCCCTTGCTCAGCGGGAAGCTTGCTTCTCCCTCTGCCTGCCACTGCCCCTGCTCGTGCCCTCTCTCTTTCTGTCAAACAAATAATTAAAATCTTAAAAAAAAACCAAAAACCCAGACATCATTATTAACTGTGAAAAATCTTTGGAAAATGGAAGACTTAAAAATACTCTTATTGTTGACGCAGTAATTTACATCCCTGAAATTTGTCATAACAAATCATTTACAATAAGGGGACATGTTAGAAACAGGCTAAATGAGTAATCAACAATAGGAGAATGGTAATGCATACCGTGGTACATCAGCTAAATGGATTATTAAGCAGCCATTAAAATGGTAATTAGGAAGACAAACACAAATGTGAAATGTTTTTAATGTGATATTAATAAAAAGAAGAGAATGCTAAAATATATGTAAACCGTGATTATAATAACTATATAGCTCATATTTTGTTATGAAGAAAAATAAGAATTTTTAAAAATCAGCTACTGTGCTAGAATATATGTGTGTATCTGTATACATGTCTATTTTTTAATATATTTTTATTTTTTTTTAAAAGATTATTTATTTATTTATTTGAGAGAGAGATAGTGAGAGAGAGCATGAGCAAGGAGAAGGTCAGAGAGAGAAGCAGACTCCCCGTGGAGCTGGAAGCCTGATGTGGGACTCGATCCCGGGACTCCAGGATCATGACCTGAGCCGAAGGCAGTCGTCCAACCAACTGAGCCACCCAGGCGTCCCTTAATATATTTTTAAATTGCAATGAGAGGTTTCCAGCTCTGAATTTGGGACCCAATAATTCCTTGGGAGAGGAGAGGTATCTTCCATATTGTAGAATGTTCAGCAGTATCCCTGACTTCTACTCCTAGTTACAAGTAGAATTTCCCCAGCAGTGAAAACAAAAAATGTCTCCAGACACTGCCCAGTGTCCCCTGGCAGGGGATGGGAGATGCAAAATCACTTGAAGTTGAGAACCACTATTAAAAAAAAAAAAAGAAAGAAAGAAAGTTTTTTTTTCTAATATTTTTTAAGGAAATAATAAATAAATAAATGAAAATAATTGTTACCCTTGACCTACTGTTCCCTTCAGCAACTTACCCAGAGAATAGTTGAAATCAGCAATGTTCTGGTTATATCAGACAAGAGAGTAAAGCATTAATGTGCGATGACCTGTTTGGGGATGTCAGCAACCCCCACCCCATTCCTCTGAGTTCTTGCAAAATGGGGGAAAGAAATCGGTGTGTGTTATATAAGAATATCTTCTACTGACAGTGCAGAGTATTTTTATCCTGGTGGAAGTTGCCTCTGGGCTCTGAAACCTTCTGTCAGGGAGTAAAGAAAACTAATTGCAGTGAAATATCTTTTCAGGCAACCTGCCCATCACCAAATTCTGTATGTAGGGGAAATGCACACTTCCTTTAGAAGATGTTTCAACGGAACTCAAACCCCATAGGAATCCTTTTTAGGGCCAGGGAAACTTCTACACAGTGTAGGAACTTCAGTTCAATTCAGAAAATGATAAAATTTCAAGGCACTGTTAAGGAGTCCTCAGTCCTTTGGCTTGACCCTTTATTTTTTATTCAAGAGAACTGGAAACCAAAGAAGTTAACTCACTTGCCAGTGCACCACACCCAATTACTTGCACACCATTGAAATTAAACGTTGAGTGGGCCTGAAGTTTCTTATCCTTCAGGCAAACTTTGTCTTTAAAAGGACATTTCCGGAGGAGTCAAGATGGCGGAGAAGTAGCAAGCTGAGACTGCTTCAGCTAGCCGGAGATCAGCTAGATAGCTTATCTAAAGATTGCAAACACCTGAAAATCCATCGGCAGATCGAAGAGAAGAAGAACAGCAATTCTGGAAACAGAAAATCAACCACTTTCTGAAAGGTAGGACCGGCGGAGAAGTGAATCCAAAGCGACGGGAAGATAGACCCCGGGGGGAGGGGCCGGCTCCCGGCAAGCGGCGGAGCAACCGCGCACAAAATCAGGACTTTTAAAAGTCTGTTCCGCTGAGGGACATCGCTCCAGAGGCTAAACCGGGGCGAAGCCCACGCGGGGTCAGCGTGGCCTCAGGTCCCGCAGGGTCACAGAAGGATCGGGGGTGTCTGAGTGTCGCAGAGCTTGCGGGTATTGGAACGGGAAAGCCGGCTACAGAGACAGAGCTGACAGTAAGCTCGCAGCTCCGTGTTACCTTGAACCGGTCGCAGGCTCGGTGAGCTCGGAGCGCGGCCGGAGGTCAGGCAGACGGGAGTGACTGGGCGCTGTTCTCTGAGGGCGCACTGAGGAGTGGGGGCCCTGGGCTCTCGGCTCCTCCGGGCCAGAGACCAGGAGGCCGCCATTTGTATTCCCGTCCTCCGGAACTCTACGGAAAGCGCTCAGGGAACAAAAGCTCCTGAAAGCAAACCCGAGCGGATTACTCACCCCGGCCCCGGGTAAGGGCGGTGTAATTCCGCCTGGGGCAAAGACACTTGAGAATCACTACAACAGGCCCCTCCCCCAGAAGATCAACAAGAAATCCAGCCGAAACCAAGTTCACCTACCAAGGAGTGCGGTTTCAATACCAAGGAGAGCAGCAGAATTCCAGAGGAGGAGAAAGCCAAGCACGGAACTCATGGCTTTTTTCCTGTGATTTTTTTTAGTCTTGCAGTTAATTTAATTTTTTCGTTTTCATTTTTTTTTTTCTTTTTTTTTTTTTTTCTCGCCTTCGGGTAAAATTTTTTTTTTTTTTAACTGTTACCTTTTTCTTTTTTAACGATTTTTTACTAGTTTATCTAATATATATATATATATATATTTTTTTTTTTTTTTACATTTTTCTTAGGTGTTTTCTTTTTTTAAATTCTTTTCTTTTCTTTTTTTTTTTTTTTTTTTTTTTTTTTTTTTTCTCTCTTCCTTTTTGAACCTCTTTTTATCCCCTTTCTCCCCACTCACGATTTTGGATCTCTTCTAATTTGGTTAAAGCATATTTTCCTGGGGTTGTTTGCCACCCTTTTAGTATTTTACTTGCCCCTTCATTTACGCTTATCTGGACAAAATGACAAGACGTAAAAATTCAACACAAAAAAAAGAACAAGAGGCAGTACCGAAGGCTAGGGACCTAATCAATACAGACATCGGTAATATGTCAGATCTAGAGTTCAGAATGACAATTCTCAAGGTTCTAGCCGGGCTCGAAAAAGGCATGGAAGATATTAGAGAAACCCTCTCGAGAGATCTAAAAGCCCTTTCTGGAGAAATAAAAGAACTAAAATCTAACCAAGTTGAAATCAAAAAAGCTATTAATGAGGTGCAATCAAAAATGGAGGCTCTCACTGCTAGGATAAATGAGGCAGAAGAAGAAGAATTAGTGATATAGAAGACCAAATGACAGAGAATAAAGAAGCTGATCAAAAGAGGGACAAACAGCTACTGGACCACGAGGGGAGAATTCGAGAGATAAGTGACACCATAAGACGAAACAACATTAGAATAATTGGGATTCCAGAAGAAGAAGAAAGTGAGAGGGGAGCAGAAGGTATACTGGAGAGAATTATTGGGGAGAATTTCCCCAATATGGCAAAGGGAACGAGCATCAAAAAATTCAGGAGGTTCAGAGAATGCCCCTCAAAATCAATAAGAATAGGCCCACCACCCCGTCACCTAATAGTAAAATTTTACAAGTCTCAATGACAAAGAGAAAATCCTGAAAGCAGCCCGGGAAAAGAAGTCTGTAACATACAATGGTAAAATATTAGATTGGCAGCTGACTTATCCACAGAGACCTGGCAGGCCAGAAAGAGCTGGCATGATATTTTCAGAGCACTAAACGAGAAAAAACATGCAGCCAAGAATACTATATCCAGCTAGGCTATCATTGAAAATAGAAGGAGAGATTAAAAGCTTCCAGGACAAACAACAACTGAAAGAATTTGCAAATACCAAACCAGCTCTACAGGAAATCTTGAAAGGGGTCCTCTAAGCAAAGAGAGAGCCTACAAGTGGTAGATCAGAAAGGAACAGAGACCATATACAGTAACAGTCACCTTACAGGCAATACAATGGCACTAAATTCATATCTCTCAATAGTTACCCTGAATGTGAATGGGCTAAATGCCCCTGTCAAAAGACACAGGGTATCAGAATGGATAAAAAAACAAAACCCATCTATATGTTGCCTCCAAGAAACACATTTTTAAGCCCGAAGACACCTCCAGATTTAAAGTGAGGGGGTGGAAAAGAATTTACCATGCTAATGGACATCAGAAGAAAGCAGGAGTGGCAATCCTTATATCAGATCAATTAGATTTTAAGCCAAAGACTATAATAAGAGATGAGGAAGGACACTATATCATACTCAAAGGGTCTGTCCAACAAGAAGATTTAACAATTTTAAATATCTATGCCCCCAATGTGGGAGCAGCCAACTATATAAACCAATTAATAACAAAATCAAAGAAACACATCAACAATAATACAATGATAGTAGGGGACTTTAAACACTCCCCTCACTGAAATGGACAGGTCATCCAAGCAAAAGATCAGCAAGGATATAAAGGCCTTAAATGACACACTGGACCAGATGGACATCACAGATATATTCAGAATATTTTCATCCCAAAGCAACAGAATACACATTCTTCTCTAGTGCACATGGAACATTCTCCAGAATAGATCACATCCTCGGTCCTAAATCAGGACTCAACCGGTATCAAAAGATTGGGATCATTCCCTGCATATTTTCAGACCACAATGCTCTAAAGCTAGAACTCAACCACAAAAGGAAGTTTGGAAAGAACCCAAATACATGGAGACTAAACAGTATCCTTCTAAAGAATGAATGGGTCAACCGGGAAATTAAAGAAGAATTGAAAAAAAATCATGGAAACAAATGATAATGAAAAACACAACGGGTTCAAAATCTGTGGGACACAACAAAGGCAGTCCTGAGAGGAAAATATATAGCGGTACAAGCCTTTCTCAAGAAACAAGAAAGGTCTCAGGTACACAACCTAACCCTACACCTAAAGGAGCTGGAGAAAGAACAAGAAAGAAACCCTAAGCCCAGCAGGAGAAGAGAAATCGTAAAGATCAGAGCAGAAATCAATGAAATAGAAACCAAAAAAACAATAGAACAAATCAACGAAACTAGGAGCTGGTTCTTTGAAAGAATTAATAAAATTGATAAACCCCTGGCCCGACTTATCAAAAAGAAAAGAGAAAGGACCCAAATAAATAAAATCATGAATGAAAGAGGAGAGATCACAACTAACACCAAAGAAATACAAACTATTATAAGAACATACTATGAGCAACTCTACGGCAATAAATTTGACAATCTGGAAGAAATGGATGCATTCCTAGAAACATATAAACTACCACAACTGAACCAGGAAGAAATAGAAAGCCTGAACAGACCCATAACCAGTAAGGAGATTGAAACAGTCATTAAAAATCTCCAAACAAACAAAAGCCCAGGGCCAGACGGCTTCCCGGGGGAATTCTACCAAACATTTAAAGAAGAACTAATTCCTATTCTCCTGAAACTGTTCCAAAAAATAGAAATGGAAGGAAAACTTCCAAACTCATTTTATGAGGCCAGCATCACCTTGATCCCAAAACCAGACAAGGATCCCACCAAAAAAGAGAGCTATAGACCGATATCCTTGATGAACACAGATGCGAAAATACTCAACAAAATACTAGCCAATAGGATTCAACAGTACATTAAAAAGATTATTCACCACGACCAAGTGGGATTTATTCCAGGGCTGCAAGGTTGGTTCAACATCCGCAAATCAGTCAATGTGATACAACACATCAATAAAAGTAAGAACAAGAACCATATGATACTCTCAATAGATGCTGAAAAAAGCATTTGACAAAGTACAACATCCCTTCCTGATCAAAACTCTTCAAAGTGTAGGGATAGAGGGCACATACCTCAATATCATCAAAGCCATCTATGAAAAAACCCACCGCAAATATCATTCTCAATGGAGAAAAACTGAAAGCTTTTCCGCTAAGGTCAGGAACACACGGCAGGGATGTCCATTATCACCACTGCTATTCAACATCGTACTAGAGGTCCTAGCCTCAGCAATCAGACAACAAAAGGAAATTAAAGGCATCCAAATCGGCAAAGAAGAAGTCAAATTATCACTCTTCGCAGATGATATGATACTATATGTGGAAAACCCAAAAGACTGCACTCCAAAACTGCTAGAACTTATACAGGAATTCAGTAAAGTGTCAGGATATAAAATCAATGCACAAAAATCAGTTGCATTTCTCTACACCAACAGCAAGACAGAAGAAAGAGATATTAAGGAGTCAATCCCATTTACAATTGCATCCAAAACCATAAGATACCTAGGAATAAACCTAACCAAAGAGACACAGAATCTATACTCAGAAAACTATAAAGTACTCATGAAAGAAATTGAGGATGACACAAAGAAATGGAAAAATGTTCCATGCTCCTGGATTGGAAGAATAAATATTGTGAAAATGTCTATGCTACCTAAAGCAATCTACACATTTAATGCAATTCCTATCAAAGTACCATCCATCTTTTTCAAAGAAATGGAACAAATAATTCTAAAATTTATATGGAACCAGAAAAGACCTCGAATAGCCAAAGGGATATTGAAAAAGAAAGCCAACGTTGGTGGCATCACAATTCCGGACTTCAGGCTCTATTACAAAGCTGTCATCATCAAGACAGCATGGTACTGGCACAAAAACAGACACATAGATCAATGGAACAGAATAGAGAGCCCAGAAATAGACCCTCAAATCTATGGTCAACTAATCTTCGACAAAGCAGGAAAGAATGTCCAATGGAAAAAAGACAGCCTTTTCAATAAATGGTGCTGGGAAAATTGGACAGCCACATGCAGAAAAATGAAATTGGACCATTTCCTTACACCACACACAAAAATAGACTCAAAATGGATGAAGGACCTCAATGTACGAAAGGAATCCATCAAAATCCTTGAGGAGAACACGGGCAGCAACCTCTTCGACCTCTGCCGCAGCAACATCTTCCTAGGAACAACGCAAAAGGCAAGGGAAGCAAGGGCAAAAATGAACTATTGGGATTTCATCAAGATCAAAAGCTTTTGCACAGCAAAGGAAACAGTTAACAAAATCAAAAGACAACTGACAGAATGGGAGAAGATATTTGCAAACGACATATCAGATAAAGGACTAGTGTCCAGAATCTATAAAGAACTTAGCAAACTCAACACCCAAAGAACAAATAATCCAATCAAGAAATGGGCAGAAGACATGAACAGACATTTCTGCAAAGAAGACATCCAGATGGCCAACAGACACATGAAAAAGTGCTCCATATCACTCGGCATCAGGGAAATACAAATCAAAACCACAATGAGATATCACCTCACACCAGTCAGAATGGCTAAAATCAACAAGTCAGGAAATGACAGATGCTGGCGAGGATGCGGAGAAAGGGGAACCCTCCTACACTGTTGGTGGGAATGCAAGCTGGTGCAGCCACTCTGGAAAACAGCATGGAGGTTCCTCAAAATGTTGAAAATAGAACTGCCCTATGACCCAGCAATTGCACTATTGGGTATTTACCCTAAAGATACAAATGTAGTGATCCAAAGGGACACATGCACCCGAATGTTTATAGCAGCAATGTCCACAATAGCCAAACTATGGAAAGAACCTAGATGTCCATCAACAGATGAATGGATCAAGAAGATGTGGTATATATACACAATGGAATACTATGCAGCCATCAAAAGAAATGAAATCTTGCCATTTGCAACAACATGGATGGAACTAGAGCGTATCATGCTTAGCGAAATAAGTCAAGCAGAGAAAGACAACTATCATATGATCTCCCTGATATGAGGAAGTGGTGATGCAACATGGAGGCTTAAGTGGGTAGAAGAATAAATGAAACAAGATGGGATTGGGAGGGAGACAAACCATAAGTGACTCTTAATCTCACAACAAACTGAGGGTTGCCGGGGGGAGGGGGTTTGGGAGAAGGGGGTGGGATTATGGACATTGGGGAGGGTATGTGATTTGGTGAGTGCTGTGAAGTGTGTAAACCTGGTGATTCACAGACCTGTACCCCTGGGGATAAAAATATATGTTTATAAAAAATAAAAAATTAAAAAAAAAAAAAAATAAAATAAAAGGACATTTCCCACCTCTGCAATTGTATATCATTGAAATAGAATTTATTTCTGGGGGATGAAGTCTTCCATGGTATTTGACACATGGGTTGGTCTTCCAAAAGAATGTAAAATTCAAACATGGAGGGAATAAACATTTACTGGGTGCCCAATTCTGGGCCACACAGGGGGTCTGGAAGATTAGAATAAATATGTTGTATACTTTTTCTGCTCTTGTTGCAGTCCTATATATTCTGCTGTACAAATAAAAAAAAATTCAGTCAATGCTGACCAGGGATCTAGAATTGAGTTAATATAGCCCTAGATTCTTGAAACTCTCCATCTATGTTCCCTCAAACATTTCTTCCATTACTCCCCTTCAGATGACCTTCCCAGCTTTCCACACGGTTGTGGCTAAATATGGGTGTTAATATATATATACAATAACTCTGTTACAAAACAAACAAACAACAACAACAAAATCAATACTGAGAACATCTTAATGCAGGGCAAAGGAGACTCCAGCAGCCTATCTAAGAACTATAACCAAATGACAACAATCCCAACTGTGCAATGCAGAAAAGGATAGCCCAAACAGTGGCTAACTACTGGAAATTCTTGGCTCATTTGGGGGTTTCTGTGGGATTTAGCTTTCATTACAGGATCCTCAAAGGAATTTATTTTTCCTCATTCCAGGGACTATTTGCGCTGTGATAATGCCTTGTAGAAAGCAAGCTTTTGAAACTGTCCAAAATGCTTGGATTTCTCCATAATGCCTCTGGGCTAGACAGATTTGCTAATGTAACCAAATAGGGATCAACTCACTGGAAAGACGTGATTGTAAAAACAAGCAAACAAACAAAAATGAAAACAAACCAATAGGTGATACCCATGGACAGCGGCATCTTCCTCTCTACTGGAGTAGTGGAAAACACTTGGGTAGGGCTGAGGATCAGGGAACTCTGATTCAGATTCTGATTCTATGACTCTTTGTTTCAAGCCTCTCAGTTCTCAGTACTCCTAGCTTCCTCATCTGTTTGTTAGGGACTGTGCCCAGCATTTAGTGTGCAGGAAGAAAGATGCTCATTGTTAGTTAATTTGATGTGCTATTTGTTGGAATGTGTGGCCTTAAGACCCTTGCAGATCTTTAATATCAACATATTTTAAAGGAAAATGAGAAATTTAAACACACACACACACACACATATTTCTCTCTTTTAAATTGGGTGTAGGGGTCAAATAATTGTGTCTGTGTGATGAAGAGGCTATGATATATGCATTTAAATCATGGAGTCCCAGGTGAATAGTTCTTTATTTTCCTTATTGCAGCCAGGACACACTAACTAATTTTTAGGGCTGGGGGAAATAACTAGATTTTAGAAAGAATACATTAACATTTAGGTTACACTTGAGTTGAGTTTCTCAAAGGCAGAGCCTGAATTGGGAATAGATATACAAGTGACCTGATGGGGAAGACCATATTGGAGAAACCTGCAAGGGAGTAGAAGAAACAGTCAAGGGCATGGGATATAGTGAGGCATAAGTGTGCTTTCAGCTGTAATCTAACTTCAACCTGAACTCAGAGAATCTCTAGAATATTGACTGCATCACAAAGCTAGTTTCACCTTGTGGCAAGAGTGCTGGCCCTTTTATCCAAATATCTGTCAATAATTCCTCTTGAGGATGAGGGTGTAACTTCCTAGTTTTCTTTAGGCATAGTAACTCCTATTGGCTGAGGAAAATAGAGTAGTGTGTCACTCGCACCCAATACTTACACCATCTGGGAAACAGGTGCACCTGCCAGGTAACACCAATAGCACTTATTACATATAGTAAAGAAGTCTTCCTAGGGCTATAAACTGCATTAAAACTCTGACTCTGGGGCACCTGGGTGGCTCAGTGGGTTAAAGCCTCTGCCTTTGGCTCAGGTTATGATGCCAGGGTCCTGGGATTGAGTCCCACATTAGGCTCTCTGCCCGGCAGGGAGCCTGCTTCCCCCCTCTCTCTCTGCCTGTCTCTCTGCCTACTTGTGATCTCTGTCTGTCAAATAAATAAATAAAATCTTAAAAACAAAATAAAACAGCAGCAGCAAAAAAACTCTGACTTTTCAAAATAATGAAAGTTTATGAAGGCCAGGGAACTTTTCTGTCTTACTCTTTGTTTTTTTCCGGTAGTTAGATAAAGAAAATTAATTGGCTCATGGGATATGCCCAGTAAATGAGTACTGAATGAACAGAAGAATTCCTGACAAATACCCTCCCCCAGTGCAGGTTTTCTATTTTGGGGTAGTTCCCCCCTGTTTTTTCTATGGACTGCAGTGTTCTCCTTTTTGCTCTCAATCTTAATTATGTTCTTCAAAGTTTATCTGATAATCAATATTGATCTGTGAAACATTCTTTGACTACAACCCATAGGAAGGGGTGTGTATGTGTGTGTGTGTGTGTGTGTGTGTGTGTGAAAGAGAGAGAGAGAGAGAGACTGCACGTGTGTGGGTGTTTGCCTCTTTGTGTCCTGGCTATTTAACACTATAACTAAACATGTCTTTTTTTGGATTGACAACAACAAATCAATCCCCATCTTCTGAAGTTTCTCTGTAATTATGCACCTAGTTCTCAAATTAGCAGTTGATATCCTTTTCGCTATCACCTATACATAATAATAACACCAAGTTTATTGAGTGCTTACAATGTGTCAGGCACGGCATGCAATATATGGCATTCCTTGTCTCCTTTGGCTTGATGATGATGTCATAATGCAGGCACTTGTAGTGCCCCTACTTTCTGGGTGAATTTAGCAAGTTTAAGGACCTCATCCATAGTCACTCATCTAATAAGAGGAACAACTAAGATTTAACACAATCAGTGGATCCTCGAACTTTACTCTTAGCCTCAAGACTATACTGTCTTGCCACATTTCAACAGCTTGCTAAAGAATCTCTCTTTCTCACTCTCCCTTTTCGATCACAGTATGGGCTGAACAGGAAAAGCTCCTCTTCTACTTCTATGCTGCTCAATTGAATATATATCTTCAATGAAATACTTCTTGACCTCCCACAGCTCTTAGAGCTGCCCTTCGTCTTTGAGACCAATGCTTGAATATATTCATTATTTTATCCCCACAGACTAGAAGAGAGCTTGGAATATAGTTGCCAGTAAATACCATTTGCCCTCAGATGGAAAGAAAGAATAAGTAGTTGAATTATGTAAAAATACTCTCCTCCCCAATCCCCACTAATATAACTCTGAGGACAGTGACTGTACGATTCAATTCTCTTGCCTGGGACACGGTCTACTATATAGCAGGTTCTTAGCAACTAATTGTTGATTCATTATTGTTACTGTTTTTACCTTGTCTTCATATTTTTCAGCCAGGAAAGCTAATGTTGATTAACGACTCTTAATTTAACTCAGATTGTAAAATGATGGAGTTGTTAGGTTCAAGGTTATCAAAATAGGCCATCTCCTTAATGAATTAATCCCCACTATGCTTTATTTTGAGTGTACTTGTACAGTGTATTTGTACCCCTCTAGCTCTGGAGAACTCACTACCTCTTAGAAGATCTGTAAAGAACTCCTCAAACTCAACACACACAAAACAGATAATCATATCAAAAAATGGGCAGAAGATATGGACAGACACTTCTCCAATAAAGACATACAAATGGCTATCAGACACATGAAAATGTTCATCATCACTAGCCATCAGGGAGATTCAAATTAAAACTACATTGAGATACCACCTTACACCAGTTAGAATGGCCAAAATTAGCAAGACAGGAAACAACATGTGTTGGAGAGGATGTGGAGAAAGGGGAACCCTCTTACACTGTTGGTGGGAATGCAAGTTGGTGCAGCCTCTTTGGAGAACAGCGTGGAGATTCCTCAAGAAATTAAAAATAGAACTTCCCTATGACCCTGCCATTGCACTACTGGGTATTTACCCCAAAGATACAGATGTCGTGAAAAGAAGGGACATCTGTACCCCAATGTTTATAGCAGCAATGGCCACAGTCGCCAAACTGTGGAAAGAACCAAGATGCCCTTCAGTGGATGAATGGATAAGGAAGATGTGGTCCATATACACTATGGAGTATTATGCCTCCATCAGAAAGGACGAATACCCAACTTTTGTAGCAACATGGATGGGACTGGAAGAGATTATGCTGAGTGAAATAAGTCAAGCAGAGAGAGTCAATTATCATATGGTTTCACTTATTTGTGGAGCATAACAAATAGCATGGAGGACATGGGGAGTTAGAGAGAAGGGGGTTGGGGTAAATTGGAAGGGGAGGTGAATCATGAGAGACTATGGACTCTGAAAAACAATCTGAGGGGTTTGAAGTGGCAGGGCGGTGGGAGGTCGGGGTACCAGGTGGTGGGTATTATAGAGGGCACGGATTGCATGGAGCACTGGGTGTGGTGATAAAATAATGATACTGTTATGCTGAATATAAATAAATGAAAATAAATAAATAAATGGGGGGGGGAGGAGAAGAGGTTCTCTGTCACTTAAAAGTCCTGGATTTTAGCCCAGTGTTTCTCATATTGAATCAACATTTTTTTTTTAAATTTTTCCTATCACATGGGCTTATGGAGAAATGGCATCCAGTGTGCTGTTAGTAACTCAGTGGAGGGCAAGCCGGCTTTTTCCTTCTTTTACCAGCCTGTGCTCTCCACCCTAGAATTTTCACCGAAGGACCATTGGTAAAACCCAGAACTAGGGAGTCGGGTGGGGGTGCATGGAGAGAATCTTAATGCCTGGGTTTGAAATTGTCCCTCAGAGCAATCATTGCCCACTGTTCTTGGCTTCAGTTCAACCTGCCTACGTGACAGTCCATTTTCCCTGACTCAGCCTTCTGTGTCCAGACAAATGATTCACTCCCAGTGCATTTTTCTGCTCTTACTAAATAGGCCCTCTAACCACCGCTGTATCTTTCAATTCCAGCTAACAGCTTGGACAGCAGTTTTTAAAAATGTTACTAAGCAAGTATGCTCGGCCAGAGAAATCATGCAGAATCCTCTCTAAATGCTTCCCCCATCATTCAGGCTCATAGGGATTGCTCCCTTCTCCAAACTAAGGGCAAATTCCCTCCAAATTTTATATTCATTTATCCATTGACAGATTGTTTACTAGTCTCTGCCATTTCTTGAATCTTAGCTAAACTTTATCAAGCACTAATAATAAGCCAAACACTGCTAATTTCTTTGCACAAATGATCTCATATAGTTTTTCTGGTCACATTACTGAATTCTTTTGAGCCTCAGTTCCCCAGCAGGTTAAAACAAACAAAGGATAAAAACATAACTCAAATGAGGTTTGTTAGAAGACCTGTTGACTCTCTCCAACCAAAGTTTGTGTTTTGTGCATTTTTTGTTTTTTTGTTTTTTAAACAGAGCACATTTTTAACTTTCCAAGGAACTGATACATGAGTTAGATTAGGCTTGGCATTGATTAATCCTTTTGTCCTGAGCCGAGGCCACTTTCTATAGACATTTTGCCTTCCATTATTGTACCCATTATAAAATGTTTATCTAATTGACTTTCTCTACCCATCCCCTCTGTAACCTTATAGATTAGTCTTTGATGCGCATTGTATCAAAAGCCTACTAGAAGTACAAGTGAATTACCTCTATGGTGACCATCACCTTCTTTGAAAAATTAATCAGTTTTGTTAGGTAAGAGCTCGCTTTAGACAGCTATTGTTACTGGTCTCCACAAATGGAGAGAAAGAGTAAGCAGAGTGTTATTTTGAAAAGACCTCTGGCCTGATAACCCAAATTTCTGTATTCTGGTTTCAGGTCAGACCAGTGCCAAGATCTTGTACTCCATGCTCACGATTTCAGTGAAGTTAAAGAGTAGACTGTAGTCCTTAAGACTGACTGTTTTGAAATCACAAAGAACATGAACCATGTACTTGATATGAGGGTGTGAGCAGACTATTTAATTTGTTGAAAACTTGGGATTCACATCAGAAAAAATGGGGGTGATCATAATAACTGTACTGCTTTTAGGGTACTGCTAAATTTCTCTGTAAAGTAACTCCTAAAATACCATGATTTAAATTTTATATATTTTTATATGTACTGCTTTTCATTTTTTTAGAGTAATTTGTTATGTGTTGAATTGTGTTCTTCAAAAAGATGGTGAAGGCCTTACCCCAAATACCTATAAATGTGACCTTCTTTTGTAAGATGATCAAGTTTAGGTGAGGCCATTAGGGTGGGCCTTAAACCAGAATGACTGGTATCCTTATTTAAAAAAAAAAAAAAAGGAAATTAGAGCATAGAGAAAGACACTGACAGAGGGCAGATGGTGCAAAGACACAGGGAGAATGCCATCGCTAAGCAAGGAATGCCAGAGGCTGCCGGAAGCTGAAGAAGCAAAGACGGCTCCTTTCCCTACCTTGATTTCTGACTTCAAGCCTCCAAAACTGTGACACTAAGTTTCTATTGTTTTAAGCCAACCAGTTTTTAAACTTTGTTGCAGCAGTCCTAGCAAACTAATGAATTATGCTAGAGATTATAACATACAGTCTTAAATTTTCACTTAGTTTTCACTTTTAAAAGTGTTAACTTTTGGGGTGCTTGGCTGGCTCAGTCATTTAAGCATCCAACTCTTGATTTCAGTTCAGGTCATGGTCTCAGGGTCGTGAGATCGAGCCCTGCATCAGGCTCTCCACTCAATGCAGAGTCAGTTTGGTATTCTCTCTCTCTGTCCCGCCCCCTGCTCTCTCTCTCAAATAAATAAATCTTTAAAAAAAGATTGGTAAAGGTTAACTTTTGAAGTTGTCATGGTACTGCTACTAATAGAGTGTAAGAAACTTGAAACAAGTTCATTTAACCCACTCCCATCCTTTATGATGTAGTTCTTATATATTTAAACAAATCAGAATTCACTCATTACAACTTTGGCTTTATTTTAAATTTTTTTTTTTTAAGATTATTTATTTATTTATTTATTTATTTGACAGATAGAGATCACAAGCAGGCAGAGAGCAGGCAGAGAGAGAGGAAGAAGCAGGCTCCCTGCTGAGCAGAGAGGACAATGCGGGGCTCGATTCCAGGACGCTGGCATCATGAGCTGAGCTGAAGGCAGAGGCTTTAACCCACTGAGCCACCCAGGTGCCCCATATTTTTAAAATTTTTTTAAGCATTCTATTTATCTGAGAGAGAGAGAGAGAGCAAGAGCTGACAGACGGAGGTAGTGGCAGTGGCAAAGGGAGAGGCCGACTGCCCGCTGAGCAGGAAGCCTGAATCAGGACTCTATCCCAGGACCCTGAGATCATGACCTGAGCCAAAGGCAGATGCTTAACTGACTGAGCCACCCCAGCGGCCCCATTTTTGCTTTAAATAGACATGTTTTAAACAAATTAAGATAAAAAGTGGCACTTTGTAACCACCTCTATAATTTCCATTTCCACACCGTCTTGCTGCTCTTCCTTCCTCCTGAAGATGCACGTTTCCATCTGCTATTATTTCCTCTCAGCCTGAAGAACTTCCTTTCAGGTTCCCTGCAGTGCAGATTTTCTGGCATCAAATTCTCCTAGCTTTTCTCTAGCTAGCAAAGACTTTGTTTCACCTTTATTTTATTTTATTTTTTATTTTTCAAAGATTTTATTCATTCATTTGACAGAGAGAGAGACTGTGAGAGAACGAACACAGCAGAGGGGAGTACGAAAGGGAGAAGCAGGCTTCCTGCTGAGCAGGGAGCCTGATGTGGGGGTTGGTTGCAGGACCTTGGGATTACAACCTCAGCCAAGGGTAGATGTCCAACTGACTGAGCCACCCAGGAGTGCCTCACCTTTATTTTAATTGATAGTTTTATTGGATATAGAGTTCTATGTTTCAGGGCGTTTTTTTTGTTTGTTTTGTTTTTGTTGTTGTTGTTGTTTTCTTTTCCACTACTTTAAAAATACTGTTTCATTGTTTCTGATGAGAAATCAGTCATCATTAAAATTGCATTCCTCCACATGCTGTGTGTTTTCTTGCTGTCGTCGTTGTCTGGCTGCTTTAAAGACTTTATTTTTGGTGTTATCACAGTAAGTGTGTTGTGTTTGGGTATGGTTTTCTTTCTGTTTTTCCAGCTTCACATTTACTGGATGTCTTAACCCTATATACATATATCCTCAATTAATTTGGGGATAAATTTTAAACTATCATTTTATTTAGGTATTTTTCTGCCCTAATTTCCCCCCTTTTCTTGTGAGACTCCAATTTTATGCCTGTTGGACCACTAGGGAGTCCCCAAGAAGACCCAGAGATTCTATTTTTTAATCCTTTTTCTAATCAGATCATTTCTATTAGTTTTTTATTTCATTGACTCTTTCTGCTATCTCAAATCTGCTCTAACGCTTATTCTTTTGATTAAAATTTTATTTCAGATTTTGCCATTTTTAGCTGTACACTTTCTTCTTGGAACTTTTTATAGTTTCAATTTTTCTGTTGAAATGCCCTATTTTTTCATTCACTATAAGAATATTTTCCCTTATGCCCTTGAGCAGAGTCATAGCAGATGCTCAAGGTTAGTATCCATTAATTGTCATTTTTCTTTAATATGGGTCACATTTTCCTGTTTTTTTCATATGACTGGTGATTTTCAATTGGATCCTAAATATTTTCAATATGTGTAAAGCCCTCAATTATCTCATATATATTTTAAAAATATTAGTTTAAGTTATTGTCATTCTTGTGTTTCAGCAAGCAGTTGACTTATCTGAACTCATATTCCAGGCTCCAAAATAACATTTTATATTTTTTGTCTTTAACTGGGCTGCTCAATGTATTCATACTTCAGGGGGCAGCCAACTATTTTGGAAGATTCCCTGCACAGAATCTGTAGTTCCCATTCTTTACTTCTTTCCTATCTAGGGCTTCTCTCCTTACTTTCCAACTGTGTGGTTGCTCCAAACTCTGCTCCCTGGTTCTCCAAGCCAGTAAATCTGTGGGTTTCTATGCAAGTGCTAGCGCCACCATGGGGTGATATCTGAGAATAGTCTATAAGCTAAAAACCGTTTCAATAGGAAACTCACTGGTCATTATTTTCTCCCAAGTTTCAACATCCCTCTCCCCACAATATCATCAGTTCTGTCTTCATGCAGTTGAGTTTTATGAATTTTGTAGAGTTTATATTTGTCGTCTGTGGGAGGATTGGTCTGATAGGAATGACGTAGTGTTTACCAGATTCTAACTTTTGTATTTTCCCAGTGGTTTAAATCAGATAAAGTTTATTTCTCTGTGAGTTAATAGTCCAGAGATTATCATGTGGTTCTTCTCTATGAAGTTATTCAGGAACTAGACTGGTTTATTGGGTTTGGTTTTCTCAAAATATGAATTTAATCTCTGGGTCCAAGGGTCAAATCATTGCCATTTCCAAACAACAGAAAGAGGAGTCAAGGCAGCTTCATTTTTGAGGAGGCAAGATGAAAATTGTATCGCTCCTTTCCATTGGTATTTCATTAGTCCAAATTTATTCACATGGTATCCCCTAACTATAAGTGAGTTTAGGAAATAAAATTTCTTGAAGGACAGCCATGTATCCAGCTAAACCATGGCAAAGAGAGGATATCTAGTATTAGCAGTAAGAAAATTAAATGTATTTCAAGGGAAAAATGTGTATTCTGTGCCACAATCCTCTCCTACAGCCATTCTGTTATCCACATTTACTGTGTATAATGGTTGTATATACAGTAAATGTGGATACAGCCTGTGGGAGTACTTCTTCAAGTCTCATCCAGCTGAAAACCCAGAAGTCTTTTAATTCTAGGTTGGTGGCTCTGGAAGTCTAAGAACCTATTTGTAAGTACACAGTATCTACTATACTGTTTCTACTTTCTGTGTTATGTATAGAACAAGGGAGTGGGAACTGGGTACTGGTACTGGAATTAAAGCCAAATTCTGAAAATGGAAAACAGTGTAGAATATACAAAGGCTGATTATTCTGTAGCAATAATGAAATAATGATTTTTAGAAATTGAAAATTCACTCTCCTATAGCAGTGAAGTAACTTTTTTCTTTCTTTCTTTCTTTCTTTCTTTCTTTCTTTTGTTTTGTTTTTTGTTTTTTTGTTTGTTTGTTTGTTTTTGTTTTTTTATCCTGGTTTTGCTTTCTCAGAAGCACAAATTTATCCATTGTGCTCCATACCCCATTTTATTTTCTGGATAAATTTTTTTTCTTTCTGATATGTCTTGTTGTCATCTATGCAAGTAAAATTGCAGAGGATGTCCTTGGATGCTAACATTGTTTCTTCTTCTGGGTAGTGGTGTACAGATTGATTTATAGGTTGAATAATTACTGTCTGTAGCATGCCACCCTTTGTTTCCCTTGGTAATAAAATCCAAAAAAAAGGAGGGGATGCCCATCAACCATAAAGTAGATTTCTAATCTGTGCTTCATAATGAGTTGCACGTTTGTGTTTCCACAAGCACGTGGTGCTTATGTTCATGTTGCTAAATCCTGTGTGTGGTCTTTTATTTACTAGATTCTATGATTCTGTTATGCCTATCTCCCTCAATTTAATGGACTCCTGGCTTCATGTCCCTGAAGCAGGTGAGTGTGCAGGACTGGAAAGCCGCCACCTTTAGTCTGATTTTTGCTAAGAGAAATGTCTTACTGTCAATCTTATCTTAGGTTATTTAGGATATAGATACACTTCACTTTTCCTGACACCGAGGTCTCCAAGTTTCTAGACTGTCAATTTAGATTGCAGATTGTAGATAATATAGGTAGACCTTATTCAATCAGTTGAAAAGCCTTAAAAGCAGAGGTGAGGGTTTTCTGAGGGAAAAACCCTTCTATGTACAGTGGCTTCAGCTGATTCCCAGCGGTTCCAGCCCGCCCTTCCTGATAGCTTGACCTTCCTAATAATCTGACATACAGAGTTTGGACTTTCTTAACTAGACCCACAATTGGGTAATCTGATTCTTGGCAATGGATCTCTATGTCCTACCGGTTTTCTTTCTCTGGTTGAACATTGATTAACACATCCCTTAAGATTATAAAAAAAGCAAGGTCACTAAACATTAATGCACAAAATAAAAGAAAACTTAAGTTAATAGAGAAACATATTGTGTTCATGAATTAGAAGGCAGAATGTTAAGATTTTCTTGAAATTGATATTTAGTTTTGATATAAACCAACTACAAATTACAGCAAGATTTTTGGTAGAAATTGACAAACTGTACCTAATTTTGTATAGGTGAATAATGAACATAGAATTTTTATTTTTTGAAAGGTACTGCAAGTAGGTAAACTTGCAGTACCTGGTGTTTTGACTTGCCTTAATATTTAAGCTTTGTAAGACTCTAGGTGGCTCAGTGAGTTAATCATCTGTCTTTGGCTCAGGCCATGACCCCAGGGTCCTTGGATTGAGTCCTGCATGGGGCTCCCTGCACAGTGGGGAGACTGTTTCTCCTTCTCTTTCAAACTCTTCCCCCTGTTTTCTCTCTCAAATAAATAAATAATATTTTTCAAAGGATGTACTTAAGCTTTAGATGTATTAGTAAAGATAGTATGGCCCTGGGAAGAGATAGACACTTGGGCCAATAGAACACAATTAGAAAGTCCAGAAACAGACCTAAATGTATGAATTTATTTTCCACAAATTTGCAAAAGCAATTTAAGAGAGAAAGAAGAGTATTTTCCTTAGCTGGTGCTATTAAAACTGGATATCTCTATGCAAAACAAAAATTTAACCTAAATCCATACCTCCTATCATACTAAAAATAACTCAAAATTCATCATAGACCTAAACATAAAATATGAAACTAAAAAACTTCAGAGTGAGTAAAACAGAAAATTGTTGTAATCTTGGGTGAGGCAAAGATTTTTTTAAATAGAATACAAAAAAATATGAACCATAACAAAAAAAAAATAAAGAAAAACTGGATTTCAGCAACATTTAAAACTTCAGCTCTTCCAACTACATTATTAAGGAAATGGAAATCCAAGACAAAAAAAAATAAACCTTTTAATATACATATCCTATAAAGGTCCATTTTCCAAAGATGCAAAGAGCTCTTTCAACTCAATGATAATAAAATAAGCTACCCAATTCATTCAAGAAAGGATTTGAAGAATTACTTCACCAGAGATGAAACACAAATGACAAGTAAATACTTCAAAAGAAAGATGCTTCATATCTTAGGATAGTTAGGAAAGTTCAATTCAGAGCCCAATAGGCTACTACTACACAGATATTAAAATGGCTAAAATAAATACAAATTGAAGTTGCAGGCAGTGAGAAGATGAAGAACAATGGAACTTTCATACACTGCTGATGAAAATGAAAAATGGTACACCAGCTTTGAAAAACATTTGGGAAACTGTAAAATTAAATATACATTCACAATATGAGTTAGCAGTGTATGTATCTTCAACAAATAAAGAAATACGTCCACAGAAGAATTCACATGCAGATATTTATAGCAGTTTTATTCATTATCACCCAAAACTGGAAACAACCCAAATGTCCATCAACAGAAAGATTCCATATCTTTGGTTGTGATGGGAGTTGGATGAAAAACCATATAAATATGCCAGTGTCCATACAACTACACCCATTTTACATATACTGTATTTTATGTATATTTTATTTTAGTAAATTATACTTCAATAGACCTGACTTTAGAAAATCAAGCTCAGAAGGATCAAAGCTTTACATATGAAATCCAAAACTTAAACTCTAGAAAAAAGCCATACATGAGGATCTCTATGACTTTATATATTAAGCAAGACCTAATCAGCATTCCTTAAAAGAAAAGACTGATTATTTGATCACATTAAAATTAAGAGCTCCTGTTTTTTTGTAAAGTTAAGAAACAAACCACAAATTGGAAGAAAATATCTGCTGAAGGAAATATCTTGAACACATAAAGTATCTCATAAATCATTAAGGAAAAGAAGACAACTCCATAGAATAATTGGCAAAAATTTGAGTCGGCAGTTCACAAAGGAGTAAGAAAAAAATGTGAAGTTGTTGTAAAGATATTCATCCTGAGTAATCTGCAGTCGCAAACCAGTAACATCAATGAAACAATTTCATACCATCATTTTAGTATCAGAGCGTGCATCAATGGCAATACTTACACACCTCGGGTTGGGTATGCAAATTGGTGTAAGCTTTTAAAGAAACAATTAAGCATGGCCTTGTAAAATTGAACCTACAAGAATTCACCGGTTCAGATACTGCTATCCCAGATCTATATCTAAGATTAACTATTGTTAATACACTATTCACAAGAACATGCTGTTAGGAATACGATGTTGAATGGGAACAAAGTTGCAGAAAATGACACAGAGAATAATACCATTTCTAATATATGCATATCTAGCAAAAGTGTAAAAAAATAAAGCAACAAATGATATACATATAATTCAGGGTAGTGGTTGCTTTAGGGTAGAGGAGAGGAGGGAGGGAAATGAATTCAAGATGAGATGTTTTACTTTCTAAGTCAGATGGAATGTTCCTAGGTTACATTTCATAAAGTTTCATCAGTTTATGTATTACATATATTCTTCTTTAGTTACCACATGCTACATTATTTAAAATTAAATGATATGGTGAATGACTGGATGCCTCAATGAGGTCTGAAAATTATTGGAGTGGGAGCAATGAGAACACATGGGCAGGACGGATAGAGATGAGAGCCCAGAATTGGGGTGCTTACCTTCTTGATGTCAAAGCTGGAGTGTTTTTGTTTTTGTTTTTGTTTTGTTTTTTGGTGATAAGGTCTAAGGTGCATTCTTGTTGCCGGGTCGTTAAAAGGTGACAGGAGGGAGTGTAGGAACAGACGAAATTAAAGAACCTAGAGATTAAGGTATCTGATAGATCTATACAGATGCTGAAGTTACCCAAATAATGGCAATTATAACAAGCTGGGGAGAGCAGTGAGATATGGGCTAAGAAATAAAGGATATAGGACAGCAGTAGTAGAACCAGCCACATACTTGTCAAGGCCTAGTAGAAGACAAAAACGTGAGACCTCTTCTTCAAAATGTATTTGAAAATTCAAGAAAGTGGGGCGCCTGGGTGGTTCAATGGGTTAAAGCCTCTGCCTTCGACTCAGGTCATGATCCCAGGGTCCTGAATCAAGCCCCGCTTTGGGCTCTCTGCTCAGCGGGAAGCCTGCTTCCTCCTCTCTCTCTCTCTGCCTGCCTCTCTGTCTAGTGATCTCTATCAAATAAATAAATAAAATCTTTAAAAAAATTGTTTTGGGGGTGCTCGGGTGATTCAGCCATTGGACATCTGACTTCAGCTCAGGTCATGATCCCAGGGTCCTGAGATCAAGCCCTGCATCAGCCTCTCTGCTTAGAGGGAGCCCTGTTTCTCCCTCTCTCTCTGCTTGTGTTCCCTCTCTTGCTGTGTCTCTCTATGTCAAATAAATAAATAAAATCTTAAAAAAATATATTCAAGAGGAATTTGGGAATGAAAGGGGATCCCTGGGTGGCTCAATGGGTTAAGCCTTTGCCTTCAGCTAAGGTCATGATC
This sequence comes from Mustela putorius furo, assembly GCF_011764305.1. Taxonomy (NCBI): domain Eukaryota; kingdom Metazoa; phylum Chordata; class Mammalia; order Carnivora; family Mustelidae; genus Mustela; species Mustela putorius. Next base: position 1,120,207 of record NW_025421428.1, read on the forward strand.
TCAGGGTCCTAGGTTGGAGGCCCATGTCAGGCTCTCTGCTTGTCGGGGAGCCTGCTTCCTCCTCTCTCTCTCTCTGCCTGCCTCTCTGCCTACTTGTGACCTCTGTCAAATAAATAAATAAAATCTTTAAAAAAAAAAAAAGGATTTGGAAAGTTGGGGAACGATGGAAAACAGATGAAATTAGTGGTGCATGGAACAAAGAATACCCCTGTGATGACGGGCATGTGCTTGTACTTCTGAAGATAAACAACCATAGCAGAGCATGCAAAGAGATTGAACCCCTCCCACCCCAAATCCATTTGTTGCTACCCTAATCCCCAGGGTGAGGTCATAAGTATGGACCCTGACCCTATAGACTAGTGTCTTTATAAGAGACACCATAGCTCTCTCCCCTCGCCTTTACCCCAGCACACGCACATAACAAGGAAATTGCAAGATGGTGACCATCTGCAAGCCAGGAAGAAACCCAAGCTTTCTCCAGACAGCAAATAAGCAAGCACTTTGATGTTGGACCCCTGTCCTCCAGAACCACAAGAAAATAAATTTTGTTGTTGAAGCCACCCAGCTTGTGCTATGTCGTCATGACAACCTGAGCTAAGGCAGTATCATTTGAAGTTAAAGTCCACATTACTTACCAGGAACTCTGGGAAAATCATTAGCGTTGAAGGTGAAGATAGTGGGGTGACCTGGGGTTGTGCTGGGCATGCCTCTTCGAATACGACTTTGGAAAGCAGTTTCGTGAGCTGCAATGGCTTTGGGAGCAATACTTGAGATGTTTGTTGTCTCCCTCTGCTGGGGGTATTGGGTCATCTTGCACACACAGGGAAAAGAAGACTTCCGGCCTCACCCTGTTCACTCTTGATGGAAGGAGCTGCTTTCTTTACTGGCAGGTTGAGAACATGGGGCATCTGTTTATGCCTCTGGTTAGACATGCTCATGCAGCCATGGGACTAGGGAAAATCTGGGATGTCTCTTTCTGTTGCACAGAGTTGTGATGACAGCTGGCAACAATGCCAAACACAGAAAGGCCACTAGAGGGGCCAGACTGAGCTTTCCTTTGATTTCTGTCCAGTCGTCCTGATAGTACTTCTTGGATCTAGCAGAAATATCCCCATCACTTAGCCAGAGACAACATTATAGATATTGAAAGAGAGACTTCCAGACCCCTTGAGATTTCTCCTTCTCCAGGTTAAAATTCCCTAATCTTATCAGGGAGCCACCTCTGCAATAGCCACACACCCTTTACTTCTCACCAGAGACCTCTGATCATCTAACCCAGCACCGTTCTGCAATAGACCCTTCATCCTCCGCCATCTATAGCCACATGGTGACATCCTTCTGTCTACAGCTCTCATGGGCTCTTATGGCCCTTGGAATCAGGCAGTGTCTTCTTGCTTTGGTCTTCTCTGAATCTGCTTTTCTCTTTAGCCTCGTTTCCGGACTTGACCCTGTCTGACCCATACAAAGCCTACCATGCTCAGCCCTACTGCACCCTGTAAAAATGACCTTGGAACTTTTCTCTCCTTCTTATTCTTTCATTTCCAAGCCTTTGCCCGTGTTGTTTTTTTCTACCTACATCGTATATATCCTTGCTCCCCCACATCCTACCCGTACTCAGACAGACACACACATTATATTTACTCTATCTGGTTATCTTTTATTTATCCTTCTGGTCTCAGTTGACTTTCAAGTAATATTAAAGTGCTTTTTCATGAGCAACATGTAACATCACATATATTCCAATTTCCTGCTTAACTGTCCATTGCCCCTAGTAGACCATAAGCTCAGTAGAAGCAGCATTCATATCTTTCTTGTGGGCCATTTAATGGTTCAAAAGACTTAATCCATATAGTGTTTGATACAGGTTAGGTGTTTAAGAAACAATTAGGGCAGGAAGGGAGGGATGATGGAACAATGGAAGAAAGGAAATAAATTATTCAGAATTTTACAGTTTGTGCCAGACTAATGGGAAAAGCAATCCTGTGACCTATAAATCATGCCAGATCAGTGTGAATGGGCAATTGACGACAATGCCTATGTTTAGGGCCGCAATTGTTTGATTTCCTACTATTGTCTAAAGTTCTGGGGTGGGGCCAGATGCACCCCACCCCACCTTTTTTTTTTTTTTTTTTTAACATTGGATGCCTGTTTTTGTTTTTTCTCTTTTCCTGACTTAAGCATCAGTTAACACTGGGCCAGTCTAATCTCCTTAAGCTGGTATTCTCTGGCAGGAGAAAAAAAAAATGTGGCTGCTGTTGTTTCGATGGTTTAAAATTAATAATTTGCATATTTTCATTATGCTAATGGAGTCTTATGGAGAAGGGCATGTTTAATAATATTTTAATTCATTAAATGCATAATCATTTAAAATGACATAGCCAAAAACCTAGAGAGGGAGGCTATGAGGTATGAGGGTGAGCTGGGTTCACAGCCAAGTTCCACCCCAAGATGGGGTTTCTGATCAAGTGACTTGACCTTGCTGAATCTCATTCCTAACCTCTGAATGTAGACGATTTTACTTAACAGGGAGTATATATAAAATAATTAAGAATAATAAAGGCGCAACACTTAGATCATAACAGACAACCAATAAAAGATACGATGATGTTGCTTAACATTAATTAAGTTCTTCCTCTATGTTACTCTGGCTACAGCCAGAAAATATTGCAGCATGGAATCAAATTATCTCATCCAGTCAGTATTTGGTGAACTTTATGGCAGAAAGCTATGTGAAATGGGCTCATCTTTCATATTCATATCCTTCTTTTTTATTGCTAGTCTTATCTATCTATTGGGACCCAATTCAAATATGAGATTCCATAGATTCTTTTTTAATCACCTTATCCGAGAGCTTTTTATTTTCTGGTCTACCTTCCGGTATAGCTTCGAGTTTATACCTCTGATTCTGACATTCTCTTATTGAGGATGATGTTTGCCTTTTCCAGACTACAAATTCTGGGCCACACGCATATTATTGGCATCTCAGAGTTGAAAATATTATTAAAATATCACTTAGCTTTGCTATTTGGAGAAAGGTCAGTTTTATTATTCTAATTTAATCAAGGAGGCAAACTGAGTTCCCACACAGTTAAGTCAATTTTTCAAAGTAGTGAGAGAAAAAGAAGGACATGTTCTTTGTGGACCCACTACGTAGGGAGAGCTATGCCAATTACACACCCATTACAAGGAGAGCTAGCATTTATTTAGCTCTTTGTGTGTCGTGGGTGTTGTTCTACGGGATTTGCATTTAGGAAACCACGTAGAACGTACAGGCCCATGATGGAGGTACGATGTGCACATTTCTGGGTAAGGGGCCTGAGGTACAGAGACACGGAAGAACCTTCCACGTGTCCGGCAGGTCAGAGCTGACATCTGGACCTCGGCTTTCCTGCTCTATAGCCTACCTTTTGAACCACGGTTCTATACTGCTCATGGAAGTTTTAGGTTATACAGTGATGTTACTGCAGAGGAAGATACTGAGAACAAGAAAAGTTCATCACTTTGTTCCAGGTCATACAATTGCAAATTGTCAGAGTCTAGATGTTGGCAAGGATCTTGAACTCCACATACAGGACTTATTCTAAAACACCACACTTTACTCTCCTAATAGCACTCTCTTTTCACTTACTGGTGCTGATCTCTCCCAACTGTGTTGTCGGCAAGGTGAGAAGACCCTGGATTTACATAAACGGAATGCTTCAGGATTTCTTTATTGAGTCAACCAGTCAGCAAATACAGAGTCCTGCCTATGCACTAGGCACAACTCTAGACATCAGTGAAATGCTTAACCAAATAAGCACCTTTTTGCCTCTTCTGTATGGATTTGTATCCTTGAACAACTCCTTGAATTCAGGTTCCTCAGCTGTACCTTTGGGTAGCAGTGATGGCCCCGTGTCTAATGGAAACAAGATAAATATATGTTGTTAATTTGATAATAGTTTGAACATTATAGGTGTTCTGAGAAAGGGCAGGCCATATCTGGCTTGAGAAACCAAGGAAGGCTTCACTCAGTGTGGCATAGCCCTTGGAAGAAGATTTCAGATAGGCAGGGGAGAAGTGGGAGGGGTTGTTTTCCAAGAACAAAACAAAATGAAACAATAGTTCTGTGACTTTGTGCTTATAAAACAATTTTTCCATGATCTACTCAAGAAGAACATAGTAGGAATGCCTGGGTGGCTCCGTGGATTAAGAATCTGACTCTTGATTTCAGCTCAGGTCACGATCTTGGGGTCAGGAGATAGCGCCTCACGTGGGGTTCCATGCTCAGCATGGAGTCTGCTTGAGATTCTCTCTCTCCTTCTCTCTCTGCTCCTCCCCCACCCTGCTTGTGCACGCTCTAAATAAATAAATAAATAAATAATCTTAAAACAAAACAAAATGTAACTGATGGATTGGCAAGCATCTGAAACTATGGCAACCCTGGGGTGGGTGCAGGTGTCTTGACTCCTAGACTTAAAAGTTCACACATTAATCTTATGATGCTGATAAGTTACCGGTATTTTGGAGAGAACTCTCTGGGAGCAAGTTGATGTAGGACCTGCACAAATTAAGAAAAATTTTCCCCCAAGTACACATGTCTTTCCTCTTAAAAGGGATGTGCATTTTCTTAGGTCCTCATGTCCCTTTTGCAAAGTTGCTTGTGGCCACCCTGGTTTCCTTGTCAGATGACTTAGTTCCAGTTGAGCTCCTCCGCTTAAGCTGTTAAACAAATGAAAAGCAGAATTGTCACTTTTAAATAGAGTCCGCACATAATCACATTTTGAAATGGTCCTCCTCTGGCTGAGGAGAAGTTGTGTGCATTATAATATTGAATTTTAAATAATATATTACACAAAATAGCTTCCAATTTGATTTGGGGGGATATATTTTCATGAATTATTGAATATCTGATTATTGTAGAAAGCTTTAGCCATTATGCACTGAAACTGTCATTCGCTTAGCTCTGTGATATATGAGCTTGGTTATCAATATTTAAAGTTACAGTGAGCTCAGTGTGAAGCAGCTGAAAGCTGAGACACGGATTAATCGGTAGTGACGCAGGCAGAACCTTATCCACACCCCCAGCAGGATGGGAAGGAAGATGCTTTGGGAGGATTTTCTGGGAGTCTTCTGCAAAGCATTTCAAGGTTCACCGCATCTCACAGACTCCCACTCAGTAGAAAGAGGTTCTTACTTATCAATGAGGATTCATTATAAAGAAAAATCTGCATATATTTTAGCTTTTCTTCATCTTCAGGAAACTTAACATTTTTGTGTCAGATAAGAGTTCCTTGCAACTCAGCTGAATGATGGTGTGTGAAATATCCTTTAGCTTGGTTCATTTGTTTTTGTAAGTATAATGTGTTCCCTTCAGGGCTGTTGCTTTCTTTATTCACTGTTGTATTCCATAACTACGTAAGTATTCTGTATAGAATGGGTGCTTAGTACATGTTTTAGTTTATTTTATTGACTCTATAAATGAATGAATGAAAGAATGAATGAATGGAAATTTAGTGGTTGGTGATGACTATACATCTCTGCATAGAGTAGAACACTGTTCTTTTGCATAATTCAAAAGACATCTTTTATTGTATGTCTTTGCAAGGACATAGTGTACCATGAGTATGTTTCCTCCCTAATTTAAGATAATTAAATAAATAGTAGCCTTCCTGACATGCATCCTGGAGTGCAGCAGACGCTGTTCCTGCCCTCGTGAAGGAGTTGTCACTTTCTTAGAGAACAGAGAGGAAGAACAATTATTCAGGAAGCATGCAATCCAAAATAACACAGGATGCTTTGAAAAGCATAAAGGAAAAAATATATCTCCTTATGGAGATTCCTAGAGGAGTAATGCCAATCATGATACCTGGAAAGGCAGGAGTCAACCAGATAAAACAGAATGGGAACAGGGAAGAGAATCAAGAATGCACTAGGTCCAGGGAATAGCATTTCGATGAATGCATAGCTGGAAGTGATTGACCTTGGGCATGTTTGAGGAGCCCAAAACATTACTATAGGTGAGAAGTAGAGGGACTTCTCTCTCTCCTGTATTGATGGAACTAGTATCTTACTTTGCACCGACATTGCCTCTGAGTCTCAAATGAAAGCAGATGGCAAAGGCAAGGAAAGATTTTTGTCATTTAGAATTTCATGAGACCTTGTTCTTCTCTCTCTTCCAGATACACAGATACTCATACACATATTTTCAGGGAGCAGGAGTCTGTTCATTTGAACATCAAGTTGATTTCACTCTTCTTACTTGACGCCCTGAGTTCTAAAACAAGGCGTTTTCCCCCTGGATACCTATTATAATGGTTTATTTGACCAAAAAAAAAAAAGAAAAGAAATCAGTTTATTGAAAGGCATATATGTGTAGTATCTCCTTTGTAACAGATTTTCATTTTCTAACCAATTTATTGTTTTTCCTAAACACATACACATAGGTTTATGTATGTGTGGATATATGTAGGTATTTTTGATCTGTGCTCAAAACCCAGGAAGTCTTCACCACATGGTCTGTTTTCCATTATCTGACTTTTTTCCCCTTCATGCCTTAACATCAGGGAAGCTAAGATATATACCTTGTTCTCAAGGATACAATTTTCTGCCTTCCTACATAATTTTTGCATGTTTGCTTTTCATTCTTTAATGAACTTTAGATGCATGGATAGTTTAAAAATTGTCTCTGACCTCACTTCTTCCCCTTTAAGCCAGTTTTCTCTCACTTTCAACTCTCTCATGCTTTTAAATAATGTGTGCTCTATCTTTATTTCTCCATGCAGGTATCTGTTGTCCTCAGACGTTTGAAGCATCTTGTACTGGAAAATTCTTTTTTTTTTTTTTTTTACTTAATTGATATTTATGCCAATATCTAATTGATATTTCATTGTTGGGGTTTAGTATTCTAGTTTAGAGACCTCTTCCCTTCAGGTGTTTGAAAGTGTTTGTTCTTTGCTCTGCAGTAAGAAGCCTAACACCGGTCTCTTTATTGATCCTTAAAATGTAACTCCTTTTGATTTCCCCTCCCACCCAGGAACCACTGAAGATCTTAAATGCTAGGAGTTCCAAAATTTTATCCTGATATTCTAGGATATGGAGCTTTAAAATGTGTCATTTTGGATAACTGTTTGACTCTTTTGGTCTGCATACATACAAATAGCCTTTATTTCTGGAAGTTGTTCTGGAATTATGTCTTTGTAATTCCATTATCAACAGCACTTTATGTTCCCTGTTCTCTCCTTCTGACCCTTCTCAGTCAGATTTCAGTCATCCTACACTGAGCCTCTGATTTTCTTCTTTTTCATCTCTAGTTTTTTTTTTTTTCTCCTTTTGGTTCTCTCTCAGCTTTATAATTCTTTTAGATTTCCTCAAATTCATCTTCCACTTCTACTAATATTTTTTCTTCCTTTAAGAATACATGCTCTTTCTGGGGCGCCTGGGTGGCTCAGTGGGTTGGGCCGCTGCCTTCGGCTCAGGTCATGATCTCAGGGTCCTGGGATCGAGTCCCGCATGGGGCTCTCTGCTCAGCAGGGAGCCTGCTTCCCTCTCTCTCTCTCTCTGCCTGCCTCTCTGCCTACTTGTGATCTCTCTCTGTCAAATAAATAAATAAAATTAAAAAAAAAAAATACATGCTATTTCTTTAATTTCCAAAACCTCTTTGTCCTGTTAGAAGACAAGATTCAACTGAGTCAATTTGAAGATCTAATTAGCTTTGTTCAATAATTCATGGATCAAGCAGCATCCCATATGGCAGACAGACAGGAGCTCTGAGGAGCTAGACAGAAGGAAGGCTTTTACAGGCAGGGAGAATGAACTTTCTAAGAGTTGGTTGTTCCAGGCAAGGTCACCTTCCTTTGGGCAAAGGACTTTTTAAGCAGATTACTTCACTGGTGTTGACCAGGTAACTCCACATTAACTGGTTACAGATCACATTCCTAGGAAAGGCTGAAACTGTAATTATATTAGATATTAAGTCGTGGTTTGTTGATAGGAGGATCAGCACAAGTAACTCCATTTTAGGACATTTCTCTTTCTTTCTTTCTTCTTCTTCTTCTTCTTCTTTTTTAACAATTCCCTCTTTTTAATCAGACTCTAACCTTAACTAAGAGCTATGATCAAATTTTAAGGCAGTAATGCCACGCCCCATTATTGCTGTGCAGTTCTTACAGCTTCTATTGGTGCTCTGTGGGATATGCACAGGTCGTGATGTTTTTTGTTTTTTTTTTTTTCCCCTGAATACCTATGGTATTCTCATCTCACGACTTCATGCTCACAATTTTTTATTTGGTCATTTATTCATTTCCTGATGTTCAGTCTTAGGGAGATCATTGACTTACTTGGTGATTAGTGGCTGCAACCATGCATTTCAGGCTTTTGAGAGGATGTAGTACTCCAGGAAGAGTAGTCTATTATTATAAGCCGAGTAATTCCCAATATCTGGAGTACAGTTTGGAGCCATGGCACCCAAGAACCAAACTAATAAAAATTCAGTAAGTCCAGAGAAGACCCTATTGAAGAATTCAACTTCTTAAACCTAGTGGCCTGTTAGTGATCCTATGTAGCTTGAGTTTCAACTTCCCTAGAAGTATTAATGCCGGCACAGCTGGTGGTGTTGCCCATAGCACAGAAACTTCCTTGCTCAGCTAAAAGATAATTAAGGGCTATCTTGCTGTCAAGAACAACTTTGGCTAGAGCAGCTAAGGATGTCTCTGGGGCAGTTATTGTTTTAGCAGTGGATCCTTTCAATACTTTTAAGAGGTAAGGAAAAGATGCTGCTTATAGCCTCATTTACATTGACTTCTAACCAAGGAAGTAGGGCCCTGCCAAAGAAGTGAATCCTGAATCATGAAAGACTCCTGGTAAATCCTTTCTTTCTTTCTTTTTATTTAAGATTTTATTTATTTATTGACACAGAGAGACACAGTGAGAGAGGGAACACAAGCAGGGGGAGTGGGAAAGGGAGAAGCAGGCTTCCTGCTGAGTAGGGAGCCAGATACAGGCTCGATTCCGGGAACCTGGGATCATGACCTGAGCCAAAGGCAGACACTCAATGACTGAGCCACCCAGGCGCCCCTGGTAGGTCCTTTCTAATTAAGCAATGTAAATTCAAACAAGTTGACCAATGTCTTATCTTACTTAGCTCCTCTGTGAACAGTCAGGGGCACAGTTAAACCGTGCCAGCCAACTTGGTATTCATAGGCCCAAGGAGCATGATAACTACCACAGACAATGATAAATTCTGTTGGGACACAAACCACTTCCACGAAGGTTGTATGGTTCACAGATGAGGCTTCTTTGTTTCTGGTTTTAATGACTGACCTGGCAGTCTGAAAGGTTATCCCCGCTTAGCAATGGCTTGGGATATCCAAGTGAGGATGGTATCCTTCCAGGTCAAAGCCAGAGTTAAGGAAAGAAAGGGAAGCTTTTATGTTGATGAAAAGTAGGAAGTCTTGATCTGGCATCTTGGGCAGACACATTACATCAATTCCATTGACCTCTCCTCGTCAGTTTGGGAGATCCCTGGCATCTGCATAGGACCAGTTGTGAGGTGGAACTTTTTTTTTTTTAAGATCTTATTTATTTGAGAGAGAGTATGAGCTTACAGGAGCAAAGAGGAGGAAGAGAGGGAAAGAGAGAAGCTGACTCCCCACAGAGCAGGGAGCCCAACACAAGGCTCGATCCCAGGACCCTAGGATCATGACCTGAGCCAAAGGCAGCTGCTTAACTGACTGAACCACCCAGGTGCCCCAGTGGAGCCTTCTTTAGCTGTGAGATGTACGGCTAAGTTTCAAGTTCCTGAAGTTTGCCTGCTAACTGGGCAGTGAGGAGGATCTTGTGTAGTCCCTTACAAGGACGAGTCAAGGGCAATCTTTGTTCTTAGTGATTCCAAATCAGAAAGATGGGGGAAAATTATGTTATATTGGAGAGTAGAAACCAGAGTATTGGAGTAAATGAGAACTCAGGATCCATTTCAGTTTACAGGTTTGTACCCAAACTTTAAAGACAATTAGCAAGATTAGAATCTACTATCTACATAGGTAGAATCGTAATTTTGCTCTTTACAATTTGTTACAGGACTTTTCTCTCCATCAGTCCAAGGGTTTTTGGTCACACCACTTCAAAGAATGAAGAGATAGACCAAACAAAGTGGTGGGCAGCAAAGCAAGGTTTACAAGCAATAGCAAAGTGATAGTATAAGGTTCCTGAGGAGGGAGGGGACCCGAGAGGGTTGCCACTGGAGTTTCTAAAACTAGGGGTATTTATGGGCATGTTGGCAGGCCATTTTAATCTGATTAACTCTCCATGAGCCTGTCATCCAATCATTTTTTGTCATCTATCTATCACATGGGAAAGGGTGGAGGGCTTCTTCCAAGGTGGTGTAAAATCCTTTAAAAGGTGGTTTCCTCTACAGGTGGGGTCCCCTGTCCCTGCTTAACTGCGTTCCAGCTATCCTTCATCACAATCATCCCTATTTTTTTCCAAAGATATTCATAGTAAAATGAATTTGTTTGCATTAAACTTGGCTTATTTATATAAACGCAGTAAGAATAGTGATTGACCTTATAAGCTCTGCTTCATATCTGAGTCTAAGTAGGTTTCTCTCAAATATGACATTCCAGCCAGAGTCTTGGCAATACAAGCAATGTTTCTAGTTGTATCCTATTAGTGGGAGAACAGATTCTTACTGAACTTGTGTAAATAACTGACTATATTGTCATGAGAGGAATACTCAAGGATTTCCAAATTTTGGAGGCATCAGCTGGAGGAAAAATATAAATATTTCATCTTGGTTTGTGAAGATATACTTTATCAAATTATGCTAAGTCATAGATTAAGAAAAGGTTTCCTTAAATCTGGAAAAACAAAACATTGAAGAACCAGCAATGTTTTAAACAAAAAGGTCATAGGAATTATGATCTTCCTCCTTCAATCCAATGTAATTAACACTTGTTCTACTTGAATCCAGTTTTTCCATTAATTCTGGAAATTCTTACCTGGTTCAGTTTTATGATCTTAAAGTTATTAGAAAACTGTATTTGTCAAAGTCCTTTGTATGAGTCTCCTTGAAGGTGACACACTTTTGCAGAATACTTTTGCAAAAGCTTCTGAGTAAAACAGTAATTATCTGTATGTAACAAAAAAAGACTTTCAAGGGGTGCTTGGGTGGCTCAGTGGGTTAAGCCTCTGCCTTTGGCTCAGGTCACAATCCCAGGGTCCTGGGATCAAGACCCACATCAGGTCCCTGCTCAACAGAAAGCCTACTTCTCCCTTTCTCACTCCCTGTGCTTGTGTTCCCACTCTTACTCTCTCTCTGTGTCAGATAAATAAATAAAATCTTAAAAAAAAAAAAAAACTTTTAAAATGCCCGTTATTAAAGATCTTATGAGAATTTATTATAATATAATTAACAAGGGGATTTGGTTATTCCTAAGACACACATTTTAAAATGATAACTGGAATTGTGATGATAACATTATACCAAGATATATCAGACTCCAGGAATTTCATACCATTTCTGAAATACTTACAACATATACTATACAAATGCAACATGAAGAAAGCTTACTATTACTTATTATTTAACAATGGTTCTCTGATAATTTAGCACATCAAATATGACTAATTAGATTAACTTTTTTTTTTTTAATAAGGAGAGAAAACACATCTTTTGAGATGTTCCAGAGACCTTCTAGAACATTCTGAAGTTTATTCAAGGTCAATAAGACTTCATTTCGAATTTAATTTTTGCAAGTTTGTCAAAATATCAAAAAGTTTAAAAATACTTGGTCATAGAGGATCATAGGTCACTAATAAACAATGCTTATCCATTTAACTTTGGTTGCAATTAAAGACTTTGCAGGGAAAGACAGAAAGTTAAACAGTTGTAGAAAAAGCCTTAGGTGTGGTACATAATGAATTCTGGAACACTGAAAAGAAAAAGAAAAAACATCCCCCCTTAATAAAAAAAGAAAAAGCCTTAGGTTTTTTTGTTTGTTTGTTTGTTTTTAATAGAAAAGACTCAGTTTTCTTAAATAATCAAAGAGCTGATGATAAAGATAACATGAAGCACAGTAAATTATTTTGGTAAGATCCAGAATCTTTGCTTTCTTGACAGAGTACTTAAAAGGTAAATAAATTTTCACAGTCTGTTACAAAAGCAAACCAAAAGTCCAAGAAAATGTTCTTTTAACAGAAAGAAAAACAGTTCTGATTTCACATCAGTGTACTTTTTAAAAAAAGATTTATTTATTTATTTTAGAGAGTCAGAGAGAGTGTTGGGGTAGGGGGTGTGGGTGGGAAGAGGGAGAGGGAGTCTAAAGCAGACTCTGCTGATTGTGGAGCCCAAGAAACGTGGAGCTCACTCACAACCCTGAGATCAGGACCTGAGCAGAAGCCAAGAGTTAAATGCTTGGTTGGCCATGATACCCAGGAGCCCCTACAGCAGTGTACTTTTGATAATAAATCTCATCTTTTTGTTTGTTTATTTTTAAGTTAAATAAACCTTAACCACACATAAAATTCCTTTCCCAACATTCCTTTTCCACAAACCTATAGTTTTGTCCTTTTTTTTTCTTTCCCATTCTGAAATAGCCGGTTAAGCTAAATAGCCATTAAGATAAAAGTATTTTTGGGGGCACTTGGGTGGCTCAGTGGGTTAAGCCTCTGCCTTGCGCTCAGGTCATGATCCCAGGGTCCTAGGATCGAGCCCTGGAATCAGGCTCTCTGCTCCTTGGGGAGCCTGCTTCACTTCCTCTCTCTCTGCTTGCCTCTCTGCCTACTTGTGATCTCTGTCTGTTAAATAAATAAATAAAATCTTTCAAAAAAATGTTAAAAAATTACTTTTTTTTCCTTAACAAAAATACATCTATCTTCCTCATACTTTATTTTACTGACGGTACACACATCCTACTTTCTTTGCATATTGATTTGTTTCCTTAAATATGTTAGTAACTTTAATTATGTGTATTAGAATTTTGAAACTTGAAAAACCTTAATTTTTAGGAAAATAAGTAAACAATTGGAAATTGTCTTACATTAGCATTTTATGGCTTGACAAATTCATAAATAGTTTTTATTATTTCTAGAAACATGTTTCTCATACTAAATTTTCCAGTGTGGCAAAAAAACATGCTTGCTATAGACCCAAATATCTTTAGTTTCTCTATAATAAGAAGCCCAAAGTGGATAAGCCCATGTTCAGTAATTAATGATTCTGTATTTTATCTTATTTGGAAATGGCCAAGATAGTCAATTGCTATCCATCATTTAACTTTTCAAATTTTTAAGGTTTCAGGTTTCCAAAAAGATTTAGGGAAACTATGTAAAAAGTTTACCTAAAAACTTTTATCCTAAGTGATAAAGGATAGTTGGAAGTAAGGCAGGCAGGGAAAAGGGGCTCCCATCCTAAGAAGAAAATACCCTTTAAAGAATTTTACCCCATCCTGGATGGAGTCCTCTACTCTTTCCAATATGATAGATAAACGACAAAAACCTGACTGGATGACAGGATTGTGGAGGGTTAATCAGATTAAAATGACCTGGCAACCAGCCCATAAAAACCCTCAGCCTTAGAACCTCCAGTGGCAAACTTCTTGAGTCCCTTCCCTCTTCCAGAGTTTTGTGCCATCCTTCAATAGACCTTGCTTTGTTGCCCACCACTCTGCCTGGTCTACCTCTTCATTCTTCAAAGTGGTGTGACCAACAAACATGGGCACCAGAGGAAAAAAATCCATGAACTATTCACATCTATTTAGTTCAATTGTTCTCAACAATTATGTGGATGTTACTTAAGAAAATTTCATCATATCAAATTTGTATTGATGTTGGAAAGTTTTGTAGCAGATAGTGAACTCATTTGACTAATAAGCCCAGGTAGAATTAAAGCTTTATGTCTGTATTATATTCAATGTTGATAACGCTATAAAAACATGTCTGTTTGGGGGCACCTGGGTGGCTCAGTTGGTTAAGCATCTGGCTTTGGCTCAGGTCATGATCTCAGGGTCGTGGGATGGGCTCCCTGCCCAGTGGGGAGTCTGCTTCTCCCTTTGCTCCTCTCCCCACTCCTGCTCTCTCTCTCTTAAATAATAAAATCTTTAAAAAAGAAAGGAAGAAAGAAAGAAAGAAAGAAAGAGACGTGTCCATTTAAATTAAACCAAAAAACTAGCTTTAATATCAAATGTTTTCCCAGGTCATGTGAACCCAAAAGATACTTGGGTTAGTTTCTATTACATTTCTGAGAATTTTAGGAGTTCTTAATTCATAATAACACTTAATTTTCATTGAGCCCATTAAATAGAGCTCTTTTACAAATTTTTTTTTTTTAAAGACTTTATTTGGCAGAGAGAGAGAGATCATAAGCAGGCAGAGAGGCAGGCGGGGGGGGGGGGGTGGGGGGGCGGGGAGCAGGCTCTCCACTGAGCAGAGAGCCGGACAAAGGGCTGATCACAGGACCCTGAGACCAGGACCCAAGCCAAAGGCAGAGGCTTAATCCACTGAGCCACCCAGGTGCCCCTACATAATCTCTGTGATACCATCTGGAGATGGATGGATGTGTAGATACATAGATGATAGATAGATAGATAGATAGATAGATACATGCATACATACACATACACACATAAATAGGTTAATGCAAACCGAGACTTTATAGTTTCCACTTAAAAGTTAATGCCATGAGTCAGTTACGATTATACAAAACTCACTGGTTATAACAGAGATAGATCCAAACTACGTTTCTGGCAGATGGAATAAATTGAGGTTAACTTCTCAGATGGCTAAAGGCTTTTACTAATATTTGTGAAGAAAATGGTTAAAAGAGTTTTAATTTACCTAAGTTTTCTGTGACATTTCCTCCTTTTGTTCTTTTTCTGATAAGAATTACCTCCCTGAAGTTTGCATTTCAAAGAGATGGCCTGGATAAGTGCTCCTGGAGGGATCAAGTAGAACATTTACATCTCAAAGGCAAAGGGAAAGAGTGCAAGTTCTTCTGAGGAGGACTTTTGTGTCCTAAGGCCAGATTTTTTTACAATGCCTCCAAGGCTTTTAAGATCAATAGATTCTGTTAGTTGCTTATCAAAGGACTGACACACCCACCCACCTATGTTGGAAGGGTTTTCTTGCCTCCAAGGTACATTTAGCTTCAGAAAGAAGGCCTAAAACATATTTTTATCAGGCTCTGAATATCAACTTCCAAATTGTCCGAATTTCTGATCACAGAGTTATTAAATCCTTTCAGATATCTTGTCGGGTTGCAACTGGGACAAACAGTTAAATGCTCCTAACGCTGACTAACAATGCTGAGGACCCATGAAGTTTCCTCAAAGAGTGTAAAGGATACTGTCTTCACAAGACTGGGAGTCACTCCCAAAGTTAGTCAGAAGAAAGAGCCAATGATCAGCCTAAGCAGGCAGGAAACCCAGCCAGGATCTTAGTGAGACAGGAGAACTGAAGGGATCCCAGGAGAGAAAAGGCTATTGTTGTAGTTAACCTTGGCTTCTTTTTCTGCTTCTATTCTTGCTTGGACTTGCACCCCCATCCCTCTCCACACAGCCATGCAATGCAAATAGCGCATGTCCTCCTTATAAGGAACAAGGAGTTAATGATATACCTAGAATGGGTAACATCTAAGGAAGGACTAGGTGAGAATGATGGGATGAAGTCTTCATATCTCAAAGCCAAGGCCCCCTGACTCCAAGGAATAACACCTGAGCCCTCCTCTTGGTTCTTACTGGTTCCTGAATGCCTGAAAAGACACATACACCAGACCATCATCCTCAGTAACAAACCCCAGACCCTGAACAAAGAGAGACTCCCTCTTTTCCTTTCCACATCTCCAGACACTCCATCTGAATCCCTATAGATCTTCTATAAACTCTTGCTTCCACCTCCTGCTGGCTCACATTTGATTTCCATTCTGGGCAAACCCAGGGACCCTCTTAACTAGTCCTATAAGACCCTTCTTCCCCATGGGTCCCTGGACCTGCCCTGCCTGCATCATCTGGACAGAAAAGGAGCCACTATGCTCCAGAGATCCAAGAACCAAGTCTGGAAATAATTTTCACCCTTAACCCAGCTTTTGGCAGTTTGCCTAGGATCCCCTCTGCAGGCTCTGGTATCTAAAAGATTTTGGCAAGATTTTCCCTTAATTTTAGTTTCCCTTGCTATTTAAGGGAAGTGATTAACCAGGAAATTGCTAAGTCCTCTTAACCACAAAGATAGGAGCCCATCTTTGAGAGTAGATATGAAGGTATCTGTAAGGACACTAACTTGAAAGACTTTTGTTTACAGTCATGTAATCTCTTGAGAGTGAAAAGAAAATTCAGACATATTACAGAGTGGATACTCAAATAAAGGAGGACAAAGGGGGAGCAGTAGGGGATTTGATAGTTTCACTCTTTTGTGTTAGGTACCTTTTATGTCTTTCTCACTGGCCTTTTATGACAGATCTTTCCATGAAGTTATTTTGACATTTTTGAAGCCTTTTGGAGGCTTCATGCACTTAAAATTAGAATCCCATTCTACTCACTTGCTTTGGGAGCCCTTGCTTTTACTTTTACTTACGCACTTATTCACTCATTCATTCATTCATTCATTTATTCATTTATTCATTTAGACAGCTTGAGCATGCAAGTGGAGGTTGGGATTGGGGGGAAGGAGAAAGCTCCATCCCTAGCTTGAAGCCTGATATGGGCATCTATCTCATGACTCCATGATCATGGCTCCAGCCTACTGAGCCACCCAGGTGCCCCAGGAGCCCTTGCTTTCAACTTATCTTGATTAATAGGAATGTTTCACATAGAGGCCACTGTTATTCTGAGTAGCTTTTAGTAAGATTTCACTGAGTTTGGAGATATCTGTAGATTCTGGTAATGGAAGAAATCATGCTTACCTGCTTAAATTTAAAAGATTCCATTTCTTTTAACTAAGCATTTTTGGGTCTCTTAGAGCCTGAGGGATTGTGTGGTAAGGGATTCTGTGGTGTTTTACAGTGTACCTTGTTGCACAGAAATTTTCTTGAGGTTGTCAGGGACCCAATATTCATCTACTCCATTCCATGAACAATTTATTCTAACATGGGAAACCCTGGGTTAGGTGGTGAGCATTCTAATAGCTTTTAAATGCTCAACTTGCACCCACCAATTTTGTGGGTGCTTCTGAGAGTTCCCCTTAGCTATAGTCTTTTAGCTACACAAAATAAAACAAACATGCATGTTAATGTATCAACAATACCCAAAAGATGTTTTGGCTTCCTGGCCAAGAGAAGGCCCTTGTGTGTACCACCACCGGTTCCCACCATGGAAACTTGCACTGGAGAAAAGGTTGAGCCAACAGACCTCAACAAATAGAGACTTCAGACTACAGGCTCCACACAAGAGCTATAAACTGTCATTAACAGCTCCTATGTGGATCCTGGGACAGAACCAAAGGATGGGTCTTTCTACTAATTAAACAAAAATGGTGGTCTGAAATAAGCACTAGGGGCTTGGGCTCTGGGCAGAACTGTTTGACAGCCAGAGCTCACTTGCCCTGAATTGGAAAGCCAGTTAGATTCAGAGCTCATCCCAAAAAGAACAGAATTCAGCATTGAGAGGAAGTTACCCCCTGAAAATGGTGAGAAAGATTGTGAACTCGGAATGATGCTTGGGCAGCACACCTTTGTTTCTTGTTGTCCCAGAAACCGCCTGAAGTCTCCTTTGGTCCCACCATTGCCATCAAATCTGTTAAAGAACAAAACTAAACCAACTCAATTTAAGGCTTTAATTGGCTTTTTCAGTGATTCATGAATGAAGCAGCAACCCATCTGGCAAACAGAAAGGAGCTCTGTACAAAATGGAAGGCTTTTATAGGCAGAAGTGGGAGGAAAAAGGAAGTTTCTAACAAAGAGTGGATTATTTCAAGCAAGTTTACCTTTCTTTGGGGAAAGGACTGGGGTCTATTATGCAAATTACCTCACTAGTGCTGACAGGGTAATTCATTCCGATTGACTGGTTAAAGATCACATTCCTGGGAGAGGCTAGATCTGCAATTAGATTAGACATTAGGTCTTATTTGCTGACATGGAACACAGCATAAGTGACTCCATTTGAAGCCCCTTCCCTCCCCCCCCCCCTTCCTTCCTTCTTACCTTTCTTCCTTCCTTCCACAATTGTTTTCTGATTTTTCTTGAATATATTCTCTTAGTGATCTAATAATATTGGTTACAGTCATTATTTCATTGTGCTTTGAAAATGCTGTTTTTCTCTACTTCCTTTTGCTTGTTTTTGCCACCTACAGAATGAAGGTTCTTCTTAAATTTCTGGTAGTCCCTAGGTATTATTCATATTTAAATGAATCATTTAAATACACCCATTTTTTTCCCCCTAGGTGTTTCTCATAGGGTAATTGATCCAAACTTGGAGAGCTTGGCACTGACTATCCTTATGTGTAAGTTGAGTCTTCATAGGAATCCTTCAGGTTCCATTTTGTGGGGGATGTGTCTGAGTGAAGTTGGAGAAAAGAGGCAGTAGGGGTCTCGTGATGAATTAGGCAGATTTCCACTTTTCACCTCTGTTCTCTACTGCTTCAGATGTCACAGGGTTCTCTGTGGTTCTCTGGTTCAGTTTAATAATTAAATGTATCTTCCGTTTCAAGACGTTGGGGGGGGGGGTGGTCATAGTTCCCTGGCTCTGTATGTTAAGAGGGAGAACTTGGGAACAGTTTCTTTATTCATACTTTCATCCAATACTTCACATTGTAGGCCAGGCCTTGCTGCTGCCTTCTGAATAACTGGGCATTTCTAATTTCTAACTCTTTTCCCCGTTCCTCAGTGTGGATTCACCTCACTTGTTCCCTACTGGCACCATCCTCTGCAGGCTCCCAGATTTCACCTTCCTCTGCTTTCAAATGATAACAATAAAAAGTTAAATACTATTTATCCAGCATTAAAGCTATGAAAAAAATGCATATTCCCTCTGGGTTTATTGCTTTTAAAAAAAAAATCCCTTTACTGAAAGATTTAAAGAGAAAACAGAGATACATGCATTTATCCAATCTGCATTTTTTTTTTTAAACAGATGTCTCTCAGACCATTTTTCCACAGTGTTATTGAGATCTGAAAATAACAATCAAAGCATGGGATTTAGCAAAGGCATAGATAGATTCCTGTTTTCCTATTCCCTATTTACAGAAGATAAAAGAGAAGTTCCAAAAAGTCAGTGTGATACAACAGGAGCAAAGTGTCTAATTTTGGCAAAAAAAAAGCAAAGTGTCAGAACTAGGATTTGAGCTCTGCGTTTTTACCAACATCTTTTTTTTGTGTGTGAAATTTTGTCAGTTCCCTGTGATGCATTACTAAGTTTCTGCTTTGTTAGAGTTAATATTTCTGTGATTTTCTTAATCATCAAAATTATCCCAGAGTTTGTAATAATAGATCTAGACACTAAACAGACATTTGCAGGTCTGTATGAAAAGAAAAAAATCTTTGAAATGCCCTCATTCATTTAAATACAAGGTTTTGGCACCCTGGGCCCTTGCCATAGATGTTCTATAGAAGGTTTTTTATATATTTCTACGATACTTAATTTAAAAAAATCTCTGATATTTTGAAATATTACCAAATATCTATTCTATTTTGTGTATTTGAGGTGAAAAACCGATTTTGCTCTTTGCACATACAATTCATTTTGAATAAGACTGTAAATATTTAAGAAACACTCAATAATTTTTCACATTGTATGTAACAAAATTCCTCCATTGTGCCCCACATTTTATCTTTTACCTATTAGGAATTCATTTTTCAAAATTGTTTTTAGTTATTGGTCATCTATATTCAGATTTCATATTATTCATTTTTAGTTCTTTAGAATTGTTTTTAGGATCAGAAAAATACAAATTTTCTTTTCTGCCACTTAGCTGGTAAATTTTCAATTTTTTAAAATATAAGTTCTATTTATAGAAAAAGAACATGTGTTCTCTGTGAAGGGATGGAGATTATATATATACACACATATGTTTGTATGTGTATATATATGCATATATATATATATATTCACATTTTAAAAAATAAACAAGCTACTTGTGTGGCTTTCAGCTCTCTCCCATGCCATGAATCTGAGGAGACTGACATTCTTCTTAATAGTTGGGGCTGTGACTATCGCCATATCAACATTTTAGACATACATTGAGGACAAAGAGGAGGAACAAGCTATAAGAATTGGACTGAGGCAAAAGTCTATTTAATTTGAGAAATAATCTATTTTGAAGATTGTAATCTATCTCCCCACCCCTTAAGAACAAATTCTCTAAGTTTTGTGGTTTTTTTTTCCTACTTATATAACTGGCACACAGTTATGATAATGATCTGAATCTGATAACACTAATTACATTTCTTAAGTTTGCCATATATTCTGAGCAGTTTTGCTTTATGATATTATGATTTTTTTCATGTTTCTAAGATTATCAATAGTACATAATCATCACCAAGTATCCTTGTTACCATAGTTCACTGACCATCTTTATATCATATTTTAATGAATTTTGAGTATTTTTTTCACGACCCTTACTATCATTATAGATAGAGTTTATTTGACAATAGGTTTATTGTTATTATTTACATGACTTTGAATCAGATGAATTCCTGATAGTAAAGTATTTATTGAGTTTTCGATTCAGACCAATCATACCTATTATATCTTTGATGATAAGCTTAAGACAGCTTTGTAGATGATTATAACAATGTTCTACATATTCTGTATGTAAGGAAATCCATTATAGTACTATTTGTAATAGTAAAAATTGAAATCTCAAAAAATCCACTTAGGAGGGGTATGGTTAAATAAATTGTCATGAACTTCTATGGATTACTATGCAGAGGTCGTGGAATATTATACAACAACAAAAAATATAGCTCAATTTGAACGAAAACTGGAAGGTTAAAAAAAATAAACTGAAGAAAAAAAAACCCTTCAAATTATATTTGTGTAGACACACTGGAAGACTTAAGAGCTATGTATTGAATTCTTTTTTTTTTTTTTAATTTCTTTTTCTTTCTTTAGCAAACATTTTCAATATTGAAGTAGTCAGAAAATTTATTGGAAGCAAAGAAAGATAAGAGTTAGTGTTCAAGGAAAAGTTCTAACTTTCATTGTTTAACCTGTTATTGCTTGAGGTTTTCCCATAAATACATTTTTATATACTACTTAGGAAGTAAGAAACAGGAAGGGCAGAAAGGAGGGAAGAAAGAAGGCAGGGGAGAAAGGATCTACTCTTTTTTTTTTTTCCTTTAAACATTTATTTATTTATTTATTTATTTCTGAGGTGGGGTGTGGGGGGAGGGCGCTAATGCAGACAGAGAGAATCTCAAGCAGACCCTGAGATCATGACCTGAGCCAAAAACAAGACTTATATGCTTAAGATAATAAAGAGAGTCACTCTGAAACCAAATGTCATAAACACAATTAGAATCAATGAAGAAAGTCCATTGACATCTCCTTTAATTTTATAAATAAAATATGTTCACGAATATTATTGCCACTTTTAATTTTATACGTTCTCACAAATTCCTTTACATAGAAAGCTTAAGAGGGAAATAGGTATTGTATAGGTAGGTAGGTTAGTAGATAGTTGGACTAATGGGTGGATGGATGGATGGACAGCTAGATAGGAAAATACAAATCCACTTTAAAAAAGCAATTGGGGGGCACTGGGGTGGCTTGGTGGGTTAAAGCCTCTACCTTTGACTCAGGCCATGATCTCAAGGTCCTGAGATTGAGCCCCACATTGGGCTCTCTGATCAGCAGGGAGCCTGCTTCCTCCTCTATTTCTCTGCCTGCCTTGCTACCTAGATATGATCTCTGTCTGTCAAATAAATAAATAAAATCTTAAAAAAAAAAAAAAAGCAATTGGAAGAGGCGCTTAGTTGGATCAGTGGTTTAAGCCTCTGCCTTCGGCTCAGGTCATGATCTCAGGGTCCTGGGATTGAGCCCCGCATCAGGCTCTCTGCTCAGCAGGGAGCCTGCTCTCCCCAACCACCACTGCCTGCCTCTCTGCCTACTTGTGATCTCTCCTTCTCTATCAAATAAATAAATAATCTTAAAAAAAATTTTTTTTAAAGGCAATTAGAAGTTATAATGTGGAAACATCAACAATAAAAAGAATGACAACAATAAATTATAACTAAGATTTATAGAGGGCTTCTTATATGCCAGTTACTCTCCTAAGTGTTTTCCATGTATTAACCCATTTAATACTTACGACACCCTTATGAGGAATGTCTCATCTATAGACAAGGTTTCTGTGGCACACAGGGGTAAGTAAATTGTCCAAGGATATAAAGGTAGGTAGGGGTGACCCATGATTAGGAGATCCAGTTGATCTGCTTTCAAGATCTGCTTCTGAAAACTACTCTTAACTGCCAAAAAGAATGTTAGTATATTACTATTTGGAAAAAAATACTTAACCATCCTTTCATAATAGTGATAAATTATGAAATATTGAAGCATAAATTGAATGGGCAATATATGGTCATAAATAAATCTATAAAATCACGTTAGAGAGAATTTAAAAGAAGATTTGATTAAATGGTTGGATACACTAAGTTCCTGAATGGGAAGAGAAAATATTAGAAAATAGTCTATTAACCTTGATTTTTAGATTTAATTTAATTCAAGTCAAAATTCAAACTGTCTTATCTTTGAAACTTAATTAAGTGATTTTATATTTATTTGGAAGTGTAAGTAGGTGAAAGGTCCAATATTCAGTAAAATAATATCATAACCATAGTCAAGCCTTATCAGATAATAAAAAAATAATGATGTTGCAAATATGAAACATAAAACAAAATTGAACAGAAAATATAAATCACCAAGGTAATGAGTATATTATTTAGCTTCCTTTTGATAGGCTGTTACTAATACCACTTGTGATTAGCCTTAGTGATAAAGAGGGATTGATTACTTCCCATAATTGAAAAAGCCAGAAATATATGGGCTTAGGAACAGTTTGGTCAGAATGAATCTTCATTTCTTTGTGGTTCTCTTGGCTTTTCCTTCTGCCTAGTGCCAGACTGATTTTCCTTATGGTTGCAAGATGGTTACTATCAGCAATTTTGATGTCTCGATTCCTTAACCACATTACGGGAATAGACCAGGTGTGTTCCCACAACAGTCAAGCAAATTATCTATTTTGGCTGTAACTGTAACTGTAATGAACTAACATCATGACCATGAGAATACCACACATTGAGTTAGTTTGCAGTGGGTTAGTCGGTCCTCCTCTCATCTGGTTATATCCAGTACGAGAAGTTGCTTCTTAAGGGAAAAATCTCAATTTGATCAGAATGGTAAGACAGAAAGGATGTTGGGCAGTCAAGGGGAAAGAAACAAGCATATGTGTATGTGTGTGCATGTGTATTATTATTTTCATTTTACAAAGAGGGAAGTGGAATATTAGAGAGTTCAAGGAACTTATCTACTTATCTGTAAGCTCATAGGTTGTAGATTCAAGATTTTTTTTTAAAGGTTTTATTTATTTATTTATTTGACAGACAGAGATCACAAGTAGGCAGAGAGGCAGGCAGAGAGAGAGGGGGAAGCAGGCGGGGAGCAGAGAGTCCGACTCCTCGGGGCTTGATCCCAGCACCCTGGGATCATGACCTGAGTCGAAGGCAGAGGCTTTAACCCACTGAGCGACCCAGGTGCCCCTAGATTCAAGATTTTAACCCAGATTTATATACCTCCCTTGTTATTGTTCTATGTAATTCCATTATCACTTTGTTTTTCAATTGGAAGACTTCACTCAAATATCCATAGTAATATACCATTTTGGGGGAAATGTCACAAAGTAAAGTTTCTATAGAGGAGATAACAATAAAATGAAAATAGTAAATGCTATCTTACCATCTGACAATGAGATCTTTCTTGGGAAGGAAACTATCTTTGTTTGAAGAAACAACCCAAAATACTACTCAAAGTGGGTCAGATTCACTTTTGCAATATGGCAAGGCTTTAGAAGGGGGAGCAAATGTATCTGTTGAAGAATAGGAGAGTATTTTCTTTGGAACTCCTGAGATCAGCAGGAGACATGGGTCAGGAAAAAGGAGTGTTAAGGGAGAGGGATACAGGTCTATATAACGGGAGGATGGGAGAAGATGCAGGTCAGAGCTAAGAGCACACGGTGGGGGCATCTACATGGTGGTGAACTGGTGGTGACTGGAGGCTCAAAGGTTGTTTGCACCACTGTGATATTAACATTCTTTCTGCCTCCTCCCACCCCTTGAAATCTTCAGTAATTTTCAGAAGTGGTTTAGATATAATTCATATATTCATAAAGGGAAAGACAGAAGTGAGTCTTAAGTCTAAATTTTCAGCATGGTACAAAAGAGAAAAGCGGGTCTAGAAGCAGGGATTAAAACCAAGATTTCCAAGTTGGGGGTTTTGGGGGATGCTTCTAAAAATGTATAGAAAAATATTTCCAGGGCTGAGTATATTCAGGCATCTAAGGCCTTTGGAATCAGGGTCTCCTGCCAATTCTGCCTTGAGTTTGAAGATCAGAGAGGCATCCTGCTATTCTACTAATTTATGCATGTTTGCAAATGTAGACCAAAGAAAACCAACACAGAGGCTTTCCCTATAAACATTCTTCACTTCCATTTGCTATTCTTTCAGAAAAGGTTTATTGTGCTCCTGACATCCTACTAAACTATGAGGATGCTAAACATAAAAGTAGTCCCATATCCTCATGGAACTGACATCCTAGTAGAGAATTCAACACTAATTTAATAAGCCACTAATTCCGTAATTGTTATTATTTTAATTATAATTGTGATAAAAGTGACATAAAGAAAAAAAAATACAGGAGCTAAGAGACCATTAACTTCCTGCAGAGAGCCTGCACTGTTCTGGAGACAGCTGCTTTTTCTTCTTCTTTTTTCAAGATTTCATTTATTTATTTGTCAGAGAGAGAGCGAGAGAGAGAGCACAAGCAGGGGAAGCAGCTGGCAGAGAGAGAAGCAGGCTCCCCAGTAAGCAAGGAGCGCAATGTGGGACTTGATCCCAGGACTCTGGGATCATGACCTACTCAAGGCAGATGTTTACTACAGATGTTTAACTAACTGAGCCACCTCGGAGTCCCTGGAGACAGCTTCTTTTTTTTTTTTTTTTGTTTAAAGATTTTATCTATTTATTTGACAGATAGAGACCACAAGCAGGCAGAGAGGCAGGCAGAGAGAGAGGAGGAAGCAGGCTCCCTGCCGAGCAGAGAGCCCGATTCGAGGCTCGATCCCAAGACCCTGGGATCATGACCCGAGCCGAAAGCAGAGGCCTTAACCCACTGAGCCACCCAGGTGCCCCCCTGGAGACAGCTTCTTAAGGAAGCACCACTTTGGCTGAGTCTTGACTAGAGAGTGGGAGAAAAGAAACACCATGAGTGGCAGATGGGCGAGCTTCAGCCGTAGTAACGACTGGATGTTACACATCCTGGCAAGCTCATCAGTAATTTTAGTCTTAATTAGAAGAACATCAGAAGCCATTAAAAATTTTAAGTCCATCGGGAGTGGAAAAAGTGGAGATCTAGTAGATCCAGTGGTGTACATGGTAAGGACATAATAGTCTTTTCGAAAGCATGATTTAGGAGGATCCCCCAGTCTTCAGTTCTTTATCTGGGTCAGAAAGAAGTTCCTAAATTTTCTCTACAGATAGCAGGCAACAGGTTGGACTGTTTTTAATTTAGATCTGAAGAGAAAAGAATCAGACCTGGCTCCTGTTTTCCCATGCTTCAGAGACGCTAAGAAAGAGAGAATGAAGTAGCTTTATCCCAGGAGAAAAAACTGGAGACCTTCCAGGGAGGCGAACACAGGTGAGGTCTGCTTGAAATCCCACCATTGTTTGCAGGTTAACAAACCTCTAGGCTGTCCTGCTGCAAGTCTGTCATTGATGGAGCAAACACAGAGGCAGCTATTAGCTTCACCCATCAGCATCCTTAGCCCCACCCCCTATCCTCAAACCTCTTCGGTGCTGGCTCAATACATTTGCTTCAAGGAACATTTTCTCCCACTGGTAATTGTAGCTGAGCTGGGGAAAGTTATACACAGCAATTGGAAGGCTCAATGGTTCAGAAAAGTCTAGTGTGTGCTGGATTCTGTCTTAGTTCAAGAGAATACTATAGACTGGGTGACTTAAGCAACAACCTGTATTTCTCGTAGCTCTAGAGTCTGAAAAGTCCAACAGCAAGGCTCCCACAGAGCTGTTTGTTGTCTGGTGAGGGCTCTCTTGTGTACAAATGTCTTTCTTCTCCCTGTGACCTCCCATGGTAGAATGAGAGAGATCATTTCTCTGATATTTCCTCTTATAATGGTACACTTGTTGTGCATGAGAGATCCACCACCAAAATCTAATTACACCCCCAAAAACCCCACCTCTGAATGCCATTCTACAGGGGATTTAGCCTTTGTCCTATGAATTTTGGAAGGGGTGATGACAAGAAGATGAAAGTTCAGAGTGTATGGTAGATAGTAATTTATCCCATTCTAGGCCAGTGCTTCCTTACGCTTAAACAGTGGACCATCACCGAAACTGGGGACAGGGGAGTGATGCTTGTTAAAAATGCATCTCCTCAATTGTACCTCAAACACACTAAGTTTGAAATTTCATTGGAGGTTATTGCCAGGAATTTTTTCATAAGCTCCCCAGGTGAAGGTTGTGTATATATGTGTTGGGGGACAAATGATCTACAGTACTTTGCCAAATAAGCCAATTATAAGATTCACCCATAGTGCTTATTAATTGTACACAGATTCATTGGTTCAAGGTTCAGATTTGGTAAGTTAGTAATCCTTCCTTGGAATCTGGATACTTATTAATTGCCATGAGCCCCAGGATGGTTCTCAAAATACCGGAAGTTTGGGAAACAATGATAGACTTAGGGAGGGTGGTTGAAGCAGAAAAATGCTGGGTGGCATGTTTCTTATCCTGGAGGCAATTGAGAGCTAACTGTGGGTTGTCAGGAGTTTTCTGATCAGGGCTGTTCTCAAGAATCCAACGTGGTAAAGTCTTCTGGAAGACGTTTAACCAATTGGGTTTACATTACTTTAACTGACAGCTGTGGATCACATTCTCCTATAGGAAGCCGTTGCTGTTTTTAGTAAGGTCTTATGTTTGTATAGCACATTCTAAAGCACCTTCACATATACTGCCCCAGAGTTCCTCAGAATACCACTATCAGATTAACAAAGCGAATTTGAAAGCTGAACCTCAGAAGGATGAAATGAATTCCCTAAGACACTGGTTGGTAACTGTCACAGAAAGGTCTTAAGTTTGTCCCTTGGATCTATACAAAGATTTCTAACTTTTTAAAATTATTACTATTTTTTTTAATTTGAGAGAGAGAGAGTCAGAGAGAGAAAACATGAGCTGGAGGGAGGAACGGAGGTAGAGAGAGAGAAGCAGACTCCCTGTTGAGCAGGGAGCCCCACATGGGGCTCAATGCCAGGATCCCAAGATCATGCTCTGTGCCAAAAGCAGAGGCTTAATGGACTGAGCCACTCAAGGGCCCCTAAGATTCCTAACTTTTTAACTTTAGTAAGAAGGAGAATGAATCAACTCCTATACCACAAAAATACAAGTTTCTTCCTGGTCAAATACAGAAACTGAAACTGTGTCATCTAGAACTGTCTCCATGCGGCCCTCTTGGACAGATGGCTACCCTTCCTTCAGTTTTCCAAGCGCCTCCACCCAGCTCAACTTTGACCCCTTCTTCTGTGAAGTCCTTTCTTGGATTAAATCTGTGTTTATCTGCATGTTGGTTTGTTGTCTGTTCCCCCACTAACATTTTTACCTTTCCTGTTGTGACTGGCTATGTTGTGAATATTTTTTGTGCAACTCAAGTTCTACAATACATTAGCTTGTTTGTGTTTTGTGATCTTCTCCCTCCCCATGATTTCAAGTTTCATGTTGTCTAGCATATAGTACTCAGGAATTAACGAAAAGAAAGTGTTCAATTAATAACTTGTCCAGTGAATGGATAGAAAATCACTATCCTAAGTTTCCGTTTACTTAAATTTTTTTTTAAAGATTTTATGTATTTATTTGACAGAGAGAGATCACAAGTAAACAGAGAGGCAGGCAGAGAGAGAGGGAAGCAGGCTCCCTGCTGAGAAGAGAGCCCGATGCGGGACTCGATCCCAGGACCCTGGGATCATGACCTGAGCCGAAAGCAGCGGCTTAACCCACTGAGCCACCCAGGCGCCCCCGTTTACTTAAATTTAAAATGGAATTACCATCCCCTACTTTAAAGAATTGATATAAGTGTG
Source organism: Mustela putorius furo (assembly GCF_011764305.1). Taxonomy (NCBI): domain Eukaryota; kingdom Metazoa; phylum Chordata; class Mammalia; order Carnivora; family Mustelidae; genus Mustela; species Mustela putorius. The sequence goes on from NW_025421428.1 coordinate 1,148,468, forward strand.
AGAAAAGATAATGCATGTAGTAAAATGTCTAGCATATTTCCTAGGACATATGGATGCTCTACTGGTGATGAGGCCTTGATCCTGTGGATACCAGAGAGAGAATCTCAGGCCTCCCATAGATGCCTAAGCTCAGCCCCAGGGAACTTTGTGTTGGCTACTTTGCATGGGCCAGTAGAAGCGAAGGAGGTGGTGGATGAATTGAGTTCTTAGTAGCAGCAAGTATTAATTTAGCTGATAGCTGACGCTGGCTGTTTTGGATGGCAGTCTTCCAGCTGGTGAATGGAAAATACATGATTCTCGATGTTTAAAAATACCCTGAGATGGATTAATTGTTGGTTGCTGACAGGCGAAGGGGCGTGTATGCCACTTTACACCCTGACCCTGCACTCAAAACAAAATAACACACCAATTGATTTCCTTTCCCCCCCATTAAGAGTTTTGTAGATGTTGTGATTGTATTAATGAGCATTTTTATAACACTTTAGAATTTAGAAAGCCCTTCTGCATAGATCCCCTCTTTAAAATCTCATAGTCCTTTAGAGTGAGACTCTGGTGAGCAAGTAAGTGGCCAGGCGTTGATTGAAAACCCTCTGTAATGAGGTAGGACAATCACAGGTTCCCTGTGAGTGTTCCCATTTTATACATGTAGAAATAGTTTGGGGAAACCAAGGTCACTTGGAAAAACCAAGGGCACACAGCTAGTAAGGATTAAAGATTAGTAAATGATCTGGGATTCCAGAGACAGGGATCGCCAAGCTTCCTCTATGTGGCAAGATATCGAATGGGTTGTTTCCTGCCTCATCTTCACTGAGGGGCTCCATTACTTTATCAGTCTGGCATGACAAAACACCACAGACCAGATGGCTTACGCAGCAGAAATTTATTTTCTCAAGGTTTTGGAGTCTGGAAGTCCAAGTTTAAGGTATCAGCAGTTTGGTTTCCTCTAAGGTGCCTCTCTTTGGCTTCTGAATGGCTTCCTTTCATTGCCTCTTCCCACAGTTGTCGCTCCATGCATGTGGGGCTTGGTGTTCCTTTTTTTTTTTTTTAAAGATTTTATTTATTTATTTGATGGACAGAGATCACAAGTAAGCAGAGAGGCAGGCAGAGAGAGAGAGAGGAGGAGGCAGGCTCCCCACTGAGCAGAGAGCCTGATGTGGGGCTCGATCCCAGGACCCTGAGATCATGACCGAAGGCAGAGTCTTAACCCACTGAGCCACCCAGATGCCCCCAGGGGTTTGGTGTTCTCTAGTGTGCCCAGTTTCCTCTTCTTATAAGGACACCAATCAGAAAGAAGAAAGAAGAGATCTGATGTTAAATCACATTTAGAGTTAGAGTTTTGATTAAGATCGTAATGTAGCCATTGGTTGCTAGGGCAATGATCATCAAAATCACAAAGAAATGCCACGTTGCATTCATGAAGATCTATAATCAAAAAATGGAAAATGATATTGTTGGTAAGAATGTGCAGTACTAGTGGTTATGTAAAATGGCTCAGCCCCTGTGGAAAACAGTTTGGTGTTTCCTCAGAAATTCAAACATAGAATCACTCTATTACCTCACAATTCCACTCCTGGATATATAATCAAAATAATTGAAATCACGTGTTCCAAAAAAAAAAGTATATATGAATGTTCACAGTAAGGCTGTTCACGATAGCTGACAGGTGACCACAGCGTAAATGTCTTTCAACTGACGAATGGATAAACAAAATATGATATATTCATAAAATGGAATATTATCCAGGTATAAAAAATAATAACAATTCAAGACATCTGTAAAACAAAGGAACCTTGAAAACACGATGTTAAGTGAAATATGCTAGATACAAAAAGCCATATGATATATGATTCCATTTTCATGACATGCCTGGAATAGAGACTTTCCTAAGTACAGGAAACATGGTAGTCATTGCCAGGAGCTGTAGGGAGTGGAGAGTGGGCAGTATCTGCTCAGTGGTTGTGAGGTGATAAAAATGTTCTGGAATTAGTGGCGTTGGCTGCACAACATTGTAAATGTAGTAAATGCCACTGAATTGTATAGTTTACAATGGTTAAAATGATAAATTTTCTTATGTGTATTTTATTACCACCACCACAACAAAAGAAAACATCAACTAAAGATCATGGATGCAGGTGCATCTGGGGTGCTCAGTGGGTTAAGCCTCTTGCTTTAGGCTCAGGTCATTATCTCGGGGTCCTGGGATAGAGCCCCGCATCTCGCTCTCTGCTCGGCAGGGAACCTGCTCCCTGCACCCTCTGCCCCCTGCCTGCCTCTCTGCCTACTTGTGATCTCTCTCTCTCTGGCCAATAATAAATAAAATCTTAAAAATTAAAAAAAAAAAAAAAAGGATGGATGCATCAGGCTAAATTCTGAATGGGCTTTGGGGCGCCTGGGTGGCTCAGTGGTTTAAGCCTCTGCCTTCAGCTCAGGTCACGATCTCAGGGTCCTGGGATCAAGCCCCACATCGGGCTCTCTGCTCAGCGGGGAGCCTGCTTCTGCCTCTCTCTCTGCCTGCCTTCTACCTACTTGTGATCTTTCTCTGTCTATCAAATAAATAGATAAAAATCTTAAAAAAAAAACAAAACCAAATACTGAATGGGTTTTTATGTGCCACGTAAGATGACACTTGAACTATTATCTAAAGGATGAGTAGAAAATATATGAACTTGCTGGAGTTTCCTTAAGGGTAGTTATGGACTGTTTTAACTGAAGAAGGGTGCAAGAGAAACAGCTTGTTTGTAATGCCAGGTAGACATGGAAGAATGGATGGATGGATGGTTGGATGGGTATAGATGCATTTTTTAAAATTTAATTTAATTTAATTTTTTTAAAGATTTTATTTATTTGACAGAGAGAGAAATCACAAGTAGGCAGAGAGGCAGGCAGAAAGAGAGAGAGGGGAGGAAGCAGGCTCCCTGTGGAGCAGAGAGCCTAATGTGGGGCTTGATCCCAGGACCCTGGGATCATGACCTGAACCAAAGGCAGAGGCTTTAACCCACTGAGCCACCCAGACGCCCCAATATAGATGCATTTTCAAAACATGGTAAGATATTTGTATAGGTAGAAAGCTATCTAGAGATGATCTCCAGTAGATCTTTGATTGAATTAATGAGGTTCTTTATCTCTAGAGATATATTTCTAAGATATATATCTCTAAGATATCTCTCTCTCTCTCTCTCTCTCTCTCTATATATATATATATATATATATGCATGCATAAGCACACTTGAAACATTTATCTGTCACAGTCTAAATGCATATACCCAGGGCATCTGGGTGGCTCAGTCAGTGAAGCATCTGCCTTTGGTTCAGGTCATGATCCCAAGGTCCTGGAATCCAGCCCTTCATTGGGCAACCTGCCCAGTGGGGAGTCTGTTTCTCCCGTTCCTCCCCACTTGTGCTCTCTCACTATCTCTGTCTCTCTCTCAAATAAAATAAAATTTAAAAAAATGCATGTACCTGGATATGTATTTTTCAGGAATTATGACTCAAAAACATAAGATTTTGTTTGTTTCTGTTATTAGAATCTTCTAGTTGCTGGATAAGTTATTTAACATTTAGAAGTCTTGTTTTCCTTCTCTGAAAAATAAAGGGAGACTAGTAGATAGATAATGGGTTGGTATGAAGTTTTGATCTTTGTTATGACAAGTGTGTACATGAAACAGTATCATTACCTGGAAGCTAGTCAGACATGCAGAATCCCAGTCTCCACCCAACCCTGAAACGAATCTGCATTTTAAAAAGTTCTCAGGGTATGCATCTTCACATTAAAGTTTCAGACACACTTCATGAAATGGCACAATATATATTGAATTGCTTAGCACAATGCCTGTCATTTCATAAAGCTTAATGAAAAGTTGTTCATTTATCTAACAAATATTTATTGATTGTCTACTGAGGGGCCAATAACTATTCTAAGTAAAACTGTCAAGAACCTTAAACTCATGGTGTGTGTGTGTGTGTGTTTATGCAAATATATTTATATTTTAGGGGAAGAGACAGATAAATAGATAAACAAATAAATATATATGTTAATAGCACAAATTATTTTATTATTAATAGAGCCATTTAGAGTTGCAGCCAGTAGAGTTCAATCCAATTGAATAAATATGTATTAACTACTATGTACATAGGGCCTCACAGGTGTCTGTAGGGGAAGAAAAGAAGCCAGATCTCCTCCCTCTTAGAATAAAGCTCTCTCCAAAGTACCATACTGATTTCTTACTTGAAATGAGAAGTAAAGAGTTCATTAGGGCCAGAAACAATAGGAAGTCACCAAGTTACTTTATAAACAACATTACTATAAGGACACATCTGGGGTCCCTCCTAAAGAACCACAGGCTTACGTTCCAGCTGTCAGCGTGCACACCATGATTATTGATTAAACATATTCTTTTCTTCACAGTATATGGGAATCACAGAGTTCTCCAAGCAAGAGGGAGCTTGGCAGAATTTGTGACTAAGTTCCATTCCCTGAGGGTTAATGACTAGCATGGAGAAGTCATGGAGTCTTGTGGCCATCACCAGCCCCAGCTGACCACTGGTCTACTTTGATTGGGTCCAAGGTTATTGTTGAGACTGTAATCTAATTACTAAGAACCTATATACCTGTATCTATGCATATGAACATATACACATGCACACACTGCAAATGTACAAAAGCAAGTGCATGCTTTAGATTTGCATGTGTAGGGTGAATGTGCATAAAGGAGATACAAGGATAGATAAAGATAAAGGAAAACAAAGTTCCTGAGGAATGCTAGCTTACAGCAAGTGCTCTGGGTATATGTGTGGATCTGGGAGATGGGGATTTCTGTGTGCTTTCCTCATTTTCTGATCTCACAGAATGGGAAACTCCGGTGGTCTTACTCTCTTTCTGAGTTCACCTGATGAGCCTTAATGTGTTTTTTAACCACTTTCTGATCCTGTAGCCTGGGGAAACTTCTCTACCCTAACCTTTTTCAACCAGGGTTCTGAAAGAGAATTAAGCCTTCCTGCCCCCAAGGAATCCCTATTATGTCATAAATGTACTTTTCTCCCATGCATCTTGATCACCTTACTTATGTAGCTTTCTTGGAAGAATTTGGTAAATCATTTGTGTGATCTGTGGTTCAGACGAAGAACCCAGGTTGAGAAAGACTACATGGCAGGAAGCCCTAACAAGGTCATTCATGGTCCTCAGTTGTCCCTCTCCATTTGTGCTCCTGAGTACATGTCACTCATTGCAGTGAATCTTATGAGAGGAAAAATCTAGACTGAAGTAAGTCCATACCTACCTTACCACCTTGAAATGTAATTGGATCATGAATCTTCCTCCTCTCCCACCAAGGCAATAGCATATGGTTGAGCTAATTCTCCTTGAGGTTAGTTTCTCTGATTCAGGCTCTTGAGGCCACAGGGACCAGGATCATCAGGCATGTATTTTTTTTTTTTTTAAGATTTTATTTACTTATTTGAGAGAAAGAGAGAGAGCACGAAGTGCAGGGAGCGCCTGAGGGTGTAGGACAAGCCGACTCTCCTGCTGAGCAGGGAGCTCAACAGGGAGCTTGATCCCAGGATTTCCCAGTCATCATCTGAGCTGAAGGCAGATGCTTAACTGACTGAGCCACCCAGCCACCCCTTATCAGGCATATATTTTTAAGAAGGTTCCCAATCTCCTTCACATGAGCCTATATTGTACAAACCTCAAATGATTTTTAATCTAGCAGTTTGAGTCTTGGGTATTTTAACTTCTCTTTCCTTCTGCCTCCACTCAAGGTTAATCTTTTCTCCTGGGACTATGCTTCCTGTGGTGATAATGGAGGCGAGCCCTTGTGAGACATAGAGTTTGAATGGGGAACATAAATCCGCACGTACTATCCATTACAGCCAGACTGACTCAGTATAGCCATTCCAGTTCAGCCTCTGCCTGTCCATGCTGTAGCCAGTTTGGCAAAATGCTATAATCATCCCCAAAGTGTCCCCTCTGCTCCTTTATTGTGAACTCCTCCCTCTGCCCATAGTCCCTACCAACAGTTGATCTGTACTTTTTCTTTGTCCCTAGAAATCATAAAAAAGGAATCATACAATATGTAGCCTATTGTAGCCAACATTTTTCACTTAGTATCATGCTTTGAAAATTCACCCATGTTGTTGCATGGGTCAGTAGTTTCTTCATTTTTCTTTCTGCATACTTCCATGGTATGAATCGATCAGATTTGTTTATCCATTCATCCGTTAATGGAAATGTGGGTTGTTTTCAGGTTTTTGACAATTATAAATAAAGCTACTAGAAACAAGTCTTTATGTAAACATGTGTTTCATTTTTCTTGGGTATCTATCTAGGAATAGGTCATAGAGGAAGTGTATGTTTAACTCTAAAAATTTTTTTTTTCAAAGTGACTATACCATTTTGCATTCCTTTTTTTAAAATTATTTTTTTTATTTATTTTCAGCATAACAGTATCATTATATTTTCAGCACACCCAGTGCTCCATGCAATCCGTGCCCTCTATAATACCCACCACCTGGTACCCCAACCTCCCACCCCCTGCCACTTCAAACCCCTCAGATTGTTTTTCAGAGTCCATAGTCTCTCATGGTTCACCTCCCCTTCCAATTTCCCCCAACTCCCTTCTCCTCTCTAACTCCCCATGTCCTCCATGCTATTTGTTATGCTCCACAAATAAGTGAAACCATATGATAATTGACTCTCTCTGCTTGACTTCTTTCACTCAGCATAATCTCTTCCAGTCCTGTCCATGTTGCTACAAAAGTTGGGTATTCATCCTTTCTGATGGAGGCATAATACTCCATAGTGTATATGGACCACATCTTCCATATCCATTCATCCGTTGAAGGGCATTTTGGTTCTTGCCATAGTTTGGCTACCGTGGCCATTGCTGCTATAAACATTGGGGTACAGATGGCCCTTCTTTTCACTACATCTGTATCTGTGGGGTAAATACACAGTAGTGCAATTGCAGGGTCATAGGGAAGCTCTATTTTTAGTTTCTTGAGGAATCTCCACACTGTTCTCCAAAGAGGCTGCACCAACTTGCATTCCCAGCAACAGTGTAAGAGGGTTCCCCTTTCTCCACATCCCCTCCAACACATGTTGTTTCCTGTCTTGCTAATTTTGATGAAGCCAGCATTACCCTGATCCCCAAACCAGGCAAAGACCCTACCAAAAAGGAGAATTTCAGACCAATATCATTGATGAATATGGATGCTAAAATTCTCAACAAGATCCTAACAAACAGGATCCAACAACACATTAAAAAGATTATCCACCATGACCAGGTGGGATTCATCTCTGGGCTACAAGGATGGTTCAATATTCGCAAATCAATCAATGTGATAGAACAAATTAATATGAGAAGAGAGAAGAACCACATGGTCCTCTCAATTGATGCAGAAAAAGCATTTGACAAAATCCAGCATCCATTCCTGATTAAAACGCTTCAAAGTATAAGGATAGAGGGAACATTCCTGAACTTCATAAAATCTATCTATGAAAGATCCACAGCAAATATCATCCTCAATGGGAAAAAGCTCACAGCCTCGTTGAGATCAGGAACACGACAAGGATGACCACTCTCACCACCATTTTACATTCGTATCACCAATTCCAGTTAGTCTGTATCATCATTAGTGCTCCATATCATATTTTATTTACCCATCCTGGTAGGTGTATGGTGCTATCTCATTTAGGTTTTCATTTGCATTTCATTTGCATTTTCCCCACTGGGTATCACAATGATACTGAACATTGTTTTGTGTTCTTACTGAAAACAGAAAATTCTGTTTGTTTCATGTACCTAGAATTGTGCATAGGCAGTGCTCCATAAAATATTTGTTAATGAGTGAATGGATGACCTGCAATTCTCTGGCCTCAAGAAATTTATAGCCTCATCCTGGAGATGAAGCATGAGGTTTGGACAGATCCGACTAAGACTTCAAGGTCAGATCTGGGTTCATACACAGGCTTTCGGCAAATTACTCTTTATAGCAGCTTGACAAAGGACCTACTTCATTTTTTTTCTATATCTGTACACTGAGAAAAATTGCTCTTATAGGATGTCATGGAAGTCTGAGAAAGTAAATATGCACCATTTTATAATGTGTAACCAATACATGATTAATAAAACAGTAGCTGCTACGATTATTTTGTTAACAGTAGTAATTGCAGATGGTCAAATAGCAAAATGTTATACTGAAATAAAAGTGCAATAGGACTTCATAGAAAAGATAGTTTTGTATGTCTGAAGTACTAAAGAAGATTTTCAGAGGATGGGAAATTCATGCTGAGTTTAATGGTAAAGAAAGAAGTAACATTGGTTGAGAGCTTTCTGTGTGTCAAGGACTGCTTACCTGCTTAACTCATTATAAGTTCTCTGCATTCCTGGTCGGTTTCCATTATGACCCTTTGGAGGATGATAAAAACTGGGACTCAGAAAGTTTCAGCAGCTTGTCTGGTAGTACTTATTGGATAATATCTGGCAAATCCAGTCCAAAGAGGTGCTCAATCTGTGCTCTCTGATCTCTCAGGTATCCTGGGGGTGTCCCAGAATGTGAGAAAGGGGCTGGATCTGAACTTCTCCTCTTTCTTGGAACATATTAGGTCTGTTTTAATGTGTTTTGTGTTTTGCACTTCTGGAGAAGTTTTCACAGATAAATAGCTTCTGATATTTTATAAAGTGTGAAAAATCTTGCACTACATTACCCCGTGGTTTTGTTATATGGAGACAGAAGAATAATACTTAATATATCTAAAATATCTCTCCCTTCCCTTTACAAACAATGGGATTTGTAATCAACAGATTCATCTCTTTTCTTGGTGCTATTTCTATTTGTTGTGTGTAATGAGTTTTGTATGTTTATTGCTCTTCTTTGAATACAGTTGAATTTTTCCACGTATCCTATTCATGCCTCAAGGGAGACCCCCATTCTCCTGTGGCAGGATGGGCTCTGTGCTGCTGCACCGCCTCCCCTCCCCACTCTATCACCTTTGTGATTATATAGAAGCTAAAATGGTTCTTGCCAAGCATCTGGCTGGCCTTCTCCAGGCCTTGTGTTTTCTGATTAGTGAAAGGCAGTCTCTAGGAGAAAGACCTTCCTCCCTGAGCAAGTTGCCTTCTTCAGCATTCAGCCATAATAGCCAATCCCTCCCCAGCTCTGGTAGCACTTTTCTCAGAATGTTTAGGGCTATTATAATAGACTGCCACCAGAGAGTCAGAATGGGGAACTCATTAGCTTTGTGAGCCTGCATATGTCCAAAGAGAGTTTATGTGTAATCCCAACAAATTTCTTTTGTTTGTTCTTTATGTTACATTCTCTTTGACTAGGGTTGATTACACAGAAATCATTAACTCACACAAAACTGGAAATAACCCTCTGGGGAATCATCCTAGCCCAGACCCCAGGGAGGAGCAACATAATAGTTTTCTCTCCATCTCCAATGACTGTGTTTCTAATTAATGATAGTCTTGATGCTGTTTTTAGAGGTTCTTCTTACTTCACTACAACATCAGCTCCTCAAGGGAAATAGAGCTACTTAAAACCTGCCTTACAAGTTTAAGTTTCTATTATTCCTTTGCAGCTTCCTACTGAATTCTGGAGTAGCTCATACTCTTGAGTTACCATGAGAAAGTCCGACCTTTTTTTACATACCTTGAGTCCTTTTGCAAATTTTCTTTTACACATGCAATGGTTTGCACAGTATAAATGCTCAGAATATCACATTGAATATGTTCTTATTCAATCTCAGATCTTGTTTTTCCTGAAGATTAATAATTAAAATTGCAACTCAAACACCCCCCCCCACGTAGTGCAAAAGCCATAGCACATCATAGGTGTTCAATAAATGAAACCATGCCTTTTCTCTGTTGGAGCTCTAATATGTCAGTATTCCGTTATTTGAATTGAATTACAAGAGTGGAACATTGTAGATATTCAAATGACCTAAATACAGTGAGGGTGACTCAGACATAAAAGTACAAAACCTGGGTTCAGGAAGAAAAAAATCATTTGAATGGTTTCTTGCAGTCACAGCCTAGTGCTGATGCTATCACTTCTGATACTTTTATTACTTTGACTACTATATCTGTGATGACTGTTTCTGACAGTAAGTGCTTATCATGAGTCATGCACACTACCAAGCTCGTGATGTCCATCATTTCATTTGTTTCTCCAACAATCCCTATTAACTCTATTTTAAAAATGAGAAAACTGACGCTTGGTAAGATTAAGTAAATTGACTGGGATCACAGGAAAGAAGGTAATGAAGCCACAGTTTGAACCAAGGTAGTCTAACTCGAGGACTCATGAATGCAGTTGGTCAACCTCGTTTCAACTGACCACCCAGTACTCTCTCTTCTCCTCTTCCCTAAATACCACCAACATATTATTATGTTGGGCTTCAAATTTGAATAAGTTGTGGGAGTGAAAAAGGAGATGCTAATAGAAAAATATTGGAAGTTTTCATTTATATCAAATGTTGAAGAGTTAAGTTGTTATGTAAAATGTTTGGGGTAAGATCCTGGGGACTTGGAGGCTAGTTCTGACAATCAGTTATCTTCTAGGCACAGTTATGGGGATGGAGCAGTGAGCAAGGCTATATTTCTGTCCTCAAGGATCTTCTAGTTTAGCTGGGAAAATGGGCAGTGAAATGGTTATAACTCAGAAATACTTGCAGTGACTGAATTCATGGTACACTGGGAACCCAGAGGGACCCACCTAATTAAATTGTAGAGATCATAGAAAATTTTCCCAGGGAAATTAAATCTAGGCTGATTACCCGAAGGATGAGAATGAGACAGGCCCAAGAAGATGGTGGAACTTAAGACTTCAATATAGGAAAAAGGAACACTGTAGGTAATGTCTCTGAACATTTTTCTTGCTCAGAGTAAATATGTTCTGAATAAATGTGGTTATCTATAAAATGAGGTTCAAAATGAAATGTCTACTGTCCTAAAGCAAAGCACATAGTTTACTCTAGTAAAATATAGGCACCCTGCAAATGTCAGGGTTCCCTTCTTGTGCACATGGCTAAGAAAATGGTCCTCAAGGGTTGTGAACTTTGGTTATAACAGTGGGATTGGGAGAGGTTTATTCTAGTTAGCTATTGTTGCATAATAAACCATCTCAAACATTATAATGTAAAACATCAGCCATTTTATTATGCTTTTGGATTCTATATAACCAAGCATTCAGCCAAATACTAGCTTAATAAATTAAACTGATAGTTGGTTAAATAAATTATAGTGTCAACATGGAGACAAGCACCCATCCTTGGGTTTTAGTCTCAGCCCAGCTGTTGACAAGCTACAGCACCTTCAGCAGTTCATGTCTTCTATAAGCCCGTTTCATCACCTGTAAAATGGAAATAGGAAAAGTAACCAATAGTACATAATTATTTTAAGGAGTAAATGAGCAATGGGTTAGTTATATAAATCACATAGCACAGTGTCCGATGAGTAGTAAGAACTCAGGGAATGCTAGTACAATGGGAATAGCTGGTCTTCACCATGTGAGGTTTGGGGTCTTATCTGGGAAGTCTTGAACAATTGGAAGCTAGAAGTACATAGAGGCTTCTTTTCTCGCATGTCTGAAACCTGCATGGAGATATCTCCAAGTCTTAGCTTAACTGGGCATGCAGACCAGATGACATGTATTTGGGTCTCACCATGTGACTTGGGCTCTTCAAAGAATTCCAAAGCTGAATTCCAAGATAGGGTGTCTCAGAGGGAGCACTTAAGAAGCATGTGAGATGGAAAATATTTTATGGCCAACTTTGGAAATTAAGATCTGTTACTAGACCAACCCTGAAAGAAAGTTTCTTTTTTAAACAATGACAGAGTCTGCACAGACTTACATCACCTCATCTAGAGTTTGTACCTAGGATGTGGAACTGCTATGCCCATAGTGGGATGGTAACCCGGGCTCTGTCTTGACGAGGCACATCTTTTTGCTGCTATTGGTGGCTGTGTTGTTGGAGTTTCTGGAAGTGATGCTGGTGGGAGGAAGGCTCTCACTGCTCAAAGGAAAGGAAAAATGCTGGAAAAGGCAGAGGCAGGACACACAAACCAGGGGCAGGAACAAATGAATGATGGTCTTTGGAGACAGCCAGGGTAAGTCTATACTAAAGGCTTTATTTATATTTTATGGGGTGTGAAACAGGGTCCTTCATCAGTGCCTGGCAGCAGTTCTCAAAATTGGACACAAGAAAACACCAGAATTTCAAGGGAATTATTTCAAGTGATTGGATCACCACCCCTTATTCCAAACCCTTAAGACTACGCGTTTTAGGATTCAAAAGTTTTTGGATTTTAATACTGTATGTTATAGTAGAGCCTGTATGTCCCAGTAGAGCCTGAGACACCACTCCATTAAAAAAAAAAAAAAAAAATCTATATAAGCATAGGACCTGGCCACCATACTTACTAGGATTTCCTTAAGAGTAGAATTTGTGTTTTAGACACATTTCAATTTTGGTATTTATTGTAGTGGCCGATATATACCAGGTGCTCTATAGACATATGTTGAATAAACAAATAATTAAAACTACTGAAATAGTATCAAATAGTAAATACATGTCTAAAATACTGACTATAATATCTTGCCCAGGGATTCTAAAAAAATAAAATAATGTGGCCCTGTTATGGGTATAATTTCTCCTGCCAAAAAGAATCACCAATGATAGTGTTTAAATATTATGACATTGGGGTAGAAAAGGCAGATTTTTCCAATACTACTCTCCCTCAAGATATTTTCTAAGAAGGCTTAGTTTGGTACAGAAAAGCAATATAATTTCCATCTAAACAATTAGATACTTCTGTTCTGTTGGTTTATGCTGTTACTTTGTCTTGGGAGACTAATTATATAATTAAGAATGTAGAACCGGTGACTGGAAACCATTTTGTCCAATGATTCATTGTGTGACCTTGAGCTCATGGTATGCTTTTTTTTTTTTTTTTTTTTTTTTTTTAAGATTTTATTTATTTATTTGACAGAGAGAAATCACAAGTAGGTGGAGAGGCAGGCAGAGAGAGAGAGAGAGAGGGAAGCAGGCTCCCCGCTGAGCAGGGAGCCCGATGCGGGACTCGATCCCAGGACTCTGAGATCATGACCTGAGCCGAAGGCAGCGGCTTAACCCACTGAGCCACCCAGGCGCCCCATGGTATGCTTTTGACATCAGCTTCGTCATTACTTACCGCAACTTCTAGCTAGAAGACACCACAGCAAAAGAGCAAAATTTTCTTCCAAAGTGACAAGACAGGGAGTTTTAAAAAATTATGTATGATCATCTTAAGCAACTTCCCCCAGTGCCTAAACACTCCCTTGACCGTAAGTCATATCTCCCTAGTAGATGCATTTTCTCTCTCAGACAATCAGAATATATATAGTAATTTGTGCCTTCAATGCATAGCAGCTGGGAGAATTTGGTGCCAATTACTTTTTTTTTTTATTTGCTAATATCATTTGGCTTTCTCCTCAAATGAAATTTAAAATGAAACAGTTTGGCAATCCACATTAGCACCATCTAGCAATAGTCCCATGTTGGTTCCACTGCGGTTTGATAATTTACAGACTCATTGGGTTGAAAGGGACTTGGCAAGCTTATCTAATTCAATGGTTCTTAAACCTGGCTGAACATCAACATTTAATGGGGACCTTTAAAAAATACAGATTCCTGGGCATAAAGCCCTACTGATCAGTAGGTCAAAATCTGTACAAATGAGACCTAGAAATCTGAATTTTTACAAAGCTTCCCAAATGGTTCTGATAGGCTATTATTTTGCTCTGCCTTGGATATATTTCTAATATATCTCTTAGCCCAATCTAGATCTAGCTTAACTGTCACCTCCTTGGAGTGGACTTTGGTGATAATTCTATTTCATATCTTCCTCATACCTTGTAATTTGAAATTACTGCTTTGATCCATATTTCATCTTTAGCTGGAACCCTGAGAGTAACTTCGTTAGCTTGTTTGCTTATAAGTTCATTCATTCATTCATTCATTCATGTAAAGAATATGCTGCAGTAAAGCCTTCAGATTCCCCAGTGATAATTTTCAGACCTCTCAGAGGTGAGTGGTCATGATGTGCTGTGATCAGTTTTAGAGACAAGAGGCTAGAAGAGATTCTTCAAAGCATTGGTGCTTCCAGAAGCTTATCATCAGCAGCATTTCCTCTTTGATAAAGCCCTAACAATGAGGTTATTCTCCTTCTCTCTAAAAATATGCTGACTCCCATGGCACTTTGCTGATGTACATCTGTCTTAGCATCATTGGTCTGTCAATCTAGACATCATAGATTAAAAGAAAATGCATCATATTATAACATCTCCCTATTTAAAACTCTTCAATGGTTTCTTACTTTGTGGAGATAAATTAGATTTCTTACCATGTTCCTGTGCCCCTGCATGATCTTACTCCTACTGATCTTTTGACTGTACCCCATCTTGTTTTACTTCTTATCCTCTGGTTTCAAAAGCTCCATTCTATTTTGTGAACATAAAGCTTCATGCATCTGGACTTTGACATATTACTTTTCTCTCCTTTGGATATATTTCTAATATATCTCTTAGCCCAGTCTTTAAAGCTAGCTTACCTGTCACCTCAGAGTGGATTTCCCTCATCACTCAACTCTTTATCTTTCTCATACCTTGTCATTCTCCAGTTTATTATATATTTGGTGGAATATATATTTATTATATATTTGGTAAAATATACTTTCTTTGTAGCAAAAATCAAAAGTTGTTATGTTTTATTAATATATTCATTGTTCATGAGTCTATTGTTTTTGTCAACCTATTAGAATATATGCTTTCTAAGGACAGAGGTTTTGCCTTTCCTCTCTATTGTGTAACCTCTGGTTCTCAGTATGGATGGCCTGGTACAAAGTGTATTTGTTAAATAAGCAACAATGGTTCCCAATGATCAGGCTCTGATGAAATCAGAAGTAGCTTTTGTCCAATTTGCAGTGACATAAGAAAACTCTACTCTCTTGGTATGCCTGGTTGACTTAATAGTTACAATTGTACTTAATCATAGAGGCTTACAACTTAAGATAATCATCTTACTAACTAACCTGAGTCCTTCTTTTCCAACTTAAGTCCACATTTCTTTCATACTGACATTAGGGAAGCAAAAACACCGAGGCACACCTACAGTGTAGTCTCGATAACTAGCTTACCATTAGTAAATAACACCCTTGGTTTGAACATCAAAAGTCACCAAAACAACTGAACGAACTGCTTAATGAAGATGTATTATCATTTCATTATTTGTACACAGAAACATAGATTTTTATGAAGTACCAAGTCTGGAAGCATTTAGAAAGTTTTTAACCTTTTCATATTGAAGTTTATATGAATCTAAACTTGAAGCATGGCTTGTGGAAAAAGCACTGGATGAAGTCGTAGCTTGGAGTAATTATTTCAGTCTTTGTATGATCTTTGAAATGTCATGTCACATATCTGAGCCTAAATTTCTTCCTCAATAAAATGGAGATAAAACCTAACCCACAGAGTTATTATGACATTTAACATCCAAATAAAACTCTGTACATGGGTATATTTTGTAAGTACCAAAATTTTGTTCAAAGCTAAGGAAACATTTTATGAATGGTAGCTACTAGTCTTTCACGTAAAAGGTCTTGTTGGATTTCTAGTATATATAGACTTTGTGCTAAGTGCAAGAGATATAGTGAACAAAATTGATGTGGTCCATGTCCTCACGGAGTTTTTATCTAAGATACAGAGAAATGGTAAATATTCTCAAATAAAAATAGCACCATTACTTTTGATAGGCATTGTGAATGAATGATACAAGGATTACTAAAGAGACATACTGTTCATCAATAAATAATAGCATAGTCATGAAATTGATATTGTCCTAAGACAGTCCTCTCTCATGCCAACATTACTCTATTAAAATTCTTTTTCTCTGAGGAGAATAAAAGAAGTAGTTGACATCTGAAAAAGAGAGTAGAAGCATGTGTTGGATACAGTCTAATATGTTAGAATTGTTTCCAAGTTCAGATTAATGTAGTTCATGGAAGACTTGGAAAATAAAGGAATTTCCTTGGATAAAATCTGTCAACTCTTAGCTCCATCTATACATTAAGCCTGGAATTTCACCCTTACTATTTGTGACTCACTTTCTGTTCTTCGTTAACGTCTATTTTCTGGAAAAAACTCACCCTCATGTCTTTCTTTTTTCACTATTGCCATAGTCTTGGCCACTTATGAAGGTGATTGTAATATTCCTCCAGTTCATGTGTGTGTTTCTACCCTCTTCTTTTTCAATCTAAATGATATCTCTTCTTCAGAATCAGATGGTCAATAACAGTTCATTGTTCATAAATCATAAAAGCAATTGGAAATTTTACTACATGATGCTTGACAAAAAGACAAATATCCTAACAGATAATCAAAAGGCAAATAATACATGGAAGAATATTCACAGCACATAATGAAAAGAAATGGCTGACTTTATTAACATGCAAAGAGCTCTTAAAAAATCAATAAGAGAAAGACAAATGACTTCTAGAAAAATGGGCAAAGAAGATGAACAGGCAGTCCACAGAAAGAATCATGAATGGACAATAAACATGAAAAAGAGCACAATTTCACACATAATTAAGGAAATGCAAATTAAAACTTTAATGAGGTGCCATTTACCACCTATCAGAATGGTATAGATCAGAGTTTGAGAATCATACATATTGACAAGGGTTGAGAAAACCTGATCTCACATTAACTATTGATGAGATTGCAAATTTGTTAAAAAAAAAAAAAAGTCAATTTGGCTGTATCAAAACTTAAGAGATGCATACCCTTTCATAGAATAATTTTAATTATTAGATTATACCTTAAATATATACTCTCATTCACTTATGAAAGTATGTTGCTATATTGTGTATGTATTTTGTATTGTTGTTTGTGTTTGTTTTGTGTGTTTTTTCGTCTACGAACACTATAAATGTCTCTCAACAAAAGTCTGGTCAGCTGTATTTTCTATATTAATATGCACTGGGTTCTTTGAGAGAGTGTCCAAAAAATAGCACACCTTTGTCCTGCCTGAGTTCAGAATCAATTGAGAAATAAAACGAGATATAGCATAGGTGTGGACCAAGATATCCTCTTTAAGGGACCTGTAGTGGCGCCTGAGTGGCTCAGTGGGTTAAGCCTCTGCCTTCCGCTCAAGGACCCTCAGGACCCTCATGATCTCAGGGTCCTGAGATTGAACCCCACGTTGGACTCTGCTCAGCAGGGAGCCTGTTTCCCCCTCTCTCTCTGCCTGCCTCTCTGCCTACTCTGCCTCTCTGCCTACTTGTGATCTCTCCCTCTGTCAAATAAATAAATAAAATCTTAAAAAAAATTTTTTTAAATAAATAAATAAAAATAAAAGACCTGTAAATTAGCCTGTACTAGAGAATGTGGCTTTTCTCTACAAGAAGCATGCCCAATTTATTCTTCTGGAGCTGACCAATCATTAAAGTGATCCCAGTTTTAATGAAAAAAAAAAAAAAATCTGAGGTCACAAAGCATACTTAAGTAACTCAAATTTTGGAAAGCTGACCAATACCATCAATAGGTTACTTTTGTGGAAGGCAACTGATCAAGGGCTTGGGGCAACTAATATTGTTTATATTATATCCTCTGGGTTTTCCAGATTTATTTTTGCTACGCACATATATTATTTAGAGTAACTATAAAAATAATGTAAATCATTTGCCAGTGCCTGGTTGCTGCAACTGAGTGGAAAAAAAAAAATTCATTTTCACTCACTTTGTTCTAAGCCATTTTTTCAACTTTGACTCTAGCTAACACCTAGACAGGAAACCTTAGTACCACCAAATATTTACATTACCCCTGCCAGGGTTATTTGATCAGTTGACAAAACACTCCCTACTTACTCCGTCTGTCAAAAAACTGTCTAAGAAGTCACAGGCCAATGCTACTGTTGGGCAGAAAGATTGATATATTGTTTCTCAAACATGACATAGGAGTATCTATCAATGACATTTAAAATTCCTTTTAACCTGGAAATTACCGGGTTTTTGTAATTTATCCTAAAGCCATCACCATGGATATGAATAAAGACTTAGTTTCTAGGATATCCAGCGGAGTATTGTTTTAAATCTCAATAACATTGTTAATTTTAAATATCCAATATTAGGAAATTAGTTAAATAAGGTAAGAGACATCTTTACAAAGGAAAACTTGGAGTCATTAGAATGAATGTTCTAATGTTCTAAAAATTGTTCACAACACATCCATAAGTGGAAAAGACATAGATACAATACATTATGTAAAATATGCATCTAGTTGTGTGTATAAATTCTAAAGGAAAAGATGTAAGAGGAACATACTCTAAACCATCACTGATATCCTCTCAGATAATGAGGAAATCACCTAATTTTCTTTTGTTTTCCTACACAGCTGTATCTTTTTCAAATTTCTCCAATAAAATATATTACTCTTTTTTCTAAAGGGAATTAGTCATTTTTAAAGAAAAATAATACATTTAAAGCAAAATAATAATACGGCAGGATGCTACCAATTTCAGGACCTAGCTAAGGAGTCATTTGTTACAGGGAGTCTTCCATGACAATCTATTGTAATTCCCTAAACTCTCCATCCACATGTTTTTAGACCTTCTTGCTTTGTGTTTGACTCCTGCCATAGACTGAAAAATCCTCGAGGGCAGGAGCCACTTTTTTCCTAATGGGGAAACACCAATAATTCCCAAGAGTGATGCAAGGAACATGGCTGCTGATTGACCTGAATGAAGTATCTATATTGCTTTCAGGTTAAAAAAAAATTTGTTTCGAAAGAACTGATGACAAGACAATAGATATACCTTTATTACCTAATAAAACTAGGTAATTTCAAACCTAGGTAAAAATTAGGGGGGGGAATCCCTTTATTTGAAGAATTGTTCAGTTTCTGCTAAATGTGATTTGATTCTGTGTGAATAGACACTCAGATTAATGTGGAAACTGTCAAACCCAAGTGCAAGTGGGCACCCCAAAAGGTTCTCCACACCTCGAGGAAGTGGCGTGGCATAGTAAAAATCATGTGTCCATAAGGAAAGTTTCGCTGTAGAGATAGTTCAGAGTGCTCCATCAACCCAACCCTCGTACAAGTCTGGGGTTATTAATAAAGACCCTAGTCATCTAGTACCTGCTCACACTCTTGCTTTTTGAGAGAATAAAAGCTGCAAGATGAGCCGTGGCAGTTTTGTGCCTCTCTAGGACTTGTTAAATTTCTCTCTCCCTCTCCTCCTACCTCTTGAAATCTTAAGCGCCGATGCTTTATGTTCTGGCTTGTAAATGAAGCCTGTTATTATCATTGAGATAGTGTTTTTATGGCATAAATAATGAGCTCAAACAGGGGAAGCGGCATTGGGTGGAATTACTGCCTGAGCTGAAATGGAAATAATCAATATGTCCTCACTTACAAATCTCATCTGCATGTCAACTCCATCCTGCCGGCTGTCTCCCTACAGATTCATTTCGCAGGAGGCCCAATAAAACATGCGGGTGGCATTGATCTGTTTTATTCATAGCCAGAGATAGAAATGCATCATTTGAAATTAATAGGAGGGCTTCTGTTTATAACCCACTCCAGAATGAGTAGCCTGCAATGCAGACCATTAAGAAAGGACTCTTCCACTGAGAGGAAGAGATGACCTTAGGGAACAGGGATCAGGGACCCATGTTTGAAATCCTCGGTGATGTCATTCCTATCACTACTCATCACACTTCAGAATTCTGCAATATGAATGCTATAATTACTCATTAGAGATTTTTCTGAAATCAGCCCAAGATTCTATTATCAGGTTCCATATATTTTACCAAATTCTGTCTTCCTTTTTTATCTTTAATATTGAGCAAAGGTTGTGCAAAATGAACACTAAGACACAATCTCATAGAAATGGATAGAACACTTAGATATTGTCTCTTGCAGTCTTGCTCCTCATTGTGTTATGTGTCCAACATTACAATGGGTCGACTTCTACATTTGAATAGTCCCAGATAAGGGAAATTCATTATTTTATAACATAGTCCCATTTGAAATTACAGTTCAGAAAACTTTGGCTTTTCTAGAACGTTGTGATAGAGCACCTGGGTGGCTCAGTCAGTTAAATATCCAACCCTTCATTTCAGCCTCAGGTCACGATCTCGGGATCCTGGGATTGAACCTTGCACTGGACTCCATGCTCAATGGGGAGTCCGCTTGAGATTCTCTTTCCCTCTCCCTTTACCCCTCCCCCTGTGCTGTCTGTTTGTCTCACTTTAAAATGAGTAAATAAATTATTCTTTTTTAAAAAGTTGTAATAAAAATTATCTCCCTAGTATTTCTGAAGGAGATAGATATATTCCCTGGAGTCTCCCAGAGTAACCTATGGCATTCCTGGTACAACAGTATTTTAAAGACAGAATAAAGAACCAACCATTAAAACAGCCTATAATGGCCTGAATCTTGCTTGCCTCTTTGATTTATCATGTACTACTTGGTATCCTCACCTCCAGTTCTTAGAATACATCATGCTTCCTACTTCCTAGATTCCCTTCACTATTTGCCCAGATAATAGATTCTCATTTTTCAGACCTCAAACCAGATGCCCTCTCTTCAGGGGAGATTTTAGTGGTTTTCCCAGTCTGGATCAAATCCCTCTGTCATATACATAATCTTATCAAATATATTCCTTTATAGCTCAATTTTTAAGTAGATGTTTTATTTTGAGGTCATTGTAAAATCATATGCAATTATAAGAAATAATATAGGGAGGTTCTGTGTTCTTTACCAAAGTTCCCCCAAAAGTAGCCTCTTGCAAAACCATAATCCAAAAACCAGGATGTTGCTACCGATCTGTTCTACCAGTTGCATTCATATTTCCCCAGTTTTCCTAATATGTATGTGTATATGTTCCATGCAATTGTGTCATATATTTAGGTTCACGTACCCACCGGCTCATAGAGCACACAGAGCAGTGCATCACCGCAGAAGTCCCAAGTGCTGCCCATTTCCATTTACATCTGCCCCCTCTTCTTACACATAACCTCAAGCCATCCCTAATCTTAGCAACTGATTTGTTCTCCACTGCTTTCGTTTTATCATCTCCAGATGCTATGTATGGCACCATACATTATGTAGCCTTTGGGGACTGGCTTTCTGTAAGTCTCTTGAGGTAAAAACTGGAGATACATACATACATATATATGTGTGTGTATGTATATATATATATATGTACATATATACATATATATATGTATGTATGTATAAATGCTTATAACTTTTTCATTCTTTTGTATTGCTTAGTAGTATTCCATGGTGTGGATCTACCATAGTTTGTTTAACCATTCACCTCCATTGAATAGTATTGAGGGTGTTTTTTCTCTCTAGTTTTTGGTGATTACAAATCAGACTTCTAGGAACACTCATGTGTGAATAAAGGTTTGCATTTTTCTGGAAAAAATGGGTAAGAAGGCAACTACAGGTTTGCATTCCCACTGCATTTTATAATTCCATATTTGAGATGTTGGATACATTTACAACTGTATTAGTCACACGTCTGGACTCTATAACAGCAAAGGACTAAATCTTTTTGTATCTGTGACACTTAGCACCATGCCTGGCACTTGATTGTTATTAAATCAGTACATATAGTATAGTGTACATAAGTATATTGTTTTAACTCTCCTTACTAGTGTAGGAGATTGATCTTGAGTCCATGCTTTTCAGTCGCATAAGTCCCACTAGATTTCTTGAATTGCACCTTTCTTTCCTGGGGCCTTTGAGTGTACTGAGATTCTGCAGCCAGGAATTCAGAAGAAAGTTTGTCTGGATGACTCCTACAATTGTATTCTTCCAGGTTGTTTATTTTCTCCATGGTCTCCTGCTGAAATACTGTGTGTTGTGTATCTTCCTTACTCTAGGGACTTTACTCTATGAAGCTTAAAGGGGAAGAGAAAATAATAAGTAAAAAAACAAAAAACAAAAACAAAACAACAACAAAAACCACCAGAGACCCAATTTTGATAACAGAAACCTTTTACCTACAAGGTGGTAGAAAATAACCTGGGAGATCTAACAGTAAACTAAAGACAGGAAAAATATTTTACAAACAACAAAAGAACTGTCTCTTAATTTTCTTTCCTTTATGTTCCTGTCAAAAGGTAGGCTTTCTAGAGAAGTCTACTACGGGGGGGGCAGAGAGGACCTGAATTTCTTTTATAATAGTGTATGACTTTGCTTGGAAAAATCCATGTCCCAGAGCCTCAGTTTAAAAAAAAAATAGTGATAATAATTTTAAGAAGACCCTATGGAACAAGACAGGGTAAGGTAATCCTGCAATCTTAAAGCACTATGTAAATGCCGATGTCCATTTCTGCCCACGAGGGAGTGAAAACAGTCTCCTATAGCACCTCCACGTCAATTTAGTTCAATAGACCTGAACTGGGCATCTCCCATGTTCTAGGCACTGACTCTGTGCACGCGCGCGCGCGTGTGTGTGTGTGTGTGTGTGTGTGTGTGTTTGGAGTGGCGGTCAGTGTGAAGGCAGAAGCCCTGTACTCTTCTGTCACCACACAAAGAAATAATTGTAAAAAGATGGAAACAGAAAGTGCAGAGAACCAGAGGAGGGGCACCTCATCCAACTTGAGAAGAATGAGAGAAGACTATAGGCGAAAGAACCGAGTATTGGAAGCAGGTGCTGCTCTTTGAGTGGGACTTGAGGAAAGGTGGGATATGGACCTTTAGAGATGGAGGGAATGGGGATGCAAGAAGAATGGGAACAGAAGACCCCACGGGTGGAAAATGAAAAGGAATTACGAATATTTGAATTGGACAGAAGAGTTTGATGAGTGTGCAGTAGTAATTAGGCAATTGAGCCTCATTATAAAGAGCCACTACATTAAGGTGTAAAATTTTGGCCTTTAATCTATTGGCAGAAAGATCCATTGACAATTTTTGAGAAAGGCGATGGTGGTAGCTAAAGGGATAGAGAAAAAAAAAAAAACTAGGGACACCTGGGTGGCTCAGTTTGTTAAGTGTCATGATCCCAGGTTCCTGATGATCTCTTTGGCTCAGGTCATGATCCTGGACTCCCCAGGATCAGTGGGGATTCTGTTTCACCCTTTTCCTCTACCCCCCCCCCCCGCTCTTGTGTTCTCTCTCTCTTGCAAATAAATAAATAAAATCTTTAAAAAGAGAGAGAGACTAGGTGGATACATGTTGGCTGTGGACTAAAAGAGCATGTCAGAAGTCAGGGCACTACAAGCCAGGTAGAATTTTCAGGAGGAGCCTGGAGGGTGTAAGACAAGAACACTTCGTGAGGTGTCTAGTAGTTAAAGTTAGGTAATGAACATAAACTCCACAGATGGATCTAACACTGTTTAAATCCTCATTCTTCCATATTTGCTGTCTAACTTTAGGCAAGTGAGGTACCCTCTCTGTGTTTTAATGTCCTCACCTGTAAAGTGCAGTCAACAGATTCCAATTTTTATGATTAAGTAAGTAGGGGCATAGTTTTTAGCACATAATCATGCTCAATAAATTTTAGCTATGTTATTATCTTTACTTCTTTTTATTATTACCTAGGAACCTAGATTCTGTCTTGTGTGCCAGAAAGGCCATGCAGGGTATTGTATTTTAGAAAGATGACCTTATCAATAATGCAGACAGTGAATTTGAAGGAGATAAGACTGACAACAAAGGTGGCTGTTTTTCTAAACCTAGAAGGAAGAAAAAATGTTGAAAACCTGGACCAGAGAAGGGGTAAACCTCACATATAGCTCACAGGAGCCACCCCATTTCTTAGAAACACATCTAGCATAAGATGGATTCTCAAAATAGCTGATGAATGAATGAATGAATGAATGAAATGAATTGAATGGAGTAGAGCAAAGTGGCAAATCTGAAAAAACTCTAGAGAATAAACTTTTTTTTTTTTTTAAGATTTTATTTATTTGTCAGAGAGAGAACACAAGACAGGGGAGAGGCAGGCAGAGTGAGAAGCAGGCTCTTCACTGAGCAAGGAGCCCAATGAGGGACTCAGTCCCAGGACCCTGAGATCATGACCAGAGCTGAAGGCAGAGGCTCAACCTATTGAGTGACCCAGGGATCCTGAGAATAAACTTTTAAAACTGAAGTGTAATATGCACCCACAATTGATCACATATCATAATATATACCTTCATGAATTTTCACAAACTGAACAAACCCAGACCACCATCTCCCAGATCAAGAAGCAAAGTATTATCTCCACACTCCAATCTCTCTTTTTGTTCTCTCTGTCACTACCACCCACAAAGAAACTTGTGTCCTTGTCTTGACTTCTAATAGTGTGCATTATATGTGCCTTTTTTTTCTTTTTGAGAGAGAGAGAGAGAGTGTGTGTGTGTGTGTGTGTGTGTGCAGAGAGGGGCAGAGGAAGAGAGAGGATCTCAAGCAGGCTCCATGCCCAGTGCAGAGCCCTATGTGGAGCTCAATCTCACCACCCTGAGATCATGACCTGTATCAAAATCAAGCGTAGGAGGCTTAACCAACTAAGCCTTTTAAAAAAACACCATATGGGGGCGCCTGAGTGGCTCAGCTGGTTGAGCAGTGGACTCTTTTTTTTTTTTTTTTTTTTGAGCAATGGACTCTTGATTTCTGCTCAGGTTATGAGCTTAGGGTCCTGGGCTAGCAGCCCCAAGGTGGCCCCAGACTCAGCAGGGAATCTGCTTGAGGATTCTTTTCCTCTCCCTCTACCCTTCCCCATGCTTGTGCATGCATGCACACACACTTGCTCTCTCTCTAAAATAAATAAATATATCTTTAAAAAAATTTATATAAATGGAAGCATATACATATATACTCAATTGTGTCTAGTTTTGTATCTTTTGCTCAATATTATATTCATGAGATTGGCTCAAACTCCTGTGTGGAACACTGAAACTTCATTCTCACTGTTGTATTATTTTCTTTCTGTGAATATATGTATCCTCTTTCACTTATGAGGGGGTTATGTTCTGATAAACCCATTATAAGTTGAAAATACTGGCAAATTAACATGCATTTAATACACCTTCTCTGATCATAGCTTGGCCCACCCTACCTTAAGCATGCTCAGAACACTTACATTATCTTATTGTTGGACAAAGTCATCCAACGCAAATGATGTTTTTATGACAAAAGTTGTCATATTTTATGACAAAGTGTTGAATATCTCACGTCATTTATTGAATAATGTAATGAAAGTGAGAAGCAGGATGCTTGTATGGGTACAGGTGGTTGTTAATGCATCCATTCTTTACCCTCATGATTGCTTGGTTAATGGGTAGCGTGGCTTGCTACCACTACCCAGTATCACAAGAGAGTATCTCCCACATATCACTAGCCCAGGAAAAAGATCAAAATTCAAACTATGATTTCTACTGAATGCATATTGCTTTTGCATTATTGTGAAGTCCAAAGATTATGAATTGGATTATCGTTAAGTTTGGGGCCATCTGTACTAGAACTATCTATTCTGATGATGGCTACATCGATAATTCCCGCTTGGGGTTATGATTGATAATAGTTAGATGAACATCCCAGCACTTGCCTTACAGTGAATGTGTGAATGCATTTCACTTGCGAGTGTACCTAAGAGTTCAGTTAATGTGTCCAGGTTAGGTGTAAATTTCATTTTTTAAAAGATTTTATTTATTTATTTGACAGGCAGAGATCACAAGTAGGCAGAGATGCAGGCAGAGAGAGAGAGTGGGGGGTAAGCAGGCTCCCCACTGAGCAGAGAGCCCGACGCAGGACTCCTTCCCAGGACCCTGAGATCATGACCTGAGCTGAAGGCAGAAGCTTAACCCACTGAGCCACCCAGGCGTCCCTGTAGATTCCATTTTGATAGATACTTGTTGTATCCTGAAGTGTCTGGTCTGGTTTATACTCCCACCAGCAGTGTATGAGTGTTCATTGTTGTTGTTGTTAGCTGTTATGGCATTTGTGATACATTAATGCTTTAATTTGCATTTTCCCAGATTACTAATGAAAATGATCTCTTCTTGTTTACTGGCTATATAGATATCTTCTTTCATAATGTACCAATTCAAGTTTTTTGTGCATTTATCTATTGCCTGATCCGTCTCTTTTTTCCTCTTATTTATTTGTAGATTTTTTTATGCATTTGTAGGACAATGTAGGAAATTCTTTATTGGATGTACACACCCCAAATGCCTTTTCCTGCACTGGTATTGAGTTTGTACTTTTTTTTTTATTGCTATCTTTTGATGAACAGAGCACTTAATTTTGTTGCAGATGAATCTATCTATGTTTTTTTTTATTGTTGTTTTATCTTTCTGTTTAAAAAACTTTTTTCTATTTCAAGGCTTAAAAAATGTCTTCCTATGATTTCCTCAAAAATCTTTATTGTTTACTTTTCACTCTTAGGTCAGTAATCTATGTGGAATTTAATTTTGTGTAAGATATGAGATAGGAACTCAATTTTTTTCCATGATGATATCCAGTTAATCCCCCGCCCTTTATTGACAAGATCGTATTTCCTCAACATTGTAATGACACTGATATAGTGCACTAGGTAATCATATTCTTGAAAAAATACCCTCTTATACTGGTCAGCTAATCTTAAAATGAACATTATGCGGCATGTTTGAGGAAACTAAGTATTTGAAAAGGGACTTTGGTAGTGTTTGTTGTCCAAGATAGTCCTCAGTTTGAAACAAACTAAAGATTGGCTCTGAACACAATAGCAGACAGTTGTAGCTTCTATTAGTTTAAAATTCTTGGAATGAGATCTGGTTTGAAAGCTCCATGCAAATGGCTGCAATTTTATTTGCCAAATGTGTGAAAAATGTGTATCTTCTCATTTTCCTGAGAACACATAAGTTAGGCTCATTTTTCCCATGCATCATTAGGCATAACGTGTTTGTTCTCATGCTTCTTGGAAACCAAAGTTCAGCCTGGTCACAGAGTATAATGGTCAAGGCTGTGGTTCTTGTGGAGAGTAAGATTCTAATCTCAGTGCTGCCCTGGTTCATATGAGATCAGGGACAGAGACATCTCAAAGCTTGGTGCCTTGTTTCCCTCAGAGTAAAATGAAGCTAATTATATATATATCTGAAGCTAATTAAATACCCAATGTATAATTCCCTTAAATTATTACAGTTGTAATAATTTAATTTGGGGAAAAATATGTGTGACAGCATATTAAGATGTTAAAAACCCCGTTACATAAAGATATCAAACTTGTGTGCTGCTTTACTCCTAGGTTATATTTTGTCCTGGGTCTGTAAAGTCTTTAACTAAAGGTAATGTGTTTTATTAAAGAGTAATAAAGATTGTGACGCCTTCACATCACATGTAAGCTTCAAAGGAATTTGAACTAAACTTTCCAAACACAACCTCCTTGGCATAGACAGATTCCTCCTGGCTTTAGGCAACTCTCCTGTGGGGTGTACTGAATGTGAAGGCATGATTAAAATGATGATTTTTACATTTACATTTAAATCTTTTTTTTTTCCTGTCTGTGATGTGTTTACTTCCCCCTCCCCAGAGTCAAATTTTTGAATTAGGAAAATGGAATTTTGCTAATGTATTAACAGAAGAAAAAAAGCACGAGATTCCATATGGATGTAGCCTCTGGTCTTTCCCCAACCCAATCCATCTTACTGCAGAAAGTCTCAACTTCCTGTTAGCTAGACTCCAGATGTTATTCAGTATTTGATTTTTAGGCATATATCTGTGTCTGAGTGAGTGTGTGTGTTGGCGGGGGGCGGTGTCCATGTGATTTAATCTCATATGTTGATACACAGAACCATCACTACAATCAAGATACACTACTATTCCCGGGACACCCGGGGGAGGGGGCTCAGTCAGTTAAGTGTCTGACTCTTGGTTTCAGCACAGGTCATGATCTCAGGGTCCTGGGATTGAGCCCTATTGGGGATCATGCTCAGTGGGAGTCTGCTTGAGATTCTCTCTCCCTCTGTGCCCCCTCTCACTGCTCCCCACTCTCTCAAATAAATAAATAAATATTTGGGGAAGACAAGAAAGATAAACTAGTGTTCCCACCTCACAAAGGAGCTCCTTTGTGCTGCTCCTTTATTGTGGTTGCCTTGTGGGTGTCATAGATCTCTTTTACCTGCAGGATAAATTTCAGACTTCTTAACCTAGTAGTCAAAACCCTTCAAAGGGAAGGAATGACTTTAAACTGCAGTGCCTAACATATTTGTCAGACCTGATTCGCCTGTGGGCAGAGCCCTTGTGCGTTCAAAGATTCATGCCCAGGTGTTCGTGTCCCCGTAAACTTGCTCTAGGGATATAGGTAAACGTTGGCAGAATACTTCCAGGCATCCTTACTGTCTCTAGACCACTTCATTTCCATGCAGGTGTGTGGCAAAAATATTTTACAAGGACCTGAAAAATTGAGGAAGGTCTGCCCTTTTCAGATTTCTTGATTTCAGTTCTGTTATCTGCCTTTGGATAAGTAAGCCTGGCTGCAATCTTCTCCACAGAGGCCATTTTAATTCAGACTTAGGAGAATTCATGTTCTTCCATACAACCTCTTTCAAAACTTACATTGAACATTGTGTCATGCTTCCCTGAGTATTAATCAAAAAGCACTCTGTAAAAATCTATTTCCCCCTCTACCTCTATAGCTTGTTCAGATGGGATCATAAAGAGATTTTATCTTGTCTCCACCAAAGGAAAGATATGTGGTGTGATCATCAAATCCCATCTAAATTCCTAATATCCAACCATGTTCCAAACATTTTGCTAGGCTCTAGAGACTTAATAGTAGACAAAACAGATAGTACCTACCTTCAGAGAATTTACAGTCTGGAGGAATAATTCCTTTTCTTTTCTTTTTTTTTTTTTTTTTTTTTTATGAGAAGGCAGGGAGGGATAAAGGGAGAGAGGAAATCTTAAGCAGGGTCCACGCCCAGTGTGGAACTGCATGTAATACTTGCTCTCACTACCATGAGATCATGACCTGAGCTAAAATCAAAAGTGCTTAACCCACTGAGTCACCCAGGAGACCCGGGAGGAATAATGTTTTTTTCCTTTTTCTTTTTTAATTTATTATTTATTTATTTACTTACTTACTTATTTTTAAATTTTATTTTATTTTTTCAGTGTTCCAAGTTTCATTGTTTATGCACCATACCTAGTGCTCCATGCAATAGGAGCCCTCCTGAACACCCACCACCAGGCTCACCTAACCCCCCTGCCAAAACCCTCAGTTTGTTTCTGAGGGTCCACAGTCTCTCATGGCTCATCTCCCCTTCCAATTTCCCCCAACTCACTTCTTTCCATTTCCCAGTGTCCTCCATGTTATTCCTTACACTTCACAAGTAAGTGAAACCATATGATAATTGACTCTCTCTGTTTGACTTATTTCACTCAGCGTAATCTCCTCCAGTCCCATCCACATTGATACAAAAGTTGGGTATTCATCCTTTCTGATAGAGGCATAATACTCCATTGTATATATGGACCATATCTTCTTTATCCATTTGTCTGTTGAAAGACATCTTGACTCTTTCCACAGTTTAGCGACTGTGGCCATTGCTGCTATGAACATTGGGGTACAGATGACCCTTCTTTTTACTACATCTGTATCTTTGGGATAAATATCCAGTAGTGCAATTGCAGGGCCATAAGGTAGCTCTATTTTTAAATTCTTAAGGAATTTCCATACAGTTTTCCAAAGTCTGGAGGAATAATTATTTTTTTTTTATTTTAGATTTTTTTAAAAATTTATTTGACAGAGAGAGAGAGATATCACACGTAGGCAGAGCAGCAAGCAGAGAGATAGGGAAGCAGGCTCCCCGCCAAGCATAGAGCCTGATGTGGGGCTTGATCCCAGGACCCTGAGATCATGACCTGAGCCAAAGGCAGTGGCTTAACCCACTGAGCCACCCTGGCGCCCAGGAGGAATAATTCCTAAGGTAGTATTCACATCTGATTATCCCGATATGGTAGTGGTTGTTTCAATGTATTATTATACATAGTACAATATTCATTATATATTGGATGGATGGATTCACCAGCAAGTGAGTGATTGAAGGAACAAATGCCAAACTGAGAGATATTAAGAAGTTTTTAGTTTCTGTGTGTCCCCCTAAATTCCATTTTGTACGATATAGAATGAGCTGAGCCTTCATGAGAAAATGTCCTCTTTGAACTGTAAGATGGGAAGGTACAGGCAAAGGCTGAAATTTCTGGGCAGTTTTTCAAATCACTTTACAACCAACCTCCAATCTGCCTTCTTTTTTTTTTTTAAAGATTTTATGTATTTATTTGACAGACAGAGATCACAAGTAGGCAGAGAGGTGGGGGGGCGGGAGAGGTGGGGAAGCAGGCTCCCTGCTGAGCAGAGAGCCAGATGCCAGCTCAATCCCAGGACCCTGGGATCGTGACCTGAGCCAAGGCAGAGGCTTTAACCCACTGAGCCACCCAGGCGCCCCCCAACCTGCCTTCTTTTGGAAGGCTCCACCCAGTAACAGATACTGGGCACTCCTCACTTCCTCATTCTAATTTACAGTGCAGCCAATTCAAATAGTATGCAAAAAGAAGCATTACTGAAAAATAAGTATTATCAATTAGCATACAAAAGAGGAACTACAGAAGCTGTTTCTGGGTAAGAGGTCCTGAGAGAGCCCAACAGCCCACAGGCGGCAGTGGTAGTGGTAAACATCCAAGTTTACAACCCCTTTGGGGTGCCCGAGCAAAGAAAAGCAACTTCCTATTAGTGGTCCTAAAGCAAACTAATTTTACTTACCTGGAAACTCATTTGGAAAACAGCATGATTGGGAGTGGGGGTTGGGGGAGAAACACAATGAGTGCAGTTGAGAAAAAACTATCACCCATCCAGAGCTCTGTAGAGTTTACCCTGACAAAATGTTAATTGTGGGCAGGTCATTTGTTCAAAGTCCAGACTGAATACTCTATTTAAAGCAAATGGAATTTGGTTATCTTAAGAGAAAGGCTTATGCCATCTAGCCTTCTGTGTGTGTCCTTTCAGCCAAAGGGCACTTAAGCAACCTAGGGTGGATATGTTGTTATAACTGTTTTTTACAACATGCTAAGCTCATATGCTATCTCCTCTGTGTGGTGTCCAAAGATCCTTATGGTCATCACGCATTCTGTTCTTCTGGGCTTTCTCAGTGTATTTTGGACATTTGACAGACTGGTGAAGCCCTCCGGGATGGGAACCCTGCACATAACCATCCCTCACTAGGCACCTTTTACTCATTGTATTTCAGCCAACTCAAAGGTGTCATTAATTTCCTAAACCGGCCATGCCAGATCATGCCCCCATGGTCACATTGCTTCGCTCTGCCTGGAACGTCTTACCTTACCACATTCTACCAATAACTTTCCATTTTCAAAATAGGCTTCAAATCTTACCTCTTATAGAATTGGCCACTTCTGCTTTTGTGGCCTTCGCTTTCCCATGGATGTACTTTGGCGATTAGATCTAAGTCATCTCTGTTGCATTTTTTTTTTTTTTAATATGTAATCTCAGTTCCTCAACCATGCACGTACCCCAGCAGGCAGCATTGACTGTACATGGAATAAAGGAATGAGTGGAGGTAAAGCAGCCAGCAGTTTAAAAGCTTTTGTTGTCCTTAAAACCTTGGGCGAGGAACATACAAGTGCTAAGCCTTAGTTTCCTCATGGCGGGGGCGGGGGGGCACTGAGCCACAGAGGAGAGGAGTAAGATATAAAGGAGCTGGCTGGTATAGGTATTCGATACCTGCTAGTTGCCTTCCTTTTTCCTCACCTTGAGTTGTGATGACTGAAGCAGAAACTGCATTAAGTAAGGCTAAGTGGCATTATTGACCAGAAGGAAGCAGAGAGCAGTATCTAAGGGGTACTAAGCCGCACTTGACTCGTGTGTGTGTGTGTGTGTGTGTGTGTGTGTGTGTGTGTGATGGGGGACAATCATTCTGCCTACTGGATGGGAGACAAAAGCCAATACCTACTTTTAGAGGAAATATTTTTAGTATAGATGTATCTTGACTTCATTGTTGGAGAATGAAAATATCCAGATAAACAAAACGTAGTCTTCTGAGGCTCTAGAAATCATTAGGTTATGCCTTTTGAAAAGAACGATATAGGTGTATTTGGGGGTGTCTGCAAAGGCTAAGCTAAGCTTCTGTTGTTGAGTACACCCCCAACTCGAAGGATCTGTCACCGCAGCCAGGCTTCAAGGATGTGACCCCACCCCTACGGACATACTGGATCAAATCTGTTAAAAATCAAAATTCAGCTGACTAAATTTGAAAATCCAATTGACTTTATTCAATAATTCATGAATCAGGCAGCATCCCATCTTGCAAGAAAAAAGGAGCTCCTAGGACTTAAATGAAATGGGAGGTTTTTATAGGCAGAGGGGTGGGACAAGGAAGTTAAAATGGTGAATTAGTTCAGGCAAGGTTTTCTTTCCTCAGGGAAAAGCAGAGGGTCTTATGCAGAATCATCTCCCCACTGGATGAGGAAATGCCCTTCTGATTGGTTAAAATTCCACTCTTGAGAAGACTGAAACTGCACCTAGGTTAGATATCAAGTCTTGGTTGGGTTTAGCAAAAGTGAGTCTTTTTGGGGCCTGCTGTTTCTTTTTTAAGAGACCCAACCCCAGCCGAGCTCAGTCAAGATCTTCCCCACCATCACTGCACCTGGGCTGAGAGGAATAGATCACTTCTCACTGGGGGCTTGACTGACCAAGATGAATTCTGGAGCATTGGAATGGTCCTATTTTCAAGTATGCTTAGGGAAGCTAAGACTTTCATTCTTGATTTCACAGGCCATTATTTCCATGGGATACAGAGAAGTTATGAGAAAGGCAGGAAAAAAGTTTTACAGTGATATGGGTGGTAAATTCTCTTTTAAACGCAGTTGAGTTTGACTAGGTACCTCACTACAGGATTTCTCAAAGCCTATAAATTCCTAACATGTTTTGTGATTCCCCAAGATATGTACAGTGTAGTAAAGCATAGGATAGTTATTTCCATCTTTTAGACCATGGCAAAGCCGTGAAGCTGGGGGTCTGTGGAACACACTTGGGGATTATGTGTATGTAGATTCTGAAGATGGGTTTTGGTCCTGGTTCCCCCAATGACTCTCCTTGTGAGCTTGAGTAAAGCATTTGACCTGTCCAAGCCCCTCCAACAGGCACATAGATTTAAATCTACCTACATATGACATCATTTGCTGTCTTCATATGACTGAATGAAGAACCCTGATTGTTGTATTTATTGTTCACAGAGCTCCATAGCAAACAGTGGCACGTTCAAAGTCTATTTAAGGAGGGTTCAGTCCAGGGACTGTTACAATCATGTGGGTAGTATGAAGGGACAGAAAAGAGGACAGAGAAAGCACCCAAGTACTAGCAAAAGCAGGGCATTCTCAATGCCCTTGAGTCTGAAACAACAAAGGTGAGGAAGCAGTCACAGGAACCTACAGAGAGTTCAGTCACTGGCAGTAGGAGAGAACTACCTAAAAGGAGCAGTGAGGGGAAGCAATTAACCCATAGTTATCCAGCAAGAGAGACCTGCGGAATATATATCCCAACTTCATTTTTTCCCTGCCTTTCATATATGTTGCCAACATCACCCATTGGCTGAACCCACCAGTAGGCATGGGGCAAAAGAGCCCAATGATAGTAAAATAACAGTTTCCTGGCTCATAAAGGAGGGTAGGACAGTAGGTCTATAGGTGCATAGATATAAGCAGTTGACAAGTTGGCAACCAAAGCAATTCACAAATAAATCAAAAGAAAGGGAGTCAAGATGATGACACAATTCTTTGGAGAAATAGTGAAATCATACCACCAAAGATGACATCAAAGCGAGCCTCCCCGAGTCTCTCCAAAGTACGGCCCACATTTGCTACATGTTTCAGAGGGTTTTCCCTCATTTGGGGAAATCAAATATTTAAAAGCAGACCCACTTTGAAGTCTCTCAGCAAGCAGCAAATCTGGGACTTGATAGATCTAGTTATTAAGAGTCAGTCCATCTGAGCAATCTGTTTCCCTGCCTTTCTTGCTGTGTTGGTAATTTTGCAAAAACTGCTGAACTTGCTCTTCTCTTCACAGCAGATTGTATACAGAGTAAAGGATGTATGTTGGTTGTCTATCACCCTGTAGGAAGAATCCCTACCCACATCTTTCAACTAGTCCGAACCTTCTCATTCAGATGTTTAGAAAAGGGAATACAAGAGGAATCATCATTAAGGAAGCAATTGAGTATATTTGCATCTCACACTAATGTAGGCAGAAAATAATGCCATTTTCCCCAACTCTGTTATCATATACCAAGATAGGCTCCAGCTACTGTCTTGGATTGTTCCAGGTTGAGAAATCTTTAGTCAGAGACAGCTCAGTGGGCTGTAAGATGAAAAAAAAGAGGGGGGAGAGCTGAGAAGATCTCAAAAATGGACTAAAAAGTGAAAAAAGAAAAAGAAGAAGAAAAGAGAGAGACAGAGAGTTAAAAGCCAAGAGTGGAGAAGGGAGGGGTGCAGGCAAAGAGAGGAAGGGAAAAAAACCAAAAATACAGCACAGTTCCCAAAAGTGAAACTTAGTTTCTAGATATTTGTTGCCAAGAATACAGCCCAGGAACTAAGGATCTTTTCACATTTCTCTTTCCATCTGAATTATTATTGAACTGTTGGGCACAATTAATTGTGAATTACACCCAACAAGTGCCTACCATCACCAGCACTGAAGAGAATGTTCACCATATGCCAGATCATAAATGCCTCCTTCCCATAGGAGTAACTTACCTCCTCAGCAAGAATATATTCATCCTATTCTTAATGATGCTTACCCCATTTTTTTTTTTTTAAATAAAGCACCATTTGAAGCAGAGAATGTGGAACACTACTGCCGTAGTCTTGGGAAGACATATTAGAATTGCAAGCAACCTTGACCAATTTGAAAGACAAATGTATTCTGATATAAAAAACATTTAATAATAAGGAAAATTGCAGAGCAGTTTGTACTGGTTGACCTACAAAATTCACCAAATTCCATGCATGAGCCTGGCCATGTGCAAAATTCCAGTGGAGGGGGAAATATCTAATAATTTAAGTAAATTTCACAGTATTTAGCAATCAGAAAGATGGAATTGGTATTGCAATGTAAATGTAAATTGGTATTGCAAATGTAAAGAGACTACAGGTGGGGTAGAAAAGAAAGGAGAAGTTAACTGCCTTTCAAGTTCAACATCTGATTCATGAATTATATTAAAGACCGTGTCTAATTCATAGCCAAATATTTTAACCATATGATTAAGTATTTTGAATAATTTCAAATTTCTTGAGAAAGATATGAACCCCTAATAGAGCACTGAGTGAATTATTTTGTGCCAAGAATCAAAGATCCCCAATGCTGCTTGCTCCTCTCTTCCCACTGGTTCTCTGACTTTGACCAGATGGACACTGCCTGTTTCCTTCTCTCTCTAAACTGACCTCCTGGACATAGTGCCATAACCTGCTTAAACTCATGTCCTATGACAGGCACATCCTACTCAACTGCTCCTGTCCCAGTTCTGCTCCCATCTACAAGTGTGAGTGGCAATCAATCTCAGTAATTACATATGGAATTACATACGCAAAAGGAAGGTGGACGCCTACCACCAGTTTAATTCAATCACAGTTCACCTTGAAGAGTTAGATAGGTAAGGCCTGAGCTTGAGCTAATACAAAGAGATGGAGTAGTAGGGAAGAATACAGAGGACCAGGGGACAGTGACTCCTATTCAGAGCTTTTTTCTCAAATGCCAAGGGAGCGCTTGTGCCAAACTCATTTGTCTCGTTGATAGGAGAATTTAAAAAGTACTTGTCATAAGAAAACACAGAAAATAATAAGGTCATTTGATCCTTTGGTCAACACTCCTACATCTATTCTTAGAGTGTGTGCTGGAATTCCTGGCCAACAACAAGTTCTTTCTTAATGACTGTGCTCCTCTTTGTCCTAGCCCTGATTGCTATGGAAGTGTTCCATCTTTGAAAGTTCTCAATATCTCTGCACTTAGCATGGTGCCTGATGCATTATACATGCTCAGGATTTGCTTGATCAATGAAAGTCATTTCTTCTGTCAAAGAAAGGTATTTCAATGGAGAATAGCTATCACAGTTTTTACCCTTTCTCAGCATATTATCTTAGTAATTATAGCATTATTGTAAGATTCAACTAAATTAATGCTCTTGAAGTGTTTGTAACAGTGGATGTGTGTTTCAGATTATTTTTATTTCAAGGCTTCTCTAGCTATTCAATCCTTTCTAAACTTCCTCCATTCAAGACCACTATTTATTTCACAAGAACTAACACTTTTCTTTGTTTGGAGTCACAGCTGATGCATTCTCTTATAGTATGGGGATATCAGCAATAGCTAGAACATTTCCTTTGACAGAGAGTCTAGGATGGCCAAAGACTGGTCAAAGTTAAGGTTCCCATATTACAGGATGAATTGTGTAGGACCTTCAAAGAGTTAAGTTAAAATGAGGCCCTTATGGTGAGACTTATCCATTATGTCTTGATAAAAAGAGAGTAGGATACAGACACACACCATGCAAAGACCATGTGAAGAGCTTGGGAGGAGATGGCCATCTACAAGCCATGGAAAGTGGTGCTCAGAAGAAGCCAATATGGCTGACACGTTGACCTTGGACTTCTAGCCTCCAGTACTGTGAGAAAATAAATTTCTGTTGTTTAAGCCACACTGTTATTTTGCTATGGGGACTCTAGCCATCTAATATCCACTAAGACTCTGGGATGTCTAAGTTGAAAGACGGGAGAAACCTAAACGCAAGATGTGGCGTTGCCAGTGGTTACTTGAAGAAAGATTCTCAGGACTGAGAAGCTGAAACTCCAGACATACCGGCCCCTGGATTTGAGCTTCATTCATCCTTATCTTCAGCAAAGTGACTAATCTCTGTGAACCTTGGGTTTTTTTCATCCACAAAGGGGAAACAAGCAATTTACATCATAGAGTTTATGTGAGAGTTCATTGTAAAAAATGGATTTTAAGTAGATTGTGCCATACTGCACATACAATGAGTACTAGTAAAAGTAGCTCTTTTATTATTAATAACATTACTATCATTACTTGATCTTTCAATGTCTTGGTTTTAATATTTGTAAAGGAAGATATCTGTGCCTGACTAGCAGGGTGGGTGTAAAGAAGAAATGCATGAATATTGATGAATACATATTTCCATCATGTATCATGATGTGAGTGGTCTGTCCCAAGTACAAAGGATAGCTTCTGTGTTCTTTGGAGAGAATTTGAAGACGGTAATACAACTGAATAAAATTTAGTCTCCTTTAACAATGTCAGTGATGAGATATACGTGGGGTGCATCTCTCCCACCCACCTCCTGTGAGACCTTGTAACCTAAAATGAGCCAAATCAAAATGAGATTAAAAAATGATTGTTATAATTATATGCTCTTCACATCTTCTGAACACTCTATTAAGTGCTAAGCTAAGCACTTTGCAAATTATGTCATTCAGTCTGTAGCCTCATCCTATAAAGTGGGTTTATAAAAGGGAAGTAAGGTGTCCAAGGTCATGATGTACACAATGGGACGTGCCATTGAAAGCCATGGAGTCCGACTTCCTGAACCAAACTGGTTTTGTAATAGCCCTCATCATGATTTAGGGAACACCCGGGTTCCTCCCTTTCCTGTGCAGTGTACAAACAGGAAAGAAGCATCTCAGATGTTTAGCAGGACCCCATAATTAGCCTGCATATCTCCAACTTGATCTTGGTGACTGTCATTCTTGATGTGACCTATTCACACTGGCCCACTGTCTGGATCTCACTCATTTGGTGATTTATGGACCATGTCAGTGTAATTTAGTGTCTTAATGCTCCTTGTCAAGGACCATCAGATGTCTTCCAAAGCCTCTGATGTCCTTCAGAGAGAAAGAAGTGGAATTCATATGTTCACAGCTTTCGTGATCTTTCAATGAAAGGAAAAGAAAATTGGGCAAAGAATCTATAGACCTAGGTCTTTGGCTCTGAAACTTATTAGTTATGTGGCTCTGCCTCTGGCAGTTACTTCCTCTAGCCTCCATATTGCTACAGCTGCCACTCTTCGGCTTTTGACTTATTTACAGATTCACCTTTTCCTCTGGTTTGTGAGTCCCTAGAAAAATAAAATGTAATCCTATATAAAAATAATGTCTATTTATTTGAGATCCTAGAATCTAGAGAGGCCATAGTTGAGAGTCTGCAAACATTTGACTAATGGCTGTATTAGAGGGTGGAGTTAAATAAATTTTTTTTCTTTTAAGATTTTTAGTTATTTACTTGGGGGGGGCACAAATAAGGGGAGAGGGAGCGAGGCAGAGGATCCTGATGTGGGGCTTAATCCCAGGGCCCCAACATCATGTCCCGAGCTGAAGGCAGACACTTAACCGACTGAACCACCCAGGCACCCCTAAGGCAAGTGTATGAATGGGCTTGCTGGGGTCTGTAGTTGTATGCATACCTGACTGCATTTATGGATAGTCCTGAGAAATGAGCTCAAGATTTTGCCTTATTTTAAGAACTACTGACTAAAAAATATGAATGTGATTCTGTATTTTAGAATAAAGAGAAAAATATCACGGAGCAAAGACAGACCATCTGTGGGATTGAAAGAAGCTCAACACAAAAGAGTATTTCAGAAGTGAAGAATAATATCAAAATTCTTCCTAGGAAGGGACACTGTCAAAAAGAAGTAGCTATACTTTTATGTTGCATTCCTGTGGCTTTCAAGATAGATATACGAATCTTGAATCTAAGAGGAATACCAGAGTTTATCTATTTTGGTCCTCAATATTCAGTTGAGGAAATCATGGCTCAGAGAGAAGAAGGAATTTGTTAAAGATCAAACAACTAATTAAATTTGAGTATTCTGACTCCTTTTTTCTATGAACCTATTCTTTCAGTGATTTCCCGCCCCCCACCCCAAACAGTGGAACTGTTTCTTTAATGAAATATATTACCTACGGAACCCCAACATGAAAACGGAAATAATGGAATTTTTCACATTGAAGGAGGTCTTGGGGCTCTGGAACTGAATCATATTCCCTAAAGCTTGGGATGTGGAAGAAATCCTAGTTTGAAATCTACTGGGAAAATCCACTAGCTTTCATACAAGTACTAGTGTAAATTAGAAATGCAAATTAGTTAAGAAAATTTTACATGATTGTTAAATAAATAGATCCTTGCAGGTGAGAAATTGAAGGGTGTCCCCAGTTTAAAACTCCCTTTTAAGGACACGGAGGCACAAAATATACCCCTCCTCTAAAGATTTCTAGCAATATGTCCTTGGTCCCTGCATAAGCTGTCAGAGCAGACAATTGTCTGGATGGATGATGGATGACATTTTTAAAATTTTTACTTACCCTCAGCGGTCTTTGGCATGATATATAAAATGTCTGTTTTTTGGTTCCTGTCTCAGTCTTTTCTTGCTTGCTTATGTAAGGGACAGCATTGATCTCAAGGAGATTATTCTTGTTCAGGGGTGGCACTTACTAGGTCTCCTCAGTCTTGTCACCTGAATGGTGATGGGAAAGCTGTGTCCAAAGTCATTGTTCTTTAAAGTAGCCAAGGTGGAGAGTGAGTGGGCTAGCCTTCAGTGTGGAAGTGGAAGGGACCAGCCTCTTCCACAATGATACTTGTGGAATTGTTCATCACAGGATAGAAGAAATGAAAGCCTTTTGTTCTTTTATGCCACAAGAATGATTTTTCAAATGATTTTTTCCACCATCTTACCTGACCCTCAGTTTGTTTCCTGTGGTTAAGATTCTCCTATGGTTTGTCTCCCTCTCTGATTTCATCTTGTTTTATTTTTCCCTCCTTCCCCCGTTCTCCTCTGTTTATCATATGAGTGAAATCATATAATAATCATCTTTCTCTGATGGACTAATTTTATTTAGCATAACACCTTCTAGTTCCATCCACATCATTGCAAATGGCAAGATTTCATTGTCTTGATGGCTAATATTCCATATGTAGGTATATACTACATCTTCTTTATCCATTCATCTATTGATGGACATCAGGCTCTTTCCATAGTTTGGCTACTGTGAACATCGCTGCTATA
The DNA here is from genome assembly GCF_011764305.1 of Mustela putorius furo. NCBI lineage: Eukaryota > Metazoa > Chordata > Mammalia > Carnivora > Mustelidae > Mustela > Mustela putorius. The sequence goes on from NW_025421428.1 coordinate 1,188,565, forward strand.
AACATTGGGGTGCAGGTGCTCCTTTGGATCACTACGTTTGTATCTTCAGGGCAAATAGCTAGTAGTAGCTCTATTTTTAACTTTATGAGGAGCCTCCATACTGTTTTCCACATTGGCTACACCAGTTTGCATTCCCACCAGGAGTGTAAGAGGACTCCCCTTTCTCTGCATCTTGCCAACATCTGTCATTTCCTAAGTTGTTCATTTTAGCCATACTGACCGGTGTGAAGTGGTATCTCATTGTGGTTTTAATTTGTATTTCCCTGATGCTGAATGATGTTGAGCATTTTTTTTTTCCTTGCCTGGTGGCCATTTGTTTGTCTTCCTTGGAGAAATGCGTGTTTATGTCTTTGGGGGCAGACGGTATTTTAGCCTTGCTCACAATGGTATTCCCACAGAGCCCTCCCCAAAGCCCTGAAGCGTTGATAAATATGCATACTTTTAAAGAGTTAGTTAATCAGTTATGGAATGTGAAACCTAAGTAAAATGGAGGCAGGGACATTCAGGATCAAGATAAGAAAGAAATCTCTAGAGAGTACCTGCAGCCCATGACCTGAGAAGCAAGGGGTTGATAGTAGCCAGTTGAAGGCAGTAAGTCAAAGAAGTTGGAAACAATTCAGACCAGAAAATACCAAAGATTTTTTTGTGAAAGGGGAACCTTAGGCCAAGGAATCATCAGGGGAGACAATGAAGATATGGGGACAAGAACTGCAACCAAACTAGTATCTGGCTAATTCTACCGCACTGCCTCTTTATTACCTGGAATTGCTTTTATTGGCTCCTGCAAGGTGATTGTTTTCTAGAGCACCTTAAAGGTCCCTCCTGATACCTGATAGTAATTTTTAGGCCTTTGTTCAGGGACTGTGTGATGAAGATAAGTCAAAGTCTGCATGGGTATAACCCAAATGGATTCAACTCTTGTGTGATCCATCTTTCCAAATGTAATAGCCCAGGAGTGATTGAGAACAATGTGCTGGTTCTGAATTATAATAAAATGGAAGTTTCCTTTCTCCTGGCAGAAGTCTGAGGGCCATCAAATTCCTATCAAACATACCTTTGAATGTGAAATAATCTTTGAGACTATCTCAGTGTAACCTCAATCATTAATCACAGGATTAAACTTACTTTGCATTTTGGAGATACAGAAAAAGGAAATGGCATACATACAAAAATTGTGTTTATATATACAGTTGTATATGTATCATATGTATTACATACATAAATTGTGTATATATATATAATTGTATATATGTTATATATATTTTATACATGACTATATTATATCCTTTTTGTATATCACACTGAGATATATTTCCTCAGTGAAAATTTTAAGGAAATAATCTGATTAAGTTTTGCCTTCGTGTACCTAGGAGATGCCTAGGAGGATTTTGTTTTACTAATTGTGGTATTTCACATAGTAAGTTCCTTCCAGACTTACACTCAAAGTTTCCATGATTCTGAGCTACATGCTTTCCCTGCTAATAGAAAGTTTATCAAACGACTGATTTCCTTAGTGTTGTGTCTGCAAAACCCTTCGTAGCTATTAATCTAAGCCTTTTTCCTTTTCATTTTAAAAACTCACGTTTCTCCAAGGAAAATTCAATCCACTTAATCCTCATTGATTGGCATTTAGTGCAGCAAGATGATGTTTTGTGAGAAGTCTGGGTGTCTAACCAGCAGTTTGATCAATTTGTTATGCTTCTTGTCATGCTAATCATATTTTGCACCTGGAAACCATGTTTCCCCTCAAGTCTTCTAACTTCATTTAAAGCCCATGTCATTTCTAATTTGACAATGGAGAAACTGAGGCATGAGGTATTGACTCTCTGAGCTTAGTCAGTTTTATTCACAGCTCCGTGCTACTGGAATTCCAACACAGCTCATTCTCATCTTTCCTTTTAAAAGAAAAGGTATATATATATATATATTTTAATCTTTATGACTCCAGTATGTTCTGTGCCCTTGAAATACTTATTTAAGTTTTCAAGAAGGAACCATGGTTCCTTCTCCTATAAAATGGGAGAAACAATATTTACCACAAGGATTTTTTATAAAAATGTATTAAGTTGACTTACAACAAAGAACCGAATGTAGTGCCAGGAATATAATAAATGTTCAGGAAATACGGAGGTGGGGATACAGAAGGGAAAGACATAAAAGTAGTGAAGGCTCTCTGAGAACTTCCCAAGACAGGCTTCCCTAAGTCTAGTGCAGGTGAATCAATGTTGTCTGCTGTGTTTTTAAAAGTATAGATTTTGGGGGCACATTTAAAAAACCAACAGAATCAAGTCCCTAGAAGTGCAACTCAGGAATCTGAATTTATTTTTTTTTAAAGATTTTATTTATTTATTTGACAGACAGAAATCACAAATAGGCAGAGAGGCAGGCAGAGAGAGGGCGGAAAGCAGGTTCCCTGCCAAGCAGAGAGCCCGATGCAGGGCTCCGATTCCAGGACCTTGGGATCATGACCTGAGCTGAGGGCAGAGGCTTTAACCCACTGAGCCACCCAGGTGCCCCAGGAATCTGCATTTAAACCCTCCTTCCCACACATGATGCCTGTGTACACTTGGATGACTAGTGTTTGTAAGTCTACAGACAAAGCTGTAACCTTTCCATGGAGGATTCTAAAAGTCCAAGGAAGCCCTAAGCAGAGGACATCCATTGAGTAGACAGGGAATTTTAAAGGAGTTGGAACTGACTAGATGGGAAGGTGCTCAGCAAACAGAACAAAAGGTAAAACTTGCAAGTCTACCTAGCAGGACCCTGAGAGGCAGTCTCAGGGATGGAAAACATCTAATGGGGCAGGTACTTACTAATTTTAACTTAGTCATTTTTTGCTTTTAAGTAAAATAAGTGAATTTAGGCAGCATAAGCAAAAATAATGGAATTTATTATAAGGCTATTGGAATGGCTTAGGTAACCCATGGTCAGTTCTATAGATGGCCTCTCAGTGGTTCTAAACATATCTGTGCATTGGAATCACTCTGATTTAACAATACTAATGTCCATGTCCCATCTCCATAGATTATGATTTAATTGGTCTATGGTGTAGTCCAGACTTTGGAGATTTTAAGGGATTCCCAGCTGATTTAATAGACATACAGATGTAGAAACCACTGGATTAGAAACAGAAACTGGAAAGTCTTCAAAACTCTTTTTTTTTTCTTTTCCCTTATTTTATCACTGATTTCTGCTTGATTTTTTTTTTCTGTCTGTACAGAAGTCCTTTCAACTCTGTGACCTACACTGAAGAAAATATGGTCATGCTGCAGCTCACAGATTTTCTTGTTATAGGATCAACTGCTAAGAGATCCTCAAGCTCAATTCCACATTTCAGTGAAAAAATATTGGATTGACTCATCATAGACCTAATTGTTATCCCACAGACAAATAAATGTGATAAGAGTGATAAGCAGAGTAATTGTTCAAACACAGGTACTAGTTGCCTAGCTCCATGTCTTAGAGAAAGGGTGAGTTTCCAGAGAAGGTGGAGGTACTGTGAGCTGGATGGACATCCAGGAAAGGTATACATTTTTTTAGAGGGGCCCTGCTAAGGCCTAAGAAATCATCCTATGGTTGACTACCTTCTTCATTCCTTAAAAGTAGACTCCCCAGGGTTCTATCTGTCTTTTGGGATGTCTTTAGAGTAGTATCACAGTCAATGAGAATTGAAATTATTGCAACAAGCATTTACTCAGTGCTTATTAAGGACCAGACAATGAACATGACATTTTCAGTAGCCATGACTTTAAATTCTCATAGGACTTCTATGGAGTAGCACTATTATATCCATTTTATGGATGAGGACACTGAGTCATAGACAGGTTAATATCCAGCCAAAGACCTTCAAATTAAACATGATGATGCAAAGTTTTGATGGGGACAGACAGCAGAGCTGTAGTTGTTAATTTCTTACAGTGATGTAGAAACTGTTGCTCCCTCCTCAGCGATAATCTTCGGGAAAACTCAACCTTATACCAGTGGATACTAAGTTCTCCTGATTATCACAGTTTGAAATACTCATGAGAGCCCAGACCACAGCTTCTACAGTAGTATGTTGGACCAGATCTTTGGACCAGACTCTAATAGCCAATTGGTTTGTTCAATTTTGAAACAGCTCTGTTGAGAAGATCATAGGCCTAAACTATTAGGGCCTTGGTATATTTGAAACCAATGTTTACACCCTCACTACCTACATTACCTCTGATATCCCCATTTTCCAAAAATGAAGGTCTAGAGACTCAGTAAAGCTAAGTGTCTTATCCATAGTCCTAGAGTGATTGGGAGACTCTTGAACTTTAACAAAAAGGCTCTATGAGATACCGTTAGTTCTGGTTGATAAATTACCTTGAGTATAGATTTGGCACTGAGCTGTAAAGATAGATTTCAATTGCCTGAAAATTAGCACAAACAGGATTCATACACCTCGTCCCACCCCTCAATGGCCCCACACACTGTCCTTGTTGTTTGTAGTAACAAATATCAAGATAGCTCCATGTGGCTAATGCCTGTGCTTGGAAGAGTTCACACCCAACTCTGCCCCCATTGGCTTGTTCAACTGCAGCACTGTGCCTAGCTGTCTCTTGGAATGTTTGATAATTAAATGCTAATTTGTTGGTGTGCTCTTTCATTTACTTTATAGTTGTTTTCTTATAAATATTTTTATTAGTTTCATTAATAATTAAAATTTACCACGCAGTTTCTAAAAATCATGTCTTCATTGGAAATAAACAAATAACACATTATTATCACTGTAGGATAGAGACATTCTCATTTCATGTTTCTAAGATCTGTTGGGGGCTCCCCCATGGTTCTCTTCTATCAGTCTCATATCTCTGCTTATTGTTTTAAAGTCTTGTCTTAGCAGTACCTGGGGGGAACAATCAGTTGAGAGTCTAATTCTTGGCTTTGGCTCAGGTCATCATCTAGGGGTCATGAGAGACCTCCATGTCAGGCTCTGTGCTCAAGGTAGAGTCTGCTTAAGACTCTCTCTCCCTCTCTTTCTCTCTCTTTCTCGCAAATTAATGAATAAGTTTTTTTTTTAATAAAAATTTTAAAAAACAAAGCCTTCTTATATACGAGGTAACATGAAGTACTTCCCTCAATTCTCTTGCCTCTGTGTGGCATTAGAGAGTGTATACCTTCTGATGAGGAAGTGTTAGTATTTCTCACTACCTTTAATGAAGGAGCCCTTTTTGCTATCTAACTGAAGTATTTTTTTTATAAATTTCTTTCCAGTGATGAATGCCATGTGAATAATAGCTATAACTGGTCACTTAAATATGGAATTGGGCAACACTGGGAATATCTCATCTCCTGAAGACTACTAAAGATACTGAGGTATTGAAAACTGTGTGGTATCCTCTGCATTGGCAGTATACTATAAGCTACAACTGTACTTCCTCACTGACAGTTGAAGCTCTGTTTGGGGGTGCCCACAATTAGCATATTCAAATAGCCATCTCATCTCTTGAGACCATTTAATTTCTTTATGAATATTGAACCAAAAGTTTCTGCAGAATTTTTCTGCTTACATAAAACCTGCCTGTGAGGTCTACCTTGGGTCTTCATACCTTAATGATTATTGATGCTTATAATACCATCTTATTTTATTTTTCTATATTCCCCTTGGCATAAATTGCTTATTTTCCACCAAACCCATTCTCTCCATCTTTACAATAATTTAATTCAAGTTGAACCCATGGCGCCCAGCTAGAGGCTCCATTTTATAGTGACTTACAGCTAGGTATAGCAATGGAAATCAGGTTATTGACAATGGAATGAAAATAGTTCCTGTCATTGGGATCATAGATGAACCTCTGACATAGCTCCAAATATACAGATAAGACCAGCACTAATGATGGAGCAGAAGATGCAAGGAACCCAGATCTTCGTGTAACTTGCTGGAATAGAGTCACCACCAACCCGAAATGCTGGTCTGGTGTTACATGATAACTTCCATGTTCTTAATGCCTTTTTAATTTTGCAGTCTCCCTTTCTTGTAGCAGCCAAACATATATCTTAAATAATACACTCCTTGAAACCTGATAGAAACACAAAATTTCTACCTATTCAACTAACCTGATTCTCACACTAAGAATGAGAGGAAGGGATTTGTTATTTATTATCTGTGTTATAGGGATTAGGAAAGTAAGGCTCAGAGATGTTACTTGATTTGCATAGTGCCAGGTAATGTGGTAAATCTGGAACTTGCAGGAGCTCTGATATAAAGGACAAAGGTCTTGTTCATATACTATCTAATCTCTGCTCTCCTATAACTTGCAGTTTAAGATACAGTGAGGTTTGGAAAGCAAAATAAGACTTTTCTGTCTCTGAGAAGAGATTGACATGTATATAATTAGCTATGGTATGAATAGAAAATGAGATAATTGTAAGAACTGTAGATATAAAATCACATGAGGACCAAAGGTAGATGAGACTAGTAATTGGGGACATTTGGATACAGCTCTGCAGAGAAGAAGGACTTTGAAGCAAGTCTCAAAGGATGGACACAATTGAGTAACTTCATGTGTGGTATAGGAAATACATTTCAGACAGAGAGCAGAGAGGAAACTATAAGCAAAGGCAAAAAAGGCAGTCCAATAAATGTAGGTGGTTTAATGTTGGGAGGCAGCCACATGTCATTGGGATGTACTTGGGCTTGGTAGACAGATGTGGTTTTACATGCTCCCTCTGTGGGATTCTAGCTGTGTGACTTTGGGCAAGTTGTTTGACTTTCCTCAAAGGCTCCATTACTTCTTCTGCAAAATGGAGGCAAAAAAATCTACCTAGGGGAAAAAAATTATATTAATACAGCTTTTCCCTACTGGAAAAAATATATTAATCTGTCTTTTGATGATTATTACTCTATTGACATGGCTGAACCATTTTAGGAAATTTTTGCAGACTCTGGCATGGGTGCCTGCTACCCATTGCACTGCCATAAGGTTGCCTATAAAAATAACATGCACAGGAGCACCTGGGTGGCTGAGTTGGTTAAACACCTTCAACATGGGTCGTGATCCAGAGTCCTGGGATTGAGCCCTGCATCAGGCTCCCTGCTTGGCAGGGAGTTTGCTTCTCACTCTGTCTGCTGCTTCCTCTGCTTGTGCTCTCTCTCTCTCTCTCTCACTCTCATTTTCTCTCAAGTAAATAAATAAACCTTAAAAAAAAAAAAAAAAAAAAAAAAAGCATGCACTAGGCACCTGGGTGGCTCAGTTTGTTAAGCAGTTGCCTGTGGTTCAGTTGCCTTTTGGTTCATGATCTCAGGCTCCCTGCTCAGCGGGGAGGAGTCTGGTTCTCCCTCTGTCCCCATGCCCCTGCTCTTGCTCTCTCTCAAATAAATAAATAAAATCTTTAAAAAAAAATAACATGCACAGAATCTATTTGATACAAGGTAAGGATCCTAGATTTTTTTTCTTTTTCTTTACTTTTCTATCTATTTATCTATTTATTTATTTAAAAGAAAGAGACTGCAGGAACATGGGGAGGGGTAGGGGAAGAGGGAGAAGGAGAGAATAGGAAGCAGACTCTGCAGCGGGGCAGGGTTGCAGTGGGGCAGGGCTCGATCTCACAACCCTGAGATCCTCACCTGAGCCAAAACCAAGAGCCAGATGCTTAACCAACCGAGCCACCCAAGTGTCCCCTGAATTTTTTTCTTAAAGAACTACATTTGTACAAATAAATAAATACAACAGGTGACACCTCAAACTCAGCATCCTATATCATCATTGTCATTTTTGCATTTTCATATGTGAATCCCCAATTTCATTGTTTTAGGTCTTTGCAGTGTCTCTGCTTGCACACACTTACTAGTAATAGGAGTAGTAAAAGTAATCTGTTCTCTGAGTAAATCCATGAAAATGTTTTCCCCCATCCCCATACTTTGCATAACACCCCCTCCTCCTCCTCAGGGAAAAGTGTTTCTCTTCTCTCTGCAAGTTGGGTTTGAAGAGGATCCAGCAATTGTCTTCATTTCCACAATGTTATAAACATTGTTTTTTTTCTAGCTGGTATTTTCTGTTGTGGTACCGCTGGATTTTTTAAAATTTTTTTTTAGAAGAACAATTACCCAGGTAAAAACCTTTGTTTCCCTTACCACAGGTGGCCAGGAGTGATGTCATACCGTGGTGAGTGTGCAGTGGGTCTGAGACCAGATGGTCCAGGTGCTTAAGCATTCAGAGCAGTAGATGCAGGCTAGTGGGATCATTTGCAATTAACTGCAGCATCAGCAACAATTTTTGGGGGGGGCGGTCTATGTTGTTTTTAGTCCTACTACAGTATGTCTAGAAACTGTGTCTTTCCCAGTCAGTGGACTGAAGGAACTAGAAGAGCTTTATTTATTTTATTTTGTTTCCACCTCAGATTTCTTCTCTCCTTACGACTTTTAAATAGGTCAGTGAAAACAGTAATGTCTAAATACAACTTACTTGCACCTCTTAAGCTCTTCATGGAAAAAAACCGGTAACCTTGGTCCTTAAAATATTTGGTTCATGGATTTCATTGAGAAAAACAAAGCAAGTTCCTGTAATACAGGGCGAACCACCTCAAGGTGTTCGCTGATCTCCTTTCCTAAAAGGATCTAGTCCTGTCTGTGGCCCTCTTCTGCCACTAGTTAACTGTGGGACCTTGGTTAGCTTACTCATTTTCCATATTTAAGCTAGTTTGTGTTTCCCGGTAAATGAAAATTGTAATGAGATGATTTTTAAGGCTCGTTTTAGAGCTGTTTTTATTCTGTGATGCAGGACGAGACAAACTGTAAGTGAAGGGGAAGTAGGCAGGTGGCAAATAAATGCACTATTAGGAAAGTTCAGTGACATGCTGGGTTAGACTAGCATCTGAGCGGCTAAGCCTTCTCCTCCTCAGTTATGATAATCTTGGTAGTGTGTCAGGTTTGAGAGAGCAATGCTTGTGTCTCTAGGCAGAGTTTAGCATGGTGGTCAATAATTCTACTCATGCGTCTCTCACATTCTGCTTTCTGCTTTACCTTTCACCAGGGTGGCCCCAGCAGGGAGTGCCTTCCTGCTTCAGTTCTGTGCTGTCCTCACGCCTGTGCTTAGGCCCTTCCTGTTGCTGTACCTCTTGCAAGCACCAAGGGGGCTTGCATCTTGTCAGGCACTAAAGGGGAACCTTTTATTCATTTCTTAAATCCTCTGATACTGCCAATTTCTCATTCCCATTGTTTGTTTGTTTTGGAGTTATTTGTTTACCTCTGTTGTTGTGTTCTTCTATATTTTGCTTGGCAAAGAAGACAAGGTTTGAGTTGGAGAGCTGTGCCAAACTTGCAACGATAGAAAAGTTCTTACAGAGATACAGAGTTTGGTTGCTTAGTTATAGGGAGGGGGATGGTGGGAGAGTAAATGAGATCAAAGGCTAGATAGGAAGTTAGAAGTCAAACACAGTGTTTGGCGTGAAAAGTGAGTACTGATAAGGGCACAGTTGGGATTTATTATTTTTAGTGATAATGATATTACCATGTAGCTTAATATTTTTCATATATTATTAACTCTTCAGAACCAGTGTGCCTGTTTTATTTTGGTCCTGCTGGTTACTAGCTATGTGACCATTGACAGATTACTTAATCTTTTTGTGCTTCAGTTGTTGTTGTTTATTTAAATAATTTTTTTCATTAAAGGAAAGAAAAAATAACTCATAGGTTTGTTGTAAACAAAAGAGGAAGTTGGGCTGAAGTCACCCCTTGTCTTGGGCTTCATGGTCTTCAAAATGTTGAAGGATGGGAATGCCTGGGTGGCTCAGTTGGTTAAACATCTGCCTTGGGTTCAGTTCATGATCTCAGGGTCCTGAGATGGAGTCCCATGTTGGGTTCCTTGCTCAGCGGGGAGTCTGCTTCTCCCTCTGCGTGCTGCTCCCCCTGCTTGTGCTCTCTCTCTTTCACAGATAAGTAAATACAATTTTTTTAAAGATTTTATTTATTTATTTGACAGAGACAGAGAGATCACAAGTAGGCAGAGAGGCAGGCAGAGAGATAGGAGGAAACAGGCTCCCTGTTGAGCAGAGAGCCCAAAGCGGGGCTTGATCCCAGGACCCTGAGATCATGACCTGAGCTGAAGGCAGAGGCTTAACACACTGAGCCACCCAGGCACCCAAGTAAATAAAATCTTCGAGCATATAGAAATTGCTGGATTAATCATCATCATCCCATTATTATTATCATTATTATTATCATTGAGATAAGAATAGTTAAGGGAAAGTAGTGAGTAACGATAAAGTGAGTCCTCTTAAAACTTGAAGAGTTTATTGATTGGCATCAGACAGCACTAAACCAGATGTGGCTGGGAGCCCTTCTTGGACAGGATAGCTTTGGGAAAGATATTTACAGAGAAAAGGTACAAATAAAGTAAGGAAAATTATTGATTGGGTATAGCTTAAAGCCTTGTTGGCTATTCATGATTAGTTGTCCATAGGTTTCAGTTTCACAACCATGAGACATTTCTAAGCTTAGGTTTTGGTTTGCTTTTGGAGGCCAACATGGCATTAGGGCCACCTCAGTCTAACGGCCTCCTTGCTAATTAATTTAATACCGTCCACACTTTACAAACAATAAAACAGACAGGACACGTTAGTAATAACAGAAAACTTAATGACTAATGCACTTTTTTTTGTTTTTGGTAAGCAAATAATGTGTTTCCTAAGCAGATCGTGGAAGGGGACAGGAGGCCCTAGCTTAGCAGCCTAGAAAATAAGACCACAAGTCATCCTCACCCAGTGCAGACTCGGCCATCTTTCCTGGAGCAAACCTGGGAAGATTCACTTCTCCCAGGCTTCGTGCTGAAAACAGCTTCCCAGGTCAGAAGCCTGGGGCTCAACTTGGCCACTTTGCACTAAGGTTCTTTTCCTGCTGATCAATCCTGACCTTCTGTTTTGAAGTTTAAAAGCCTCCAAAGCCTTCTTGGACATCAAATAGCTCTTACCAAATGCCATTTGGGCAATTTAAATGCAAATGAATCGGCAATGTTTGGGCTGCTTCCAGTTAGCTTGCTCCTGCTTTCCCAAACAAAAGAGGAAGCTGGGCTGGAGTAACCCTTTGTCCTGGATGGCCTGGTGTGGAAGTAAAATTGCACCGGACATTTGTTAAAAATAGTACGATAGATTTTATTCAGTCTCCTGTAGCAGGTGAAAGAGACTTCATTACAGAACTGAGCTCAGTTCTGCTGAAGCAAAAGGCAGGGCCGTTTTGTTTTTAATATTTATGCATGTATGTATGTATGTATTTTTTGCACTGGGTGAGTTAGTGGAAAATTACTGGAACACACTGGGGGAAGGTTGGTCAAGATGATTAGGCTCTGTGTATGTGTGTGCGTGTGTGTTGTTAGTGCTTAATGCCAAGTTTGGTTCCTACCCAACGATGGAGACTGGGAGATGGTGGCGTAGGGCTTCAGCATTATCCCTGAAGATAATGTTTCAGAGCAAAGGCTCCTGGTCTTTAAGGGAAGACATTCCTGAATGGTAAAATGTAAGAGGCTGGGGGAAGATTTACATCTCAGAGGGGCACAGAAAGAATTTGTCCGAATTTAGTAATGCTGAGGGAAATGCTAAGGTTGTCTTAGTGGTCTTCAAAAACCTTAAAAATATTATTGAAGACAGTGGACTTCCATGCTCTGAATCTAGCTTGCTTTGATTTCCAAACAAATGGAGGTATTTTCATGCTAGAACGGGATATAATACAGGTGCACAGCAAGAAAGAAACATACATCTGAAGTAAGGGGAAAGGAATCAGGTGTCTAGTTTTGTCTGTGCAGTTCATTATATGGGTGGTCTTAGCAAATCACATTCGTCTTCCTGGGCCTCAGTTTCCCCATCTGTAAAATGAAGCAGCTGACCTCTGTGGTTCTCTAAGGGTCATTTCAGATCTTTTATTTTCGATGATGATATGACTCTATGGAACTCTGATGAGGAGGAAAAAGCGCTTAATGAAGGTAGCTGCATTCCTTTTTGGGATAAAACTCTTTCTTTCTGAGAATTCTTAAGTGAACTTATGTAAGGTTTTGAGAGGGAAAGAGGGCTGCTATCACCTGGTTGGAACATGTTAAAACTGAGGGACCCAACCAGAAATAGCCCCACTCATACGTAGTTAGCTTAATTTTCAACAGGGATGCAAAACAATTTAGTGGGGAAAAAAAAAAAAAGTGTTTTCCGTAAATGGTTCTGGAACAATTGGATAGACAAGTGGAAAATACAGTATCCACATTATACTATATAGAAACTGTAATTCCAGACGGACCATGAACTTAAAGTACAAACTAACTAGAAAATTCCAAGGCGGGGGGGCAGGGAGAGACTATCTTTAAGAATATGAGTTTGGCAAATATTCCTCAGAATATAAAGGCATTTTTGGAAAATAAAACTTAAATATAAAAACAACAAAAGCCTGAGGTCCCCGAATTCCTGAGTACAAAAATTCTTTTCACAGGGAGTTTGGGCTCTTCTTGGTTTCCTAGGAAAAATATACTAGGGCCCAGAAATCTGGGGAAGGTAATCATGTTAGTAGCTGTAGCTGTCCCACGCTTTTGGATGTGTTCCAGGCACTGAGAATCTCACCTGTTCTAACTCCATTAATCCTTAGTGTAGTCCTTTGCAGTAGGTACCATTATTCTCATCTACAGATGAAGAAACTTGCTCAGATCCTCACAACTGGAAAGCAATGTCCCTGAGGTGCAGCCCCAGGGAGGCTGACTCCAGGCAGTGTGGCAAAGACATCTGTGGCACAGACGGTGAGGGTAGGTCCCAGGCCAGGAATCACTGAGCCAGGATCCAGTAAGAGATTCCTGTGGAGAGAAGGGAGAATGATGCTGTTCCTTAGTCTTAGCAGCAATGATTTCTGATGTGCAGTTTTAAGTTCCTCTTCCCTGCTGTTTTTTTTTCCCCCTCCTTTGTCCCTAACTTTTTCTGGGGGGAAAAACACAAAACAAAACAAAAAACATAGGCTTCACCAGAGGCGTTGGGTTAGAGGTGCTGGAGGACCCAACAGTGGGGGCCCAGCTTGTGCATGGGCTGCAGGGGAATCAGAAGAGGAGAGGAGAGGGGAGGGGATTTAAGGACAGGGGTGAAGCTGAGTGAGGGGAGAGACAGGCCATAGAGATGGTGGCAGGATATAGGACAGTCAGTGTGTGGTGGGGACAGAGGCCATCCAGGGCAGATGATGACCAAGTTGTAAAGAGGAGTTTGAACTAGAAGGTGACAAGCACCCAGCAGGATCATTTCAGCTTCGTGATTTAGGGAATACTTGGGGTGAGGAAAAGAATCCTAGGTTCCCAGGAATTGTGGGATGTATCCACCCTTCCCCACCCCAGGGAAGAATGGGTCACTTTTGGCTGCTCTGAATTTCAGAATATTTAGGTTACAGGCAACCTCTCCATCTCTGGGACTGTGTTGCAACATCACCATTCTGAATCCTTCTTGGTCTTCAAAGATCAGTTCAGATCTATTGCTCATCATAAAGATTTTCCTATCCTTTCAGTCGACATCGATTTCTGCCTTCTTTGAACTCCAAGAAGCACTTAGAGGCTAAACTGCCCAATCTAGCACTTGCTCTAAGTTTGCATTGTAAATTAACTGCTTTATGTAAGGCGGTCCTCTCTCCCAGACTGAAACAGGCAGCTTGTCTTGATCTCATTTTTCTTTTATGCATTGTCTAGCACCAGACTGGGCACACAGTGCGAGCATCCAATCTCCTTGCTCATAAAGCTAGTTCTGTATCTAGCATTGTAGCCAAATGCACACAACACTTTACAGAAGGTTTTCGTAAACTTTTGTTGAATCAAATGGTCCCAACAACTTTATCCTTAATCTAATAAAAGGTTTAAGGTACACTTTCCCCCACAAACTTCTCCTTCTCTTTCTTTATCTCTTTCTCTCTCCTTCTCTCTCCCTTTCCCCTCCCTTTCTCTTCCTCTTCCTCTCTCTCCCCCTCCCCCTCTTTCTCTCCCTCTCTGTCTTTTTCTGTCCATACCCCCTGCACCTCAACCACAAGTTAGATAGATCCCATCTAGGATGATTTTAACATCAAGAGCCTGGATATAGGATACACGTCCTGATGGCAGATCTGCCAGCGTTTTTAAGTTGAGCACAAGGGAAAAATTGAAACACAGTCTTTTCTCTATGCAAAGTGTGCTTTGGTTTTGCATAATGCATTGTGCTTCAGGTGCCAAGTTCCAGACACAAGGAGAATTAATGGAATAACATCGGTAAAGGGCTTTAGACTCCTCAGAGGAAGTTCCCCAGCCTCATTAAAGGTAATATTATTCCAGTTATAGAGTTTAGTTAAAGACAACAAAATAATATTTTCCTGACTTTATTGCTAATTTCTCCATGTTTGGCAAAGCAAGCTGTGCTCTGCATTCACAGGCTCTGTCACCCTTGTGGGTCACAGATTTGCACTTCAGAACAGCCTGCACCAGGGTATCTATGAGTGGGAACTGTGGGGGTAGAGGGGAGCATGCATTTCTTTTAATATTTCTGTGCCTATAGCTCTTGTCACTCTGCACATTTTATTACCTATGAATACGCTTTTATTTCCTATTGAATTGCTAGTGTCTTAGGGGCAAGGGACCATACTGCCTTGCTCAATGTTGTGTTCCCAGGGACTAAAATAAATGCCTGGCATATAGTGGAAGTGTCATAAGGAGTAAGTGAATGACGGTGGCTCAGTCGGTTAAGCATCTGACTTTGGCTCAGGTCATGATCCAAGGGAGGGTTCTGGGATCAGGCCCCACAGATCTGCACTCAGCCAGGAGTCAGCTTTTCCCTCTCCCTCTGCCCCTCCCCCAACTCATGCACTCTTTCTCCCTCTCTCTGTCAAATAAATAAATAAATAAATAAATAAAATCTTTAGGAAATAAAAGAGTAAGTGAATGAATGAATGCATGTACCTTTATCCAATAAAAATTAAGACTGAGAGACTAAAGGAATCTAGAGAGACCAAACTAACCTCTATGTTTGGATGGGAACATTCTATGAGCTTAGAAGAAAGGCTTTCAGAATGTTAACTGAGATCTGCCACCTTCTACTGGAAGCAATCTAAATTCATTATAATGGCACATTTCAGTGGAGGCCACCAGAGACCATGCCTTGACCTACAAAGCCTCTATGATCTGGCTTCTATTCCTTTGATCCTATCTTCTGTTACTCTCCCCTGTCAGACTGACTCTGCTCCAGTTACTATGATCTCCTTGCACTTCTCAGATATACCAGCCCTCTCCCAGGTCAGGCCCTTCACACTTACCGTGCCCTCCATATGGATGGTTCTTTCCAAGATGCCCTTTCTCTTCATGGACTCACATGAACAGGCTTCACAGAGAGATCTTCAGGGAACACTCTACCTAAAACACCATCTCTCTTACTCTCTTCTTCAGAAAGTCCATCTCTTAGTCTTCACAGCACTTAACACCACCCAACATTTATTATATATTTAGTTATTATTATATTTTTAATGTACTAATTCTGCCATTCCCCACTCCAGTGTTAGCGCCATGAGAGAAAAAATAGTTTTTGGCTTATTGCCACTTCTTCATAATAATATTTGCATGTAGTAGATATTTAATACATGCTCATTGAGTAGATGGATGGATAAATAAATGAATGGATAAACTTCAGCATGGACTGTGGGCCTAACACTGTATCAGGAGTTAAAAGAACTTCAGGTTTTAGGTCACTCTTCTGTTCTTTCTAATCTAGGTCTCACTCATGTGATTTCAGTTTCTGAATCCTAAGTCCACTATTAAGGAAATATAGTTAATACTACCTACAGTGTCTCAGATACCTGGGTGGCTTAGTTGGTTAAGTGTCTGCCTTTAGCTCAGGCAATGATCCCAGGATTCTGGAATCAAGTCCTACATCCAGCTCTCTGCTCAGTGGGGAGCCTGCTTCTCCCTCTTCCTCTGACCCTCCCCCCTGCTCATGCTTGCTTGAACTCTCTCTCTCGAATAAGCAAAATCTTAAAAAAAAAATACTGTCTATGATATCTAAGTTAGAGAATTGTTTTGATACTGTAATAATTATTTTTAATAATAACAACAATGATAGCTAAAATTTACTGAGGCCTTAATGTGTGCCCAGCATTTTGTTTAGTGTTTGGATAATTGTTCTCTTTCAATTTTTTTTCAAAAATTCTATTTTCCCCATTAACCTTTTCCTTGTTTGTAAAACAACGATAACAATTATCTTCATTTTGCAAAAAAGACAGGCAAACAGAAGATACATATAAGGGGGCACCTGCGTGGCTCAGTTGTTTGAGTGCCCTACTCTTGATTTCGACTCAGGTTATGATCTTAGGGTCATGAGATCAAGCCCTGCACTGGGCTCTGTGCTGGGTATGGAGCCTACTTGATTCTCTTTCCTTCTGCCCCTTCCTGCTCATGTGCTCTCTTTGTCGCAAAGAAAAAAAAAAATAAGGAGATAAATATAAAACTATCTTGCAAATAGTAAAGCCCTTTGTGAATGAGAGGTATTCTCATCAACAAATTGTTTGTGTTCAGTTCCATAGTGAAGGTCCTCTGAGTTAGGCTTTTATATCAGTGCCTTCATTCATACTGTGTATAGACACAAAATAGGTGCTTGGCACAGATGTGGTTGCTGACAAATGTTTAATAACAGTCTCTCTGAGGGAGAAAATCTTCTGTAACATCTGCCAATTTCCATGGTATAAATGCTCCCATCCATCCTGTTGGTTACATGCTACCAACTCGGAGTCACTGAATTTGTAATTGGATGTAGATGTTGACAGTCAGTTCTCTTCAGCCAGAAGCATGTTCCTGATGTGTTAGTGTCACACAGTTTTCTAATAGCTGTATTTCCCTCCAGTCACCTCTCTCCTTTCTCTACAGGGCAACCAAAGTGGTCTTTCTACATACAAGATACACTCTTTGGTTCGAAATTCTTCATGGCTTGCCACTCTCTCATTGTCAAGTTAAAGAACAAATGTCTTAATATTGTCTTGTCCTACGAAACTCTCCATGAGTTCTCCTTGGCCTGTTCCCTAGCTTTGACTATTTTTTCCAAACTTAGTCCTTTGCTTCCACCACTCTTGAAGAAGCAGAAGTTCAGGGAAGGTGTCTGCTGTGCTCATCATTGTTTCCTCAGTTCTTAATGTAGCACCTGATGCTTGTTGGGTGAGCTATGATTGTAAGATGTTATATTCTAAGTACAGAGTCTTCGGCCTCGTTATACGATGTGACTGTGCATTTGCCCAGTATATGCACACATTTCCAACTTCCAGGATTTAGCTTGGCAGAGAGCATTACTGAAGTTGCTTTATGTCTGGCGCATTATTATTCAATCTCATCTCCCCTGGTGCAGAGCTGGCGGGCTGCTCCTCCGTGACAGATGTGCTTGCTTTTGTTGAGTCACCACCACAAGGCGCATTATCAGTTTTACTAATGTTTGCTCTCTTGTACTCTAACAGGTAGCGTGATTCATCCAGTCAGTGCAAGTCAGGAGATGGATGCACACAGAAATCCGAACCATGGGATGGGTTGTACACAAAATTTCATCCTCAGGGGGAAAACATGACTACTGCATGCATGGGTAATATGTGGACATATAAACAAAGATAAACACTCATATTTATATTCTTGATTATTTGATTCTGGAAGCATTGCAGATCTGAAGGATTGGGATGGATCTTTTATTACTTGTTGCTAAGTACCAGTTTGCCAGACTGTGCTAGATTCAACACATCTGAGTCAGCTGGAGATAATTTTCATATTCAGTTTCCTCTGTTCAGAACTTAGATACTTTTTTTTTTTTAGGAGAGCAAGGGAGAACCTGGGAATCTGCAGTTTTTAAAAGCTCCAAAAGCTTTAGAACTGATTCATACAGGCATCCAGGCTTGAGAATGCATATTTTATACCATGTATACCTCACATGGGTAGAGGGATGGTGTTTCATTTTGCACGCCAACTCGAACCAGTTGGACGTGGTTGCCTAGAATTTTACGTTTGGAAAGAATCCGAGGAAGCTTCGTGAAAAGTGCCATGATTAACTAGTGATGGCTTTAATGAGCTTGCATGGAAACATAGCAGTATTTACTCCTTGTAGTTGATGACCCCTGCACTGTCCAGCCACATAAGTTCAGTCCCCTTTACAATGACTTGAACTGTGGCTTCTCAGTGTCTCCTGGGACATTTGCAAGGAAAAGTCCCAGTGCTCTCAGGGTAACATACTCCATCTCTCCATGGCTCTTTCTCATTTGAATTAAAGATCTCTTCCTGGGGATACCTGGGTGGCTCAGTTGGTAAGCGACTGCCTTCAGCTTGGATCATGATCCCAGAGTCCCAGGATCAAGTCCCACATCAGTCTTCCAGCTCCACGGGGAGTCTGTTTCTCTCTCTGAACTTCTCCCTTCTCATGTTCTTTCTCACTCTATCTCAAATAAAATCTTAAAAAATCTTAAAAAAATATTTTTCTGAGGATTCCATTC